>NC_139018.1:138765135-140082211 GCF_964374135.1 Grampus griseus | reverse complement strand
AACCACTGTACCACCAGGGAAGTCCCTGGTTATCTATTTTAAATATAGCTGTGTGTACACAGCTCAAACTCCCAATCTATTCCTCACCCTGTATTTAATAGTTTCTTATTTTATCCAGCAATAATCTAGAATAATTGTCAATAAGCCTTTTCAGTAAAGGATCAGATAGTAAATATTTTAGGCTTTGCAGACCATTCTCTGTCGTGACTTCCCAACTATGGTGCTAAAGTAGCCTTAGGCAGTATGTGAACAAACAGGTCTGTGAATCATAGTTTTGCCAACTCCTGATGTAGAATATATTGCATACTGATTATGCCAATAACATTTGTTAAATATTGATTACCCTATTTTGTTATGTTTCTCTCATTAAACACTATTTTGGAGACTAGGATTTTCTCTGTCTCTGTCTCTCTCTCTCTCTCTTTCTACGTTGGGTCTTCGTTGCTGAGCAGGGGCTTTTTCTGGTTGCGGGTGCTACTCTTCATTGCGGTGCGCAGGCTTTTCATTGCAGTGGCTTCTCTTGTTGTGGAGCACGGGCTCTAGTTGCACGGGCTTCAGTAGTTGTGGCACGTAGGCTCAGTAGTTGTGGCTCGCAGGCTTTAGAGCACAGTCTCAGTAGTTGTGGTGCACGGGCTTAGTTGCTCTGCGGCATGTGGGATCTTCCTGGACCAGGGGTCGAACCCGTGTCCAAAGCAGGGGGCTGGGTTTGATCCCTGGTCCGGAAACTAGATCCCACATGCATGCTGCAACTAAGAGTTTGCATGCCACAACTAAGGAACCTGCATGCTGCAACTAAGGAGCCCGTGAGCCACAACTAAGGAGCCTGCCTGCTGCAACTGAGACCCAGTGCAACCAAATAAATAAATAAATGTTTAAAAAAAAAAAAAGCTGAGTACCATGCCATTTAAATTAGTTACATTTAATATGATTATAATATTTCTAATGCTAGTTCCCACCCATTGTTATTTAGTATTCTTGTTTCATGCTTTTGTCAAATGAATTTTAGAAGTGTTTTTGTTGAGTTTTGTGAAATATTCTTGTGGTGTTTTAATTGGAATTTTGTTGAACTCACAAATTAATTTATGAAAAACTGTTACCTTTGTGATACTTAAAGCTTTCATTTAAGAACATGAAATATTTCTCTATCCAAATCTTTATTTATCCTAGTAATATTTGGTCATTTTCTTTATATCATGAAGATGTATGTCTTTTGTTAGGTTAATTGGTAGTTTAATGTTTTTCGTTGCTATTGTTGATTGAATGCTTTTTTTTTTTTTTTGCGGTACCCGGGCCTCTCACTGCTGTGGCCTCTCCCGTTGAGGAGCACAGGCTCCAGACGCGCAGGCCCAGCGGCCGTGGCTCATGGGCCCAGCCGCTCCGCGGCATGTGGGATCTTCCCGGACCGGGGCACAAACCCGTGTCCCCTGCATCAGCAGGCAGACTCCCAACCACTGCGCCACCAGGGAAGCCCAGATTGAATGCTTTTTAAAAATTATATTTTCTAGCTCGTTATTACTACTACATGAGAATGCATTTGACTTCTGTGGGTTTATATTTATCTTTTATTTACCCACTTTACTGAAGTTTTAATTATCTGTTGTTACGACTGATTTTCTTTGAATTGTGTTGGTATATAATCGAATTGTCTACATGTATGATATCCTCATCTCTTCTTTTCTAGTATTTCCCTTTTTGAATATCTTTGCATTGGTAAGAATGTCTAACATGAGAGTGAAAATAAGAGAACAGTCTCATTTTAGCCCCTATTTTTAATGGATTCATCCCTGTTGTAAAATATAAGATATTGTATTGGGTCTTGATTTTAAGTACTTCTAATTTTATGTTTTAATATATCTGTTAGAAATGTTTTGAGTTTAACAGGTGCCATTTCAAATATGCATTGATAATACATACTGTGTGATTCCGTATATCCATATAAGTTCAGGAATAGGCAAAAGTAACCTATGGTGAATAAGTCAGTTAATGGTTATATCTGGGGTGTATTAACTGGGAAAAGGCACAAGAAAGCATACTGATATGCTAAAAATGTTCTATATCTCTATTTGAATGTTGTTCATGCAGTTATATACATAAGTAAAACTATATTGAGACATATACTTAAGATCAGAGAAGTAGTTAGAAGTAATTCTGTTTGTTACTGTAAATGTGATATGTTTCTTGCTTAGCCACTTGTAGGGTTTTAAAAAGAATGTTGCCCTTTAGTTTAATTTCAGGAGACTATGTCTTAGTCTTATCTGGTTCAATAAAGGTCCTCTCAATTTCTGGCCTGAATTATTTTTATTTGTTCAAGATACTGTTGAGATAGGACTCCTTTAATCATTTATTATTTGTGAATGGTTTCTTTTACTACTTCAAGAAGTCTCATTCGCTGGATATATTTTTTATATTCCAGCCCTAGATTGTTGTCATTCTCTCATACCTTTTTTTCATTGATTTATTTATTCTTACTATGTATGGATATGGTTTTCTAGTTTACTTGTTTCATTCAATAATTTTTTTTGCACTGTTCAATCAGCTTTTTACTTATTTATATTGTTTTACAATGCCATGATAACTTCCTTCATGTACATGAGAGAAATTTTTAATCATTTTCCAAATTATACTTGTGATTTTTGTGGTGAGTCTAATTCAGAAGCCTTATCCGTTTCTGGGCTCTCATTGTTCATCCCCTTTAGTATTGTGAAACTTTGCACTAGTCTCTATTTATTTTCCATTTATTTTCTTCTTTTAATTTTGTATCACTGATCTTTGCTGTTGATGAACAATTTTTTTGTGTGTCAAACAATTTTATTGATATTTTTTGCTTCTCAGTACTCACTAACTCCTTAAAAGCATTACTGCTGAAGGCTGTTGAGAAGGAAAATTGTGTACTTGCTACCATGCTTCAGAATATGACTGACTAGAGGATGCTACCCTGTGGGAATAACCAAAGAGCAGTGTAGCTTGAAAATAGGGAAGGGTGCCCCAGGGTTAAGGTTGACTACATTGCCAACTATGAATCCATAATGTGTCACTACAGTTACGAATCAAACACATGTACTATTGAGATGACTAAACATGCATATCAAATCGTACTGTGGAATAATATTGGAAAACTCTATTAGAATACCATGGCTAGGGGAATCCCCTGGTGGTCCAGTGGTTAGCACGCAGTACTTTCACTTCAGGGGGGCACGGGTTCGATCCCTGGTCAGGGAACCAAGATCCTGCATGCCGCATGGCACAGCCAATAAATAAATAAACCCTCTTTCTAAAAAAAAAAAGAATACCATGGCCAGTTTTGATATAAAAATAAATAAGGTATGAAAAATTGTAGAAAGTTGAGACAGGAACAATACAAACTTAGAAGGAATGTGGGGAAAGGTTAAGTAATGATGCCATGGACCATTTTGTCCTGCTTTGTGTTAAGGCTGAAGGACTGTGTGCCTCTGCCTCCGTGTCAGCCATCTAATCGTTTGAGGTTGAAATGTTGAGAGGGCAGTAGTGTGACTTCACTCTTTATCATTTATTCTGTGAAAAACTTCCATATTGGACAGGACCTTGGAGAGAGCATACTTCAGTGAAAGGCCAGTGCTTTTAAACTGGATGTAAAATGGAGAGGTGCCTTTGGATGTGCAGGGACTGTGGTCTTAAAATATTCACCACTAAAAATAAAAATCAGGGCTCCTTGGGGAAATGGCTGATTCTAAGTCTGGGACAAAAAAATGCACAAGATAAGTCTGGGGTGTCTTTTCATTCCAGTTAGTAAGGAAGCTCTCAAAACCTACTAAGTTTATGTCAAGAGTACTGAAGAGTCAACCTGGAAAGGCTCCCACTGGGCAAACGTGAAACAGTTTCAGAATCGATAAGGATGATAATTATATTGGATTAAAACATACCTAATGGTTAATTCATGAGTTTATAATGATGCTGAGAAGAAGATTCACAACCATTAGAGGCTGCTAGAGAATTATTAACTCATTATTTTGAAAACTAATAAATAAAGGAAAAGAATCCAACATTTATCCTGTCTTTTCTATGTCAGCTGTACCACTGGGTAACAAAATAATAGATCAGAGAACATTTCTCTTGATAGAACTATTCCAGCTAATGAATCAAGAAGGAATGACAGAATTAAAATATCACTATTTTGGGAGGTTGACTTCTAGAATGGTGAAGTGAGGACCTTAGGATGTGTGTACAGATGAAACAGTATTGGATGAGCTGATAATAGTTGATGAGTTGATAAATGTTGAAAGTGGGTGGTGGGTTGGTAACAACATTATTAAGATATAATTCACATATCAGTGTGAATTATTCAGTGTTTATTAATTAGCTGTTTCACCTAAAGCATTTTAAAGAGGAAGAAGAGGCAGAAATCATTCCTTCTTCTGGAGAAGGTGGAACAAAATCTATATCATAATCATCTTCATCAGGCTCAACACATGGAGATTTCCCAGTGGAACTTTCTACCAAGTTTTTCTTTTTTCACTGTTATCTAAAGTAAAGCAGTTGTTAAGCATAGCTTATTTTAATAATTAGCGAGTGGAGTATGATATATGTAAAACTTCATATTTCCATGAATATCATTTAGTATTGTTAATCCTTCCTTCTAAGATATATGGCATAAAATAAAAGGAGATCTCTGGTAAACATAGAATGGGAAAGAGGGTTATAACTCTCAGCTCAAATGAATGAGCATTGTTTACTAGCCGTATATTCTGCTATCCCATCTTCCTTTGGCCCCAGTAATTTTAAGGTGGCTTAAGCTACACATTATCCCAGGCAGTAGCTCAGCAGTGTCACAATTTGTTACACAAGAGGTGTAAATATGCTTGGTAAAAGTGTTCTTTCAGGTTGAAACTAGGTAATTATGAAGCACGGTATCTTGCTGGTAAACCATTGCTGTCATTGGTGGTGCTCTTCCTTCTTTTCCCGATTTTCCCCTTAGGAAGAGAATTCAATTATTCCTTTGTTCTTTGGGTTTTCAGTGTGCTTTGATCATTTTCTCCCACCTCACTCCCATTCGGCTTCCATTTATGCTTCAAGCCTAGGCCAGGTCCCATTTTTCTGCAAGCCTTTTCCTAATAAGCCCTTCCCTAATGTCTTTTGTGCTTATTTTAGCATTGGGGGAAAACCAGGTCATTTGCTATTTAAGTGAGACTTCAGTTAGTTAAAGATTATAGGGCTTCCCTGGTGGCGCAGTGGTTGAGAGTCCGCCTGCCGATGCAGGGGACACGGGTTCGTGCCCCAGTCCGGGAAGATCCCACGTGCCACGGAGCAGCTGGGCCCGTGAGCTATGGCCGCTGAGCCTGCGTGTCCGGAGCCTGTGCTCCGCAACGGGAGAGGCCATAACAGTGAGAGGCCCCGCGTACCGCAAAAAAAAAAAAAAAAAAAAAAAAAAAAAGGTGAAAGATTATATATTTCAAATGTTACCGGTTGTAAATGTCAAAACAGTTTTTTGACCAAAAAAAACAAAAAAAAAGTCATTACTCTGGACACAGTTGGAACAGTGCTCTACCCCCCAATAAATAGTGTGATTAATGCAAAGTGCGTAACTCCACTGATATTTTTTTCTCTCACTTTTTAGGATCATGGCTGCTGTTCCTCAAAATAATCTACAGGAGCAACTGGAACGTCATTCAGCCAGAAAACTTAATAATAAATTAAGTCCTTCAAAACCAAAATCTTCGTAAGTATTTTGGTTGGTTTGCTTCCATCCAGGCACTAACACACAAGTGAAATACCATCTCTTTCAACTCTTTCATTGTAGAGATGAGGAAATGAAGCTGAGAGGGTCAGTGATTTTCCTACTTTGCAAATTAATGGTAGCGCATGTTTTAGCAATGCTAGGTAATGTATTGTTCAGCACCTTTGCATGGTTTCTAGCACATGGTTTTTGTTCAGTAAATATTCATTGAATGAATGAATACAAATCGTGTAAATTTGGGCAGATCGGTGTTTTTAATATTTTAATATAATTTTATATCCTTTTCAAAAACCATTTCTAAGGAAACTATAGCTCTCCAGTTCTGTTCTTTCCTCCAAGCTATATTCCAAACTCCTTCTAACAGTACCTAACATTTTATAATCTTTATTGTGCCCTTACCAGATTCTAGACACCATTCTGTGTGCTTGACTTCAAAGTCACCATTGACCTTCATGTCACTAAATCCATCCGATGTCCAGGACTCTTGCCTCTTTCACTTGTCTTTCAGATTTCAGCATAGCTGGCAGTTTTTGACTCTTCCCCATAAAACTTTTATCAGAGTAGAAACAAGTAGCCACGTTTTTTCGCTTACTCCGTCCCCTCCCTCTGGAGAGGCTATTAATTAAGGACTATGAGCCTGAGAAACAAAGTAGTAGGAATGGTCCAGATACTCTCAAAGCTGAATAATTAGCTTCTGAATAGGAAGAATCAGAGCATACAAAGCATAATTTAAGTTACCTTACACATTTTAAAATCAGAGAGGGAGATAGATTCTTCGCTCGCTCATTTGTGATGCAAGGAAGTAAGTTGTTATATAAATTAGGGTTTTGTTTTGTATACTTGCTGGGTTTTGTATACTTGCTGGGTTTGTTGAAATTAACCCATCTAATTCAGTTTTTCGATTATTTTTCAGAGGTTTCACTTTTAAAAAGAAAGTATCTTCAGCCAATGATGTGTGTGTAACTAGTGTGTCAGTAGCAAAAGCTCCTGTGTTGAATGATAAAGATGTTACTATTACTGAAGCCTTTTCCTTCAGTGAACCTTTTCCCCACACCACAAATCAGCAGACAAAGATCAATGACTTTAAAAATACTCCAGCTGGACAGCAAACTAAGAGAGTTGGTTCAAAACCGTTATTGCCAAATTTGTCACAGGTTCCTCAGGAAGTTTTATGCACTACCCAGAACACACTGCTTGTAAAGGAATCCCGCGATGCTACTTTCAGGAAATTAGAATTTAGTTCTTCATCAGATTCTCGTATTACCTTCAGTGATTGGGATGATATGGATGACTTTGATACTTCTGGAGATTCAAAAGCATTTGTGACACCACGCCAAAACCACTCCATAAGAGTAAGCACAGCTCAGAAATCAAAAAAGTCTAAGAGGAACTTTCTAAAAGCACACCTTGATAAAACAAATACAGTAAAGACTGATTTGACTCCTTCCTCCTCTGAGAGCAAGCAGGCATTTTTGACTAAGAAACAGAAGGATGACTCAGAATGGTTAAATAGTGATGTGATTTGCATTGATGATGACCCCAATTCCGAAGAGCTTATAAATGAAGATACTCAGGAAAATCATCCTTTGAAAACTCATTTGGGAGAGGAAAGAGGTAAAAATTATTGTTTTATTTCATTTCAAAAGGTTGTATTTATTCAAAGCTAGGCATTGGGAACAGCAGCAAATATGATTTAGCTTTTGTCCTTAGGATATGCAGAGGTGCTTATACATCCTAAGCACCATCTGTTGGCCACGTTCTTGAGGCAGGGCATACTAAGGAAATGAAAGATTTTATTCTGCTATTTATGTAAACAACAAGGATAGCTCCGTGATTTTATATATGAAGAAATATGTAGAGGGACTTCTCTGGTGGCACAGTAGTTAAGAATCTGCCTGCCAGTGCAGGGGACACAGGTTCGAGCCCTCGTCCAGGAAGATCTCACATGCCACGGAGCAACTAAGCCCATGAGCCCCAATTACTGAGTCTGCACTCTAGAGCCCATGAACTACAACTACTGAAGCCTGCGCACCTAGAGCCCATGCTCCGTAACAAGAGAAGCCACCACAGGGAGAAGCCCGCGCACTGCAATGAAGAGTAGCCCCCTCTCGCCACAACTAGAGAAAGCCCGTGTGCAACAACAAAGACCCAATGCAGCCAAATAAATAAATATAATTAATTAATTAATTTAAAAAAAAAGAAATATGTAGAGAATATAATGCTTAGTGAAATAAGTCAGAGAAAGAAAAATACTATATGATATCACATGTGGAATCTAAAAAATAATAAAAATGAATCTATATACAAAACAGAAACAGACTTGCAGACATAGAAAACAAACTTATGGTTACTAAAGGGGAGAGGGAAGGGGGAGGGACAAATTAGGAATATGGGATTAACAGATACAAACTACTATATGTAAAATAGATAAGCAACAAGGATTTATTGTATAGCACAGGAAATTATACCCAATATCTAGTAATATCCTATAATGGAATAAAATCTGCAAAAAAAACTGAATCACTTTGCTGTACACCTGAAACTAGCACAATATTGTAAATCAACTATACTTCAATAAAAAGAAAAGAAAAGAAGCTCCATAGAAGTTAAAATGGCTTCTTAATGGTCTACTGGCTGGTTGGTAGTAGAAATGGGATGTGAAACTAAGCCTTTGTGTTATAATTCTTTTATGGTTTGTACCACCTAATGTTGATGTATAATATGATATAATCATGCTATTAAAGTATTTTAAATTACATGCAAATTGTTTTCTGTTTAGATCTCATAGTTATTAGATGTCTAGAACTTAATAGCTGACGTTAGCCATATGTGGAGGTACCCACGTTATGAAACAGTTGTAAATATGAGACTAATATTTTTAAACACCTGAATCCCATCAAGGTTACTATAGGGTGAGAGAGGACTGAAAAGTGATTGATAATAAGCAAAACTATAGTCTAATCAAACATGTTGCTATTTATGAAGGGAAAATTTGGTTAAAGGTAAACTAGAGAGCAACAGTTTGGCAGTGTTTTCCCACATAGTCAAGAGAGAGACACTCTGGGAGACTTAAATAACTAAGACACCTTTGTGGTAAAGTAGAGATTGTTTATCTGTATAAACAACAGTGTTTGTACAATTATCAGGCTTACTTGTACTTCACTCTTATTTAAGTGTGAATGAAAAATAGAGAAACGAAAGTACTGATAATAAGGATGGTTTCATAATTTAACTGGAGACAGTCATGAAAATCCTTAAGCAAATCGTCAGCCTCAATCCAGCACTCATTGGACTTAATCCAGTTGACTCAATCATCGTTTATGAAGAAACAAGGCAACACTAACGTGTGAGAGGAGAGAACTCGTATTGCACAGAGTGGTGGTAGTGCTTATGACTTGCTCAGAGCGCTCACAAGTGCTCACACCCTGTTCTTTCTGTCTCATTAATATTAAAATAACCTATGTTTATCAGCTGTTTTTTTGTACTTTAGATAATTGTGAAAAGAAGAAAAACTTGGAAGAAATGGAATTACATTCAGTTGAGAAATCTTCATGTGTTGAGCTTGATGAAGATGATTATGACATAGATTTTGTTCCACCTTCTCCAGAAGAAGGAATGACTTCAACCTCTTCATCCTCTTTAAAATACTCTAGGTAAAATAGTTTATTAATTAATAAACATTGATTCTGGGGTAGCTGAAGTAATTTTAGTTATGTAGTATCATCTCAAAATTGATTAATTTCATGCTTCTGCACAATTTATTTTGTATCCAAATGAAAGCATCAAGAAGTCCCTATTTATTTACATTTTATTTAATTGTTGGTATTCTAAAGCTGTAAAGTTCCATTATGATTCATTACATGGGACCTCTAAACAGTTTTATGTAATTGATCTTGGCATGTGGAATATAGTCCTAAAGATACTGTATTTCCAATCTCATGTATCTGAAATGACCCAAAACTAACACCTTATTTGTGAAGTGGCTTAGTATGTAATGTGTTCTTTTTCGTCTTTTTTGTTTTTACTTTTTAAAAAATCCAAATAGAATTGATCATTGTATTTGTCATTCACTGAATTTTGGTAAATTAGTGACATGATTGTGGTTAAGTGGTAGTATTATGGGAAAAATAGAGTCCACATAGTTCATTATAGTTCATTAATAGCTGAAAATATTAATAGTCTTTGTTACCTCCATCCTCACCCCAGTCTAAATCACAGTTCAGTTGAGTGGTCTGGTATATACTCTGCTGTTAACCATATTTTGATGAGAAACAAATCCCTCTAGTATATCACCTGAAGGCAGGAAGGAGGTGTTTGCCTGCATAACCTAGTTTTCTCTAGGTTTTTGTTTTAACAGGTGGGTTGAGATGTTAAAGGAGGTGGGAAAGGTTGAAGCATGATTGCTGTTAGACAACAAAACAGAAAAATTGTAAGAGCTCCCCTCTTTCACCTCCCAGTAGAAATTGAGACAGAATTGTAGGAAAAAAACTGAGCAACAGTTCATATAGCATTCGTCAGCATTCTCTTTTAACAGGAGCAGCAATTGAGGCCTAAGGAGGAGCAGGGGATTGTCTGGGGTGATAATTAACGGCAAACGGACTAAGATCCAGTGTAGGGTTATTTTCTGGGCCATACCGTTCCCTGTTGACTGCCTGGCTTTTTTCTTTGTTTATTAAAAAAGTGTGTATTGCACAGATAATATTGTAACCACATTAACAGGATACTTACTGGTAGTCTTACAGTCCAACAAACTGAACATTTTCTGTATCCACATTAAGTTTTTTTGTTTTTTTTTAATTGAAGTCTAGTTGATTTACAATATTGTGTTAGTTTCAGGTATACAGCATAGTGATTCAGTTTTGTTTTGTTTTGTTTTCAATTATATTCCATTATAGGTTGTTACAAGACATTGAGTATAATGCTCTGTGCTATACAGTAAATCCTTATTCCTTATCTATTTTGTTTCTGTTCTCCTAATTTGTTCCTCCCCTGTTCCCTAGCCACATTGTTTTGTTTCTTCTCTACATGTGTATATGATTTTTACATTGCCATAATCAACATGTAGCTATAATTTTTCAATCTACTTTTCTTTTAACATTATTTTTAAAACATTTTACATATTGCTACATAGTCATTATTTTTATTCCTTTTAATGGCTACATAATTTAATGAATTTTCATACCATAATTTATTTTACCTAGATCTTCAGCAGTTGGAAAATGGTTGTTTCCAAGGTAAATTCTCTCTATATTTTTCCATTACAACCTAGTATACATATTTGTATACATTATAAAACTAAAACAGAATTTTCACAAATGATACGGTATGTGCAGTGCACACAAATTTTCTGTTATATTTTATTTCATTTTAATGTGCTGGTTGTGACTTCTGAATTAATTTCAGAGGTGTAATGGTCAGGTAATATATGACAGAAAAGAGAACATGTTTTTGTAACTCCTGTATTCCTAAACCTCTTTAGCTGGGCCTCAAAATCCTCCATCTTCAGACCCCAAATTACCTTTACAGCTTTATCTCCAGTAATGCTCTTACAGTAACCCTAAGCTCAGTAGCCTAATGAGACTTATAACATGGTTATTCATCATTCTTTGATTTAGTTAGAAGATTGCATTCCAAAATCCTGCTTTAGAAAAGTACAGTTGATTCCTGAATATCGAGTAAATAGAATTGTCTTTTTTATCTCTCCTTTGTAAGCTGTCACTTTTCCATACCCATCATTCAAGGTTTCCTCAAATCCTACTTTCTTGGCAAAGCCTTCTCAAGTTCCAGAAAGTGTTATCTTTCTTTGGATTGCCATAGTACCCTCTCTTTAATACTCCTTTAGGACTATTTATTTTGTTACTTTTAAAAAGTATTTTTTATATCCAATCAGACTGACCATGTTTATATGTGTTAATATTGGGGCCAGGGTCTTCCCTGGTGGCAAAGTGGTTAAGAATCTACCTGCCAATGCGGGGCACACGGGTTTGATCCCTGGTCCGGGAAGATCCCACCTGCCACGGAGCAACTGAGCCCGTGCACCACAACTACTGAGCCTGTGCTCTAGAGCCTGTGAGCTACAATTATTGAGTCCACATACCAAAACTACTGAAACCCACGCGCCTAGAGCCCGTGCTCTGCCACAAAAGAAGCCACCACAATGAGAAGCCCGCGCACTGCAACAAAGAGCAGCCCCTGCTCGCCACAATAGAGAGGGCCTGCGCACAGCAACGAAGACCCATGCAGCCAGAAATAAATTATTAATTAATTAATTAATTAAAAATAATATTGGGGCCAAAAGATGGAAAACTTTGAGTGCCAGCTAAAGAGGTTTTAGAATAGAGGAGACAGAAAGACATGTTCCTCTTTTCTGTCACATAGCATCTGACCAGTTGTGGAAAATATTAGAGGAAAAAGTATGCATTTGGTCTAGTCTGTACTGTGATCAGTTTAATATTTTTTAATTTGTAGTGTGTTGAAGGATCTTGACACCTCTGACAGCAAGGATGGTCTTAGCATATCAGAAGACTTGTCAAAATCTGAGAAAATGACTACAAAGCAGCCTAATCAAGAAACCAGCACAAGCTATGATGGTACAAAAGTGTTTGGGACATAACACATATTGTAACTGCTTACTTATGAAAACAAAATAAGATTGTATTCTTAACCTGTGACGGTATAGTACACGATGGTGAGCTCAGTTCCTTTTCCTGTAACAGTGAATCATCCATAATAACCAACCACCATGGGTTAACCATTGTTGCTCGAACAGCTCAGAAACCGAGAAACTTGTTTTCTCACAAGGTGACTTTCTAACAAGTAACGTTTTCAAAATAGACAATGAATTATTTCTCTTACTGAACCAAAATTTTGCCTTCCTGTAACTTTAATCTTTGTGAGATAAGTCTGAAGCGCCTAGCGCTAAATAATGTTAGATCTTTTACCTCTTCTTTATAGGTACTGGTTTCTAGACCTTTCATCCTCCTGGTTCTCTGGGTTTGATTCTTGGTGTCCGCTTGAAGTTTAATACTTTTTGTTTGTTTGATTTGTCTCTAATTCATTTTTAACTTTTCTATTAAATATCTGGTATAAATAATCCAGTAGCACTACAAGGCTTTGAAAAACAGCTGTCTCCTTTCCCACTCCTGATTCCTACTTCCCAGAGGCTTTTTTAGGCTAGAGATTTGTGTCCTTCTATTCTGAAATTTTTTCTGGTATCATTCCTTTTTATTTTGTTTTTTCTTTTCTCTTTCACTCTTCTTGGAACTTTAATTATTGGGCTATTAGACGTCCATTAATTAACTTTTCTATTTTTCATCTCTTGCCTTTTTGCTTTCTGGGAGATTTCCTCAATTTTTAAATTAACTCTTTGATGGAATTTTTCATTTTCATCAAATTAATTTCCAAGAGCTGTGTTGTATTCTCTGAGTATTTCTGTAACGTTTTCTATCCTTGTTTGATGGGTGCTGTACTTATGGGGGGTGTGTGTGCAGGCACACGCACATGTGTAGCGATCTCTGTGTGTTGTTCCTGTTTCCTCTGAATTTCTTTTTGTTTATTTTGGTCTCTGAGTTTATTGTTAGAGATGTTCCTGAAAAACCTGATGTTGTAGGCACTCTTCTAAGTGCCTTAATATTAACTAATTTAATCCTCACAGTGATCCTTTAAGGTGGTTTCTGTTATCCTGTTTTACAAATAAGGAAACCCAGGTACAGGAGAGTTAAATAATTACTCATGGTCATAGAGTTAGACAGCAGCAGAGCTAGGATTTGAACCCAGCAGTCTTAAGGCTCTTGAGTTTACATTGATAGCCACTGCAGTATACTGTTTCTGCCTCATTAAGTTTCACTGGTTAAAATGGTTAGTGAGGACGAGAGCAAGGACAGAGTCCCACAGAATGTCATTAGCGGCCTCCCTCTCAGCTGACATCAGTCCCTTCATCACCACTTCTTGTTCATCTTGTTACACGTCTGCCTTCAGACTGTTTCTCTCCCTTGTCCACGGGGATGCAAAAGACTCAGTCATATGACTCTAGAAGTTCAAGGTCTGAGGCAGCAAGAGGGAACAGGTGGGACATTGGCTCTAGAGTGATGCAGACCTAGTATACAAGCCTGCCTCTTCCCACTCCTGGCTGGGTGACTATGCCTAATTAATTAACCTTCTTTGGACCTCAGTTTCTTCTTCTGTTAAATGAGGAAAATAGTGCCTGCCTTGCCCAGTAGTTGTCAGGATTCAAGGTAAAGTGCCCAGCATACTGTAGGCCTTCAATAAATGGTAGCTGTCATTATCTGCTAGTCTAGGAATCCTTTCAAAGAAGGAAATACGTTGAGATGGCTGGTTTCTTTTTATGAACTCTTGCTAACTCTATAATTGTTTCCTTTTTTTCTTAGAGCTCACAAAGCAGCCATTTGATAACATGTTCTGGAATTTTGCCTTGAATTAACTTTAAGATCACCAGCCTGAAGCTTTTGGCATCCCTTCAGAATTTTTTTGAAAATTAAAACAATATTTGCCTGTCTTCACTCTTCCATCACCTCTCCTATTCACTAGATGCCGCATGCATCAGTGACATTTTCTTTGCAGGTTTCCTTTGTACTCTGAGGTGTAATCTGTCTAGACGAAGACTTGAGCTCCTTTCCAATAGCTGTATTTCTCTGAGCCTGTCTTGGTTTTCATTTCCTTTGGACTGTTGTTTATGCTCCTCTCTCCAATCCAGTGCCCATTCTCCTTGCAGAGAAAACAGATGTGAAACAGGAACCCAGCAAGTCCACTTTTACCATTTCATACTTCATGACCCTATTTACATCAGCCAAAACTAGTAAAAGTCCACACCCCCAGGTCATTTTCACACAGACGCATGCGTCCCATCGTCTGTGTTCTGTCCCCACCACCACCCCTGTCTGTCCTCTCTTCCTCTCCTTCCAGCCTCTTAGACCCTTCAACCAGCTGCCCTCGGTCAACAATTTCCCAGTAGCGTCATTCTCTTCTCTGATTGTCTTCTGAGAATACTGTTGCCTCTGCAGCCCACCTAAACTGTTTATTTCTCCTGCATACCTTAGGCCCCAGAGGTAGGTAGGCATCTTCCTTGCTTCCCATTGCTACCCTAACCCATTTTTTTTTCTTTCCGTCATATAAAGCCACCCCTCCTTTGACATTATTTCTTAGTTACATAGCTGAAATTTAAAAGTGTGAAGTGGGCTGGCCAGATTCAGATGTCCAGACATTGTTATCAGGAATTTCTCTCTTTCACACCTGCCTTCTCTCTCTTCTCTTTCATCCCACCTCTCCATCTCAATCTCCCATTTCCTTTCATCTCTGTTTTCTGCTTTTCCTTGTGTTGGTCTTATTTTCAAGCTTGTGTTTTTCTCCGTGGTGGCAGAGATGGCCACCAGCAGCCTGTCCAACTTGTTAAAGAGAGAGGTCCTCTTTTCCAGTCAGTCGAAAAACTCTTAGATCTCATTCTCATTGAGCTGCCTTACATCAGATGCCCACTGAGGACGTGGGAGTGGGGATGGGAGTAGTCTCCAAAAAGAAAGTCCAAGTGCTGTACTGTTAGGAAACACTGGTTGGCAGGCAAACCAGAGCAACAGGTGAGGTTCTTACCTGTCCACACTTTATAATGTACTTTGTATGGGCATGGTGAGATTTACACCTGAAGTTAGTAAAACATCATGAACTTTTGTATCTTACAACAACTTTGGTTACCCTAAGAGAAATAATAAGAATTAACATGAAATGAAAGGATAGCATAGTTATGAGCTCTTATGATCTAGAATAGAGACAGTATGACTTCAAATTATTTCATAGGCAGATAATGGGAGAATATATGGTTGTTTCTAATCTCGTTTGTAAACTACTTCAAGTTTTACATGCATGGCTTTCAAATTGTTAAGTCTTTTTTGTTGTTGACAAAAAATATTAACAACATAAATACTTTATAGCTAGACAGATAAGTTTACAGCAGCAACTTATTCGTGTGATGGACCATATCTGTGAATTAGTTGACACTATTCCTGATGACAAGCTGAAAACTTTGGATTGTGGGAACAAACTGCTCCAGCAGCGGGACATAAGGTATCGATTTTTCTCCTTCTGGAATATATCTGATTGCCTTTCCAACACTACTGTAAGTCACAAATGTATGGGGCAAGATTTCCAGGCATTCTGGCCAAGAAATTGAATAAGATAATTATCACTTTGTCTTTTTTTTTTTTTAATTGGAATGTAGTTGATTTACAATGTTGTGTTGGTTTCAGGTATACAAAAAAAGTGATTCAGCTATACATGTACATATATCTATTCTTTTTCAGATTCTTTTCCCATATTGGTTATTACAGAGTATTGAGTAGAGTTTCCTGTGCTATACACTGTGTCTTAAATTTATTACTTTTTCAAATGAGGGCTACCTGCGCCGCGGTGGCTACCGCCAGCAGCAGTCTCAGATGGCCTACTGATTGCTTGACTTCAGTCCCCAGTGCCCTAAACCATTCAACATTTAGGTCCAGCCACACCCCAGTCATTAAAAGTCTCTTTAAAGTTGCTGCAAAAAACAACAACAACAACAACAACTGTTCCTTTAGCATTTGTATTCAAATTTTTAAGGTTGGAAGAAAGAGGATATATTTTGCCACAATCTGGCATGAAAACTAAAGATAAACTTGTGTGCCTACCATAGCTGACTACTTATAATTAATTTGATGTTCTGTGCTCTCTCTTCAGAAGGAAACTCCTGGCTGAAGCAGATTTTAATACGAGTGATGCCAGTGTTCTTGGCTCATTGTGGAGATGCAGGCCTGATTCACTTGGTAGCTCTGTGAAGGATATGGCATCTGTTTCCCCACCTTGTGCATTTCCAAAGGGTGATTCCTGTCCTACAGGGAATTCTGTTAAGGAGTTCACTTTTCCAAACCTTCCCTCAAATTCCATTTCTACTGGGGAGTGTTTACTGACTCCTACCCCAGGAAAGACAGGATTCTCAGCCACCACCAAGAATCTCTTTGAAAGACCGTTATTCAATTCCCATTTACAGGAGTCCTTTGTAAGTAGCAACTGGGCTGAAACACCAAGGGTTGAAAAAAGAAATGAAAGCTCTTATTTCCCAGGAAATGTTCTCACAAGCACTGCTGTGAAAGATCAGAATAAACACACTACCTCTATGAATGACTTGGAAAGAGAAATCCAGGCGTCCTATGATATTGACAGTTTTGACATAGATGACTTTGATGATGATGATGATGACTGGGAAAATGTGATGCATAATTTAGCAGCCAGCAAGTCTTCCACAGCTGCCTATCAACCTATTAAGGAAGGTCGGCCCGTTAAATCAGTATCAGAAAGAATTTCTTCTTCAGCCAAGACAGACTGTCTTCTGGCATCTACTGCTCAGAATAAAAACTTCTCAGAGTCAATTCAGAATTACACTGGTAAGTTTAAAATAAATTGAATGCTTATATTTTATATGAAAACAAAACTGTCCAAAATAGGAATCGTATAAGAAAAACCATAGCAAATCATCATGGCCTGAAAACAACATTGTTTCTATGCAAATTTCTGCTGATAATATGAATTACAAATCACAATTTCAAAAGCAAGTTGCTCTTTTGTCTCTGTAGCAGCTGTAGTTTTATAAAATGTGTAATTATAACCTATTGTAGTAAAACTCTAAAGTCATTACAAATGTGCTTTGCCTTTAAATTAACATTTTTCAGTCCCTAAAACAATAAAGCTCATGAGGGCCAAGTTTTTAATGATTATGGGGGATGGATAAAAAGCAAAGCTGAATTTATGTTAAAATTGTAATTGTGTGTATTTTTAGAATTCTGGATTGATGAGAACTGATCAGTTTATAAAGTAGAAACATGTTTTATGTCTTCAAATATTAAAATTTAGGACAGCCTAAGAAAGATAAGAAGTCAGAAATTTCTTAAATCAGTCAAGTTATTTCTTTTGGTCTAGAATCATTTTAATTCATTCAGCAGATATTTATGGAGTGCCCACTGTGTGCCATGTTCTGTGCACAGGTCCTGGTAATAGATGAGTAATGAAGAGTTCCTGCCCTCTTGGAGCTCACAGTTTACTGAGAGAAGTTTTTGGAAGAGTGAAATTAGACGTTGTAAAGGCTGCAGAGAAAACCCAAAATTAATTTTAAAACCTTACATCGACCCTATAAAGTTATCAAAAAGTGGGTTTTTTTTAACTGAAACAAGTTTATACGTGTAAGTTTTTGTAAAGTACAGTCCTCCCTGTTTTTGCCATTGATGACTTAATGCCACGGAGGTTGTTCTTACAGTTCCTCTGTTGACCTTTAAAATAACCATTAATGGATTTATTTTTGTGTCATGTTTGGGCATGTCATACTTGGTGTTCGCAGTTATCTTTGCGGTGGTTGAGTGCCGGGGTTGATGTAACCGCCAGCACTGGCGTGAGCACCTCTTGTTCTCTGTGCGGAGCCAGAGTTGCAACAGCGAGGAGGCAGCATGGGGGTGGGCGTGAGAGACGCCATGGAAGAAGAACCAGAGGAAGTTGGGGTGATTCTGCGGTTTCAGACCCAGTGACTGGGAATACCGTGACACTGTTAACAGAAACAGGGAAGTCAGGAGGCAGGCAGATTTGGAGCAAAGCTGAGGAGGGCTGTTTTAAGGCTTGTTGAGCATGAAGTGTTGGGAAGTCGTTCAGGTAGAAATGTCTGGCGGACAGTTCGAGGTGCGTGCAGGACTGGAACTTAGGAGGGCATCCGTCAAGTCTTAAGAAAGATCTAGGCGTTGTGTGCACATCGGTGATGTTTAAGGTTATAGGACTAGGAAAATTCCAAAAAAAAAACCAGTCTAAAAAACCCAGTCCCAAGTGTCCAAAAGATTCCCAAATTTAAGGGGCAAGTGGAGGAAATGGAGCCAGGAAAGGGAATTTAAAGCGAGTAGAAAACCCATGATTATCTTGAAGGTCAAGAGAGAAGGAGAGAATAAATAGTAGTGGTAGATGCTACAGAAAAGTCAAGGAAAGACTTGAATTTGGCCCTTAGGATGTCTCTGGTGGCTTTGACACTGGACAGCGAGGAAACCCTGATAAACGGGTAAAGAAGGATGTGCTGCAAGGAAACGTACACCAGTGATTATGCAGGGCAAAGGGTTAAAATGCTAAAACTGATTTGTTACAGTAATGCCCTGATTTCTCTTAACATTGATTATTTTCTTAGACAAGTCGGAGCAAAGTTTAGCATCCAGAGATCTGAAACACGAGCGTTTCCAAAGTCTTAATTTTCCTCATACGAAAGAAATGATGAAGATTTTTCATAAAAAATTTGGCCTGCATAATTTTAGAACTAATCAGCTAGAGGCGATCAATGCTGCACTACTTGGTGAAGACTGTTTTATCTTAATGCCCACTGGTATGTATTTTTAGATATGAATTGGCAGGAATCCATTGGCAGATGTTAAATGAAAGCCCTTTAATAAAAATAAAAAGAACCTACACAGTATTTCTATCATTTAGGGACCTCTAAACCTCCCATGCCATAGTTAGGAAAGAGTATCACCTCAATCCTCTATTCTAGTTGTTGATATGATAGCATTATTGCCCTTTAAGATTTTCAACTCAAAGCTCGTTGTGTTGAATTGATCTAGGATTTTCCTTTGGGAATTTTTCTTTTTTCTAGTCGAAATTAGCCTGGAACATGAGCCAAAAAGTTACTGTCAGAGACCACGACCATTTCTGGCAGTTTATCTGGTACAACCTAGTGTTGTATGGTGGTTAAAAATCATCAGCTTTGGAGCGATGCCCTAGGCTTAAAGCACAGTTCTGCCACTTATTAACAGTGTGGACTTGAGCAAGGCACTTCACTCCCTGAACCCCAGTCTCCTCATGTGCGCAGTGGGGATAATACCAACGTGCCCACTTCACAGAATGTCTTGAGGATTAAGTGAAAAGCATTGAGTGTAGTTCTTTCTTGTCCTCAGTTTTGAAGAGATCCAGGACTTTTCATCATGCTATTAAAGTTTATAACAGCTGTTCAATGATTTATAGTCATCCAAATAAGAATATTAAATAAGCCATTAGGATAAGAGGCATGGGGACACTGTAAATCAACTATACTTCAATTAAAAAAAAAAAAGCAGCAGCAGCATAGGGAGTTTGGAGTTTCATTATTCACATGTAGTCTTCCCTCTGCCTTTTACTCACCTTTGTTGTGACCTTCGATCAGTTGTTGCCATCGTCATTAAGTAATGTTGCCTGGGTATCCGAATTTTTTCAAGCTGATTTTAAATTTTAGACAGTGTTGGTTTGTTTAATCAGCAGCATTTCATACTTCATTAACTTGTTCAGTCTGTGTCTTCTGATTTGACTCCAATTTGGTACTCCAAAACTAAAGCTGGAGAGGACCCTGGCATTGATCTCGTCCAGAGGTTTGAGGCGTTGGTTCAATGGTAGAATTCTCGCCTCCCTCGTCCAGTGGTTTTCATGGCTTTCCGTTATCCTCTAGGGTTTCAAGGGGGCATTTTTCAGGGTCTTTCTCAAGTAGACTTTTAAAGTAATTCTGTTGCATTTAAGTTTCCTGCCCTGATTCTTGCTTTTGCTATGATATGCACATACATAAGATGTCCCAAGAGATCATTTTTACACATTTAAATCGCCCAAGTATTTTGGCTCATTCAAATATGGCATATTTTGGCACCATGGAGAATATCACTTGGTGTCCTATTAGTTAATTACTTTAAATATTATATGTAATTTATATTGTAACTTTTGCCTTCATACTCTCAAAATAGAATCTGACAGATTTTTTTGTTGTTGTGATTTCTTTTAGGAGGTGGTAAAAGCTTGTGTTACCAGCTCCCTGCCTGTGTTTCTCCCGGGGTCACTATTGTCATTTCTCCCTTGAGATCACTTATAATAGATCAAGTCCAAAAGCTGACTTCCTTTGATGTAAGTTAAAACACTACCAATTATAATAAAAATGCTAATAAAAACAGAATTTAAAAACAATTATATTTCAGTACTCTGGGTAACCTTTTTCATTAAATAGTTCATGGATTATAAGAATAAAGCACGGCAGTTATATTAAGTTGTACATTTAAGAACAAGTCTTTGAGAATTCTGGTACAGGTAACCTTCTGGAATTCAGTCTGATTTTACTCTAGAAGAATGTATTTTGGTAAGAACTTTTAACCTGTATTTTACTGATGTAAATTTTTTTTTCTAATATGGAAGGATTTCTTTTTTTACTCCTGTCAGATCAGCTTAGTTCTCTCTCACTCCCTTAATATCTTAAAATGTATACACATGTGCATGCCCACACACATATGTCCTTTTTCCTCCTGGCTGAGGTTAAGAAAGTATATGAATACAGTCTATTAAATCCTACATACTATGATCAAACAGAACTGTGTTCAGCTTTATGAACCACCACCCCTCAACAAGACCACTGGTTTGATTTTTCTTCCCAAGCATGTTTTAGTACAGTGATGGTAGCCATTGTTCAGCCATTCATGATGTTATGGTCCTTTCAGTGTTGGTATGCATTAAAACCCAAAAGATGCATTTACCTTAAAAAAAAAAATGTGGTCATACATTAGGACTGGAACCTTCTGGATGCTGAATTCATATTTATCTTACTTACAGATATGAAAAGCTAAGGAAGTAAAGAAATGGGAAAAAGAAAAGAAAAGTAAACAATGGGAAGAATATTTGACTTATGGTTAACAAGGGTTTTTAAAAAATATGTACTGATTACTTTTTATTATGTTGAGATTCTCTTTCCTTTGACAGGTGTGATATGTGACTTGTAAAATATTTATGAAACCTACGGATAAATGTAATCTTGATCAGATTAATGGGTAAAATTTAAATTGTTTACTACTTTTATGCTTAGATTCCGGCTACATATCTGACAGGTGATAAGACTGACTCAGAAGCTACAAATATTTACCTCCAGTTATCAAAAAAAGACCCGATTATAAAACTTCTTTATGTTACTCCAGAGAAGGTTTGTATTTATATCATTATTTTAAAATACTATATTAAAGCTCTTTTAGAAAAACAACCCATTTCTCCCTACTGAGTAAGGAAAAACCCAGTCTTTCCCTTCTGTGTTTCTCTCCTTTACTACTCACATAGAATATTTCACTTCTAGTCACCAAATGTATGGAGGTTTTTCCTTATATCAAGTGGTTCTCTGTCAACTATCCAGAGATAGTGTCAGGTCCCACAGGTTAAGGGCTCAGTCCCACAAGATTCTTACCACTCTGCTTCAGGGGCCAATCCACAGGGTACTCGCAACTTCTGTCTGACTTGGCTACAAATCAGAGGTTCCCGTGACCTCCTCCTGCTTGAATTCAGTGACTTGCAAGAGCAGCTCACAGATCTCAGGGAGACACTTACTTACATTTACCAGTTTATTAAAGGCTATGGTAAAGGACACAGATAAACAGTCAGATGAAAAGATACACAGGGCAAGGTCTGGGAAGGTCCTGAGCACAGGAGCTTCTGTCCCTGTGGAGTTGGGGTGCATCAGCCTCCAGTACATGGATGTGTTTGCCAACCTAGAACCTCTCTGAACCCCATACTTTTGGGATTTAATGGAGGCTTCCTCACGTAGGCATGAACAATTATTGACTCCACTTCTAGACTGACTCCCTTCTCTGGTGGATGGGGGTAGGACCGAAAATTCCAAGTTTCTAATCATGGCTTGGTCTTTCTGGTGACCATCCCCCACCCAGGAGCCCACCCACAGTTGCCTCAAGAGAACAAAAGATGCTCCTAGTGCTTTTTTTTTTTTTCGCTGCATTGGGTCTTTGTTGTTGCGCGTGGGGTTTCTCTAGTTGCGGCGAGTGGGGGCTACTCTTTGTTGCCGTGCACTGGCTTCTCTTGTTACAGAGCATGGGCTCTAGAGCGCAGGCTCAGTAGTTGTGGCTCACGGGCTCAGTTGCTCCGTGGTACGTGGGATCTTCCCAGACCAGGGCTCAAACCTGTGTCCCCTGCATTGGCAGGCGGATTCTTAACCACTGCGCCACCGGGGGAGTCCTGCTCGTACTGCTTTATCACTTAAGAATTTACAAGAGTTCCAGGAACCCTGTGCCCAGGAACTGGGAGCAGAGACCAGTGTATCTTTTCTATTATCTCATAAAAGCCCATTAGAATATGTATATTTTAAATTTTTTGACATAATTTCTGATGTACAGTTTAGTGCAAGAATTCCTGTATAACTTTCACAGGAAACCCCAAATGGTAGCATTTTACTGTAATTGCTCTATCATTCTTTCTCTCTTTTTCCCTCAAACATTTGAGAGTAAGTTGCAGACATATCCTTTTAACCCTAAATACTTCACTGTACATCTCCTAAAAACAAGGAATTCTCTTGCATAACCTCAGTACAGTTATCAAAATTAGAAAATATTCATTGATGCAGTACTATTACTTTATCTGTAAACCTTATTCCAGTTTCACCAGTTGTCCCAATAATATCCTTCCTAGCAAAAGAAAATCCTAGATTATGCATTGCATTCTGTCTTTCATGATTTTGACAGTTTTGAAGAGTGAAGGCCAGTTGTTTTGAGGACTGTCCCTCAGTTTATGTTTCCTCCTGATTGGATTTGTATTCGTCATTTTTGAGGGGAATATCACAGAAGTGGTGATATGTTCTCAGTGTATCCTATCAGGAGGCATTTGGTGTTGATTCATTCTATATTACTGGTGATGTTAGTTAACTTTGATCATTTGGTTAAGGTGTTGTTTTCTGCCAGACTTGCACTGAAAAATTACTCTTTTTTTGTGATTATTAATTACAAAAATAAATTAATTTTTTTTTGTAATTGTAGGTATCCTGTTATGGAATACTCTTGAGACTATGTAAATATCCTATTACTCATCAGACTTTGACCCAAGAGTTTCCTCATCCATTGATGATTCCCCATCAGTTATTATTGTAGTGAGTGCCAAATGATGATTTTTTTCCAATTTAGTTGGCATTCTGCTGTAAGGACAGGCTTTTCCCTTTACCCACATATTTATTTGTATCAATATGAAATCATGGATTCTTAATTTATTCAGTAGGTTATAATCATTTACTATTATGTATTTTGATGTTCTAATTGTCCTAGGTTTGGCCAGTGGGAAGGCTCCATCAGACTGGCTTCTGTGACCTTTTGATATGTCTATCAAGACATGGGTGCCAGAGATGGTCATTGCTACTAGCATGTCATTGCTTCCAGGCCCAGTTATGGACAGAGCTACAAAATATAAATATATGTACATATATATATATGTATATATGTACATATATATGTATATATTTCCCCCAGACAACACACACACGTAACACACGTCTGTAACCCTGCTACCAGTGTAAACATGTGGTGGCTCCCAAATACACTGAGGAAGAAAAATTCTTTTAGAACCACTGACCTAATACAAAACTGTTTGCTAAATGTGGGTAAACATTCTGAAATGTCTCATTTGCTATTTCCTATTACTTCTAATTCTATTTGTAGATCGAAATCAGAACCAATTTTATGTGGAGGTTTTAATACAACTTAAGTCATAGTGGAACTTAAAGACAACCAAATCCTTAAGGTGATATGTTTAAATGTTTTTAAATGTCTGATTAATGCATTTCTGGTCTAGGTCTGTGCAAGTAACAGACTGATTTCTACTCTGGAGAATCTGTATGAGAGGAAGCTCTTGGCACGTTTTGTTATTGATGAAGCACATTGTGTCAGTCAGGTAAATACTGTTCTCTATGTCTTGAGATAGCAATAGATTGTACTACCAACAGTATATATATTTTCAGAGCCAAGAGAAAAAGTATTGAGTGAATTATTCTGCTATTTCACTGAAGAATAAGGTGGTTCTTAATATAGTGAGCAGTCTTTGCTTTATATAAGGAAGATCCAAATAGTCTGAAAAGCAGTATTTTTTTTTTTTTCCAACTAGTGGGGACATGATTTTCGTCCAGATTACAAAAGAATGAATATGCTTCGCCAGAAGTTTCCCTCTGTTCCAGTGATGGCTCTTACTGCCACAGCTAATCCCAGGGTACAGAAGGACATCCTCACTCAGCTGAAGATTCTTAGACCTCAGGTGTAAGTTGTCGAAACTTATTAATTTTGAAACCCTGGGGCAGTGGTTCCCAGATTGCTGCACATTAGAATCATCTATGGAGTCTTAAAAATCCCAATGCCCAGGTTGTACCCAATGCCAATTATATCAGAATTTGGGGGGCTGGGAGCCAGTATGGTTTTTGTTTTTTGTTTTTTCGGCTGCATTGGGTCTTCGTTGCTGCGCGCAGGCTTTCTCTGGTTGGGGGTACTCTTTGTTGTGGTGCATGGGCTTCTCATTGCAGTGGCTTCTCTTGTTGCAGAGCACGGGCTCTAGGCATGCCAGCTTCAATAGTTGTGGAGCGTGGGCTCAGTAGTTGTGGCTCGCGGGCTCTAGAGCTCAGGCTCAGTAGTTGCGGCGCACAGGCTTATTTGCTCCATGGCATGTGGGATCTTCCCGGACCAGGGCTGAAACCGGTGTCCCCTGCATTGGCAGGCGGATTCTTTTTTTTTTTTTTTTTTTTTTTTTTTTTTGCGGTACGCGGGCCTCTCACTGCTGCGGCCTCTCCCGTTGCGGAGCACAGGCTCCGGACGCGCAGGCCCAGCGGCTATGGCCCACGGGCCCAGCCGCTCCGCGGCACGTGGGATCCTCCCGGACCGGGGCACAAACCCATGTCCCCCGCTTCAGCAGGCGGACTCTCAACCACTGCGCCACCAGGGAAGCCCTGGCAGGCGGATTCTTAACCACTGTGCCACCAGGGAAGCCCCAGAATGCAAAATTTTTATTTTAATCTTACTTGAAGAGGAGTGTTTGTATAAAATTTGGGGGAAAAAAATATTTTCTTCCATAATTGATTTACATTACAACATTATATTTAAGGTGTCTTCAGGTTCTAGTGAAGAACCCACATGCTAGAAATTTGCTTCTACAAGTACTCCATTGATCTATAAAAGCTTTTATTTATTTATTTTTTGCGGTACACTGGCCTCTCACTGTTGTGGCCTCTCCTGTTGCGGAGCATAGGCTCTGGACGCGCAGGCTCAGCGTCCATGGTTCACGGGCCCAGCCGCTCCGCGGCATGTGGGATCTTCCCAGACCGGGGCACGAACCTGTGTCCCCTGCATCGGCAGGCGGACTCTCAACCACTGTGCCACCAGGGAAGCCCACAATCTACTATTCTTTTAGACTAGTAATATTAATTGCCAAATGCCCATAGTTAAAAGAAGTGATATAAATTCAATTCACCTTTTGAATAACCTTTTGAAAGTGTAGAATTTGTCATTTTTGTTTGAGTAAACATTGCACATACAGGTTTAATATCTTTTCCTAGTAATGTGCGGGGGAGGTCTGCTTGGAAAAGTAATAGATTGTACATTTCCTGAGTCTAGCATGTGGTGCCCTGTGCATATTTGGCACTCAGTAAGAATGAATAAATGAAACATATGGAGGAACTTTGGTAAATGTGGGTAAAATATGAAAATTTGGGCAGGTCTGTTGACTCCTTAATATATTTGGTACTTCTATATTTGGGAGAATTTAAATCCCTGAGTGGAAGTAAAAGATTTTAACAAACACTTTCTGTTACATTTTTTTCCTTATCTTCTTTTCTGCCCATAGGCCTCTTGTTTGGATTACATTTCCCAACTGCTGCTATGTCATGGCCCTGGTGAAGGCATGTGTCCCTAGGGTTGAAGCCATGGCCCCCATGCTTCTCTCCTACTGCCAGTCTGTGATAGTATTCTTCATCTTTGGGAAATATGAGGATGGAAATAAGTAAAATGGATTGACTTTATTCCTTTTCCTTAGGGCCTTAAAATACAAACTGAGAAAGAGAAAAGAGATAGACATTTAGACAGTAAATACAACAATAATACTATAATACCACAATAATAGCTAACACTTACATATCTAGCCTATACAATGTGCCAGGCACTGTTCTTGGCATTTTATGTGTATTGACTCATTTATCCACACAAAAATCTTATGAGGTCAGTGCTCCTATTTCCCTCACTTTATGGATGAGGAAACTGAAACACAGAGAAATTAAACAGCTTAAACAAAGTCATACACCTAGCAAGTATTGGAGTGAGGACTTAAACCCAAACAGTCTGCTTTCAGAACCCTTTAAATACTGTACCAAATGCAGAATGAAGTAAGTGGTGATTAGAGATGTAAATTGACTGCTGGAACTTGGAAGGCAAGATTGACTGTAACCCAAAGTAACAACTAACGGTTACGAGGAGGGTCAGGTAGGGTTTTATAAAGGAAGTGGACTTTGTAGGAACAATGGTCTTTTTAAAGTTTTAAACGGCTGTACTGAGATATAAATTACATACCTTAAAATTCGCCTATTTGAAGTATGCAGTTCTATGGGTTGATGTTTTGCTTTATTTTTCATTTATTCACAGGGCTGTGCAACCCCACCACTACCTAATTTTAGAACATTTTTGTCTCACTTAAAAGAAACTCCATACCCATTAGCAGTCAATTCCCACTATTCCCTATCGCCCCAACTCTAGGCAATCACTAATTACTTTCTGTGTCCATAGATTTTTGCCTGTTCTGGACATTTCATGTAAATAGAATCATACATTATGTGGCCTTTTGTGATTGGCCTCTTTCACTTAACATAACATTTTCAAGGTCCATCCATGTTGTAACACATATTGGTATTTCATCCTTTTTTTATTGTATGTATATTCTGTTTTATTTATCCATTCATCATGTAATGGATATTTGAGTTGCTTCCATTCTTTGGCTGTTATTAATAATGCTTCTGTGAGCATTTGTATACAAGTTGTCATGTGGATGTAAGTTTTTATTTCTCTTAGGCATATACCTAGGAGTAGAATTGTTGGGTCATATGGTAATTCTACATTTAATCTTTTAAAGAGCTTCCCGATTATTTTCCAAAGCAGCTGCACCATTTCACCTTCTGTAGTATATGAGGGTTGCAATTTCTCCACATCCACACCAACACTTGTTACTGTATCTTTTTGATTATACTCATCCTAGTGGGTATGAAGTGGAAGGTGAATGGCATTTTAACAGGTGAAGAGTGAGAATTCAGGGCTGAAGTTTCTGGCATGAAATTACAGGTCAGGCCCAAGGAATGGTGGATAATCCATTGGATAAGAAGAGAAATATAAAGGGATGACCCTAGAAAGGTGGCTTGAGGCCAGATCTGGAGGGTCTTGCATATCATGATGGTAAAGTGTTTGGACTTTCTTATGTAGGCATTTTGACCTGGGAAGTGGCTTGATCTGAACTGTATGGTTGAATGATAACCCTGGCAGTGGAACAGAAGATGGAATGGAGGAACAAGAGATTAGAGGTAGGGTGGCCCTTTAGGAACCCAGTTGTAGCCATCTAGGAGAGAGATTGGCAACACCAGAAGTGGAAGGAGGGGACAGAATCCGGAGAGAAAGCAGAGTTGAATCAACGAGACTTAAAAGAATTTTGGAGAATTGTACCACTTGTACATTTCTAAACCTGATACCTAAAATTTTTCAACATGACTTTTTTTGTTTTTTGTTGTTTTGTTTTGGTTTTTTGAGGGAGTTCCCCAACCAGGGATTGAACCCAGCCCCTTGGCAGTGAAAGCATGGAGTCCTAACCGCTGAACCACCAGGAAATTCCTCAACATGAGTTTAAATAAAGAGAACAGTGGTCTGTTGTAAATAACATTTTTAAACAGAATTGTTACTTAGCTCTTTTAAATGTATCCAGTAGACTATAAACATAATATAGCAATTCTGTACCTACTATCTCCCACTTATAGAAGACATAATAAAAATTTTAACTCTTTAACAGGTTTTTTAATTTCCCCTTTTCTTTTCAAATTCATATATCTCTTTCAGTTTCCCTACAGAATTTTATCCTATTTTTATGCATGAAGCCTGTTGCTTACTCTGTCATATTTACCTGCAAGAAAAATATATATATAAATTATTTTTATATTTCCTATACCAAAATTTTTGTCCTAATTGAATTATATATAATCATTAGTAGTACCTGACTGATCAGAATAGCTTAAATATTTTTGAAAATAATTCTTAAGTATAAATTTTGATGGGGAATGTGTAACTTAATGAGATAGGACTTTTTCCCAATTAGTACATATATCTATGGATAAATCAAGTCTGTTCATATTTCTTATTTCTATAGGTATATTTTATAGCATTGAGAAATGTTGCTCACATAAACATGTAGATAGGAATGGAAAACATTTTATTACAGTATTAACGCTCAATTATTCGAATTTCTTCTGATGTAAATGCCAAAATATGATCTGTCATCAAAAATTATTTTTAATGATCTGTCAGCTGACATCTCAATTGAGTCCTGCAAATATTGTGAAAAGCGAAGAATTGAAAACCATCTGACTGACAAAATAAGTCAGATCATTAGTTACTTTACTTTTTCTGGGAAATATACCCTAAAAAAAATACTTTACCAAAACTTTTCTAATGACTATTAAGTATTTGTGTTACTCTTTCAGTCAGGTGAATCTTGTGTCCAGTATATTTGAAGGAGTTGGGGAAATCAAAATACTATTAGTTTCAGTACACCTTTCCTAGTATATTTTTGACATATATTTTTAATCAGGTGATATGCTTTTCTTTTTTTAAAATAATTTTCTTTATACCAGTCCCTCAAAGAGCTTATCTGTCTTCTCTGCTGTGTGCAGGGACTCTTAATATGCTTTCCTAGTCCTCAACTTTTTTTTTTTTTTTAATATTTATTCCTTTTATTTTTGGCTGCGTCGGTTCTTAGTTTCTGTTACTTGGATCTTCGTTGCGGCATGCTGGATCCTCCGCTGCAGTGAGCGGGCTCATCATTGCAGGGTGCGGGCTTCTCTCTAGTTGTGGCACATGGGCTCAGTAGTTGTGGCACACAGGCCCCAGGACGTGTGGGCTCTGTATTTGTGGCACATGGGCTCTCTAGTTGTGACCCGCGTGCTCAGTAGTTGTAGCACGTGGGTTTAGTTGCCCGGCAGCATGTGGGATCTTAGTTCCCCAACCAGGGATCGAACCCGCATCCCCTGCATTGGAAGGCGGATTCTTAACCACGAGACCACCAGGGAAGTCCCTGATATGCTTTTAAATAATAGTTTTGTCAAAACTATTCAACAGTGGCACATGACTACCATATAACCTAACTGGCAAAGCCAGTTGTCATTGCCAAACCAATTGGCCAAACTTACTTTCTTACATATAAAAAAAAATTCTTTGTTTTTAAGTTCACATAAACTACTTAGTGCATATCCTCATGACAGTGCCTCAGTTCCAAGAGCAACAAGAGCTGAGTGCAAATTGATTCCATTTCCTGACACATCACTTAAAATGACATGAGTTTGACACCCTGGACCTAATAATATTTACCATTTTAATGGCAACATCAGTACTCCCTTTGTGAAGATACTTTGGAATCCAAAGCTTTTTTAGAAAAGAAAATATTGAGATATAATTGACACACCACAAAATTCACCCATTTAAAGGTTAGAATTTAGTGCGTTTGTTTGTATTTTCAGAGTTGTGCAACCATCCCCCGAATCTAAGTTTAGAACATTTTCATCACCCCAAAAAGAAACCTAGTACTCAGCAGTCACTCTCCATTCTCTCCTCATTTGTGCCCATCTTCTTTCACTTAACCTGTGTTCAAGGGTCATCCGTGTTGTAACACATATCAGAACTTCATTCCTTTTTATGGCTGAATAATCTTCCATTGAATAGGCATTCCACATTTTATTTATCCATTCATCAATTGATGTGAACTCTCCCTAACTAGAATATCTGTTAATTCCAAACATCCATTTTCCAACAGGCCAAGTAAGATATGTTATATGTAATGACCTCTAAGAGACTGTTAACTTTCTCATTATAACAAATTGTGTGAATACAGTGGACCCTTGAGCAACATGGGTTTGAACTGCATATGAACATTCACAAACAAAAGGTTTTGTGTGTACCTGTATTTTCATTTCTCTTGGGTATATACCCAGGAGTGGAATTGTTGGGTCGTATGGTGACTATTTTTAACCTTTTGAGGACTGTTTTAACCTTTTGCCAAACTGTTTCCCAAAGCGGCTGCACCATTTTACATTCCCGCCGGTGGTATAGTGGGTTCTGATTCCACCAGCACTTGCTGTTGTCTCTCTTTTTTTGACCCAAAACTTTTTTTTTTTAATGTATAAAACATGGTTCTGAAATTAAAGTGTAATTTGTAGGGAAGAGCAGTAAAGCCATTCTTGTGTATAATCATTTCAGCATTCCTATTGGTAGGGAGACAGACACATGCACCATTCCCAACTTAAGCCCAAATCATATCAAATAAGTTTCAAGAATATCTACATCATTTGTATTCCTGGGCAATTCTTTTTATGCCTTAATTTTATCAGGACTGCAGTTTCCTTTGCTGTGGCAGTGATTGTAAATAACAGAACAATCAGAAGAGTCTATGGGCGGGCTTCCCTGGTGGCACAGTGGTTGAGAGTCTGCCTGCCGATGCAGGGGACACGGGTTCGTGCCCCAGTCCGGGAAGATCCCACATGCCGCGGAGCGGCTGGGCCCGTGAGCCATGGCCGCTGAGCCTGCGCGTCCGGAGCCTGTGCTCCGCAACGGGAGAGGCCACAACAGTGGCCCGCGTACCGCAAAAAAAAAAAAAAGAGTCTATGGGCATATCAAGTCCTTTATCTACCGTCTTTTTTGCCACAATCTGCTACACATTCTTCTGCCATTTCAAGCACTAAAAGATCTCTAAGTGTTTTGTACATAGAAATGATATCTTTTTTTTTTATGGATATTTTTCAGCATTTTTTAAACATTTTATTTATTTATTTATTTATTTTTGGCTGCGTTGGGTCTTCATTGCTGCGCACGGGCTCTCTGTAGTTGCAGTGAGCGGGGGCTACTCTTTGTTGTGGTGCACGGGGTTCTCACTGCAGTAGCTTCTCTTGTTGCGGAGCATGGGCTCTAGGCGTGCAGGCTTCAGTAATTGTGGCACACGGGCTCAGTAGTTGTGGCTCGCAGGCTCTAGAGTGCAGGCTCAGTAGTTGTGGTGTGTGGGCTTAGTTGCTCCACGGCATGTGGGATCTTCCCGGACCAGGACTCGAACCCGTGTTCCCTGCATTGGCAGGTGGATTCTTAACCACTGCACCACCAGGGAAACCCTAAATGATATCTTAAGAGGGATGGTTTCGAAGTATTGTTTAACAGTAGTCTCACAAGACCCTCAGAGTAATGCGTTTTATGACAATTGGAATGAAAGAAGCAACTTCATAAAGTGAGAATCATCTTCTCTCCCACCGCCTTACTCTCAGTATATCTGAAATCAGAACACCCCAATAAAGGCCAAAATACTTTATTCCTGATGTTATACTTTACTCTTAACAGAAATAATGTAAAACACTTAGAGACATGAAGCCCTACCAAGAGTTTCTGGTATTTGGATTAGAGAAAGTTTCATCTACACCCATACTATATTTCAATTTGTTTTATTTGGTGTACTGGAGGTTTTTATGTCCAAAACAATGCACAGTGGTAAAGTTGAGAATGGGTGAAAAGTAAAATTTGTTTGTTTTCCAAAAGTGAGAGACAATTGTAAAAGGAAAAAACAGGGTAGGAGTAACAAGCAGGGAGTCCTGACTACAGGCATTCTCAGATCCATCTTTAGGGGGAAATTCGTAAGTGTGAAAACAGAGGATCTGGAAATTGATTCCTTTAAAATTGTCTTTGCTCATGTACCTTTGGAAAGTCTTTGTGAACCCTAGGGGTATGCACACCCCAACTTTAGACCACTGACCTGAAAGAAGTTGGACTGTGGTTTAGAACTCTGAAAAGAGGTCTAAGCTGGGGGTGCAAGTTGGGACTCGCAGGAATGATATTTGGTGCTGTTTAAAGCAGTGAGAGTGAGGTCCCTGAAGAAGGTAATATAGGGGAAGAAGAAAGAAGAACCAAGCATTTTGGGGGGTGATTCTCACTTAAGGAGTAAGCAAGGAAAGGAGAGAAGGAGAGGAAGAAGTCAGATAGGTAAGGGGGAGAAACCCCACGGGTGTGAGCACTAATAGAGTTTTCGGTAAGGATAGCCAACCGCGTGGAGAGGTAAGAGAATGAGGTCTGACAAAAGACCAGCGTGCGTGGGGCTTCCCTGGTGGCGCAGTGGTTAAGAATCCGCCTGCCAGTGCAGGGGACATGGGTTCAAGCCCTGGTCCAGGAAGATCCCACATGCCACGGAGCAACTAAGCCCGCGAGCCACAACTACTGAGCCCACGTGCCACAACTGCTGAGCCCACGTGCCACAACTACTGAAGCCTGCATGCCTAGAGCCCGTGCTCCGCAACAAGAGAAGCCATCACAATGAGAAGCCCGCATACTGCAACAGAGTAGCCCCTGCTCACCGCAACTAGAGAAAGCCCACACACAGCAACAAAGACCCAACGCAGCCATAAATAAATAAATAAATAAATAAATAAATAAATAAATAAATAAAAAACGTACAGACCAGTGCGCACACCAGACACAGTTGAAAGATTACCTGCACAGTTGAAAGAACCACTGCCTACTGCATGGCCTTCTTATCTGTATTGCAGCCCCTTCAGGAACACGACTACTGCCCTCCACATGTGAAGTGTTGCGTTCTTTAGTCCTAAAACTAAATGCTTATCTTATCAATGGCAACAAAACCTGGACCCATCTAGCTTGGACTTAGATACAAAGACAGAAAGGCAGTGGTTTTATTCCCCATCTTTCCTCCCTCTGATCCCCACCCCCTGTCTAGAGGCAACCTCCTTACCACAGGTTATTGCTGTTCATGGTCTCTTTGTTTCCTTCTGTCCACCCAGGCACTGAGATGTCTTTGTGCTCTAACTTTAACTCATTAGATAGTGTTCTCTCTCCTTTCTGTGGCAATGTTGGAACCTGGCACAGCTGGAGGGTGTCGTCAGGGCCAAGGGCCCTGTAACAATTCCCTTACCCTTCAGTTTTTAAAAGCTTTGATAGGATTTCCCTGGTGGTCCAGTGATTAAGTCTGTGCGCTTCCACCGCAAGGAGTGCGGATTCCATCCCTGATCGGGGAACTAGGATCCCACCTGCCGCGTGGTGCGGCCACAAAATAAGTAAATAAAACAAAAGCTTTGCTAAAACAATTTTGGCAGAATGGTAATGGCGAAAGCCAGAATGGAAATGATGAGAGTTGAAATTGGATGTATGGTTGGTTGGTTGGGGGCATAAGTCTTAGAAACTTGCCTTTGGAGGGAAGGAACGAGGAGGGATGCCAGCTGCAGTGGAATGTATGTAGGGTCAAGAGAAGCTTTTGTTGGTTTTAGGATTGGGGGTCCTAGAACATATGCAGAGATAAAAGGGAAGAGTTCACAGAAGAGACTGAAGCACAAGAAAGGAGATAATGGAGAGGAAGAGCTCACTAAGGAAGTGGGAGGAAGTGTGGGACCAAGAGCAAAAGGCCAGAGAAAGAGGAGCACATCTGTCTCGGAGTCAGCCACACTCCCCTTGGGCACACAGCCAAAGTACAGAGATCAGGGTCTGCAGGCTTGAGCTCCTGCAGCCCTGCAACCAGTTCCTCACTCTTCTGTACACAGTCAAAATTTGGGGGTGTTGGTGGCCTATGTTTTCTCTATGATTTTCTTAATCTTTTAAATAACGTTTTAGCCATCTCTGCTTTTAATCCACCTCATCTTAGAGACTGGCTGCTGTCTTTTCTACAGGTTTTTCTCTTCTGCATTCCTTCTGATTCTTTGTTAATAACTAGTCCCGTAGACATTGCCTCCTTATCACCATTCTTAATCCTTAACCTAACTTCCATCTGTGTTTTATCATGTAAGCTGCCAGTAGCTACATTCACTTTAAGACAACTTGATAATTAGGTTTGCATGGTGGAAAATCAGCATTTAATTTTTGAAGATGGCTAAAACTATATTTTCTCATAATAACAAAATTTTACGTTTGCGACTTCTTTTAGGTTTAGCATGAGCTTCAACAGACATAATCTAAAATACTACGTGTTACCCAAAAAACCAAAAAAGGTGGCATTTGATTGCTTAGAATGGATCAGAAAGCATCACCCACGTGAGTACAGCCATGTGATAAATCATGTCTAGAAGTAATAAGTGTCTTTTTAGTACCACAATTGAATATATAAAATTGCATATTAAACATTTCTTTTCTCATTATGATAGCACTAACTTGTTATTCATAGAGCAGAATATTGCAACTCTCTCAATTCTGGAAATTATAAAATCTCATTTGGTTTGTTAACAATAAACCCTAACAAAAAGTATATTAAATACTCCCTCCTACACACCTGTATTGTAATTCATGGTTTCACTGTCTTTCCTCTGGCTTCTATCAGTTAATGAATTACACAGCTCTGTTTTAGTGCCTTCTCCCAAGTGTGTCTGCCCTTGAGTTATATTAACTAAAATGAGATTCTGAAATTCATGGTAGTTTTCCATGTAACCTCTTTTCTACTTTTCCATGGAGAATTTTTTTGTTAAACATCTCTATTTCATTTTCTTTAATTAGTATACGTATTTGTTTGAATAAATCAAACAATGCAGAGATAGACCAAGAAAAAGTCAGTAATTTCCTTTTCCAGTCCCCCCCTCTCCCAGGCACCTAATATAAATAATAGCTTGTGTGTGTATCTGTATCTTTGGCTCTGCCACAGAGAGATGACTTTTTCTTTAATACCTTTTATTTTTTTATTTTAAAAATAGCATACATACAAACAGCAAGAAATATAGTGAAGAGAATTTAGAAAGCAACAAAAAAAAAGAAAGAATCAAAAGACAAGCCTCACCATAGGACAAGTCACTGTTACCATTTTGGTTTATTTCCTTCCAATAATTTTTGTATGCATTTTTCCTTCCATTAGCATACTGTATCTACAGTGTTTCTACCTTTACCCTGTTTTATATTTTAAACATTTTCTCATGTCATTTTAAAAACTTAGAAAACACTTAATAGTTGCAATTTGTTTTAGTTTATAAATTCCTTTCTTAATTATTGTCCTAATGCTGGCCCTTAAGATTTTTCTAATTTTAAAAATTATAAACAAAACTTCTTATATAATAAGTCCTCGGATCACTTTATTTCCTAGATTTGTTTCCTAGAAAGAAACTGAATCAAAAGTTAGGAGCATTGGGCTTCCCTGGTGGCGCAGTGGTTGAGAGTCCGCCTGCCAATGCAGGAGACACGGGTTCGTGCCCTGGTCAGGGAAGATCCCACATGCCACAGAGCGGCTAGGCCTGTGAGCCATGGCCGCTGAGCCTGTGCGTCCGGAGCCTGTGCTCCGCAACAGGAGAGGCCACAGCAGTGAGAGGCCCACGTACCGCAAAAAAAAAAAAAAAAAGAATAGGAGCATTTCTAAGGCTCTTGATAGGTATTGCCATATGCTTTCTACAGTTCGTGAAGAGTGCCTTTCCATTTTATAGCAAGTGTGAAACAGAGCCCAGGGTTCCTCCAGGTCTACCTAAGGAGTTATTTGGAGGGACAGGATTAAAGGTTAAATCTTGTCATTTCCAGTGCACGTGATCCGTTGCTTGACTTATTCTACCTATGTTGTTTTCCTCTGCTGTAAGAAAACTATGGAGAAAACTATACCTCTGTTTACAATTCAGATATTTCTGAGAACATAATGTAGGTTGTGTTATTTATGTTAAAAGTCCTCGTTTCACAATACTGTTTGGTTTCTTGGCAGATGACTCAGGGATAATTTACTGCCTTTCCAGGCGAGAATGTGACACAGTGGCTGACACATTACAGAAAGATGGTCTCGCTGCTCTGGCGTATCATGCTGGCCTCAGTGACTCTGCCAGAGATGAAGTACAGCACAAGTGGATTAATCAGGATGGCTGCCAGGTAACATTTTTAAAAATAAACAAAGGAAACAATATTTTATAGTACATAAGCCACCTTGTACATGTAGGATGAAAATTGTTTTCACCTTAAAGGTAGTAAACATCAAAATAAGGCGATTTAAAAACTGATGTTTTTTGAGACATCTAAAATTGCTTTTTCTTTCTTTTTTTAAAATTTATTTTATTTATTTGTTTGTTTTTGGCTGCATTGGGTCTTCATTGCTGCATGCAGGCTTTCTCTAGTTGTGGTGAGCAGAGACTACTCTTCGTTGCAGTGCTCGGGCTTCTCACTGGGGTGGCTTCTCTTGTTGTGGAGCATGGGCTCTAGGCGCACGGGCTTCAGTAGTTGTGGCACGTGGGCTCAGTAGTTGTGGTACACAGGCTCAGTAGTCATGGCTCGCGGGCTGTAGAATGCAGGCTCAGTAGTTATGGCACACGGGCTTAGTTGCTCCGCGGCATGTGGGATCTTCCTGGACTAGGGCTCGAACCCATGTCCCCTGCACTGGCAGGTGGATTCTTAACCACTGCGCCACCAGGGAAACCACTTTTTCTTTCTTAAATCAAAAAAACTTTTTATTGAGATGTAATTCACATACCATACAATTCCCCCTTCCAAAGTTTACAAGTCAGTGGAGTTTAGTACATTCACAAGGTCATGCAACTGTCACCACTGTCTGATGCCAGAACATTTCATGATCCCAGAAAGAAACCCCATATCTACTAGCAGTCACTCCTCACTCCCCTAACACCCGGTCCTTGGCAACCACTAATCTATTAACTACTACTAATCTGTCTCTATAGAGTTTCCTATTCTGGACATTTCATATAAATGGAATCATACAATATGTGTTCTTCTGTGACTGATTTCTCTTACTTAGCATGTTTTCAAGATTTATCCATATTGTAGCATGTATCAGTACGTCACTCCTTTTTGTGGCTGGATAATATTCCATTGTATGGAAGTACCACAGTTTGTTATCCATTCATCAGTTGGTAGACATTTGGGTTGTATCCACTTTTTTTTCCTTTTTTCTTTTTTGGCTGCATTGGGTCTTTGTTGCTGCGTGCGGGCTTTCTCTAGTTGCAGCGGGCGGGGGCTACTCTTCATTGCGGTGCACGGGCTTCTTATTGCGGTGGCTTCTCTTGCCGTGTAGCACAGGCTCTAGGCGCGCGGGTTCAGTAGCTGTGGCTCGCGGGCTCTAGAGCGCAGGCTCAGTAGTTGTGGCACACTGGCTTAGTTGCTCTGCAGCATGTGGGATCTTCCCAGACCAGGGCTCGAACCCGTGTCCCCTGCATTGGCAGGCAGATTCTTAACCACTGCGCCACCAGGGAAGTCCCTGTATCCACTTTTTGACTATTGTGAATAATGCGTCTGTGAACATTTCTGTACAGGTTTTTGTGTGAACATGTTTTCAGTTCTCTTGGGTAGATGTAAGATTGGAATTGCTCAGTCATATGGAAACTCTGTTTAACTTTTTGAGGAACTGCCAAACTGTTTTGCAAAGCAGCTGCAAAATTCTGCATTCCTACCAGCAATGTATGAGGTTCCCATGTCTCCATCTCACCAACACTTATCATTGTCTTTTTTTTTACTATATCCATCCTAGTGTATATAAAGTGGTATCTCGTTGTGATTTTTGTTTGCATTCCCTAATAACTAATGATGTTGAGCATCTACTTCTGAGAGGATAAATTTATCACCCAAGTAGATCAAGAAGGAAGCAAGAACATTCTAGGGCATCCCATACTGTGGCAAATATGAAACTTGGATAGATCTCTCTACATACAAGGATGAATTTGAGGAGAATGACTAATAATTTTTTTGTAGCCTATGAAGTTTTCAGCTCACAAAAAAAAGAAATCATTACTGTGAAGATTCAGAAGGAAAAGTATCTCCCAAAATTATTTCCTGAGGGAAAACAAAAGGAAATCTTAGAGGATATCAGCTTAATATCCTCAGAAAGATTTAAGAAGACTTGACTTATATGAACTAGAAACAGTTTGCCATAAGAAGATGTTGTGAAGAGGCTGAGATGAAGGAATAAATAAAGTCAGTTTATCCAGATAAGAAAATACAAGAAAAATAAAACAAATAGAATTATATATCAAGACACAAATGGTTCAATTCAATGCAGACGTTTGAATCAGTGATGTAGTGAATAACTTGAGAATGTGAAGGGAAAAAAAACATACGAAAATTGAACAGAAAAAAAACAAAAAAATTATTGGTAGCTGGGAGAGTAGGGGTTCAGCCTAAGAATAGTAAGTATACCCAAAAAAGAAATAGAGATAGTTGAGATCAATAGAGTAGTCAAAGGTATTATAAATAAATACATAACAAATATGTAACAAATTTAAGAGTTATCTCAAGATCACTGGGGAATAACTTACATGTAGACATAGTTCAGAACATTTTGCTTGATTTACAGTTATAAGAAATTGTATTCATGAAGATAAAAAAATAGGTTACTCAACAAAGAACGAGAGGGACTTCCCTGGTGGCGCAGTGCTTAAGAGTCCGCCTGCCAATGCAGGGGACACGGGTTCAATCCCTGGTCCGGGAATATCCCACATGCCGCGGACCATCTAAGCCCGTGCACCACAAAGAGCAAGCCTGCGCTCTAGAGCCCGCGAGCCATAACTGCTGAGCCCACGTGCTGCAACTACTGAAGCCCGCGTGCTAGAGCCCATGCTCCACAACAAGAGAAGCCACTGCAATGAGAAACCCACGCACCGCAATGAAATGTAGACCTCACTCGCTGCAACTAGAGAAAGCCTGCACACGGCAACGAAGACCCAATGCAGCCCAAAATCAATCAATAAATAAATAAAATTTAAAAAAAAAGAACGAGTAATAGACATGCCTGAGACAGTTACACTAAATTAAAAAAACAGAAGCGAACTATCTCCAGAATCAGAAGAGGAAAGGCTGGGACTTAAGAGTTTCACGCCAGCTCATTGTCATTTATGTCGGAAACAATAGAAAGGCTTTTTCAGATATGTAAAATACTGGTTTATGTTCACTGACATAACTAGAAGGCATTCTTCCCAAATTAATATGTAGCTAATCAAAATTGCAGTGTTTTCTTCCTTTGATAAACTTTTCCCAAAGTTTGCCTGGAAGAATATTCAAGTGAAAATAACCAAAAGAATTTGGCAAGAAAATAATAACACACGAACACTGGCTTTGCAATACATTAAAGATCAATGGAACAGAAATCCAGAAATAGACTGGAAAACAGGTAAAAACAATATATGATAAGGAAGGCATTCAAAATTAATTAGGAAAGGAAGATTTTTCAACTAGTCGTACTGGTTACCTGATGGGGAGAGTTGTTCTGAGTCCTCATATCAAAGTTTATTATAGGTAAATAAAGGTACAGATATTTTTAAATGTATGCACGCTGAGTGAAAGAGAACCTAAGCTTAAAAACAGCTCAAAAGGAAGTAATTGCTAGAAATGATTAAAAACCTAAACAACTAAACACTTCTATATCTGTAGAAAAAAATTAAAGGCAACAGCAAAATGGGAACTATAGCTTCCTCAAATAAAACATAATGAAGAGCTTGTAAAAATGTGAGAAGAAAAACATTTCTCAAATAGTAAATTACTCAAGACTATCAAGAAACTGTTGGAAAGGAGGAACTACAGAGGGCTAAATACAAATTTTTTAAGTGCAATTTTGCTAATAATCAAAGGAATTAAAATTTAAAACAGTGAGATCATGTTTATCTCTTGTATTAGCAAACTTTTATTAACTGTCGGGGACAGTGTTGTCAGAGACGATTTCCTGTAGTACTCGTGAGAGCCTTTCTGGAAAACAATGTGGTAGACCATATTTAAGAGCCTCAAATCTGAAACATGGGTGTGGAGTTTACATCAGTGTTTTGTTTTTGTTTTTGTTTTTTTGCGGTATGCGGGCCTCTCACTGTTGTGGCCTCTCCCGTTGTGGAGCACAGGCTCCGGACGCGCAGGCTCAGCGGCCATGGCTCACGGGCCCAGCCGCTCTGCGGCATGTGGGATCTTCCCAGACCGGGGCACAAACCCGTGTCCCCTGCATTGGCAGGCGGATTCTTAACCACTGCGCCACCAGGGAAGCCCGAGATTACACACTTTTGAATTATATTTTCCCCTACATTTATCCATTATTAACATTCGAACATTTTCATATCATTAAAAATTTCTTCATAAACCATTTTTTAATGGCAGGGATGTACCATAATGTAACCAATCATGCTCTCAGGACATTTAAGCTATTTACTATTAAAAATAACACTGATGATTGGGCTTCCCTGGTGGCACAGTGGTTGAGAGTGCAGGCTTCAATAGTTGTGGCACATGGGCTCAGTAGTTGTGGCGCACGGGCTTAGTTGCTCTGCAGCATGTGGGATCTTCCCGGACCAGGGCTGCGTAGACAGGCGGGTTCTTAACCACTGTGCCACCAGGGAAGTCCCTAGCCTGAAGTTTTAAAAGAAACACAGAAATAAAGAAGGAATTAACAACTCCACAAAGCCAGTGTTCCCATTTATAAGAAGTAAAGAGTCTCAGAAGGCATTGGTATCATAGTCACCTCATGAGCCTGCAGCCTCCCTCACAGCCCTGTGCTCACCCGACCTTGGGAGATGCACCCAGGCTTCTTGGAAACCTGTGCGCCTGTGGGCTGACACACCTTGCTTTACAGCCTCTCTACCTGCTCTCCCACCTCTAGAGACTACAGTAGACTTTCTCGTCCCAAGGAGATTTGCCTTTGATAGCAGTGCCATAAATTTAGACAGATGGCTGACCTAAAGTACAGGCCACCAGCATCTCCAGCGTTGATGAGCACCCGCCGTCTGCCATCCATGGCGTGCAGCTCCTAGCTGTGGTACTTACAGTTACTGAAATCATGTCATTAGCCTCAGTCTGGCTGCCAGATCGTCCAGTTGCTTTTGAAATACTATTTTTGAAGTAGCAATTCATTTTTTTAGGTGGTAAAAAAAGCATTGCAGCTTTATTTGTATAATGTAATTTTGCCTGGAGATATAATATTTTTGGCTGGGTTATAGGTCCTAAATTTGCCACTGAAATGGATAGGCTTGAAAGAGATTTTTTACTAAAAACTGATATATCAAGCTCCTGAAATTTACCTATCACCTTGCTTCCACTGAGTAATTTGCATAGACCAAGATCCACGGTCTCCAGCCTTTTTTTTTTTACCCTAGTATAAGCAACTCTCAGACTTTTGCCCACGAGTTCCAATACAGTTTTCACAAGTTTTGACTCTGAAATTAGCTGATGAATAAAAGGAGCTAGTGTGTGATCACTTGCTACCACTGGAAAAACGGATAGTAAGTTCTCACCTGGAGCAGGTGAGAACGCCACTGTTCCTGAGTCATTGGAAAATCTAGCAGCAGTGACCTCTAAAAGCCCAAGCCCTGGGAACAACCAGAGCTCCTGAGAAACACAGTTACCGAGGCAACAGGGGTATCATGGCTGGGTGAGCCACACCCCCACACCTCCATATCAAAAACATACGAGAGGGCTTCCCTGGTGGCGCAGTGGTTGGGAGTCTGCCTGCCGGTGTAGGGGACACGGGTTCATGCCCCGGTCCGGGAGGATCCCACATGCCGTGGAGCGGCTGGGCCCGTGAGCCATGGACACTGAGCCTGCACGTCCGGAGCCTGTGCTCCGCGGCGGAGAAGGCCGCAGTGGTGGGAGGCCCTCATATCGCAAAAAAAAAACAAAAAAAAACATACGCAAGCAAACAGTGGTAACACATCAGGAGGCGACTGCTGCTGATCCTGGCTCCCTTGGTGATAGCCCCAAATCACACAAGCAAGTGCCTGCCACACCGAGCTTCTCTTTACTTTCTTGGGTCTGAATAGAACTGCAAATTATCAATATGAAAATCTCATATTAGTCATGCTAAATAATGGAACCAAGTTAAGATATTAGACTCTTATATAGAGTACATTTTAAAGTAAGATAGAAGATAAAGCTTCTAGAAGCATCTATTATTAAAATGTTCCTTTAGGGCTTCCCTGGTGGCGCAGTGTTTAAGAATCCGCCTGCCAGTGCAGGGGACATGGGTTTGAGCCCTGATCTGGGAAGATCCCACATGCTGCAGAGGAACTAAGCCCATGCGCCACAACTACTGAGCCTGTGCTCTAGAGCCCGTGAGCCACAACTACTGAAGCCCGTGCGCCTAGAGCCCGTGTTCCGCAACAAGAGAAGCCCACACACCACAACGAAGAGTAGCCCCCGCTCAATGCAACTAAAGAAGCCCGCGCGCAGCAACGAAGACCTAATGCAGCCAAAAATTAATTGATTGATTGATTTAAAAAATGTTCCTTTAAATGCATTATGAGCCTAATAGGCTTTTGCTTTTACATCAGGTTATCTGTGCGACGATTGCATTTGGAATGGGGATTGACAAACCTGATGTGCGATTTGTGATCCATGCATCCCTCCCTAAATCCGTGGAGGGTTACTACCAAGAATCTGGCAGAGCTGGAAGAGATGGGGAAATCTCTCACTGCCTGCTCTTCTATACCTACCACGATGTGACCAGACTGAAGAGGCTTATACTAAGTAAGCTGAGCTCCATTGGGGACACATGCTGTCGTCCTCGGTCTCGTTTTTGTCATCTGTCCCTGCAGTTGTGGTGTTTTGGGTCCAGTTTTCCTTAAAATAGAGGCACTTAGATAGACATGGAAGTTTTATTTTAATTCATGTTTATGATAAAAGTATTACATGCTTGTTATGTAAAATTCAAATGATACAGATGTGTTGAGGACTGAAAAATTTCCAAATCATGCCTCATATGCAGTCCTGCCCTAAGAAATAACTCCAGTTACTGATTTCCTTTGTATCCTTCCAGGCCCAATTTCTGCATGCATCCTGGTATATAACAAATTTCAAGCATGCAGAAAGGTAAAATGGAAAAAAATAATGAACTGTCACGTACCACCGTCCAGGTTAGGAAATAAAACCCCTACATAGCCCTCTCCTATCTCATCCCTTTACCTCTTCATTGGAGTTAGGCAATATCTTATATTTGATATTTACCTTTCCCAAATGCAGGGTTTTTTACAATATAAATGCGATTCCATTATATGTGCTTTTTTTCCCCCTAAGATGTAGTTGATTTACAGTATTATATAAGTTTCAGGTGTACAGCGTAGTGATTCACAATTTTTAAAGGTTATACTCTATTTATAGTTATTATATAAATGTGCTTTTTTAATATGTATATGTTGACCTGATTTTTTTTCCAGTCAACACTAGGGTGTAATTATGACTCCAACTAGTACACATAGCTTGACTACATAGAGTTCCATAGTATGGTATTCCATGTTTATTGAACCAGTCCCCTTCTAATAGATAAATAAGTAAAATTGCCTGTTTTGAGACCACTTTTGAATGAACTCTGGTAGAGATACTGAGCACGGGAAATGGCACTTACCAAGCTCTGTGCCAAGTAATGTTCACCTTATTTGCTTGTAACCACTAGTTTTTGAGGTAGTCCCATGAGAAAAGTGAGCTTCAGAAAGGTTTTGTAACTTGCCCCCAAGAGCAGCCGCAGCGGTAAGGGGAAGGGTAGTGATAATGATGATAAAGTTTCCTTACCACTTACTATATGCTGCTGTCTTAAATGCTTTACGTATATCACTTCATTTAATCTTCACAACAACCCTAAAAGATACTACTATTATTCTCCTCGTTTTACGGAAGAGGAAAATGAGATACAGAGCTAGGTAAGTGGCAGAGCCCTGATGGAATCCAGGTTCATCTGATTGCAAATTCCATGTCCCTTGCACTATACCAAGATAACTCTCAGTGCAAAAATGAAACTTTTAAACTTAGTGTGTCCATTTGTGTTTTTAAGCAGAACCTATATTAAGTTAGGTCCAAATAATTTAGTAAGTATTTAAATGCTAAACACTTAGCAACCATTTGAAAAAAGTAATACTCATAAACCAGAAAAAAAAATTTTTATTTCATTTTTAACTAACAACAGTTGCTTACAAATGAAAAGTATGTACATGTGGTTCTCAGACCTTGGAATCAGATTGGACACTGCCACCCTCATTTCCTGTTTCACATTGATTTTTTGGAGGTACTTATTTTTATCATAGCAACTGCCAAAATTTCAGCTTCACAATGTCATTAGAAGGAAAGTAGCACATCATAAACTACCTCCAACTAGTTGCTTGTGTGGTGTTCAACAGATGTCAGGTATTGCTGTGTTTCTCTTAAATTTAAAACACCTGCCAGCACCCCTGTGAATTCATTGCAGCACCCGCCCCAGCCCTGGGGGGTCCTTGGTACATAGTTTCAGAACCACTGGCTTAACCACTTTGATCCCAGATACTCAGGTAGATGCACAGCCCACTGCCGTGGCTCCATGCTCTGCTTGCTTTGGATGCTGGGTTCAGTACATCCTTGTCTGATAAATATAGTAAATATAATTCAGATATTTATCGTTGGGAATAATGAAGAGCTGCAAAATTTTTTCAGCTACTCCTGACAACCTATGTTTATTCCTGCAAAACTACAATCTTGAAGATGAACATAAATATTCAGTTAATTATCATATAGCTTCATGTCATGTTGATATATAGTGCTATGAATAATTTTATTTCATTTAATATTTAAAGTTATATGAACCTATTCTAAATATTTCTGTGATATTCTTTTCTATTTTTCTACTCTAATAAGTATGTTTACTGTGTTCTTCATCTCTTTTAGTGGAAAAAGATGGAAACCATCATACGAAAGAGACTCACTTCAATAATTTGTATAGTATGGTACATTACTGTGAAAATATAACCGAATGCAGGAGAATACAGCTTTTGGCTTACTTTGGCGAAAAGGGATTTAATCCTTATTTTTGTAAGAAATACCCAGATGTTTCTTGTGATAATTGCTGTAAAACAAAGGTAAAATAAGAAAGTTTTAAATTCTTTGTGATGAGGAACTTGCCAAGTTTTTTTTTTCTTCTCTTAATTTAGAAAAGTTAGATACAAGTTAGATTGCAGTAAGTGGGCCCTAGGGATTTTAACAAGGGGATGATGGCTTCCTCCCCGTGTTAATTGGGAATAGAAACATTTTAATAGTATTTCTGTGGAGTATCCGTAGAACTAGAAGCCTGTTAAAAATATATACTGGGGCTTCCCTGGTGGCACAGTGGTTGAGAGTTCGCCTGCCGATGCAGGGGATGCGGGTTCGTGCCCTGATCCGGGAGGATCCCACATGCCGCGGAGCGGCTGGGCCCGTGAGCCATGGCCGCTGGGCCTGCGCGTCCGGAGCCTGTGCTCCGCAACAAGGGAGGCCACAGCGGTAAGAGGCCCGCGTACCGCAAAAAAAAAAAAAAAAAAATATATATATATATATATATATATATATATATATATATATACTGGACCTGTTTTGGTGGTTATAGGATATTTAAGAAATATCATTAATCTGTAAATACCCAAAAAGATCCAACATGGGCAGGTAGAATATTTTACATTCAACTCTGTATTTAAACATCTTCATTCTCAAAAGGGTTGTAACTAGTGTACTATGTGTTTGAATTCAGATCAATTAGATTACTCTGTAAACTGGTTTTTAAAAAACTGTAAAGAGTAAGGGCAATAGCTTCAGGATGCGTTTGCTATCATCTGTCCTAAAAATAACTTTGGGAGGTTGTTAAATTCAGTCGTTAGGTACTGTATTGTACCTATCATGGTAATTCTATGTTTTAATGTCTACTGTACTTCACAGTTTACAGAGCTTTTTTTTTTTTTTTTTTTTTTTTGTGGTATGCGGACCTCTCACTGTTGTGGCCTCTCCCATTGTGGATGGAGCACAGGCTCTGGACGCGCAGGCTCAGCAGCCATAGCTCATGGGCCTAGCCGCTCCGCGGCACGTGGGATCTTCCCGGACCGGGGCACGAACCCGTGTCCCCTGCATCGGCAGGCGGACTCTCAACCACTGCACCACCAGGGAAGCCCCCTACAGAGCATTTTCATAGTTGATATATTATTTGAAATATCTGTGCAAGATGCTGGGGATTCACATATGAACATGATATAGCCAATTCACAGACAGGAGGGGAGACAGACATGTATGTGTTCATATCACTGTGATACCGTAGGCAGCGCTAGCCAAGCAGAGGGTGATTTACTCTCTCTTGGGGTGGAATCTGTGGATTTATGGCCATCTCAACCCACCACACCCCACTCTGTAGACATTGCTAATCAGTTCACTCATTCAACAAATATTTGTTGAATGCCTGCTCTGTGATAGGCAATGTTCTAGGAGTTTGGGATACATCACTGAACAAAATATAAAGATCCCTACTCTTGTGGAGCTTACATTCTAGCAGAGGGAGGCTGAATAAGGACTCTACGTTATAAGTACATGTTAAGAGGAAAGAACTTTGATGAAAAGTACAGCAGTGTAAGGAGTCAGGAATGATGAATGGGGTGCAGGATGCAGTGGCCCAGGGAAGTCTTACTGCAAAGATGAGACCTGAGCGAAGACTTGAAGAAAGGAGTTAGCTGAGCAGCTCTCAAATACGGATGTTCTTGGCTAAAGCCAAGACCAGAGGCCCTGAGGTGGGGGGCGTGCCTGTGCCTTTGAGGGGTAGTGCCTGCCCAGGGGGTGAGGGGAGGCCGGTCAGAATGGTGCCTGGAGGGCTGAGAAACTGGAAGAGTGGAGCAGCCCTCAACCGAGACATTTGGGGAAGACTGGCAGGGAAGATCAGGGGTTTGGTCTGGGGTGTAGTGAGTTAGATATGTCTTGGATCCAGCAAACTGAAGAGAGGCTGGTGATACCATAACTCTGGGAGTGGTTGACATATAGTTGAATTTGAAGTCATGAAAGCAGATGAAATCTTCACTGGTATAAGTTTATAGACAGAAGAGAAGAAAACCAAAGACTGAGCCCTGAGACTTGAAGAGGTTGAGGAGAAGAGGAAGAACTAGGAAAGGAGACCAGGAAATAGAACAAGTGAGGTAGGAGGAAGACCAAGGCAACTAAGCGTAGGAGTGCATCAGGGAGGAGGGAGCGCTCCCTAGTCACCTGCTGCTGCCGAGCCAAGTACTATAAGGACCGAGACGTCACTGTTGGGTTTAGCACCGTGGAAATATGGGACCTGGACTTGACCAGTTTCAGCGGAGAGGGGCAAAATTGGAGGCAGTGCATATGGAGAATTCTTTCAAGTTTTGCTTCAGGGATGAACAGAGAAATGAAACCGTAGCTGCCAGGGGAAGTGGAGTCAAGAAGAGACAGGAGAAATATATTTGTGTGCTGATAGGAACGTACCTACGGAGGATGGAAATTGATGTGTGAGGAGAGGGAAGAATTGCTGAAGCAGTGTCCCTGAGTAAGCAAGGGGGCTTGGGAGCTAGTGCAGAAGGACAAAGACTGGCTTAGACAGGAGCTTGGATAGTTCGTCTATAATAACAGCAAGAAAGAAGAGAAAATGTGGGGCAGGTACTGGGGATGGATGTAGTGAAAGAAGTTTTGAAAGCTCTCTTCTGATTGTTTGTTTCCTCAGCAAAGTAGGAAGCAAGGTAGTCAGCTGACAGGACAAGAGTGGGGATTGAAGAGAAAGGAGAAAGTGTGAAATTGTCATCTAAGCCGGGGTCAGCAAACTTTATCTTAAAGGGCCAGAGGGTGGTAAATATTGACTTGGCCAAAAAGTTCATTCGGGTTTCCGTAAGATCTTATTTGGAAAAACCCAAACGAACTTTTTGGCCAACCCAGCATTTCAGGCTTTGTGGGCAGTCTCTGTCACAACTACTCAATTCTGCTATTTTAGCCCAAAAGCAGACATAAATTACAATAAATACACCGATTTTTCCATAGTTGTGTTCCAATAAAATTTGATTTACAAAAACAGGTATACAGCTCATGGGCCGTAATTTGCTGACTCCTATTCTAAGAGAATGGGGGAGAGAGAGACTAAGCATGTATCATCGATTACTTGGCAGCGTTAAAGATCCACTTGAGGTTTGTGGCCCTGTACTGAAAGGGAAAACAGTCAGCATAGTTGTGTGTGTTTCTCCTGTCAAGTTCAGCTACACAGCTATAGGCATGGAATGGTGGAGAACTGGATCTCGTGTGTTTTGTCAAACAGTGTGACCCAAGGGCAGGGGAGTTGAAGGTATATGAAAGGTTATGTTATAATTGATCGGCTCTGGAGTTGAAGCTGAACATCTGAGGACGAGGATCAATGAATAGGCTGTCCCAGTGGATTGCTGGAGTCAGAAACTAGATGGCGTGAGTTAGAAAGGCAGGAGGTAGCGGTCGGAGAACAAAAGGGTTGCTGATACTAGTAAGGCTAGGTAGTGGGTGTGAGCATGGGAGTGAGGGGCTGACATATGTGGAGGACAGGATCACTGGAGTATAGGAGATCAAGTTGCCAAAGGCCAAGGTGTGGGAGGATCATCTCTGTACACTAGTCACCAAGAATTAAGGCAGGAATGATGTTGGAGAGAGTGATGGGGCACTCTTTCATGATGATGCCAGATAGAGCCTCAGAATCACTACCAGTTGTTAGTATAGGACAAGAAACCTATTTGTCTTCAGGACTGTGGTGGATGAACAAGGATTCGAAGGTAGAGGAACTACATACACAGAGGCACAGAAGCACGATGCAGCTTTTGAGAACAGCAGGTGCTTAGTATTGGGTTAGAGAACTAGGATAGACAATAGCAAAAGACCACATAGTAATGGTAGGCAGAGTTTGGAGACAACTGAGGGGAATGAGAAAAGGAACTGACCGGAGATGATAAAAAGGATTGACTGTGGCACCAAAGACCCAAAAGAGATCAGAACTCACATCTGCATGGTTAGACAATGTTTTTCATCCCTAAAGGTCACCATCCAGTAAGTGACCAAAAGAGGTATGAAGGGTTTTGAAAGAAAAAGAATATTTCTACCCACAGAGTGCTCTCAGGTAACTGTCTGTGAAACAGAAATGAAATAGATATAGTAGAGTGCTAATTATTCTAGACATAAGATTAATATAAGAACTTAAAAAAGAATGAACATTTGAAACTTCCTTGGTTTTTGGTCTTGGTTTTAGTCTGGAAATGGTTTATTATGGGACTGTTACAGTTAGTATTAAATCCTAGCGATCTAGGTATCGGTATCTTAATTATAGCAAAAGGTAATCTCTTTTTATTCATAGGATTATAAGACAAGAGATGTGACTGATGATGTAAAAAATATTGTAAGATTTGTTCAAGAACACAGTTCATCACAAGGAACAAGAAATATAAAACATGTAGGTCCTTCTGGGAGATTTACTATGAATATGCTGGTCGACATTTTCTTGGGTAAGTCATCTGTTTTATTGTTTGAGTTACATCGATTAAAATGGAACATTTAGGGAATTCCCTAGTGGTCCAATGATTAGGACTCTGCACTTCCACTGCAGGGGGCGCAGGTTCAGTCCCTGGTCAGGGAACTAAGATCCCACAAGCTGCATGGCACAGCCAAAAAAAAAAAAAAAAGTTGAACCTCTAAAGAATTCATTACAAGTACATAGAAAAAATCTCTTCTGTATTCTTATAGAAGCTAAGAGTTTTAGAATAAAACCTTTTTGAGTAACAAAAGAAAATCAGTTTTTATGAATTATTACCAATTATTTTTATAGAATTTATGTAAGTCACTAAGATGAGTTTCCACAAACAAAAAAGAAAATAATAAAGTTTATACAATTTCATCTGAGTGAATAGAATATAACTTCCCTGGAGAATTACCCATTGACTGACTTCCAGTTCGGGATGGCAGCGTGAGCATAAGTATCTGTCTTCTTTTTTCACTTGAGGCCCCATTAGAATAGTAGCAAGGAAATAAAATGAGGATTAAATCCATAACAGCATAGAAAACCAGAAAGAGACCATCATCAGATTAGAGGTTTTAAAAATCTTTGACGAAATGGATGGAAGCATATTGAAAAATGGAATGAAATGCAGTAAATCACAATGCACAATAAATGTAGAGAAAGTTACAGCAGAGGGGCTGTCAACCAGGTAGAACCCCATTATCACCAGGCTGGCTCAGACTTGGAAGCTCAGAGGCCTGGGGGCTGGGAGTAAAAGCAGAGGAGCCAAAAATAGGAGGGGACGGTTAAAAGAAAGTCTGCTCACAAAAGAACTGCACGGAATAGCAGCCTGCAGTTGATTCTAGAACAAAGATAAACTGCTTGAGGAGTAGAGAGACAGCTGAGCTGGGAGCCAGCACCCCTAAGTGGCATTTGGGGGCCACCCAGCCCACTTACCCTAAAGCAAACCTGGTAACTAGATATCCCCATTCAGGGGAGGAACTTGAGGGGAAATAGACCTAGATATAAAATAACAAGAAATCCACCTAAAAAGTTTAACCTGGTTCCTAAAGACTAAATATAAATAGACAATCAAGGGGACTTCCCTGGTGGTCCAGTGGTTAAGAATCCATATTGCAATGCATGGGACGCCAGTTCAATCCCTGGTCAGGGAACTAAGATCCCACATGCTGCGGGGCAGCCAAGCCCACGCACCACAGCTACTGAGCCCACGTGCCACAAGTAGAGAGAAACCCGTACACTGAACGAAGAGCCCATGCACTGTAACTAAGAACTGACGCAGCCATAAATAAATAAATAAATAATCTTTTAAAAAAAAAATTCAAGAGGAAGACCAAGGGACTTCCCTGGCTATCCAGTGGTTAGGACTCCCCACTTCCACTGCAAGGGGCGAGGGTTTGATCCCTGGTCTGGGAATTAAGATCCTGTGAGCCGTGAGGTGCAGCCAAAAAGAAAAAAGCGAAAGACCAAATAAGTAGCATATTTGACCCTGGGGATAGAGATAATTTAGAAAATAAGCAATAGCTTTGGGGATGTGGGAGGGGAAACTCCTGATAGTATCTTCATAAAGACTTAAATAATAATAGAATGTTACAGAAAATAGAGAAAGAGCTGTTAAAAATTTTAAATGATTGACACAAGTAAATTTAGTGGAAAGGTTGGAAGATAAAGTCAAGAAAATTTTCTTAAGATCTGAGCAAAAGGCTATATGGAAAATGTGAGAGACAAAATATAGATCAATTCTTAGGAGATGTAAAATCTGACAAATAAAATTTTGAAATAGAAAGTATAGAGAGGGAATTCTCAAACCAATGATAAAAGAAAATTTCCCAGAATGGACAAGAAAAAAAACCTTAATTAAAATGCCCACTTGGGGAGTTCCCTGGTTGTCTAGTGGCTAGGATTCAGTGTTTTCACTGCTGTGGCCTGGGTTCAGTCCCTGGTCAGGGAACTAAGATCCCACAAGCCACGCAGCGTGGCCAAAATTTTTCTTAAATATGCCCACTTAATGCTAAATAAGATGCTTTATAAGATGAAATTTAAGAATACCAAGAGTGGGGCTTCCCTGGTGGCGCAGTGGTTGAGAGTCCGCCTGCCGATGCAGGGGATGCGGGTTCCTGCCCCAGTCTGGGAGGATCCCACGTGCCGTGGAGTGGCTGGGCCCGTGAGCCATGGCCGCTGAGCCTGCGCGTCCGGAGCCTGTGCTCCGCAACAGGAGAGGCCACAACAGTGAGAGGCCTGCATACCGCAAAAAAAAAAAGAAAGAATACCAAGAGTAACGAGATGTTAGGGAAGAAAAACTTTTTCTCCACTCTGTTATATTTAGTTGTTGGGGACATTAGCAAGAGAAAAGACATTTAATCACTTATGTGTGGGAGTTCATAGAAAATGTGACTCAAAGGGGCAATTAGAATTTGAGGCTGGTGTACCATTTTAATAGGGGAAGTAGAGGCGGGAGAAGGGTTAGGAGGAAACAAATGATTTGAGGGAAAGATAAATGGGCCCTTAGGAGAAAGATAGCGGGGAGACATGGCAGTTTTTGTGACAGTGTCTGTTTAGGTGTTGTGTGGAGACTTCTCATCTCCAATGATAAGAGTCAGTTTTCTCTGGTTGCTCCTGGGGAGGGGATTTAAGACAACTGAGTTCTTTTGGGAGTCTCTGCTTTTTGGCAGATGGATTTCAGAAATTCAAGTACCTTCTGCTCAAAATAATTTTTATGCCACTGTGGCATGTTCTGGACCCCTTCAGAAATACTCCAGAAAGCTTTGGAAAGAAAAAGCAAACCAAAACCGAACTGACATCAGATTAATGTCAGTAGCCCTGGAGACTAGAAGGCAAAGAAGGTGATATCATGTATACCATAAACAGAGGAACTGACCCATGGGTCCAGTGAGAAGAAATCCCAGAGTCACAGCTATGCAGCAGGTCCAGTAAGCAGTCTGTACAAATTGTAACAGAAAGTCGGGAAAAATAAGTCCCAAGCAATATAGAGAAAGAACAAGAAATGAATTTTTTTATTGATGACAGTAAAGAACACAAATGTTACTTCTCAACAACAAAAGGAGAAAGGCACTTAGAAACTCCTGCGGAGGGACTTCCCAGGCAGTCCAGTGGTTAAGACTTCGCCTTCCAATGCAGGGGGTGCGGGTTCAATCCCTGGTCGGGGACCTAAGATCCCACATGCCTCAGGGCCAAAAAATGGAAACATAAAAAACAGAAGCAATATTGTAACAAATTAAATAAAGACTTTAAAAATGGCCCACAGCAGGGCTTCCCTGGTGGCGCAGTGGTTGAGAGTCTGCCTGCCGATGCAGGGGACGTGGGTTCGTGCCCCGGTCTGGGAAGATCCCACGTGCCGCGGAGCGGCTGGGCCCGTGAGCCATGGCCACTGAGCCTGCACGTCCAGAGCCTGTGCTCCGCAACGGGAGAGGCCACAACAGTGAGAGGCCCACATACCACAAAAAAAAAAAAAAAAGGCCCACAGCAAAAAAAATCTTAAAAAAAAAAAAAGAAACTCCCAAGGAAAGATTATAAAAGAGAACCAAGGTCAAATAGAAAACAAAGGAAATGGCTGCATGATTTTGAGTAATTAATAAAATATGCAAAAAAATAATCCGTTTGTCTGAATACAGTGAACATCCTCCTTAGAGTTGCACAAGAGTCATGAGTTCTAAGTGAGGAAGGAAGCTTGTTGTAATACAAATGTTGCTGATTAGCTGCAATAGAATCAATGTATAGACTTAAACATGGTTAGAGAACAGAGCAGGATATAGACGTTAATCTTGATGATGTAAAAATAAAAGTACAATAAATAAAAATAAAAGGGGGGACTTCCCTGGTGGCACAGTGGTTAAGAATCCGCCTGCCAGTGCAGGGGACACGGGTTTGAGCCCTGGTCCGGAAAGATCCCACATGCTGCGGAGCAACTAAGCCCGTGTGCCACAACTACTGAGCCTGCGCTCTAGAGCCTCCGAGCCACAATTACTGAGCCCACATGCCACAGCTACTGAAGCCTGCGTGCCTAGAGCCTGCACTCCGCAACAAGAGAAGCCACCGCAATGAGAAGCCCACGCACTGCACCAAAGAGTAGCCCCTGCTCGCCACACCTAGAGAAAGCCCGTGCACAGCAATGAAGACCCAACGCAGCCAAAAATAAACTAATTAATTTTTTTAAATAAATAAATAAAAATAAAAGGGGAGTATATGGACAGCTTGGGGTGCTGGTAGCCTCCTACGTAGTGGGGAGGGAGAGTGGTCAGACACTCTAAAGTTACCCCAAAAACCAATAGATGAACCAGTATTATGTAACTAGCAAAATTCAGGGCAGGGTAAAGTGAAGGGGGTGGTATAAATGAGATAAAGCCTCATCTTTCATTGTGAAGGGTCAATAAATAAATGTCAGGTGGTGATTCTGGCCAGTGGCATGACAGCAAGAGTACCTCCATAGAGGTAACCACTAGAAGAGCTGAAAACAAGCTATTTAAAAAGTGATTGCCGGGGGCTTCCCTGGTGGCACAGTGGTTGAGGGTCCATCTGCCGATGCAGTACACGGGTTCGTGCCCCGGTCCGGGAGGATCCCATATGCCACGGAGCGGCTGGGCCCGTGAGCCATGCCCGCTGAGCCTGCGCGTCCAGAGCTTGTGCTCCGCAACGGGAGAGGCCACAACAGTGAGAGGCCCGCGTACGCGTACCGCAAAAAAAAAAAAAAAAAAGTGATTTACGGAACTTCCCTGGCGATCCAGTGGTTAAGACTGTGCTTCCACTGCAGGGGGCGCGGGTTCGACCAGAGATCAGGGAACTAAGATCCCACATGCTGCGAGGCGCAGCCAAAAAAAATTAAAAATAAAAAAATTAAATTAAAATTTTTTAAAAAGTGATTCCCTTGGAGAAGAGTGAGACTAGGGAGGGGAAGGGTGGAACAGAGGAATGTTCCTTTTAATTATAAACCCGCCTGTGCTATATTGTATTTTTTTCCTATGTACATGTATTACTTTAATTAAAAATCTATAAAGCAATTAAAAAATTAGTAGCCTAGATTGGAGTAGGAAGATGGTTTGTTCAGTTTCTCAGCTGTGTCTCCTGGATCTGTACATTTCTCAGGACAAAGCAACTTTTAATGCTGGTCTTCCCATTCTGGATTCTTGCCTTCTCCTAGTTTGGACTCTTTTGGGGGTACAAGGGGCTGCAGATAAAATAATTTGTTATAAGAACGATACATGATCATTCTACATTATAATATGTAGAAAACCGAAAAATACAAATAGCTTCCAAAAAAACTGCTAATGTTTTAATGTGTGTTTGCTCACAATCACATATTTATCATATTGTATGTATAGTTTCTGTCATTTTTATATAACAAGATATAAGCATTTTCTTATTTTTTTATTCTTAAGTAGTTTTTAATTTATATTTTATCATATTGATGAAATATATTTAAATAGTTTTATTTTAGGACATATTGTTCTATTGTAAATAGTGATGTGATAAATAGCCTTTTAAATACACCCTCATCTACATCTCTGTTTGTACCTTTCATGTACATTGCTAAGTCAGACATTTTTCTGACACATTCTTCAGTTTCTCGTTAGCTCTTAGGTGTTTTTTAAGAAAATTGTTTATGTTTCGTCCAGATTTCTTAGTTATTCTCAGCACTAGGGTTGGTCCACATCAGCCAGCCCGTTATCAGAGCAGTAGTCCTGCCCCAGGACTGTGACATTTCAGGGATACAAATCACTTGAAGAAGGAAAAACTTGAATCATTCAGCATCTATGACCAGAAGCCATCTGAAATTTACAATAATGTAATTATTTGGAACTCTTAAAATAGAGCTAAAGCTTTACAAAGTAATTGTTAATTCTGATTATAATCAGTGCCACAAGCCTTCTTAAGTAGATTGTTACAATAAAATTGTGAGGCTTCCCTGGTGGCGCAGTGGTTAAGAATACACTTGTCGAGCCCTGGTCCGGGAGGATCCCACATGCTGCGGAGCAGCTAAGCTCGTGCTCCACAAGTACTGAGCCTGCGCTCTAGAGCCCGCGAGCCACAACTGCTGAGCCCACGTGCCACACAACTCCTGAAGCCCATGCGCCTAGAACCTGTGCTCCGCAACAAGAAAAGTCACTGCAATGAGAAGCCTGCACACCACAAGGAAGAGTAGCCCCCACTTGCTACAACTAGAGAAAGCCCACACGCAGCAACGAAGACCCAATGCAGCCAAAAAAATAATAAAATTTTTTAAATTGTGTTTATGATGAAAACATTAGTCATTAGTGCAGCGTGGATGTGAAACCAAGGATCTAGCTGTGGGTGGGACTCTCAGTCAGTGGGAGGAGGAGGGAAGTATACAGCCTTGTGGAGTGTTCTGCAACAGTGATATGAAGCTATTAGGGTTTATATGAACTGTCTTTGATTTGTTTGCTCTAATATAATTTTATAAGCTGTACATGCAACATGCTAAAATGATAAACTTAATTTTGCTGCTGTTTTTGGCCAATGCACGTTATAAAAAGATGAAGAGAAGTACATACAATTATTTTAGCATTCTACTCAAATATTCTTACTTCATGGAAACAAGTGTCTATTTGTGCCATGGTTTTTCCTGCAGAAGAGCTTAGCTATCGCATTTACCCAGACCTGTCCATAAATGGCTTTTTTAGCCTCTTCTGTTAGAGTTATGGTATACCTACATTTACTAATCTAATTTCTCTTACCTTCTTACCAGGGAGTAAGAGTGCAAAAATTCAGTCAGGAATATTTGGAAAGGGATCCGCTTATTCAAGACACAATGCTGAAAGACTTTTTAAAAAGCTGATACTTGACAGGATTTTGGATGAAGACTTATATATCAATGCCAATGATCAACCAATTGCATATGTGATGCCTGGAAATAAAGCCCAACATGTACTAAATGGGCATTTAAAGGTATGGTATTTTAAATGTTTATTTTATTTTATTATCTCACAATGAGTAGACAGAACTATTTTACTGTGAACTCAAGTGTCTTTTCCAAAGCTTATGGATACTGAATTTATATATACTGTCCTATATGAACATATTCTATTCTTCTTAATTTAGAAAGAGATCTTAAAATTGAACCCAAGTAATGTAACACCTGTCAAAATGAATTGAGTGGGTTGGTTGTCAGATCATTAAATCATCGTATATTCATTAAATAAACACTTATCAGAAAGCTAGTCTGTGCTGGCATGGGAAATATAAAGATGGAGAATATACAGCCCCGTTCCCAAGGGACTTACTATCTACTTGGCATAACAGAAGTACCCCCCAAAAATGTAATTAAGCATTAAATAAAGCCTCTATGTGCATGCACTCATTCCTGTGTTCTCATTTTCTCTCACAAAGGTAGACTTTATGGAAACGGAAAATTCCAGCAGTGTGAAAAAACAAAAAGCTTTAGTGACAAAGGTATCTCAGAGGGAAGAGATGGTTAAGAAATGTCTTGGAGAGCTTACAGAAGTCTGCAAGTCTCTGGGAAAAGTTTTTGGTGTCCATTACTTTAATATTTTTAATACTGTCACTCTCAAGAAGCTTGCAGGTTGGTGTTTGTGAGTCTTCTGTTGCATGGCATAAGTTAATAGGCTAAAAGTTAATCTTGCTAAGGAACTTATCAAGAGCATTAATATATCTCAGTCTTTTTGATCTCTGAATTGAAAGCTCAGACAAACAGTTTAAACTCATTCTTGAGATAAAATATATTTTTTAAGATATACACAGTACTTTGTTATTCAGACATATGGTATCATTTCAATCTTATACTTCAGTCTAATGCTGCATGTTAGGATATGGATAATTCTAATCGCTAACACCAGATGTCACTTAATGAATTTGTGTGCCTTATTTGCCTGCCTTATGATGTTTAACTATGTGTGTACATGTCTTTGCAATGCGGAGCTAAGTTCCTTTTGAAAAGAGATTTTGTTTTATGCTTCTCTGAATCCGGATCTAGCACACTGCTGTGTCTAAGTATTTTTTGATAAATCCTTGCTGACGTGAGTTATTTCCATGGCTTCAGACAGCTCAACCCAGAATTCTAATAGTAGAGTCCCTGGAAAATAAGTTGGCCACATGGTTGACTGACTAATGTACATTTCCTTCCACCCTCTTCCTTCATAAAAGCTTATAATCATCACTTCTCTCTCTTCCATTCCCACTCCTGCCACCATAGGTCATTACAGTATTTCATCAACTCTAAAATGCCACATTGTTATTTTATGGACTATTGAGAAAGAAAAAATTCTACTAATTAAACTGTGACACAGTGCTTTTATTGAAAGAGTTGTTTTTACTTTATTTAGATTTTTATCACATATAACTGTGCCTATATGGAAAATGCATACAATCAAAGTAGATTGATTTAAGTACTTGTAAAAATTCACATTCAAAACCTGACTCTTCTGAATTATTTTTTGAGTCAGTTGTCCATGTCTTTGTTTTCCCTCATGTCATCAGGAACGTTAGTGACACAGCCTTTTTAGCATGCTCCACTCTGTTCCCCAAAATTTTAATCAAAATCCTTGTCACCCGTTCTGATTTGATGGTGACACTTTCTTGATGATACCAGAAAGTGTCCGCGGGAGGCTGCACGTCTCTCAGTAACACAAATGTAACACTGCTTCATCTACTTCAGGTCATGTAAAGCACTTGGTTGTTTCTTGCAAGAAACTGTGGAATTGTCATTTCCTCCAGAACATACAATTTGCTGTGTTAATGCCAAATTTATCCCCCGTTACTCCGTTTCTGAGCTTTTCTGCATGCACAATCATTTTCTCAATGCTAATCACAATCTAGTCTTTTCTAACACATTTCATGTGCAGTTCAGTTCAACATGTGAGCACTGCAGTGGCGCTGTCGGCATGCCGGCAGCACTGATAGCTATGACTGAGATCTCACATGTGGAGGCAGTGACAGCACAGCTGCCATTTGGCCGTTAGCACTTGTAAGACGCCTCTTGACCTCAGGAATGCCAAAACACACACAAAAAAGAGTATATCTTAGAAACCATGAAATGTAGTATTTTGTTCCTAGGCTATTAGTGAAGTTTCCTAACTGGTTTCCTTATCTCCAGATGTGAACATAATATTCATTTTAATCTTCTAAATACTTGGCTAAAATTCCAACAGCTCTCCAGATAAAGTACAAATTCTATCAGGAATCTGCATTTTTTATTTTATTTATTTATATTTTTTGGCCGCACCCTCACAGCATACAGGATCTTAGTTCCCCGACCAGGGATTGAACCCACACCCCCTGCAGTGGAAGCGTGGGGTCTTAATTACTGGACCGCCAGGGAAGTCCCAGGGATCTGGGACTCCCCCACTTTATCTTCCAGTAACCCTTTCCATAAACCTCCTGGTCTGTCCCACAGGTCTTTTCTTTTCCTCTAAACATAGAAATGATGTTACAATCACGGATTTGAAATCCACCCTTTGCTCAACTCAGATACATGGGAATTATTACTGCCTCACTGCCCATAGCCAGTGCATCAATAAATCCTACAGACCCATCCTCCAAAACATGTCCGAATCTATTTCTTCTCTCTGTCTCCACTACTACCCGCTAGTTCACAGCGTCCTCTCTCGCACCTGTAGTGGCTTCCACCAGGCTCTGGTTTCCCCTCTTTCCCTTACAATCCATTTCCCATGTACAGCAGCCAGAGTGATCTTTAAAATAACAGGCTTGTCTAGCTGTAAGACTGTTGTGCCTTCTCTACGCAGAAGACTCTTTTTTAAAAAAATTTATTTATTTTATTTATTTATTTTTGGCTGCGTTGGGTCTTCGTTCTGTGCACGGGCTTTCTCTAGTTGTGGCGAGGGGGGGCTACTCAGTTGTGCGTGGGCTTCTCATTGCAGTAGCTTCTCTTGAGGAACACGGGCTCTAGGTGCACAGGCTTCAGTAGTTGTAGCATGTGGGCTCAGTAGTTGTGGCTCACAGGCTGTAGAGCGCAAGCTCAGTAGTCGTGAGGCACGGGCTTAGTTGCTCCGCAGCATGTGGGATCTTCCTGGATCAGGGCTTGAACCCTTGTGCCCTGCATTGGCAGGTGGATTCTTAACCACTGCACCACCAGGGAAGCCCTACGCAGAAGACTCTTAATGGCCTACTTGTTAAAGGCAGAGTACTTGCTTCACCCACGTGCAGAAAGACCTGAAGAACAGGTTTGGGTTGGGGGGAAGTAAGAATTCAGTTAAGGCCTTACTGAGTAGGGTATACAAATGTGGAGTGCAGGGGAGAAGTCGGAGCTGGAAATACAGATGTGGGCCTTTTCTGCAAACAAGCGTCACCATACTTGTAGCTAGACAAGTCTTGGTTGTGAGAACAGTGGGCCAAGAGCAAAGTCCAGTTACCTCTCGGGCACACTGCCCAGGAACCCCCACTCCGCTTACCCCCATATCCCGTGCTCCCTCCCATTCTCGGCCCTGACTCCACACACCTTTGCTGCTGGGATTGGACCACAGGCTCCTGCCCTCTGGGCCTGTGGGCTGCCTCTGTCGGCATTTAACTGCCTTTTAGAAAATCAGCCCATGTACCCGGTGCTCTGCAGCTAGTTGGCACTTAACAAACATGTGCTGAATGGGTGAATGAGCATAAATTCAGTGGGTTTTCTCTGAGTGGTAATTTAAATTTCTAATTTTATGCCCATGCACAGAATCTTTATCGTCTGATCCTGAGGTTTTGCTTCAAATTGATGGTGTTACTGAAGACAAACTGGAAAAATATGGTGCAGAAGTGATTCCAATATTACAGAAATATTCTGAGTGGACATTACCAGGTTCAGTATACAGCCAAATATGGGTTTTCTGAAAGCCTCTTTTAATGTTAAACGATGCATCTCACTGGATTAGAATCATGTGGTTTCTGGCTTGTGTTAATGGTCCCTACACCTTTCACACTGACATCCAGGTTCTCAGAGGAGACCCCAGTGGTATGCCAGGCACCTCTTAGAGGACACCGGTGCTCAGGTCCCCCAGGGGAGACCCGTTACTGAACTTGCTAACAGGACCCAGAGGACGACCTTTGGGCCCAGGAGTTGCTTGTTCTGTTAAGGCAAGTGCCTGAAGAATCTGGAACCCTGGGTGCAGATCACATATCTGCCCCCATCTCACTCTGTAATCCTTGGCAGGCCACACATAGCCTCTTTGTTTTTCAGTTTCTATGTCTGAGGACGGGAAGTGTTATCTGACAATCATGTATAAAGTTTAAGAGTGGAGTTTAAATGTTTTGGGAAAATGAACATGTAATTGGACTACTGGAGAATCTTATTGTTATTAGCCACTGAAAGAATCTGCCCGAGTGAGTGCATCATTAGCGGACCTTCCCAAAGGTTGCTGGAAGCCTGTCATGTAGCACCTCTAATTACGAAGCTCAACACTGAGCTCTAGAAAGCATGGACGCGGGGAAAAATCGAGAACAAAGAAAGATTTCGTTGTGGGAGATACAGGTGCAGGAGTCGGGCGCCCTCCTTCAGCGTATTGCCATATGCAGACTAGCCAAGTGAAATGTTTCCCTCTTTCTGTAACGGACCATGGGAGGGGTCCTTCTCAGAGTAGCAGGATGAGACATGAGTGAGCATGCATTTCACATTCTGTCTCTCCACAGTCGTGTTTTATCCATTGACAAAACGCCGAAGAGTCAGGTTTTCATTAATTCCTCTGTGTGGTAATTATTCCATAAATCCTTACTTCAAATACATTAACCTCTTAGTGGGAACTTAATGTTTGTTTAGTATAGTAACTTGTTTGGATAGGGACTTTTGCCCACGAAAGGTAGGGCTGCTCTGCAAAAACAGCCCACAGTGTGGTCATGATCACTCCCACTTATTGAGGGAGGACAGAGCCAAGAGCTTTGCCTATTCTGTGTCATTCAGTCCTTATAACACTGATTTTATTTTGTTTTTTTATTTATTTTTATTTTATTTATTTATTTTTGGCCACGCCACGTGGCTTGCGGGAGCTTAGTTCCCTGACCAGGGATTGAACCCAGGCCCACTGCAGTGAGAGAGCCCAGTCCTAACCACTGGACCTCCCTGGATATTCCCCAACACCCATTTTAGAGGGGAAAAGTGGTGAGGGCTTTTCATTTCCGCAAAGTCCCCCAGCTGGGATGACAGCACACTTCACCCGAGCTGCACTGTCTGCCCGTGTGCCCTTCCTACCATGCAGTAAGGTAGGGTAGCCTGAGGGTGAACCAGACCAGCCAGGAAATATCTTCAGAAAATGAAGACCTGGTCACTGTTAACCTAGAAGGAGATTTCGTGCTTTGGGTGTGCCTTGGGTTGCAAATACCTATGGAAATTACCATCTTCTTTGCAAATGTGTGCTTTCATACAGACCCATTTCCTGCATAGTATGTGAAATGTTCACAACTATTATGCGAAGAAGAGTAAAATGTGGTCTAGAATTTTCTGACAGCCATTTACTAAGTAACTGTTGCCCAAAGATGAGGTGCAGGACATAGTTATGTTTTCCTTATGTTGGACTTATTTTTTCAGCATGTGTAAAACTATAAATAAAATTGTCTTTTGTTTAGCGCTTTATACTTTTCAAAGAACTTAACAGGATTAATTGCCCATACAATAACAGGGACGTGGGCTACAGAATGTGAGCTAATAAAACCTGACGTCTCTGGTTAAGTTAAAGAGCATCACACGTTTTCTTAGTGAACTCTGAACCCCTTTCTTTAAAAATAAATTGCCATTGACTACTTTGGGGCTTTGTGAAATTAAATAAGTGCTCAGTTCTTGTGGGGTGTTTGAATCCAAATGGCAAGATGCTACAGGAAAGCAGCTGGGCTTTGGCTGAACTGCACCCCTGTGCTGTGTATCTCCGTGTAGACTGTAACCACACTTGGATCAGAATGGCATCACTGGTAAATGTCTGCATTGTCCATTTGTAGCTGAGGACGATTCCTCACGGAGAAGCCCCTCCAGCAGCAGAGGCACTGGAAGAAATGCCCCTGAGGAGCTGGATGAGGAAACACCCATATCTTCTCACTACTTTGCAAATAAAACCAAAAATGAAAGAAAGAGGAAAAGGATGCCAGCCTCCCAAAGGTCTAAGAGGAGAAAAACTGGTTTCGGTGGTTCCAAGACAAAAGGGTAAGTTCTGCCACCTTTTCTGCAATGTAGGGTAGAAGTGAGAAAAATATAAAAGTACAGCTGCTCTGATTTGCTTTGAAGCATTTATTAAAATAAGCCATTGCCATTGTTAAATGTTGCCTCTCCCGTTTGTGGAGTCAGGATTAAGGTCTGATCCCAAACAAAAACATTTGTTTCAGATTTTTAAGATATCTACTCCTAGGTTGATGATCAAAGTTTTCTAGTTTGCAAAAACTTCTCCAATTTTGACATTACCTTAGGAAAAAAAACTTTTTTTTTTTCTGCCAGTTGCTCTTAAGTGAATTTTCCACCTATAATACTGTAAATCATATACTAGCTGAATAAACAGGGGTTTTTGTTTGGTTGGTTTTTGTTTTTTTAAAGTTTCTTTTTATTTATATATATATTTTTGGCTGCGTTGGGTCTTCGTTGCTGTGCACGGGCTTTCTCTAGTTGGCGGCGAGCGGGGGCTACTCTTTGTTGCAGTGCGCGGGCTTCTCATTGCAGTGGCTTCTCTTGTTGTGGAGCACAGGCTCTAGGCACATGGGCTTCAGGAATTGCAGCATGCGGGCTCAGGAGTTGCGGCATGGGGGCCATAGAGCACGCAGGCTTCAGTAGTTGTGGCACGTGGGCTCAGTAGTTGTGGCTCATAGGCTCTAGGGCGCAGGCTCTGTAGTTGTGGCACATGGCCTTAGTTGCTCCGCGGCATGTGGGATCTTCCCGGACCAGGGATTGAACCTGTGTCCCCTGCATTGGCAGGAGGATTCTTAACCACTGCGCCACCAGGGAAGTCCCAACAAAGGGTTTTGTTTTCTCATCACCCTTATGCTTTCGCCAATACTTGCTACACCGCTTCTATTGCTGCAGAATCTGCAGGGCCTCCACGCGGAGGCTCCGCACACTCCCTGCCATTCAGTAACACCTGGGAGAGCCAGCCTCCCAAGCTTTGCAGGGTAGCAGAGAAGAGGCCACAGCAGGAACCCCAAGAGGTCAGTCCAGCCCCGCCATCTTCCCTTTCCTACATCTGCCTGGCTCCTGAGCTGGGTTGCACCCACTTTAGGTGCTCTCTGCTCACCAAGGCGGAACAAAGATAGCACTACCATAAGGTCCTGGTGACGATCTGGGCAGCGTCTTATTTCTTCATAATCACACTGCTTCTGACAGCCCCTTTTTCCTGTTTTCTGCAAGGACATGCTCTGCCCTTGCCTTGTAGGTAAGGTCTGGTAGGGTTGTGACCACCCCATCAGTCTGGAGAATGTGGCCCTAAGCATTTATGTATTGTAACAGAAATGCTTACAGGAAAAGGGAACAAGTCCTCAGGAAACTTGTGCAAGCTGTTGTGGTTTTTTTGGGTTTGTTTTTTTTTTTTTGCGGTACACGGACCTCTCACTGTTGTGGCCTCTCCCGTTGCGGAGCACACCGGACGTGCAGGCTCAGCGGCCATGGCTCACGGGCCCAGCCGCTCCGCGGCATGTGGGACCTTCCCGGACCGCGGCACGAACCCGTGTCCCCTGCATCGGCAGGCGGACTCTCAACCACTGCGCCACCAGGGAAGCCCTGTTGTGTTTTTCTTTTTCAGTTTTTCTACCTCTTTTCCTTCTGGGTAATAAAGACCAAAAATTGAGTGGGGGAAAAGAAAGGAAGGCAGATGTTACCAAATTGTCATTTCCTTGTTAAGTCCATAAACAGACATCTTGTATGTGCTAATCCTTCTGTTGGGGTATAGAAATTAAAGGCATTAGTAAATATTAGTTTAATTTTGTGGGTTTTATTTATTTATTTTAATTCTATTTAAACTTTTAAAAGAAAAAAAAACTTTACCCATTTATCCTACACCCACCCCACTCCAGCCTCTTGCAACCACCAATATGTTCTCGCATCTATAAACTTGGTTTATATATATGTATATATATATATTTAGGTTCCACATGTAAGAGAGGTCATACAGTATTTGTCCTTGACTTATTTCACTTAGCATAGTGCCCTCGAGGTCCATCAATGTTGTCACAAATGGCAGGATTTCATTCAGTTTTATGGCCGAATAATAATTTTTGTGGTTTTTAGTGTGCAAGTGACCTGCGGATGCTCTTCAGTAGGGACATTTTCTTATTTTCTTCATTTATTCCCCCATTTGGGGAAATACTCATTTCTCAGGCACTCACACAGAGTAGAAGACCTTCAAAGGCCTCTGTCCAACTCCCTGGGATTTATCATGAGGAAGCTGAGGCTTCCTGAAGCTTCCCCTGGGGAAGGTTTACGTGAAGCTGTCCCCAGCCTGGTACCAGTCTCACAGGTGGGACTGGACACTGGCTTACCCAGGCCTGCCTGGAGCACTTTCACTGCTGCACGTGGTCCACGGAGATTCCTGAAAACCCATCATGATCTCCTCATTGTTGGTAGTTAGAACAAAGTAAACCATTGGCTCCCTTATTGTTTTCACAACTTTTGTTGATAAGACGGAAACACTTTGCCCTATGGCCTAGAACCTAAGCTAATAAGTAGTAAAACTCATATTTGTCCAAAAGCCAGTACCACTTTTGTTTTTGTTTTTGTTTCTTGCGGTACGCGGGCCTCTCACTGTTGTGGCCTACTTCCGTTGCGGAGCACAGGCTCCGGACGCGCAGGCTCAGCGGCCATGGCTCACGGGCCCAGCTGCTCCGCGGCATGTGGGGTCTTCCCGGACCCGGGCACAAACCCGTGTCCCCTGCATCGGCAGGCGGACTCTCAACCGCTGCGCCACCGGGGAAGCCCCAGTACCACTTTTGATGCTAGTTTTTAATTAGCCCGTGTGTTTAAGGTGGGATTATTTTCTAGTCCCTACTGGCTAAAACCAGGAAGTAGTGTAACTTTGCTTTACCCTGTAGCAGCCTCTTTATATCTGTGCCCCGTTATCCTCGTTTCCACTGAACCACTCTGCAAGGTGGCTTCCCACGTGTCCAGGCTGCTCACCTAGCTGAGGATCCACACAGCCACAAAATAAACGTGGCTCTTTGCCAGAACCCTTAACACCCCACCCTACCCTCAGAGTTTCACATCTTCAGAAGAACACGCAATGAACTGGTTGTGTTCTGGGCTCTGAGTGGGAGTAAAATGGATGACTCTGGTGAAATAGAGGCTGCTGATGGCAGATTCATTCTGCAAATCAACATAAACAGCAGGTTTTTGCTGGGGACTTAATATCTCAGCAGGAAATCAGCATAGGGAAATTTAAGGCTGCTTCTCTGCTGGTTTAGCACATCTTTGCCAGTTCTGCAGTAAAATTGCCCTCGAGCAAGAGTTTTTAAAAAACCACTCTTCCCTCAGCCCCACCAAAATGTCATTAGCAGACTGGTGGCCCTGATACCCGGGCCCCTAAATTCAGAGATCAGATCGGAGGCCATTTGTGTGCCCTGATGGTAGGAAATTAACACCAGGCATGAATTCAGCCCGGTTACAATGGGGCGGGAAATACTCGTTTAGGGAAAGGCTAACATGCTGACCCTGTGATTTTTTTTTTTTTTTAACCATTTATTTTCAGGGGAGAGAAAAAGCTGTTATCTTCAGATCAGTGGGGGAAGTGAGGTGCTGGAAGGACTTTGTAATAGGCTGTGGCAGGGGCCTCTCACCCTTTCTTATTTTTTATTTTAATTTTATTTTATTTTTGCGGTACGTGGGCCTCTCACTGTTGTGGCCTCTCCCGTTGCGGAGCACAGGCTCCGGATGTGCAGGCTCAGCGGCCATGGCTCACAGGCCCAGCCGCTCCGCGGCATGTGGGATCTTCCCGGACTGGGGCACGAACCTGTGTCCCCTGCATCAGCAGGTGGACTCTCAACCACTGCGCCACCAGGGAAGCCCTCACCCTTTTTTAAAGGCAGCGAGTGGGAGGTGAGAGCAGGCAGATCTTGGAATGTAGACGAGCGAGCAAGCCCCTGGCAACGGGACCCTGACAGAGATGTGCCAGGCCCCAGCTGCTGCGGGCCCGGGGAACCACATCTGCAGCCTTCCCCTCTGCAGGAGGAGGCTCGTTCTGCTCTGCTCTGCTCTGTCTCCACCCACCCACAAAGCCCCCTTCCTCTGGACTGTGGGAGCACAGTAATTCCACAGTGTCTATTGTCTGAGCATTGAGGCCTTAAACAAGGTATTCTCACTTCCTTTCTGTGGTCGGAGTAGATGGGAAGCATGGATCTCAGCTCAGATGCCTGGAGGGAGGCGTGGGAGAGGGAGGGGTCTGTGAAAGGGTAGAGAGAAGGCACATGGGGTTGGGCTCAAGTCACAGAATCCTTGATGTTTTAGGAGGACAAACGTAGGACAAATTGGTGTAAAGGGTGACAGTCATTTACTCCTGAATTGTAAAGGAAACTGACCCCATCCAGGGCCATTATAGGCAGAAAATGCACAGAGACATGGAACACCAAGGAAAATCATGGATTATATAGCTGCATGCGGGTTAAGAGAAAGAAAACTGTTCACTTTTGGGTTTATTTGACATTTTAATTTTCTTTTCTTTGTCGCATTTTAGGGGGTCCAGCACATGCAGAAGGATACCTTCTAAAACTAAATCCTCCAGCATATTTGGACCCAGTTCAGCTTTGCATGGCTCTCAAGCAGCATCAGGAGTCAGTAGAAAATTGGGGATTATGGCTCCACCAAAGCCTGTAAATAGGCCATTTCTTAAGCCTTCATACGCATTTTCATAACAACCAGATCTCATCTCAGTGTACATAGATCTTAGTTGTTGTTTGTCAGCATCTGACCATCTGTGAATATAAAGCTGTTAGTTTCGTAATACCATTTGTAATTTTTATCCATATCTATTAATATTTAAATAAGTGCTTGGGGTGACAGTTCTTATTTTTTAAATAAACATTTTCTTTTGAAACGCATGATTTGCTGCCACTGCAAGTGTTGTGGCCATCGTTTCTCAGAACATCTGAAGCAGCAGCTGAATCATCTCAGTGAGAGAAATTTTAAGTACAACATCATGAAACACAGAAGCCAAAGAAAAAGACTCACATGGGACAGCATGAAACTGTAAAACTTTTTGTAGAAGACAATGTAAACAAAATTAAAACATAAATGACAGAGAAAAAAGGGAAACAATATATGGCAAAGGATTAATATCCATAATATACAAAGAGTATCTATAAATCATTAAGAAAAAAAGACAACCTAGTAGAAAAATGAACAAAGGATGTGACTAGGCTGTTCTCAGAAAAGGAAATGTAAACAGCCCACAAATATGTGAAAAATGCTCCATCTCCCTCATTAAAAGTACCAGTTAGAACAATGAGATGCCATTCTCTTGCCTAGCAGATTGTCAGCACTTAGGTGATATTCCGAATCTGGGGTCCACAAGAACAGGGTCAAATGTTAAGAATGTATTAAATGCTGGTGACGTCCTTTAGCATCAGGGAAGCCTTACTTTTCAAGACCCCTCCCTGAATCGGCTAATGAGCCAGCAAGTCTCATAGTGTTTTGGCACCTCTTTTCGGACTTCCAGTCCCTCATTTTTGGAGACATCTTTTCTTAGCTGTCATGCAACCTTGGTTACACCTGTTTGGTGTCCCACTTCTCTCCTTGACCTCCGTCAAGAGGGTAGAGCTGAGGAGACCTTGCCTGGGCCAAAGGTGTTGGAAGACGGAGTTGGCTGGAAGTCTGTGGCCTTGGCCTGGAGATGGTGCTGAGGCAGACCCTGCACCCACCCCTAGGGGCCGCCCTTGTAGCTGCACGCCTACCTCTTGCCTCCTCGACCTCCACCTGGGCCCTTGGTCCCTCGTTTAATGCAGGAGACTGGCAGACAGGAGACTGGCAGACAGGAGTCTGCTGAGGGCCATGCACTGTTAACCTCCAGATGCCTTCAAGAGCTGACATTTTCAGGAACCATCTTTCCGGCAAGCTCTGACTCAAGTGGCCAGAAGAACCTTCTTGGGGTGAGGAGAGGAAATGGAGGGCAGAGTAGCCAGTAGTCAAGGCTGCTGGGATAATGTCGCTGGCCTGAGGTCGCCTTGGAGAGCTGGCAGTGCACGAGGGTGTCTGGCAGGAGGTCACACCCTTCTACCTTCAGCAGCTCTGGCTTTGGGGACAGAGTGGGTAGCCTCTGCACAGAGCTGATGCCACAGAGATTGGGTGACTTCCTGGCTCTGACCTCACTCGTTCATTCATTCCTTTACTGAGCCCCTCTTCTGCCCGGACTCTGGAGCTAGCTGTGCCCTCGGCAGTGCCCACTCTGCCTCCAGGGGCTCCCAGAGCAATGGGGAGGACAGGCGAAGGCAGTGCAGTGGGGGCCCCAGGGTGGAACGCAGAGTCTGTGAGCAGGGCCAGCACCACCCCCACCCCTGTCACCTACGCCTTTCACCAAGCACTGAAGAGGAACTCGCTGCAGGAACCTGAAGCCTGGAGACCTTGGGGTAGCCCGGGGTCAGGCAGGCCCCACACCCACCTCTTTAAAAATGTTGGGTTGTGGGGCTTCCCTGGTGGCGCAGTGGTTAAGAATCCGCCTGCCAATGCAGGGGACACGGGTTCGAGCCCTGGTCTGGGAAGATCCCACATGCAGCGGAGCAGCTAAGCCCATGCGCCGCAACTACTGAGCCTGTGCTCTGGAGCCCGCGAGCCACAGCTACTGAGCCCTTGTGCTCCGCAACGAGAAGCTACCGCAATGAGAAGCCCACACACCGCAACAAAAGAGTAGCCCCCGCTCGCTGCAACTAGAGAAAGCCCGCGCACAGCAACAAAGACCCAGTGCAGCCAAAAATAAACTAATTTTTTTAAAAAATGTTGGGTTGGAGCAGGGTCTGTTCAATTTCTCAGTCCCCAGGAGCAGCCACAGAAAATGCAAGCAGCCTCCTTCAGTTCAGCCTCCAGCTCCCAGAGAATGCAACCGTATCCATACAGCGTCATCTTAGGAGGACAGAAGCACACGGACTTTCCCTGAACCAAAACTGGGACCTCTGGCAGCTGAAGACAGAGATGGTGATAGCGAAGCCAATCCAGGCTGGGCGCTGGTAGGGGTCCTCCATGAGCGCCGAAATCACCACCACCTGGGAGGAGGGGCGGGGACAAATCCACAAAGGAGCTCCAGCCTAGGACCCTTCACTGGCCCACCCTCCCCAGGTACAGGTAGGCCTGAGGGTGGGGGCTCGGGCTCTCCCACCCTCGCCGTCACCCCTCTGGAGGGCACAGGAAGGATTAGAATCTGACTCTCCAGCTATATACATACCTTCCCCAGCCCCTCTCCCACCATGAGAACTTGCTCCAGAGAGCTGACAAGTCCTTGCTTATCTCCAGGGACAGGGAACCCACTATCTCACTGGAAGAGAGCAAACATGGAGAGCCCAGTCTATGCTGAGGGCTGTTCAGGCATTTTCACACATAGTAAGTCACTCCTTTAATCCTTCCACCAGCCCTGGGAAACAGGCACATATCAGTCTTTTTTTATGCAGAAACTAGAGTTCAGAAAGGTTATGTAATTGCCCAAATCCACACAGCTAGGAAATGGTGGTAATTAGGGTAACATACATCTCAGTTTGCATCTGCTGCCCAGGTGTAATAATTAAGACAGCTCCCTTTCATTCTTGAAAGTGCTCCAGTTTAGAAGATAAATTATAAGGAATCCAGGTCTATGCTCTTTCCCTGAACAATCCAACCTCCTCTCCCAACCCCATTTTTCTAGCCAAAGCTCCAGGGGCTGCTTGCTCAAAACTTCAGGCCCCTGGGGCAGGCCCCAGGGACAGAAGCTGCAGAACTATCAGCCAGCACAGCTAAGCTGTGGTTTTTTATCCAGAAGAGGAAGTGGAGGCTGTGGTCCAGGCCCTCTTGCTCTTCTTAAGAAACTGCTGCTCCTCCTACAGCTTGGAGCTGCTCTGAGCCCCTAAGGCCCACCCTGTGCTTGGGAGGCTCCCAGAGTCCCCACCCTGGCTCTCCTGCTCTGAGCAGCAGCCTGGGTTGGTGGCAGGGGTGAATCTCACCCAAGCCTATGACCCCATCCTGACAGAGGCCCCTGAGCAGAGGGACAATGGCCCCTAAGGCCTTTAGTGGAGGCCAGGGTGGAGTCCCCAGGAGGCTCCAGCAGTCACTTCTGACTCAAGGCAGAAATCACGTCCCCCACGTGGCATCACAGACAGGATTTGGAGAAGCAGGCTGGTGGGACGTGCTTGGGGGACCCAAGCCTCTACAGGCCCCTGCTAGGTGCTCCAGGCCATGGGCCCAGCCCCCGTTTGCTAGGAGTCAAGGGCTCAGTTTCCACAGTTGTGCCAGACACCACCAGAGCTGCTAAGACAAAGACCCCTTGACCTTTAGAAAGCTCCTGCCTTTTAAAAAACACTCACTCTCCTGTTCTCCCCACCCCCAGACCGGCTTTCCTCAGCCAGACCCATGTTCCATGTTGGCAAGAGAAGAAGGAAGAAGGAAACAGAATCCCATAGAGGTTAGAGTGGGCTGCTGGGCCCCTGTTCTGGTTGCGGGGCAAAGGACAGAACACAGGACAAGAGGCTAGCCGGAAGCCTGAACTTGAGTCCACACAAGCAAGTGGTTCTGAGGAAGAGAGGCATTTCCCAACCAGGGAGCAGGGCCTGAGGCCGTGTCCCTACTGCCTGCAGGTGTGGGGGATGGGGTTTTGGGGTCATCACAGCTTGACTGCATGGTTCCAGCATCCCACAGAGAGTTTGGTGAGCATCAGTAGCCTGGATGGCCCCTCAGCCTACTCAGGGGGCCTCTGTATGTCCCTGTGGGTCCCACACACACGGCCTGTCCTGGTCCCACGTATTCAGCCTCTGCCAGGAGACTTAAGCTCCCACAGAGGTCAGGCCTCGGCCCCTGCCCAGCTCTGTGTGGGAACAGAGCACACAGGTCCTTGCGTCCCCCTCCGCAGGGCAGGCGACTGGACATCCAGACCCGGTGACGTTCACTGCTCTCCGGACAGGTCTGAAACCCCAGCCTGGAAGGAGGCGTGTTTGAGAAACGAGACCTGCGGCCGGAGTCCCTCTCACGGCTAGCATCCCGAAGCTTCCTCCCCAGCGAGGGGCCCCCAAGCCTCTCGTGACCTGGGGAGCAGGGATCCCTGCTAACCTCAAGACGGAAGCATCAACCTCTGCGGCGGCCGTGGTTTGACAGTTACTGCGAGAGCAGGCCTCCCACGCCAGCCCCACGAGCCTACCATGTGCAGGCCACACGTGCCCCGCCATGGGGGACCGCCATCCACTTGTCACCGCCTGGTCCCCGCTCCCAGCCCAGCGGTCCTGCTCCCTTCGCACTCGCTGGCTGACCTTTGCAAGCTCTGTGGCCTTTCTGAGCCTCAACTTCTCATCTGCACGGTAAACGTAGCCGCTGGCCCTGCCGCCCGAGCTGGTTGCCAGCGCCTCTGGTCAGATGTCCCACAAATGTTTGCTGGGCCAAACACAGAGAGCCAGGCATGGCCCTGGCACTCGGGGAGGTCACAGTCAGGGAGGGAAACAGCGATCGCTCACCCCGGGGGAAGGAGAGAAGCAGCATTGGGGTGTGGGGGTGCTGCGGGAGCCCCCAGGGGAGACCTAATCCAGTCCAGTGGGCACAGGAAATGAAGTTTGAGCCTTGGAGAATGAGTAGGAATTCAGAACACGAGAAGGACACCCCAGGGAACCGCAGGGGTAAAGGCTGGAGGTGTGATGGAGCTTGGCCTGAGAGGGGACCTCCCCAGGGTTAAGGACGGGCTGCGGGAGGTGGAGAAGCCATCCCAGATGGTCCTGGCTGAGGGGCGGGACCTGTCCCCAGGGAAGGCTCTGAAGCCGGAGAGACGTGATCCAATTTGCCTTCGAAAAATTACTCTGACCCGAGGGTCAGAAAAGTATTGGAGTGGGTGAGGCCGGACGCCAGCAGACAGGCAGGAGGCTCTTGCTCATCCAGCAAGAGAAGTAGCAGCTCTCAGGGTAGCAAGGTGACAGGAGTCGACAGATCCCACGGGCCAAGGAGGGGACATGGGGCAGGGACAGGGGCTGTTGACATGCTTTGAAGACATCCCCGAGAGATAGCGATCCCACGTCAGGCAGACCGACAGTCCTGGCCCTTTCCAGGTAGGAGGACGCTTTGTTGCCGGAGGGGTCAATTTGGGAGCCCCTGGTCCAGGCCCCAGTGCAGCCCCCCTGGGGCCCAGGATCTCCTGCGATGTGTGGGGTATGCATGCGTGTGCGCGTGAGGGTTCTGTCCAGCCCATGTTGCCTCCTCCGAGCTTGGCAAGTAAATCCGCAAAGGCCATACCAACACCCCACAAAAAAATGCCAACTCTGTGCTAATTTATTTTTTATATTTAAGAGCATGTGATGAATGCTCTGCTTATTGACCTAGAAAGTCATCCACAGCATGTTTTTGAGAAGCCGAACAGAATCCTACTCCTTTGCTGTAAATCCATGCCACCCTGCTGCCCAGCCTGGGACCCCAGGTCCCTCGTGGGCTGCAGGAAGGGCCATGTCATAAGGCACAGCACTCGGCATTGTATGTCTCTTAAATGACAGCTCAGCTCATTTTTTTTAAAAGGCTACAGAACAACATGGCTAGTAAAGATTTTGTCACTTTACGTGTGTGTGTGTGTGTGTTTAGATAGAGAGGGTTGTTCACCAAAATATTAACAGTAGTGGAATTGAGATGATTTTTACTTTTCTGAATTGCTTGACTTTTTACAAAAAAACTCTATCATTTTTATAATCAGAATAAAGCAAGGGAGAGCCACTCGGCCACCTTGGGGTTTAGCTTTGCTCCAGAAGGGCTGTGGGGTCAGAGCCCCCAGTGGACTAGGAATAGGCTGTGGGCCTGGAGCAAGCACCCCCTCCCAGGGCCAGCCCAGGGCCAGGACCAAGCGAGGCCAGCAGGCGTCAGTGGAGTTGAACTTGCACAGGGTGCTGAGGCTGGAGTGGCCCTGTGGCCTCTAGGCTGGGGACCCCAGGGTCTGGCCATCGCCACTGGGGCCACCCTGCCCATTCCTAAGCAGAAGGCAACACTTCCCCACCTGGCCACCCTTCTCACTTCCAGGGGACGAGTGCCCTGTGCTGGGTCACCTGCCTAGGTGCCAATGGGGAGCACAGCAGGAGCTCCAGCTCAAGGAGAGGGTGCTGCACAGGGGAAAGGAGAAGGGGGCCCCAGGTGGCCTGCAAGGACCCCCACCCTACAAGTCCTGCCACTCCCTCCGCAGTCCTTAGCTGAGGTCTGCACTTTGCCCCAGACCGGGGTTCTGGCTGGAAGGACCTAGCACACAGCAGGTGCCTAATAACATATGTTGGATGAGTGGGTGAAGGGGCCGCTATGAAGGCACCTGCCTAGACGGCCCTCCCCATGAGAGGATGAGAGGATGGGGACGGGGGCCTGGGGCCCACTGGATCTTAAAATCCCGCTGCCCACTTGGTACTGCCAGGCCTGTGGGGAGGCTCCCCCCTTACTGCTTCTGTTGGCTTCACCAAGACAAGTGAAAGTTGCCTTCCAGTTGGCCTTAGTATTCACTTAGATTTCCTTTTGTATGTGTGCATTGATGCTTTTGATTATTAGTGTCTTACTCATTCTCAGAAAGCTGGCCAATTTCCCCATTTACTGATTTTCTGAAGTCCACTCACGTGTGGGGAAGACCAGAATGCATGGAAGACTTGGAATTCAAACTAATAATCGCTACCTGTGCAGAGCTTCATCCCAGCTGAGAAGGCAGAAGCCTAGGTCAGTGGTTCTCAAAGGTTCAGCATCTCTGGAGGGCTGGGTGAAACAGTTTCTGGATCAGAAGACCTGGGCTGGGGCCTAAGGGTCTGCATTTCTAACATGCTCCCTGGTGATGCTGAGGCCACCAGCCACCCCGGGCACACTTTTTTTTCTTCTTTTTGACTGCTTTGGGTCTTCGTTGCTACGCGTGGGCTTTTGCTAGTTGCAGCGGGCGGGGGCTGTTCTTGCCGTGTGCGGGCTTCTCATTGCAGTGGCTTCTCTTGTTGCGGAGCACGGGCTCTAAGCACGTGGGCTTCAGTAGTTGTGGCGCGTGGGCTCAGTAGTTGTGGCTCGAGGGCTCTAGAGCGCAGGCTCAGTAGTTATGGCACACGGGCTTAGTTGCTCCTCGGCATGTGGGATTTTCCCGGACCAGGGATCGAACCCGTGTTCCCTGCATTGGCAGGCCGATTCTTAACCAATGCGCCACCAGGGAAGTCCCCGGGTCCACATTTTGAGACCTGCCTAGGGCAGAGGAAAGGGCACCAGGGGTCAGCTCTCAGGGTGATTACAAACCTTAGCTGCTGGTAACTTAACTTTGGGCCTTGGGCAAGGCAACCTCTTTCATCCTTGGTTTCCCGCAATGTCAGCCGAGCCTTTAGGGTGGGCCGGAAGCCTCCAGAGGGTGTTTAGGAATGTGCAGGTGGAACAGCCTTGCTTGGTGAGAGCTATTTGCAGGAAGGGGTCTGTTGTCACAGAAAAGCTCCTCCAGCATCCAAGTACGTCTTCAACAGACTCGGCAACAGGGAAGCAGAAGCAGGAACGCTGTTTCCCACAGGCGCTTTGCAGAGAGCACTGGAGGTAAAGGAAACCGTAAAAGCGGTGGAAAGAGTGTAAGTTGAGATTTCCCAGTCCTTGCCAGCCTATGGAGTCAAATGGGGTCACATGACCTCCCAAATTTGCTGGAGAGCGGACTTCTGTCTCCCTGCCAAGCCAGGCAAATGCCACTTCATGATACAGTCCACTGGGGATTTGAGATAGGGGGCTTGGGGTGCCAGTGTGCTACAGAGGCGCTCCAGAAAACCGTCATTTCAGCATCCACTTAGAGCCTGGTCCCTTTGCCTTGACCCTACAACATCCAAAGCCAAACCTCAGAACAGGATGGGGCCAGTCACCCCGTGGGCTGTGTTTCACCAGTTCATAGCAAGGAAGACTATCAAATGGCTCTGGAGTCAGAGTGCTTGAGGTCAAAGGCCAACTGAATCCATTTATTGTGTGACCTTAAGTAAGTTACTTAACTTCTCTGTGCCTGAGAGTGATCATAATAGCATAACCCTATGGGATTGATTGTTATGAGGGTTTAATGAGATAATGCGTGATCAGCAGGTAGCACACTGCCTGGCACTCACTGAACATGAACTTTTGTTATTGTAGCATAGACCCCCCCCATGTGTTGTCTGTTGCATATATCTGTGCAGAAATTGACTGGCGAATAAACTGGATGTAGTCCTCACTCAGCTCAGCCATTCTCAACTTGATCCTTTTTTTGAAATTGCTCTCTCAAAAAAAGAAGCCACCACCCGAGAGGGCAGTCCTGGAGAGGATGACTTCACCCCGTCTGCACTGGGCACCTGAGAGCATTGGGATGCTGTCTATGAGAGAGAGCTGCAAACTTGCCAAGAGTATGGGGATACAGGAGAGATCTGGTTATGGCTTGACTAATAAGGTGGAGGCAGAAACACAAGATTCCATTGGATGCATCAGTGCTTGATACTGGGACGGGAATGGCGTTCTACTGGCTAACCTTGTTGGTCTGATAGAGAAGGAAATGAGGGAAACTGGGAGAAAATGAAGATCTTGAAGAATATGGCTTGAGATCACTAAAAGAATAGGAGGCAAAATTTGGTTTCTCTAATATTTCTGAAATGGATTACTCTCCTTCTGCAATACAGCTTTCTGGAAGTATTATAGAGAAAGAAGGTTTATCTAACATTATGTTGAACGTGGAAGACTTTTGGGGGCTTCCCTGGTGGGTCAGTGGTTAAGAATCTACCTGCCAATGCAGGAAACACGGGTTCGAGCCCTGGTCCAGGAAGATCCCACATGCTGCTGAGCAACTAAGCCCGTGTGCCACAACTACTGAGCCTGTGCTCTAGAGCCCGAGAGCCACAACTACTGAACCCGCGTGCCAGAACTACTGAAGCCCGTGCACCTAGAGCCCATGCTCCACAACAAGAGAAGCCACTGCAATGAGAAGCCTGCACACCACAGTGAAGAGTAGTCCCCGCTCGCCGCAACTAGAGAAAAGCCCACGTGCAGCAATGAAGACCCAGTGCAACCAAAAATTAATTAATTAATTAAATTTTTTTTAAGTTATAAAAAAAAGAAGACGACTTTTTGAATCCTTCCACAAAGCTGTCTGGATTTCATATTTGTATTGACAAAGGAACTTTTGATGCCATAAGCCTTAATCCTGACAATGCAATTGAGAAGAGGAAGCAACATGTGAAATCTCTCTCCAGGGTGAGAGAATAAACCTGACACAGAAAATACAAGTGCAAGTAAATGTTTAGTAAGTACACAGGATGCACATGTTGAATAGATAAAGTGGGTTGGTAAAAAAAAAATCATGAGCATGTAAGTGGTTGGGTTTTAGAGATCAACCAAGAATAATTTAAAATTTTCTTTTGTATTTGAGATGTAAATATTTTTCTTTCTGATTAAAAAAAAATTCCTGTAACTGCTGAACAGTTAAAAACTTCAAAGCAGTAAATGAATCTACAAAAAGCAAAAAAAAAAGCCTCCTTCAGGCATGGACACATCCAGCTATCTAATCATCATAAGCAACCAGATTCTGGGTTCTGGAAATTGGCAGACAGCACCTCCTAACATAGGAGGTCTCAATACAGACTCTAGGAACCCCTGGAAGACCCAGGGATGGATGTCAGAGGGTGTATAAACCTCTAAATTGTATGTACTCTTTTTGTATGTCTGCAGATTTCTGGGAGAAGGGTCACGACTTTCTTCAGATGGTCAAAGAGACCAGCACCCCTAGAAAGTTAAGAGACCCTGCCTCAGAGAGACTGAAGAAGGCCTCAGCAGGCTCCCTGGACAGTACAGCTCCTCCCAGGAGCACACAGGGGCTCCCTGAAACCAAGACCCAGGACTGAGCTAGCTCTGCACGTCCTTACCTGAGAGCCAAGCCTTCTCCAAAGTGAGGAGAGGACTCAACACTACAAAATGGGGAGAACAAATTAGGAATTGTAAACACCAGGCAAAAAAGCCTGATGACAGTTCGCCATAATGACCAGCTGCCTGCAATCTGGTGGGGGAGACAAGCCTTGGGGAAGAGGAAGGGAGCTGCCCCATCACAGACCAAGCAGATGGTGTGCTCGGCAGGGTGGCCGGGACAGCCGGAGGATCGGGCATGGAGAGGTGTACAGAGTCCATGGTGCAGCTCAGACTAAAACAGTCGAAAGAGCTGCAGAACAGGGTGAGTGCAGGCTCTGGGGCATATCAGCCACGTGAGCCCTTAGCTTCCCTTAGCCTCGCTTTCTCATCTGAAAAATGGGATTTGGTGGGATGGTGGTAGATACCTGGCCTGTCTCCTCCTGGGCTTGCTGTAGAGCCAAGAAGCCCGTGCATGTTGTGATGGGTTCAAGGTCGGCTGCAGCAGCAGCTGGGGCCTGGGTGGCCTGAGTCTGAATCCCAAGTTGGCACTTTCTCCCTGGGCGCTCCTGTGTCTAATGGGGTCAGGGCGGTCCTGCCACAAGGCTCGCTTCCTGGACTTCCCAGAGCATGGCAAGCGCTGGGCAAGCCGTGGCCACCGTCCTCATTCACACACTCAGCGGGACACCCTCGGGGGCTACTGTCAGCCCCCCCTGTTTTGGTAAGAGCTGTGCAAACAGAGGGCTGGGATTGAACAACAGAGAGGAATCCAGGTGGGGGTGGGAGAGGAGGAGGAGGGGGCATTTAGCAAGGAAAGAGCAGAAATGGCCCAGAGAGGAAAGCAGTTGCAGCTTTATTATGGGGAAGGATGAGATTCCTTTTCCCCATCTCCTCACAAAAATACTCCAATCAAGTATTTCTTGTTTCCCTGTGGAATGGATCTATTCCAAGCTCAGCAGCTCCATTACAGGAAGCCTGCGCTTCCCATGCCTTTACAGGAATCCACCCTTACCGCAACCTGTGAGAGGGTCCTGCTAGTCCCTGAGGCAGCTGAGCCCTGAAACCAGGCAGGTGTTGGGCCCGGGATTCTCCTCAGGCTGCCTGATGTCACCAGGCTGGTGGGGCAGGACGAGAACAGGCCGGGGGCTGACAACACCCAGGACACGCTGAGAGCTCGACCCAGCTGCCCAGAGGCTCCTGGCCCATCCTTTTTTTTTTTTTGACCAAGTCCCACGGCATGCGGGATCTTCCCTGACAGGGATTGAACCCACACCCCTGCAGTGGAAGCGCGGAGTCTTAACCACTGGACCTCCAGGGAAGTCCCTGGCCCATCCTCTTGATGGAGGGTCAAGCTGCACTGCCCTGTCATGGCCCATACTGCTCCTGCAGCCCCTTCCCTGGGCAGGTGTGGGACCCTCCCAGAAAGGCCTGACCGACCCTTTTTTAGCCTTGATCCCAGATTCCCCATCTATTCTGATGCTGCTTCCTCCCCAGGACAACTCAACCTGCCACCTGGCCCAAGGTCCTGACCAGGTCCTGGGCTGGTGATGAGAGCGTGGCTATGGGGCAGTGGGTGAATGGGGTGAGGCAGGCATGAGGGGAAGTGGGGTCACTCCTCCTGGGAGGGCTTGGATTGGTGGTGTGCCTCCTGGCCTGGCCCCCGTCCCCAGTGACGCTCCGGACCGAATTTCCCCAGGGGAAGGGCCACAACCACATATTCTCTTCAAGGCCCCAAGATGGGAAGTGAGCTGCTCATGCCACAGGCAGAGACCTTCCTGCCCTCTGAAGTTGGCTACCCTGATCCCGAGGCCCCATATCTGGGGTTGGAATTTCCAGTTCTTCAAACCTGTCTGTTCAGTTCTTCAAACCTGTTGCTGACTTGCTACGTGACCTTGGGCAAGTCACTTCCCTCTCTGGGCCTCAGAATCCTCACCAATAGAATGAGTGATCCAATATGCCCACCCACTAGGACATTCCAAAACTATGAAATGTTCATAGCCATGTGATTTTACATAATGAGACACATTCCTTTGATCTGACAAAAATGTAAATGGCCCTGGTAAATGACTCAGCAGTCCTCAACCCTGACCTGTACACCCACATCACTTGGGATGGGAAGGGAGAGGTCCCACCCAGACCCACAGCATCCGAGTCTCTGGGCCTCTAGGCCTCTGGGTGGGCAGGACCTGGAGATTTGCATTTGTTAAGAGGCTGCCTAGGAGAGGATTTCAGACTTTAGAAGACAGAGTGAGGGGAGAACACAGACTCTCCCTACCCCAGTACCTGACAAAGTGAGCAACAACGACAAATTATGAAGAGAATGAGCCGACAATCTCCAGAGCAGTGGCCTCCAGGGCCCTCCGTCCTCACGAATCCTGGGCTGCCTGGGACATGGGAGTAGGACACAGGCCTGACTGGCTGGGCAGAGGGGGTCTGGGGTGCAGGGTATGTGAGGGATGGCAGGAAACAGAAGACCTGTGCCCCCAGCAAGGGTGGCCTCGGTGGGGGGAGTCTCCCCCAACCCCTGCACATTTGGGCTCCCAAAAAGCAGACTAAAAACAACACAGCTCTCGAAACCCTCCTTCTGGGGGAAGGCAGCCTGGTTCCCATGTGAGAAGTGGTGGAGTTGCTAAATTAACTGAGCAAGATGAAAAGAACTCGCAAGGGGAGTTGCGAGTCACCCTGCCAACTGCCAGGAAGGGGAAGAAAATCTTATGAGGGCACGGCTGGGAGGGGATGGGGCTGAGGATCAAAGGCAGCTTCCCTGAAACTAATAGCTTCAGGAGAGAGGAAAGTTAATGAGAAGATGAGTCGGATATAAAAAGAGCACAGAGGAGAGACGATTAAAAAATAGCATCAGGGGCTTCCCTGGTGACGTAATGGTTAAGAATCCACCTGCCAATGCAGGGGACACGGGTTCGAGCCCTGGTCCGGGAAGATCCCACATGCCGTGGAGCAGATAAGCCCTTGCGCCACAACTACTGAGCCTGCACTCTAGAGCCCGCGAGCCACAGCTACTGAAGCCTGTGTGCCTAGAGCCCGTGCTCCACAACAAGAGAAGCCACCCCAATGAGAAGCTTGCACACTGCATCAAAGAGCAACCCCCGCTCGCTGCAACTAGAGAAAGCCCGCGCGCAGCAACCAAGACCCAACGCAGCCAAAAATAAATGAATTAATTTAAAATATATATATATAGCATCAGGAGATGCAAAGAGAGCTTGAAGAGGAAAGGACACACACTAAGGACCCAAGCAGGACCACTGCACATCTAAAAACGGAGTTACAACACAGGGCCCAGGTCTGAAAAGCAAATTCATGGCACAGAGAGAAACTTGAACTAGTCACAGTGAATTCAGAGAAAGAGGACACATAAATTCAAACAACTAAAGAGAAGATGATCATTATGGAACACAGACCTTCCCACCTCAGAGGGCTTGGAGTCCCTGAAGTAGATTATCCAACAGCTAAAGCAAAAGAATGTTTAGAGAAACTGTCCCTGAACCAAAGGGAGAACCCACTGTGTTGATTGAAAGGGTACAAGAGGGATTCAGACTGATCAACACCGGGAGCACACTGAATCCAGTGGAGTTGCTGGACTTTAAGGATAAAGAAAACAACCCTTAAGGCACCCATGAGGAAAAACCAAGTCAACAATGAGGGGAGAGAAAAATCAGTCTGGCCTCATGAAAAGAAAATAAAAGTGGAGTCAGTATTGCTAAGGGAGCTCTCTAAAATGGAGCCGGAGGCCACTGAGGGAGTGTGACTTAAGCATGCCTCAGCCCAGATGGAATCTTCTCGTCTTAACACAGGCATCCAGAACATCTGTCCAATGTCCCAGAAACTCCAGATACATATTGGACCCTTACCCTCAAATAATTCATGACAGCCAATCCCTTAAGGACAAATATTTCCTTTCTTGCGTCAGCACAGCCTCGTGGCTTTTGCCTTTACAAGCCCCTGACTCTTCCTCTCCCCTGGAACACTTTTTTGGTTTTACCCAAGTCTGTGTCTCCTGACTTAAAATCCTTAAGACCCCAAATAAACTCTTTCCTTATTTGTAGCCTTGTGAGGGTTGTTTTGTTTTTTGTTTTTTGTTTTTTTTTTTTGGTTGACAGCCTCAGATTTTTCCACAGCAACATTCAGGACCAGAAGACAAGGGAGCTGAGTGTTCGAAGTGGTATGGAAAGGGGGAAACCAAGAATTTGACACCCAGTAAGGTTGTTTGGATTCGTAGACAACATGGAAAGGGTCGAGGAAAATAGCACCCTTGAGCCTTTTTTTGAAGGAAAAAAAAAAAAAACCATACTCAGCCATGAAATCTAGCTAACCATTAAAAGTGTTCGTTTTGGGGAGTTCCCTGGCGGTCCAGTGGCTAGGATTCGGCACTTTCACTGCCGTGGCCCCAGGTTCAGTCCCTGGTTGGGGAACTAAAATCCCGCAAGCCACACAGCACAGCCAAAAAAAAAGTGTCCATTTTTCAAAGGTAAAATCATGACTCTCAGACAATATAAAATGAACACATGTCAAAATTTTTATTAAACTCATTAAGTAATTAGGGAACAAGTAATATTTTCCAATTGATTCAAAGGAAAATTGGAACAACACACACATATATAGGCAGATAAGAAATACTGAAATGAATTTACATATACGTGTAAAACTGATGAATGGCCACAGACAGCAGTCAGTTGTATTCCACTGGACAAAATCCATTTGCATTTCTGATAGACAAGCCCTACTCTAGGTTTTCTACAACTTAGATTTGCTCAAAGACAATGAATGGCATGAGTCCCTACATGCAGGACACCCACCAGTCTTTTTTGTTGTTGGTCTCATTCAAAGTCCTTCACAGATTTTCCTGATTCAGCCAAGAAATGACTCCGAGTGCAAAACTCAGGGGCACAGTGAGCTTAAAAAATGGAATGGAATCTATTTAAGTACAGGACTAAGACGAAATACTAGGAGAATTATAGTTGCAGAACAGAATATGTGTTATAAACCTTGACAAAGTGAAAATATTAGCATCAAAATCAGGAACTGTAGCGTGTGAGGAGGGAGGATGTATACAGGAAGTGATCATCTTTTTCATCCCAAGAAATACTGAGCCTGCCAAAAGTGAAGGGTTTATTCTTTTTCCCCAAGACTCCAATCTCTTAATGAGTTTCATAATTTTTTTCTTACTGTTAGAGACATTCATTATGAACTAATATCTCTGTGGAAAGTAAAAATTTATTTAAGATTCAGCAATTTTTTCATTTTCTTTCTGTTAAACTCAATTAAAATTAAGTAGTTTAAAATATAGCACGTGTGGTACAATCCCATTTTTAAAAATTATTTCCACCTATTTACCTTTCTCTCTACCTGTACCTTGTTGTCTCTCCAAAGTTCTCTGTGTACAGATGACGTTCACCAAATGTTAACAGTAAATGATGGGCTGTATTAAGCATCTACTCTGTGCCAGAAAGCTCTAGGAGCTGAGAATACAGCAGAGAACAGAAGAGATAAAAATCCTGTGCTCAGGAAGTTGGCATTCTAATGGAGGGATTTATGGCTTCCTTCTTTGTACTTTTCTAGATTGCTTGTTTTGTTTTGTCTGAGAACGAGCATGTGTCATTTTTATATAAACAATGGTCATTACCTTCACACACACCTCAGATGATTCTTCTGAATAGCCGGAGTGGAGAAACCACTACATTGTAAGCTGTATGAGTCATTAACACTTTAATGTAAATAAGGTTTTTAGGAAGGCAGCATGAGGACCCAGAGTCTCTGCAGATCCCGACCTGGGCACCTAAGTCCTGGGAAGAGCTGAAGAGGGGAGTTGGTTTCCAGGATCTTCAGCCCCTCTCGGCTGGAAGAACCATTGAGCTTGTCTCCTGGCTCCTCGGCCAGAGTTTCCTGTTCCTGTCCTGGGATCCTAAGCCTGTGAGACAAGATGCCCATTCTAGCTGGCCCTGGACCCAGGCAGCTGAGGGCCCGGCCCAGCCTTGGTAAGTGTCTGGGACGTGCCCGGCCAGGGTTCTCCTCCCTGTAGCCTTGGGGGCACCGAGCCCCATCTGACTCCACTACCCTCACCTCCCACTCCCACCTCTTGAGTGCAGCCCTGACCCCATCCTTCTCCATTTGCACCCTCACTCTAGCCACCCTGGCCTAAGTTTGCCTTCCCCACACCACCTGGCCTTTTCACGTGCTTTTTCCTCCACCAGAATCCCCTTCCTACCCTCCTTCCCTCACCCCTAGATCCCAAGACCCCCTCCTCTGGAGGCCTCCCTGACATACCTCCCAAACCCACAGGTCAGGCCCCTGCCCGCTTCTGTGGGCTGTGAACTGCCCCGGCCCCCGTGGGCCAGCCTGCTCTGCTCAGCCCTATGGCCCAGTGCCAGCCGGGGCCTGGTGTCGGGGAGCCAGGAAGGCATGTGAGTGAGACTGGGCCTTGGCCTCTTACCAGTAGGGTGACCTCAGCCAGGTCCCTTGTCCTCGCTGACTATTTCCTCATCTGAAAAATAAGGACATTGTATGTTTGTTTTTTTGGTTGGTTTTTTTTTGGCCGCTCTGTGTGGAGGCATGTGGGATCTTAGTTCCCCAACCAGGGATAGAACCTGCACCACCTGCAATGGAAGTGCAAGGTCTTAACCACTGGACCGCAAGGGAAGTCCCTTTTTGTTTGTTTGTTTTATAAATTTATTTATTTATTTGTTTGTTTTATTTTTGGCTGCATTGGGTCTTTGTTGCTGCGCGCAGGCTTTCTCTAGTTGCAGCGAGCGGGGCCTACTCTCTGTTGCGGTGCGTGGGCTTCTCATTGCAGTGGCTTCTCTTGTTGCAGAGCACGGGCTCTAGGCACGCGGGCTTAGTAGTTGTGGCTCACGGGCTCTAGAGCACAGACTCAGTACTTGTGGTGCACGGGCTTAGTTGCTCCGCGGCATGTGGGATCTTCCCCGGCCAGGGATTGAATCCATGTCCCCTGTGTTGGCAGGCAGATTCTTATCCACTGGGCCACCAGGGAAGCCCTGTTTGTTTGTTTTTAATAAGGACATTGTAAATCTTCTTCATGGGGTCCTTGAAAGATATAAAAAAGATAACATGTATTTCTTATTTTAAAGTTTATTAAAAGAATAACAATGAGATATAAGCTTAAAGGAGGAGGGGAAGTGAAAGGGGGAAATCATCAAGTCAGTAACAAAAGAAAAGTGATGAAGAGTTTAATTGAGAAAAAAAGTCCAACTTTCCTGAGGGGAAAGAGATTCCCTACAGAGCCCACTGAGGGTCTGTGGGTCCAGGGGGTCGGACACCTTCAGACACCATGGAGGACCCCGGGCAGGGCTGGGTCCCCGGCCTCCAGGCCCAGTGGGAACTTCCTTCTCAGACCCCCGTACCTTCCAGCTCAGCATACCCTGTGCCCCTTAGAACCCTGGGAAGCATCACCCCACACAGTATCCACCAGCTCCCCCAGAAGTTCCCTCGAATCGTTTTCTCTATTCACGTAGCGAGCTCACTGAGCAAACGCAGCTCTGGGGCAAGCCCCCAGCACCCGTGGGTGAATTGAGGTCACCACCACCCCAGCAGTGCCAGGTGAATCTCCATACAGGCGGGGGCTGGGGGGGGCGGGGTGAGGGCTGGGGCTGTCACCCTGTGTCGCCTGATGTGCCTCCTCCTCCCTCAGGAAACAGCGGCGTGAACTCTTCCCTTCGTCTGCCGTGGGCGCACACAGAGCATGTGACAGGCAAGGCCGCAGCCTGAGCCCCTGCTCCTCCCTGCCCGCGGCTCCCCCACCTTCCTGAACCCACCCGGCCTCTGATCTGCACGCCCACAGTTCCCACTGGGCAGAACCTGAAAGTCACATTCCCCTCTGTCGGACACCTACTCTGTGTACCAGGTGCTCACCTCACCTGCGAGGTAGGTAAATTGTCCCCATTTTACAGATGGGGAGACTGAGGCAAAAAAGCAGCGAATAGGTTGCTGTAGGCCACACAGCTGGGATTGGCAGCCCACCTGGCTCTGAGATCTTCCAGCTCACCTTTCTGCCCCAGCCCCAGTACCCCGCAGGGACAGAGCAGTGTGATGCAGAGGGCGCTGAGTGAGGCTGCATGGGGAGGGGGCCTCTAAGGGACGTGGGAGCCCCGGCTGCAGGGTTTACGGCAGCCTCTGAGGGATGGGCACAGAGGAGCTGCCCCCTCCCCTGTGAGCACACTCCAGGGACTCTCGTTCTTTTTCCGGGCTTGCAGCACTCCACTGAGGGGACGCCCGGAATCCCTTATCCCCCTCCCCCACTGTTGGATACGTAGGTTATTTCTAGTCTTGCTAAGACAACAGTGCTGTGATGACTACCCTTGTGATGACATCCCTTTGCATGAGTGTGTGTGTGTGTGTGTGTGTAGGATAAATTCTCCAGGCAGGCCCCACAGATGGGATGCTGGGCCTCTCGCCAGGAGGACACAGTTTCCAGGAGGACCCCTCACTGGGACTCACCCAAGCTCACTCCAGGCCCAGCCAGTCCCCAAGAGCCAGTTGCCCAGAAAGACTGCCCAGAACCACCAATAGCCTTTCCCTATGCCAGAGGTCTGTTTGGTTGGCTAGTTGGGGTTTTTTAGCCAAAGGTCAGTGCTGGGCTACAGTCTTGGGTGCACAAGGTACAGAACTGGTCTGGGCAGATTGTTATGCAGCTCAGACAAGAAAGCAGAGCTTGGGGAGCAGAGAGGTTCATGCTGGGCTGCCTGCCAGGGAAGAAGGGGATGTAGGGGCCCCACCCATACAGAAGGCCTGAGGGGTTCAGGGAAGGCGCAGTGACCACCCAGTACCAGGGAAATGGGTCCAGCCATCGCCCCAGTCCCTCAGCCCCATTCCCTGCATTCCTGGGAGTCTGTCCAGAGTGTCTACGTGAGCTCAGAAGCCAGTCTGGGCAGGTACTGAGACTGGATGGCCATTTCCTTCCCCTTTGCCAGCTCTGGCCCCTCAGCTGCCTACACGGGGTCCCCCACTGATGCAGGAACATCCAATGGGGCCTCCCCTGTGCCCACAGCCCTGACCCTTCAGCATGGTAGTGAGCTCTGTGACAGCAGAGTGGGTCTGGGTCATGGGTACCCAGCACAGAGCCTGGCACATCACAGATGCCCAGTGCTGTGCCCCACTGAACACCCTGACAGTGGCACACCGGCAGGGAATGGGGACAAAGCCGTGCCTGGCCGAGGGCCCCCAAACAGGACCCACCCTGGGGAGGACAGGAAAGGGGGGTTCCATCAGCACTTCAGCCAGAGCTACCAGCAACAAATTAACAAGAGAGGAGGAAGAGAAATGAAGAAATCCTTCCCCCAGAGCCTGAGGTCACTTGCGGCGAGGCTGGAGGAGCCCAAGCCAGCTTCCTTCAAATGGTACATATATTATATGACATCCCTAGATAGAGAGTCCAGTTTCTTTCACCTTTTGTGCATTTCAGGAATTTTTTTAGCTAATTAACTTAAGGGCTCTGGTGCCTAGGATTGGGGATTCTAACAAGCCTGGTTTCAGACACAAGGCTTCAGGTGTCCCTGCTCACTTCTGTTCTTAGTAAGTTTTCCCTGCGTCTGTGCGCCAGGGCGAGCTCATTAAACAAAGTGGCCATGCCGATTGTCTGCTCCCTGACCGCCGGTGAGGAAAGACTGCTTCAATGGTGGTGTCAGAAGAGGCAATGGATCCCACTGCAGAAGTGCATTCAACTCCCCTGCAGACACACTAATCAGGAGGTGACACAGAGCCGCGCAGTCCCCAGTTTCCATACACATCGATGCCTGGCAACTAGCATGTTTTCGTTTTACTCCAGCTGCCTCCACCCTTCGTAAGTGGAGGCTGAAAAACCAGCCCATTTCGGCAACTCCTGACCGTCTGCTCCGGTGAGAATCTGGGTCATCCCACCCGCTGCTCACTGCCAGGTGCTGATGGCAAGCCTCCGGGCCTTTGCTTGTGTGTCCCTCTGCCTGGGGAGCCTCCTGCTACTATCCTTTTAGAAAGAGGTAGAATCGTGACTGTCACACATATATAAAAATGAACAGGTGTTAAAGAGTGTATTATGGGCTTCGCTGATGGCGCCGTGGTTGAGAGTCCGCCTGCCGATGCAGGGGACACGGGTTCGTGCCCCAGTCCGGGAAGATCCCACATGCTGCGGAGCGGCTGGGCCCGTGAGCCATGGCCGCTGAGCCTGCGCGTCCGGAACCTGTACTCCGCAACGGGAGAGGCCACAACAGTGAGAGGCCCACGTACCGCAAAAAAAAAAAGAGTGTATTATACTCCTAAATCAATAAGAGAGGTATTATAATCAGTTCAAAAGAGAATGTGAAGAACAGACACATTTATTGATCAGGACTATTGAAACGAATGTGGACACAGAGGCAATACTGAGGAGGGGAAGTCAGTCTGTTCTACAGATCGGTTCAGAATCTACAGTGTAGACAGGAATTAGTTTGAATCACTATCAGTTACCTGCAATTTGCAGAGTTGTAAAATAGCCTTCATAGACTGGAATCCGATAATCCTAGGGATGTCCTGCAAGTTGAGATACTGCAGAGCTTTTCCACAGATTGTACAAAGACTCACCTTCAGCCTTGACCACCCAACGTTCTTCACCTGACCTGCTTGAGGCCACGCCTCCTCAAGGACGCCCTCCCTGGCTCCAGGCGGGGTAGGTGCCATCCACTCAGCCCCCGAGTCCCTGCAACTTCTGATCACACTGTCTCCTCCGTCAGACTATGAGATTCTTAAAAAAGAAGCTGCATCTTCTTGGGACTTCCCTGGCAGTCCAGTGGTTAAGACTCTGTGCTTCCACTGAAGAGGACATGGGTTCAGTCCCTGGTTTTGAAACTGAGATCCTGCATGCCTTGCAGTGCAGCCGAAAATAAATAAATAAATAGAAGTTGCATCTTCTCTACCTGTCATTGTGCCTGTGAGAACTCCAGAGACATTTGTTGAATGAATGAATGAGAGAACAAAGGAACAATACAGGGTCCTTAAACCAGGGTGGTCCACGGGGTGCCCCCATAAGACAGTAAAAGACCTGTGATGCAGCAGTTGAAGGTCAGCAGTGCCTCGTGAAAATGTGTACGTCTCCAGCTTCATCTTATTAAGGGCATCTCAGAAATAAGGCTCTGAGAGCAGACAAGCTTGGAAATGCTGGGTTAAACATAAATAGCTTCTTTGCTTTTTCCCTTTTCATCACAGCACATCTGAGAGCCTTTGATATATCAGAGTGACCTATGAATCTCTCAGAAGGAGAATGCAATGTTCCAGCATTGTACATGCTTATCGGATGGTGAAGCAAAGTTTTTAAATGGAGCAAAGGCAAAGGTTCTGGAGAATTCACATTGAGAAACACCAATTTAATCCAACTGACTTGATGTATTTAATAATACATAAATTATTATCCCCTGGGTCAGAATTCTGGCTCCAGCATTAGTGTTCCTGTGGCCTTGGACAAGTTAATGTCTCTGCACCTCAGTGTTTTCAGCTATAAAATGGGACTAAACTTACTTCAGAGTTGCCGGGGGGGATCAAGTCAGTTACTGTGAGGAAAACACTTAGCATAGAGCCTGGTACAGGGTGTACTCAATAAATGTGAACCATATCATTACTGTTCATAAAAACATGAAGGGCCATTTATTGACTGTGCCTTTGCATCATCTCACTTGATCCTCACAACAAGCCTGAGGCCAGATGAGGAAGATGAGGCAGATGAGGACAGAGCACTTAGGAGGTGAAGTCACTGGCCCAAGGCCTTGCAGCCGGCAAGCATCCAGCATTCTTGGACCAGGCGCGAGGCCCTAAGAACAAGCTTAGCCAAGGGCTTGGCGTGAAGTAGTTGCTTAAGAAAGACTGGTTTCTCCTCTCCCACCCTCGTCCCTCCTTCCCTTACAGCCAAGAGTCATGCCGGGCCCCAGTGTGAAGGTCACCTCTGGCCAGGGTTGTGGTGGGATGGACAGTGCTCAAGCCAAGGGCTCCCGGGTGCACGGGCAGCGAAGGACACAGGCTGAGCCTGGCCTTCCTCCCCACCCCCAGCTGAGACGCTCCCTGCCCTTTCTCTTCCTCATCTTTCCCCCCACCCCGGCCCAACACGCCCCCATTTTTATCTGGCGACTTGAGAACCCAGGGGTCCCTCCCTGCTCTTCAGCCATCCTGGTGACAGGGCTTCACTCTCAACACACACAAGAGGCTTAAAATCGTTCTTGATTTTAAGAACGAAGCCTGCACCCTGGGCCTCGAGCTGGCCGGCTGGCCAGGCCACCTGGGGCTGCCCACAGGCTAAACGCAGACCTACACAGAGCCCCACCCCACCCAAAACACTGCCCCGACTGAAGGCTTGCTCAGAAAAATGACTCAGCTTGAGGGCTCAGACGCAATTTTCCACGTTTTATGCACTAAAGGTGTTTTCATAATAGCCGGGGATGATGAGCCAGAAGCAGGCTGTAAACAGAGCAAAAAAACCCGCCCTGGTCAGAGGCCCCACACACAGGCAGGGCCTCTGAGGCTATAAGCTTCTCCACAGTGGTGGCAGGGCCTCCTTCATGCCCACGTGCCAGGGGCTCCTTCCTTCACCCTGGCTGATAGCACAGGCCCCGCCCACCCCCCACCCTCAAATGACTGGAGACTCACCCAGGCCACTTCCTTTACTGAGGAGGGAGTTGAGTAACAAAGCTGGTCCTGCAGCCTCAGCGGCCTGCTCAGTCCTCCCCAGGTGCCTCGCACCTCCTGTGAGTCTGGAGGCCAGTGTCCTGGGACCGTGAATCTGGGGGCCCTGCTCTGAGCCAGGGCGGGGGTGGGGAGGTGCCATCGCACGGACAGGGAAGATGTTCCTCCCCACCAGCGATGACAGTGGTTGGGAGAAATGACACACATGTGCTGAAACAACTAATGGTGTTAAACTAGGAGGATGGTGCTTAATCCTCCCTAAGGCATCAGATGGAAGGGCTGCAGGAGGTGGGGCGGCCCTGCCAGCTCACTCCCCCCACCAACCCCCACTCTCATTCATTCATTCATTCATTTGTCAGGCACTTTCTAAGGGCCCACCTGTCAGCTTCACCCCAGGCCTTCCCATCTCAGCAAATGGCACCACCAGCTACTTTGGCCAAAAAAAAAAGGAGTCATCTTTGATCCCCAATTTTTCTGATCCATCAGCAAATCCTGTCTGCTTTACATCCATTACACATCCAACATCAGCCCACGCCTCGGCCATGCTGCTCCCCTCTGGCTTGGATACTGCAGCAGCCACCAGCTGGACTCTTGACCCTTTGCCTTGGCCTCTAAAATCCATTTCTTCAATCATCAAAGTGACCTTGACACAGCGTCATTCTGACTCCACCATTTCCTGTCTTCAAGTCCTCCACTGTGTCCTACTAAATATTAAAACTTTTGGGACTTCCCTGGTGGCGCAGTGGTTAAGAATCCGCCTGCCAATGCAGGGGACACGGGTTCGAGCCCTGGCCCGGGAAGATCCCACATGTGGCAGAGCAACTAAGCCCCTGCGCCACAACTACTGAGCCTGCGCTCTAGAGCCCGTGAGCCACAACTACTGAAGCCTGCGTGCCTAGAGCCCGTGCTCCGCAGCAAGAGAAGCCACTGCAGTGAGAAGCCCGCGCACCACAAAGAAGAGTAGCCCCTGCTCGCTACAATTAGAGAAGGCCTGTGCGCAGCAGTGAAGACCCAACGCAGCCAAAAATAAATAAATAAATTTATTTTTTTAAAAAAACTTTTAAGGAAATTAAGCAGACCACCTTCAGCATCAGGCTATAAAGAGATAAAATGAACAGAAGAAGAGAAGAAGGGCCCAGGGGTGGAACTGTGCATAAACGAGAACGTGCTATATGACGGGGAGGCATCACCAACCAGTGGGGAAAAGACAGACTCTTTTATAAATGGTGTTGGGACAAGTGGTGATCCATATGGAAAAAGTAAAATTAGATCCCCAACTAACACCACACACACAACTCCAGGTGGATTCCAGGCTTACTTGTGAATAACAAAATTTTTAACACATTTAGAAGAAAATCTAGGAGAATATTTTTATGACCTCAGGGTAAGGAAGGATTTCTTTTTTAAACCTTTTGTTAATTAGAATATGCATTTAAAAAGTGCACGTTGTAAGTGTGCAGCTCCATAAAATTTCACAAAGTGAACCCAGCTTTGTACTCTGCACCCACGCCAAGAAATAGGATGCAACCAGCAACTCGGAGAGCTTCCCTGTGCTTTTTGATAGGGAAGAATATCGTAGGTGCAAAAAGCATCAGCTGTGAAGGAAAATATAATGAGTTTGATGACATTAACATTCAAATCTTCAGTTCAACAAAAAATACCATAAACAAGATTGAAAGATATGCCACAATCTGGGAGGAGATACTTGCAATACATACGACCAGCAGGAGATTGGTTTCCAGAATATATAAAGGACTTCTGCAAATCAAGAAGACGACCAACCCAACAGAAAATTCAGCAGAAGTTGTGAACAAATACCTCCTAGGAAAAGAAACCCGTATGTATGGCCAATAATCATATGAGAAAAGAGGCTCTACCTTGCTGGTATCAGAGAAATGTAAATTAAAACAACAATGAGATATTATGTCTCACCCATCAAATTGGCAAAAATTAAAACAAAACAAAACTGGCGCTACCCAATGTGGCCCCCACGGCTGTTGGAGGAACAGATAAGGCCACTTGACAGGGGCATGATGTGGTATCTTGCCAGGTTGAAGGCAAGCGTATCCATGACCTAGCCTTTCCTCCCCCAAGTACAGACTCTACAGAAGCTCTCATCTGAGTGCCCCGGGAAGGAAATTGGAAACATCATCAAAGTAAGAGACAGTCATGCAGTGGAAATGGCCTGGCAATTAAAGTAAGCAAAATAGAAGTGAATTATCAGTTAGATACAGCAAACAGGACATGTGTTCAAGGCAAGACATGAGAGGTGGGAGCAAAACCAGAGCCTTCAGGAGGAGAGAGAGCCCACCTGAAGGGGCTGACCATGGGTAGGTGAGACACAGGCTGGGCCTCGAGCACTGGGGAGAATTTACATGTGAAGAAATGGGAGGAAAAAAAACCTTTCTTTTTTTTTTTTTTTTTGTCTCACTCACTTTACAAGTAATAAAGGTAAGCTCCAAGAAGGGAAATGACTTGCCTGCCACATTGGGGACCAAGCTGAGATGGTAAGTGGGCCTCACCTGCAATTCTGAGCTCTTTCTCTTCTGCCCCCTGTCCCCTCCTCCCCATCCAATGGTCCCACCTCACAAAGGGCTGGACCAGTGCAGTAGCCCCCCTGCCTCTTGTTCTCCACTCTGCACGTGGCCTCAGAGGCTTTCTTAGCCCAGCACCGTAGTCACACAGCTCCCCTGCTCAGAAGCATCTACAGCTCCCCTCAACTCCAAGTCCAAACCCTTAGTGGTCTCCTATTTGAGGGAGTGATACATTTTTCACTAGGCTCACAGATTCTGTGGGCCAAGAATTTGGACAGGGCTCCGAGGGGCCGGCTTGTGTCTGCTCCACAGCATCTGGAGCCTCAGCTGGAGGACTTGAAAGCAAAGGGCTGCAACCCTGAAGGCACCTTCATTCCCATGGGGTGATTGATGCTGGAGACGGATCAGCAGAGATCTTAGCTGGGCACTGGCTGGAACTTCTACATGAGGCCCTGCTGTGTGTCCTGGGCTTCCTCACAACGTGGCTGATGGGGTCAAAGTTCAAGAGGGAGAAATAGAGAGAGGGGGGCAGAAGACTTATCACTTTTTGTGACCTAGCCTTGAAGCCCACACTGCATCACTTCTGCTGCATTTTCTTCATCATAGCAGCTACTAGGACTTACCTGGTGGTGCAGTGGTTAAGAATCCGCCTGCCAATGCAGGGGACACGGGTTCGAGCCCTGGTCTGGGAAGATCCCACATGCCGCGGAGCAACTAAGCCCGTGCACCACAACTACTGAGCCCACGTGCTGCAACTACTGAAGCCCGCGTGCCTAAAGTCTGTGCTCCGCAACAAAAGCCACCGCAGTGAGAAGCCAGCGCACCACAACAAAGAGTAGCCCCCACTTACCGCAACTAGAGAAAGCCCTCGCGCAGCAACGAAGACCCAACACAGCCAAAAATAAATAAATAAATTTACTTAAAAAAAAAAAAAAAAAAGCAGCTACTAAATCCTGCCCAATCTCAAGGAGAGGAGAAATGGAGAGGGAGCAGCAAGCTTTTAGAAGACCATGTGGGACCAGAAATATTTCTGTGGCCATTTTTAGACAGTAGATATAGGAAAACGCTAGTATTTAGAGCTGAGTTGGGGCAGATTCACAGCAGGCCTTGAATAGGAGCCTCTCAGGCCATGTGCAAAGTGGAGAACAAGAGGCAGGGAGGCCAATGAGGAGGCTACTGCACCCAGTCCAGGCCTTTGTGAGGTGGGGCCATAAGGGCTGGGAGGAAGGGATGGGGTGGGGGACAATAGAAAAGGTACAGAATTGCAGGTGAGGCCCACTTACCATCTCAGCTTGGTCCCCAACATGGCAAGTCATTTCCCTTCTTGGAGTTTACCTTTATTACCTGGAAAATGAGTGGCACAAAAATAAACAAACAAAAGAAGGAGGTTTCTTATTCATATTATGGACCCTTTGAGAATCTGATGACAGGAATGAACCCTCTCCTCAGGGGAAGAAAGATGCACTCAGGCACCTACACGTGGAATTAGGCTAAGGCTTCTGCAGGGCTCAGAGTCAGCCTAGCTCAGTAGTTAGGGTGGGGCCGCTGGACCCAGAATGTCTGGGTATGAATCCCGCCTCCACTGCTCACCAGGAAAGAGAACCTGGGTGAATGACTTGACCTCTCTGTGCCTCTGTTTCTCCACTTGTAGCAGTTAGCAATGCGTTTGGCTGTAGGTAACTGAGGACCCCAGTGTTCAGTGGTTTTGGCAAAATGGCGACTCTGTTCCTGTCATCTGGAAAAGCCCAGATGTATATGGTTGCTGGTGTTGGTTGGGGAGCTCAGACAGAGGATTTTTGTCCCTCCTCTTAGAAAAGCTCAGGGGAGGGGAGAGATAAATTAGGTGTAAGGGATTAACATATACATAGCACTATATATAAAATAGATAAACAACAGGATTTACTATATAACACAGGGAACTGTATTCAGTATCTTGTAATAACCTACAGTGGAAAAGAATCTGAAAAAAAAAATATGTATATATATATATATAATTGAATCACTTTGCTGTACACCTGAAACTAACACAATATTGTAAATCAACTATACCTCAATTAAAAAAACAAACAAAAAAATTCTTCACCCTGAAGACCTGCCCTTGAACTCATTGTCCGGAGTGGAGGCACGTGAACCACCCACCTGAGTGAGGGTGAGGGCTGGAGCATCAGCTCAGTGGTTCTCACCCCCGACAGGACCTATGGAAATGTGTGGGGACATTTCAGGTTGCCACAGTGATTGGACATCTGCAAGGCAGGGAAGAGTTTTACATGAAGCATTGTTCCCCCCAATGCCAAAAGCGTCCCCCTTTGAAAAACTCTGAGGCTCTTCTGGTCTCTATCGCGGGGGCAATGAAGAAGGAAGGGTGGGGAATGCGGGCAGGTCGGCCAGCCCACGGCACAGACAGAGGCTGCTGCGAGGCGCATGGGTAAGTGCTCAGGTCAAGGCACAAGCAAGGGACTTCCCTGGTGGCGCAGTGGTTAAGAATCCTCCTGCCAATGCAGGGAACATGGGTTCGTAGTCCTGGTCCGGGAAGATCCCACATGCTGTGGAGCAACTAAGCCCGTGCGCCACAACTACCAAGCCTGCGCTCTAGAGCCCGCGAGCCACATGCAGCTACTGCAGCCCATGCACCTAGAGCCCGTGCTCTGCGACAAGAAAAGCCACCACAATGAGAATCCTGTGCATCGCAACAAAGCGCTCTGCAACTAGAGAAAGCCCGCGTGCAGCAAAGAAGACCCAACGCAGCCAAAAATAAATAAATTTTTTTTTAAAAAAGAAGAAGGCACAAGCACATGTTGGGGTCCCCTGAGGTCCCAGAGACTGCAGATGAGGCCCTCTGAGACCAGAGCCCCTGGGACCCTGCCAGGCCTCATGGCCAAGAAGAGACTGCAAAAAACCAACCACAGGACCAGGAGGTGCACGCAAGTGGGGACACAGAGCTTCTCTTCTTGTGCACTGGTTTTCCTCCCAGCATCTTGCTTCTCTTTGAAGCCTGCCTTGCCCTCGGGAGGGCCGCCCAGAGCGTCCCGCCACATCCTGCTGTGTCATGCCACATCCCACCGTCTGTCCCCAAAGGGATCCTGATTCAGCAGCAGACGCAGCAGGACAGGTGAAAGGAAGTGGGGGAAACGTCACTGCTGCCAGTCACCACGTCCGTCCGCTGGCCCAGTTCCCAGCAGGCAGGGAGTCAGCAGCCCCCTGTGGCCAAAGCCACAGCCCAGCCCCGCCAGCGGGCCGGCAGCATGGCTGACAGGACACGTGCTGCCTTCAGGACTGGGGGATGGAGAGGTCTGGGGAGGACGTGTGTGTCCCCTCCCCTCTCCCCCCCCTCCAGGCCTGAGGGACAGAGAACCAGACCTCACCATTCCCGGGGGTTGACCCGACCCCCCCCCAGCCTGAGGGTCACCACCCTGGGGAGCAGGTCAGGAAGTCGGCCCTCTGCTCACAGCTGGAGCCCAAACCCTAGGCTTTGTGTACCTTTGTTTAAAGATAGTGGGTTTTGTTGTCGCTATTCTGATGATAAAAGCAAATCCAAATCGTGCTCACTGTCGAAAGTTTGAAAGGCACAAAGAAGTAAAAATCCAGCCTCCAGCCGGTCACCTAGGACAACCATTCTCAGCCTGTTGGCATATTTCCTTCCGTTTTTTTCCGTGTGTGTGTGTGTGTGTGTGTGTGTGTGTGTGTGTGTGTGTGTGTATACAAGCTTCGTTTTACATGCTATCTTATTACCAGCTCCATTTAAAATTTTAAAACTATATGATTTTTGTTTTAAAACACTATAGATCAGTCAATGCCAACTCTTCCTCCTCCCACCCAGTTCCACCAATGTCCCCTTCCCCAGCATCACCCGTGTGATGTGGTGAGCACAGAGAGCGGTGGTCCCCAGGAATGGCCCTTAGGAAGCCAGAGGTGGGCACTCATTTCCAGAACCTGTTTCCAAGCAGGAGATTTGCTGATTTACCCACCAAGTCCCCGGCCACACAGGGAATTCCCTCCATGAGTGGGAGGGGCCTCTGTCCATAGCTCCCCCCACTAACACACAAAGGAGGCCACAGGACGTGGGCACTGGGGGCTACTGTTTCGGAACTTCTGGGCTGTTCCTCATCCCTCTTGCCCTTCCCCAAATTCAGGAGAAACCAATTTTCTCACCCTCCAAGGTTGGCCAAGGTATTTGAGTTCTGGTGACTACAGAGCCAGTGTGAGATGGACAGTTTCCTGCAGGAAGGTATGGGTGGGTCACAGGCTGGGCTCTTAGAGCTGGAAAAGTCTTCGGGTAATTCTAGCTGCCCTCCCTGAGGACCTGTTGTGTGCAGGGCCTCATGCCAAACATTTTATAGAATTAGTTCATCCCATGCATGTGACATCTCAGCAGGGGAGGTATTATCCCCATTTAATGGATGAAGAAACTGAGGCTCAACCAAGTTAAGCCACAGGTCAGCTTCCTTATGGATGCATCCGGCATCTGAGGCCAAGAGAGCAGAGATAACCTGCCCAGAGTGGGGACCGGCCTAAAGCAAGTCTTGTCCCTTGGACTGAGCCTGGCTGCTTCTGTCTGAGAGGACTGGGGACTTTGCCTTGGACACAGGCCAGATACTAAGGCTCAAACAAACATGTCGGGCCCACAACCATGTTCCAGGCACCAGGCCTCCCCGACATCTGCCCACTGCTGCCCCACTGACTCATGGAGCCCAGAAAGTCCAAATTTTGTAAGGTCAACCCAACCACCCTGGGACTTCACCCCCTGTGCTTGTTGACGTGAGGGGCTATAAAGGCTTCTCCTTCTGGGCGTGTGGGCACAGGGACACACACGTGTGTGCTCTGTCTCCCAGACCAACTGTCCAGTCACAGGCCAAGGCTTCTGGGCCAGGAGTAGGAAGACCAGAGCTCCAGACCCTCCTTCCCCCAAGAATGCCCCGCGTGACCTTGGCCGGGTCTCACTCCCTTCCTGAGCCTCGGCCTCCTCATCTAAGGAATCCTAACCCTGTGATTCCTGAGGGGCAGGGATGGTGTAGACACATTTATTTTGCCCCACACTCAGGAATGGCTCTTCCACCAGCAATAGCCATTTACGTCTCACCTCATGAGTGAATTCTGATAGATTAGTAGTGACTGTCTGGAACACTGTGGAAAGGAGTCCACAGTTGTGTGGTGATGGATTAGCAATGTCTGCCACGGGCTAGGACAAAGAAGTGGCGGCATGTGTGATGTGTCTTTGCCATAATATCATCCCCCAAGTGTCTGTCCCAAGTGAACCTTCAAGGAGTTCATTTGGGGAAATGTTCCCCACAGGTGAGTTGCCCCAATAACCTCATTTCTGGGAAGACCGAGTCCTTGGAGAAATTATGCAACTGTTGAGAGGGGATTTTGCATTGGTTCATGCTTTCCTTAGCCACTTCCTGTCCCAGATAACCAGCTCCAGTGCCTGCACTGGGGTTTATCTGTGAGGTCACCGCTGCTTTGAGGTCTCCGATTCCGAGGACTCCGTCACAGATAACAATGTTTGTAGGCTGCGTACTTTCCTGGCAGTGCCCCTGCTTCTAAATGCCCCCATTACCAAAACTTACACCTCCTCGTGACCCATTCTTGGTTGACATGCAAATTCAGACCTGATTTATGTGGCTGAGATGGCAGAACACCTGACCCTCCTAGGAGTGCATGCTAAAAGCAGAAACTTAAATCTAGCGGTGGAATTCCAGACATTGTGGCAGGTAGATGGGGACACATCTGAGGATGTGGGGATGGTTTGACATTCATTGAATCAGCCTGGCCAGTGAGTGGCTTCACCCCACCTTTGTCACTGTTTGCCCAACCCTGAGCAGGTCTCTGCTGTATTTCCTCCTGGGACAATCTTGTTTGGCTCTGATAGATGATTCCACTCCACCCTGTTTCCCAAGCCTCCTGGGTTGTAGGATTCCTCACCCAGTGCTGAGGGCCAAAGGAAGAGCCCTATGCTGGTCAGTGGCTCTAAATAGCGGAGAATGACTTGGGCAGTTGTAAGCAGATAGGGTACGGGTTCCCTGGAGAAAAAGAACCAGGCATGACTTTCTTGACATAAGAGAAGCCATTTTTGGCCTAAGCCATTTAGTGATCTAAGCCTGGCCACAGTGCTTGCCCTTGAACAGGTCTCAGTAATTAATGATCTTAAGGGAAGTGAGGGAATGCAGGAACAAAGGAAAAGCAGTCAAGAAACAATAGTTCAGCGATAAGACAGAGTCCCAGTCCCTCCTCAAGGGATATACATCACAACCTGATACACATCTTTGAGTTCTGCTGGAACTAAGGCCCCCACCCAGGTGGAGGATGGTAACTACATGCTGAGACCCCCAGATTGGTCAGAACCTAAGAAACGATGATGACTTTTTCTGACCCTCGTGACTTCAGTCAACTAAAGCTTGGACTCTGTCCACCTTTGCCCCAATTCTATGCTAAATTCTCCTCTGCTCAGGCCCCTTAGCTTAGAAGTTTCCCAGTTTTGCTATTTGAAGAGATACTGCTTTGGGAAAGATCCCACTTGCTGCAAGTAATAAATCCTTCCCTCTTTGACTTGGTTGGGTCTTTTGGCTCTACACCCACCAAGAGGCGATCCCAGTTAGGGGGTAACACAGTGGGGAGCCTTCTATAGGACCCCAGAATTTCCCTGAGAGAAGGAATCCCACTTCCACCCACTATATGCGGCCTTTCCACAACCCCTCACCAAATGGATGCTCAGTTTCCACTTAAATGCCTCCAGAGACAGGGAACTCAGTTGGAAGGTTTGGAAATTCTAGGCATCTTTTACTTCTTCCTTGTGTTTTTAGGTAGATTCAAATTTTCTACAATGAAATCATTCATTCAACAAATATATATGGTGGGGTGATGAACTGGGAGATTGGGATTGACATGTATACACTAATATGTATAAAATGGATAACTAATAAGAACTTGCTGTATAAAAACAAAAAAACACCACAAATATTTATGGAGCCCCTACTATGTGCCAGGCACTGTTATAGCCATTGAGGAACAGCAATGAGCAAAACGGATATAAATCCCTGCTCACGTAGAGCTGACATTCTAGTGGGAGAAGAAAGGCAACAAACAAACAAATGAGAATATAGTGTGTCCAATGAGGAAAAGTGCTGTGAGGCAAGGGAAGGGGAGTGGGGAGTGCTGTTTGCATTTTAACATACTGGAGGCAGTGAAGGTGACATCTGAGCAAAGTCCTGAGAGAGGAGTGGTCACATGGGTGTCAAGGAAGAGAGGTCCAGACAGGGAACCGCCAGTGTAAAAGGCCCTGAGGTAGGAATGCAATTGGAGGGATAGAGAAACAGCAGGGAGGCCATGTGCTGCAGCCAAGTGAGCCAGGGGAGGACTGATGAGATGAGATCAGGTCAGGATGGCACAGGGTGGGATGGATGGTGCTTACATGTGTATAGCTTTTGTAATGCAAGAAGACAAATTGGTTAAACAGGAAAGGATTCTAGTAGAAGCACAAACCCAGAAGAAAAGAGTACCCAAATCCAATCATGGTGAGCCAAGCAAAAACCACACAGGGAACTTCATGATGGGACCAACATTTCTGGAGCTCTAACAGTGCCTGGCATGTCACCTGGAGCCATAGGGACAGGCTAACTTAGTTTTTATTTATTTATTATTTATTTTATTTATTATTTTATTTTTGGCTGCATTGGGTCTTCATTGCTGTGCACGGGCTTTCTCTAGTTGCAGCGAGCGGGGGCTACTCTTTGCTCGGTGCATGGACTTCTCATTGTGGTGGCTTCTCTAGTTGCAGAGCTCGGGCTCTAGGCGCGTGGACTTTAGTAGTTGTGGCATGCGGGCTCAGTAGTTGTGGCTCACAGGCTTCAGTGGCTGTGGCACGCAGGCTCAGTAGTTGTGGCGCACGGGCTTAGTTGCTCTGCGGCATGTGGGATCTTCCTGGACCAGGGCTTGAACCCATGTCCCCTGCCTTGGCGGGCGGATTCTTAACCACTGCGCCACCAAGGAAGCCCTTAGTTTTTATAACCATATTAATCTAGGAAAAGAGAAACCAAATTACCATGCGGGGTGAGAGGCATAACAGAAAGGGCTGGGCTTCTTGGGGCCTAGTAGGGTGTGAAGGGGAAGGGTGTTTGCATTCTCAGGCCTGGCTCCAAGGTGGGCATGGAGTGTGCCCTCCTCTGCTCCCTTGGGCCTGTGTATGCCTCCCAGGACCCTCACAAGGAGAGGGTCTCTGGCAGGCAGTGGGAGTACCCAGGCATTGAGGGCCAAGGCATTTGTTATACAAGCCTTAGCGTGAGTCAGCCCCAGCAGTCCGGTAGGCCCTGTGTGTCCTGATCCTTGAGGGCCATTCAAAAGGATGGCAGCCAGCTGCCAATAGAACTCAACTGGGTCATTGTCTTTGTCATTGAACTAATATGCAACTTCTGTTGCCCAGGAAGCATGGTAAGCTCAGACATGCTCTGTGACTTGCAAACTAAGCTTGGGCTGAGGCCTCAGCTTCAGGCCTACCTGACCGCCCTGTTTCTCCTGGACTTGGAGCTACAGGCTGAGGCTACAACAGGGAACACGGACAGGCCCAGGGCAGGGAATGAGCAAACAGGCATCGCCAGGAGAGGGGGTAGGAGAGAAAGTGAGGCAGGGCAGGAGTTGAGGGAGGTGGAAGGCCACGGGGAGGTGATGGCTACAGAGTCCACACTTTCACCCTGAGCCTGGCCCAACCCCAGCCCGGCACAGCTGCCCAGGGACCGTAGAAGAACATTCAGAACTCTCAGTCCTTCACCAGAAGCTGACACAGTGTCACTGTTACAGTCACCCGTCATGGACATAGAGCATTATTGTCTAAGTGGTATTTTTGGGGTGTGTGTGTATGTGTGTTTATTCACTTTGATATTGAGAGAGAGGAGGCAGGGTCACATAACAGGCTCAGCACACTTTCGCCCAGGACTCAGGGAGAGGGTCCCAGGGGGTCCACGCCCCCACAGGGACTGTCACCCACACACTCCCCTTCCTCCCTCTGCCCCAGACCCCATATATCCGGCCTGGCCCAGTCCAGCAGTGCTTAGCCAGGTGAGCAGTTATGGCCAGCACCTGATGGCAAAGAGTATAGTAAGGTCCCTGCCCCAGCTACCAGCCCTTCCAGTGATCACTGGGGTCAGCCTGACACAGGTTCAAATTCTGACTGTCCCATTTCCCATACATGTGATCTTGAGCAAGTTAATATTTAATCCCTCTAAGACTAAATGTTCTCATCTGTAAAATGGGTAGTGCTTACTTTATAGGGTTGTTTGGAAGATTACATAAAATCCTGCATGTAAAGCACTTAGTACAGGGACTTCTGTGGTGGTCCAGTGGGTAAGACTCTGAGCTCCCAAGGCAGGGGGCCCAGGTTCGATCCCTGGTTGGGGAACTAGATCCCATATGCATGCCGCAACTAAGAAGCCCGTGTGCCACAAGTAAGAAGCCCACATGCTGCAACTAAGACCCAGCAGAGCCAAAACAAACAAATATATATATATATATATATATATATATATAAAGCATAGCACGGTGCCAGCTCATAGCAAGTACTTGGTAAATGTTAGCCATCATGATTATTTTCATCATCATTACTGTCGGCATGACCACCTTACAATCTACTGTTCACACAGGATTTCACTGCCCAAGTCTGCATTTGTGTTTATGATGGCATTGGCATCAAGCAGTCCTTTTTAATTGCTGCTGGCTAACAAGAAAAGAACAGAGGTGGATTTAATGCATAAATGATGCACTGAAGCCAAGTGCAGCCCAAATGATGTAACAGCCCACTGTGCAAACAGAAGTATTGCAGTAATTCAAATAGAGAAAAGTAGTGGGAGAACTAAGTCATTCCCCAGCACATGGCAGCATCCACAGGCATGTCAAACTCAAAAGGAAATCTACTCTTACTGGTCAGTTTGGTTTCAGCCAAACAACATCATCCTTCCCATTAAACTAATATTGTCACTTTGAATTGTATTGGGTTTGTAGTTTTGTTTATTTATTTTTGCATTCTCTGTCCCTTTTTAAAAAATTTTTATTGAAATATAGTTGATTTACAGTGTTATATTAGTTTCAGGCGTATAGCAAAGTGATTCAATTATATATATACAATATATATATACATATATATATATTCTTTTTTATTTTTATTTTTTTTATTTATTTTTAAATTGGCTGCACCACACAGCATGTGGGATATTAGTTCCCCAACCAGGGATCGAACCCACATACCCTGCATTGGAAGCACAGAGTCTTAATCACTGGACTGCCAGGGAAGTCCCTATATATTCCTTTTTAGATTCTTTTCCATTATACATTATTAAAAGATATTGAGTATAGTTCCCTGTGCTATTCATTAGGTCCTTGTTTGTTATCTATTTTATATATAATAGCGTGTATCTTTTAATCCCTTGTTTATTTTTATTATGTAAACTTCTCCAGAATGTACTGCTAAGTAAAAAAACAAATTGTAATATGCTACCTTTTGATTAAAAAAAGGGAAGTACAAGAATAGAGAGAGATAAATGTGTGTGTACATATAATTTGGGGGGTTTTGTTTGTTTGTTTGTTTGCAGAAAGAAATACTGGAAGGATAAATCAGATCTAATAAAAATTGGTATTCAAGGGACCTCCTTGGTGGTCCAGTGGGTAAGACTCCACGCTCCCAGTGCAGGGGGCCTGGGTTCCTCCCTGGTTGGGTAAGTAGACCCCACATGAATGCCGCAACAAAGAAGTCCGCATGCAGCAACTAAAAATCCCGCATGCTACAACTAAAAGATCCCACATGCTGAGACTAAGACCAGGCACAGCCAAAATAAATTAATAAATTAATTATTTTTTAAAAATTGGTACTCAAGTGTGGAAGGGGGCTGCACAGAAGGGGCAGAGGTATGAGCAAGATTGCTTTATGTGTATTTTTCTGTATAGTTTTTTGTTTGTTTGTTTTTCGGGGTTTTTTTTTGCGGTACGCGGGCCTCTCACTGTTGTGGCCTCTCCCGTTGCGGAGCACAGGCTCCGGGTGCAGGCTCAGCAGCCATGGCTCATGGGCCCAGCCGCTCCGTAGCATGTGGGATCCTCCTGGACCGGGGCACGAACCCATGTCCCCTGCCTCGGCAGGCGGACTCTCAACCACTGCGCCACCAGGGAAGCCCTCTGTATAGTTTTGACCTTTGACTCATTTTGGCCTGATGGTTGCATGACAACTATAAGGAGTATACCTAATAAAACAAAAATAATTTACACCTCAATCAGCATTGGGGAGGCTGCAGGGGTCTCTTTCCCATGAAGGGAGTGTACAGGACTCAGATTTGAGACCCATGTCAATGATAAAGAGCCCTATCGCGGGACTTCCCTGGCGGTTCAGTGGTTAAGACTGTGCGCTTTCACTGCAGGGGGCACGGGTTCCGTTCCTGGTCAGGGAACTAAGAAGACTGGCCCTGCCCAGGATTCTATGAGAGGACTTGGTAGTGATGTGGCCTGACCGCCAGGCACCCCTTAGCGAGCACTGCCCACTCATGTGCCTGAAATGGGTTCTAGAGCCTCTAGTCCCCAAGCAAGCATTGGGGTGTGGGGTGGCAGCTGCCACCAAGACCCCACCAGCCTCAATCAGCCTGGTCCCTTTGCCCCAGCGGCTGCCCACATTTTCTGCGTGTCATGATGTGAACATGTCGGGAAGCACTGCCTCAGAGGACCGTCTGCTGACCTCTGATCCCAAAGGAGCAGGCAGCTTGCAAAATGGTTACAAGGCACCTCATGTGCCACCGAGGGACCAGGCCACACCAAAGGCTGCTTTCAGCACAGCAGCAATGCAAGGAGGCTGGCCGCTCTCCTCCTAGGAAAAAAAAAAAAATCACCTAACGGCACCAAAGAAGGGCCACAGGGAGGGCAGAGATTTCATCCACGAATGCCTGGGTTTGGGCCAATGCAGAAGAGTTAGAAGACTCCACAGCCAGCCCACTGAAAGAGTGTGCCTGCCTCAGAAGGAAGGAGGGTGTCATTTAATCATAGTAGCTACCACTGCGGACCAGACGCTGTGCTGAGTGAGTACTTTACAGGTATCACCTGATGGGCTGGGTATTTTTTACCCCAGTTTACAGATGAGGAAACTGAGGCCCTGAGAGGTTAAGTAATTTGCCCAGGGATTGGGGGTAGCATTCAAGCGAGTGTCAGGGCTGGGCTGGTAACAGCACACTGTATGGGGGGAAGGGCAGCTCTGTGGTTCTGCAGCACACACCCTATAGAAACATCAACGTTACGACTGGGAGAGTGCAGGTGAACAAGTCTTGTCCAAGAAAAAGTAAAAGGTGAATCACAGCTGAGCCACCCACATCACGGTGCCTTGGGAATCGGCATCTGATTCAGCCCTTGTTCACCCTCTTCTAGAGGCAGAAAGCTGAGTGGTTTAAGTGTGTGTGTTCCCCAGGTTCAAATCCTGGATCTTCCTCTTCCTGTGACTCCAAGCAGGCTCTCAAGGCCTCAGTTTCCTCATCTGTAAAATGGGAATAACAATGGTGCCCAGCTCAGGTTGCTATGAGAAGTAAAGGGGGCAGTGAGAGGAAAGCACATAGCAGGGTGCCTGCCAGGGAATGAGCGGTGAGCGCTCTGGGAGTTTTACTGTTAACTCAGGGCAATCCCTTTTTGCCAAGTCTGAAGCTAAAGATGCTGACAGGGATGTAATTTAGGGAGAAGCACCTGAACCCACCCAAGCGGTTGGGCAGTGGGGCCCCAGGCCTGGCTGCCCTGGCCAGCTCTTGGCCTGAGGAGGTTCTGCCTTCCCAGGGCAGACAAGTGGCCTGGCTCCCGTCCATCCTTCCCAGGCCTGCTCCCTGCTCAGGAGCCCACATATCCGCCTAGTGGTTATGAGAGTCACCCTGACGTCCCCAAGCCAGACCCCTCACCCCACATGTAACATGGGAGGGTCACAAATGGTGCCTCCTGCACAGAATAGTCGTGGGGCTCCCACTCTTACCCTCACCCCCCCATGACGTGTCTTCTCCCCATGGTAGTCAGAGGGGCCTTTGAAAAGGCCCAAATTAGTAAAATTCCTCCAAATTGCCCATTGTTCAATTCAGCATCCAGCCCAGCCTGCCAGATGCTGCATGGTCTAGCCTTGCCCAGCCCTCTCATCCCAGCTATTCCCACTGTCACCCTCTCCCACGGCACTCCGGAGAAGTGTCTGCTCTCCAAGTGCACAAGCTCACACACCAGGCCCATGCACCCTGGTTTCCTCTGCTCACTGCCTGGGACTCCCTCTCTCCAGATCTTCACTCCTTTGTCTCTTGCTTAAGCCTCTGCTCAAATATCACCTCCTCGGAGAGGCCTTCCCTGACCATCCCAGGAACAGTAAGTATCCTCCCCTCCCCCAGGCACTACTACACCCCCCTCTGTTATTTTTGTTCCAGAGTACTTACCAGGATCTGAACTTCTCGTATAAACTGGCTTAGTTACCTGCTGTCTGCTTCCCTCACAACGGGAGCACTGGAGGAGGTCCCGCCCCACACCCAGTCAATGTCCGAGGAAGGAGTGATTGAAATGCCTGGTGCACAATCAACTCTCCACAGACAGAGATTTTTATTGTCACACATCCCCATGCTAGGCCTCTCCTTGCACGTCTTCCTCACTCTGGACTTCTGAGACCCTCGGTGGAGGTCTCCATCAGCTAAAAACACTTGGACTGTCCTCGAGACGCCTCTCATTGTTTGCCGCCCCCAGGTCTCCCTCCTGGGCATCTTGGCACCCCTCCCTGCTGAGTGCACCCCCCTGGGCACGGTCGATTCTGGCAACTTTCCCGTGCACCCAGCTCCTATAAAGGCTCTCCGCTCCCCAGCTGTACCAGCCCCACTGAGGGATAGCACCCGCCCTCCTCCAGGTATTAACTGGCTTTTCCCCCAGGAGTGTTTGTTTTAGGGATTAATGGTAGTGGAGGAGCCTGTAATTTCCAGATTCATCTGTTCCTTTCCTGGCAGCCAGCACTACATTTGTTTTTTTTTTTTCCCAAGCCCCTGATAATACCTTTCCAGACACGTTAGTTTGAACAGCATCATCCAATGCAAAAACTCTCCAGTGTTTCCTCTAAACCAGCGGACAGGCTCTCGCTGGCTTCATGGAAAGAAGTCGGAGCTGAATGTTCTCAGCATCCCTTTTCCTCTTTCCTTAGGCCCATGATCATTTTCTTTTTCTTTTTTGCGGTACGCGGGCCTCTCACTGTTGTGGCCTCTCCCGTTGCGGAGCACAGGCTCCGGACACGCAGGCTCAGCGGCCATGGCTCACGGGCCCAGCCGCTCTGCGGCATGTGGGATCTTCCCGGACCGGGGCACGAGCCCGTGTCCCCTGCATCGGCAGGCGGACTCTCAACCACTGCGCCACCAGGGAAGCCCCATGATCATTTTCTTTTTTGCTGTTTCCTTTTTAAGTACTGCAGTGACCACCACCCCTCCCCCCATTCATCTGGCACAGTCAAGAAATGGCTACTCCATGTTAGTAAATTTCCAAAATAATGCCTTTCAAGCACTAAAACGTTAAACAATGAAATACATTTTAAAACAGCTTTATTGACATATAATTGACATGCTATAAACTGCACATATTTAAAACGTACAACTTGATCCATTTTGACGTTTGTGTGTACCCATGGAATCATCACCACAATCAGGATAATGAACATATCCATCACTCCCCAGAGATTCCTCCTGCCCCGCCCCTCTGCCCCCAGCCACCACTGATCTGCTTTCTAAATACATATTTAACGCGAAGCTGGCTCACTCACTTCCCCACCTCAGTAAACAGAGTGTGATCAATGTGATTGTTCCTTTCCTCAATTCAGCATTATCATTAACGTTCCTGAGACCGATGTCCTCAGGCGTCGTGGAGATACATAAGATTGTTTGCCCTGAACACTAAATGGCCCCATTTGTCGCATTGCCATGCCAGGCGGTTTGGGGTTTGGGAATTTTCTCCCTTGCTGCCTGCTGTCTCAGTGCATAGTTCCCAGCAGACAACCCCTGATGCCTGAAATCCCGGCACACCTACCGTCTCCTGCACCACTCCCAGCCCTCACTCTGGACCAGTGGTTCTCAGCTGGGGGCAATTTTACACGCCCCCCTCCAGGGGACGTTTGGCAATGTCTGGGGACACTTTTGGTTGTCATAATGGGGGTGAGGTGCGACTGGCCCCTAGTGTTTAGAGACCAGGGATGTTGCTAAACATACTACCATGCAAAGGACAGTTCCCAGAACAAGAATAACCTGGCCCAAGATGTCAATAGTGTGAGGTTGCAAAATCCTGTTCCAGTAACAAAACTGATAGGAAAATTCAACAAGAAGTCATGTTAACTGTTTTACTTTTTTGTATCAAGAGGGAGAAGGAAGGGCAGAGCTTGTTGGAGCTGCAAGGCCAGAAGGGAGGGTGAAGCTTCAGGAAGATACTGTCATGTCTCAGAGGTGGTCGCTGGCTTCCTGAGGACAAGTTCTAACGGACTCAGCTTGAGGTCCCAGGGCCCAGCATTCAGCAGGTGCCCAATGAATGTCTGCCAGACTAGACTGCACCCAAAGCACCTATTTGGTGCCCAATTGTGGGTAGCACTGCCTGGGCACTGAAGGCAAGGCAGAAGACACAGAGCCAGCAGAAGGGAAACATTAAGCTGACCAGTGACTTGGGGAGGCGGCAGAGCCAGCAGGTGAAAGGTAAGTGCGGAGCTAGCCCAGTAATTGGGAACATGAGAAGGGCTGACCGTGCTGCAATCCTGTCCCAGTGTGACCAGATACATCACCACCACATCACTTCTAGCTCCTCCCCCCACCCACACAGACACCCTGTTTTCCTGTCCTATAAAGGAGGTTTTCCCAAAGTGGTTTAGCCAGAACTGGAAGGGCGCCGCCCAGTGATGGGATAGGAGGAGGCTGACTGTTGCCCCAGCAGCGTTCAGGAGGGACCCCAGCTGTTCTGGAGCTAGATGGTGAAGTATGGGCATGCTTTATTCAGTTTTGCATGACTTAAAATTTTAATTATCTTATTCTAAAAGTTATTGTAGAAATTCCTGAAAATGCAGGTAAGCAAAAAGAAGACAACAAAAAGCTCTCAAATCCCACCCTTTTAGAGAAAATACCAATTAAATTTTGTTGTCTGCTCTTCTATGCATGTGTGGATGTGGTGCAGACATTTTGATTAAAACCAGGTGTGGGGGGACTTCCCTGGCAGTCCAGTGGTTAAGACTCTGCGCTTCCACTGCAGGGGTCGTGGGTTCGATCCCTGGTCGGGAACTAAGATCCTGCATGCCGAGTGGTGCAGCCAAAAAAAAAAAAAAAAGAAGAAGAAAAAAGAAAAAGCCCAGGTGTGGGTGCTGCTGCGAAGGCTTTGTTTGAGGTGCCTGAGAGTGGGGCAGAGATTTTGAGAGAAAGGGTCCCCCGGAGCACTCCAAGGGGACAGTGGGAGTGCCTGAGGTAAGGGTGACTGGGTGGATTTTACCATAGGACAACGGTTGCTCTTGGGAGTCTCCCAGGTTAGCCCCAAATCCAAGGATAAAGAGAGTCCTGGCTGGCTAGACAGCTCCTCTGGCCCCCTGCTGGGAAGGTGGGAACTGGTCACAGCCCCTTCCTCCCTCAGGCCTTACCCATCAGGCCCTGCTCCACCCCACAGGTCACCCCCCAACAAGTCTGTTGCTAGACTTCTGTCACGTGGTGCCTCCTGTCCTATTAACTGCTGTGTAAAACTGATAACTGTGATCCAGAGGCCCCTGGGCTCTTAGGTCCCCAAGTCAGTGGACCTGGGCTCTGCAGGCAGTTTATTTCCTTCTGGCTTTTAAGGCCTCAGACAAATTGTTGGGAGTGATAAAGAGAACAAAACCTGCCCACAGGACTTGCTCCAGGAGAAAAAGAAAGAAGTTGGCTAGCAGTCACCAGCTGTGGCAAGCTGGGATTCTCTCCAGAGGGCTTTTCGCAAGGAGGGTGTCTTCCACATTCTTTTTCTCTTTTGCTTTTTTGGGGTTTTTTGGCCACGCCGCATGGCATGAGGGATCTTAGCTCCCTGACCAGGGATTGAACCCTTGCCCCCTGCAGTGGAAGCACAGAGTCTTAACCACGGGACCACCTGGGAATTCCCTCCACATTCTTTTTAACAACCGAATCGTTATAAAGTACAGTTGTATGGGAAACCCTAAAATAGGAGCAAGACTAAGGTGGAGATCCTCCGGGGCAAGGGCTCACTCTCTCGGTCCTCTCCTCTCTCCTCCCCTCAGTGATGCACCTCTGAGCAACAGTTGAAAGAATTCTCCTTATGCCAAAGGCAGGATTGGAGGGGCAGGCTGGCGGGAGAAACTGGGAAGCTCCAGTGCCTCTGCTGGGTGGCAGCCGTCTGAGACAGGGCTAGCCCCTCCTCCCCCTCAGACCCACTGAGGCTCCCCTGGGGCCAGCCTCCAGGATGGGTGGGGCACCTAGAGGCAGACAGGATTGCTTTCTTTCCGGGTTGACCTTTCTTGTAAGTCTGAGGACAAGGGGGAAGGGCACTGCGGGACTCCGAGGCTAGATGGAACCAGCCCTGTCCTTACTTCCCCTAAATAGGGATCTCTTGCTCACAGACTTAGGAAGAACCGTGACTCACTTCCTGCCTAGGTCTGACTGAAGAAGTATTGTTTTCCCAACTGTGGCTGATGCTGCTAGTTGGGGCCACCCCAGGGTGGCCCCTAGGAGTCTTTGCTCCCTGTGGGGGGCAGTTCCCATTCCAAGAGGGGGCCAACTGGACTTATCTCCCGGCTCAACTTTTGTTTTTTTTTTGGATACGCGGGCCTCTCTCCACTGTGGGCTCTCCCGTTGCAGAGCGCAGGCTCCGGATGCGCAGGCTCAGCGGCCATGGCTCACGGGCCCAGCTGCTCCGCGGCCTGTGGGATCCTCCCGGACCGGGGCACGAACCCATGTCCCCTGCATCGGCAGGCGGACTCTCAACCACTGCGCCACCAGGGAAGCCCCCGGCTCAACTTTTAGGACCCAACATTCTTCCCTGAGTTTCTGGTTTTTGCACTGTTTGTACAGGTGCCCAAACAGTACCTTATCCCACTAGTTGAATATTATCTCCATTTTACAGAGGGGTAAATTGAGGCTCTGAGAATTAAATAACTTGTCTAAGGTGGCAAAGTATAAAATAGTACTGCAGGGTTTTGAACGCAGGTTTGCTGGTTGACTTGTCACCTAGTGAGTTACTTTACGAATGTTACTTAACTTCTCTGGGCCTCAGTTTCCTCCTCCACAGATAGTGATACATGAAAGATCCCTAAAGGAAAATTGTATCCACCTTGCAGGGTTTGTGGTAAGGATGAAATAATTTAACACACGGAAAGAGCTGAGAACCACTCCTCGCTCTGAGAACATGCTCTGCAGTGTTCGGTGCTCGTTTTTGTCATTATCCCCAAACCGGTGTTGAAGAGGTCACAGGATAATATTGTTCTGCCAGGTTATCTCAAAGCGAGCAGGAAAGGATGGGCAGAGACTGCTCTGCGACCTTGGAATAACCCAGCCTGGGGAGCTTTTGGCCACATTTCCCCTCTTTTCTCTCTCAGCTCAAGCAGTGGTGGCCTCGGCCAAGTAGCACAGACGTTTTCTAGGGCAGGGACCCAGGGAGGGAGAGGAGCCGGCTGGTATATTGCAAGTAGCTCAGATTCAGGCTCTGCCAAAGCCCTAGATCTCTTCCAGGCTCTGAGGCCTACTAGTTGTGGTATCTTGGGCAAATTATTTAAACCTTGTGCACCTCAGTTTCCTTATCTGTAAAATGGGGTTAATAATGTCAGCCTGAAAGGATTATGTAGATTAAATAATGTACATGAGAAGGAGATAATATAAAATGACTGGCCTGGTGCCTGGCAGGCGGTTGGAGTTAAAAAAAAAAAAGTTTTTAAAAAATTAAAAGGGGATGGGCTACTTGTTCTGCTCATCCACCTGTCTATATAAATGCAAATAAAATCGTGAGTCCTCTAACTGTAGGCGACGAGGAGGTTTGCCCAGGCGCGCTGAAGCCCGACCTCAGATGGGGTACCCCAGGTGCGTCATCCCAGGGCACTTAACTCGGTCGTGCCCAAACTCGTGGCTTAGGAGTGGGGAAGTGGGGGGAGAAGGCTAGCTTCCCCAGAATCCGGCCGAGACTGGGCTCGGAGTGACGCCTCGAGCCCTTCCCAACCCCTGCCAGGAGTTCCGAGTTCGGGTCTCCGCGGCCGCCGGCCCGGGGAGCTCGCGGCGCGAAGAGCCGAGCCCGGGGCGGGGGTGCGGGCAGTGGGGCCTGGGCGACGCGCCGAGCGGCCGCGAGGGCTTTGGGATCGCTGGCCCCACTTCCTACCTGCCCCGACCGGGAGCCAGAGGCAGTGGGCGCCCCGGAAGGCCGCAAGGCCGCCGCTCGGAGCCCGGAGCTCGGGGGCTGCGGCGCTCCGGCCCCGAACGCGGGCCCGGGGCCGGGCGGCATGGGCGGCGCGGCGGGCCAGGGCGGCGGGACGGCTGCGGCGGCTGCTGGGGAGCGCGGAGGTGGCGCCGCGAGGGGGAGGGGGCGCGGCGGCGGAGGAGGAGGAGCCCGGGCCGCCGCAGCCGCTGACAGCGGCCCGAGTAAACAAGCCGCGCCGCCGCCGCGGCCCGGCCGCTGCCCCCTCCCGCGCCGGAGCCGGAGCCGAGGCCGAGCCCTGCCCTGGTCGCCGGCCCGGCCGAGGCCGCGCCGCCGCTCTTCCCCGCCTCCGCGCGGTGACGCTGCTGCCGGGCGCGGGGACCGCGTCGAGCCCAGGCCCCGCCGCCGGTCTCTCCGCTCGGCCGAGGGGCGCCCGAGCCGCCGCGGCGCTCGCCTGGAAAAGTTTCCCCGCCCGGGCTCCCTAGGGTAAGCGGCGAGGGCGCGGGGCCCGGTGGAGGCAGCGCGCCGGGAGCCGGGCCCGAGGCGAGCTGGCCGGACTGGGCCGCTCTGCCCGAGGAGCTGGCTCCGCGGCCCGGGCGCGCAGGCGGGGGAGGGTCGGGGTCGCTGGCGCGGAGGCAGCCCGGGCCCGGCTGCCCGTCCGGCTTTCGAAACTGGCCCCCGGGCCGGCCCCGAGGGTGAAGCCGCGGGGAGCAGGAAGGGCGCCCCGCAGCCCACCTGAGAGCGTCGGGCCCGGCTTGGCTCCCAGCCCTTGTAGGTGCCGGTACTTTTCCGCTTGGGGCCGGGGCAAGCCCTCTGACCTCAGGAAGCGCCAGCGGGGCCCCCGCTGGGGGCGGGATGGCGAGAGAATTCCAGAGGCGCCGGGTGCTCCCGCCTCCGGGCCGTCCTTCGGGGGCCGCCGCCGGCTCGCCCACTCCGCGGCTGGGGAGGGCCTGCGCTCCCGCCGGGGGAGGGGAGGAGCGGCTGTTCGCGAGGCGGAGGGGATTATTCACCGCCCGGGCCTCGTCCCCGCCTGCACACCTGAGCGGCGAGACACTCAGGTGCGGGATCCGCGGGTGCTGGGAGGCTGGCTCAGGTAGGTTCCGGGGCTGCCTCCCGCGGAGGCCTGGCCGAGACCCCTGCTGCCCCCGTGGGGTGGCTGGACTGAGGGGCGGCCTGCTTGCCAGACAGGTCTTACAGCAGTCACTTGTCAGGTCAGTACCTGCTCTCCCCGCCATCCTCTAGACCCTTGCCCCTGGGGGTGCAGACTCTCCTCCACCGGAGGGTGTCAGAATTCTTTCTGACTTGGGAAGTGGGAGGGGAGCCCAGGTGATGTGGCCTAGATAGGGCTGGGCAGCTGCTGACCAGGTGTGGGCACAGCATAGGAGAGTAGCCAAGCCTGACCCGTCTCAACCAGAGTGGCTGAAGTTTTACGATATCCTATATTGGGCTTCCACATAAGATTTGATTTTTTAAAGATTCTGTGGCTTTAAAAAAAAGTTTGAAAACCTCTGGTCTAGCAGTTTTTACCATCTAGGAAACTGAGGCCTAGAGAGAGGAAGTGACTTAAGATCACACAGAAAATGAATAAAGATTGGAATTCAGAATTTCAGCGCAGCCTTCAGTGCCTGTTACAGGACCTGGCTTGGTGTCTCTTTGCTGGAAAGAGAGACGGGACCAGGTTTCCCAGGCAGCCCTGTCCACGCCAGACCCCCAGTGCCTGGGAAACAGCAGCTGGACCTGGGGGAGGTTCAGTTTGGGTGCCTCGGAGTGGGTGTCTGTGTCAGGAGGTTCCTGGGACTGGAGAAAAGAGCTTTGATCTAGAACACAGCCACAAAGAGCACCCACAGGTCTCTCTGTGGCCACAGCCTGGAGCTGACTCCCATGTGAGAGGGCCTCACAGGAGGCTGGAACTACAGCAAGCCTCCGGGTTTGAGCCGAACTGGGACTCAGAGGGTGAGTCAGAGTCTGGGATGGGGGTGGGGAGAAGCCCATTCATTCATTGTTCTCAGTGCCTGCTCTTTTAGGAGGGGGTCCTCCCTCCCTCCCTCCCTCCTTCCCTCCCTCTCTCCCTCCTTCCCTCCCTCTCTCCCTCCCTCTCTCCCTCTCTCCCTCCCTCCCTCCCTCCTTCCCTCCCTTCCTCCCTCTTTCCCTCCCTCCCGCCCTCCAGGATGCTGAGGCAGGGCTGTCTGGAGGCTTCAGGCTCTGTGGAAGCCATATCTACGGCTCACCGTGGCTGGGGATGCTGAGCAGATGAAGCCTGGTCCTTTCTTGGGGAATTGTTTGGTTGTGCCTGAAGCCCGCTTTCTTTTTGGGTGCTGCAAGGTAATTAAATAATCACCTTTACGACCAAGCAACTGCAGCTCCATCCACAATGTCCCGGAACTTGGGCTGGACGCAGATGAACCCAGTCTTGATTTGGGAGTTCCAGTACGGCTCACAGCACTGTGGTCAGGAGATGGTCTTTCTTGACATCTGGACCCAAGAGGCTGCTCTTGTGGCAAGAAGGGGAGAAGAGGGCTTGTTTCTATCTGGCTCAGCCCCTAGGGCTCCACATCCTCTGTTAAATGAGGGGCTTGGGTTTCCTTCACCCCCTAGGGCTGAATGTCTGGCTGCCCAGCCATTGCTCAGACCAGCTTTCCGGAACTTGGTCACCCAAGGCATCATGGGGCTGTGGCTTCCAGGCCTGTCCGGGAACCCTATGGACTCTGCCCATCCAGGGTGAGGAGGAGCTGCATTGTGGATGCCTCCTGCCATCAGCTGTCAGGTTATTTTGGTGTAAACTGAAAATACTCCAGGAATTGTGTGTTGAGTCTCTCCAGCCTGCAGGGTGGGACTGCAGCAGGAGCAGGCAGGGAGGCTGACTGTGGCTGAGGGCAGTCTCTGGAAAAGGAGTGTTCCCAGTGGTGAGCCCGCCTGTGCAGCTCTCCGGGGCCCGGGTGAGATGGGGAGCTTCATTTTGCCGTCCAGCAGAGTGGCCTCCTTTGGGGCTGGGCCCTGGGAGTGGTGGGGGCATCCGGGGCCGTGTAGGCAGGCGCTCTGCTCAACAAGCTTGGCACTGAGGCGGGACACCTCTGGCAGCCCCACGGGGACCTTCCCCAGCTTCTCCCCACCCCAGGGGCTTGGCTTCTGGCTAGCCAGGGGCCCTATGTGGGGACAGTTATGTGGCCCCAGGCAGAGAGGTCCTGCTGTCTGTTTGCTGAAGGAGGAAAAACAACACTCGGACTATTGATTCAGCTTCACCTTGGCGCTCCTGGCTCAGCAGCTAGTGTTTGCCCTGGCTGCCCGGGCTCAGATTACGCAAGGCTGGTGGGTGTGGAGCGACCGAGGGGGCTGCTGGAGGCCTGCAGGCCAGGACTGGGTGGCCCCAGCGTTTCCCAGGAAACTGTATAAAAAAAGAGCCTGAGCCCCTGACTTTGCTGATGGTCTGGGCCAAAGAGGGAGGGTGAAGCCACTGCGATCCCCCCTCTCCGTGCTCAGCCCCCAAAGCCCCCATCCCACCTTAGGTTACCCACTCTTTCTTGCCAGGGGCTGTGGGTCTTTGCAGGTAACTCCCTATGGCTGGTTCTCCTTTGCTGAACTAGGAAGCCCTAGCGAGCTGTGTAGACACCGCCCATTAAAAAACTTTAAAAAGCCAACATTTTATTCCTTTATAAAATATACCTGGGTAATTTGGAAAATATACATGACACAAAAGAAAATAACAATTACTCATAATTCTCACCACCTTGAGAGAACCACTGTTAGCATGTGTCCTTCCAGATTATGTTTTGTGGTTTTATATAAATATACATGTATAAATAGTTTTTTAAAAACAAAACGGGATTATAGGTACCTACTGCTTCATAACCCACTTTTTTTTTTTTTTTTTTTACGGTACGCGGGCCTCTCACCGTTGTGGTCTCTCCCGTTGCGGAGCACAGGCTCCAGACGCGCAGGCTCAGCGGCCATGGCTCGCGGGCCCAGCCGCTCTGCGGCATGTGGGATCCTCCCAGACCGGGGCACAAACCCACGTCCCCTGCATCGGCAGGCGGACTCTCAACCACTGCGCCACCAGGGAAGCCCTGTAACCCACTTTTTAAAAAAATAATTAATTAATTAATTTTTGTCTGCATTGGGTCTTCATTGCTGTGCGCGGGCTTTCTCTAGTTGTGGCGAGCGGGGGCTCCTCTTCGTTGTGGTGCGAGGACTTCTCATTACGGTGGCTTCTCTTGTTGTGGAACCTGGGCTCTAGGAGTGCAAGCTTCAGTAGTTGTGGCACGAGGGCTTAGTAGTTGTGGCCCACGGGCTTAGTTGCTCTGCGGCATGTGGGATCTTACCTGACGAGGGCTCAAACTCTTGTCCCCTGCAGTGGCAGGAGGGTTTTTTTTTTTTTTTTTTTTTGCGGTACACGGGCCTCTTACTGTTGTGGCCACTCCCGTTGCAGAGCACAGGCTCCAGATGCGCAGCCTCAGCGGCCATGGCTCACGGGCCTAGCCGCTCCACGGCATGTGGGATCTTCCCGGACCGGGGCACGAACCCATGCCCCCTGCATTGGCAGGCGGACTCTCAACCACTGTGCCACCAGGGAAGTCCCTATAACCCACCTTTTTTAAAAAATAATAAAAATAATTAATTAATTTATATTTGGCTGCATTGGGTCTTTGTTGCTGCGCACGGGCTTTCTCTAGTTGAGGCGAGCAGGGGCTACTCTTCGTTGCGGTGTGCGGGATTCTCATTGCGGTGGCTTCTCTTGTTGCAGAGCACGGGCTCTAGGCACATGGGCCGCAGTAGTTGTGACACGCGGGCTCAGTAGTTATGGTTCGCGGGCTCTAGAGCGCAGGCTCAGTAGTTGTGGCACACGGGCTTAGTTGCTCCGCGGCATCTTCCCAGACCAGGGCTCGAACCCGTATCCCCTGCATTGGCAGGCGGATTCTTAACACTGCGCCACCAGGGAAGTCCCTAACCCACCTTTTTGACTTTAATTCTGGCAAGCATTTATTCAGTTGTTGCTTCTTGTTTTGAGGGACTCAAGTCTTGGTCCTCTTCATCCCACTTCCGTATTCTTAAGTGTGGAGGCGGTCCTTCTGTCCATCTATCCGGCTCACCTTGGGGGCCTGGATTTTCACCCCTCCCCGCCAGAGCCCCTTTCAGGCCTGGAGTGAGCCGTGGGGTGGGAAGGCAGCTTTAGTGTGTGGCTGGGGAGCGACTGACTCTCCCTCTTCTCCTCCCTTGTTCCTCTCAGAGCCGGCAGCCCTCATCCTCCCCGCGCAGTCCCGCCCATCTTGGTCCCATGCCCCCGCCAGTCAGCCCCGGGCCACAGGCAGTGAGCAGGCACGCGGGAGCCGAGGCCCTGTGACCAGGCCAAGGAGACGGGGGCTCCGGGGTCCCGGCCACCTGTCCCCCCCATGGAGCTGAGGCCCTGGTTGCTATGGGTGGTAGCAGCAGCAGGAGCCTTGGTCCTGCTGGCGGCCGATGCCCGTGGCCAGAATGTCTTCACCAATACCTGGGCCGTGCGTATTCCTGGAGGCCCAGCCGTGGCTGACAGTGTGGCACGCAAGCATGGCTTCCTCAACCTGGGCCAGGTAGGTGTTCTTCCCTCCTGCTGGCCGAGGCATAGGACATCGCCAGGGGGTGGGGCCAATGAGGGCAGGGGTTCCAGCACCCAGAGCAGGAACTCTGGGGCTTGTCTTCTCAGGGGCATCTGGGTAGTAGGCATGTTATGGGTGGCTTGTCCTGCCCTTGGGCTTCTAGCCTAGGTTGCTCAGTGGACCAGTGTATCCCAGGGGGGTGAGTCCCCCTCGGCCCCCTGCACCTCCTTGCGGGGTCCTGGGCGGGGAGCAGATGCCCACCACCCCCTGCCGTGGTGAGCCTCCCCTTGCAGCCGGTTGTCCACCCCCATCCCCCGCCTCCGTGGGGACTGGCAGATGGAAAGCCCGGCTCAGTCTCCCTGCTCTGTTGCAGATCTTCGGCGACTATTACCACTTCTGGCATCGAGCGGTGACAAAGCGATCCCTGTCACCTCACCGCCCGCGGCACAGCCGGCTGCAGCGGGAACCTCAAGTGAGTGCGGCCCCAGCCCCTCCTGCTGCCACCCTTCCCTTTCCGTTCTCAGGAGGCCTCGCTCTCCCTCCCCGTTCCTCCAGCCACACCATCTCTCCCTCACTCCCTCACAGGTACAGTGGCTGGAGCAGCAGGTGGCAAAGCAACGGACCAAACGGGACGTGTACCAGGAGCCCACGGACCCCAAGTTTCCCCAGCAGTGGTACCTGGTACGTTGCCTCCCTGGCTGCATCCATCCATCCACTGAGGGGTCCCGTGAGTGGGTGAGGCTGACTTCAAGGCCTCCTGTCAGTCTTCCTCTGTCTGCTGAGTGATCTTTCTCCAGCCCATCCTGCTGAGCCCTGGGGAGCACCCTCCCAGAGTTCTTTATAATTCCATGAGCCCAGACAATCAGTGGTGGCATTTGAGGAGTAGGGGCGGGTGGAGAAGGAGCTTTTGGGGGTGGCAAAGGGATTCTCCAAGGTTCTAGTAACCTCACCCAGCAACCACATCTCGTAAGTGCTGGGTGACGGGAGTGGGTGTCTCTGCAGTCTGGTGTCACCCAGCGGGACCTGAACGTGAAGGAGGCCTGGGCCCAGGGCTACACGGGGCGTGGCATCGTGGTCTCCATTCTGGACGATGGCATCGAGAAGAACCACCCGGACTTGGCAGGCAATTATGTGAGGAGGTCGGGGAGGGAGGTAGCCATCCCTGGCGAGGGGAGTCCAGGGATGGTTCTGTTCTGCTGGTGTGTTCAGGCTGACCCTGATAATGGCCATGTCCTTTCCAGGATCCTGGGGCCAGCTTCGATGTCAATGACCAGGACCCTGACCCCCAGCCTCGGTACACGCAGATGAATGACAACAGGTAAGAATCTGCTTCCCTTCTGTTTTCCGCTGAGGAAGCAGATGTGCCCTTCCTGAGAGGCTGAAGTCTTTTCCATAGTCCTGGTCTAGCTGGGGCTCTGAGGGAAGGTTCGGTCTGAGTGGAGGTGGCCATAGGCCAAGAGGAGTGGGGGGGTGTGGTCTGTGTACAGATGTGGGACAGCAAAGGTAGAGGGGTGTGCATGTGGCCCTTCCTGCTCCTCAGGCTGCACCCACCATGCTCTGTCCACTGTTAATGCTGTGCTCTTGGCCCCGGCAGGCATGGTACACGGTGTGCAGGCGAGGTGGCCGCAGTGGCCAACAACGGTGTCTGTGGCGTAGGCGTGGCCTACAATGCCCGTATTGGAGGTGGGTGTAGGCCTTGGCCACCCGGTCTTTGGGACGACCCTTCCAGTGGGATTCTTCTCTGTTCACTTCCCATCTACCCAGTGTCTGCCACTTTCCTGCTGTGGATCCTTTTGACTGCACGGCTCTTCTTTAGCGCGTTCTTAGTAACTCAAAAAAGCTGAACCCCCTGTGCTGGTGGCCCTGTGCTGTGGGGTGGAGGGAGTGTTTCTTAGCAGGAGTCTCCCTAACTCCTCACTGTCCACTCCGAGTCCTTACATGGCAGGCCTTGATCACCATGCTCCTTTGGGACCCCAGAGACTCATCCTAGTCCAGAATGTGTAGTTGGGGCCCAGGGAGCTCTCCCCTTTTCCCCTGCATCTTGTCTTCGAAAGGCAGAGGCTGGCCAGGGAGTTAGGGGCTCAGGGTTTCCCAGCACCGTCCTCTGCCCTCCCCTGCCCATCCTCTGGGTGCAAGGCTGGGTGTGCTCCAGGGAGTGCTCCGGGCAGCTGGACCCACGCAGCATCCCTCTCCCCGCCCCCCTCCATGACCAGGGGTGCGCATGCTGGACGGTGAAGTGACAGATGCGGTAGAGGCACGCTCGCTAGGCCTGAATCCCAACCACATCCACATCTACAGCGCCAGTTGGGGCCCCGAGGACGACGGCAAGACCGTGGATGGGCCAGCCCGCCTTGCTGAGGAGGCCTTCTTCCGGGGGGTCAGCCAGGTGAGGTGGGGGTCCTGGCCCCACCCTAGAAACCAGGCCCAGCCTCTGGGGGCAAACTAGGCGCTACCTTTTCCATACTTCTTTGTTTTTTTCTGTTCCTATTTATTTATTCTTGTGTTTAATTTTAATTTGTACAAAGTTTGTTTATTAAATGTTATTAAAATGTTAAGGAACTAGAAAGAAAAAGAGAAAAGTAAATACTAATTACCCATAATTCCACCCTTTGGAATCACCACTCAGAGCATTTTGGTTGGTGGTCTGGGTCTCTTTTTTTTGTGCAAAAAAGGTTGAGATCCACCAGGGGTCTCCCAGGGGAACAGAGGCTGGATAGAGAGTCCCCGGAGAAGGAGGCTCCATCCTTCTCAGTCTCGAGCAGCATCTTCCTGCCAGGCCTCCCCCAAGTCCTGTTCTCGAGTGACCCCGGCCCACTCTGTCCACAGGGCCGCGGGGGGCTGGGCTCCATCTTTGTCTGGGCCTCTGGGAACGGGGGCCGGGAACATGACAGCTGCAACTGCGACGGCTACACCAACAGCATCTACACGCTGTCCATCAGCAGCGCCACGCAGTCCGGCAACGTGCCCTGGTACAGTGAGGCCTGCTCGTCCACGCTGGCCACAACCTACAGCAGTGGAAACCAGAACGAGAAGCAGATCGTGAGTCCTGCCCTGGGGTGGCGGCTGGGGAAACGGGGCTGCTTGCTGGCTCTGCCCGGGGCCCCCTTTCCGACCCCATCTGCCTTCCACCCGCCCGTGGCTGGGTGGTGGTGGCTAAAGCATCATGGGATGTGGGCTAGGGAGCTCTCCAAGACTCCTGGAGACTGTGGAGCCATCGGTGAAGCCCCTGAGAAGACTCTCCTTAAAAATATGCATTGCTCTTAATGATCGCCAACCTTCAGTTCAATCCTCTCATTCCTCGGGAAAGGGCCAGGCATCGGCCTGTCTACAGCAAGTTAGCAAGGCAGCAGGTGGGACCAAGGTTTCTTGGCCCTGGCTCCCCAGTCCTGTTTATGGTGCTTAGGGCCTGTGGACAGAGGGAGGGCAGGCAGGTGGCCCCCCTCTGGTGCCCTCCCCGCGTTACAGGCCCAACATCATTGTCCTCCTGGTAGGTGACCACTGATCTGCGGCAGAAGTGTACGGAGTCTCACACAGGCACCTCTGCCTCTGCCCCCTTGGCAGCGGGCATCATCGCTCTCACCCTGGAGGCCAAGTAAGTGGGTGGGGGCTGAGGCGCAACCCTGTCCCCACCAGCGCCCCCTGCCAGGCAGGCCTTGGTCTCCAGCTTCTCTCCGAAGAGACAGCCCCCAAGCCTCTCCGTCCCTCCTCTGCAGTAAGAACCTCACCTGGCGGGACATGCAGCACCTGGTGGTACAGACCTCAAAGCCAGCCCACCTCAATGCTAACGACTGGGCCACCAATGGTGTGGGCCGCAAAGGTGAGGACAGAGCTGGATTGGGGGTTGCGGGGGCCCTGTGTGCCCCCCAGCTGACTCCGCCTTCCCTGCCCCACAGTGAGCCATTCGTATGGCTACGGGTTACTGGACGCAGGTGCCATGGTGGCTCTGGCCCAGAACTGGACGACGGTGACCCCCCAGCGGAAGTGCATCATCGACATCCTCACTGAGCCCAAGTGAGGGCTGGACCCAGGCTGGGAGGGGGCAGGTGGGACCTGAGGGGCGCAGGGGTGCCCGCTCGTCCCCCTGGGCCAGGCTGATAGACCATCACGGTGCTCTCTGCGCAGGGACATCGGGAAGCGGCTGGAGGTGCGGAAGACTGTGACCGCCTGTGTGGGGGAGCCCAGCCACATCACGCGGCTGGAACACACTCAGGCGCGGCTCACCCTGTCCTACAACCGCCGCGGTGACCTGGCCATCCACCTGGTCAGCCCCATGGGCACCCGCTCCACCCTGCTGGCCGCCAGGTGCTTGCCCTCTCCTCTGTCCAGCTTGTCCTGTCCCTCACATCCACGTGCATTCGTTCATTCACTCACACAGCCCTGAAGGGCACCAAATACTTTTCCACTGTTGGCATTTTGGGAAGGATGGTTTTTGTCCTATGGGGCTGTCCCATGTTGCGGGAATCCCTGATTCTGCCCATTAAATGCCATGTCTGTGTGCCTTCCCATGTGTAGTACCCTTGCACATTTCCAGAATCTTCTGGTTGAGAACATTTGGCGTCCTGGGAAACACCCAGCAGGCACTTCCAGCCCAGCGGGGTTCTGCTGCACCGGGGGAGGGGGTGTGGTCCGTGTGCTGTGGGCTCAGTGTCGCCTGGCTGGGGTCTGCCGAGGCCTCAGGCAGCCATGTGCACCTTCCTCCCCAGGCCGCACGACTACTCTGCAGACGGGTTTAACGACTGGGCCTTCATGACGACCCATTCCTGGGACGAGGACCCCTCTGGCGAGTGGGTCCTGGAGATAGAAAACACCAGTGAAGCAAATAACTATGGTATTGGGGGTGCTCGAGGGCTGGGGATGGAGGAGGGGCGCTGGCGGAGTCTGGGGTGCCGGGCGTGGCTTCTGACTTTTGCTTCCCCCCTCAATTAGGGACACTGACCAAGTTCACCCTAGTGCTGTACGGCACGGCCCCCGAGGGGCTGCCCACACCTCCTGAGAGCATCGGCTGCAAGACCCTCACGTCCAGCCAGGCCTGTGTGGGTCAGTCGTGGGTGCTGCAAGGGCTTGGGAACCTGAGGCTGGGGACAGAGGACGCCTGTCCTAAAGGAGGAAAAGGGGTGTGAAGGGATGCTGGGACCCCAGGGTGACCACAGTCCTGGGGCAGGTGGGAGCTCCTGGGGACAGCGGTGACTGCCTGGGGCTGCAGGTCCACAGGCTGCCACTGTCGTGGGGCTCAGGGCCCAACAGCCATGGGCGGCTTGGCTGACGCCCACCTTCTGCCCCGTGCCGGCAGTGTGCGAGGAAGGCTTCTCCCTGCACCAGAAGAGCTGTGTCCAGCGCTGCCCTCCAGGCTTCACTCCCCAAGTCCTCGACACGCACTACAGCACCGAGAACAACGTGGAGATCATCCGGGCCAGCGTCTGTGCCCCCTGCCACGCCTCGTGTGCCACGTGCCAGGGGCCAGCCCCCACAGACTGCCTCAGCTGCCCCAGCCACGCCTCCCTGGACCCTGTGGAGCAGACGTGCTCCCGGCAAAGCCAGAGCAGCCGAGAGTCGCCACAGCCGCAGCAGCCGCCGCCCACGGAGGTGGAGGCAGAGCCGCGGCTGCGGGAGGGGCTGCTGCCCTCACACCTGCCCGAGGTGGTGGCCGGCCTCAGCTGCGCCTTCATCGTGCTGGTCTTCGTCACTGTCTTCCTGGTCCTGCAGCTGCGCTCGGGCTTCAGCTTCCGAGGGGTGAAGGTGTACACCATGGACCGTGGCCTCATCTCCTACAAGGGGCTGCCCCCCGAAGCCTGGCAGGAGGAGTGCCCGTCCGACTCAGAAGAGGACGAGGGCCGGGGCGAGAGGACCGCCTTTATTAAAGACCAGAGCGCCCTTTGACGAGCGCCTACTGCCCGCCCCTTCGAGCCCATCCCCTCCTGGGGCACTTTTTAATTCACCAAAGTATTTTTTTATCTTGCGACTGGGTTTGGACCCCAGCTGGGAGGCAAGAGAGGCAGAGACGGCTTCCCACCCTACCCTTGGGCCCCCCGGCTGCCTGAGGTGGGACCCCAGGACCAGCTGGGGAGCAGGGGAGGGCCTCTGCCCACCCCCAGCACGCCTGTGTGTGGAGAAAGGAGTGAAACCTTTAGGGCAGCTTTCCAAGGTCCAGGCCCCAGCCAGAGTTCCCTGCGGAGTGAAGAGGGGCAGCCCTTCCCTTATGGGATTCCTGACTCGGGCTGCAGTTCTCGCCCCTTCCCTGTCCCTCTAAAGCAATAATGGTCCCCATCCAGGCAGCAGGGAGGCTGGCCTAGGGGGTATTTGAAGGAGGAGGCCACCTCTCTAAGGGCTTTTGCATCCCTGACCCCGTCCCCCACCTCTGGTGAGCCTCGGGCGGAAGCAGTAAGCAAAGGAAGGGACCAAGGCAAGGCAGGCACTTCCAGGGTGCACACGTGTGTGCACACGTGTGTGTGTCCCTTTGCCCACCTCCACTACAGCTGGCTGCCTGCTGAGCGAGGCTGGCCCAGCCCCGTGCTGGTGTGCTGACCACCCTTCCCTCTCTGGCACCCTTTCCTCCTGCCAGGGCCCAAGTCCCTGTTTTCTGAGCCCGGGGCTGCCTGGGCTGTTGGCACTCACAGTCCCGGAGCCCCTGGGTGGGTGGTGGGGAGGGACGGTGGCCCAGCCGGCCTCTCCCGCCTCCCACCCGATGCTGCTTTCCCCTGTGGGGATCTCAGGGGCTGTTTGAGGATATATTTTCACTTTGTGATTATTTCACTTTAGATGCTGATTTTTTTTTTTTTTTTGGGTATTTTTAATGGGGGTAGCAGCTGGACCATCCACCTTCCCACACCCACTGTCCACCCTGCTGTTCCCCCCGGCTGCCCTGGCCCTGAGGTGTGGGGGTCTGCAGCGTGTTGCTGAGGAGTAGCTGAGCCCCGGGTTCTGAAGAGGCAGGCCAGGCCAGGCGGGCCCTAGGAAAGGAGGAGTACGATAGAAGGGGCAGGCTGTCGTCCATTTCAGATGGGGCTCCTCGTGCCAAGGGCTCATGGGTCAGTGGTTCTCCAAGTGCCAGGGGTGGGCAGGCAGTGGCACTGAGCCCCCTCCAACACTGTGCCCTGGTGGAGAAAGCACTGACCTGTCCTGCCCCCCAAGGCCCCCTCTTCTGACGTGCCTTTTGTACCCCTCCCATTAGGACAATCAGTCCCCTCCTGTTTGGGAGCCCCCTTTTCTTTCTCTCCCCTAGCCCCTCCTGACACCCAGCCACCTGCCCAGGGGCACCCCCGCCTCTCCCACCCCCCCCCCCCCACCCTTGTGGCCAGCCCAGCTGGTTTTGTAAGATACTGGGTTGGTGCACAGTGATTTTTTTTTTTTTTCTTGTAATTTAAACAGGCCCAGCATTGTTGGTTCTATTTAATGGACACGAGGTAATGTTAGAGGTTTTAAAGTGATTAAACGTGCAGACTATGCAAACCAGGCCTGGTCTCCAGTGTGGTGATGTTCTTCCCAGGACCTGGGGCTGCGTCCAGGATGGGGTGCGGGTGAGGGCTGGGGCGAGTTACATGCCCACATGATGTCCTGCCTACCTGTAAGTGCCCAAAGTCCACCTCCCGAGGCGTTCAGAGCCTTCTTTAGGTGGGGTGTGGAAGGGACAGCAGCTGGAGACAAGCCCCAAGCCCCAGGGGTGGGACTAGCTGAGCACCTCCACCCCCACAGGCCTGGACTCCAGCAGGGTGGAGAGTGATGGCCTGTGTCCAGTTGCTCAGGGTCTCCCTTGGCTGAAGTAGCCCGGCCGCCAGCTGTAGGGCTGAGGCCTTCAGTGGGGCCTAACTGGACCAAGATGGTTTTTGCTGGGGAGATCCTGAGTCCCACACTGGGAACGCCATACCTCCCCACTCCCCAGCCCAGGCCCCTCGCCTGCCACAGGTCTCCCTTGGGACAGGAAGCCCCTGCCTGGGGGTGGAGGAGCCGTGCCAGTTCCACCAGGATCTGTGCCTGAGAAGCAGGCCTCTCCTCGGGATATTTACTTGGAAATTTTATTCAAATGGAGGCTGGCGCCTGAGCTCTCCTTGGGGAATCCAGTGGGGTGGGGAAGGCCTGGACTAGGCTTCCCCCTTCCTCTTCTGGGGCCGTCCTGGCCTGCTGCTCGGACCGCCCGCCCGCCCCCAGGCTCTGGACCCCCAGACTCCTCGGCCCGACACGATCCTGCAGCCCGGCCCTGTGCCAGGCGCCCACCGCCGCCCCCTTGGGCCGTTCCCCGTGTTCCCCGGCGCTGTCCGGGCCCTGGGGAGTGCCGGGCGCAGGCTGCTCTCTTCTGGGCCATTCTTTCCCAGCCCCCTCCTCCCTTCCGTTTCCGTGGCGGTGTGGCCGGCTGAGGCAGCGGCCTGCACTGGGCAGGGGGGCGGGCAGGCGTCGGGGGCTCCCGCCCGCCCCTTCCCCTCAGCCGGCCCGCCCCGGGGCCGGGGCCAACTGAAACCGCAGGAGGAGGAAACGCGGAATCAGGAACTGGCCCCGGGTGGTGCGGGCCTGAGTCTGAGTCGGTCCTCGGCGGCCCCAGGATCAGCTGCCCACGCGGGTAACTCCTGCCCCGAGGCCCAGGAGGCAGCGGCGGCGGGCACGGGGAGCGGGGTCAGCAGGCAGCGGGCAGGGGCCCGGCAGGCGATCAGAGAGCGGGACACGGGACCAGGTAGGGCAGGGGCCACGGAAGGGCAGGGTCCGGGGCGGCGGCTGCCTGGGGCGCCGGCAGGGGCAGTCTTGTGTGCACCTTGCCCCTGCAGCGGGTGCTGGGTGGAAGGGCCCAGGGAGGGAGGCTCCGGGAGGTTTCTGTTCCAGGGCTGGGAAGGAGACCCCTGGCACCAGGCCTCGACCTGGGACACAGGAAGCAATGAGGGCTTTCCCAGGCCAGGCCGTGTTCTGTACCCATGGCTGCATTTCAGCGGGACAGCCCCCCACCTCCTGCCTGTCTGCGGCTCCTCCTGGCCCGGCAGCCCCTAGCTTCCCTGTCCTGCCCGCCCGTCTCCAGCTTCTGCCTTGCCCCCAGTGGTGGCCTCTCCTCTCTTGGTCCCCAGGACCACACTATGGGCTTCTCTTCGGAGCTGTGCAGTCCCCAGGGCCACGGGGCAGTGCAGCAGATGCAGGAGGCCGAGCTTCGGCTGCTGGAGGGCATGAGGAAGTGGATGGCCCAGCGGGTCAAGAGTGACAGAGAATATGCTGGGCTGCTGCACCACATGTCACTGCAGGACAGCGGGGGCCAGAGCCGGGGCATCAGCCCCCAGAGCCCCATCAGTCAGGTGGGATTCTACAGGGCCCTAGGCCTCCTCACCACCCTTCCCGCCCTCGACCAACGAAGTCCTGGGGGTGCCGGGTAGGTCTGCCTGCCCCTTTCTTTCCCGGAGCCCACTGGGGAGGGTTGGTGATTGGGCAGGCCCAGGCGTGGGAGCCACTGTCCCCCACTCCCTGCCTTGCCCGCCCCGTGCTGTAGACCTGGGCAGAGATCACCAGCCAGACGGAGGGCCTGAGCCGGTTGCTGAGGCAGCACGCAGAAGATCTGAACTCGGGGCCGCTGAGCAAGCTGAGCCTGTTGATCCGGGAGCGGCAGCAGCTGCGCAAGACTTACAACGAGCAGTGGCAGCAGCTCCAGCAGGAGCTCACCAAGGTAGGTGGGTGGGTGGCACCCGGGCTTCACCTGGTCATTTCTGCCTACATTTTGAGCTGAAAAGGGCTGGTTTTGCAAGGAACCCCTGGACTCACTGAAGAAGTGTAAGTATCTGACCACAGGCCCACCCCGCAGCGCCTGCTCCAGCCCAGCTTCCTCCCCTCCCTCCCTTCCCCGCCATAGCTTGGGCCGGGCTGCAGCAGGGCCTCTCCACGCCTTTTCTGTCACCCTACTGTGTACCTGAGCAGAGTGCTGGGAATACAAGGATGAGTGATTCAGCCCTTGCTTGGGAGGAGCGCAGGACCTGTGACCCACCTCCTGCACTGCACCAGCTGGCCCTCGGGTCCGAGAGACAGTGAGAGAGGAATGAGGGCTACTCTGCCCGCCCTTGGCCCAGGCTGGCTCCTTCCAGGGACCCAGAGACTCCACAAGGCAGCAGTGTGGCCCCCTGACTCGGAGGTTAAGGACTGTGGCTGTGAAGTGGGTCTTCCTTCATTTGAATCCTGCCCAGCTCCTCTGACTAGAGGCTGTTTGATTGGAGCTATTTACGCGGATGTTTTAGCCTTCTTATTAAATGTGCTGGGCAGCAGCCTGCACCACACCCCTCCCACCAGCGCAAACCCAGCCTTGCTGCAGGCCCACAGCGGCCCCTGGTGGCCAGCCTTCACGCACTCCTCTCTTCCCAGACGATCGATCATATAATTCAGGGGTCAGCCTGCTTTTGCAGGCAGTTTTGCTGGAACACAGACTTGCCCATATGTTTTCATATTATCTGTGGCTACTAAAGAGCTACAGTGGCAGAGCCCAGCAAGTTCAACAGAGACTGCATGGCCTACAAGCCTAAAATGTTTACCACCTGGACCTTAAGAAAAGGGCTGATCTAGTCTGTGCATTTAGCTCTGTTACAGATGGGGAAGCTGAGGTTCTGAGGAGAGGAGTGGAGTTTGCCCTAAGTACTCCAGTGCAGAAGCAGGCAACTGGGATGAGAACTTCGGTCTTGACCACCAGGAACATAATTGTGGGACCCAGTGCAAAATGAAAACGCGGGGCCCCTTGTCAAAAAATTATTAAGAATTTCAAGATGGCATCAACAGAGTGTTAAACCAAGCACACACGCCTGCCGCTGGACCTTAGTTGCCACCAGATACCACTCTAGACCAAGGAAGGACAGTTGTCGCCTGCCCAGTCCGGCTCTCTGCTACCCCCCGGGGGCCTGCCCTTGGCCCGACTCCTCTAACCTTAACCTCAGCAGCAATGGCTAAGTCCCAGAGGTCTCCAGGCCCTTCCTGAAGGATGAACTTGGATGTGCTGCCCGCCTGGACTGCAGAACCTGTCCAGGGCTTCACCTCGGACAGGAATCCTCTGGGGACCTGCTGTCCCACACTAGTCTCTCCTCTCTCCAGACCCACAGCCAGGACATTGAAAAGCTGAAGAGCCAGTACCGAGCCCTGGCACGGGACAGTGCCCAGGCCCGACGCAAGTACCAGGAGGCCAGCAAAGGTCCGGGGCTTCCCTCGCTGCCAGGATGGGAATCCCAAGCCAGCCCAGAACTGTCCACAGGTACCCGGGGAGGGGGTTGCTACCCAGGCCTCTGTGCTGTCACCCACGCCTCTTTCCCCCAACCTGGCAGACAAAGACCGTGACAAAGCCAAGGACAAGTACGTGCGCAGCTTGTGGAAGCTCTTCGCTCACCACAACCGCTATGTGCTGGGCGTGCGGGCCGCACAGCTACACCACCAGCACCACCACCGGCTCATGCTGCCTGGCCTGCTCCAGTCCCTGCAGGACCTGCACCAGGAGATGGCGTGCATCTTGTAAGCCCACCCCACCCCCCGACCCCCATCACAGCCCTGAAGCCCAGAGACAGGGTCCAGAAAACGCAGTCCTGTAAAAGTGACAGGCGTGTAGTCACGTGAGAACACGCCCTGGGCCAGTCAGTTTACATCCAAATTACATTATTCTGGGCCCCTTATTTCAGGGTTTTATTATGTTTATTGAGCACCATTCTAGGCTCTGCTGTGTGATACAGCAGAGAATGTAGACAAAAATATCTGTCCTCTAGGGTCATTTGTTTGTGGAGAAAGAAAAGGAAATCAATAAGTAAAATAGAAAGCATGTTAGAGATGATAGGTGCTATGGAGAAAAATAAAACAAGAAAAGAGGATAGGGAGGCAGGGGGACAGGGAAGGATGTTACTGTTTTATTTACTTATTTATAAGGAATATGTTCTTTTTTTGCCATTTTTATTTATTTATTTGTTTGGTTGTGCCAGGTCTTAGTTGCGGTAGGCGGGTTCCTTAGTTGTGGTAGGCAGGCTCCTTAGTTGCGGCTCGCCAGTTCCTTAGTTGTGGCACACAAACTCTTAGTTGCAGCATGCATGCGAGATCTAGTTCCCTGACCAGGGATCTCACCCAAGGCCCCTACATTGGGAGCACGGAGTCTTAACCACTGTGCCACCAGGGAAGTCCCAGGTTTGCTGTTTTAAATGGAGTGGTCTGGGAAAGCCTCAGAAGTGCAGAAATGAGCCAGGGGGATTTTGAAGAAGAGCCATTCCAGAAAGAGGAATCTCAGGCGCACAGGCCGCAAGGTGGGAGAGCGCCTGAAATCAAGGAATAGCAAGGAAGCCAGTGTAGCCTTTGCAGAGTGAGGGAAGGGCAGAGTCAGACACGGGGCTGGAGGAGTCCAGGGATGATAGAGGGTCCCTCAGGCCGTTGTGAGGACTTTGGTTCTGGGTGGACCAGAAGAGCGGCATGATCTGAGCCATCTGAATGAGGTCAGTTCGACTGCTGTGTTGAGAACAGACTTCAGGGGGCAAGACAGGACCAGAGAGACCAGGCAGGAGGCTACTGCAGTGATCCAGACCACAGACCATGCCACTGGACCTGGGCAGTAGCAATGGAGGGGAGAAGTGGTCAGGTCTTGGACGTACTTTGAAGGTGGAGCCGGTGGGAGTTCCTCATGGACTGGAAGTGGGGTGTGGATAGAGCAGATAAGGATGACTACAGGGATTTGGCCTGGAGCCCCTGGGTGGTGGAGGCTACATGGAGAATGAGGTGGGAGAAGCAGGTTCAGGAGATAAGAATAGGAGTTCATTTTTCTTTTTAAAAATATTTATTTATTTACTTTTGGCTGTGTTGGGTCTTAAGTTGCGGCACGCGGGATCTTTCGTCGTGGTGTGCAGGCGTCTCTCTAGTTGTAGCGTGCGGGCTCCAGAGCGCGTGGGCTCTACAGTTGTGGCACATGGGATCTTAGTTCCCCAACCAGGGATCGAACCCGTGTCCCCTGAATTGGAAGGTGGATTCTTAACCACTGCGCCACCAGGGAAGTCCCAGCAGTTCATTTTTCAACTGGTGGAGTTTGGGTGTCTGAGAGATGTCCAACAGGACATTTAGAGTAGGTGGATAGTTACATGAGACTGGAGCTCGGGGAGGTATAAATGCGGGGTCAGCAGCACATCGATGGCTTACGTGTGTATCAGAGCCCTGGAGCCCCAGCTGTGGGGCTATGCCCAGGGCAGGCACATTTGTAGCTCACATGTACCGAGCACTTGCTCAAACCACACACTCTGCACATAGGCCCTCATTGGGGCCTTATTACAAACTCCCGGGAGACACTAAGTAACTTGCCTGTGGTCATTTGACTGGTAAATGATGGGTGGTGGGGATCAACCCCAGGGTGGGTCCAAATCCAGTGCCACGGGCCCCAAGCTTCCTAGCCTTGTCCAGCCTGAGGCCCCCCCCTGACCCGGGGTTCCATCTGGGGGCAGGAAGGAGATCCTGCAGGAATACCTGGAGATTAGCAGCCTGGTGCAGGACGAGGTGGTGGCCATTCACCAGGAGATGGCTGCAGCGGTTGCCCACATCCAGCCCGAGGCCGAGTACCAAGGCTTCCTGCACCAGTATGGGTAAGCCCCTCCTTGCAGCAGCCAGGTGCCAGGGCTGCTGGCCTGTGCACTGATGGGCACTGTCCCCCGCAGGTCCACACCTGACGTCCCACCCTGTGTCACCTTTGATGAGTCGCTGCTTGAGGAGGCTGAACTGCTGGAGCCCGGGGAGCTGCAGCTGAACGAGCTGACTGTGGAAAGCGTGCAGCACACGTGTGTGGTGGCTCGGCTCGGGGTCGGGGGTGGACGCCGTCCACACAGAGCTGTGGCCAGCCCGCGGGCTTGCTTGGCCCCGCAGGGATGCATCTGAGGGGATTGGCTCTAACACTGCCCTTCCTCTGGGCACAGGCTGACCTCAGTGACAGAAGAACTGGCCGTGGCCACTGAGACAGTGCTCAGCCGGCAGGAAGTGGTCACTCAGCTGCAGCACGAGCTCTGGACTGAGGAGCAGACCACCCACCCCCGGGAGCGGTGAGTGGGGCCCGCCTACAGCAGCCTCCTGGCCCTCCCTTTCCTCCGTCCGGCCAGCCTGACGCACTGCTGGCCGCCAGCTGCAGGCTGAGCCCCTCTCTCCCCCCACCCAACCACCCGCCCCTGCCCTCAGGGTGCAGCTGCTGGGCAAGAAGCAGGTGCTGCAGGAGGCACTGCAGGGGCTGCAGGTAGCGCTGTGCAGCCAGGCCAAGCTGCAGGCCCAGCAGGAGCTGCTGCAGGCCAAGCTGGAGCAGCTGGGCCCCGGTGAGCCCCTGCCCGTGCTGCTGCTGCAGGACGACCGCCACTCCACCTCGTCCTCGGTGAGCCGCCCCTCCCGCAGCCTGCACCGCCAGCCCTGCCCGCCCACCGGGGGCCGCGCTCCTCATTTTCACCCTCCCCCTCCCCAAGCCTGGCCACCCGCTGACGTCTGTCCCTGGCCTCAGGAGCAGGAGCGAGAAGGGGGAAGGACACCCACCCTGGAGATCCTTAAGAGCCACATCTCAGGAATCTTCCGCCCCAAGTTCTCGGTGAGTGGAGCCCAGCCTGGACCCGCACCTCTGCCCTTCTCTAAGGGGTGGGCCAGGCCAGCGGTCTCAGGGGCGTCCCCCTAAGCCCCTCCTACCACGGTGCTTTGGATTTAGTCTCAGGGTTGCCCTAGAGGAGGCTCTTCCCAGGCCACTTTTACTGGGGAGCCCATCTCTTCCCTGGGATTCCGTGCCACCCCCGTACCCTCTTCCTCTCCACCACCCACGTGTGTGGAAGGGAGCTGCAGCCTCGTCACCCCACGGCTCTCTGCTCCAGGAGTGGTTGGGGGCTGTGGCCTGGAGGAAAAGGCAAAAGCTTTGCTTGGGATCACCCAGCCTGGGTGAGTTTATTGCTGGCTCCAAGGGTTGCAGATGGCTCTTTGTGGCACTCGCGGGCTTTGTGAGGACAAGGGGTGTATGAGAGAGAGCCGGACACCCCCCAACTGGCCGGCCTAGTGGCCTCCGCTGACAGGCTGGCTGAGTGACCCCTCCTTGCTCCTCCCCGTCCCTGTCTAGCTCCCCCCACCGCTGCAGCTCGTTCCAGAGGTGCAGAAGCCCCTGCATGAGCAGCTGTGGTACCATGGAGCCATCCCGCGGGCAGAGGTGGCTGAGCTGCTGACACATTCTGGGGACTTCGTGGTCCGGGAGAGCCAGGGCAAGCAGGAGTACGTGCTGTCTGTGCTGTGGGACGGCCAGCCTCGACACTTCATCATCCAGTGTGCTGATGTGAGTGGGGCCTGAACCCCAGCCTTTCCCTTCCCTTCCCCTCCCTCCCCTCCTTTCCCCTTCACCAGGGAGCGTAGAAAGGAGCTGCTATGTCTTAGATGGCTCCCTGGCAGAGCTGAAAGGGGCCCCAGAGACCACCCAGTCCCTGCAACCAAACAGAGGTGTGCGTCCTCCCATAGGACGGGGGAGCAGACTTGTCGTGCAGCATCAGGTCTCTGCCTCTCATCCCAGGCAGGCCCTTTCTCCCTGCCGTTCTTTCTTCCTCTCCTCTCCCAGGGCTCAGGCCCCCTCAGCAATGGAGGCTGTTGACCCCAGTTCCCCCTACCCTGCAGAACCTCTACCGACTGGAAGGAGATGGCTTTCCCAGCATCCCCTTGCTCGTAGACCACCTGTTGCGCTCCCAGCAGCCCCTCACCAAGAAGAGCGGTATCATCCTGAACAGGGCTGTGCCCAAGGTGAGTCTGTGGCAGGATTGGGGCCCACACAGAATCAGAGCAGGAAGGGCTTTCTGGGTCCTATACACTCCCCAGGGGGCCGGCCTCCCTCTAGGTTTGGAATGTCAAGGTCAATCCCATTCCCTGGGCCACACACCCCTGGCTGGTGCTCACCCATTTAGTGCCCCTGCCTGGTCCCTGAGTCATCTAAGTGTGGTCTTGTGTCCAACCCCCATTTTGCAGACCAACAAACCAAGGTGCCAAGAAATGAAAGACACAGCGTTGGGAGGGGGTATTCAGTCCTTGATAGCGCTCAGCACTCCCTCCCTTCACTGACTTCTGACCCCCCACCCCCCACTCCTCCCTTCCCCAGGACAAGTGGGCACTAAGCCACGAGGACCTGGTGTTGGGTGAGCAGATTGGGCAGGTGAGTTGAGTGTGCTCTGCCAGGCTCCTGGCCGCCTGCTTTCCCCCTCCCCCAGTGTCACTTCCTTCCATCCCAAAGGCCGAGTCACACCAGGGCCCCACCCGCAGAGGGCTCTCAGCCTCCCCGCCTCAGTCTGAGTTCCAACTTGGACCCCTGACTCCCTGCCCAGCCACCGCCGTACGCTGTCCTGCAGGAAACCGGGGGGAAAAGCACCTGCCCTGGAAGCTCCCCAGAGATGGCTCTGCCACCAGCACCCACCCCATGCCACTCACACGCACACACTTCCCGCCCCACCCCTGCCTCCTCAGGGAAGAGAGACACGCTCTGTTCACATGAGCTATAAGATACCTGCTTAGGGGGCTTCCCTGTGGTTCCGGTGGTTAAGACTGCGCTTCCAATGCGACGGTGAGGTGGGGCGCAGGTTCGATCCCTGGTCAGGGAACTAGGATCCCACATGCTGCGTGGTGTGGCCTAAAAATAAAAATTTAAAAAAAGAAAGAAAGAAAAATAAAATAAAATACCTACTCAGGAAAGAAGTCACTTTCCTAAAAACCATAATGCTTTACCAACCCAAGCAAAAGTGATTGTTGGACTTCCGTGTCACTTCTCAGTGAACATGGTAAGTCAGAGGTGACTCTCCCTGCCTGTCCCATGTGTACGCTTCATCCCCCGACCAGAGAGCCGGGATGAGCAGGTCTGAGCACGGGGGCACTGAGGCAAGGGCCGGTGGGGACAAGGTGGGCTGTGCCCCGAGTGCAGGAGAGGACCACGGTCCAGGGAAGACAGATAGGAGCTCCAGACCGTTTCAGGGGAACTTTGGCGAAGTATTCAGCGGACGCCTGAGAGCAGACAACACCCTGGTGGCCGTGAAATCTTGCCGCGAGACGCTCCCACCCGACCTCAAGGCCAAGTTTCTGCAGGAAGCGAGGTGGGTGATGAAATACCCACCCCCGGAGGTTCCACATAGGAAGGGCTCCTCTGCACACGGCAGGGTGCTTGACTTCGTTTCATCCTCACAGCCCCGCCCCCCCGTAGTGTGGAGGGGTCGAGGCTCTGGGACCCACCCAAAGTCACACTTCCAGGTCTGCTGCCCTGCTCTCACCCTGCCTCAGGCTCCCTGGGCTCCCGGGGCCAACGAGGTGAATGTGTAAGGCCCCCCACCCGGTGGAGGTGGGAGCCTGAGCAGCCCTGCACCCCCGCCCCCAGGATTCTGAAGCAGTACAGCCACCCCAACATCGTGCGTCTCATCGGCGTCTGCACCCAGAAGCAGCCCATCTACATCGTCATGGAGCTTGTGCAGGGTGAGCAGAGCGAGCTGACCTTCAGGGCTGGGGTGTGCCGCTGGGCTAGGTCTCCCCGCCGCCTCCGACCCCCAGAAGGCTCATCGAGCTCTGTCCCCACCGCCCACTCCCAGGGGGCGACTTCCTGACCTTCCTCCGGACAGAGGGAGCCCGCCTGAGGGTGAAGACTCTGCTGCAGATGGTAGGGGACGCGGCTGCGGGCATGGAGTATCTGGAGAGCAAGTGCTGCATCCACCGGTGAGGGGGTGGGCGCGGCAGGCAGTCCCGGCACCCGCCCCCGCACCAGATGCAGGCGCTGCTGCCCCTCACCAGCAGGCACCAGCTCCAGGGGTGGAGTCTGCCTCTCTGACGGACCAGGCATCCCAGGAGCAGGGGCGGCTTTGGCTCGTGGCTGTGTCTAGGGAGCCCGGGCCGGGCAGGTGGCAGGTGCTGCGTGGATATTGGCTAAATGAGCCCCTGTCCTGCTTTCGCCCAGGGACCTGGCCGCTCGGAACTGCTTAGTGACAGAGAAGAATGTCCTGAAGATTAGTGACTTTGGGATGTCCCGGGAGGAAGCCGACGGGATCTACGCAGCCTCGGGGGGTCTCAGACAAGTTCCCGTGAAGTGGACCGCACCGGAGGCCCTGAACTACGGTACCTGGGCCTGATCCGCTCTGGCTGCAGGGCCCGAGGCTGGGCATGGGTCCCACCACCTGCCCTTCTCTGGCCAATGGGTGTGGCCCACTCACGCCGCCTCACCTCCTCGTAGGCCGCTACTCCTCTGAGAGCGACGTGTGGAGCTTTGGCATCTTGCTCTGGGAGACTTTCAGCCTGGGGGCCTCCCCCTACCCCAACCTCAGCAATCAGCAGACTCGGGAGTTTGTGGAAAAGGGTAAGGGAACCCTGCGGCGTGACAGTGGCCTCAGAGCCAAGCCCTCTTCCCAGCGCTCCAGCTGGACTCCTCCAGGCCTCCTAACGCCCTGTCCTTCCCACTGAGGCAGAGTAAGAATAATCCTAGAGCTACCATCCGGTGAAACCCTGTTGTGTGCCAGGCCATCCGTTTATTTCATTTACTCTTCATAACATGTGAGGTCGGGATTAATAGGTCCCTTTTACAGAAGGAAACACTGAGGTTTGCAGGGATCACACAACTAGCCCATGGTGGCTTGAGATTAGAATCTCTGTGTTTTTGGTGAAGAGAAGGGGCTCCTTAAGAACAGTGTACCTTAAGCAGCTCCCATTGCTCATGGCATGTCCCAGGGGTTGCTAGGCCCCCTCAGACCCCCTCCTCATGCCTGGTGTGCTATGCCTGTCCTCACAGGGGGCCGCCTGCCTTGCCCCGAACTGTGCCCCGATGCTGTGTTCAGACTCATGGAGCAGTGCTGGGCCTCCGAGCCCAGGCAGCGACCCAGCTTCAGCACCATCTACCAGGAGCTGCAGAGCATCCGAAAGCGGCATCGGTGAGACTGGGGCCCCACTTCTCAAGCCAGTGGCCTCTGTAGGCAAGATTATACCTCCTCACCAGCTCCAGGTCACGCCGCTGGACAGCTCTTCATCATCCTGGACTCCAGCCAACGGTATCTATGCTGCCGGCAGGGATGCAGCTCCGTGTCTCCTGTGCATCCCTGTTCCTGCCAGGGATTCCTCTTCCAGGCAGAACTAATAAAAACCATTTGTGCCCATCAAGTGCTCTTGGCATGCGCGCTCCTCTGGAGGGCAGGTCTTAGAAGGAATAGAGGCCCTGTACCGTGGCCGTGGGGAAGGAGGAGGACGGACAGTGTTCACAGGGCAGAACTGACATGGTTTGGTAGCTGTTGGGTGTGCGACTTGGGGAAGAGGAAGAGAGATCAGGATGATATACAGGCTTCTTGACCAGATGGTGGTGTTATTTCTGAATTAGGATCCCAGGCAGAGGAGCAGAGAGCTGCAGGAAGTATGGTGAGTTTAGAGATGTTGCGTTTCAGGGGCCTGTGGGGATGTAAGTGTGACATATAAGTCTGGAGGCTCAGATGGAAGTAAAGGCTGGCAACTGAGGTTTGAAAGTCATTAGCTTATAAATGTCAGAGACACTATGTCTGTGTACCACAGTCACATGAGAAACAGGAAGAGGAGAGTGTCAGGAGAAGTTAGAGTTCCACTCCAAGGGGACTGGAGTAGCTGAAGAGAAAGAAAACTATTCCCATCTCTCAAGACAAGTTTACTGAGCAATGGGTAGCAGAGCTGGGAGCCCTTACCTCCTCCCTTAAACTCCCCTGAAACCTACAAAGTTATCTGAAACTTTTCTAGCAGCAACGGTGAAGGTCAAGAAGACAACGAGGGAATTCCCTGGTGGTCCAGTGGTTAAGACTCCGCGCTTCCACTGCAGGGAGTGCGGGTTCGATCCCTGGTCAGGGAGCTAAGGTCCTGTATGCCTCATGGTGCAGCCAAAAAAAAACGAAGAAGACAAAGAAGTATGAATAGACTGCGAAACAGAAACTTGGAAAGATTTATAGCAACGAAGAGCAAAGCAGTAAGAACTTGGAGATAAAATGGCCATGAAGTAGTTGATATCTATTTTCAAAGAGATAAAAGACAATACTTGTTTCAATAAGAGGAAATCAAGTTAGAGTGTGACTAAGTAAAAATACTAACAATTCAAATTGTGTCTCCATTAGAAGTGGTAAAAAGCAGAACTGAAGAACTTCTGCTTCTGGGTAGGATATGGTCCCTGCAAGTCCCCACGCCCATTGCAACAACTAGGAGGAAACATAAGATGTAAATAGTAATTTTTAAAGACAATGGCGAGAGGTGTTAAGAAAGAAAGACCACATGACTTAAAATTTCAAGGAGGAGAAAACTCCTTCAAGTTGAACTGATGGGCAATTGTTTTCTTCCCTGAGACATTTGCTGAGATGGGACATCTCTGATGATCAGAATTGTCCCAAACAGAAAGACTCTACTGGGGAAAAAAAGAAATGGAGTTTCTGGTGCTTACAGGGACAGTGCTATGGATTGGTACCTGGAGGAACCCAAAATGCAATGCCAGTTTTCCCCCATGGAACATTTGCTGAGTTCTGGAGCAGTATGGGCAACTAGGAAGGGGCTGGGCTGGAAAGGCAGGTGTTTAGAGGGAGGGGGCCTGAAACAAACAATTGGTCTCCCCCTTAAGATATTGGCCAGACTTTGTTTCTTTCTTTTTTAAAAAATATTTATTTATTTGTTTATTTTGGCTGCATTGGGTCTTAGTCGCAGCACGCGGGCTCTTCATCGTGGAGTGCAGGCTTCTTTCTAGTTGTGGCACGTAGGTCCTAGAGTGTTCAGGCTTGAACGCTGCCCCACGGCATGTGGGATCTTAGTTCCCCCGCCAGGGATCGAACCCGCGTCCCCTGCATTGGAAGGCAGATTCTTAACCACTGGACCACCAGGGAAGTCCTCACTGGCCAGATTTTGAACCTGTGTGGGTTGGGAGGCTAAAGAGCTAACCTCAAAATCTCTTTAAAGCAGCACTTGAAGGGCTGGAAGAGACAGAGACTGGCCAGGCTTTCCTAAATCTCAGAGGATGGGGCGATCCACGGGAGGACGGAGTTTTATCAGAACTATAACTCTGCCCCAACTCAGCTCAATGCTTGATTACATCAAGGTAACTGGCTCCTCTGGGAACGCTCAAGGAGAAGTTGGGGAAGAGAATAACATCATATTTTACCTTTCTTTTATACCCAATATGCAACATACACTCAAATATTATAAAACATGCAAAAAGGGAGAAAAATGGGGCCAATACACAAGAGAAAAAATAAACTGTAGAAGCAGACCCACAAATGGTAACGATGCTTGGGACTTCCCTGGTGGTCCAGTGGGTAAGACTCCACGCTCCCAATGCAGGGGGTCTGGGTTCAACCCTAGTTAGGGAACTAGATCCCACATGCATGCCACAACTAAAAGTTCGCATGCTGCAACTAAGAAGTCCACATGCTGCAACTAAAGATCGCACATGCCGCAACTAAGACCCGGCACAGCCAAAATAAGTAAAATAAATAAATAAATAAATACTTTAAAATAATAACTAAAATTAAATTAAAATAACTATGCTTAATATGTTAAATGGAGAAAAAGGTGGACAAAATAGGTGCAAATATAGAGAATTTCAACAGGGTTGGAATCTATTTTAAAAGAATCAAAGGAGCAGGTAGAACTGAAAAATGCCATCTCTGAAATTACAAACTCTGAAGGTTCATGGAGCTAAAGGATAAAGTCACAATCACAGAGACTAAACGCACAGTCTCAGGATTAGTTCCCTAACCAGAAGACGGAACTAGTGAACTTGAAGATAGATTGAGTCTAAACTAAAATAGAGAGAGAGAAAAAAAGAAATGGAAAGAACAGAGCCTAAGAAACATGTGTGACTCCAAAATATGAGTCATTGAAGTTCCAGGAGGAAAAAGGGATGTTTGGACCAGAATAAACTGGAGATGTCCCAAATGCCTATATAGGAATAAGAAAGAACAAGCCATAAGTACATGTACCAACCCTGATGAATCTCAAAGACAGGTTGACAAAGAAACGCTATGTGAAAGAGTGCATACGTATGATTCCATTTCATGAAGTTCAAGAACAGGAAAAACTAAGCTATAGAAAAAATGAAAATAGTGGTTATGTCTGAGGGGTTCCAACAGGAAGCAGTATGAGCATGTAGGGGAACAGCTCCGCTGTGGCGTCCTTACAACCTTGCATGTCTCTACATTGGCCACGTAGGCAAGGCTTGAGTAGGGTGACTTGAGTCTTGACAGAATACACCACTATTATTCCTGGAGTAAAGGGACATAGCAGCTTAGAGAGGAGACTCCCTATATTGTGGGAGACCATTTTTCATCCATCTTCCTAGTTTCAGTTGAGTGCGGGGCTTTCCATCGGGCCCCCTCCTGTCGTAGAGTAAGGCCAGGTGCCATACAACTGCTCGGCCGTAGTTTAGAGTTGGCTCCTTAGCCACAGGGTGACCTACCGCCATGCCTCCTGTCACCTGTCCCTCCAGTTCAGTGTCATCCTGCGGCACTAGGGAGGGATGTGAGAAGCTGACAATATGCTGGTCTTGCTTTTGCTGTCAGTGTGAGTAATGAGCTGTCTGGATCCTTGCGACTTGTTTCCTTACCAGCTGAGTCTGTGGAAGTGTGACAGGCCCACTCAGTGGCTGCGGTAGTAGATGCTTGTGGCCCTGTTAGCCACCATGCTGCACTTAGGGACTGCTTGACCACTTGATCGCTTTGGCACGTAATGTGGGGCTGATAAGGTCGCAACCCTTTTTTGGGAGAAGAGACAGGGATCTTAATGTGGGCTGTCAAGTCAAGTATGGGCTAGAACTCTGGTGGACTTAGTGTCCACTAAGTGTCCACTTACTGCTGAGTTGTTCGGTGACATCAGAGACAAGTGGTCTATGACGATTGTTCCTGGTCCCCAATGAGCTCCATTGATGTTTAGCGTTGGAAATCAAAGAGGGTCTTACAGAGTTAAAGAAAGCATATGCTGGTTATTGCTCACCCTCCTACTGTGACTACAGATAGAACACTATCTGGTGAGTAAGGGCAGTCTGCCACTCAGAAATGGGCTGAGATCCACTCTTACAATGAGTAAGGAAGGAGGGAAATTAGAGACAGACTTGGGCAAAAGTCCAATGAAACCATAGAAGCATGGCTTATCCGACTAGCAAAGGCAAGTGCTATGCAAATTCTGATGTAAGATGACAAGGAGTGGAAGTCATTTGGGTGTTAACAACTGACCCCATGCTCCAAGCCACTTTGGCCACAACCCTTCTGGTCAGTGAAGTGGATACGGAGGAGGAAAATATACAGACAAATCAGGGCTTGTTGCAGTGGGTCTTTATAGCTATAATGAAACCATGACCTGTCCAAGATAAATTCCTGTCCTCTGATAAGCACCCTTGGACAATAATGGGAGAGTCTATCACTCCCTTTTAGTCCCCTGTGACCTCAGTCTGGATTCATATGGAGATCATGCATGCCCAGATGATGAAACAGTCACCCAAAGTCAGACTGAACATTTGCTCGACACCAGCAGCCTATGGCTGAAACCAAATCTTCTCTTGCTCTTCGGGGATGTCTCTGGGAAACTCTTCACCTACTGCGCAATCATTTCCCCAGAATGGAAACCTTGGCAAAGGTCAAGGTAATACACTACAGGCCAAGGTAGGGGAAGACACCAGCCATAAGGCCGTGTGGGCTTGGCTACTATGCCAGGGGTCCCGAAAGAGGAAAGTGATAGTCTTTCCATGAAGAAAAATTGTCTCTTGTTATTGGGCTCTGGGAAGGCCATGGGGCTTAAGAGATTTGGGCTTTAACTGGGTTATTTTTGGCATTTCCTGGGGGCCAAAAAGAGGAGCACCAAGAGAGCCCCAAACTCCTGTAGAAGCATGGGGTTTGTTCTGTTTACTCTTTGACCCAACACTTTCAGCGCTACCCCTGAACCCCTTCAGAGACAAATAGGACAAACTAGGTTAGAGGCCAAGGTCCCTCCATCCCCAGGGGAGACCAGAGGCCCTATGCAGTGTGCTGGGAACTAACAGCAACCATGGTTGCCAAACCTCAGCCCTCCTGAACATGGTGGCACAGGCCACTGGGATACTGGGCTGTGCCCAGAGGCATGGCTGAAAACTCACTCTTACTAGATTTGGAAATGGCTCTCAAATTGGACAACAGACTGAGGTAGTTTGGGGGTGGGACCTTTTAATTTTTTTTTTTTTTTTTTTTTGGCCACACCGTGTGGCATGTGGGATCTTAGTTCCCCGACCAGGGATTGAACCCATGCCCCATGCAGGGGAAGTGCAGAGTTCTAACCACTGCACTGCCAGGGAAGTCCCCAGGTGAGACTTTTTAAGCTAATACACACCCAAGTGGTTGTAAATAACATTGTTGAATGTATTGTGGGACTAGATGTTTGAAGTATGTTTAAGACTTCTTTTGATTGTAAGGGATGTTCCCAATGGAGAAATGTCATGATTAGGATGGTGGTAATTAGGACAGGGACAACTGGTCACCTCTCCTGACCTAGCCAAGTGGTTATCAAGAAGCAGAGGGCTATGGATGGGGAAGTGGGGGGGGGTGCCACAGTCTTGATCAAGGAACTAGTGGATTTAGGGGTGCTCAAGGAAATGAGATCTTTTTTTTTTAATAAAGGAGATGTAATATTTAAATTAATTAATTAATTTATTTTTGGCTGCCTTGGGTCTTCGTTGCTGCACGTGGGCTTTCTCTAGCTGCGGCGAGCAGGGCTATTCTTCGTTCTGGTGCACAGGCTTCTCATTGCGGTGGCTTCTCTTGTTGCAGAGCACGGGCTCTAGGCACGCGGGCTTCAGTTGTTGTGGCACTCGGGCTCAGTAGTTGTGACTCGCGGGCTCTAGAGCGCAGGCTCAGTAGTTGTGGCGCATGGGCTTAGTTGCTCTGCAGCATGTGGGATCCTCCCAGAGCAGGGCTCAAACCCATGTTCCCTGCATTGGCAGGTGGATTCTTATCCACTGCGCCACCAGGGAAGCCCCACAAGGCCACTTCTCATCCGTCTTCCTAGTTTCAGTTAAGTGTAGTCCTTTCCACCTTGCCCCACCCTCCTCCCCCCACTTAGAGTGTAGCTGCAGGTCATAAAATTGTCTGACTGCAGTTGAGTTGGCTTCTCAGCCACAGACAGACCTACCATCGTGCTGCCTGTCATCTGGTCCCTCTGGTTCAGTGCTGTCCTGTGACGAGGGAAATCCGACACCATGCTGGTCTTGCATTTGCTGTCTGTGTGAGTAATAGCCGTCTGGATCCACTGGGGCTTGTCATCCTCTTACTGGCTGGGTCTCATGGAAATGTGGTAGGCACACCTGGCAGCTGCACAGTGATTTGTGCGAAAGGACTTGTGGCCTTGTTAGCTACCAGGCTGCACTTAGGGAATGCTTGACCTCTTGACAGAGGGGAACTTTTTGGAGTGATGAGAAAGTGATATTTTGATCTGAGTGGTGATTATACTTGTATATCCATTTATATACATGAGCAGCACACTTAAGACTTGTGCCATATACTGTAAGTTGTATCTCAGTTAAAAAAAAAAAAAGAAAAGAACCACCAGAGAATCAATAAGAGCTCTTGAAAATAAGATTATGATTGCCAAAATGGAAAATTCAGTAGACAGGTCGGAAGATAAATTTCCCAGAACACAGGACAAAACACAGAGACACAGAGGATGACGAACCCAGCCTAGGTCTACCACCTTAGTAACAGGCATGCTAGTTGGCAAATAAACCTAGAAAAATGTTTCTGATGGTGATAAAAGAAATGGGAGTTAAAGCAATGAGATGGGTTTGTAAATCTGGTTAATCAACCAAAAAGTTGCTTAAGCAATTTTCAACAGTTTGTAATTGGCGGTGGAAACTGGCACAACCCTTTTGGGGAGCAACAGAATGCCAAGTATCATCAGTCATATCAGTCCTTAGCTTTGGCCCAGGTAACCTCACCGCTGAAAGTTTGTTCTAAGGTAATAGTTTAAAAAGAAGACATGTGGAATTCATGGAGATGTTCACTGGCGTGGTTTATTATGCTGCAAAATTATAAACAACCTAAATGTCCAGTAAAAGAACAAGCAAGAAAATTATAGGCCTTACAGGAGGCAAGCACGGAAAGGGGCCGTGATTAACGCACGGTACCAACAGGAGGCAGCACCCCTTTGCCTGAGGAGCGTAACTGCATCTAATTAAGGATACCTACACCAGAACCGGGAGGGAGCTGGAAAATGTACTTCACCGTTCGGTTGGTGAAATGGAGGAGGAATGTTTCTACTACTGCTAATTAATGAGCTTACTCTAGGAAGACTCAGTAAAACCTCAAGTTGCGCGCCCCTCCTCACGGACCCGCAGCTCTCCCAGGCCGGGTCCGGGCTGCGGCTGCGGCTGCGCACTGCGGACCCTCTGCCGGCGGCGGGGGCCGCGGCGCACACCGCACCGGAAGCGCCGGGCCGGCCCGCCGTAGCTGAGATAGGGACGCCAGTGGCCCGACTCGCCCGGCTCGGCGGGGCGCACCGCAGGCGGAGGCGGGGCCGAGGCGAGGAGGCGGGGCTGGGGTGGCGCGGGGGCGCGGCGAGGCTGTCCCCGCCCCGCACGCCGCTCTGCCCGGCGGCCTCCAGCGTGGGGAACCGGCGCCGGCGGCCTGGCCTCTGTGGGAGCGATTGGTGGGCGGACGCCCGCCTTCGCCTGCGTCGCTGCCTCCGCGCGGGCCGCCCTACCCGGGGATGTGAGGGGCGCAGCTCGGCCGGCGGGGCCCGGAGCGGCACGGAAGCCGGCCGCAGACGGTAACGCGCTGGGCGGGCGCGGGCAGGGCTCCGGTTGCCCCGGCCGAGGCCGGGCTTGAGCGGCAGGAGCGCGTGCGGCGCTTTGGAGTCGGAGGCGGCCCGAGCTCCCGCACGGGTCAGTTGCCGTTGCGGTCCCGGGGCCCGGCAGAGCCGGGGAGGGTCGAGGGCCGGGAGGGGGCTGGGCCGGCGAGCGGGCGAGTAGCCGAAGACCCGGCGGCAGGTGCCGGCCCCCCTCTGAGATCTAACTCTCTCCCCAGCTCCACCTACTTTGGCCTGGACTCAGCCTCCCAGGGCTAAAAATATTGACCGGAGGCTCCTGAGCGGAATAAGATCGCGCTAAATAGGGCACAACGCTGCAGAGGCGACAGAGCTCCTCAGCCCGAGGGCTGGAGGAAGACTCCTGAGCTGCCGCTCCCGTCGCCGCTCAGCCGACAGCTAGCTGTCTCCCTCCGCCCAGCAGGCAAGTGCGGGCCGCGGGCGGTGGCGGAGGACACTGATTCTCTGAAGTTGCCCCACAGCCGAGCAGCTGTGCCTAGCTTTTCCCTACCCAGGTTATCTTTGACATCAATCACTGGTGGCTTCCAGGGGGTCCCCTAAATATTCTGTAAGCAGAAGCTGAAAGTTACCCACTGCAGGAGTCAGAGCTAACAGGGAGAGGACTCTTTATGTTAGAAACATAAGCTGTGGCTTCTTTTTTTATTCATTCTGCATTTCTGAATAAGAGACCAGCTGTGCCAGTCACTGTTTCTGGTGAGTACCAGTCTGATGCAAGCGGGCAGGGAGAAAGGCTTTCTTGTTAGTCTCTTGGGGCTTTGTCTATATTCTTTAAATCAAAATAGATACCAGTATATTCCTCTGAAATTAGAGGCACATGGCCAGGGAGCTTGGACACCCACGTCCTTTAACTGGCTGTGTCTTTCTTGTAGGCAAGCTCTGTGGGCAGCTGGTTATAATCAGGAAGTTGTATGGCGAACTCAGGAGTCACAGCTGGGAAGTTTTGTTTTCCGGGCGTGTTTTTTAATAGCATCTGCCTGGGAGAGAGCATCATCTCCACCCTAGGGGCAAAGCTGCTACCAGGACCAGGCAGGACCGGCCTCACATGTGCCTCTTACTAGTGCTTTCTGTGTCTCAGCCAAGAGAATACGATCCAGGTTGGGTCAGGATCCATAACCAGTGTCGGGATTCGGTGCTTAGAAGCTTTCTTTTCTTTGGTGTTCTTCGGGAGCAGCCCTCAGGAACTCCTTGGGGCATTTGGTGGAAAGGCCACCAAAGGGATTTTTGCCTGCTGGAGCTACATGTGGTGTCCCTCCGGCCAGGTGTGTGTGGAGGCCAGTATGAAGCTGAAAAAGCAGGTGACAGTGTGTGGGGCTGCCATCTTCTGTGTGGCTGTCTTCTCACTCTACCTCATGCTGGATCGAGTGCAGCATGATCCCACCCGACACCAGAACGGTGGGAACTTCCCCCGGGTGAGTCATGCCTGATTGCTGATCTCTTCATACACAAATCATCTGGGATCGGGTTATTGCCCCAGCTGGAGAGTCATGTCAGCCCAGGGCAAGAACATTCCTTCCCAATAGGCAGATTTTCTAGAAACTCAAAGCTGAAAGCAGTGATGGCAAAAAGAAAGGAGGGAGGGAAAATGGCAATATGTACTGCTGCTCTGTCCTCCTGAATTATTGGCAGACATTGCTAATGGATTGCAGCATCCCTTCCCACTAAGCCCCAGTGCAGTCCTTGTCAGCACAATGCTCCTGAGAGGCAATGCCGATTGTTGAGAATAGGCATGGGAGGTGAAATCTTTGCCATCCATAAGCTAGAGAGTGAGGGTACTCCCAACCCAAGTGGATTGCAGTCTTCAGTAGTGATTCACACCTCTTCCCTTATCTGACCAGAGCAATCCAGCCCTGTAGGCTCATGGTCCTGCCTTTGACTGGGGAGGGAAGGATCATAGTCAGGCCTCAGGTGGTGGGCCCCATGCAGAGATCCTTCTTGTGACATAATGAGCTGGGAGTGATTGCTTTTTGGTTTTTTTGGCAGAGTCAAATTTCTGTGCTGCAGAACCGCATTGAACAGCTGGAGCAGCTGTTGGAGGAGAATCATGAGATCATCAGCCACATCAAGGACTCTGTGCTGGAGCTGACGGCCAACGTGGAGGGCCCACCTGCCCTGCTGCCGTACTATATGTCCAATGGCTCCTGGGTGGTGCCACCAGAGCCCCGACCCAGCTTCTTCTCCATCTCCCCTCAAGACTGCCAATTTGCTTTGGGGGTCCGGGGCCAGAAGCCAGAGCTGCAGGTAAGAGTCAGAACTGGCAGGGACCCACAGTGGCCATCGCTGGGGCACTGAGCTGCTCTTCTGCCTGGCAGATGCTGACTGTATCAGAGGAGTTACCATTTGACAACGTGGATGGCGGCGTGTGGAAGCAAGGCTTTGACATCTCTTATAGCCCGCACGACTGGGACACCGAAGACCTGCAGGTGTTTGTGGTCCCTCACTCTCACAATGACCCAGGTGAGGGCCCAGCAGACCCTGGGAGCCAGGGTGTGGAGTGGGCTTTCTCTTTTACTTTTTTAAATTTTTGTTGGAGTATAGTTGATTTAAAATGTTGTATTAGTTTCTGCTGTACAGCAAAGTGAATCAGTTATATGTACACACATATACATTCTCTTTTAGATTCTTTTCCCATATAGGTGTTCTCAGAGTATTGAGTAGAGTTCCGTGTGCTGTACAGCAGGTCCTTATTAGTTATCTGTTTTATGTATAGTAGTGTGTATATGTCAGTCCCAATCTCCCAATTTATCCCTCCCTCCTCTCCCCCCTGGTAACCATAAGTTTGTTTTCTATATCTGTGACTCTATTTCAGTTTTGTAAGTAAGTTCATTTGTACCATTTTTTTAGATTCCACATGTAAGTGACATCATATGGTGTTTGTCTTTCTCTGTCTGACTTACTTCACTCAGTATGACAATCTCTAGGTCCATCCAAGTTGCTGCAAATGGGATTTCTTTTTTATGGCTGAGTAATATTCCTTTGTATATATGTACCACATCTTCTTTATCCACTCCTCTGCTGATGGACATTTAGGTTTCTTCCATGTCTTGGCTATTGTGAATAGTGCTGCAGTGAACATTGGCGTGCGTGTATCTTTTTGAATTATGGTTTTCCCCGGATATATGCCTGGGAGTGGGATTGCTGGATCATATGGTAGTTCTATATTTAGTGTGGGGTTTTTTTGCAGTACATGGGCCTCTCACTGTTGTGGCCTCTCCCGTTGCGGGGCACAGGCTCCAGACGCGTAGGCTCAGCGGCCATGGCTCACGGGCCCAGCCGCTCCGCGGCATGTGGGATCTCCCCAGACCAGGGCATGAACCCGCGTCCCCTGCATCGGCAGGCGGACTCCCAACCACTGCGCCACCAGGGAAGCCCTATATTTAGTTTTTTAAGGAACCTCCATACTGTTCTCCATAATGGTTGTACCAGTTTACATTCCCACTAACAGTGTAGGAGAATTCCCTTTTCTCCACACCCTCTCCAACATTTATTATTTGTAGATTTTTTTGATGATGGCCATTCTTACCGGTGTGAGGTGTTACCTCATTGTAGTTTTGATTTGCGTTTCTCTACTAATTAACGATGTTGAGCATCTTTCATGTGCTTTTGGGCCATCTGTATGTCTTCTTTGGAGAAATGGCTATTTAGGTCTTCCGCCCATTTTTTCATTGGGTTCTTTTTTGATATTGAGCTCCGTGAGCTGTTTGTATATTTTGGAGATTAATCCTTTGTCCGTTGCTTCATTTGCAAATATTTTCTCCCATTCTGAGGGTTGTCTTTTCGTCTTGTTTATGGTTTCCTTTGCTGTGCAAAAGCTTTTAAGTTTAATTAGGTCCCATTTGTTTATTTTTACTTTCATTACTCTAAGAGGTGGATCAAAAAAGATATTGTTGTGATTTATGTCAGAATGTTCTGCCTATGTTTTACTCTAAGAGTTTTATAGTATCCAGCCTTACATTTAGGTCTTTAATCCATTTTGAGTTTATTTTTGTGTATGGTATTAGAGAGTGTTTTAATTTCATTCTTTCACATGTAGTTGTCCAGTTTTCCCAGCACCACTTATTGAAGAGACTGTCTTTTCTCCATTGTATATTCTTGCTTCCTTTGTCGTAGATTAGTTGACCATAGGTACATGGGTTTATCTTCGGACTTTCTATCCTGTTTTATTGATCTATATTTCTGGTTTTGTGCCAGTGCCATACTGTTTTGATTACTGTAGCTTTGTAATATAGTCAGAAGCCAGGGAGCCTGATTCCTCCAGGTCTGTTTTTCTTAAAATTGCTTTGTCTGGGGTGGGCTTCCTGATGGCAAAGGTAAGGGAGGGACAGTTGAAGAAGATGGTGGCATCCTCAGGGGACCCTATGTTGGCTTCCCAGGCTGGCTCAAGACCTTTGACAAGTACTACACAGAGCAGACACAGCATATTCTCAACAACATGGTGTCCAAGCTGCAAGAGGACCCCCGGCGGCGCTTCATCTGGGCGGAAGTCTCCTTCTTCGCCAAGTGGTGGGACAACATCAATGCCCAAAAGAGAGCAGCAGTCCGAAGGCCAGTGCCAGTTGGGGAGGCAGGAGGGCTATTCTCTGGGCCCTAGGATGGGTGTGAAGTCCTCTCCTGGAGCTGCAGGCGCCAAGGTGTCAGGGAGAGGCAGGGGGAACCTTGGCAGAGATGAGGAGTGAGGGTAGAGGGGCCAGGAATGAGAAGGCAAGAACTGATTTGAGGGTCACTAGTGTTAGGAGAAATCAAAGTAGTGTGAGCACAGGGAAGAGAAAGCATAGGGCCTGGCCCCTGGAAGCGCAGACAGAGATCCAGGAATAAGCAGAGCCAGGACAGCATGGAGGTTGGCTGGAGAGAGAGGAGGGCGCATGTCTGTTGTCTTGGTCCTGGGTTTGGGTGAACTGGCTCAGTGAGGCCAGTACACACAGGTCCCGGCATCTGGTTGGCAGGACTGAGCAGAGGGTCTCTGCCCCAGGCTGAGTGTGAGTCCTTAACTCCAGGCTGGTGGGAAACGGGCAGCTGGAAATTGCAACAGGAGGCTGGGTAATGCCGGATGAGGCCAACTCCCACTACTTTGCATTGATTGACCAGCTCATTGAGGGACACCAGTGGCTGGAGAAAAACCTCGGTGAGTCCGGGCTCAGCAGTGGGAGTCTGTCCCCATAGCTGGGCCCAGAGGACAGCAGGGGGCTCTAAGGCACAAGGATTGGCAGGGAGTGCTTCTTTTCTAGGCTAATTCCACCAGCGTGGGTGTGGTGTGATGGCAAGACGGGATCTGGGGCCCCTGTGCCGGGAGACCAGGCCCTGAGGCATTCAGGCCTCTGGCTTCCATGCCCCTGCCCAGGTGCAACCCCGCGCTCAGGCTGGGCAGTGGACCCCTTTGGATACAGCCCCACCATGCCTTACCTGCTGCGCCGTGCCAACCTGACCAGCATGCTGATTCAGAGGGTACATTATGCTATCAAGAAGCACTTTGCTGCCACCCACAGCCTGGAGTTCATGTGGAGGCAGACCTGGGGTAAGGCCAGGTAGGGTGGAGGGGGGTCACAGCAGTGGTTCCCACTGGGAAAGGGCAGGGATATCAGAAATAAGACCCATCTGTCCTTTAGAGCAGACCAACAAACACTGGTGCAGACCGTCAGAAGCTCTCTCCTTCAGGTTAGGTGGGGATCACATTGATCTCTGGCCTCTGTGGAGCCTGCTGTCTGTCTCCTGGAGGAGCTGTGGGCTCTAGAGCCCTCCCTGTGTCCTGACCATTGGCCTGCATGTCCTCTGCAGCCTTAAGTCTAGTTCACGCCTTTAGCTGGAGCAGATCCCCTCCCACCCCCAGCATCCCTGTGCCCAGCTCCAGGGGCTGACTGCTTGGTGTGTTTTCTATAGATTCGGACTCCAGCACAGACATCTTCTGCCACATGATGCCTTTCTACAGCTATGACGTCCCCCATACATGTGGCCCGGATCCCAAGATCTGCTGCCAGTTTGATTTCAAGCGCTTGCCCGGGGGGCGCATCAACTGCCCTTGGAAGGTGCCACCCCGGGCTATCACAGAGACAAATGTGGCCGAGAGGTACTTGCTCCCAGACCTGGACTAGGTGTGGTGGTGTCATTTTCACTCTGCAGAGGAGTCAGGAGACCTGGCTTCTGGTCTGGGCTCTGCTGCACAGGGGCTTCGGGTTCCACATTCATAAAATGGGGGTGGGCTCGGTTGGTGAGTTCAGGCCCACAGCCCTTGCAGTGACAGTTCCTTTACTGTGTTTTCCTGGAAAACTAGAGTGAGTGGCTCTAAGGAACCACCTTTTCCAGAATGGTTTTATTTTCCCAAATGAGTATGTTTTCCAGTGTCCTAACAAACTGTCGGAGCCAGTGGACTGACTGAGGCAAGTAATTCTCAGATTAGATCCAGTGCCTTACAACCTTCAGTCTGGTATGCCTACATTAAGCTCAGGCCTCCTGCCTTGGCTTGAAGTCACCCGGGATCCTCAGTGCTCTGTGCACCCAGAATCCCATTCAGATGCACATTCTGTCCCGCCCAACAGCCTCCAGCCTCTGAGAAAACAGACCTGTTCCCTTTGAGAGAATCCTTAGGGACCCCAAAAGATGTTGCTGAAATTAGCTCCCCTGGGAAAAGGTGGATTAAGAGAGAGGTAAACAATTATTTAGCCAGAACTGGACTGGCCTTAAGAATATAACAAGTTGAACGGGTTTTCATGTTGCAATCCTCCGATTTCCATGATGTCCAAGAGGTGAAACATGTGACCAGAAGGAAAAGAAAGTGGTCTTTTGTTTCCAGAATCCAGAAATCTAAATGCTGATTCCAAGCAAGAATCTAGGGCTTTTAAGGCATGCTTTTTCTGAAAGCAGCAGCTGTGATCTACAGATGCCAGGCCAGGTTTACAGAGAGCAAGTCATGGGAGATAACCTCATTTTCTCCTTTAAATTTATTTATTTTATTTTTGGCTGTGTTGGGTCTTCCTTGCTGTGCGCGGGCTTTTCTCTGGTTGTGGTGAGCAGGGGCTACTCTTCGTTGCGGTGCACGGGCTTTTCACTGCGGTGGCTTCTCTTGTCACAGAGCACGGGCTCTAGGTGCGCAGGCTTCAGTAGTTGTGGCACGGGGGCTCAGTAGTTGTGGCTCACAGGCTCTAGAGCACAGGCTCAGTAGTTGTGGCGCACGGGCTTAGTTGCTCCGCGGCATGTGGGATCTTCCCGGACCAGGGATTGAACCCGTGTCCCCTGCATTGGCAGGTGGATTCTTAACCACTGTGCCACCAGGGAAGCTCTCGTTTTCTCCTTTAAAGGGCTTACAAGGATGATAAGTTAGGGGAAGGTGGTATTTGAGAAGTCCTTTCTTGAGAGCAAAATGGAACAGAACAAGCTGCACTAGCATGGCTAAGTACATTAGTGGCTGGTTGAACTGTAACACCCATAACATGCCAATTACCAGGCTGGTCTAAAAAGAGAAAGAGGCTTTAATGCCACAGGTCTCTGTTTTTCTGTTGATAACATTAATGACTTGGATGAAAAAGGAAATAATAAATGTTTATGTAGAACAGTGCCAGGCACTGTTCTAAGTGCTTAACAAATATTAATTCACTCAGTTCATTGTAATTCTCATAATACTATGGCAGTAGGTACTGATGTTTTTCTCATTTTATAGAAACTGAGGCCCAGAGAGGTTAAGTAAGTTGTCCAAGGTCACACAGCTAGTGCATACAGTGCTAGTGTTGGTGTAGTCCAGTCCCCAAGTCCAGGCTCTTCAGTCTAGGGCTGTGCTGCATCACTAACTGGTGGCAAACAAAGCTGGAGTGTCAGAGTCAGGATCCCAAAAGATCTCAGTAGGTTGGGACGTGGGTTGAACCTAACCAGATAAGATTAGATAAATGTAAGGTTCTACCCTTAGCTTCAGCAGACAGAATAGGAAAGTTCAGGATGAGAAAATATCTTGCTGGGCCGCATGCACAGAAAACATGATCACTGATGTCAGCATGGTGGGGTGACAGTGGGGGCCGCCAGACATGCCTGTATAAGCACACACCGCTCCCACGGCAGCTCTGGCCAGACTAGGGGGTGTGGCCTGCCTTCCCCCGAACTCCCATATTCAGCGCTGGGCCCCGCACTCTGGGATCCTGGCAGACGGGCTACTCAAGAGAACTGCTGGTGACTGGATTCTCAGCTGCTATGTAGGGACCAAATAGGGGGGCTGGGATTGCAGAGGCTGATGAGAAAGCGCAGGGGAATGCTTACACATCTTGGATATGTCTGAGAGACCATCATGGGGAAGGAGGACTGGTTTGTTCTTTGTGGTATCCAAGGGCAGAACTGGGGCCAGGGAATTGAAACCATGCATCAGGAAGAACTCTAGTTGTTTGGAGAACACTGGGCTCCCTGGGACTGGGTTTCACCCCATGAGGTATCTACCCCCAAGCCGAGTGACTCTGTGATGAGGATGTATCAGAGGGCTCCTCTCAGGCTGGCTCTGCTGAGGATCCTATAATGTGAGACTCCATGTGGGGCCCGTCCCCCTTCCCACCTGCAGGGCAGGCCTGCTCCTGGACCAGTACAGGAAGAAGTCCCGGCTCTTCCGAAGCAACGTCCTCCTGGTGCCACTGGGCGATGACTTCCGATATGACAAGCCCCAGGAGTGGGATGCCCAGTTCTTCAACTACCAGCGGCTCTTCGACTTCCTTAACAGCAAGCCTGATCTCCACGTGCAGGTGTGAAGGGACACTCACCGGGGAGGGGTCCTCGGTGGTGCTGCAGCCCAGCCCTTCCTGTGAGGTTTCATGCTCCCCGATACTGCTCCAAAGCAGGGGTTCATTCCCAACTCTGGGCACGGTTTCCCTTTTATGTCACAGTTCTTTCCCAGGTTCCTCAGCTTCTTGAGGCCCAGAAGGTAGGACATGGTGACTACTCTCTGCATAGGCAAACATCCTTGCCCCTAGCCTCCACTGCAGCACTGGGGGGCCGCAATTCCCAGAAGACTCTGGAACTGATGGAAGCGGTTTTTGGTGGTCCCCACAGGCCCAGTTTGGCACCCTCTCCGACTATTTTGATGCTCTATACAAGAGGACAGGGGTGGAGCCAGGGGCCCAGCCTCCAGGGTTTCCTGTGCTGAGCGGGGATTTCTTCTCCTACGCGGACCGGGAGGACCATTACTGGACAGGCTATTACACTTCGCGGCCTTTCTACAAGAGCTTGGACCGTGTCCTGGAAGCGCACCTGCGGTGAGACCTGCCCCCCCTTCCAGGCTGGAGGGATAGAGTAAGCCTTTGAGGTTTAAGGAGGGGCTGGATTGGCTCAGAAGGGACTAGAAGGGCATGGAGACCAAGACAAGTGGAGAAGGGGTGAAAGGAAGAGGAGTGGGCCTTGCAGAGTGAGGGTGGGCCCTAGGGAGCTGGATGGCAGGAGGCTGACTTCTCTCTCTGGGCAGGGGGGCAGAGATTCTGTACAGCCTGGCTGTGGCTCATGCCCGGCGCTCTGGAGTGGCCAGCCAGTACCCGCTCTCAAACTTCGCCCTTCTGACGGAAGCTCGGCGCACACTGGGACTCTTCCAGCACCACGACGCTATCACTGGCACTGCCAAGGAGGCAGTTGTTGTGGACTATGGGATCAGGTGGGAGCCCTCTCCTCTTCCCCATCAGCTCCACGCCTTGACCCGCTGTCCCAAAAGGGAGGATGCACCGGGCAGTCAGTGGGCAGGCCTGCCAAGGGCTCGCCCTGTTGGCAGGTGGACAGTGTCTCGGTGGTCACCTCTCCCATGGTCCCTCTCCTGCCCGCCCTCCCAGGCTTCTGCGCTCCCTTGTCAACCTGAAGCAGGTGATCATTAACGCAGCTCACTATCTGGTGCTGGGGGACAAGAAAAGCTACCGCTTTGACCCTGAGTCACCCTTCCTGCAAATGGTGAGCCCCGCTCCTGCACCTGCTCAGGGGGACCCTCTGGTGTGCAGTCCTGTGCCGAGAACTGTGGTGCAAGGGCATTGTCCTTCTTTTCCTTCCCAGTCCTGGAGTGAAAGCTCTGTGCCTGGCGCAGCTGCTGGTCCCCATCTGGGACACGTTTGGGGGGTGGGGGGAGGCAAGACTCCGAGTCAGGCCAAGCCCCATGATAGTTCTTTCTTCCCATCCACTTCATTCCAGGATGACACCCGCTTAAATCACGATGCCCTACCAGAGCGCACAGTGATCCAGCTGGATTCCTCACCCAGGTGAGCCGGGCTGGGCCAGGCGCAGAGGCAAAGCCCCTTCCTGGCTCTGGGCACCCCCCCACCCCCACCCTGCCGAACCACTGAGGGATTCTTGGCCTGGCCACTGTTCCTGCTTCCACTGCCCCCAGAGCAGTGGCCTCCTGGATGAGCCTACTTTCTGTTCACAGGTACGTGGTGCTGTTCAACCCACTGGAGCAGGAGCGGCTCAGCGTGGTGTCCCTTCTGGTCAGCTCTCCCCGGGTGCGGGTCCTCACAGAGGAGGGTCAGCCCCTGGCTGTGCAGGTCAGCGCGCACTGGAGCTCTGCCACTGACATGGTCCCTGACGTCTACCAGGTGAGGCGGGAGCTTGGCAGGTGGGGCCCGGCCTCGGCCCTCTGTGCTGATCCTTGGCCTCTCCCCGGAGCCCCACACTGCCCACGGACACTGGCTTCCCACCCTCCTGCTTGCAGCCCTCTTACTCCCCAGGTTGGGGACCAGAGTCTTGGGGAGGGGGGTTGCCCAGAGGACAGTCACTCTTGGGCTTTGAGTCTGTCCTTGAAAGGAAGGGGAAGTTTCGTATAGTATGATAACAGTAAAAATGGCAGTTATGCTGCCCCATCGTTTGTTCATTCAACAAATATTTATTGAAAGCTTAACGTGTGTTTACCATCTCATAGTTTTCCAAATATCATTTGAGACTCATGAAAGTCTGACGAGGGGCAAGTGACATCACCTGTGCTTTGGGCGGAGGGCACCGAGGCCCCAGTGGGTGCAGGGACTTGCTCAGCCTCTCAGGGCCAGAACCCCAGGCCTGCATCCAAGACTGACACCCATGCCGTGGCCCACGCTTCCTCACCCTTCCCGTGCCCGCAGGTGTCTGTGCCCGTCCGCCTGCCGGCTCTGGGCCTGGGCGTGCTGCAGCTGCAGCTGGGTCTGGACGGGCCCCGCACGCTGCCCTCCTCCGTGCGTGTCTACCTGCATGGGCGGCAGCTGTCCGTCAGCAGGCACGAGGCGTTCCCTCTACGCGTCATTGACTCTGGCACCAGCGACTTCGCCCTCAGCAACCGCTATATGCAGGTCTGGTTCTCAGGCCTCACCGGGCTCCTCAAGGTAAAGGGCCAGGGGCTGGGAGCCGGAGGAGGGCGCGCATGTCGAGGGGGTCGTGCAAGCTGCCTCCGCACCATGAGTGCACTGCCACCTGACTTGTGGTGGACCCTGGAGCGGGCCGTCCGGGCCCCGAGCTGACAGCACAGGGAAGCAGGGCTGGGCTCCCTCCCGGGGGCGGGCCTGACACGCGGGCGTGGGGCCAGGGGTCAGGGGTGTGTCTCTCGGCAGAGCATCCGAAGAGTGGACGAGGAGCAGGAGCAGCGGGTGGGCATGGAGTTCCTCATCTATGGCACCCGCTCGTCCAAAGACAAGAGTGGAGCCTACCTCTTCCTGCCCGATGGCGAGGCCAAGGTAACTAGAGACACCTTGCAAACCCCAGCAGGCCCTGGAGGCCTCAGGAGCGGAGGGCAGGAAGAAGGGCACGGGCCTTCGTCCAGGGCGACCCTGCCTGCCAGGGTGCCTCGCCTGCACTGCCCCTGCGGGGGGTGGGAGACTGAGGAACGTTGCCTGGGAGCCTGGGCCCGGCTCGGCCAGGGGTCTCAGCCCAGAGCCTGCTGGGAACAAGTCCTCCTGCCTGACCGCGGGCCAGCATCTCCCTGCTTTGCTCTCTGTGCCGTGGGTTCAGCGGCCACCTGCTCTTTCCCCAGCCCTATGTCCCCAAGGACCCTCCCGTGCTGCGCATCACGGAAGGCCCTTTCTTCTCAGAGGTGGTGGCCTACTATGAGCACGTTCACCAGGTAGTCCGGCTTTATAACCTGCCAGGTGAGCCCTGCAGACAAGGAAGGTAGGGAAGGCGGTGCGGGCTCCGTGGGCTGTGATGTGCTCTTTCTTCTGCCTGTTGTCTAGTCATGCATCTGTTCCCAACAGACGTATCATTTGAGATGGGTCTGATTCTTAACTCTCTTGGAGTAGACCTTGGCCAGAAATGCTGGGAATTGCCTGGGGCTTGGGCACAGCCTCTCCCAGCCCAGTCTCTCAGGCTGTGGCTCACGCCGCTCAGCCTCTCCCTTTGTCTTGTGCCCAGGGGTGGAGGGTCTGTCTCTGGACGTGTCATCCCTGGTGGACATCCGGGACTGCGTCAACAAGGAGCTGGCCCTGCGCCTCCACACAGACATTGACAGCCAGGGCACCTTCTTCACGGACCTCAATGGCTTTCAGGTGATGCCTCAGGCCTGGGGCCCCAGAGACCCCATGGAACAGAACTTGGACTGTGTTTACTGCCCGCATCACAGGCCCTGGCAGTGATCTGCTCAGACAGAGCAGGAGGAATCGGAGGCAAGACTGATCGGGGCCCAAATGGTGCCCGGATTCTCTTGATCTGCTGGCCTTGCCCCCGCAGGTGCAGCCCCGGCGGTATCGGAAGAAGCTGCCCCTGCAGGCCAACTTCTACCCCATGCCGGTCATGGCCTGCCTCCAGGACGCACAGAGCCGCCTCACGCTGCACGCTGCCCAGGCCCTGGGCGTCTCCAGCCTCCATGATGGTGAGGGGAGCAGGCGCTGTTCGGGGGGAGAGGGCAAGATCGAGAAGCCCATCCCCGCCACCGAGGCCTGTCCTCTCTGTGGGCCTCTCCATCTTTCCTGTCCATCAGTCACACACCAGCGGGAGATGAAAGGAAGGCAGACACACGCTGTCACCCTCTCCCCTGGTGGAGGCAGCTGTGGAGGTGACTGGGGGTGGGTGGCCTGTTGGATCCCCTCAAGAAGCATCAGGGTATTGAAGGGTGATTCTTAGCTGAGGTGTGCAGCCAACTTCTCGTGACAGGGATGGCAGTAGGGACAGTTGGAAAAGTGTAGTCAGTGTTATAATGAAATATTTAGCAAAGGAGAAAGATACGTCCTGCCTTCCTACCAATGGTCATTAAAAGAGAGAATGACAAAAAAAAAAGGAGAATGACATTCTTAAGAATCAAAACGAGGCTTCCCTGGTGGTGCAGTGGTTAAGAATCCGCCTGCCAATGCAGGGGACACGGGTTTGAGCCCCGGTCTGGGAAGATCCCACATGCCGCGGAGCAGCTAAGCCCGTGTGCCACAACTGCTGAGCCTGTGCTCTAGAGCCTGTGAGCCACGGCTACTGAGCCTGTGCTCTAGATCCCATGAGCCACAACTACTGAAGCCTGTGTGCCACAGCTACTGAAGCCCGCGTGCCTGGAGCCCGTGCTCCCAACAAGAGAAGCCACCGCAATGAGAAGCCCGCGCACCGCAACAAAGAGTAGCCCCCACTCGATGCAACTAGAGAAAACCCATGCGCAGCAACGAACACCCAACGCAGCCAAACATAAATAAATTAAATAAATAAATTTAAAAAAAAAAGAATCAAAATGAGGACATGAGGAGACTGACCTGGAGCTGGTCACACTGGGCCAGCCCAGGTGGCTCCCATAGCCTCAGGGTAAAGTGAACAGTTTGCACTTAGTGGCCTCTGAGGCCTTCAGGTCGTCTGTCCTTGGGGCAGAGCCTTTGTGCAGGCCTGAGCCAAGAGTGCCCAGTCTAGGCTCTGCGGGGCCGGTGGCGAGCCCAGTGGGGACCTGACTCCCTGCTGGAAGGCATGAGGCTCTGCTGCCCCTTTGCCCAATATCACTCTGGTTGTAAAACTCTTAACTCAGCCCAGCAACCTCCCTTGGTCTCTGCCCTTCTGGAAAACAGTGCGCTAACAGGCGATTGTTTTACATGCAAGGGGTCCACTTTAGGATTTGGGGTGCCTTTCTGTGGTTGCTCAGGGTAAAGACTGAGGAACTATGTAAGTCAGAATCGGCTGGGGTGATGGGAGTGCAGATAGAGCTGTCTGTATGGGCTTCTCTCAAGAGATTCTTGAAAAAAACAGATGCTGGGAAAAATCCTCATTCCAACATATGTCAGCTTTGAGTGAGTCCCTTCCCCAGGCATATTTTTATTTTATTTTATTTTTTAATTTGGCTGCGTTGGGTCTTCGTTGCTGCACACGGGCTTTCTCTAGCTGGGGCGAGTGGGGGCTACTCTTCGTCGCGGTGCACGGGCTTCTTATTGGGTGGCTTCTCTTGTTGCAGAGCATGGGCTCTAGGCATGCCAGTTTCAGTAGTTGTGGCACACGGGCTCAGTAGCCCCGCAGCCTGTGGGATCTTCCTGGACCAGGGCTCAAACCCGTGTCCCCTGCATTGGCAGGCAGATTCTTAACCACTGTGCCATGAGGAATGTCCCCTCAGACATATTTTTAAAAGAAAGGAAAGGTTGGGGACTTCCCTGGAGGTCCAGTGGTTAAGACTCCGTGCTTCCAATGCAGGGGGCGTGGGTTCAATTCCTGGTGGGGGAACTAAGATCCCACATGCTGTGTGCGGTGCAGCCAAAAACAAAAAAAGCAAAGGATCCTCTGCCATCTCTTGTCTGCAGGGCAACCCCAAATAACACCTAATCTGAGCCTCTGCCTGATATGCCATCTGGCTGTCCTCTTGCTCCCTCCTTTTGACAGACGCGGCAGGCAGACCTGGAGTCTGCCCCCACGTAGAACCAGGGCCGGAAGCGTGTGTTCCAGTCACAACAAAATCCGTCCCACCTGAGAAAACCTGCCCCGGGTCAGGGCCTCTGCAGCAGCTGCTGATGGCTGTTGTGTTTGCTGTTCACTTTGTTGTATGTGGCCAGCCTAGAGATGGTTCTCTGCCTGGGCACCCGGGCCAGCCCCGGCTCCTGAGCCGCGGAGCACAGGCAGTGAACTGCCAGGGTCACAGTCCTTCACTCAGCCCCTTCCAGCTCTAGGTTCCATGGTGGCTTTGTGCCCTGAGTGACTCAGCTTCCAGCCAGTTCCCTGGGCTCTTCCCTTGGGGCTTTGGTGGGCTGCTGCTTCCAGAGGTCGGTGTCTGCTTGGGGGTGAGACAGGCAGGCTGGGGGCTCACAGCTAACTTCCCTAGGCCAGCTGGAGGTGATCTTGGACCGGCGACTAATGCAGGACGACAACCGAGGCCTGGGCCAAGGGCTCAAGGACAACAAGAGAACCTGCAACCATTTCCGTCTCCTGTTGGAACGGCGAACCCTGGGCAGGGAGGTAAGTTCTGGGCCTCCCCCTAGGGAGCCAGGTCAGGCTAGGCCCCGTGGGTGGCCCTGGGGTTCCAGCCTAGGGCTTGGGGAGCGTACTAGAGGTGGGCAAGGGTGGCAAGGGTAGCAAGAATAGGGCCTGATTCCCGGGTTGACGGGGAAGCAAGTCTGATGCTTTGCTGCTCCATCTCATGCAGCCTGGCACCTCCCTCTCCACGGCACCCTGTCGCCTGTGCCCTCCTTGTGCTCATCTCCCACCTTCCCACCCCCGCCCCTGTGTCCTCTAACCTGCTCTGCTCCTGCCCTGCTCATCTCATGGCTTTCTTTGCCCCCACCAGCCTGGCTTTTTCTCCAAACTGGCAGCCATGTTTAGGGGCTTGATCTTTCACAGCAGCAGGAGCGGGCACCGAGAGGTAAGGGCCAGCGATGGGGTGTTGAACTAGTGTTAGTTACTTGTAGCTGGAGTTGGAGCTGGCCGATGGCAGAGCCCACTGCTCCATCTCCCTGTCTGGGGCTCAGTCACTCACTCATCAAATAGCTGCTGGGCACCCGCTATGCTGTAAGGACTGAGAGGGCCGCAAATGCATAAGATACTGCCTCAGAGCTCTAGGAATTGACTCATGAGTATGGGTGGGGGCCAAGTTATGTGTGTGAAAATGCAAGGTCGAAAAGAGGTATGTCCACTGGTCCTGAGGAGTGAGAGAACATAGTGGGCCAAGGGGATCAAGGACAGCTTCCTGGAGGAGATGTCATCCACGCACGTCTTTGATGAATGGGGGTCTGCCCTACACACTTGAACCGAGGCACAGGGTGGGAGGCAGGAAGGAACGTGAATGGGGAGAGCCGTGAGTTCACTCAGCTAGACCAGAGCCGCCTGTGCAGTGTGACAGCCACTAGCCACCTGTGGCCACGTAAACGTATTAAGACAAAACACAAAAACCAATTTGATTCTTCATTCAAACTGGCCACATTTCAAGTGGCTCAGTGGCCACAAGTGGTTAGTAGCTGCTGTGCTAGTGCAGATATAGCATATTTCCCTGATTGCAGAAAGTTCTAGTGGCCAGTGCTGGGCTGCCATGGGGGTAGGTCGGGGCAGACTGTAGTGGGCCTTCAGTGCCTGGCGAAGAGTCTGGACTTCCTCCTGGAGGCCAGTGAGGGATCTGAGCTGGGAGAACACTGTTGGGACTTTGCCCTAAGCATGTCACTCCCACAGCAGGGACTCAGGGGGATCTTCAGGGAGACCGGAGGCAGGGGTGACAGCTTAAAGGCTGTTCAAGCAGGACATTTTGGTGGCTTGAAATGAGCCACAGGAGGGAGAAGCCGGCGATGGGCGTGAGGACGCTGCCGAGGTGGGAACGGAGATCGTGGCTGAGGGAAGTGCGAGATTCTGGACAGTAGGAAGGTGGGTGGTGCTAAGAGCAGAAATCCAGAATATGGAAGAGTAGCCGCCGTGGAGGAAAGTCCAGCTTAGGCCTGTGAGTGTGACGTCTAGGTCAGCCATCTAAGGAGTAGTCCTCAGTCAGCACAGCTGTGGGGACTGCCGGGCCCGAGCATCAGGGCTGGTGCTGTGGATACGGGGTCGAGCTTGAAGCTGCAGGGTTGCCCCAGAGACTTTCTCCATCAGAGGCCCATCCTCCATGGTGAAGCATCCGTCTGTCTGTCTTCCCTTCTTCTCACTGCACTGAGAATCTCTATGTGACAGGAGATGTTGCTGATGGGAGTGTGTGACTCACGATGGTGTTGTGGGAGCAGAAAGCCTCCATAGTTAGAGGAGCGCTGGCCTGGTGAGGTAGCCCTTCCTAAGCTGTGTGAGGTGGGAAGTGACCGCATTTGAAGAGTCCTGGAGTCAGGCACCCCTTGTATCCAGACACATCAGGGAAGCTCTCTCCAAAGAAACCGACCTGGACGTGCTGTTACCCTCCTGCTCCCCCCGCTCCACTTCCTCACTCACGTCTCGGGCCAATCTTCCAGGTCCAAGATGGCCCCTCCACCAGCTACCCGTCCCTCCTCAGTCACCTGACTTCCATGTACCTGAACACCCCTGTGCTCGCCCTGCCCGTGGCCAAGAGGCAGCCCCCAGGCCCTGCTCTGTGCTCATTTCGTCCTCTGGCCTCCTCTCTGCCCTGTGACTTCCACCTGCTCAACCTGCGGACGCTCCAGGCAGAGGTGAGTGTCCCGCTCAGTGCTGACCCTCAGGGCGGACCCTGCCCTCCTCGCCCAGACTCCTCCCCGTCCCAGCCCTGCCTGCCGGGCAGAGGCGCTGCTACACCTGTGAGCCCTGCAGAGACCCCCCCCTCTCCCCGCTGCCCTGTGGTCTGTCACCAGGATGATAGCTTGCCCTCAGCCGAAACTGCGCTCCTCTTACACCGCAAGGGTTTTGACTGTGGCCTCGAGGCCAAGAACTTGGGCTTCAACTGCACCACAAGCCAAGGCAAGGTGAGCAGGGCCCAGGTGCGGGAAGGGAGAGGAGGGCAGGGAAACAGAGCACTGGGGATGGCAAGCTAAGAGCTTGGTGAGGCGGCAGTGAGGCTGGGCAGCAAGGGGGGAGGTGGCATGGTTATTCTGGGGCTTTACGGAGAGCAAGGGAGAAGCTGTTGACATGTGTTTTCAAAGCCTCTGAGGCCTGGCAGCGGCCAGTTCCAGACAAGGTGTCCAGGTGGAGAACTTCTGTTTCATGTGTACGGACCTCTATCAAACAAATGGAAACACCAGGAATTAAAAACTAAAAGCCATCATACTCTGTTCATTGTTTAAGCCAGCAAAGGCTGGCACTGATAAATGCCTCCGTGTGCTGGGCACCAGTGATTCAGAAGTGAATCAAGACATGATCCCTGCTGGGAGTTCCCTGGCGGTCCAGTGGTTAGGACTCAGTGATTTCACTGCCTTGGGCCAGGTTCAATCCCTGGTCGGGGAACTAGGATCCCATAAACCGCATGGCACGGCCAAAAAAAAAAAAAAAAAAGAAAAAAAAAAAAAAAAGACATGGTCCCTCTCCTCAAAGAGCTCACAGCTCAGTGCAGCAGTTCCTACCCTAAGGTCTGTGGACAGGCTTCAAGGTTGCACAGGCTCACCTGTGTATGTAGGCACCTTGCTGCGGAGAGGCCCATAGCTTCTGTGAGATTCATACAAGTTATATAGAGGAAGAGCAGCAGCATCTGGTGTGTCAGCCCCCAGCACTGCCCTGCGCCTTCTCTCCTCCCCACAGGTGGCCCTGGGGAGCCTCTTCCGTGGCTTGGATGTGGTTTTCCTGCAGCCAACCTCCTTGACATTGCTGTACCCACTGGCCTCGCCCTCCAACAGCACTGACATCTATTTGGAGCCCATGGAGATCGCCACCTTTCGCCTCCGCCTGGGCTAAGGCTTCTTGTGGCCTGAAGAGAAAGTTCATCCACAGAGACGGCCTTTTCACATAAGATCGGGTTGGACATGCCACCCTGGGTCTCCTGTCCTGATCTACCTCTCAGAACTGTGACAGACTGGGCTCTGCCCTCATTTTCTCTTTATCGTTGCTTCTGTGTTCAGGGGCAACCCACAGCCCAGCGTTGGGTGGTTAGGGCAGGCGCCAGTGAGTTGTAGGAGAGAAGGCCCTTGGTCAGAGTGGGCGGTGCCAGCCTCTGCTTTGGGTTGTGCGTGTCCACCTAGTTGGGTGCAGGCTCAAGCACCCATCCTTTCCCCTGAATGGGATGGAGGAGAAGCAGGGGAGCCTGAGTGGGTAATAGCCCAGCATCAGGGTCACAGTAGTCAAGAGCTGGCTCTCGGGGAGTCCTGTGGTTGTGTAAGGGCTACATGTCCTGGTGTGACAGGCAGGAACAGAGCGCTGCCAGGAGGAGGGGGCTGGGGACCGCGAGTTAGCAGTGGGGTGGAGGAGTAGTAGGAATCGCTGCTTTCTGTGATGGCTCCACTCTTAGTGCTCCCTGACCCTCACGCCCTGGCCAGGCGCTGCAGTGTGGCAGGAAGGACTCGTGAAGACTGTCATGACCGGAGCTCATGGGACACTTCAGGTACCAAAACCCCATCTCAGACTGGGCACTTGGTCTGTGTGTTGATTTGTGGAACGGTGGCAGAGGCCACCCTACTTGACTCCTCTTTGGTTCCTGCACTCTGTACACCACTGTCCCGAAGAGCTGCTTCCCATCATGGGGGCATTTGATCGGGCATATTTCCTTTCCCTGGAAAGAAAGTGAAGCCTCCAGCTTGCGGTGGGCAACTCGAGAAAGCTTTCGTCATCATTCCCACAGTCAGCCCTGAAGCTTCGCCTTGGTCATCCTTCCACAGAAGTACTCACTTCCTGGTGCGGGGACTAGGGAGATGCACACTGAGTTAGGAGGCACCGTGGCTGCTCATTAGCCTTCCCTGCAGCTGCGACTATTAGAAAAAAATTTATGATCGTCTCTAGAGATGCTGAAACGATATTCGGTAAAATTGAAAATCTATCCCTTATTAAGCTCTTAGTAAGTTAAGATTACAAAGAAACATCCTAACCTAGACAAAGGTGTCTCTATCTAAAGCCAACAGTCAGTGGCCTTCTAAAGAGTCATATACCACCGGCATTCCCAGTAAAGTCAGAAATTAGTCAAGGACGTACTGTTATTCAGCTGTGTTCTGGCACTACTAAACCCCTGCAATGTGGCAGATAAGAGAGATGAGGGAGGGTTACAGACGCCCGACCTGTACAATCCAACAGGATCAGCTGAAGACCTTAACGGAGCAAACAAGGCACATCACGTTTCTATAAAGATTCTGGTTCTCTCCAGATCAGCTCATACATTCAATGTATTCCAGTGAGATTGGATACTTTTTGGAATTTAATGGGTTCTAACGTTCATTTGGAAGAGTAAATGTGTGAGAATACCAAGAAAATTCTGAATGACGGTGAGTCCGGGACGGTGGTGCTCAGGTGGGTAAAAGACACTTGTCCTACGAGATTTCCCAGGGGACTCTCGACCGACCATGAGTTCAGTCAGAGTGACCTGGAGTGGGATCAGACTGCTGGACCCAAAGGGAGAGCCTAGCATCAGACCCAGGTGTGAGGGGATTTGGTACAGGACCCAAGGAGTATTTTAAGTGGGAAAAAGATGGACTATTTAATAAAGAGTACTTTAAGATAACTGCCTATCTATTAAAGTAAGAGTTCTCTACCTCACAGTTTCCACAAAAATTAGCTCTAGAGAGAAAAAACAAAAAAATTACAGAATTACTGAGGAAAATATAGGATATTTTTATACCTTCGGTGTGGGAAGGTCTTTTCTAAACAACATGAAACCTAAAAGATATAATAAGGGAGAAGATAAACAGATTTTACCACCAAAAATATATTGAAAGTTTGCATATGATGGAAACCACCAAGGTTAAAACACAAATGACAGATTTGGGAGAAAATATTTGCAGCGCTTCAAAAATTGGTGAGTACAGTTACTTTAGGAGAATAGCTTGCTTTGGGCTCCTTGGAGCAAGTCACTGGGGCCTGCTAAGCAGCAACCTAAAGATTCAGCAGTGACCAGCTGAGTTCTTCCAGGTCATCCAAGGGCGTTGCTGCCAGCAGCAGGCCAGGGCACATGGAATCCTGTCTACATCATAGTGAAAGAATGAAGTTTATCAGTGTGAAGTGCTTAGCACAGTGCCTGGTACATATAAGAGCTCAGTAAATACGAAGTATAATCATATTAGTAAAGGATTCTAAGCGGTTACACTATAGCAGGCGTTATTTGCAAGTATAATGTAATTTGTAATCAAATGATAAGGGAGAATCTGTGAACCCCCGAGGAAATTAGCAGAATAAAGGCTGTTCTCTCTGGAGGTCTTAGATGTGCAGTGAAGTTATTCATCTGCCAGGAACTGAAATGTTTACTCCTACACGCTGGCCTTTTAGAACTCCATAAGGCAGCATTGCTCAAGATGTGGTCCAGAATCACCAGAATTCCTTGTTGAAAGTCCAGCTTCCTGGCCTGCCCTGACTGGGGCTCCTCCTTCAGCCCGCAGGCTGAAATGGGCATCTGTGCGGCAGAGCCACGGATCCCAGAGACCGACCTGAAACAAGAGCAAAAACCAAAACCCTTCCTTAGTGCACGAGAGGAGAGACGGATTCCTTAGCAGAACCTATTGGACCAGTCTCTGGGAGGAGGGGCCAAAGAATCTGCATTCTTAACAAGCTCCCAGGTGAGTCCTCTGCACATGTAATTTGGAAAGGGGCCTACTATTTTAAGGCTAGCGGCAATCCTTTCCCACGGGGCTCTGGCCCTGAGGCCTCACAGTTCTGAGGGTTACATCAAAACCGGAACCGGATCCCTTATATGTACTTGAGAAAGTGTTTGCAGTTCAGGAAAGTGGATTACTTGTGCTTGATTGAAATTTTTTGAATATACTTTTCAGCTTCCATTTCTTAAAGGACACTCAGTTTTACAGTTATTTAGATCCCATTTGTTGCAAGTATTATTGTCTTATGAACTCTTGATAACTGTACCATCTCCATTCTGACAGACTTCCCTTTATGGTATCAAGTAGGAAAAATGCACCTTTCCAGTTCAAAAATGTTTAAAAATTAAATTATGTGTATATGTAATTCAGTTTATAAAATGTGATGTGCAGAAAACTACAGCCTTTGTAGAGACCATAGGCTAAAGTGTTGGTCTGTTTCTTAGATCAATGCCTGGAGTTAAGAATATAAGTAAATTAACCTATAAACCATACTCTGGAATTGGAAAGAACTTAAAAATCATTGTGTCAATGTAATTTGATAATCTGACACACACAATTTCTAATAAGCTATTTTTGAGTGTTTCTTAAAAAAAAAAAAAATCAACCAGGGACCTTAGGAGTAAGGGAGAACTCAGGCGGAAAGAGTGAGCCCAGGGGGCAGACACCCTTTGCCCCAACAGGGCCTGCTTTCAATGCAAGATCCTCTATTAAGTAATACGGAATTTCTCTTCAATTACAAACATGTATGATGTTAGTTCTAGAAGGGCACATAGAGGCCATTTAGTCCAACCCTCTCATTTTAATAATGAGGAACTGAGACCCACAGAGGTTACATGAACTCACCTATGTCAGTGGCAAAGCCAATTAAATGTTCTTTCCAGTATGCAATATCGATACCAGGTTATTGAACAAATCAATTTTCAGTGACATAAAACACATTAAAAAAAAAAGGGGGGGGGGGCTTCCCTGGTGGCGCAGTGGTAGAGAGTCCGCCTGCCAATGCAGGGGACGTGGGTTCGTGCCCTGGTCCGGGAGGATCCCACATGCCGCGGAGCGGCTGGGCCTGTGAGCCATGTCTGGAGCCTGTGCTCCACAACGGGAGAGGCCACAACGGTGAGAGGCCCGCGTACAGCAAAAAAAAAAAAAAAAAAGGAACCAGGACATAACAGAAGCAACTTCAGCCACTGGAAATGGATAGGATTCTGTTCCTCTCTGCAATTCTCCATCCATAGAATCATACTGTTTCCATGAAGAAGGGAGGGCTGTATGGCCAGCTGGAACCATGAAGAGAAAGGCAGGCTCAAACTGTAAGAGCTGAGTCCCCCCAAGCAGGGTGGGCCAGGCCCACACAGTGCCCTGATTTGGCTTGCCTAGGGGATGGGTATGAGCTGTGTGGAGAGAGTGGCATCTTTACCTGAAATTGACCTTACCGCACTCTCTTGTCACTGTGGTTAGCTAATGACACTCAGGCCCTCACAGAGAAAGGAAATCATAGTCTGGGTGGTAGGAATGAGGCTAACCATCCAAAAGAGATCTCTGAACTAAATTTTTGTTTCTCCCTAACAAAAATGCATACAAACACTTCAAGGAGCAATTCTCGTAGAAAAAAAAAAAAAAAAAGATAGATGAGAGACCAGATCCTTCACAGCAAACCTCAATTTTACTTAGGGTCAGTGGGAAATCTGATTTGATCATAATAGTTGCCAGGACCAAGTGCTGCAGAGTGTCCATCCATTTTGGCTCCTGACTTAGACCTCCCTAGTTGAGAATAAATCTGGAAGGAAAGAACTCTGAAATTAGGTAGCCTAGGCACAGGAAGCCTATGTGGGGTTGGGGATGAGGCCTCCTTGGCATTTGGAACATGACAGGGATGAAGATGTAAGACACAGCATTGGGTGTGGAGGCCTGAGAAGCTCAGTGGGGGAAAGACAGGTTTTCTTGTCAGAATGCCTGGGGACTTGCATTCAAACTAGATGAGTAAGCACACCTGTACTGCTGCCCCCTCAACTCCTAATGCCTAAGAATGCTAAACAAAATATGAAACAGGGAAAAGCAAGGGACTTCCCTGGTGGTCCAGTGGTTAAGACTCCGTGCTCCCAATGCAGGAGCCTGGGTTTGATCCCTGGTTGGGGAACTGGATCCCAATCACATGCCGCAAGTAAGACCCGGAGTGGCCAAAATAAATATATATATATTTTTAATGTAAAAACATGGTCATACTCAAAACAAGAGGAAATCTCCTTTGACTAAGAATGGAGAGAACAGCTACAGCCATGAACAGAAGACGAGGCCATGCAGCTCCAGAGAAATGGAGACCAGTTGAGGACAGATCCTTGGAGTGGCCAGGAATCTCTTTGTTGTCATTCTAATTCTAGGCTGGAAGTAAACCTTTTGATTCCCAGCCCAGCAAAAGCCAAACTAAGCCCCCTATAATCAGAGAGTTAGGGTAGTAAGGTATTAACATTAATTTCCTGATGTTGACGGTTGTAGTTTGGTTTATGCAGGAGAATTTCTTTGTCCAAATACTAAAGTACTTAGGGGTGATAGGCCATCAGGTCAGCAAGTTAATCTCAAATGGTTCAGGTGAAAAAGTTACTTATGTTGTACTTCCAACTTTTCCAAAAGTCTCTGATTATTTTTAAAAATTATTGAATAAAAAAAATCCACTCTATTGGCTCAGATCAAACAGGTTATCTAGGGAGGCCAGACTCATAATCCAGATCCACTAGCCTCTTCAGTCTTGATCTTTACTATGTCCAGCGTGGTTGGAGCTAACCTCAATTGTGGTCATTTTTGTCTGGTTAAAAAGGCCCAGCAGTGTGGCAAAAAGAGGGATTCTGGTCTTGTTGATCATTAACAAGTCTTCTCATCTCCGAGAGCTTCATATTTCATCTCAGTAAAATGAGAACAATCCCTACCCTGCCTATCTCATCTGCTTATTATAAAGAACAGATGAGGTAACACCTGTGAAAAGGTTTTGTAAAACATCAAGCACCTCGTGACCACGAAGTGGCCTTTGACCTAACAACCTCCTCTTCCTCACAGATGTACCCTTTTCAAGTGGGCTAATAGGCCTCAGCTTCTCAGCACCGACCAAAAAACCGATCAGTTGGGGATCCCTTCAGGCGGACACCTTGAAAAGCTCCGCCCCCTCGCCCAGATCCCGCCCACCGCCGGGCTCCAAGGGTGGGTCAGTTCCCGGGCCACTTCCCGAAGCGCCCGGAAGTTCCTGTCGCTTAGCAACCAAAGGAACCCGAGATGTGATGAAGGGGAAACTGGGGGTGGGATGCAAACTTCGGCAAGTTTCCGTTGCAACCCGGGGTTTGAGGGACCCGCGGTCCCCCACCGGCCCTATCGTGTTGCTTCTGGGGACTCTCCCGTGCTCAGCAAGAGCTGCCCGTAAGCAGGTTGGCACTCCTTTCCAATGTATCTGTCAACCCATCCAACTTTCTTAATGAGGAAGCCTACCAATTTTTGAATACCTGTGTGTCAGGCACGTCACATAATCCAGCCCTGATAATTACACAACCTATCTTACTGATAAGGAAGCCAGTCTCCGAGGGGTTGAGGCCCTCAACCTGAGGGATCTGTCCCAGGGGCACACAGTTGGAACCCTGCCCTACTGAAGGGCAGGTATCCCCCCCTCCCCCCATCGTTTCCCCAATGGGGAGGCTGGAGAAGGAGCAGCAGCAACTCAGACCTTTATCCAAATGTTTTATTTTGCATAATGACTTTTGAACTAGCGTTTATATATAAGCCCAAGTCCCTGAGGGGCCAGAGATCCCACCATGCAATCAGACCCAAGGCCTGGAGAAGGGCAGTGAATGCATTAGAAATGGGTGGGGCACATCATCCCACAATCTGGGGCTCAGCTTAGTTGGCAGATCTTCAGAGTGAGAAAGGACACGTGTATTTGGTCTCTAATACCTGGGCTGAGTGAACCAGGGAGGAAGCTCGGGAGGCACCGAAAGGCTGAAGTATGACTCTTCTCTGGCCTGGGCAAGGATGGAGTCTGTGCCACTGGATGGCTCCAAATACTGCTCAGAGCGTCAGCCCCCGCTCCTTAAACAGCTGCTTTAGAGCGTCTTCCAGCTGTTGGTTTGTCCCCTGAAGCCCCTTCACCACCTGTGCTGCCCACTCGAAGTATTCCTGGACTCGGTGTTCGGACCATCCTGCATAAGAATGGACAGAAAACTGCTCATGTTGACGTCCAGGAAGGCATTGGATTTTGCCCACTTCCTGGAGGGCTTGGTGCAGGGCTGTGAGATGAGTTCCTGATGGACGGATTTGTTCTGAAAACTTCCCCCTTGCCCAGGTACTGCATTTCTAGTGTATGAAAGAAGATCAGAGTGGTCTACTAAGATTAGTCTAGGGAATTAACAAGGACACCCGGGCTTTTTTTCAGGGGAAGTGACCAAGCTGTGCCTTCAGAAGGTGGATACCCCTCCCCGTCCCCTCAGAGCAGGTGGAGGAGCATACCCTCTGGGGTGCAGCGATTCAGGTCCCTCAGATTGTACAGTTTGTCTGCCAGCTTCACCAGTTTAGCCCCGGGGCTGCTGTGGGGTGCCTGCTCCACCTGCAGCCGCTTTCTCTCCAGCTTGGGCAGAGTCTTGTCATCTGTTACCTCCTCCACCAGACGCCGCACTTGTGCCCCGAAGTGCAGCTCCACCTCATCCAGGGTGGTGTCTGTGTCCTCCACCGTGTCATGGAGCAGGGCTGCCTGGGGACAGGCTCTCATTCAGTCCTCTGACGCCTGCCAAGGGGAACCCAGAGCTGAATGGGGCCCCTGACCCGCACCCCAGCCTCCTAGCAGAGGAGGAAAGTTACCTGTAACACCACAATGTCAGAGATTCCTGCCTCGTGGGTCAGGATACGAGCCACACCTGACGGGGCAAAGCAGGAAGTCAGACAGAAGGGAGTCCCAGGGCGGCGTGTTGTGGGTTTTGTAGAGCCAGATGTGGCCCCTCACTAGCTGGGTGACCTTGGGGAAGTCCTTTGCTCTTCTTTGGATGTTCACTGTACAAAGGGAACAATCATGCCTACCGCCCCAGGTTGTGGTGCGTCACGAACAGTGCCTGGCACAAGGACTGGTACGGACTAGGTGCTCGATGAGGTGCACGCCCTCCGGTTCCCTTTCCGGTCCCCACCCCCTAGATGCTACAGCCGTTGCTCCCCCGGCGGCGCGCCCACCGATAGGGTGATTGATGTAGGGGGTCCCTTCGGGGTCCTTCCGCCGCTGCCATTGGTGCTTCCGAGCCGCGAAGTCAGCCGCCTCCAACAGCTGGGCCGCCTCGGAGCCCATCGCGCGGTTGGGGCCGGCGACCTCGGTCCCAGGATCCCGGGGAGCGTGGACCGAGCTTCCACAGCGCCGCCTAGCGCCGCGGAGGCCCGAGGATTGTGGAGTCTGGCCCAGAAGAGTTTCTCTGGGGTTGACGTGAGGGCCTTGGGTGTGGGAAGCTGCCCTCAATATCGCAGCCCCTGGTTAAGTGGGCTTTGCTGAGGGTGCAAGAAGAATATGGCCTGGCTCTGGGAACCCACATCCTGGCGGAAGGAGGAAAATACACAAGACATAAGACAGCAGCCTCACAGTGTGTCCAGGGCAGGAAGGCACAGGGGACTGGTAACTTGGAGGAAGGGCAATTCACCTAGCCTCTGGACCAGAGACAGCTTCTCCCAGGAGGGTCCTCTCCCGCCATGGAAAAACAATTTTCAAGCTGTCAATGCTCTGAAAATTCTCAAAGCGCTCTAAAAATAGTTCTTGTGCGTCCCTGGTGGCCGCAGTGGTTAAGAATCCGCCTGCCAATGCAGGGGACATGGGTTCGAGCCCTGGTCCGGGAAGATCCCACATGCCGCGTAGCAACTAAGCCCATGTGCCACAGCTGCTGAGCCTGCACTCTAGAGTCTGCGAGCCACAACTACTGAGCCTGCGTGCTACAACTACTGAAGCCTGCATTCCTAGAGCCCGTGCTCCGGAACAAGAGAAGCCACCCCAATGAGAAGCCCATGCACCGCAACAAAGAGTAGCCCCCGCTCGCTGCAACTAAAGAAAGCCCGCGCGCAGCAACGAAGATCCAACGCAGCCAAAAATAAAATAAAATAAAATAAATAAATTTATAAAAATAGTTCTCCCTGCAAGAATGGCCTGGTTGCTATGGGCATGGGAGCCTCACCTTTGGGGCCAGAAGACCCTAGTGCTTAACCTTCTGGAAATTGGAGCCTGCACTGGGAGCCCTCCCTAACTGTTTCAGACTTAGGCTCCCAGGCAGCCGTGTTGGTTCTGCAGGAACTGTCTTCTTTGCTGTCAGGCGCTGGGAACAAAATCTGCATTTCTTTCTTGTGCCGTGAGGGTTCCTGCTTCAGTTCCCAGGCACTGCTGTGGGCCCCTTATGAGTGTTGTCACTGCTGTTCTGGGAGCATGACGTTGTTAGGCCTCACTGGACACTGGAACAACACAACACTGCTGGCTGGTGGCCTCTGGCCTTCTCGAGAAATTCCCTGTCTCAGCAGACAGCATCTATGAAGTATGAGGTTTGGTAAGAGAGACCTGGAGACCCTGGAAGAGATTTTCTTGTGAAATGGGGTTGGCTGGTTGCTAAGTATACTCCAGTCAGATTGGTAGATTTTATACTTTGGTTGGTAGCTGGGGTCAATGAGGGCTCAGGGGAAAAGTTAATGAGAGCACTCACGCTTGCTTTTCAGCTAGTCTTGGTGGTTGCCATGACGCAGAAGTTAGAGAGGGAAGCTCCAAACGCTGGAACTGAGGTCTCTGGGGCCTGAAGTGGAACAATCAGAATTCCCATGGCTTCCATGGCAGCCTGAAAGTTTAGAGTGTATAGAGAAAAACATATTTGGTTCTTAATGCTTGTCTGTTCTTCAGGCTAGTGGCTCAACTTCTCTCTCATTCCTCATTTGGTGTTCTAGCCTTCTGAGCCTTTTCCCCTTCAGCTTAGAGAACCTTAGGCAGCTTGGAGCCACAATCCTCCCATTTTCCAATAGAAGATAGAAACTCAGTCACCTTCAGCTCTCTCTAGAGGTCTGCGACAGAGAAGCTTCAGGTTTGTGTTTACGGTGCTTTGGGGCTTTGATTTTACTTCCTTACTGCCTGCAGCCATGGCTTAGAAATAGAGATGTTGGGATTTATAGGGCCAGGGCTGAGGTGGAGGTGACCTCTCATGGGCTTCCAGAGGAGGCCAGGCCCTTTGCTGACAGGCCTGTCTGTGGGGCTACTGCTGGTCTTCAGCTGGATGACGCTTGCCCAGCCGACCTCTCTCTCAGGTACAGCACTCTCCTCTGCCCAGCCCCCCCCTCCAGTACCCTACTCTTTTAGCAAGGTATAGGCTACTGTGGGGAGCTTGTGGGGAGGAAGGAAGCCTGCCCTTCTGATAATGGTTGATCCCTTTTATTCTCCAAAAGAGGTGGAGTGGGGTGTGGGTAGATCATTCCTGCCTGTCTCCAGCCCTCTTGCCCCTCCTTTCAGCTTTGGCCCACCATCCCCACTTGTGCCAGACCTCCTGGGATGCTGATGGCCGTCGCTACCCCGGTTTCTTCTGTCCTCGGCTCTCTGATACCCCGGAGGAAGCCTACTGCTGCCACCTGCAGGCTGAAGGGGGCTCCTGCTGCACTCGGTCTGAATTTGAGGCCTTGCACCAGGTCAATCTCTCTGCCCTTCCGCCTCCTCCCGTCTTCAGGTGAGAACTCCAGCCCCAGAGCCACTGGCACACTGACGGGGTGTTCCAGTACCTGAGGCTCTGTTCCTAATTTCTGGAGTGGGAGGCTTGTAGCTTACAGACCAGTGGAGGGACAGATCTCAAACATAAAATCGCGTAAATACATGATTACAAACAAATCTGCGAAGGAAAAGTTCAGGGGGCTGTGAAAGCAGGTGACAGGGAGTCATTGTAGGTGTTGTGTGGTGGGTGGGGTGGGACGGGTGTCAATACTGAGAGGATCTTGTATTCTGGATTACACGTGTTATAGTCGGGGTTTTCAATCCTGAATCTGTCCACAGATGGCTTCCGGGTACCTGTGAGCTCCCTGAATTTGTATTTTCAAATTCTACACTTTTCTGGGTAGGGAGTTCTGGGCTTTCTCCTGACTCTCAGGGGCTCTAACCCACAGGCTGCAGTAGCAAGAGCGCGGCTTGGGCCAGCATCCTGATAGTCTCCCCTCTCCCATAGGGGCCCGGGCCCGCTTCTAGCATTGGGCCTTTACAGACTGCTGCTCGTGGCCCTGATGACTGCAGACCTCGTGCATTTCTGCCGCGGTCGGGGCCGGGGCCGAGATCTGGGCCGGGACCTGGGCCGGGACCAGACCTGAGCAGCCACGGGCGCCCCTCTCGCCCTCCGCCGCGCGCCCCCTGCCGGTCTCAGCGGGAACAGACTAAGCGCGCCTGGGGCTTCTCTGCGCCTGCGGACCCGGGCCGAGCGTCCTGCCCCTCTTCCCGGCGTGCTCTCCCCTTGGCCCCGCCCCTTTTCTACCACCGCCTCGACGCAAGACTGGGGCGGGGCAGCCGACAGCGGATTCCTGAGCCTAGACCCACCCCTCTCCGGAGACTGCGCCTGCGCGCGCTCGGGACGTCTGCTGCGCGATGACCGTGAGTGGTCCAGGGACCCCCGAGCCCCGGCCCGCCGACCCCGGGGTGCGTACCCATCTCCCTGCGCCATCACCACTTCGCACCTGCTCTGACCATTCTCGGGCCTCCTTCTCCCTCAATCTTGGCCCTCCATGGGACCCACCCGCGACCCCCAGGCTCCTCTGCCCCTAGCTCCCCGGCTCACCCTGAGCCCACCTCGGACGTTTCCACCCCTTCCCTCCACAGGCCAGCTCAGTGGAACAGTTGAGGAAGGATGGCAACGAGCTGTTCAAATGCGGGGACTACGAAGGCGCCTTGACGGCCTACACCCAAGCCCTGGGTCTGGGCGCAACGCCCCAGGACCAGGCCATTCTGCACCGGAACCGGGCCGCCTGCCACCTCAAGCTGGTGAGCGAGCCGGCTGCTCTTCCCCTAGCCAGCCCGGACCCCTGTTGGCGCACCTCGCCGCTGCTTGAGCCCCGACTGGACATTCGCCTTCTCAGGCCACCCACACTTGTTACACGTCTTTTGGGTCTCTAGGTGGTGGGGGAACCTGGTGACTAAGGAAAACAACTTTGTTGCCCAGTTGTGCCCGAGAAAGGAGATGACCAGCCTCTCAGGCCTGTTCTTCTCTTACAGGAAGATTACGACAAAGCAGAAACCGAGGCATCCAAAGGTAGGGGAATGTGGCCCTTGTGTGGAGCTGTGGGACTTCTGGGGTGGGCAAGGATTCTGGGACCACTGCACCGTCACTTTCTCCTCCTCCTTTCACCCCTGAAACACATCTGCCTTTTTTCTTTCCCACTTCCTGGGGCATTTCCTTTTCCGCAGCTACCCTCACCTTTCCTGAGGCTGAAGTACTGAGCCCCACATCCGTCCCCCCACCTTCCTCTGCCCCTCGAGATCTTTCCCTGCTGCTCTTGCCTGGAGATGGTGGCCTCATGGGTGCTGATAGAGCTCCTGTTTGTGCTCAGCCATTGAAAAGGACGGTGGGGATGTCAAAGCACTGTACCGGCGGAGCCAAGCCCTAGAGAAGCTAGGCCGCCTCGACCAGGCCGTCCTTGACCTGCAGAGATGTGTGAGCCTGGAGCCCAAGAACAAAGTTTTCCAGGAGGCCCTGCGGAACATCGCGGGCCAGATTCAGGAGAAGGTGTGTGAGTAATTGAGAGAGCGAGGCATTGACCAGTGGTAGAGGGGCACTGATAAATGGATCTGGATCACGTGTGTAAACACAGTTCTCTGGAAGGGGGATGCTGATGGCAAATGACCTTATAGAATGATGTTCAGCCTTGCCAGTGGTTACGTAAAAGCAAATTAAAAGAACAGCAAGGTGCTGTTCTTTTTGATGGTCTGTTTGGCAAACATTTAAAGTTTGTACGCATTGCTAGAAGGAGGGAGACACATTTAAGGGGTGAGGTTGCGGGAGGACGTAGGCTCGTTCATGACTGCTGGAGGGGGTATAAATTGGTACAGCTCCTTTGCAGAGTCCTTTAGCATATCTTTGGAGTATAATTGCTTTACAGTGTTGTGTTAGTTTATGCTTTATAACAAAGTGAATCAATTATACATATACATATATTCCCATATCTCTTCCCTCTTGCATCTCCCTAGCATATCTCTTAAAATTTTAAATGAGCATGTCCTGTGATTCAGTATGTTTACTTCTTGCTATCTCCCCTAGAGAAGCCTTGCCTGTGTACACAAGCAGGTGTGTGTTTGTTTGTTTCAGCCTTGTTTGTAGTAATGAAAAATTGGAACTTGCTTAAATGCCCAGCAGTAGGGGAATGGCTAAATAAACTGAGTGACATCCTTACTACAGACTCCTATGCAGTAGTTGCTAAGAATAGGCAGATCAACACATATGGACGTGGAAAGCTGACACTTGTTAAGTGAAAAAAAAGCAAAACATATAATAACGTATAGTATAATACCGTTTATGTTAAAATGATCCCCCCCCCCACCAAATGCACTCAAAATAATACCATGTTTTTTTCCATGGGTACAGTTGGGTATGTAAACACAAAGAAAAATATTTTAAAAGACGTGCATCAAAATGATGACTGTGACTGCTAGGGAAAGGAATAGGATCGAGAGGGCTTTTCAAAAGAGATTTTGCTTCATTTGGTTGTTTTTTTAAATAGACATTGTGTGATACACATATTTAAAAATTAATTTAGGAGAAAATAATCTAAAGATTGTCATGAACTATTATCAAGCTTGAATTAGCTAGATAATTTGGTGTTAAAATTCTGACCCAGTGGAAGCAAGTAATATGGCAAACACCTTATCAAAAGGTTGAGACCTGGGAAAGCAGACTATTTTACTCTCAGTGTCAGCTCTGTCTGATCAGCTGGGGCTGCTTAGAATCCTGTGTTGAGAAAGATTAGGAAGCAGGTTGCCTGGGTCTAGGAGAACGTGTTGTGCCATGCACCACATCTGCCATGGCTGCAGGAGGGGAAGCGGGGAGCGGCACACATGCTAGGCATGTGCTGCTGTCCATGCCCAGGACCCTAGGGAGGGAGAGGGCCTAGGATGAGCTTGGTCATTCAGATTATTTTTTTAAAAACATCAAAAAGAGAATCCTTGACTTAAAAGGCGTGTCAGCAGCTACCTCGTGACTTGCTGGCTCCCTTGCAGGAGGTATAAATACTGGTTCAGCGCCACGGGCAGTGCACCCAGGCTGCCACAACGTACATGGCCCCCCTGGGAGTGGGTTGCCTCATGGCTAACAGGACGCCACCCCTTCTGAATGGCCCTGCCTTCAACATCAGTGCTGCCCAAGTGGGAAATAGCTCAGAGAAGAAAACAGCTGCGGGGAGTTTGGGAGAAGCTGCCAGGCAAGTCTCTTCCTGCCCAAGGTAGCTTGGTGCGAGGCCTAAGCCCAGGCATCCTTCTGTGCCTCCCGGAGTCAGGAGCCAGGCCCTGGGAGGAGCCGGAGAGAACAAAGAGGGAATGTGTTGTCTCCAGTCAAGAGAGGCAGTTCCTCCCATGCTTTGCTGATTTGTCATAGGTGAGTTACATGTCTTCGACGGATGCCAAAGTGGAGCAGATGTTTCAGATATTATTGGACCCACAAGAAAAAGGCACTGAGAAAAAGCAAAAGGTATGGAACTGTGTGAATGGGAGCTGAACTCCCCTGTGTGCTGATGTTGGCCCTGGGAGCCCCTGCTGGCCTGGCCTGCTGCACGTCGCTCCTTAGATCGGGCAGCTGGGCTCACAGAGCCTGGGTGGGAGCTCAGAGGGCCTGGGGCCTAAGTGTGAGCCAGGGAGAGGGAACCAGTGTTCCCGAAGCACCTTGTTGGTGCTTAGGTCCTGTGCTAGGAGTTGGGTGTACAGGGGTGACTGAGGCACTGTTTCTGCCCTTCAAGCTTTGCCAGGGACTCAGGACTCCATTTATTCTAACCCTCAATGCCAAGAGCAAGCTCTTTGCTCTACTTACAGAAGAGGAAGCTGAAGTTCACAGAGGTTAAGTTTATGGCCAAGGTCACTCAGCTGCTAAGTGGAAGCAGTGAGGTCCAGAGCTCAGGGCGTCTACTCGCCCTGCCCTGTGCCGTGTACAGTGTTCACGTTATGCGCACTTCCTTTGACGCAGGCATCTCAGAACCTGGTGGTGCTGGCCCGGGAGGATGCTGGAGCTGAGAAGATCTTCCGGAGCAACGGGGTTCAGCTTTTGCAGCGCCTGCTGGACACGGGAGAGCCCGACCTGATGCTGGCGGCCCTGCGCACGCTAGTCGGCATTTGCTCTGAACACCAGTCACGGGTGGGTGGGGCGAAGGGTCTAGTTACTGCCTCAGTCAGTCTGTCTGTCCACCCACTCTTCCGCTTCTTATCTTATAAGGTAAAATATAAGGAGATATGTAACGAGAGGCAAAATTAAAATGACACAAAAAGATCACTGACAAAGTTTGGGACAAAGTGCGGCCAGGAAAGAGCGAAAGCAGCCCACTGACACCCTGAGCACTTTTCTTTTCATTTATTTTATTTTTGGCTGCGTTGGGTCTTTGTTGCTGTGCATGAGCTTTCTCAAGGTGCGGCGAGCAGGGGGCTACTCTTCGTTGTGGTGCACGGGCTTCTCATTGCAGTGGCTTCTCTTGTTGCGGAGCACGAGCTCTAGGCGCACGGGCTTCGGTAGTTGTGGCTTGCGGGCTCTAGAGCACAGGCTCAGTAGTTGTGGCACACGGGCTTAACTGCTCTGCGGCATGTGGGATCTTCCCGGACCAGGGAACTCTGCTGCGGCAGATCACAGAGACACCTGGTCATTGATCCCCTCGTTGTCCGTGTGGTAAAAGCAAGCTGCATGCAAAGAGCAGGGCACCTGTCCTTCCCTCACCATCAAGCTGGCATTTCCCTTGGACAGGGGTCCTCACAGTGCTTGATGTGGTCAGTGATGTGACCCACAGCAACTTTACCATCGAGACCAGATATGTAGGGCAGGACCCTGAGATGGTTCTCAGTGTAGACTGTGGGTGTCCTGCACAGACGGTTCAACAAGAACAGCCCTGCCCCAGGCCAGTGTCACAAAGCCCATGCTCTGGTTCTTGCCTGAACTGACTGGACCTAGGGAACAGGGACTTGACCCTTGGTTGCTTTTAGAGGAGCCCACAGTTCCTAGATCAGGGGTGGAAATGTGAAACATTCTATGAACACTTCAGGCCAAGATCGGGCTCTATTTGTGGGTCTCCCAGGACTTGGAACGGTAAAGCCACGTGAATTCCGCCTGCCTCCTCTAGCCTTCCTGCCCATCCCTGTTGTGAATGAGGATGGACCCAAGTAGACCTTCGGGGTTTTTCCAGCTCAGAAATGGGCGTAGAGGCCTTGTGGTTCGTTCCATGTATGTCCACATCCCCAGGATGTAGACAGAACCTCAGGGTTGGTATCAGGGAGGAATGAGGTGTCCCTGGGCCAGGTAGTCAGGTAGCTTTGTCCAGGTTTATGTTTCTCCTTCCTGGGGAGACACGAACCAAAGCAGCTGCCTTCAGAGCCACAGTATTCCTTGTCTTTTCTGATTGGAGCCGAGGAGAGAGAGAGTGGGGGAGTCCCCTGGAATGTTTCTTTAGGAAGCCCTTCCAACAAGATAATCCTGGCATTGCCCCGGCCTCACCCTCAGCAGGCCCACTTTGCTTTCACGGGGAGCTGCTCTTTCACCCACATGTTTTCTCCCCTCTGGCCACCCTCTTTGACCCCCAGTTAGGGATCTCCACGGCTGCCCTTCACCAACTGGAAGCTCTGCCCACTTCTCTCCCACCCAGACAGTGGCGACCCTGAGTGTGCTGGGAACTCGGAGGGTGGTCTCCATCCTGGGCGTGGAAAACCAGGCCGTGTCCCTGGCTGCCTGCCACCTGTTGCAGGTTATGTTTGATGCCCTCAAAGAAGGCGTCAAGAAGGGCTTCCGTGGCAAAGAAGGCGCCATCATCGTGGGTGAGTGGAAGCAAGTCTGTGTCCTGTGGTGTGGCTCTCGTGGAGAGGAAGGGGCTGAGCCAGCCAGGCCAGCTGCAGCCGCAGGTTGTTCAGGAATACGGCTTGTTGACAGTATCTTACTTGAGGTTCTAAGTAGCCAGGGCACCTCGGGGAAGGCTGGAAACCAGTGCTCAGGCTGCAGGTCCCCTCTCTCTACCGGGGAAGTTGGGGCTAGGCCACTGGAGAGCCCACTAATGTCTTCTTGTTGCCAGATCCCGCCCGGGAGCTGAAGGTCCTCATCAGTAACCTCTTGGAGCTACTGACTGAGGTGGGGGTCTCAGGCCAAGGCCGAGACAGTGCCCTGACCCTCCTGATTAAAGTGGTGCCCCGGAAGTCTCCTAAGGACCCCAACAACAGCCTCACCCTCTGGGTTATTGACCAAGGTAGGTGATAGAGTCTTAAAAGGAGAGAGAAAGGGCATTCCCTGGTGGTCCAGCAGTTAGGACTCTGCGCTTTCACTGCCGAGGGCCTGCGTTCGATCACTGCTCTGGGAACTAAGATCCTGCAAGCCATTGTGGCATGGCATATAAGTAAATAAATAGGTAGGTAGATAGATAAATAAATACAGAGAGACAGAGAAAGATCAAGTGTGTGTTGCATCTTGCTTGGGTAACTGGGCCTGCTCGTCTCCAGGAGGGATTGCACCCAGCGTGTGTCTGCACTGAAGTGCATGCGGCCTGCACTGTACCCTTAGGGAACATTGGCCCCTTCAGCCGTGTTCGTGTGCACGTGCACGCACGTCGAGCGGGCCCACGAGCAGGTTAACAGGGAGGCCGGGTCAGCTTTCTGTGTCTGAAGTTTTTTCAATGAGTGTATGGTACTTCTATATGCAGGGCGAATATTCTTCAAGTTTAATATATAAAGCCATACTGCTCTTTTCCCTTAAAAGATAAATTAGGAAGGGTTGGCAAAGTCCCAGCCTGAGTCCATCTGTTGGGTACTCGTCTTTTCTTGTTATCCCAATTATCCTGTGAGGCGTGGATGTTGTTTTCCCCTTCAGTTTTACAGATGAGGAACCTCCAAACCCTACAGCATTCACCCCCACGGGCAGCGCCTGCATGCAGACCTTACTTCTGAGGTCCTTGCCTGACCCCACGCCTGCCCCCAGCCCACCGGCTTCTGTGAGCCTGTCTGCACTCTGACCTCGTGCCAGAGTGGTCCTGCCTTTGCATGCATCTCCCAGGAAACCTCTTCCCTTTGCTTATAGGGGTTGGAACTCATGTTCTGCTGTCTAAATAGGGTGTCTTTTCAGGTCTGAAAAAGATTCTGGAGGTGGGGGGCTCCGTGCAGGACCCGCCCGGGGAGCTCACAGTGACAGCAAACAGCCGTATGAGCGCCTCCATTCTCCTCAGCAAGCTCTTCGATGACCTGAAGTGTGATGCCGAGAGGGAGAACTTCCACCGACTCTGTGAAAACTACATCAAGTGAGGGAAGCCTCCTATTGCCAGGGTTCCTGCCAGAGTTCTGACTCTTTGGGGAGGGACAGCAGTGAAAGGTTTCCCACAAGGAGAGCAGCCTTGGGGAAGACTAGCTGGGGCCAGACAGGGTGATCCCAAGGGCCACATCTTGTTCCAGAGCGACCTCCCCAGGGACATTCTTTCTCAAATCAGTTCTCTAGCGCAACAAATGTCCTCAAGCCCGTAGTGTTCACTGAGCACTTACTGTGTGTCCGTTCTGACACAGCAGTGCAGCATGACAGTCCTTAAGGAGCTCACAGCTGGGAGAAGACGAGTCAGGAAATAAGCAGCACAAGTTCAGATCTTAGTGCGTACAGGGAAGGAGACAACAGGGTGGTGTGAGTGAGAGTGACCTACATTAGGTGGCGTGTCATCAGGGGAGGCTCGAATGAAAGCCTCGATAAAGAACGCCAGCGACTGCCATCCAGAGGATGTCCTCGTCTTCCCATTGGCAGTTTTTCTTTTCTTCTTCTTCTCTTTTTTTTTTTTTTTTTTTGACTGCTCCACGCAGCTTATGGAATCTTAGTTCCCCAACCAGGGATCAAACCCAGGCCCCCCCGGCAGTGAAAGCCCAGAATCCTAACCACTGGACCACCAGGGAATGCCGGCAGCTTTTCTTGCTGTTGCTGCCCAAGTAGTGCAGATGCCCGGTCAGTGGAGGGGAAGGGAGGGAAGGAGAGTCCCCTTATGCTGGCTTTGATGTGACAGCTGCCACCCTGTACCCCTCAGGAGCTGGTTTGAAGGCCAAGGGCTGGCTGGGAAGCTGCGGGCCCTCCAGACGGTGTCCTGCCTCCTGCAGGGCCCGTGTGATGCCGGCAACCGGGCCCTGGAGCTGAGTGGCGTCATGGAGAGTGTGATCGCTCTATGTGCCTCGGAGCAGGAGGAGGAGCAGCTGGTGGCCGTGGAGGCCCTGATCCACGCGGCCGGCAAGGCCAGGCGGGCCTCGTTTATCACGGCCAACGGCGTCTCGCTGCTGAAGGACCTGTACAGGCGTGGCGAGAAGGACAGCATCCGCATCCGGGCGCTGGTGGTGAGACGGGCGGGCCTGGGCTGGGCAAGCGGGCAGCCAGGCAGGGGCCCCGGGCTGGCTGGTGTCTCAGGGTGCAGCACCAGCACACGCTGGGTGACAGTATGGGACGTGCAGGGCCTTGTCGAGGCCGGAGGCAGGGGCCCTGGCTCCTACTACCACAGGGCTCATGGTCGGGTCAGAGAGATGAGCCTCGTACAGAGAGGACACCTGAGAATGCAGGGCGGCCCGGGCTGCCCCCTGCGGGCAGTGGGAGCGGCCCCAGGAGGAGACGATGGAGGACACACTGGGCAGGCGGGTCAGAGGGCTGTGTGGACAGGCTGGGCCAGCAGGCGGCCCCAGGAGCAGGTGGTGTGGGGACTGCCTGGCCTCCCTGAGCCTGTTGCAGCCCTGCACCTTGAGGAAGCTGGTCCTCCTCCTTGGAGCACTTAGTCCTGGGTTTCTCCATTCCGTGAGGATCCTGGCCTGGGCCAAGGTACCCATCTTCTCCCCACATGGATCTTAGCTCCATCTGTAAAGAGCTTCCTTCTATGACGTGGAAAGAAAGAGCAAATCCCAGTGTGATCGGGTGGGGTTGGGGCCCAGGCCAGCACGGTGGTCAATATGTCAGTCTCTACCAGATGCCATGTCACGTGGCCACCCCAGTAGGTGATTTTGCTGCCCAGTGCTCCAGGTGGTAACCTGGTGGCGGTGTGCATGGCCTCCAGAGAGCCTGACAGAGTGCCCGGGGGGGAGCCCACGCCAGCTGTGGAGGAGCCCTGCTCTGCCTCCGTCCCTCGGCCAACAGCTGGTTCTCACCTCTTCCACCAGGGACTCTGTAAGCTCGGCTCGGCCGGAGGGACGGACTTCAGCATGAAGCAGTTTGCTGAAGGCTCCACGCTCAAACTGGCCAAGCAGTGTCGAAAGTGAGTCATTTAGCACTGTTGTGGCTCCCGACCTGTCAGCCAGACCTCAAAAGAGGAGGGTGGGGCCTCCTCACTGCCCTGTCCTCCCCCAGGCAGACCCTCCTGCGCTGCTGCGTGAACTGCTTCTGTCTGTGGCGGGGATGCCCCAGCCCCTGGCTTTTCCCCCTTGGTCCTGGTGTACCCCCACCTTTCTGATGGTCATCTGTGCCCTGCGTGCCCCCAGGTGGCTGTGCAATGACCAGATCGATGCGGGCACTCGGCGCTGGGCGGTGGAGGGTCTGGCCTACCTTACCTTCGATGCCGATGTGAAGGAGGAGTTTGTGGAGGATGAGGCTGCGCTGAAGGCTCTGTTCCAGCTCAGCAAGGTAGCTCCATGGGTTCCTGCAGTCGTCCGGGGACACTGTCTAGGGTTAGAGCTTACGGGGCTTTCTTGGCAGGTCTTGGCCAATGGCTTTTGTGACCCCACAGAGAGGGGGGCTGGTAGCCCGAGTGGCCGCTCTGTGTGGCCTGCGTGTACTGGCCTGCGCCAGCAGGGTCGGAAAGGACGATCTCTTAGGAGGAGTTGGGGTGGTCAAGTGTGTGAGCTCCCAAAGTCTGGGGCCACCCTCGGGCCTTGGCGGTGCCCACGTGGTCCAGCTGAGGGTAGAACTGGAAGCCTGGGCAGCGCTTATCCCGGTGCTGCTCTTCCCCCCGGGATGGCCGCTGATGGCCCCTCTGCCCCCGGCAGTCCGAGGAGAGGTCGGTGCTCTTTGCAGTGGCCTCGGCGCTGGTGAACTGCACCAATAGCTACGACTACGAGGAGCCGGACCCCAAGATGGTGGAGCTGGCCAAGTACGCCAAGCAGCACGTGCCCGAGCAGCATCCCAAGGTGAGGGGGCTGCTAGGAGGGGTTTGGGGGCCTCCGTGTCACTGGGGCCAGTTGACCCGAGACATCCACAGCAGATGAGCCTTCTGTTTAAGCGGGTTTCCTTCCCTTTGTTTTCATGCTCATCAATTTGTGCCGTGAGGAGCGTTCCCCTTTCCCTGCCTAATCGGCCGAGGCCCCTGTGCTCAGCTGCCTCCTCCCCCAGGACAAACCGAGTTTCGTGCGGGCTCGGGTTAAGAAGCTGCTGGCGGCTGGTGTGGTGTCGGCCATGACGTGCATGGTGAAGACCGAGAGCCCTGTGCTGACCAGTTCCTGCAGGGAGCTGCTCTCCAGGTGAGCCTGCCCCAGCTACACCAGACCTGCTGCAGCCCGTCAGCCTCCAGGCTGCTGATGGAACTACAGCGGGAGCAGGTCCTGGTGCCGTGGGCCCCTCAGAGCAGGGGGCCACCCACATGGCGCCCTTCTTTTGTTGAGCCCAGGAGTGGAGGGTCTGCCTGCCAGAGCCCGGGCCGGCCCGTCCAGCACAGCCTTCTCCCCACAGGGTCTTCCTGGCTTTGGTGGAGGAGTTCGAGGACCGCGGCACCGTGGTTGCTCAGGGAGGGGGCAAGGTAAGCGGGCTTACAGACTCCTTCCCGATGGCATATAAAACATCACTGAGTGGCTGCTACACCAGAGATCAGTGTTGGGTGTGGGACAGAGAAGTATGATTAGCGACCAGCAGGAGTGTCTTCCTGCTGAGTGAGAGATGCTGGGTGCCGGGGGTGGGTGGGGTGGGTGGGGCTTTTTAGAGCGCCGGACTTTGTGCCTATTAGGGTCCTGAGCTCTCCTCCTTTCCCTTGTGTCATTGACCTCCATGGCTCTGGTGCCGGGCACAATCCACATCTGTCCCTTAATAGTTGTTTCGGGAAGTGTTTGGGTAGCTTACTGGGAGGCCTCAGAGAGATGAGAGGGTGGGAGTGGGAGTATCATTGTCAAGCCTGGGGAGAGAATGGCGGGGAAAGGTGAGGGCAGCACAGTCAGGGCCTCAGAGCCTCGTGGTTTGGGCCTTATGTTCCCGGGCACATCTTGGACACTGATGGGCTTGTCCCTACAGGCTCTGCTCCCGCTGGCCCTGGAAGGCACTGACGTGGGGCAGACGAAGGCAGCCCAGGCTCTTGCCAAGCTCACCATCACCTCCAACCCAGAGATGACCTTTCCCGGTGAGCGGGTGCGTGTCTTTCTGCCCCAGCGCTGTCCTGTCCTCCACCCCCTCACAGGGCCCTGATGGCCTTTGACCCGAGCTGCGGCTCCTCCTTGGGGAAGTGTCAGCTTTGCTGAGCCCTGGGGGTGGGAAGGGCAGGTTTCTTTTTGGGGCTGGACTCCCTCCCATCTGCAGGGCCGGTGGGGTTGGGGGAGCTGGGGTGCATAGCCCTGACAGGTGGGTGCGTATCGCAGATCTACGAGGTGGTCCGGCCCCTCGTCTCTCTCCTGCACCTCAACTGCTCTGGCCTGCAGAACTTTGAGGCACTCATGGCTCTAACAAACCTGGCAGGGATCAGCGAGAGGCTCCGGTAAGGTCCCTTGGGATGTGGGGCCTGGGCAGGGCATCATGGTTTGGACCATCCCCAGGAGAGCGCGTTACAGCGTGGAAAGCACTCGCCAGTCACTCACTTATTTGCTCCTCATGGTGACTCCTCTGCACCTTACAGTGGAGGAGACAGGCTGAGAGGCGTGACTTGTGCAGTGTCCCGTGAGATAGCAAGGGACTGGGCGATGACAGCGCAGGCCCTGGAGTCAGGCTGCCTGGGTTCAAATCCTGGGTTCACTGTTTATTAGTGTATAACCTCACAAGTAACTTAATCCCTCTGTGCCTCAGTTTCCCCCTCTGTGAAATAGGGTGGCTAGAGTACCTAGCTCGTGGAGGAGCAGCGAGGAGGACTAAATGAGAAAATACGTGTAAAAGCATTTACTACATAGGTGCCTGGCTCCTGGCAATGTGCCCAAGCAGCACATATTAGCTGTTACTGCTGATCGTGACCTTGGGCCCCTCAGTCTCCTCCTCTGCAAAATAGTAATAATGATAATCACACCTGCACCTTCACTGTAGGGCTGTAGCGAGGATTAAGTAAGGTAGTCCGCGTGCTGGGTCAGGGTGAGGGCTCGAAAGTTAGGTGTTGGCATCGCCATCATCCCACCTGGGTCTCCTAACTCCTGCTTCAGAGCATTTCCCAAGGTCCTGTGCTGTTCCCTAGGCCCAGTTAGAAGGCTGGAAACCACTGCCTGGTGGTTTCATCCCTGGTGCAGGAGGGTCTTTGGATATTGCCCAAGGAAATCCTTGGCCCCGGGTTTGATTGTGTGGGGAAACAGGGGTGGGGGTGATGGATGCCAGTGCTCTGGTGATGCCGACCCTCCACCCTTGGCCCCACAGGCAGAAGATCCTGAAGGAAAGGGCTGTGCCCATGATTGAGGGCTACATGTTTGAGGAGCATGAGATGATCCGCCGGGCAGCCACCGAGTGCATGTGTAACTTGGCCATGAGCACGGAGGTGAGGGTTGGTCCAGGAGGCGGTCATGGCAGGCAGGCACACAGAAGTACCTGTCCCTGGCTGGCCTTTGCCCCAGCTAACCTGGTGCACTCCCCGCTTCCGGCCACAGGTGCAGGATCTCTTTGAAGCCACGGGCAGTGACCGGCTGAAGCTGCTGGTGTTGTACAGTGGAGAGGACGACGAGCTGCTACGGCGGGCGGCTGCTGGGGGCCTGGCCATGCTCACCTCCACGCGGCCCTCACTCTGCAGCCGCATCCCCCAAGTGGTCAGTGCCCCTTCTTGGTGGGGCAGGGGAGGTGGGCCAGGAGCCCCCAGCCAGGGTGTGTGAGTGAGTGCCCTGCCAGGGTTCCCTGATGCTCGGTGGTCACGCTGCCCTGTTTCCTGCAGACCACACACTGGCTGGAGATCCTGCAGGCCCTGCTTCTGAGCCCCAACCAGGAGCTACAGCACCGGGGCGCTGTGGTGGTGTTGAACATGGTGGAGGCCTCGAGTGAGATTGCCAGCACCCTGATGGAGAGCGAGATGCTAGAGATCTTGTCAGTGCTGGCTAAGGGCAAGGAGAGCCCAGTCATGAGGGCTGCCGCCGCTTGTCTGGGAAAAGCAGTGGAATATGGGCTTATCAGACCCAGCCAGGATGGAAAGTGAGGACCTGCCTCACACACGCTACCTATCGCAGCACAGGGAGCGAGGACAGACATGGCCTTGGCTGGTGGGTGCTGGGGTGTCTCCTGCCCAGCTGCCCTTTGATGTCCTCTGTTCTGAGTCAGGGGCCACGTTCACAGCCCTATTCTGCCAGCACTGCCTCCAGCCTCACGCAGCAGGGAACTTTTCCTGTACTACTTAGACAGCTGGGAACGGGGAAGGTGTGTCCTAACTCAGCCTGTGGATTCCCTGCACTGGGAAGGACCCAGCTGTGAGCCTCACCAGCTATGAGCCTCACCTGAGCCTGCTGGCAGGACCACCCCTCATCCTCTAATAAAAAGTGTGTGGAACTCAAATATGTGCCCAGTCAGTGGGCAGGAAGGGCTGGCTGTGGGCCAGAGCGTGGAGCAGGAGCTGGGCATGGCTGAGCGTGTGGGCAGCTTTTCAGCAGCACAGCCACCTCTGTGGAAGGAATCCAATGAATTCCCACCCCAGGGCCCGCTGAATTGCTTTTTAATCCTTGTAGAGGGCCAAAGGGTAAATGTAAGCAAATCAATAAAGTATCCAGTCGCATGAAAATACATGCATTAGGCTTTTCAATACTTCTGCCTGTATTTATTTATGGCTGCTTTGGGGTCTTCCTTGGTGTGTAGTCTTTCTCTAGTTGCAGTGAACGGGGGCTAACGGGGGCTACTCTTCGTTGCGGTGCGCGGGCTTCTCATTGCGGTGGCTTTTCTTGTGGCGGAGCACAGGCTCCAGGCACGCGGGCTCAGTAGTTGTAACTCGGGGGCTGTAGAGCGCAGGCTCAGTAGTTGTGGCGCACGGGCTTAGTTGCTCCGCCGCATGTGGGATCTTCCTGGACCGGGGCTTGAACCCGTGTCGCCTGCATTGGCAGGTGGATTCTTTAACCACTGTGCCACTATGGAAGCCCACTTCTGCCTTTGTATTGAGAGTTTTCAGTGACCTCCAGTCAGGCAGAGCTCGGGATATGGGGGTGGGAAAGCCCTGAGGGAAGCTCCAGTAGCTGAGCGGGGTTGGAGCTAAGCTTGGACTGCTGCGGGCATCCCCACCTGCCTGGGCGGGTGGTCCCTTGAGAGCCTGCTTCCGCTCTCTGCAGAGCGGACTAAGCCCAGCTTGACTCTCATTGGCTTAACGGAGGTAAGTGACAGATCCCGAGCCAATGGAAGGTAAAAACTGCCCAGCACCCGCCTAATTCGGGTGCTGCTTCTAGGGCCACAGGCCCGCGCGTGTCCAGTAGCTAGCTGCCGCCATCCCAGACAGAGAGGACTGACAGGCGGCGCCCGTCACTGGGGTCGCTTGTCGCCAACCCCTTAGTTCTTTCTGATCGTCCCCCAAGTGTTTCTAATACTGACTCCGCGGCCCCGCGCGTGCCTGCGGAGGACGGGACCATCTGGTCCAACGAGCCCACGCCCACCGAAGGTTTCGCCCACTCCCCGCCGGAGGCCGCAGTGGCCTAGCGTAGGCCTTGGGACCGGTTTGATCGAGCTAGGACTGGACAGGCCGCGGCGGGGATCGCCGGAACCGAGGTGAGCTTGTCCCAAGGCTGTCCTCCCCGCGCGGTGACATCACCCCTCTCTCTGGTGATTGGCCCCGGGGAGGCGGCGGCAGCCAATGGGCGCCTCGCTCAGGGCGCGGCTCTTCAAACCTTTCCTTCTTGTGGCTGCCAGCCAGGTTCTGGGCTGGGTGGTGACTCGTTCCTGGGTGGCCGCCCTGCGCCCCGGCCTTTCCTCCTCCCTCAAGACTGCCCATCGGAAGGAGCTGCCTGAGGGGGTGGAGGGCACAGGGTCAAGATTAAGGTCAGAGGCTTACTAGGGCTGGGATTTGACCCGGAAGGGGTAGGAGCTCAGGCCCGGGTCAAGGAGAGATCCAGGACCTGACTTCACAGGCTTGAAAATGCCAGTGAAATTCTGATCAAGCCGAACATGCTGTACGGAAAAAGTGGCCTTACCGTGCCACTCGACTGTGCGTTTGTCTCCCCATTTATGCGTGAGCTCCTTGGAAGTAGACATTGGTCCTTCTCAATGACTTAGCCTAAGGGATCAATAAATGCATGTGGAACGAATAAATGACTAGATAAGGTCCAGTTGAAATTGTGTTTATATAAGTCCCTGAAAATCCAGTGGTCATTTTTATCAATTCTAAGTACTGGACTTAATAAGCTGATACCGTGTGCTTGCCATGGTAGGTGCCAACACTTGAACCCTTTATTTGCATCTGTTCCAAATAATTCTACAAGTACAAACATCACCTCTCCTACTCCCCAGCTTTGTGAAACTGAAGAAATTGAATTGGATTGAGAGAGTTTAAGTAAATTGGCTGAGGACACAGGCACTGGTAGCTGCAGAGGCAAACATGTGAACCCTGGAACTGGTCCTAACCCGTACAGGGCATTGTCTCTCAAATGCTCTGCCTTCCACTGGTGGGAAGAGCACTGTATGTGGAAATGATGAGCCTTGAGTTCAGCCTTCTGCCCCTCTCGGTCCTAAGCTATGTGATTGTGTAAGGGTTACTTTCTCTGGGAGTCTCCGCTGTCAAATGGGGGCAATTCTAGTTCCCAAGATTACATGGGATAATGTGCCTGGCATTGGGAATTTGGAGGGGGAGGGACTCAGATCCTAGTCCAACGCCTAAGAGAGAAGCCATTTAAATACCTCGTGCCCAATCTGTGGGACAGCGAACTTGCTCGAGTCAAAAGGGAAGGCAGGAAAAGTGCCCCACTCTAGACAGCTCAGAATCTTCCTAAATCTGGCAGGACTTTAGCCAAGGCTCCCGCTCAGCGAATGTTGGTGGAACGCACATCGTCTGCCTCTGTGGTTAGGAGGATGGCATTTCCCCCATTTTACAGGTGAGGCAGCTTCAGTGTACTGCAAGGGCTCATCTGGAAGAATCTCCTCGAGTTCTAGCCTTAACCCTCCGTCCCGCCGGCCGCCGCAGCCAGGTCGCAGCCAGCAGAGGGCGCTGCCGGGCATGGCCGAGGAGCGTCGCGGGGCCTGGTTCGGCTTCGGTTTCTGCGGCTTCGGGCAGGCGCTGGGCTCGGGGCGTGGGCGCCAGGTACACAGCCCCGAGCCTCTGAGGGCGCCAGGCGCAGGCCTCGATGTCTGCCGCGTGAGCGCGAGCTGGAGCTACACCGCCTTCGTGACCCGTGAGCACCTCCTTCCGGCCCCATCCCGACCCCGGCCCCGGGTGCGTGTCCCGCCCCCTCCCCAGCCAGCTCTCCGCCCCCCGCAGGTGAAGGAGGCCGGGTGGAGCTGTCTGGCTTCGCGGTCGGAGCGGCGGGCGGCTGCAGGGACGCGTGGGCGTCGGAGGAGCTCCTGGTGGTGCTGCGCGCGGGGCCGGGACCCGGGGCCGGGACGGAGCTGCAGGCCTGGGCGCCCGGTTCGGCGCTGCGCGGGGAGCCCCTCTGGGCCCAGACCGTGCCGGAGGCCGAGCGGGAAGACGGACCGGTCGGCGATGAGACCCAGGCTGGGCCGCTGCCGCTGCTGCCCTGCGCTCGCGCCTACGTGAGCCCCCGGCCGCCCTTCTACCGGCCTCTGGCCCCGACACTGCGGGCGCGCCGGCTGGAGCTGGGCGCTGAGCACGCGTTGCTGCTGGACGCGGCGGGCCAGGTGTTCTCCTGGGGCGGGGGCAGGTGAGGTGGGCCGGCTGGGCTTTTGCGGCGATGACGGGGTGGGGGTGGGGGGGTGCGGGTAAATGTGGCTCGGAGTGGGAGGTGAGCATACAGGGGGCAGGAGAGAGCAATTGGGGAGGGAAGGGGAGGGAAGGGGAAGGAGACTGCTTGGTGTAGTTGACTAGGGTCTCCCTTGCTCAGGCACGGACAGCTGGGCCACGGGACTCTGGAGGCAGAGCCGGAGCCGAGGCTGCTGCAGGCGCTGCAGGGCCTAACCATGGCTGAGGTGGCCGCAGGTGGCTGGCACTCTCTGTGTGTGAGTGGTGAGTGACCTAGTGCTTTTCCAAAACCAGCTCAAGGTCTCGTAGGCTCCAAACCTTTCTCCTTCTCTCGCAAATTGATGGGTGCCCTAGCCGGGCCTCCTCCCAAGCTCCTCCCACATCAGCCAGCCCAGTCATTCATGACTCCCTAACGCCTCTCAGATTCAGCCCCTCTGCTGCCACCATCACCCACTCGCACTCGGATTGTCACAATTGTTTCCTGTCTTCTGTTACTGGTCTCACTACCCCTCCCCTCCGTCTGCCTCCAGCCAGGGCTGTCTTTCTAAAATACTCCCCAAGGGAGAATGAAGGGGTGAGGGGCAACCGAGCTAAGGAGAAAAAAAAGGCAGCAGTTGCCCGGGTGGCCGTGATGTGTGGCACACAGTGGACACTTGGATGCCCACCGGGAGGATGATGATGGTGAGTGTGAGCTCTGGTGGTGCCATGGCTGGTGACCCAGGACCAGAATGAGGAGTTTCACTTTAGATTGTGTTCACCACTCTGGCAGGTGATCCAGGTGTAGCTGATCTCTAGGCTGTTGGGTGCAGCTGGGAGCGAATGATCTTTGCAAGGATCTGCATTTGGGGCTCTGGCCTCCACTTATATCATTACCGACCAGGTCCTGATACGCAGCAAGCTAGACGCTGAGATGCCAGGTTTACAGCCAAGAAACTCTTTGTTCACAAGACAGCCAAGCGAGGAAATGGGAGAATAATAAGTCTCAGATCTGCCTCCCTGAAGGGAGTTGGGGTATTTATGGGATAAGCAGGGTAGTCTTAGGCGTGGGGAAAGGTGATTGGAGGTAGGGAAGAAGGTGAGGTAATCAGTGTTCTGAGTAGGCATATCTGGGTCACATGCGTCTGCATATTCAAAATGGAGGCACTTTGGGAATTCCCTGGCGGTCCAGTGGTTAGGACTCGGCGCTTTCACTTCAGGGGCCCTGGTTCAGTCCCTGGTTGGGGAACTAAGATCCCACAAGCCGCGCAGTGTAGCCAAAACAAAAAAGTGGAGGCGCTTAACATGATCTGAGGGTGGAGTTTTCCAGCCCTCTGACATCAAAAGGCCATCCACTGGACATCTGCACAGGCCCAGTTTTAGGGTCAGTGGCCCCAACTAGTCCCCAGCTGGCTTTCATTGGGCAGGAGCTGACTCCAAGTTCTTGTGAAACAACTGAGTTGCATGAAGCTGGGAAGGTATGCAATTAAAGAGAAAAAAAGAAAAATAATGAAAGTGAACTTAATCAATGAAGGCACTTAACAAGCAAAGGGGTTTTAACAGGCTGTTCCGTCATCTGTTGTTCTGTAAGAGAAGTTCAAGAATTTCTATTAGTTATCAGCTTCTGTTAACTCCATGGGGCATGGTTTCATCAGGGGTCTTTAAAAGCTACCTATGCCTGTACTGTCCTGTCCATATTCACATGTAATGGGCCTGGGTCGGCAGCCAGGCTTGAGAATGAGTGGGCTGGAGGGAAGAGAAGAGAGGGCTGGAAGGTGAGCCCAATGGGAAGTCTCGCACTAAGGTCCAAAAGGCATTTGAGGCCTTGGTGTCGCATGGTTGGAGCACAGATGCTTCAGACCAGACCTCCCAGGTTCAAATCATCACCCTGCCCCTCGTGATCTTGGGCAGAGCACCTAACCTCTCTGTGCCTCAAGTTTTCTCTTGAATAAAATGGGGATATTGTGCTTAAAACAGTGGCACAGAATAAGCACTTGATAAAAATTAGCCACTGCTGTTAGTGAATTTTTAGCATAGGGCTGTTGCTCCAATCAACCAACTCCAGTGTTGTGAGAGCTTCCAGAGGCCTCCGGGGGAGGGGGAGGGTGCAATGGGTAAAGGGGGTTGGCTGGATGGTGACAGATGAAAACTAACCTCTTGGTGATAAGCACACTGTAGTGCATACAGAAGTCAAAATATAATGCTGTACACATGAAACTTATATAATGTTATAAACCAATACCATCTCAGTTAAAACAGTTTTTTAAAAGGCCTTCAGTAGGACCGGTGGCAGGTAGGGCTGACGAAAGGGGCCTGGGCTCAGTGGATGTGAAAAAAAGACCACTGGGGAACTTCCAGGGCCACATTTCCAAACTGCACGCGGGGGGAGTAGGGGGTGCAATTTAAAAAAAAAGGAAAAAATGAAAGTGGAGAGGAAGAGCCAGCAAGAGACTTCCTTTAAGAATAGGGTGACCTGAAGGCACTTAAGGGGGAAGGGGCCCTGTTGAGACCAGGAAGCTGCTGGGCCCTGAGGAAAGCACTCTGCCTGGAGTGCTGACTTGGGCAGGGCAGGCAGGAGTTGTCTTTAGGGAACTAGTGGGGTGTAGTGGAGTCTGGATGGATGCCCATGCTTAGGAGGTGGAGGGGGCGAACACAGTCTGTTAATGGGGCCCCTTTATCTCTCTTTCAGAGGCTGGGGATATTTATATCTGGGGCTGGAATGAATCAGGGCAGCTGGCCCTGCCCACCAAGAGCCTGGCAGAGGATGGAAAGACAACCGCAGAAGGTGAGAGTCAATTCTTTTTTTTTGATATATTTTATTGAAGTATAGTTGATTTATGTTGTGTTAATTTCTGCTGTATGGGAAAATGATTCAGTTATACATATATGTATACATATTCTTTTCCATTATGGTTTATCACAGCATATTGCATACAGTTCCCTGTGCTACACAGTAGGACCTTGTTTATCCATTTATATATAATAGTTGACATCTGCTAATCCCAAACTCCCAATCCATCCCTTCCCCATCCCCCTCCTCCTTGGCAACCACAAGTCTGTTGGTGAGGGTCAATTCTTGATTTCCACATGTTTCTGTCATTCCTGACTCCTGGCCATATTGTTGGCCTGAGAGCTACAGTGCTCAAAAGGGTACGTGACATCCTTGGGACCCCAGGACACAATGAAGGACTCTGAGCCCCTTATGAGAGGGAGCACGGCAAGGCTGATGCCAGTGTCAGCACTACATGCCCCACAAACCTGTCAACTCCAGCACTTCCCAGGGAATGTGGGGTTGGGAGCGATGGCTCTGGAGCTAGAGCAAGTGTGTCAGCTGTTGTAGTGAGTGAGTCAGTATATGAATGAGGTTTAGATCAGTGCTGAGTGTTCAGCATCATTATCATCATCCCTCTTATTACTTCTCTGAAGCCTCAGGACTGAATGAAGATGGTTCTGAAGTGAAGACAGTAGCCGGGGGTGAGGATGGAGCCCCCGCCCCCTTCATAGCTGTCCAGCCCTTCCCGGCTTTACTGGACCTCCCCCTGGGCTCAGATGCAGTCAAGGCCAGCTGTGGATCCCGGCACACAGCGGTGGTGACAAGTGAGTGGGGCTGGGTAGGCTGGTTCAGGATGGAGCGGGAGGCCCTCCACCCCGCTCTCTAGCTGGTGGCTGCAGAAAAGGGTGTGGTCACCTAAACAACTACCATTTTAATTAAGCATCTTTGACGTGTACTGAGTAGCTGCCCCACTCAGTACACTCCCACGGGGCTTTAACAGTGGCTCCCCAGCCTGTCAGGCCCCGAAGGTTCTTCCTTCTGGAGGGAGGCTAGTGTTGCCAGCCTTTCATCTGACAGCAGGGCTGTCCTAAACTCAGCAGCTGTCAGTTGCAGGCCAATCAGTCCGCATATAGGGAGGTGAACTTTTTCAGTTTGGATCCTTTATCACCCCAAATGTGACTAGACAGTTGTTAAAGAGAGAGAGGATATGTTTTGCTACGCCAAGTAAGTCTCGTGGTGACCAGAACATGCTGGCAGGCCGAGCTGGACAAATGCCTAGTCAAAGAGCAGTGGTGTCAGCTCCTTACTGTCCTTTTGCTGTCCTTTGGTTGCAGGAACGGGGGACCTCTACACCTGGGGCTGGGGTGAGTAAAAGGTTTGCTTTTGTGATGCTTAAACCAAGGGGAGGAAAGACCTGGGAGTAGAGGGCAGGTGACAACAGCCATGCAGAGAAGTGGAAGCAGGGGACTCGGCCTGACCATTGGGACTGAAAAGCTGTCTACTCCCTTCTCTGGAACAGATCTAGGCACACTAAGAGGGGCAGAGACCAGACAAGAGAGAAATAGGACAACATGTCAGTATTTCCCATCTACCTTTCTGAAAAGGTATTTGTCTTAAGGGAATATTTAGCCAGCAGTCATGAAACATCTTTTGGTCTGGCACTGGGTAGAGAAAAAGATAAAATAAAAATCTCTGCTCTGAACATCTGAGCCTAGGAGTGGGGAGCCTGGAGGAGCATCTTTCCTCTTGGGGACCTGTGGAATTGCCTGGTCCTGGAGGCTCTGTGGTGCTGGTCTCCTGAATTCACAGAGCAGACACCAGCAGACTGGTGGCTTAAGCCCAGCACTTCAGTCGATGGGCTGTTTTTCCTTCCTGGAGGGGAAAAGCCACAAGGCCCAGTGGAGAGGATGGCAAAGCAGCTCATTTCACTTTAGGTAAATATGGACAGCTTGGCCACAAAGACACGACCAGCTTGGATCGGCCCTGCCGTGTGAAGTACTTTGTAGATAAGCAACTCCAAGTAAGGACCGTGAGCTGTGGGCCCTGGAACACCTATGTGTATGCTGTGGAAAAAGAGAAGAGCTGACATGTATAGATAAGGGCATAAAATGAATGTAGAGTGAAAAATTATGAAGCTAACACCTGTGAAACTCCCCCCAGGTCAAGGAAAACCATTGCCAGCACCCCAGAGGCCCCACATTTGGCCTTCCCTATCACAGCCCTCTTGCTCCACCTTAGAGCAGGCAGCATCCTCAACTTTGTCTTCACATTAGAAACACCTGGAGGGAACTCCCTGGCGGTCCAGTGGTTAGGACTCTGCGCTTTCACTGCCTGGGGCATGGGTTCAATCCCCAGTCTGGGAACTAAGATCACACAAGCCGCGTGGCACAGTGTGGCCCAAAAAAAAAAAAGGAAAAGAAAGAAACACCTGGAGATTTGAAACTGGATGCCTAAAGCCAGCATCGCAGACACAATGAAATCAGAACTTAGGGGTGTGGAACCTAGATGTGGGTAGATTTTTTAGGCTGCCCCACCCCTGGTGATTTGGAGGTAGTGCTAAGATTGGGAACCACTAGAGGTCATCTTCTTTTGTTATTCATATACCTGTTTTCATTTTGACTCATACCATTCCTTGTATGCATCTTTATACAATATAATTTGTCTGCTTTTGAACTTTAGGTAAATAGAATCATTCTGTGTATGTTCTTTTACGTCTTGTTTTTTCATCAGCACCGTGTGATTCATCTGTGGTGTCGTGCAGTTGATTCATTTTTTATTGTTATATGGTATTCCATTGTATGAATTATACCTCAAGTTATATATTCTCTTACTGATAGTAATTTCTTTTTTCTTATTGAGTTAAAATACACATAACAAAAAATTTACTATCTTAATCATTTTTAAGTGGCATTAAATACGTTCACATTGTTGTGTAGCCATCACCACCATCCATTCCCATCTCTTTTCATCTTGTAAATCTGAAGCTCTACAGCTATAAACAATAACTCCCTGTTCTCCCCAGCCCCTGGCAACCATCATTATACCTTGTGTCTGTCCTGTGCTCTTGACTACTCTACGTACCTAATATAAGTGGAATCATACAGTATTTATCTTTTAATAAGATAAATATTGGCTTATTTCACTTAGCATAATGTTCTCAAGATTCATCTATGTTATAGCATATTGCAGAATTTCCTTCCTTTTTAGGTCTGAATAATATTCCATTGTATGTATATACCACATTTTGTTTATCCATTCATTGGTTGATGGACACTTGGGTTGCTTTCATGTTTTAGCTGTTGTGAATACTGCTCCTATGAACATGGGTTTACAAACATCTCTTTGAGACTGTGCTTTTAATTTTTTTGGATATATACCCTAAAGTGGAATTGCTGGGTCATATGGTAATTCTATTTTTAATTTTTTGAGGAGCCTACATACTGTTTTCCACAGTGGCTTTCCCATTTTACAATCCCACCAATAGTGCACAAGTGTTCCAACTTCTCCACATCCTCACCGAATACTGTTTTCTGTTTTTTTGACAGTAACCATCCTGATAGGTGTGAGGTGGTATCTCATTGTAATTTTGATTTGCGTTTCCCTAATAATTAGTGATGTTAAGCATCTTTTCATGTGCTTATTGGCCATTCACATATCTTTTTTGGAGAAATGTCTATTCAAGTCCTTTGCCCATTTTTGAATCTGATTTTGTGTGTGTGTGTGTGTGTGTGTGTGTGTGTGTGTGTGTGTGTGTGTGTGTGTGTGTTGTTTTAGGAGTTCTCTATATATTCTAGATACTAATCCCTTATCAAATAAGTGATTTGGAAATATTTTCTCCCATTCTGTTGGTTGCCTTTTTATTTTGTTGATACTGTCTCAATGTAAAAAGTTTAATTTTCATGAAGTCCAATTTGTCTATTTTTTCTTTTGTTGCCTATGCCTTTGTTGTCATATCTGAGAAATCATCACCAAATCCAATATTATGAAGCTTCTGTCCTATGTTTTTCCAAGAATTTTATTGTTTTAGGTTTTATATTTTGGCCCTTGATCCATTTTGAGTTACTTTTGTATATAGTGTTAGGTAAGAGTCCAACTTCATTCTTTTGCATGTGGTTATCCAGTTTTCCCAGCACCATTTGTTGAAAAGGCTGTCCTTTCCTCATTGAATGGCCTTGGCACCCTTCTCAAAAATCATTTGATTGTATATTCGAGGGTTTATTTCTGGGCTCTCTATTCTATTTCATTGATCTATATGTCTGTCTCTTTTTATGTCAATACTGTTGTGATTACTATAGCTTTGTATTAGGTTTTGAAACCAAGAAGTGTGATTCCTCCAGTTTTAGTCTTTTTCAAAATTGTTTTGTCTGTTGGGGTCCCTTGAGATCCCATATGAGTTTTAGTGTTTTTCTATTTCTGTATAAAAGTCCTTGATATTTTAAGAATTGCACTGAATCTATAGATTGCTTTGGGTACTACTAACATTTTAACAATTTTTTTTTAATTTATTTTTTTTGGCCACGTCGGTTGAGGCACATGGGGTCTTCATTGAGGCGTGCGGGATCCTCTGTTGTGGCGCGGGCTCCTCATTGTGGCACTCGGGCTTCTCTCTAGTTGCAGTGTGCGGGTTTTCTCTCTCTAGTTCTGGCATGCAGGCTCCAGAGCGCGTGGGCTCTGTAGTTTGCGGCACGTGGGCTGTCTTGTTGAGGCGCGTGAGCTCCGTGGTTGTGGTACACGGGTTTAGTTTCCCCGCGGCATGTGAGATCTTTGTTCCCCAACCAGGGATCGAACCTCTGTCCCCTGCATTGAAAGGCAGGTTCTTTACCACTGGACCACCAGGGAAGTCCACTTTTAACAACATTAAGTCTTCCAGTCCATGATCGTGGGATGTGTTTCCATTTATTTATGTCTATAATTTCTTTCAGGAGTGTTTTGTAGTTTTCATTGTACATGTCTTTTACCTCCTTGGTTAATTCCTAAGTATTTTATTCTTTTTGATGCTACTATATATGGAATCATTTTTTAAAATTAATTATTTTTGGCTGCGTTGGGTCCTTGCTGCTGCACGCGGGCTTTCTCTAGTTTCAATGAGCCAGGGCTACTCTTTGTTGTGGTGTGCAGGCTTCTCATTGCAGTGGCTTCTCTTGTTGCGGAGCTCTAGGCACGCGGGCTTCAGTAGTTGTGGCTCATAGGCTCTAGAGCGCAGGCTCAGTAGTTGTGGTGCACGGGCTTAGTTGCTCCGCGGCATGTGGGATCTTCCCAGCCCAGGGCTCGAACCCAGCTCCCCTGCAGTGGCAGGTGGATTCTTAACCACTGTGCCACCAGGGAAGCCCTGGAATCATTTTTGTAATTTCCTTTTTGGATTGTTCATTGTGTATAGAAATACAACTGATTTTTGTGTGTTGACTTTGTATCTTGCTACTTTGCTGAAGTCATTTATTAGTTCTAACAGTCTTTAGGATTTTCTACATATAAGATCATTCATCTGCAGAGATACTTTTACTTCTTCCTTTCTAATTTGGATGCCTTTTATTTCTTTTATAACCTAATGGCTCTGACTAGAACTTCCATTACTATGTTGAATAAAAGTGGTGAAAGTGGGCATCCTTGCCTTGTTCCTGATCTTAGAGGAAAAGCCATTGAGTATTATGTTTGCTGTGGGATTTTCATATACGGATTTTATTGTGTGGAAGTAGTTCCCCTCTTTTCCTATTTTACTGAGTGTTTTTAATAACGAAAGGGTGCAGAATCTTGCTTTTTCTACATCAGTTGAGATGATCATGTGTTTTTTTTCCTTCATTTTGTTGATGTAGCTTGTTACATTGATCATCCTTGTATTCCAGGAATAAATCTCACTTGGTCATGATGTATAATCCTTTTCAAGTGTTGCTGAATTCTGTTTGCTAGTATTTTGCTGAAGATTTTTTTCATCTATGTTCAAAAGGGATATTGGTCTATCGTTTTCCTGTAGTGTCTTCTGGCTTTGGTATCAAAGTTATGCTGGCCTCACAGAATGAGTTAGGAAGTGTTTCTTCCTCTGAAATATTTTGGAAAAATTTGAGAAGGATTGGTGTTAGTTCTTTAAATATTTGGTAGAATTCACAGTGAAGCCATTAGGTCCAAGGCTTTTCTTTCTTGGGAAATTTTTTTTTTTAATTATTTGTTTATTTTTGGCTGTGTTGGGTCTTCATTGCTGCATGCAGGCTTTGTCTAGTTGCAGTCAGCAGGGGCTACTCTTTGTTGCGGTGCACGGGCTTCTCATTGTGGTAGTTTCATCTTGTTGCGGATCACGGGCTCTAGGCACATGGGCTCAGTAGTTGTGGCTTGTGGGCTCTACAATGCCCGCTCAGCAGTTGTGGCGCACGGGCTTAGTTGCTCCGCGGCCTGTGGGATCTTCCCGGACCAGGCCTCAAACCCATGTCCCCTGCATTGGCAGGCGGATTCTTAACCACTGTGCCACCAGGGAAGCCCTTTCCTGGGAAATTGTTGAGTAGTGATTCAATCTCCTTACTAGTTATAGGTCTATTCAGATTGTTTATTTCTTTGTGATTTAGTCTTGATAGGTTTTGTGTTTCTAGGAACATGTCCATTTCACCCAGGTAATCTGATTTGTTGGTGTACAATTAATTGCTCATAGTACTCTTTTAAAAAAATTTTTTTTTATTTATTTGGCTGCACCAGGTCTTAGTTGCAGCATGCGGGATCTAGTTTGCTGACCAGGGATTGAACCCAGGCCCCCTGCCCTGGGAGCAAGGAGTCCTAACTGCTGTACTACCAGGGAAGTCCCCATAGTACTCTTTTAAAACCCTTTTTTCTTTCTGTAGAATTAGTAGCAATGTCCCTGCTTTCATTTTTTTAAATATATAAATTTGTTTATTTTTATTTTTGGCTGCGTTGGGTCTTCCGTTGCCACACAGGGGCTTTCTCTATTTGAGGCGAGGAGGCTACTCTTTGTTGTGGTGGTGGGCTTCTCATTGCAGTGGCTTCTCTTGTTGGGGAGTAAAGGCTCTAGGTGTGCAGGCTTAGTTGCTCCATGGCATGTAGGATCTTCCTGGACCAGGGATCGAACCTGGGTCCCCTGCACTGGCAGACAGATTCTTAACCACTGCGGCACCAGGGAAGTCCCTTTGCTTTCATTTCTGATTTTAATGACTTGTGTCTTTTTTCCTTAGTCCATCTAGCTAAAATTTCATTGATCTTTTTAAAGAACCAACTTTTGGTTTCACTGATTTTCTCTATTGTTTTTCTATACTGAATTTTGTATCTTTGCTGTAATCTTTATTTCCTTCCTTCTGCTAGCTTTTGGTTTAGTTTGTTCTTTTTCTAGTTTTTAAGTTGAAAGTTAGATGGCTGACAAGATCTTTCTTGTTTTTTTAACGTGAACATTTACAGCTATAATTTCCCCTTAGCACTGCTTTTGCTGCATCCCATAAGTTTTGGTATGCTTTGTTTTTTTCATTCATTCTAAGTATTTTCTAATTTCCCCTGTGATTTCCTCTTTGGTCCACTGGTTATTTTTAATTAATATTAAATATTAATATTTACATAAAATATAAATATTAATATAAATATTAAGCCCTGGCGAGCGGGGGCTACTCTTCATTGAGGTGTGTGGGCTGCAGTGGCTTCTCTTTGTTACAGAGCACAGGCTCTAGGCACGTGGGCTTCAGCAGTTGTGGCACACGGGCTCAGTAGTTGTGTATGGGCTGTAGAGCTCAGGCTCAGTAGTTGTGGCGCGCGGGCTTAGCTGCTCTGCGGCATGTGGGATCTTCCCGGACCAGGGCTTGAACCCATGTCCCCTGCATTGGCAGGTGGATTCTTCACCACTGCATCATCAGGGAAGTCCCCAGGACCATCATTTTCAAGTCTTTGTCTAATATAGCTGCCATTAAGTCTTTTTCAGGGACAAGATTCTGGTGATTTATTTTCTTTTGAATAGGCCATACTCTCATGTTTCTTTGCATGTCTTGTGACTTTTTTGTTGAATACTGGACATTTGAATCTGGTAATATGGTAACTCTGGGAATCAGATTCTCCCCCTTCCCCAGGGTTTGCCATTGTTTTGTTTTTCTGAATTGTCGTAGGCTGTCTTTGTACCAAGGATCAGCCTGAGGTGTAAACGTAATATCGTCTTTTCTGAGCCTTTCCTTAGGTATTGTGGTTACTTTCTAATTTTCCCCATATATACAGATACTTTTGAATGTCCTAGTCTTTAACATCTGACTCCCAAAAGGGAAAAAGTGAAAAATGAAGGGGGAACATAAAGGCACTGATCTGTTAAATTTCCTGGAAGTCACCTGGGTGGGTTGCTAGTACCAGAGGGAGGAAAACAGTTCTCACAGAGTGGTGGTTGTGGGTTACTGGCTATCTGGCGGCTCCCTGGAGGACCAGTGCAAGAGCTCACCTTTGTTTTGCCAGACTTAGTGTTCCCAGGGCTGGGCAACTTTTGCTGAAAGTATTTAAAGGCATAAGTATTGCCTGCAATAACCTGGGCAAGGGAAAGATCTGGGAAGAAAGAGCTTGGGAAAGGAGATGATAGGGAGAAAGGCCTTTTAAAAGGTCCCACAGTATATTGGGGAATCAAAGCATAACGCATGCCCAGGGCTGGATATTTGCTCAGAAATGCCTGAGAAAACAATAAGCTTTCATGTCTAGCATTCAGGCTCTACACAAGCAGGACTGAAAGCTAAGGCAGAGTTGTAAACAGCCTGGCTAAGCATTAAAGGCTTGCTCCAACACAAAGCCAATCATCTGTAAAGAGTGTTATTTTTTTTTCTCACTTTTCTTTTAATAAGTGAGTTTTGCAAGGTTGCAGGATACAAGAGCAATATACAAAAATCAACTGCTATATGTAGCCAAGCAACAACCAGAAATTCTAATTTAAAAATACCATTTACAATAGCATCAAGAAACCTGAAATACTTAGGGATAAATCTGACAAAGATGTGAAAGATCTGTAAACATGACCTACAAAATACTGAGAGAAATTAAAGAAAACCTAAATAAATGGAGAGATATGCCTTGTTCAGGGGTTGTCAGTTCTCCCTCAGTTGGTCTACAGATTCAATGCAATGCCAATCAAAATCCTACCAGATTTTGGGTAGAAATTGACAAGCTTTTTTCCTAAAACTCATACAGAAATGCACAGTAACCAGAACAGACAAAATAACGTTTAAAAGCACCAAGCTGGAAAGCTAACATTACCTGATTTCAAGAATTCGTATAAATCCTCAGTAATTAAGACAGGGTGGTACTGTCATTAGGACAAATAGATCAGCGGAACAGAAATGTACAGTGGAGAAGGTTTAGCTTTTCAGCTAATGGTGCTGGACAACTGGCTACCTGTATGCAAAAAGAATGAACTTAAAGCCATACCTGGAGCCATACAGATAGATGACACACACAGAGCCAAAATGAATCAGACGTAAATGTAAAACTGAAAACTTTAAACTTCTAGGAGAAAACCTTTATCATCTGGGGTTAGGTAAAGATTTCTTAGAGCAACAGCAGTACAATCCAAAGAACAAATGGATTTCATCAAAATTAAACCTCTGCTCTTCAGTGACACTGTTAAAAGAATTAAAGCAGCCTGAAATTAATATATGTCAATTATACTTCAAGAAAACAAAAAGAAGCCACAGATGGGGATAAGATCTTTGCAAAACATACACCTGATAAAAGAACTTGTATGCAGGATATATAGAGAGCTCTCAAAACTCAACAATAAGAACATAGCTCTGGAATTCCCTGGCAGTCCAGTGGTTAGGACTCTGCACTTCTACTGCTGAGGGCCTGGGTTCGATCCCTGGTTGAGGATCTAAGATCTCATAAGCCATGTGGGCACAGCCAAAAAAATAAAAAATACAATTCAATTTTTAAAATGGCCAAAAATAGTAAACAGGTACTTCATCAAAGAAGATAAAAATGATGGCAAAAAAGTACACAAAAAGATGTTAAACATCATTAGTCATTAGGGAAGTGAAAATTCCAACCACAATGAGATACCATTTCACAGCCACTAAAATGGCTAAAATTATAAAGACTGACCATACAAAGTGTTGGAAAAGATTGAAGAAATTGGAACCTTCAGGGACTTCCCTGGTGGCACAGTGGTTAAGAATCCACCTGCCAATGCAGGGGACACGGGTTCGATCCCTGGTCTGGGAAGATCCCACATGCCACGAAGCAACTAAGCCTGTGAGCCACAGCTACTGAGCCTGCACTCTAGAGCCCACGAGCCACAACTACTGAGCCCACGTGCTGCAACTACTGAAGCCCGCACACCTACAGCCCACGCTCCACAGCAAGAGAAGCCACCACAATGAGAAGCCCATGCACTGCAATGAAGAGTAGTCCCCACTCACAACTAGAGAAAGCCTGTGTGCAGCAACAAAGACCCAACACAGCCAAAAATAAATGATAAAAAAAAAAAAGAAATTAGAACCCTTATACATTACTGATGAGAATGTAAAATAGTCCAACTGCTTTGGAAAACCGTTTGGCAGTTTTTTAAAAAGTTAAACATACACCTACCATATGTATGATGCAGGCATTCCACTCCTAGGTATTTAGCCAAAAGAAAATATATCTCCATACAAAGACTTGTACATAGCAATGAAACCAGAAGTTTCCTAATAGTACCTCAGCCTCTTTTTTTTTTTTCATTTTAACATCTTTATTGGAGTATAATTGCTTTACAATGGTATGTTAGTTTCAGCTTCACAACAAAATGAATCAGTTATATATACACATATGTTCCCATATCTCTTCCCGCTTGTGTCTCCCTCCCTCCCACCCTCCCTATCGCACCCCTCCAGGCGGTCACAAAGCACCGAGCTGATCTCCCTGTGCTATGCAGCTGCTTCCCACTAGCTATCTACCTTACTACGTTTGTTAGTGTGTATATGTCCGTGCCTCTCTCTCGCCCTGTCACAGCTCACCCTTCCCCCTCCCCATAACCTCAAGTCCGTTCTCTAGTAGGTCTGCGTCTTTATTCCTGCCTTACCCCTAGGTTCTTCATGACATTTTTTTCCCCTTAAATTCCATATATATGTGTTAGCATACGGTATTTGTCTTTTTCTTTCTGACTTACTTCACTCTGTATGACAGACTCTAGGTCTATCCACCTCATTACAAATAGCTCAATTTCGTTTCTTTCTATGGCTGAGTAATATTCCATTGTATATATGTGCCACATCTTCTTTATCCATTCATCCGATGATGGGCACTTAGGTTGTTTCCATCTCCGGGCTACTGTAAATAGAGCTGCAATGAACATTTTGGTACATGACTCTTTTTGAATTATGGTTTTCTCAGGGTATATGCCCAGTAGTGGGATTGCTGGGTCATATGGTAGTTCTATTTGTAATTTTTTAAGGAACCTCCATACTGTTCTCCACAGTGGCTGTATCAATTTACATTCCCACCAACAGTGCAAGAGGGTTCCCTTTTCTCCACACCCTCTCCAGCATTTATTGTTTCTAAATTTTTTGATGATGGCCATTCTGACTGGTGTGAGATGATATCTCATTGTAGTTTTGATTTGCATTTCTCTAATGATTAGTGATGTTGAGTATTCTTTCATGTGTTTGTTGGCAGTCTGTATATCTTCTTTGGAGAAATGTCTATTTAGGTCCTCTGCCCATTTTTGGATTGGGTTGTCTGTTTTTTTGTTATTAAGCTGCATGAGCTGCTTATAGATTTTGGAGATTAATCCTTTGTCAGTTGCTTCATTTGCAAATATTTTCTCCCATTCTGAGGGCTGTCTTTTGGTCTTGTTTATGGTTTCCTTTGCTGTGCAAAAGCTTTTAAGTTTCATTAGGTCCCATTTGTTTATTTTTGTTTTTATTTCCATTTCTCTAGGAGGTGGGTCAAAAAGGACCTTGCTGTGATTTATGTCATATAGAGTGTCCTGCCTGTTTTCCTCTAAGAGTTTGATAGTTTCTGGCCTTACATTTAGGTCTTTAATCCATTTTGAGCTTATTTTTGTGTATGGTGTTAGGGAGTGATCTAATCTCATACTTTTACATGTAGCTGTCCAGTTTTCCCAGCACCACTTATTGAAGAGGCTGTCCTTTCTCCACTGTACACTCCTGCCTCCTTTATCAAAGATTAGTTGACCATAGGTGCGTGGGTTTATCTCTGGGCTTTCTATCCTGTGCCATTGATCTATATTTCTGTTTCTGTGCCAGTACCATACTGTCTTGATTACTGCAGCTTTGTAGTATAGTCTGAAGTCAGGAAGCCTGATTCCTCCAGCTCCGTTTTTCGTTCTCAAGACTGCTTTGGCTATTCGGGGTCTTTTGTGTTTCCATACAAATTGTGAAATTTTTTTGTTCTAGTTCTGTGAAAAATGCCAGTGGTAGTTTGATAGGGATTGCATTGCATCTGTAGATTGCTTTGGGTAGTAGAGTCATTTTCACAATGTTGATTCTCCCAATCCAAGAACATGGTATATCTCTCCATCTATTTGTATCATCTTTAATTTCTCTCATCACTGTCTTATAATTTTCTGCATACAGGTCTTTTGTCTCCTTAGGTAGGTTTATTCCTAGATATTTTATTCTTTTTGTTGCAATGGTAAATGGGAGTGTTTTCTTGATTTCACTTTCAGATTTTTCATCATTAGTATATAGGAATGCCAGAGATTTCCGTGCATTAATTTTGTATCCTGCTACTTAACCAAATTCATTGATTAGCTCTAGTAGTTTTCTGGTAGCATCTTTAGGATTCTCTATGTATAGTATCATGTCATCTGCAAATAGTGACAGCTTTACTTCTTCTTTTCCGATTTGGATTCCTTTTATTTCCTTTTCTTCTCTGATTGCTGTGGCTAAAACTTCCAAAACTATGTTGAATAAGAGTGGTGAAAGTGGGCAACCTTGTCTTGTTCCTGATCTTAGTGGAAATGCTTTCAGTTTTTCACCATTGAGGACGATGTTGGCTGTGTGTTTGTCATATATGGCCTTTATTATGTTGAGGAAAGTTCCCTCTATGCCTACTTTCTGCAGGGTTTTTATCATAAATGGGTGTTGAATTTTGTCAAAAACTTTCTCTGCATCTATTGAGATAATCATATGGTTTTTCTCCTTCAATTTGTTAATATGGTGTATCACGTTGATTGATTTGCGTATATTGAAGAATCCTTGCATTCCTGGAATAAACCCCACTTGATCACGGTGTATGATCCGTTTAACGTGCTGTTGGATTCTGTTTGCTAGTATTTTGTTGAGGATTTTTGCATCTATGTTCATCAGTGATATTGGCCTGTAGTTTTCTTTCTTTGTGACATCCTTGTCTGGTTTTGGTATCAGGGTGATGGTGGTCTCGTAGAATGAGTTTGGGAGTGTTCCTCCCTCTGCTATATTTTGGAAGAGTTTGAGAAGGATAGGTGATAGCTCTTCTCTAAATGTTTGATAGAATTCGCCTGTGAAGCCATCTGGTCCTGGGCTTTTGCTTGTTGGAAGATTTTTAATCACAGTTTCAATTTCAGTGCTTGTGATTGGTCTGTTCATATTTTCTATTTCTTCCTGATTCAGTCTTGGCAGGTTGTGCCTTTCTAAGAATTTGTCCATTTCTTCCAGGTTGTCCATTTTATTGGCATAGAGTTGCTTGTAGTAATCTCTCATGATCTTTTGTATTGCTGCAGTGTCAGTTGTTACTTCTCCTTTTTCATTTCTAATTCTATTGATTTCACTCTTCTCCCTTTTTTTCTTGATGAGTCTGGCTAATGGTTTATCAATTTTGTTTATCCTTTCAAAGAACCAGCTTTTAGTTTTATTGATCTTTGCTATCGTTTCCTTCATTTCTTTTTCATTTATTTCTGATCTGATTTTTATGATTTCTTTCCTTCTGCTAACTTTGGGGTTTTTTTGTTCTTCTTTCTCTAATTGCTTTAGGTGCAAGGTTAGGTTGTTTATTCGAGATGTTTCCTGTTTCTTAACGTAGGATTGTATTGCTATAAACTTCCCTCTTAGAACTGCTTTTGCTGCATCCAATAGATTTTGAGTCGTTGTGTCTCCATTGTCATTTGTTTCTAGGTATTTTTTGATTTCCTCTTTGATTTCTTCAGTGATCACTTCATTATTAAGTATTGTATTGTTTAGCCTCCATGTGTTTGTATTTTTTACAGATCTTTTCCTGTAATTGATATCTAGTCTCATAGCGTTGTGGTCAGAAAAGATACTTGATACAATTTCAATTTTCTTAAATTTACCAAGGCTTGATTTGAGACCCAAGATATGGTCTATCCTGGAGAATGTTCCATGAGCACTTGAGAAAAATGTGTATTCTGTTGTTTTTGGATGGAATGTCCTATAAATATCAATTAAGTCCATCTTGTTTAATGTATCATTTAAAGCTTGTGTTTCCTTATTTATTTTCATTTTGGATGATCAGTCCATTGGTGAAAGTGGGGTATTAAAGTCCCCTACTATGAATGTGTTACTGTCGATTTCCCCTTTTATGGCTGTTAGTATTTGCCTTATGTATTGAGGTGCTCCTATGTTGGGTGCATAAATATTTACAATTGTTATATCTTCTTCTTGGATCGATCCCTTGATCATTATGTAGTGTCCTTCTTTGTCTCTTCTAATAGTCTTTATTTTAAAGTCTATTTTGTCTGATATGAGAATTGCTACTCCAGCTTTCTTTTGGTTTCCATTTGCATGAAATACCTTTTTCCATCCCCCCTTACTTTCAGTCTGTATGTGTCTCTAGGTCCGAAGTGGGTCTCTTGTAGACAGCAAATATATGGGTCTTGTTTTTGTATCCATTCAGCCAATCTGTGTCTTTTGGTGGGAGCATTTAGTCCATTTACATTTAAGGTAATTATCGATATGTATGTTCCCATTCCCATTTTCTTAATTGTTTTGTGTTCATTATTGTAGGTCTTTTCCTTCTCTTGTGTTTCTTGCCTAGAGAAGTTCCTTTAGCAGTTTTTGTAGAGCTGGTTTGGTGGTGCTGAACTCTCTCAGCTTTTGCTTGTCTCTAAAGGTTTTAATTTCTCCGTCAAATCTGAATGAGATCCTTGCTGGGTAGAGTAATCTTGGTTGCAGGTTTTTCTCCTTCATCACTTTCAATATGTCCTGCCACTCCCTTCTGGCTTGCAGAGTTTCTGCTGAAAGATCAGCTGTTAACCTTATGGGGATTCCCTTGTGTGTTATTTGTTGTTTTTCCCTTGCTGCTTTTAATATGCTTTCTTTGTATTTAATTTTTGACAGTTTGATTAATATGTGTCTTGGCGTATTTCTCCTTGGATTTATCCTGTATGGCACTCTTTGTGCTTCCTGGACTTGATTAACTATTTCCTTTCCCATATTAGGGAAGTTTTCAACTATAATCTCTTCAAATATTTTCTCAGTCCCTTTCTTTTTCTCTTCTTCTTCTGGAACCCCTATAATTCGAATGTTGGTGCGTTTAATGTTGTCCCAGAGGTCTCTGAGACTGTCCTCAGTTCTTTTTATTCTTTTTTCTTTATTCTGCTCTGCATTAGTTATTTCCACTATTTTATCTTCCAGATTACTTATCCGTTCTTCTGCCTCAGTTATTCTGCTATTGATCCCATCTAGAGTATTTTTCATTTCATTTATTGTGGTGTTCATCATTGTTTGTTTCATCTTTAGTTCTTCTAGGTCCTTGTTAAATGTTTCTTGCATTTTGTCTATTCTATTTCCAAGATTTTGGATCATCTTTACTATCATCATTCTGAATTCTTTTTCAGGTAGACTGCCTATTTCCTCTTCATTTGTTAGGTCTGGTGGGTTTTTATCTTGCTCCTTCATCTGCTGTGTGTTTTTCTGTCTTTTCATTTTGCTTACCTTACTGTGTTTGGGGTCTCCTTTTTGCAGGCTGAAGGTTCGTAGTTCCTGTTGTTTTTAGTGTCTGTCCCCAGTGGCTAAGGTTGTTTCAGTGGGTTGTGTAGGCTTCCTGGTGGAGGGGAATAGTGCCTGTGTTCTGGTGGATGAGGCTGGATCTTGTCTTTCTGGTGGGCAGGTCCACGTCTGGTGGTGTGTTTTGGGGTGTCTGTAGACTTATTATGATTTTGGGCAGGCTTTCTGCTAATGGGTGGGGTTGTGTTCCTGTCTTTCTAGTTGTTTGGCATAGGATGTCCAGCACTGTAGCTTGCTGGTCGTTGAGTGAAGCTGGGTCCTGGCCTTGAGATGGAGATCTCTGGGAGATTTTCACCGTTTGCTATTATGTGCAGCTGGGAGGCCTCTTGTGGACCAGTGTCCTGAAGTTGGCTCTCCCACCTCAGAGGCACAGCACTAACTCCTGGCTGCAGCACCAAGAGCCTTTCATCCACACGGCTCCTTAATTTGGGATGATTTGTTGTCTATTCAGGTATTCCACAGATGCAGGGTACATCAAGTTGATTGCTGTTTCTGAGGCTGCTTTCCCTTTCTCTTCTTTGTTCTCACAGCTCCCAGGGGCTCAGCTTTGGATTTGGCCTCGCCTGTGCATGTAGGTCGCCGGAGGGTGTCTGTTCTTTGCTCAGACAGGGCGGGGTTAAAGGAGCCGCTGATTCGGAGGCTCTGGCTCACTCAGGCCAGGGGGTAGGGAGGGTCACGGAGTGCAGGGCGAGCCTGCGGCGGCAGAGGCCAGCATGATGTTGTGCCAGCCTGAGGCGCGCCGTGTATTCTCCCAGGGGAGTTGTCCCTGGATCCCGAGACCCTGGCAGTGGCGGGCTGCACAGGCTTCCCGGAATGGGGGTGTGGATAGTGACCTGTGTTCACACACAGGCTTCTTGGTGGCAGCAGCAGCGGCCTTAGTGTTTCATGTCTGTCTCTGGGGTCCGCACTTTTAGCTGCAGCTCGCGCCCATCTCTGGAGCTCCTTTAAGCAGCATTCTTAATCCCCTCTCCTCGTGCACCAGGAAATAAAGAGGGAAGAAAATGTCTCTTGCCTCTTCGGCAGGTCCAGACTTTTCCCCCTGCAGGCTGTGTTCACGCCGCCAACCCCAGTCCTCTCCCGGTGCTCTGACTGAAGCCCGAGCCTCAGCTCCCAGCCCTGCCCGCCCCGGCGGGTGAGCAGACAAGCCTCTCCGCTGGTGAGTGCCGGTCGGCACCGCTCCTCTGTGCGGGAATCTCTCCGCTTTGCCCTCCGCAGCCCTGTTGCTGTGCTCTCCTCTGCGGTACCGAAGCTTCCCCCTCCGCCACCCGCAGTCGCCGCCCGCGAAGGGGCTTCCTAGTGTGTGGACACTTTTCCTCCTTCACAGCTCCCTCCTGCTGGTGCAGGACCTGTCCCTATCCTTTTGTCTCTGTTTATTTTTTTCTTTTGCCCTACCCAGGTACGTGGGGGGTTTCTTGCCTTTTGGGAGGTCTGAGGTCTTCTGCCAGCATTCAGTAGGTGTTCTGTAGTTGTTGTTCCACGTGTAGATGTATTTCTGGTGTATCTGTGGGGAGGAAGGTAATCTCTGCGTCTTACTCTTCCGCCATCTTCCCTGAAGTCCGTGAATTCCCTCAGCCTCTTTATACATCAGGATTTAGGCTTTTTATTCCTCTCAAAAAACCTTTTTTCTCAGAATAAGAAATGTTCTTAATTTAGAAACACTCAAAAGAATGTGAAAATCATACTCCTGACTAAAAATTTCTTGCATGTTCTTTTAGTCTTTTCTGTTTTCCACAGACAAAAACCAACCAAAAAGTGACATGGGGAACAACGAAAACACACACCACAGTATATATCTTTGAAATATAAGTATACACATTTTAATTTATTTTAAAGAATATTTATATTTTAAAATCAGGACATTTATACGTATGCCTAAACAGCATGGCTGACACAGACCAAATCCACACTGGTAAGCTTCCAAGAACCATTTACTGTGCTGACAGTAGTGCTGGTGCAGGCAGATGGAGAATAAATAATAGTGCTTTGGGGAGCACAGTAGTGATTGATACATAGGGTAGGTAAAGAAAGAGCCTCATCGTGGACGCTACAGCATGCAGCTCCCAGTACTGATATGTGCAAAGTTCCAGATCTCCATGACAGAAACGGCCCAACCCATCCAAACAGCCTCCCAACTTGGCTGGCAAGTGCAGAGGGTGGAGGAACTCAGGCACAGGGGGCACAGGGATGGGGAACTGGACCCAGAGAAAAACTGAAGAAGCAGAGTTCAGACAAGTACGTGTGTTCACACACATACCCCCACAGCACTGGCCTATATAACAAAACTGTACACAATTTAACAAAGGTGCTCCCAGCCTCCCTGTCACCTCTTTGGCAGTGAGTCAGGCCATCCCAACTTCTGACACACAGACATCTTCATCAGGAGGAAGGCTGTCCTGTGTGGTGGGGACAGGCCTTTAGGTGAGAGCAAAGCTACTGAAGCTATAGCATTAACTGAATATCCCTAAACAAAAAAAGGTGTTAATTACTAATTATAAGTGTACAAGCCCAAAACTGCTTCATGTCCCATACCCCAAGCTTGGGCATAGTCAATCATTTAACTACACAATGGTGAAGTAAAACAAGCCCTTGATCATGCTTTAGCAAGTACAATTACGGGGTAGGGAAAGAAATTAGGTTCCATATGCTAAAATTTACACTTACTGCTATGAACTATGTTTTAATGTATTTCTTGAGTCAAAATAAAACCAAGTGTTTAAGGACGTACTAAGCTTATGATGGACTCTCATCTGTAACTCATTCACTTCTGTAAGTTAGGCCCATGGTAATGGAACCTGTCCAGGCTTTCAAGCACATCTAAACTGAAGAAACATTAAAGCCACCCCTGTATAATTAGGCACAGGGCATAGGAAACCTCAGCTGGATGACTGATCAGGGCTTCTCAGGACTGGATGTTGGTTGAATTGAGGATTCGAGAAGTAGCGTCAGATTTGGAAGCCTTTGAAAGTTCTCGCTGTTGAAAAATAAATAACATCAGTGGCATTACTGTCCCCTCTCATGCATGCCCTGCCCTTGTAAGCACAGGTGAGTGTCAGCATACAGCCCAGCACAGGCTGTGTTAGGAACAAAAGGGGAGGGACTCTGAACACCTTAGTCACAGATTAAGCATGTGCACATATGCCCCTTGATTCCTTTCCTCAGCCAGTCCATTCTATTAAAACCTCACAGAAGAGAAATCCCTTATACTTCACAAAGTACTCTCTGAGTTGTCAAGCTAGGTAGGCAACAAGCTTTGGTCTTTTGAACCCTTTAGGAAACAATGGGCCAGAACATGTATCTACCAATCCCTGGGGCTGAGGGCCTTGTAACCTGCTGGTGATTTGATCTCATGCTGGAGCACATGGTATAGAAGCAGAAGACAGAGCAGGAATGACCACTGAGAAAGGACAGATGTTAGTAGAGGTTAGTCTACTGGCTTCAGTGCTGCCTGGTGGAGTCTACCAGCCATAGCAACCAAAACCAGAAGAATCTCCCTCGGCCTAGCCAGAGAGAAACAGATATTTGTAAGCAGCAAGTGGGTGAAGTGGGCTTGGCTGAGCAAACAAAAGAGAAAGCTGGACTCTGTCCAGCAATCAGCTAGCCAGAGTGACAAATACCCACCTTCTTTCTATAGGTAGAACCACCTCTGTCAAGTAACTTGACAAAAGTAAAAGAATATAAAGCTAGCTTCAGTGCTCAAAATGAACAATAGCCTTGGGCAGCCGTCACATTCTCCATCACTGCAGCAAGAGAGTCGATGCCCTAGGCTTTAACTCAGTATCCCCCACAAAGGTGAGGGGCAGGCTCACCTCTCAACAGCTAGATACTGAGGGAAGACAGAACACATTGTTAAGGAAAGCGCACTGCAGTTAAGTGTTGGTAAATGTGGAGTACGTTACTAGGAGCTGAAGAGCATTGTGGGAAAAAATTACTTTCTTCCAGTGCCTCATATATGCTTTAGCAGCTCAATGTGGTAGAAAATAGGCAAAGGTAAAGAAGTGAGCATTGGCTAGCTCAGAGTAGACAGAAAGGTGGCAGTTCAGCTCTGAGGGGTTAGTAAGACATATACTCCAGGAAGTAATCAGCACGCAGGCCAAGAACCTCATAGGCAGCACACAGCTGGGGCTCCCCTCCCCACGTGGTGGGGCCTCTATTCCTTGCAGCACATTGGAGGCCTTTAATGTCACAACTGGGGAGGGTGAAAGTTTTCTGTTGTGAAATAACATGATAAAAAAACTTTGCCTGACTTTAGATGGGGCTGAGAATCCAATTCAAGTCTGAACAAGTTAATCAGCAGGTTAGTCAGTCTGTTGGGAACTTAAGCCAGATATTTATTATTTCTGAAGTCCGTATTAGGAATTCCTGCTTCCTTTGTTAAAAAAAGGTTTTATGATAGTACAGCTGAGATTATTGGTTAGTGTAGCCCTGTGCCCAGATGGGAATGAAGCCAGCAGATGACAGATCAGTCTGGAAAAGGGACATGGGACATGCAGGGGTTGCCATACAGACCTGAAGCCCAACAGTGGAGCTGTTGGGATGGATCAACAGGGATGGATCCTTTTAAGAACAAAGAATTGAGACAATTACCAAGAACTCCACCAAGAGAGCACCAGGGCAGTGATGAGAAGGTTCACCTCCTGCAGCCAGGGAGTGGTATTTCTTAAGCAGAAGGATCCAGGTTAAATGTCTGCTTGCTGCTGCCATCTTTCTTCCTATACACCACCCTTAAACCACCCCACCTCATGCCATGGTCAAGTCAGGAAAGGGATTCTCAGCCTCCAAAGAACTGTCCTAACTAATAGCCTGGGTGCCCTTGGGAAGATACCCACTCTGCCCCAACTGTGTGCTCCCCAGGGACTGGTAGATATTAGAAAAGGTGAATTACCGCAAACTCAGAATAGGTGCTGGCAACAGAATTAATGCTGAAGTTGCGCCGTGGGGGGGCCGAGGCAGGGTACCCACCGCTGAGGATGCTGCCATTGAGCTCCAGGTTCTCCTTGTTGGCTCCACGCTTGAGGCCACGGGGTGTTTTTTTCCCCGAACAGGTGGAAGTGGTGACTGGCTGCAGAGAAAAGAAAGATCGACCAATGTATCATCCTTATAATGACCACATACACAAATTATCAAAGGCTGATACCATCTTTATATTATTCGTGTGTCTGTAATCCTATACTTCTGGCCGTTTTTTTTTTTTTTGCGGTATGCGGGCCTCTCACTGTTGTGGCCTCTCCCGTTGCGGAGCACAGGCTCTGGACGCGCAGGCTCAGCGGCCATGGCTCACGGGCCCAGCCGCTCCGCAGCATGTGGGATCTTCCCGGACCAGGGCACGAACCCGTGTCCCCTGCATCGGCAGGCGCACTCTCCACCACTGCGCCACCAGGGAAGCCCTGGCTTATTTTATTTTTAAAATTTTTATCTTTTGGCCACGCCGTGCGGCATGTGGGATCTTATTCCCCAGCCAGGGATCAAACCCACGCCCCCTGCATTGGAAGCATGGCGTCCCAACCACTGGACCACCAAGGAAGTCCCTACTTTTGGTTTAAAAACATACAAATTCTTAATGATCTGCAGAACCCTTATCTTGAGCATAGTCTGTAAAATACCTGAAAGACTGAACACATTTTAGCACGCACTCCTCACTCCCTCCTTGGGTGAGAGTACCTATCTGCATCTAGTTGTCCAGTGTCACTGGGCTGGAACCCACATGCAAGGACCTCGCTCAGTAGCAACTGAAGACCAGGCTTTGAACTGAGCCTATGGAGACTCTTCAGTTTCCCAGTCACATCCCAGTGCTTCCCGTGATACCGGACTGAGCTCAAAATGACCATTCTCTTCTCTCATTTAGTTTTTGACAGATTAGCTAGCTTACATCTGTCAACTTTCAGCATCTCAATGATAACCGAATCCAGGGATCTTAGAAACTGGAACAAGTTAGGTGGGGCCCTGTATGGCTGAACCATACTGAGTCCTTTTTGTCAGCTCCATCTTAGGCCTACAGTCCCACCCCCTCCCCTTCCTGCATGACTGAGCTTCAGCTTACAAGGAATGAGGCCAAGCCAGACAAGTTCCCTATCAACTTTGACCCTTGCCTTCATCTGATAAAAAAAACTGGAAGAACGCCTTTTGCTGATGTAGATGATTAATGGTCTTGAGACCCTGGCAGGAGGAAAACCACCCAGTTCCTGTCACTACAGATGTGCTTCTCCCTAGTAGTCAGATTCTATTTTTAGCTTTGGCCCCCTTAAATCCCCCCGTATCTCTTTCGCGCTTGAGTGCAGCTGCAAATGCCTCTGGGTCACTGTCTGCCCGATCCTGCCTGTATGCAAGTTACCCACAATAAACTTCATAATTGCACTTTATGAAGCTGCCTGCTTTGTTTTTAGGCCTCAAAGTTCCTTCTCAGTCCAGAGGACAGTATTCAATCTCTCCACCTCCCAGCAGTCCCCGGAGTACATAGGTTGGGGCAGTGTCGGGGATGTGCTTGTACACAGAGCATACTAAATACTAACCTTGCTGCCAGAAGGTGGAAGGCGAGACACAGGGGAGCGGCAGACTGTCCCCGAAAAGACAGGCCGAATGCTGCTGTTGGCCGTAGCATTGGACACAGTGGTAGTGTTCAGCTAAGGAGAAGAACACAGATTATTATTATTATTTTTTTTTTTGCGGTACATGGGCCTCTCACTGTTATGGCCTCTCCCGTTGCAGACAGAGCACAGGCTCTGGATGCGCAGGCTCAGCGGCCATGGCTCACGGGCCCAGCCGCTCCGCAGCATGTGGGATCTTCCCGGACCGGGGTTTGAACCCGTGTCCCTTGCATCGGCAGGTGGACTCTCAACCACTGTGCCACCAGGGAAGCCCGAACACAGATTATTGATGTGAGATGACGTGCTTAGCAGCCCATCCCTACACTACAGAGAGTGAGGGTGGGAAGCAGTCTAAGACAGTTTTTACGGTGAAGAGCTTTGAGGACACCTGTGAAAAGCGTTCAGTGTTCCATAAAATGGGACAACCATTTTGTTTCCAAAAGTTAAACAGACAACTATCATAAGATCCAGCCATATCATTCTTGGGTATTTACCCAAGAGAAATGAAAGCATATATCCATACAAAGACTTACATATAAATATTTATAGCAGCTTTATGTGTAGCAGCCAGATAACTAGAATTAAGCCAAATATCCATCAACACAGGCAACTAGATAAGCAAACTGTGGTATATACGTCCAATGGAATACTGTTTAACAATAAAAAGGGGTAACCTACTGATTCATGCAACAACAGATGAAAAAAGTCAGACACAGAAGTATACATACTGTATGATTCTATTTATATAAAATGTTAGAAAATGCAAACTAATCAACAGTAACAGATCAAAGCTGCAGTTGCCAGGAGCTAGTGGGAAGTGGGTGGAGGGAGGGAAATGGGTGGTAAGGGAAGCAAAGAGAAAATAAAGGGGCAAAAGGAAACTTTGGGTGTGATGGGTATGTTCATTATCTTGATTGTGGTGAGGGTTTCACGGTGCATACATATATTACAGCTTATTAACGGGTACACTTTAAATATTATGTGTCTACTTTATTCAATAAAGCTGTAAGCTTTTTCTTTAATTGGAAAAACTCTAGGTGGATTAAAAACCTTAAATGGGATAGCAAGACTATTCAAATACAAGACACAAACTAGGAAATACAACACAGGAAAATATCTGTGTGCCTCAGGTCCTGGGTAGGTTATTTGCAACTACAAGCCATTAAGAAAACAGGTTGAAAACACTTTTACTATATTGATATTAATAACTTTTTGTTCATCAACAAAACACCATAAAGAGTAAAAAGACAAGCTACAGGGACTTCCCTGGTGGCGCAGTGGTTAAGACTCTGAGCTACCAATGCAGGGGGCCTGGGTTTGATCCCTGGTTAGGGAACTAGATCCCACATGCATGCCGCAACTAAGAGTTCGCATGCCACAACTAAGGAGCCCACCTGCCATAACTAAGACCCAGCACAACCAAAAAAAAAAAGATAAGCTACAGAAGACACACACAAATGCTGGGAAAAGCTATTGTAACACAACTGACAAGGAAACAGCATCCAGAACATACAAAGAATTCCTATAAAATTTGCAAGGAAGAAACAAAATGTTCCAACAGAAAAACTGTCAAAAACTTCTCAGAATAGGAAATCCAGAAGGCTAATGAACATGGCAAAAGGTTCAACTTCATTAGTAATTAGGAAAATGCAAACTAAAAATATGAGACATTACTTCACACCCATCAGATGGGCAAAAATTGTAAAGTCTGAAAATATCACATGTTGGCAAAGATTGGAGCCAGCGTAGCACTTAGGCACTACCACTGGAAGCGTAAATTGTTATAACTGCTTTGGTATCACAGACTGAATGATCAGTGCAGCCAGCACTTGAGAAATGTTTGAATGCAGCACTCTTGAGATCATGGGCCATATCACTTAATCTTTGTGTTCTCAGCATCTAATAGAGAGAGTCTCAAACTTTTAATGAAAACAAACATTTTGGACTTCCCTGATGGCACAGTGGTTAAGGATCTGCCTGCCAATGCAGGGGACATGGGTTCAATCCCTGGTCCGCGAAGATCCCACATGCCACAGACCAACTAAGCCCGTGTGCCACAACTACTGAGCCCATGTGCCGCAGCTACTGAAGCCTGCACGCCTAGAGCCCATGCTCTGCAACAAGAGAAGCCACCACAATGAGAAGCCCGCACACTGCAATGAAGAGTAGCCCCTGCTCACCGCAACTAGAGAAAGCCCACACACAGCAACAAAGACCCAACAGAGCCAAAAAAAAAACCCAAACCTTTTTTTTCCCAACCCTTTCTAGAATTTTATAACACATATTTTTAAAATTTCGTCACATTATTTTCCTAATAAAAAATTAACTACCTAATATCAAACAATAGGGAACTAGTTTAGTAAATGACACTATGTCAAAAGAATAGAATATATAGCTAAGAATGAGCATGTTATTTGAAGAAAGTTTGATGCTATGAAAAAAAATCACACCAATACCGACTAGGGAAAAAGCAGAAATCAAAATTATATGTGATCTCTATTTTGTGAAAATACACTATTTTAAAAAGCTTTTTACAGAAGCAGGAAAAACACCAAATAGTCTCATTGGTTCTCCTGGAGTTACATTACAGGTGATTTTTAAAACATTTTATGTGTTATAAAATAATGAGTTGCAAGGGAAAAGGAAAATAATGCTCCACTTCATTTATTAAAGAAACGGTTTTAAAAAAACAAAGGAAGAAAGAAAGAAGGAAGGAAGAACTCCCTGATTTCCTGCTCTAGAGATTAAGGAGTATTAGGTATCCCCCTTGCCAAGCATGAAAGTCTTCTTTCACATAGTGCCATGGTCACTTGTTGGAATTACAGAATGAACCTCTGAAGGTTCTCATCATTACAAAATGTTGGCAGCTGCTGGCTCCCGAGTTTAATCTGGGACTCATCAAAGCTGGCCACTCCTTGACTGTCACTGTCAAGTCCCTACTCAGGATTGAACTGCAGAATTGCATTCACACTGTCAAATGGACTCAACCTGGAAGGCTAGAAAAATTCTTTCCCATCTCTGCAGGACAGAAGGCAAGAGATGGACAGAGCCCTAGCCTCAAAAATGCCTCAGACACGGCAGTTCATGCAGCCTCGTGTTTATTACCTTGCGCACTTTGCCCGGCGTGCCAGGTGTCAGTCCTCGCCGCTTGTTGGGTGTTCGCGGAGTACTACCATAGAGCATCTCTGTCTCAGTTTGCTTCTTGTTCTTTAGTTGCTACGTGAAAGTCAGAAGCAAGAGTGACAAATCCCAGAAGGAGAACAGGTCTGGGATGGGGGCAGAGGCAGGGCCAGAAATCTAGCGCAAGTCTCTGCACCCAGAGCTAAAAAGAGCTGCCATGAACTACTCCTTATTCAACCAACCTAGAGCCCTGGCAGAGACTCTGGGCTGCTCACTCATGCTGTCTTCTCCTCCTCCCAAACTGGGTTCACTTACTCGTTCCTGCTTGGCTCTCTCTTTCTCCAGTCGGTGCATCTCCCACTGTTCTGTTACATACTCCATGAACTTCTGCCCATTCACCACAAATGCCTTTGAATGCTCCTGTTCCCACATTTCAATCCTTGCTTTCAACTCCTCTTCCAACTGAGACCAGAAACAAGGACATGTTAATTACTTCAAATTTTTGGTGTGAAGCCCAAAAGAAATGATTCTCCCGAAGAATGCCTCCTCCCTCCCCAAAGTATCATTAGCCTGACTTTAGGTAGCTGGACCCACGTGGGAACAGGTTGGAGCGGCCAGAAATCAGTCTTGGGATGGTTCATTCATAATACACATGAAGGTGGGAAAAGGCGAGATCCCAGAGCCTGACCACTACAGTTTTGGCGCCCGAAGTTGGAGGCAGCACTGGGGTAGACCAGCAACGTTAAATACGCAGTGTACGCTAGAGCGGCACTATCTGGTCCAATCTGGAATCTACCTCTTACTGGCTGTGAACAGGTAGGCAAGTTACTTAAGTTGTCAGTGCCTCAGTTTCCTCATCTGTAAAAATGGAATTAATAATACCAACCTCTTAAGGATGTTGTGACAATTAATAAATGGAAAGTACTTTGAAACAGTATATGGCACTTAATTCAATAAGTGTTAACTATTATTATTAAAATAGAGAATAGTAATGAAGTCCAAAGCACTTTCTCAAAAGGTTACGGGCTGAATTATCCCCTGACAAATTCATATGCTGAAGTCTTAATCCCCAGTACCTCAGAATGTGGCTTTACTGGGACACAGAGGTAATTAAGTTAAAATGAGGTCATCAGGGTGGGTCCTAATGCAACATGACTGGTAGCCGAATAAGAAAATGTGGACACGGACACACACAGAAGGAAGGCCACGTGCAGACACAGGGAGAAGACTACTATCTGGAGCCAGGACAGAGGCCTCGGAAGAAAGCAGCCCTGCTGACACCCGGGTCTCAGACTTCGAGCCTCCAGAATTGTGAGAAAGTGAATTTCTGTTGTTTAAACCACCCAGTCTCTGATACTTTGTTATGGCAGCCCTAAAAAGCTAATAAAACTGGATATTCAGTTGCTTGTACTAGGTAGGCCCAGTATATACTTATTATCCTTTACCTAAGGAAAAACAATTCAAAGCAAGAGATATACAAAAAGTGAGGTTTTTGTAGCCAAGCACCAAAAACTCTTTCAGTAACAATATTACCTTAGGGAGTGTCTTTTGGAGCTTGGCTCGCTGCTTTTCTTCTTTTAGAAGATTTCCTCCACGATTTGTAAATCGACTTGGATCTGAAGCCTTTCTCTGTGAAAAATACATTTTAATTAGAATGAACCCCGGACAGTCAGACCAGTCACTTCTGCTAAGAATCCTCACTCTCATAAACAGATACATATTTTTAGGGAGACTTCGGAGTTTTGCATTCCCATCCACTTTTAGCAGTGAGAAATCGTGGCTTTCTAAGGCAGGGAGTGGGGTGTGAACACTCTGAGGCATATGCAAGATCATACACTGGGGTACAGGAAAACTAGTGTTTCCTTTTTAGTCTAAAAAGTAAGACAGGCTTTAATATTTAATGCATTTAATTTAAAGCTCCCTTCCTGGGTTCAGATGTCACCAACAGGAAATCGGGTATGTGGAAGGACAAGGGGGAGGTCTACACTCAGAGGGTTTGGTGGTGGTACCCCTACTTGCCCACTCACTTCCAGCATATTGAGACAATGCAGCTTAAATGTGCTCAGTTAAGGGGTTTATAGATAATCTGGTTTTTATTAAATTAACCCTCACAAAATGGACAAAAAATGTAAAATGTTAGGGTTCTTATTCTTTTTAACATTTCTGTTTTTTGTTATTCTACAGTGTATACAGTATATCAGAACAGTAATATAAGTGTATAATTTGTAAATGTAAATTAGGTGAATACACTAAAAAATGGGACAGATAATCAGAAAAGTTTAGAAACAATCTTGACAATTTGGGGGCCAAACTGATAAATTCTATTTCCTTTCCAGACTGCTTGATTATAAGCAATAACTAAAAGGAATGGTAATTAGTTTCTTATTTTTTCTTAAATACTAGCATGTAAACAAGGGTCGCTTATTTGGCTCTTTACTGCCTTTATGTGTGTGTGTGTGTGTGTGTGTGTGTGTGTGTGCACACATGTTTTTTTTTTACACTGAAGTATAGTTGATTTCCAGTAAAAGTCTCAGGTGTACAACACAGTGATTCACAATTTTGAAGTTTATACTCCATTTATAGTTATTATAAAATATTAGCTACATTCCATGCTGTACAATATATCCTCGTAGCTTATTTATTTTATACATAATAGTATGTACTTCTTAAACCCCTACCCCTTTATTGCCCCTCCCCCCTTCCCCCTCCCCTCTGGTAACCATTAGTCTGTTCTCTGTATCTGTGAGTCTGTTTCTTTTTTGTTATATTCACTAGTTTGTTTTATTTTCTAGATTCCACATATAAGTGGTATCATACAATATTTGCCTTTCTCTGAGTTATTTCACTAAGCATAATACCCTATAGATCCATCCATGTTGTTGCAAAAGGCAAAATTTAATTCTTGTTTATGGCTGAGCTCTTCACTGACTTTTATTACTCCTTGCTTTCAACCAGAAGTAAGAGGTAACTGAGGACTAGAACACTTGCTCTTAAACAGCTGTGAGCTCTCACAGTTTTTTCCACTTCTGAGTCCTAGTTTCTTGCCTGGAAACTTGAAGGAGTTAAACTCTGGATTCTCTAAAGGCCTGTTCAAGCTCTAATAGGACCAGTATGAACCTGACAGTGAGTCTCCTTGAACTTCGTGCCCAAGGTGCCTCACTTGCCTCGTCCTAGTCCCAGTTCTGAGCTCTAAAATGCTCTAAGGGAATCGACTCGTGCTAAGTCTATCAAAACAAAAGGAATTCAGAGTACACAAATGTGCCCCAAATACCCAGGCAATTTTCTAATAACAAAAGTTGGAAGAGTACAGAATGTTAGTTGCCTGCCTCAACATCCATTTTTCTCTCCTTCCTTAGTAATAGAGCCTGAATTTATCTGCGATAGTGATTCTCCCAGCCTCGCCAGTAGTTGGTGTGGCATTTAAGCAGAAGTGCTGTGAAAAGAGCCTGGGAAAACCTCTTAGAGGGGGTGGAGGGGCAATGCCTTCTGTGTTCCCTCCTCCACCACACTGCCTGAAACGCTATGGTGGGAGCTCTAGAACCACCCTGGACCGGAAGATAAGATCCACCCCTTAGTGGTAAAGGAGCTATGAGCTGGAGAAGCCTGGGACCCCCTGACTGTGGAATAGCCATACCTGCCTTGCACTGCCTACCTTTAGACTTCCTTTATGCAAGAAACTTCAACCTTATTGAAGGCATTAATTTTGGGGTTTTCTCTTACATGTTTCTGCATATAAGCTTGACAAATACAGATGGGTTAGCAGTAGTTTATAGACTTAATGATAAAGATGGTATTAGAAACCTGGTCAAGAGCAAAGGAAACAGGCCTCTGACTCTATACAGGGGACGCTTTCTTAACACTTCACTGTAATCTAAGGAAAACAGACAAAAACTAAGGCAGTACCTCGAACTCTAAGAAAAGCTTCCAGCTTTCTTCCCACTTCTGGACACCTTCAAAGAGTTCTTTGTGAACCTCATAGTAGTTTCTTAACTGCACAATCTCGGCATCATGGAGCTGAAGCAGATTTTCTGTATAGTCCTCTGCAAGATATAGGCCCAGTAGTTTTAAAAAATCCCTCTAGTGTTTAGTATCCCAATTTACTAATCCTTCATCCCCCTAAAATGGAAACAGAATTTTCTTCCTTACAGTAAAAATGACACACGAGTAAGTGTATGTTGTGGATAATAAAAGCCAGGTTTGTCCCAATCAGGCTGGTGGGACTAGAGACTAAGGGACTAGGGTGTGGACTAAAAGGACTAAGATTCTCAAAACTCTGTCATCTCTTGCCTTGTCTTAGGTTTCTTTCATATTCTTCCTTTCCACCCTGCCCAACAGAGGGCTGAGTCACAGAAAATGTCCAAAAATGTTGAATTTAGTAAAGACGGCTTCATCTTTATATTCAGTTCAGGTCAGACTAGAATTCCATTGGGCCCTGGGGTCATACCTCGTGGGCTCAAATGTGGGCTCTGCCATTTACCTATTGTGTGTCTCTGGGTTAAGTTGTTCAACATTTATGTGCCTCAGTGTCCTCATCTCTTGACATGAGAATTAAGTCAGATAATCCTGTTAAGAGTCTGACATTGCGCCTGGCACAGAGTAAGCTCCTGCTAAACTTGAGCTTCACAACTACATGCTACAGAGATATTCTGCTTCAGAAACCAAGAGATCCCTTATTTCCCAATAGCATTTGCAAATGCTTATTTGAACAGGAATGGCAGTTTATGCTGAATGGCCTGGAAAGGTAGCAATGTCTGTTCAGTAGAGGAAATACTTCCCAGTGAATGTCTGCACTTGTAAAAGACAAGTGAGCAGGCCACATGAAGAGCGACACTTCTGTACGAACCAGAATAGTAAGGGGCAAAAGCTTGTCTCTGCTCCTGGCTATAAAAACACTGGTCCCAGTACTGAGCCAGCTCCACTCGTATTGCCTCAATCACTTTCTTCATGTTTTGCATTTTCAGTTCTTCCAACCGATCCACTTCTAATTGCAGCTGAAACAAAGAGACCTGTTAAAAGTGCTTGTCATACTTATATATTCACATAGGTTTGCAAAATATTTTCCCCCTTTTTAATAAAATTACAATACAAAACCACAGAGGTAAGTCAACACTCTTTATAACGATGATATCATAGGAGCCAGAAATCTAAGAAACATACGCGAAAGATAAAAGATGAGCAGGCTACTGCCACTCTTTTCTGACGCTTGTCTTAAAAACAGGCTCACTCAAGGCAGAAGCTGGTAAAGACATCAGACTTGACACCAAAATGCTGACCCAGCGCCCTTTGGGTTTCTTACCGCTTTCCGGACCTTGGCCTTTGACCCAGTCATAACTGTGGCCACAGCTTCTCTCTCTTCTGCAGGTATTTGCAACCTATCCCAGAGTTCTCGTATCTGAGCACGCAGCCCCTCACACACTGCTTCGTTTTGTGATTTTCGCATTTCCAGCTGTAGCAAGGAAAGCCAGTGGTTATAGCAAAGACAGCAGCACAGAGAAAACTGGCCCTCTGGCCTCCTACAGAGACACATCTGTACCCACATGGAGAAGAAGCACTTTTACAAGACTGTGAAGAGGTGTGTTTTCATGACTTCTGAAAACAAACTGTAAGGCTGTCATTATGGTAGGATCTCAGACCCCAAGAATTAGGATTCAAATTTTTAATTAAAAATTTTGGGGGGGCTTCCCTGGTGGCACAGTGGTTGAGAGTCCGCCTGCCGATGCAGGGGACATGAGTTCGTGCCCCGGTCCAGGAAGATCCCACATGCCGCGGAGCGGCTAGGCCCGTGAGCCATGGCCGCTGAGCCTGCATGTCCGGAGCCTGTGCTCCACAACGGGAGAGGCCACAACAGTGAGAGGCCCACAGCAAAAAAAAAAAAAAAAAAAAAAAAAAAAAAAAAAAAACTTCAATTAAACACTAAGCTAATTCAAATGACTATTATTATTTCATCCAAAAACCTCAATTTCAGGGGATTTCCCTCATGGTCCAGTGGGTAAGACTCCCTGCTCCCAATGTAGGGGGCCAGGGTTCGATCCCTGGTCAGGAAACTAGATCCCGCATGCATGCCGCAACTAAGAGTCCACATGCTGCAACTAAGGAATCCACAGGCCGCAACTAAAAAAGATCCTGCGTGCCACAACAAAGACCCAGCGCAGCCTAAATGAATGAATGAATAAATAAACATTTTAAAAAAAACTCAATTTCACATTCTCAGAGCTATATATAAATTAAGGTTTTTGTTTAAAAAAAATCAAGGTTGTGTTTCAAATAATACTATTGTCTTTTTTTATTTGGCTGCATTGGGTCTTCATTGCTGCATGCAGGCTTTCTCTAGTTGCGGCTAGAGGGAGCTACTCTTCGTTGCAGTGAGGGCTTCTCATTGTGGTGGCTTCTCTTGTTGTGGAGCACAGTCTCTAGGCGCACAGGCTCAGTAGTTGTGGCTGGCAGGCTCTAGAGCGCAGGCTCAGTACTTGTGGCGCATGGGCTCAGTTGCTCCACGGTACGTAGGATCTTCCCGGACCAGGGATCGAACCCGTGTCCCCAGCACTGGCAGGTGGATTCCTAACCACTGGGCCACCAGGGAAGCCCTATCTCATTATTTAAAGGAAAAAGCTGCAGTTTTCTCAGATTGCTGGATACTATGGAGATCCCAGGCCATAATTTGAGTAGACATTACCTGCTGTAGCAACTTCTGTAGTGTTGCAATATTTTCCAAAGATAAACAAAAGGCATCTTCATCTTCACAGACCACATCTCTTTCAAAGCTTGTGTCTGGTGTGTGTTCTAATTCTTCCATACACAGTATGATCTGTCTCTTTATGTTGACGAACTCCTCATGCCTAGATGCCTATTAAAAAAAAAAAAAGATTACAAGATACCTAGAGGAAAGTCAAATGACTTTTAGGAACTATGAATGTAAGCACACCTTTGTTTCCCTCAGAGTTGCCACGTGTTGTCTAAACTGGCTCAGCTCTTCTAAGCTGGGAACTGAGGTGCTGTCAATGTCATAGTGGGGCGTGCAAAGAATTTCACACAGTTCTTGATCTTGTTCTTGAAGTAGTTTCAGTTCTTGTTTTCTCTCCTTTTTCTGTTTTCTCATCAGTTCTACCTGAGTGCGCAAATCCTTTTCTAGCTGCAAGATGGTCGTCTCTCCTTCTTCCTATATGAGACAATGTACTATTGTGTTAAGGTTCCAAGCGGATTTCTTCAAAGGAAGAGAAGACAACGAAAGAGGACTAGAATGACAGACTTTTAGTTAAACTTACAAATAAATCAACTTACAGCTAACAGAATATGGCACAAAGAGGGTCCCCTAACAAAGGTCCCCAGTAAGGAAAGGTACCAGGGCACTTTTACAAGAGGTAAAAATTGGTTGAAAAGCTTATTTTGAATTAGCTACAGGGTAGTATATTTAGCTCCTAACTAAATGTTTACCCCAATAATCCTAAACATCACTCAACCAATAAAAATCAATTTAGTACTCCTTGCTCTACTCCTAACTGATAAGCAGGAGAAAAAACAAGTGGCAGTTATGTCCTATAAATTTTATTCAACATTGGTGAACTAAGAACTGTCATATAATTTAAGGGAGATGTACCACTGTATATCTAACTTCTCACCCAATTTCATATTGAAAATTTAAAAAAAAAGACTAAAGAAACTATTTGTCCAAAATCAATGATATTTATGCCATTTGTGTTGATTTCAGGAAGCTCTACTGATGTCACAGTCTGCCTGACTGTTCTTGGCTACCAGAAATGAATTAGCCTTAACCCTTTAGACAGTCTCCTCCTCCTAGGCTGACTCCACTGAGATACCCAGGCAGTTCTTTCTGTAACAGGGAGAGGGACCTGAGACCTTATTGGTACCACATTAGCCACTGTGTGCTGTCCTTGCACCCACATCTATTCTAATTACCTTCCCAATCTCCACGTTTGTCTTCATTTTTATGATCCCAACACTGTTTTTACCAGTTCTAACCAGGGATATGTTTTGGGGTCCCTCTGTCATTCATGTCATGCTTGCTGGTGTCCTCATTTAAGTCCGATTTGTGCTGGACCACAGGACAGCAACCTCTCAGCAAGGTACACAGATAAACATGGCATGCCCTGAATTTGACTACGCTCTCTTGATATTCCAGCTGTGGAGACATCTCTTCTCAAGTGGCCATTCTGGCTAGTTCAGTGATGTGTAGCTTTCGGGTATGAAAAAATCCACAGAGGCAGGTTTTTTGGGTTTTTCCTTATATCACTAGTCACTTTTGTATCCTAAGTAGTTCTCTTCATTTTCTTTCAAAGAAAGAATGGAATGATATCATCTATGCCTAGCTCAGAGTTCAAAAAAGTTTTTGTGTCCTACAAATTGATAGTTAGAGGCTTGTTTTTGATTAAAACATTTCAACACTTAGCTGCTTCACCTCTCAACAGGGCAACTCTTCACGTAAGTGAAAACTGCTTTGCTGGAACCAAGTAACTAGGCAGCACATTTTTCCCATTTCTCATGTCCAGTATCAGCCCTACAAGGAAACTTTCCACCTGTAGCCCCAAATCAAAGTTCTTCCCTAAATCTCAGACCCAGGCAGGATCGATCCCCTGACACCCTGCCATGTACCTGAAATGGCTCGACATGTAGCTCACTGCACAGAGTGTTCAGCTCTTTTTGGCAGATGGCTATGCTTTTGATGAGCCTTTCCTTCAGGCTTTCCTCTTCAGCAATCATCATATCCAGGAGGTCCTATGAGAGATGAAACAGTCCCATAAAAGTTTCGGGTGTTTTCCCCATTGGCCTCAAACAACAAACAACACCAAAACCCTCATAATTTCAAATTTTAAAGGAAGGACTTAAACAAAACCAGGACTTCCCTGGCGGTCCAGTGGTTAAGATTCTGTGCTCCCAATGCAGGGGGCACAGGTTCAATCCCTGGTTGGGGAACTAGGATCCTATATGCTGCACGGCGCGGCCAAAACAAACAAACAAAAAACAAGGAGGAGCCTGTGACATCCTAGTGTCACTTCTATATGCTATCTTAGATGAGACACCAACATCCTTACCCCTGTCCCACTACAAAGAGATCAGTATTACTCAACTCACCTTGATATGCTTCTTTACGACCTCAGTTCTTTGTAACCGCTGGTCCTCTGGAATCCCAATCAATTCCCATATTTCCCGAAGGTGATTCAGGGCTTTCTGTAGACATACTATGGACTCCTCTGCCAGCACCTCACTAAAAAGCAAAAGAGAACCAGCTACATGAGCCACTGCCTCCAGACTAAAAGCAGTATTTACAGAAACTAAACAAACTAGTTTCGCAGTGGGCTCAAGGCTAAAACAAATTGAAAACAAGCATTCAGCTTAACTCATCTTGAACACTCCCCTATCCTTCTGCCTCCAAACACCAAAACACTGGCAAAGCAAAATCCAGTATCATATTATCAATTCAGTGTGGAAATTCAATCTTCTGAATAATACTCAGAATCTGGACTTTGATCAATTCTACCTATGGCAGTACAATACAGAATTTTAAATGCTTTTATTAAAGAAAAAACAAACAAAAAAGTCAGGTCCTATAAAATAGCTGGCAATTTAGTTACTCATTTTTTTCCCTTCCTGTTTTTCTAAGCTATAATTGACATATATAGCACTGTATAAGTTTAAGGTGTACAGCATAATGATTTGATTTACATACACCATGAAGTAATTATCACAATAAGTTTAGTAAACATCCATCATCTCATATAGGTACAAAATTAAAGAAATAGAAAAAAAATTTTTTTGCCTGTGATGAGAACTCACAGGGTTTACTCTCTTAACAACTTTCATAAATAACATACAGTGGTGCTGGGACTTCCCTGGTGGTCCAGTGGATAAGGCTCGGCGCTCCCAGTGCAGGGGGCCCAGGTCAGGGAACTAGATCCCAAGTGCATGCCGCAGCTAGGAGTCCACATGCTGCAACTAAAGATCCTGCATGCCTCAAGAAGACCCGGCGCAGCCATCCATAAATAAATAAAATAAATAAGTATTTTTAAAAATACAGTGGTGCTAATTATATTTATCATGTTCTATATTACATCCCTAGTACTTATTTATCTTAAAACTGATTCCTTATAACCTTTTGACTGCCCTCATCCAGTTCCCCACCCCCAGCCTCTACCTAAGACTCTAATCTCTTTTTCTATGAGTTTGTTTGTTTTTGAAATATAACTGACCTATAACACTATGTTAGTTCCTGTTACAGAACACAGTGATTTGATATTTCTATACATTTCAAACTGATCACAATAAGTCTAGCTATGATATGGCACCATACAAAGATATTACATAGTTATTGACTATATTCCCCACACTGTACATTTCATACCTGTGATGCATTTATTTTGTAACTGGAAGTTTGTATTTCTTAATCTGCCTCACCTATTTCTTTCCTCCCCCTACCCCTCGACCCCTCTTGGCAAATTCCTGTTTGTTCTCTGTATCTATAACTGTGTTTACATTTTATTATGTTTGTTCATTTGTTTATCTTTTTAAATTCCACATATAAGTGAAATTACATGGTATTTGTCTATCTCTGTCTGACTTATTTCACTTAGCATAATGTCCTGTAAGTCCATCCATGTTGTCACAAATGGCAAGAATTCATTCTTTTTTTATGGCTGAGTAATATTCCAGTGTGTGTGCATGCAGACACACATACATACATACACACACAAACATACACACATATTCTTTATCCATTCATCTACTGATGGGCACTTAGGTTGCTTCCATATCTTGGATGCTGCAATGAACATAGAGGGGCACATATCTTTTCGAATTAAGTGTTTTGTTTTCTTTGGATAAATACTCAGGAGTGGAATTGATAGATCATATGGTAGTTCTATTTCTAATTTTTTTTTTTTTTTTTTTGCGGTATGCAGGCCTCTCACTGTTGTGGTCTCTCCCGTTGCGGAGCATAGGCTCCGGACGCGCAGGCTCAGTGGCCATGGCTCATGGGCCCAGCCGCTCCGCGGCATGTGGGATCTTCCCGGACTGGGGCACGAACCCATGTCCCCTGCATCAGCAGGCGGACTCTCAGCCACCGCGCCACCAGGGAAGCCCCTATTTCTAATTTTTTGAGGAATCTCCATACTGTTTTCCATAGTGGCTACTCCAATTTATATCCCCACCAACAGTGCACAAGCGTTCCCTTTTCTCCACATCCTCACCAATACGCGTTATCTGTTGTCTTTAATAATAGTCATTCTGACAGTTGTGAGGTGATTATCTCATCGTCGTTTTGATTTGCATTTCCATTTTGATTAGTGATGTTAAGCATCTTTTCATGTGCCTGTTGACTATCTGTATGTCTTCCTTGGAAAAATGTCTATTCAGATCCTCTGCCCATTTTTTAATCAGGTTGCTTGTTCTTCTCAATGTTGAGTTGTGTAAGTTCTCTGTATATTTTGGAATATTAACCCCTTCTCAGGTATTTTCAAATATCTTCTCCCATTCAGTAGGTGGCCTTGTTGTTGTTCTTAAATTACAACTATTAATTTATAGAATGACTAAAAGTTAAAAAATAATCAGGTGTTGGTGAGTATACAGAAAAGCCAGAACTTTCGTATACTACTGCTTGGAGTGTGAACTGGTACAACCACTTTGAAAACTGTTGGCAGTATCTGCTAAAGCTGAACCCAGCAGTTCCATGTCTACATATGTAGAAATGCACACATATGTACCAAAGGTGTGTACCAGAATGATCAAAGCAGCACTACTCATAATATCATAAAGGTAGAAACAACCTAGATGTCCATCAACAGAATAGAGAAACAGTACATTCCTACCATGGAATAATACAGCAATGAATAAAAAAACATGGGTGAATCTCAGAAACATCATGTTGACCTATGCTAAATGAAAGAGGTCAAATGCAAAAAGACTACATACTATATGATTCTACCTTATGAAATTTTAGAAAAGGCAAAACTATAATGAAAGAAAGCAAATGAACTGCCTGGAATCGGGGCAGGGGATCAACTGCAAAGGGGCATACAGCAGCTATTTTTAGGGTGACAGAATGGTTCTAGATCTTAATGGTGATGGTGATTACATAACTATACACAGTGACCAAAATTCAAACTGTACACGTAAAATGAGTCAATTTTACTGTATGTAAATTATACCTCAAATCTTAAAGAAAAAAAAAAAAGGGAGGTAAAAGAAACAACTAAGATGGAAAAACAGAACAAAAAGTTGAGGAAGAAGAGGAAAAACAGCCAGATAAGCAAGCATCTATCACTACGTGATTCCAATTATACAAAGTCAAAAACAGGCAGAAATAAGCTTTGCTTTGAGAAGTCAGGATAGTGGTTGTCATTGTCCTGGGAAGTGGTGACTTTTGGAGGGCACAGGAGGGGTGGTTACACAGCGTGTGCTGACTTTATGAAAATTCATCAAGTTTGCACTTGATCTGTGTGCATTTCTGAATATATGTTATACTTCAATTACAAAAAGTTTATTTAAAAATTATTCACTGTTTATCTGAAGCACAAATTTAACTGTGTACCTTGTATTTTATCTTTCAAAAAAAACTTTAGTTTTCTTTTTTTTTTTGGCCTCACCGCACAACTTGTGAGATCTTAGCTCCCCGACCAGGGATGGAACCTGCGCCCTCAGCAATGAAAGCGCAGTCTTAACCACTGCCCGCCAGGGAATTCTCAAAAAACCTTTACTTAAAAAAGTTTGCTTAGTCTGCTTCACACAGCATTTAAATAAGAGATTTTCTCTCCTTTCTTGGTACACCTGGATAACAGAGACCACTCTGGCACCAGAGAGACTAAACTCTGGATGTGCTTTTCTATCAGTCAGCCAGGAGGCCTCCAACAAGTCACTGAAGCTCTTTGTGTGCAAATGATGAGGATAGAGGCTCTCACTGGCCCCCTCTCTGTCGCAGCATATTCAGGGGTTCTGAATCACCAGCCTAGATCTCCAAGAACATCAGTTTCTCCATAGGCTTTTTTTTTTCTTTTCTGCTCACTTCTTCCTTCCTTCCTTCCTTCCTTCCTTCTTTCCTTCCTTCCTTCTCTCTCTCCCTCTCCCCCTCCCTCCTTCTCTCTCTCTATTTATGTTATTTTTGGCTGCATTGGGTCTTCATTGCTGCACTGGCTTTCTCTAGTTGCGGCGAGCGGGGGCTACTCTTCGTTGTGATGTGCAGGCTTCTCATTGCAGTGGCTTCTCTTGTTGTGGAGCACAGGCTCTAAGGCGCACGGATTTCAGTATTTGTGGCACGTGGACTCAGTAGTTGTGGCACGTGGACTCAGTAGTTGTGGTGCATGGGCTTAGTTGCTCCACAGCATGTGGGATCCTCCTGGACTAGGGCTCGAACCCATGTCCGCTGCATTGGCAGGCGGATTCCCAACCTTGCACCACCAGGGAAGTCCTCCTTAGGTTTTAATATATTCACATCCAAGACATTTCTCTAGCCAAGAAATCCCAATTCAAAGGTTGCCTGTCCTAGTTCAATAAAAGCTTCTGCACAAATACCAGCTGCCTATACCAGATGGCCAATTATCAATACCCACATAATGAAGAGTGTTTAAAAGAATTTACAGGGACTTCCCTGGTGGTCCAGTGGGTAAGACTTGGCACTCCCAGTGCAGGGGGCCCGGGTTTGATTCCTGGTCAGGGAACTAGATCCCACGTGCATGCCGCAAATAAGACCCCAGTGCAGCCAAAAATAATTATTAAAAAAAAAAAAGAATTTACTGTACTCCATTTTAGAAATGTTAACAGGTATCAAGGTATTTAATATAATCTCAATGAACTCAAGTTTAACTAAAGTGCTTCCTCAGACAAATAATCCCTTTGCACTTCACTTTTAAGACAAAAGAACCCACAAGTCAAAATCCTAATTTTAGCATTTTATGTAAAATAACCTATACAAGAGGGACTTCCCTGGTGGCGCAGTGGTTAAGACTCTGTGCTCCCAATGCAGGGGGCCCAGGTTGAATCCCTGGTCAGGGAACTAGATCCCACATGCATGCCACAACTAAGAGTTCACATGCCACAACTAAGGAGCCCACCTGCTGCAACTAAGGAGCCAGTGAGCCACAACTAAGAAGCCAGCGAGCCACAACTAAGGAGCCCGTGTGCCACAACTAAGACCCAGTGCAACCAAATAAATATTTTTTTAAAAATTAAAAAATAAAATAAAATAAAATAACCTACAAGAGGACTTCCCTGGCAGTCCAGTGGTTAAGACTCCATGCTCCCAAAGCAGGGGGCCCAGGTTGAATCCCTGGTCAGGGAACTAGATCCCACATGCATGCCACAACTAAGAGTTCTCATGCTACAACTAAGAAGCCCACCTGCTGCAACTAAGGAGCCAGCAAGCTGCAACTAAGGAGCCCGTATGCCACAACTAAGACAGTGTAAACAACCCAAATGGCCATCAACTAATGAACAGGTAAATATATACCTATACAATGGAATAATATTTGACAATAAACCTTGAAAACATGCCAAGTGAAAGAAGCCAGTCACAAAAGAGAACATATCATGATTCCATTTATGTGAAATATCCAGAATAGGCAAATCTACAGAGAAAGAAGTGGATTAGCAGTTGCCTAGGGCTGGGATTCAGGGGAGGGAGGTGGGTGGGAAAAGGGGACTGAACGCTTTTAAACGGATGATAAAAATGTTAACTGACTGCAGTGATAGTTGCACAACTCTGAATATACTAAAAATATTAAATTGTGACATGTTAAATAGATGAATTGTATAGTATGAGGATTATATCTCAATAAAGCTGTTATTTTAAAAAATCTGGCACATAATAGGAAGTTGTGAAATTTGTGACTTACTTGAAAAACAGATATGATTGCTAATTCATTTAGTCAAATTACTTCCACAAAATAAAATGACATGAAATTGGGATAAAATTCATAGATCTCAAATTCAATTAAAACCAAAACAAACACCTATACAGCAGATGGACTGCTAAACTCCAGCAGATGGGCCTAAACACAATTTGTAACAATGAAAAAGTTAACCCTCCCTTGGAGCTGATTACTTTAACAAGTGTTTGGAATTACCAAGTATTCTAGAAGCAGTTCTCATGACAATATAATTTTCTCTTTTTTTTGAATTTTATTTATTTTTTATACAGCAGTTATTAGTTATCTATCTTATTAGTTATCTGTTTGATACATATTAGTGTATACATGTCAATCCCAATCTCCCAATTCATCCCACCACCCTACCCCACCCCTGCCGCTTTCCCCCCTTGGTGTCCATACGTTTGTTCTCTACATCTGTGTCTCTATTTCTGCCCTGCAAACCGGTTCATCTGTACCATTTTTCTAGGTTCCATATATATGCATTAATATATGATATTTGTTTTTCTCTTTCTGACTTACTTCACTCTGTATGACAGTCTCTAGATACATCCACGTCTCTACAAATGACCCAATTTCGTTCCTTTTTATGGCTGAGTAATATTCCATTGTATATATGTACCACATCTTCTTTATCCATTCGTCTGTCGATGGGCATTTAGGTTGCTTCCATGACCTGGCTATTTTAAATAGTACTGCAATGAACATTGGGGTGCATGTTTCTTTCTGAATTATGGTTTTCTCTGGGTGTATGCCCAGTAGTGGGATTGCTGGGTCATATGGTAATTCTATTTTTAGTTTTTTAAGGAACCTCGATACTATTCTCCATAGTGGCTGCATCAATTTACATTCCCACCAACAGTGCAAGAGAGTTCCCTTTTCTCCACACCCTCTCCAGCATTTGCTGTTTGTAGATTTTCTGATGATGCCCATTCTAACTGGTGTGAGGTGATACCTCATTGTAGTTTTGATTTGTATTTCTGTAATAATTAGTGATGTTGAGCAGCTTTTTTTTTTTTTTTTGCAGTACGCAGGCCTCTCACCATTGTGGAGCACAGGCTCCGTACGCGCAGGCTCAGCGGCCATGGCTCACGGGTCCAGCCGCTCCGCGGCACGTGGGATCTTCCCGGACTGGGGCACGAACCTGTGTCCCCTGCATCGGCAGGCGGACTCTCAACCACTGCGCCACCAGGGAAGCCCTGTTGAGCAGCTTTTCATGTGCCTCTTGGCCATCTGTATGTCTTCTTTGGAGAAATGTCTATTTAGGTCTTCTGCCCATTTTTTGATTGGGTTGTTTTTTTAATATTGAGCTGCATGAGCTGTTTATATATTTTGGAAGACAGTAAAATTTTCAAAGAATTAAAAAACTCTTCACAACATTCCAATTATACGAGTTTAATTCTTATATCATTCTGACACCTCTTTCTTACATCCCTGCCATTACCCTTACTTTCAAAAGACTTCCCTGGTGGTCCAGTGAGTAAGACTCCACGCTCCCAGTGCAGAGGGGCTGGGTTCGATCCCTGGTCAGGGATCTAGATCCCACACGCATGCTGCAACTAAGAGTTCGCGTGTCGCAACTAAAGATCCCGTGTGCCGCAATTAAGATCTGGTGCGGCCTAAATAAATATTAAGGGGAAGGAAAAAAAAAAGACAGCCAGAATCTCACCCCTCCTCACTTCTGCCTTTACCTCCCTGGTCCAGGTCACCACTATCATCTCTTCATCTGTACCACTACCCTGGTCTTTTAACTGGTCTCCCTGCTTCTGCCTTGGCCTCCTTATGCTTATTGTGTGCACAGAAGCCACAAGCCTCCATGCCCTCAAAATCCTCCAGTGATTCCTTATCTTAGAGGAAAAGCTTCTGCCTTTATAAAGGCCTCCAGAGCCCTTTAATCTACTCCAGTCACACTGGACTCCTTGCTCTTTCGGGAACCCACCAGGCACTATCCTACCTCAGGCACTGGCATTTGCTATTCCCTCAACCTAGACTGTCTTCCCCTAGGTGTCCCATGGCTTGCCCCTTGCCGCCTTTAGATCTTTTCTCAAAGATCACCTTCTCAGGGAGGCCTTTCCTGACCAATCTCTTTAACACTGCAACTCCCCTTTCCCACACCTTCAGTACTTATCCCCTTTCTCTGCTTGATTTCTCTCCATAGCACTTATTACCATTTAATGTAAAATTTGCTTATTACCTTTTTATTTTGTTATTAAAATGTAACCTCTAAAGGGCAAGGATGTCAGTTGTGTTCACTGCTGAATCCCCAACACTTAGAATGGTGTCTTATATATAATAAACATTCAAGAAGAATTTTTGAATAAAGATGTTTCAAAAAAGCTGTATGATCTTACAACACCTGAGTGCAGTCACTGTGAATAATAATTATCATGGTATACTACTCAATCTACAGATCTAATGTGATCCCTATCAAATTATCCAGGACATTTTCACAGAAATAGAACAAATAATCCTAAAATTTATGTGGAACCATAAAAGACCCAGAATTGCCAAAGCAATCCTGAGGAAAAAGAACAAAGCAGGAGGCATAACCCTCCCAGACTTCAGACAATACTACAAAGCTACAGTAATCAAAACAGCATGGTACTGGCAAAAAAACAGACATTTGGATAAATGGAACAGAATACAGTGCCCAGAGATAAACCCATACACCTATGGACAATTAATCTTTGACAAAGGAGGCAAGAATACACAATGGGGAAAAGACAGTCTCTTCAGCAAGCAGTGTTAGGAAAGCTGGACAGCTGCATGTAAATCAATGAAGTTAGAACACACCATCACACCACACACAAAAATAAACTCAAAATGGCTTAAAGACTTAAATATAAGTCATGACACCATAAAACTCCTAGATGAGAACATAAGCAAAACATTCTCCTACATAAATCGTACCATTGTTTTCTTAGGTCAGTCTCCCAAGGCAATAGAAATAAAAACAAAAATAAACAAATGGGACCTAATCAAACCTACAGGCTGTTGCACAGCAAAGGAAACCATAAAAAATGAAAAGACAACCTACAGAATGGGAGAAAACATTTGCAAACGATGCGACAGGTAAGGGCTTCATCTCCAAAATATACCAACAGCTCATACAATTCAACAACAAAAAAACCAAACAACCCAATCGAAAACTGGGCAGAAGATCTTAATAGACATTTCTCCAAAGAAGACATACAGATGGCCAGCAGGCACGTGAAAAGATGCTCAACATCACTAATTATTAGAGAAATGCAAATCAAAACTACAGTGTGGTACCACCTCACATTGGTCAGAATGGCCATCATAAAAAGTCTACAAATAACAAATGCTGGAGAGGGTGTGGAGAAAAGGGAAACCTCCTACACTATTGGTGGGAATGTAAGTTGGTGCAGCCACTATGGAAAACAGTGTGGAGGTTCCTCAAAAAACTAAAAACAGAGTTGCCATATGATCCAGCAATTCCACTCCTGGGGCATACACCCAGACTAACTATAATTTGAAAAAATACACGCACCCCTATGTTCACAGCAGCACTACTTACAATAGCCAAGACATGGAAACAACCTAAATGTCCATTGACAGATGAATGGAAAAAGAAGATGTGGGGCTTCCCTGGTGGTGCAGTGGTTAAGAATCCGCCTGCCAATGCAGGGGACACGGGTTCGATCCCTGGTCTGGGAAGATCCCACATGCCACAGAGCAACTAAGCCGGTACGCCACAACTACTGAGCCTGCGCTCTAAAGCCCGTGAGCCGCAACTACTGAAGCCTGTGGGCCTGCAGCCGTGCTCCACAACGAGAAGACACCACCATGAGAAGCCCACGCACCACAATAAAAGAGTAGCCCCCGCTCGCCACAACTAGAGAAAGCCCACGCGAAGCAACGAGGACCCAACACAGCCAAAAATAAATGAATAAATAAAATTTAAAAATAATAATAAATAAATAAAATAGTGTTTAAAAAAAAGAATAGGGGCTTCCCTGGTGGTGCAGTGGTTGAGAGTCTGCCTGCCGATGCAGGGGACACGGGTTCGTGCCCCGGTCTGGGAAGATCCCACGTGCAGCGGAGCAGCTGGGCCCGTGAGCCATGGCCGCTGAGCCTGCACATCCGGAGCCTGTGCTCCCTGACGGGAGAGGCCACGGCAGTAGGAGGCCCGCATACCACACAAAAAAAGAATATATATGTGTATAACTGAATCACTTTGCTGTACAGCATACATTAAACACAACAGTGTAAATTTCAATAAGACTTTAAAAATAAAAGCATAAAAAATGTTACAAAAATAATCATCATGGTACAATTATGTAGTGCCTTTCTAAACGGTTTCAGGTAATCCCCTAAAAGGTGCAAACTTGAGACTTTTTTCTTAATACATCACTGAAAAACTGAGGGTGCTTACAAGAATACCACCCAAGAATACAGAGGTTGAAAAGGGGGCCAATTTTTCCAGTCTCTTGAACTTAAGTCACTAGACTGGAAGATATCCCAAATGACCCTCTAAATGATTTCCTACCTTCTGGCAGCATTCTACTGATACACTGTCCTATTTTTTCCTAAATAGCCCTCCAGAGAAGCTTTGTTAAGCTCCTCCTGCTTCAGAAATCGATAGCCAATAGTCAATTCAGTGACCATTCTGGTAATCATGTTCCTCAGGCATACTTCTCACAGTCCTCTCTATTTATTTATTTATTTTTATTTTTATTTTTTTGCGATTCGCGGGCCTCTCACTGCTGCGGCCTCTCCCGCTGCGGAGCACAGGCTCCGGACGCGCAGGCCCAGCGGCCATGGCCCACGGGCCCAGCCGCTCCGCGGCACGCGGGATCCTCCCGAACCGGGGCACGAACCCGCGTCCCCTGCATCGGCAGGCGGACTCCCAACCACTGCGCCACCAGGGAAGCCCCACAGTCCTCTCTAAATATGAATACCTGAAATCCAGATTACCTGAAAGTCTAGTTTTGTTAGTAGAGTAATTCCAGTTGCTCTTTTAAAGCCTAATTATATCTGTCAGCCTGGAACCAAAGTTAATTGATAACTTTTCCTCCCTCTTCATTTACTTTCTTGAAAGCAGTAGATGCCTGAACAATCCAAAAACTGTTAATGGACTTGGAGTAAGAGTTTCCTGTAAAATGTCATTTAAAATTTTACTAGTCCTCAAAATGCGTCATTAGCTGAAACGCACAGCAGCTTAAATGTGCTGTCTTTTATATAAGATATTTGTAATCCACAACCTTACACCTGAGATCTGTTTTTCCAATGGTACCAGTGATTTGTACTACATTCCCATTCTCACGAGGGCAAGCATTTGAAAAAGAACGGTCGGAATTAGTAATCATGGAAAGAGGAAACTTACAAAGCCATACATCAATCAGTTTGACTAATAACTATAAATTATTTAATAATGAATCATCACAATGCTTCACCCACTACTTATAGAAAATAAGGTTAACATCTGCATCGCTTTTAACACAAAAGTCCTATGCACGAGCATTATTTTTATTTTAGAGATGAGCAAACTGACATTCAACATTTTTGCCCAAAGTCATAGGCTGGTAGGTGGCAGTGTGGTGCGTCTGGTCCCAATTTCAATTCGGACACTCCTTTCCCAGCACTGCCTGAGAAGTTGTTAAAACGACGGGAAAAAAATTCCTTTATCGGAGTTTTTCAACTTGCAAGAAAACCAAGCTATCTTTCCAATTCAAGTAAAGTGTTAACACTGCAACCCAGATACATCGAAAAGCAACGATAAACTAAAAACTGCACGTCTTTATTTAAAGAAAAACTAGAAACACTGACCATAAAAGACTCAGGACTTAGAACAAGCCGTCGGTGCCAAGCAGCAGCACCTGAGACGCTTTGCTGGCGGAGAGGGTGGGGCTCGCGGACGCCAGCTCTGACCGCCCCGCACCGGGTGCGCCGCGGGCCCGCCTGGCCTCCCGCCGCTTCTCCCGGGCACCTGCGCTCGGCCCGCACCCGGGCGTCGGGGCCTGCGGGAGCCCGCGGCCCCGGGGAAGGCGCGCGTCAGGTCTGGCCTCCACCCCGCCAAGGGCCCGCGGCCCGTGCACCGGCTCGCCACTTCCCAACCGTGGCTGGCTTCTTCCAGCCTCACTCGGGCGCCGGTTAACGAGACATCCCGGCCCACGGCCTAAGGCGGCCTTTCGGACTCCGCCCAGCCCCGCCACCGCCCCGCACCCGGGACCGGCACCGGCACCGATCCCTCCCACGCCCCCTCGACTCCCCCACAACCCGCACCTTCTCCTCATGGTGGACGCTCCAAGCGAGCGGGCGTCGAGGCCCCGACCCTCTCCACGCGGGCCCGAGCGCAGCAACCACCCGCAAGCACCGGCGGTCTCACTCCCGGTAGCCGTTCCGCGAGCCGTTAGGCCTGCGCAGAATTTCAAACCGAACCCTGAGGCGGAGGAGCGCCGCGATTGGTGCTGCGTCCCGTGGCTCCTCGCGAAGCCCCGCCTCGCCCCCCCCCCCCGGCGCGCCGTGGCTAGGGGCGGGGACTCGCGCACTGGGCGTGGGAAGCGCTCGCGCGCCGGCGGGAGACCGGATCGCTGTGTGCGCGTGCGCGCGGCTCTCTTGCCTCGCTTTGCTGTAGCCGGGAGGGGACGTCCAAACCTTGCGAGACGGCAACCTGCTCGGAGTTCCGCCCCGCCCCGGCGCGGTTTTGATTCGAAGTGCACGTCGCCGCCCAGAGACCGCCCGGTGTCCGGATCTCCCCGGCGTGGCGCGTAAACGGCCTTGCCGCCCTCAGCCGGAGAGGTGACATGAGAGGGATTAACAGAAAAGCCTGGCGCCGTAATTTGTTTCCCTTGCTCATTCAGGCAGCAAGGCTGGGGACCGAGCAGTTTCCCCAGATGTAGGAAACCATGACCTAAAGGGAAAGGGAAGGGACGGACCCTGAACCCTGCTCACCGGCCTGGTACCTTTCTAGACGAGTGATCCCATTTAATCTCCCCAACCATCCCGCTAGGTATTATCGCCATTCTACAAAGGGAACTGTCTCAAAAAGGTCTGAGTGACTTGCCCAAGTAACGACCGGTAAATGAATGGAAATTACCTGGATCGTGGTTTTCTTTCAAATTACCTGGATTTATATAATTGTTATATAAAAATTGAAAAACTCAAAATCGACAAAGTACTTTTGTATCCTTGCTACATGCCTTAATGCTTATATATCACTTTTTCCTTTTTTCATGGTTGTGTAATATATTGGTGTGTAGATTCATAATTCAACTACTTTGCTATCGATGGATATTTAGGTTGTACTTTGTACAAATAAATGTCTTCATACCTAAAACTTGGCATTTTGCATTGTTTTCTTAGGGTTGGTTCCTAGAAGTGTAATTACTTTATGCTCCCTCTCCAGACAGGCTGTATTTATTAATTTGCCCTCACCACCAAGGAAGAGTACCCTCCTCACCCTCAGCAGTATGGAGTACTACTGTCCTTTAAAACCACTTTGCTAGGCAAAGTGGCATTTCCTTGTTTGATTCATACTTGCTTGATTATAGCTGAAATTGCACATTTTCCCCATGTGTATTGGTCAACTGTAACTTCTGTGAATTCTCTTCATTTGTCTTTTCCATGAAGGAAAAGTAAAGGATGCCTGTTTGCTTCACCTTCCGGACCGCGTTTTTCTCACTTTCGGAAAAACTTCATTGGTGCTTTCAACATCCTTTAACTCATGAGCAGCACGTGCCAAACATCTGCACCACTAGTATGTGGCCTGCAGGCACCACTTTTTAAATTTACTTGCGCTCTTTGTTGATTAACCTGAGAGTTTTCCAGAAAGCTTCAAAAACTTGTGATCTTCAGACAGGTTTCCAGGGCCACGGTTGTAAGTATCCAGACATAAGACGATTTTGCTATAATGTGCTTTACACTGTAATTCTGAAGCTAACAAAGATCCCGTGGTCAACGATCATAGAACCGTTGGAAGATAACAATTCAGAGCATATACTCAGCATGTAAAACACTCTGTAATGTGTATTAAAAAGGACCATTTTATATTTCTAGTGAACAGCACTGTTCTAGAATGCACTGCCACTGTTTATTCATTTGGGCATAGAACTTTTTCTGACTGCCAAATATTCTTTCTACAAACTAACAGCCCTGTCAGCAGTGTCTTTGATCTTGCACACTAGCTTGACGTAGCACTGTCAAGATTCTAGCTAGATACTTGAGGTACTGCATTTTCCTTGGAATTTGCACTCACAGCATTATCATTCTCCTATGGAAAGAATACTTTTGATGATCCAGCACCACAGGTTTGGATCTTTATTTTAAGAAGTGGCATGCAAGGCAGAAATAGAGACACAGATGTAGAGAAAAAACGTATGGACACCGAGGGTGGGATGAATTCAGAGATCGGGACTGACATATATACACTAATATGTATAAAATAGGCAACTAATGAGAACCTGATGTATAGCACAGGGAACTCCGCTGTACAGTAGAAACTAAGACAACATTGTAAAACAACTATACCCCAATTAAAAAAAAAAAAGACGTGGCAGCACTGTGGATTGGGCAACAGATAGGAGGCAGAGCTTGGGAGGGACAGTTTTGCAAAAGCCCAGGCCAAAAACAAGTACCTCTGCCATGGGGATGGTGAGAAGATGAACCAGAAGCATTTAGAAATAATGGGTAAGGGGACCAGCTGAATGTGGGGGATAAAAAGAAAAAAATCTGAGGTCAAAGATATAATTTCTTTTTTTTCTTTTAATTTTTAAAATTTTATTTATTTATTTGGCTGCACTGGGTCTTAGTAGCAGCACGTGGGATCTTTGTTGCCGCATGTGGGATCTTTAGTTGTGGCATTCGAACTCTCAGTTGTGGCATGCATGTGGGATCCAGTTCCCTGACCAGGGATTGAACTCGGGTCCCCTGCATTGGGAGCACGGAGTCTTAACCACTGGACCACCAGGGAAGTCCCAAGGATATAATTTCTTGCATGAACAAAACTTGGGTAGATGATGAGGATGTCAATTAAGGAAACAGAGGAAGAGGAGCAGATTTAGGGATCCCAAGTGGGGACACAAGGTTCAGTGTGAGAGTTTATTTTAGACATGCTGAGTGTGAACTGCCCATGGAACGACCAGGTTGTAAATAATCGCGTGAATCTCAGCAGTGAGACAAAAGTTTGGGATGGATAACAATAAAGGACAGAGACAGGAGATGCAACAAAGGAGGATACACAGAGAGAGGAACCAAAGGAGATGGAAGTGCAGCCTAGGAGAATGCAGGAGGACAAAGAAGTGTGTCATGGAAGCTAAATATGAGAATTACAAGAAGGTAAAGGGGATCATCAGTGAGATCAACTTAGAAGACGACCACTAATAGATGTGGTTAGTGTTCACAATTTTTAAAGGGTAAAGGGAAAGAAAGGTCACTAGAATCAGCACTTAGGAGGGCACTGGTAACCTTTATAGGAGCACAGTTTGCCAATGCCTGAAATTGCTCTAACAAGGGACATAATCTTTCATTCTGCAATAAGAAACAAAAGGCTTAAAATTCAAGCGACTCCTTAAGTTAAAACCATAGCAAGCTCATTTTTTCTAAAGTGTAATGACTCACAGAATTTTAGAATTGGAAGGGTGCAATCATCTAGCTGGTACTGATCATCTAACTAATCCTCATTTTATGGTTGAGGAAAGTCCAGTACAGTGCAAGTTTCAAGGAAGAACCAGACCAGGCCCAGAGCTACTACCCAGTCCAGGCCGTAGAATACACGAAGTCCCTATGTAAAGCCCCCTCTGCTTCACCAGTAAACATGGAAGTGCCTGTCTAGAACTAAACATAATATTGATACATTGAGAGTAGAGGGTTTATTTACAATGATACTCAAACAGGATTTAGCAAAAGATCCTCTTCCTCCTTATCTCATCAGCATGGGCTGTACTTCATAAACAAAAAAGAAATATCCTGGGGGCAGGAAGTGAACTCTCTCCTCAGATATGTTCTCTAAATTCAAATAAGTTCCCTGCTCCCCAGCTGTTAGGAGCATAGTTGGTAGACATTTTATTAGCAGCTGGGTTCAAACTCCTGCTTCCCACTGCGGAACATGTCCAGGGAGACATCAACACTGGCCGGGAAAAGTTCAGGCTTTCACCTCACTCATGGCCTCCATAAGGCGAACGCTGTTGGTGACTGCTGTCGTCAGAAAAATGAACCTGTACCCTAAGGAGTCAAAAGCAACACCATACATGACTGAGGGCAGATTTAAGCCCCTAACACCAGCCATGTAAAGCCCCTCCAGTTCCACGGCCCTGGGTGGGTCAGAGCACCAGTTTATAGTCATAGATGCGTCCGTGCCATGCTCCGGGGCACAGCAACTTGCCATGCTTGGTGGAACTGGGCTTCCTGCTATTCAGCCCACAGCAAGATGGCAGCAAGTAGTACCCAGAGGCCAGTAAAGAAGCCTTCCTGAGGGCTGCCCTTTGTTCCCCAGATCCCACGGAAGCCTGATCTCACCTTTCTCTCTGCCCAGGAACCGGAGGGCTGAGATCTCAGAGAATGTGCAACCACCCAAGAACACCACCAAGATGAGGCGCAGGGACTCACTGGAAGCTTTGTCTTCCTTGGTCATGTCTGCAAAGACCAGACCAGACTCAGCTCTTCACCGGCACGACTGGATGATGCATCCGGCCCTCCTCTCGTTTCACCCCGCCCCCACTGGGCAAGGCCACGCACCTGTGAATGCCAGCTCACTGCAGTTGAGAAGCCGCACGACTTCATCCAGGCCCTGCCAGCTTTGCCGCTCCAGCACCTGGGAAGGCACAAGCGCTAGTTTCAAGTCTAGCAGCAGCCAGACTGTCACATTTCTTGCTAGTCACTCAGGTAGTTAAAAGTTGGGCCAGGCCAGGGACTAAGAGAAAGCAGAGAGCATGAAATATGAACAGGAGCGAGCCACTCGTTCTCACCTGCTCGATGATTCGGCAGCTGAGGGGCACGTAAGCACCACTGAACACATACGCCATGTCACGTGGCACTTTCAGATCATACTCGCCATCCACACGTGGGATCTAGAGGGCAAAGGGGACTGTATGAGGCAAGTGACCACTGAGCCCTCCAGTCCTTTACAGGGTCAGAGAAAAGTGGCATACCCCTAAGAACAGTTCTTACTTCAACTAAAGTAAGAACCAGCAATAGCCTTGGAGGAAAAAAAAAAAAGAATCCATAACCAAAGATGAAAGCTGTTCAGTGCCTGCTGATTCTCTTGAATGAGTTTCCATGCTCGCTGGAAAGAGGGACCCCTTCTGACCCTTCAGTGACATGGGACATGTCTGTCACTGAAGCGGCACTTAGTGTATTCTCTGACATTGGTAGGTGTGAGTTACGTGTTCATTAAATGAATGAACCTTTGTGTCTTGTCTCATTATTAAGCTCATGCTATAATGCTACCACACAAAAGGATCTTTATAAAAACAAAATGACAGAGAGGTTTTTGTGGGTTCAAAGTACTTCACAAAGGACTGACCCCACTGCCTCCCTTGTCCACCCCTGTTCTACATACCAAATTCAGCTTCTTGCTGATGGCGCGGAAATTGCTCCTCTTGGCCAGAGAACTGAAGGCATCAGTAATCTTTCCTGGGAAAGAAATCTGTGCTGGTTTCATCTAAGGTTTATGGATTAATGATGCTGCCACAGGTGATACCACTCAGGAAATGACAGGACCCCCTCTTCTCAAATAGCAGGACCTATCACATCTGAAGATCCCCTTCAAAGCCGTTCACCTACAGTTCCCTGGAACTGATTAAGACAATCACCACCCTTCTCCCACCCGCAGTCTTCCTCCTCCTACAGGGTACCAGCCCTCTACTAAATGCAATCTACAGGGTGATCCTAGTTTACTGGTTAAGTGTACGGCCTTTGGAGTTAAATCTGACTTACTAAGGGGCCCTGAAGAAGTCACTTAACCTCCCTAAGCCTCGGTTTCCTCATGTGTAAAATGGAGATAATAAAACTTACCACACGGAAACTTTGCGAGGATTAAATGAGAAAGTGTATCTAAAAGGCTTAGCACGTCAGTGTTCAATAACTGGAAGCTGCTCTTACAAGCAGAAGTAGTGGCAGTAAGGACAGTAACAGTAAGGAATCACTTTCTCCTTCCCCAGCTCATTCTCTCCCCACCAGGGTGCTCTGCCTATTGAGAGAACAGGCAACAACAGCCGAGGAGGGTGAAAGGGGTTACTTGTACTCCCTGCTCACCTGCAGCCTTGTCCGTCACCAGCTTGCTCACTTTACTCTCCACAGCTGTGAGGGTGTCCCCCGGGGCCTGCTCCGTTAGGAGTCCAGCTCGCCGCAGATTGGAGAAGGTTAGCAGGTGCTCGGGGCCATAGCTCTGAAGAAAATGCAATTCAGCTCTCTACCGAGCGTTCACCAAGGGCCTAGCACTGTTAGGTGATATAGAGGTGGGGGAGAGGATTATGTGCTCTGTGTCCTGAGCAGCGCACACTTGTTTGTGGGGAAGATTTTCATATCAGAAATCACCAAATGCCAAACAAAGAATAAAAGCAGCACGGAACAATTAAAGAGCACAGAAAGCTGTCGATGTAAGGAGGTGGGGAAGGCTTCACAGAGGAGGTAGGACTTGAGAAGGACCTGGAAGGAAAGGTGTATTGACGCCTCGCAAGGTGCTAAATAAAGGGAGAATCCAGGAGTAAGAACTCACCACTGGGTCCAACAGCTGAATTGTTCAAATTCCCCCCGCATTGGCCACATAAGAGGGGAGGAGAGTGAAACAAGGGTAGTGGGAAGGGTCTCTGCGTGCTGAAAGGTGACCATCCCCACAACCTCTGAGAGGGAGGCTGCATGGGAACAGGAGGGTGATGGGGACAGGAAAGGGACCATTTCTTCTTTTGCCTCTTTCGAAAATGTCCAATGACCTCCCTCCACCAAGTTCCCTCAAGAACACAGTCTCCTGGCCTTACCTGCAGATACTGGGTTTTCAGGGATCGGTAATCCTTGGGGATCAAACCTGAGGGTAAGGAAGATAAAGGTTCATGAGCCAGTTGAGGTGCCCTAAAGTGTACAAACCAACAAACCAACCCTCGTCCCCCCACCAAAAAAAAACCCTAGTCAGAAGGAAGGAGTCAGTACATAACGTTAACCTTGCATCCTATGCAGTTGATTCTAAATTGACTCCTAAATTTAAGCTTGCTTTTTGGAAGATATAGCCTGGATCTGAGAGTTCCAAGGAAGAGCCCCGAGGAAGGGACACCAAAACAAAAGCTAATCTAATCCGTAGTGGGGGGTGGGATGCGCCAGGAGGGAGGACAAGGGCCTTCCCGTGCATTTCTCTCTGGCTATGGGCCAGTTTTCTGGGGAACTGCTCAACAGCTAGTGGGGAATAGGAAAAGTGTTCAAATGAGTTCCCAAAGTGCAGCCTTAGATGTTTTTCTCTACAGAGGTAAGAAGAAATGGACTTCCAACTACAATAAAGGGGATTTAGAATAAGCAAATAACGTCTTTGGGTAGAAAGCAACCTTAAAGAATATTTGCCAACTGGAAGACTTCAACATTCAAAACAAGTTGCCATGAAAGGTTGCAGAATCTGAGCTTTTAAAATGTTTATGAAATTGGTTTTTCCTGGACTGTATCTTGATTATGAAATCTTGTTGCGGGTAGGAGGCCAGATGGAATGATGAGAGAAATGCCGTTCGGCTCTACCCCTTTGCAATCCTACGATGGGACAGGCCGTGTGCCGGGGGCGTTGGGGAGGGTGGATGTGGTCCTGTTTAGGGCCGGAACAATAAATTACCTTATGACCTGGGGATGTTCCACCCAAAACAAAAGCTGCTTTATTTTACAGGGGAAAGAATCCACGAGATTACAGGGAACTATCCTTAAGGTACAGCTTTTCAATCTGGCGTCTTTGGTCCCTGGGGCTCACCGTTCTCAGTGATGGACAAAAGGCACATGAGGCGAAGGCTTTCTATGGGTGACACCTGCACAGGAAGAAAGAGTCAAGGAGAATTCAAGTTTCATAACACACGCTCTCTTCTCTTGCTTCCGCTTGAGCCCCACCTCTAAACGCTGTTCCCAATATCTCCCCCCTTCCCGCCTCACCTGCCGGTCTATGTGCTCTTCAATGTAGTTGGTGCTCTCACGGATGCTGAAGCCCTCCAGCAGCGCTGCAAATAATCAGAGGAGAGCCTGTTACTGGGGGAGCTGCTCAGCTGTTGCCATCTATGCTAATGGGCGTCTTGTCTCCCCATCTCTTTCTTCATCCTTCGGGTGGGTTAAGGGGCCCCCAGGGCTTCTAGCAGGAACCAACATTCCACACAGCCAGCGTCAGCTGGAAAGAGCCAGAGAGCATCTTTTCAGGGCGGGCTGGGACTGGGAGCCACGGAAGCAGAAGCAGGAGAAGTAGCCAAGTCACCATGCTCAGTCTTGATGAGCTCCTGGAAGTCCTGCTTGGTTTTCTTCTTCATGATGGATTCACAGGCCCCGATATCTGCAGACAGGACAAAAGGGGAGCTGACATATTCCTGGTTCTGGAAGAATGCCTCTTTATTGTCCAGAAGAATAAGGACCTCTTAAGGCAAAGTGCAGGAGCACTTCTTCACACTTTAGACCAAAGAAGAGCACTATTTTCCAAATGAACAGGGATCTCCTCCCAGATCTCCTCTGCAGGGTTCCCCTTGCCCTACCCTCAAGCTGAAACCTACGGAGACTCAGCAGGCGGTGCTCCTGCTTCAGTCCCTTGAGCTCCTGGGACACGAAGTTCTTCATCTGCTTTATGTCCATGCCTCTTCGGCGCTGTGGGGACATTCCCATGAGGTCAGTCCCTCTGCCCTCAGATGTGAGCAAACACTACCCTCCCTCAGTTCCCACCCACTGTAGCATCAGAAGGGGAGCCAAAGGGCAGCAGCCTGGGGAGCCACTGGGGAAACAGACAGAGGACCCAGGCTGGGAGCCTCACGTCATACTGGGCCTGCAGGTTCCGGGCCTTCTGGCTCAAGAAGCCAAAGACATTGGAGAAGTGCTCGTTACGAATCTCATTAAACACCTGCAAGGAGAATGAGACCGGAACAAATTACTATACAGATGCATACCTCGTTCCTTCCTGTCTCATCAGGGTAACAACGGCACAGGGAGGGTGCTCAGCTATTCTAGCAGAAGTACAAAGAAAGCTGAGCTGGTATCAGTAAGGACATGTCAAATCCCTGCTATGTGCTCTGGGTTGTGCTCTTAACTGGCTGGGTGCCCCTCTGTCCTGGGGACTCGGCCTCTCCTCCCAGTGCTGGGGCCCACAGCCTCATGGTGGCAGTGGCCCTGGGGAAATCCTCTGCCGGCACCCATGTGCTCACCTTGTCCTCGGCGTTGAGCAGCACCTTCAGACTCTTGTCAGAGGATGTGACTTCTGGGCCAAAGTCGACACTCCCTTTGAGAGCAGAGGAAATAGCTATGAGGATCTCTGATGAGTCCTTCCTTCCCCTTTCTTTCCGGAACTGCCATTAAAGGTCCCCCAGGGACTTCCCTAGTGGTCCAGTGGTTAGGACTCTGAGCTTCCAATGCCAGGGGCCCAGGTTCCATCCCTGGTCAGGGAACTAAGATCCCCCACGGAGTATCGCCCAAAAAAAAGAAATAAAGATTTAAACGTTCCCCCAAACTATTTGGAAGGCAGCAGTTCACTCCAAGCCTGGGTCTCTCCCACAAGTCCTGCACCCGCACCGTGGGAAGCTCCAGGAGCTGAGGACCCCTCCGTCTCGCTAAGATGCCACTTACCACACTTGACGCGGAAGGTGTCATCCACCAGACCCTCGTAAACCACCTGGGAGCAAAGTGCCGTCACAAAGTCCACGTCTGAAACCGAGATCCCCGACCGTGAGGGTCTTCCCCGATGCAGCCTCCCACCCAGTTTGCTCAGTATCCGCTCAAGTGCCTTCCATGGGGCCCAAGTGCCCATGCCCCCAGTCAACGCTGGCATTCACAGCCTCAACTTGAGGATCCCAGCTGTGCCACCATGTTTCCCATATTCCCGTATCTTCTAGGGTCGACAGGTGAGAGGAGTGCTGAGCATACTTCACCTCTGTCCAGGAGAAAGACATGTCCAATTTCTGGCCTTCGGCCCTTGGTTTCACCATCCTCCTCCTCTTCCAGTTTCCTCCACAATTCATGTGACATCTGTCAGGGCCCAAGACATTCGCAATCTTATGTCCAGGTCCCTTGTGCAGCCCCACACCTACAGAACCCAACCCCTTTCAATGTGATCCTTCTCCTTGACCCCAAGAGAGGAGCTAATTATTAACGATATTACCTCTGCTACTCCCACCTGTTCCTACTCCTCCCCATCCTGCCCCACACCAGTGAAGGAGTCTCTCCGCCCCCAAAGATTTAGGGATGCTACCTAGAGGTCCTGGGCCCTTGCCATTCTCTTAGCCACACAAGTTCTCCCCTCTGGGGACCTACTCTGGAGCAATGAAAGCAAGGTAAAGAATATACCTCACATCCCAGATGCCCATGAACAATCCTTGGTGGTTAGAAAACAAGTGAACAGCGGCTATCAGGACACAGAACTGCTCACCTTAGCACATCTGCCAATTCCATAGCAGTTAGGGAAGGGTCCATAGAGCGTGCTGAGGAGGTGCAAGGCCTGTGCCACAGTGTTGATCCAACATTGATCTCCTTCCTGCAGGGACCACATGGACCACAAAGATATGGATCAACCCAACAGATCCATCTGGAAAGTGGATGGGCCTAGAAGCCCTGAGCAGAAAGCCAGGGTCTGGGCAACACTTGCGAAAGTCCATTTTCATTGGCCCCAATGGAAGCCCCATGAACCTCAAGCAGTGGTATTCCGTCTCCAAATTACTATCACTCATGATAAATTATGAGTTGGATGAAGGTTGAATCCATATTTCTAGCCCACAGGACCCCATGTCTGTCCCGACTCCTTGATGCCAAGACCCAAGGGCCCTGCATTTACCAGGAAGTAGTCCCTGAAAAATTCTGGTAGTTCCATGCTCAACAGATCCACATCAAGAGGCAACAAAGAGAAGGCCCATTCGTCACAGCTCACATCTGTGGGTACAGACAGCATCAGCCTCCCTGCCGAAGGCACGTGGCTCCACATTAAGAGGGAAGCTCCACTACAGCCGTGCAAAAACCCCTGAGTGCCTGCCACACGCCAGGCATTGCACTGAGCACGGGATGCTCAGAGGTGAATAAGATACAATCTCTGCCCGGAAGGGGCTCACAGGCTGATAAGGAAAGGAGACGTGTACGTAACAGCCTGTAATACAGTGGGAACTCAGTGGTGTGTTTTCATTAGAGTGTGGACCAAAAGTGCTGATGAAACACTCCTTCATTTATGCATTATTGGACAAATACTGACGGAGAGCCACATATGTATGGTGCTAGGCTAAATACTGGGGACATGGTGGTAAACAGAATGGACATGCTCCTGACTTCTGGAGCTGACAAGGTAGTGAGAGAGTACACACCAGACAAATCTAACTACAGTTATATGCTCCAAAGGAGTAAAACAGCAACCTATGAGCACAAATATTTCAGGGATCTAACCCCAACTACAGGCACAGGAAAGACTTCCCTGAAGAAGAGACATTTGGCTTAGAATTTGAGTATGATTTGGGTAGGCAAAAAGCTGTAGGGTGAGGAATATTCTAGGCAACAAGAACTGGTGTGTGAAGTCCCCATGGCTGGAGGGTAGTGAGTCAGGAGAGAGGAGTGGCACGTGAGGAGGCTAAAGGGCCAGGAAGGGGCCAGACTGTAGAGGCACAGGAGGCCATGCTGAGGATCCTGGGCTTTATTCTGAGCCACTGCAGGATTTCCAGTAGGGAGGATGGCGACCGGGTTTGTGTTGCACGGAGGATGGAGTGAGGAATGCACACAGGAGGGAAGGCACGAGTTTTGCTTGTGGGAGTCTTGGGAGGTAAGAAGACAGCATCGGCGATTTTCAACTATAGCCCCACTAGTATTCTAATTTGGGGTCTTCCTTCCCATTCTCAGTACCCTCTCCTCCTGCCAGGCCAACAGGAATAAGGCAGGGAAAAGGAGGAGATGGGTACGGGGAACAACCATCACGGCCTTCTTCCACACGTCCTCCCCCTCTCCACTCTTATCCGTCTCCTCTCACCTCCATAGATGCCCTCTTCCTCAAGCACCATCTCACACGCATAAAACTGAAAGAGAAAGGGAAGCTGATTAGTAACCCCCTTCTCCATTCTTTCCATTTCTCTGGTGTTCCTCTGTGGTCACTGATGAGGACCACACTTATTCTTTTTTTTTTTTTTTTTTGCGGTACGCGGTCCTCCCACTGTCGTGGCCTGTTCCGTTGCGGAGCACAGGCTCCGGACGCGCAGGCTCAACGGCCATGGCTCACAGGCCCAGCCGCTCCGCGGCATGTGGGATCCTCCCGGACCGGGGCACAAACCCGTGTCCCCTGCATCGGCAGGTGGACTCCCAACCACTGCTCCACCAGGGAAGCCCAAGGACCACACTTATTGAACCCAGTGAAAAAGACAAAAGAACCCAGACTCTTAGATCTAGAAAGGACCACTGGAATCACTGGCCCAACACTTTGTTTCCTTTTCAGCCATTTCATTCACTTATTAAGTCAACTGCTTTTTTTCTCCCTGATTGACTAGAAAAGCTTTACAAAGGAGAAAGTTTTCAGCTGTCAGGGAAGGGTGGGTCCTGCCAGCAGCGACGGGAAGCAGGGCATGACAGTGCTATAGAAACAGAGGAGGAGGAGCAGGTGTAGGTAAAAAGCAATGGTGTGGAGAGAGCAGGGATGGAGTTCTGGTTAGGACATGTCCATGGGACCTCTGCAGACACCGAGGGAGGTCTGGACAGACAGTCTTGGGGGCTAAAGGCACATACACTGCACTTAAAGTGGATAGCTTGTCCAAAAGAACATACAGAGAGAAGAGAGCTTAGGACAGGACTCTAGGGAACCAAAATTAAAAGGGTGCACAGTCCAAGACCGGGCAGAGAAGACCGAGAAAGAATACATAGAGAGGTGAGACTAGGAGAAAACAGCACCCCTAAATAGCACCTCTAAAGGCAGAGTTTCAATGAAGAATGGGCAACAGTCTCAAATGCCAGAGAAGTTAAGTAGGAAGAGCATGACATAGACATCACTGGATTTGACAATGGAGATCTTAGGCGACTAGATTAAAAGGTGAAGGTGGGGGCTTCCCTGGTGGCACAGTGGTTGAGAGTCCACCTGCTGAGGCAGGGGACATGGGTTCGTGCCCCGGTCCAGGAAGATCCCACATGCCACGGAGCGGCTGGGCCCATGAGCCATGGCTGCTGAGCCTGCGCGTCCGGAGCCTGTGCTCCACAACGGGAGAGGCCACAACAGTGAGAGGCCCGTGTACAGCAAAAAAAAAAGTGGCAGCAGATAATTCTTCAGTCTGGCCACACATTAAGGGAGAGTTGCTGTCAGGGACAAGAGATGAGGAAAGAGAACTGTTTAGAAGGGATAAATATGGTTGAAGATATAAGAGTCTACTTGATGAAGCAAGAGAGTGGAGAAAGCAGGCAGGGATGGGGCCAAGAACACAGGTGAGCCTCCGCTCTTAGATGGGGAAAGGCCAGTGACTTGTCCTCCTTTTTTATTTTTTGTAAATTATTTTCTATTTTTTATTTTATGTTTTTTTGGCCATGCTGCGTGGCTCATGGGGATCTTAGTTCCCCAACCAGGGATCGAACCTGCATTCCCTGCAGGGGAAGCAAGGAGTCTTAACCACTGGACCACCAGGGAAGTCCCTATGGACCTACTTTTAATGCTAACTAATTGAATTCCATAGCCCAGTTTGAAAACTGCCAATCTTCATAGTTAACAAAGGGAGTCTCAGGACGAGAGACAGATTTCCTCTTCCCTACAGCTACTAAGGAAGACATCATCCTATGATGGAAAATTAGGTCAAAGGACTTGATCAGATAGGGTGTTAGAAAGAAAAAATTCATGAAAATATCAATTTTCTTTTTCTGTGTGATATAGAGGCTTGTAGCATTATTTGAAACTGTTACCAACTTGTTCTATTCCCTATTTAAACAAGTCTGTCCTTGGAAGTATAATTTGAAAAAAAAGGTTCTTGTAAGACTCCAAAAACTAGAAATTACTGCTATAGCTCTTTTAATAATATTCAAAAGTATCCTGTAATTTTGATTGGTTATTTTACACAATAATTTTCTTGCCCTAGTAATAATGTTATACTTGATGTATTTGTATTCCTGAACAGGATAGATAGCTGTAAGACTGTGCCATCGGGACTCCCCTGGCGGTCCAGTGGTTGAGACTCTGTGCTCCCAATGCAGGGGGCCCGGGTTCAAGCCCTGGTCGGGGAACTGGATCCTACATGCATGCCCCAACTAAGACCCCACAGGCCGCAACTAAAGATCCTGCATGCTGCAACTAAGACCCGGAGCAGCCAACTAAATAAATAAACATTTTTTTTAAAGAGGGACTTCCCTGGTGGTGCAGTGGTTAAGAATCCGCCTGCCAATGCAAGGGACCCGGGTTCAATCCCTGGTCCAAGAAGATCCCACATGCCGTGGAGCAACTAAGCCTGTGTGCCACAACTACTGAGCCTGTGCTCTAGAGCCCGAGAGCCACAACTACTGAACCTGTGTGCCACAACTACTGAAGCCTGCACGCCTAGAGCCTATGCTCCGCAACTAGAAGCCACCACAATGAGAAGCCCGAGCGCTGAAATGAAGAGTAGCCCTCGCTTGCCGTAAGTAGAGAAAGCCAGCATGGAGCAATGAAGACCCAACGCAGTCAAAAAAAAAAAAAAAATTGAAAAGTAAATAAATAAAAAATAAAAGCATTACCTGTCTTGATCCTCATAATTCTATGAGGTGTGGAAGATTAATGCTATGTGCTCCTTATTTTATGGTTACACAGAAGAGTCCTATTCATCCCTCATTCACTTATGTCAGTAAAATTGAAATCCTACAGGGCTACTTTTTTTTTTAATTTTTTTAAAATTAATTAATTAATTTTATTAATTTATTTTTGGCTGTGTTGGGTCTTCGTTGCTGTGCGCAGGCTTTCTCTAGTTGTGGAGAGCAGTGGCTACTCTTCATTGCGGTGCGCAGGATTCTCATTGCGGTGGCTTCTCTTGTTGTGGAGCATGGGCTCTAGGCGCCTGGGCTTCAGTAGCTGTATCACGCGGGCTTCAGTAGTTTTGGCTCACGGGCTGTAATGCAGGCTCAGTAGTTGTGGTGCACGGGCTTAGCTGCTCCACAGCATGTGGGATCTTCCCGAACCAGGACTCGAACCCGTGTCCCCTGCATTGGCAGGTGGATTCTTAACCACTGCGCTACCAGGGAAGTCCCTACAGGGCTACTTTTAATGCTAACTAATGGAACTCCATAGCCCAGTTTGAAAACTGCCAATCTTCATAATTAACAAAGGGAGTCTCAGGAAGAGAGAGAAAATTCCTCTTCCCTACAGCAACTAAGGAAGACACTGTCCTGTAATGGAAAATTAGGTCAAAAAATTTGATTAGATAGGGTGTTAGAAAGAAAAAAATTCATAAAAATATCAATTTTCTTTTTTCTGTGTGATATGGAGGCTTGTAGCATTATTTGAAACTGTTACCAATTTGTTCTATTCCCTGTTTAAACAAATCTGTCCTTGGAAGTATAATTTGAAAAACAGGGTTTTGTAAGACTCCAAAAACTAGAGATTACTGCTATAGCTCCTTTAATAACATTCAAAAGTAACCTCTAATTCTGATCGGTTATTTTACTCAATAATTTTCTTGCCCTGGTAATAATGCTACACTTGATATATTTGTATTCCTAAACAGGATTAATAGCTGTAAGACTGTGCTATCAATCTTCAAATGATCTTCAAAGGAAGATCATTGGTTCTTTCCTCTTATTCCTTTTAAATGATGAGAAAACAATATAAGCCTATGATTCCTCTAGACTTCTTAATAAAAACTGAAAGTCACCTCATTTAAAAGAGATAAGTACTATTATCAACTCCATTTTATAGATGAGAAAACTGAGACACAGAGCAGTTAAGTAACTTATCCAAGATCACACAGGTAATAGGTGCTAAAGCATGGATTCACAGCCAGACAGTTTGGCTTCAGTGTCTTTAGTCTTACCTACTGCTTCTATTTTCTTTAGAATTTTCTTGGGAAAATTGCAAAGGAATAAATCCCTGTCCTTTCAACTTTAATTTCTACCTGCTCTAAGTGTGGCATGCACTACTTGGTATAACTGTATAGTCCTACGACGGGCAATGTATAGACCTGGTACATCATTCCTCCCAATCAATCAGGTTGAGGATGTACCTACAATGCACCCCGTTGATGTGAGGATGACAGGGGAGCTTGATGGAATTGAGAAACGGAGATACTATGACAGATCACCTAACACTTACTGCAATTATTGAGGTAAAGATGGAAGAAACCTAGCCTGGCTATGTTAATTCACTATGTGACTGTGGGCTTCAGTTCCCTCAGCTGCTCCAAGCTTAGAGACCATTTTACTGCACGCTATGTAAGAAAAACCTCTTCCAAAGTACACTGGTATGGTTCTGATAACCCAAGGGCAGCCCAGCCACATGCCTTCGATGAGCATGGGGCGGTGGGGGGTGAAGATTTATTGTGTTTGTTATTAAAGGGATATAGGGAGAAAGTCATTGAAAAGCCATAACATTGTGCACCATTACTATATAGGAATTGGTGTTAGAAGGGATACATAGCAGGTTCTACTTCAAAAATGTCAATCTTTTCACTTAAAGAAATCTATGTAGAGGACATCTCTCACAACTGTACAATCTATATTCGGGGCAATTTGATGACAGACTCTCTGCTACCTTAATAAAAAGACGGTGACAGGTATTTTGCTCAGTCACCTATAATTTGCTTTGAGGGAGATACAGCTATATAGTGTTGGCCCCTTACCCCTTCCTAGTCCCCAATCCTGTTCTACCCGATGTCATTTCCACCAGGGTCCAAACTCACCTTCTGAGGACTGAAGATCACTTTGTATTTTCGAGTTCGGCCAGCCATTTTGTCAGCATTGACAAGATCTACAGACAGAAAGGATGCAACTCAAAAGCCATGGACCTTTGTTAGACTAGAAGCAAGGAAGCAGAGAGCCTCTACGAGGAGTATGGCCTACCCAAACAATTCTTTTCTTATTAAAGGGTTCTTATGGTCAGGGTCCTTAGACCTTCCCACCTTTTCCCAGGTCTTAGTTATAATGAACACCATGGCACACTCACTGGCAATGTACCGCATATTCTTGATGCGAGGTCTGACCAAGAAGCATAATCTATGGGAGAGAAGGGGGAAAAAACCTCAGTGAAGAAAAATCATGAAGTTGGTGATAGCAGCTTAGAAGAAACTTAAACAGTGCCAACTCTTTCACCATTTGCTACAGTTCTCACCCCAGCCAAAGCCCTGCCAGCTCTTTTGGCTCACCACATACCAAACACACAGGACCCAGGACTTCCCTGGTGGTGCAGTGGATAAGACTCTGCGCTCCCAATGCAGGGGGCCCAGGTTCAATCCCTGGTCAGGGAACTAGATCCCACATGCATGCTACAACTAAGAGTTAGCATGCCACAACTAAGGAGCCGGCGAGCCAAAACTAAGGAGCCCTGGAGCCGCAGCTAAGGAGCCCGCCTGCTGCAACTAAGAAGCCCACCTCCCGCAACTAAGACCTGGTGCAACCAAATAAATAAATAAATTTTTTTTAAAAAAATGAGTATATAATTAAGAGTTTAAACACACACACACACACACACACACACACACACACACGACTCCCCTCGATAAAACAGGTATATCGTGGTGGGTTGGGGGCACTTATTGGCCTTATGGTGGACCCAGGAGTTCCTGCTCTCAAATAATTTACAGTCTATTGGGCAAAATAAGATGCACATATGTATGGAGTACATTAACAATCAAGTGTTAAAAAACAATACAAGAAAGTATATAAAATAGTGTTCTTCAAACTGGGGTTCATGGATGTATTCTCCATGTATCTAGGAGAATTATTTCCTCTAAGGGAGGGTGTACATTACTTAAGTTGAGAAGTATTAAAAATAAAAACAAACACCAGACAACAGGCAGGATGTGACTGTGTACCAGGTGAACAGGACAAACACTGAACCCCATGCAAATCTAGAGGAGGAGAAAATCACCCTGGAATGGCAACTGAGAGCTGCGTGGAGGAGGTGGGGCTGGATTCTGAAGGCTGGATATTTGTCGCAAGAACAGTGAGGAGAGGAGAGAATTTCAGGCAGAGTGGGTGAAGTGGCCAAAAACACGGAGGTACGTGTGCAGAGCCTGGAAGCATGCAAAAGTGTGAGCTGAATAGTGGGGACATGAAAGAGACCAGGCTGGAAAGGGGGTGAGAGGCCTCCCTGGAGGCGGCCTTGGAATCTATGACGAACAATGAGGACCTCACTCGGTAAGTAAGGGAAGCCTTGAAGGTTCTTCAGGAGAGCCCAATGAAAATATTTTTGAAAGATTAATCAATCTGGTTAGAGATGGTAGATTGGGTTAAAGAGAGATGAGGACAAGGGAGGGAGAAACCGCAGAAAGGGAGACCAATTAAGAGGCTAAAGCATAACCTAAGGATGAACTTGTAAAAGAGGAGGGAAGCGAACCATGTCACAAACATCATGGTGCTAGATCTCGGCCAAGGACCAATCAAAGGCCAATGTGTAGGGACCTCCTCCAGCTTGGAGCCGAGACAGAGTCTCCCAGACACTCACTGTTCACTGGAGCTGAAGGCTGGCTTGTTCTCCACTTTGTACAGCTTGTCTACTTCATGTTGCTACAGAGAGAATCCAACAAAACAATGGATATAAGTGTGCTTGGAAACCCAAAGCCCGATACAATGACAGGGGTCTTCTGGAAGGCTCCCTCCTATTTATACTAATTCTAGCAGTCAAAGTACCTCCCTGACAACCATCCCACTGAACCTTCCTCAAACTGTCAATAGAAAACCCCAAAATAAAACAATTCAAAAACAATACAAAGAGTATCAATCCCCCCTTGTCACCGTAACTCTGCCATCCCCTATTTACTGTAACTCTGCCATCCCCTATTTACCCTATAAGGGTAGTCACTCTTCAGTAATATATACTGTTCATCAAAAGAAAAACTGCTTAATAGGAAAGAAGGGCCTGATCCACGTGGGGAAAGGGGCAGGTACCTTTAGGATGGAGACATTGGCGATTCGATCCAACGGGCTCATGAGATCTGCCTCAATGAACAAGTCCTTTTTTCCTGGAAGCTGAAGGAGACACAGTATCTTGGGTTACTCTCAGGTCACACAAGCTCCCTCGGCTGACAGCTCATCCAGCCATCCATTTAATAGAAGCACAGTCTCTGAGTTGGAAGGGCACTAGACCTCATCTACCCCAGCACCTTATTTATTGCCTATATCCACAGCTGACATTTCTCTACATATTCACCTATTTTGTCTTCTCATTTTCTGTACCAGTGGAAAGATATTTCACCTTCTTTCTAAGGTTAAGTCCTTGTCACTCAACCCTCCTGCTCGCCTGTGACCTTGTTCTACATCATTGCTCCTCTACTCCACCACCTCTTCCACTGTCTCCTGATAACCCAATCGATTTCCTGCTGAACGAAGCCAAACAAAACAAAACCACACCGTGTATCCTCCAGCCCCTCAACTAACTGCCAAATATCTCTTTAAATGGCATTTTTCTTCTAATTACAAAAATAACCTATGTTCAAGGCGGAAAACTTAACCCAGGGCAGTCCTCACCCTCACACCCACTCTCTCACGCCAAATCCCTGTCTTCTGGTTCCCGCTTCATCACTCCTGATGCTGCCCTTTCATCTGTCCAGAGGAAGGAGAGGTCACACTGAGCAGAAGAGAGGGGGAAGTCGTTGAAAGCTTCCTCTCAACTAGGCTTTGACAAATGGGTAGGATGTTGGCAGTGATAGATTGAGATGGCAATCTAGCAAAGGCCAGGAAAAGAGAACAGGCTGAATGGTAAGGGCAGAACAAGCAATTCAGTTTGCCTGATAGGTAAGGCAGTGGTCCTCAACCAGGGCTGATTTTGCCCCCCAGGGGACATTTGGTAAAGTCTGGAGACATTTTGGATTGTCCACCTTGGGGCAGGGGGTGTTACGGGTATCTAGTGGGTAGAGGTTAGGGATGCTACTAAATATCCTACAATGCACAGGACAGTCCCACCACAAAGAATCAAGCAGCCCAAAATGTCCATAGCACCAAGGTTGAGAAATCTTGATGTAGGGGAATGGTGTGAAACAAGACTGAAATCTTTGACAGAAATTAGAGCATGAAGGGTCCCAAATGCCAAGTTAGGGAGTTTGGTGTTGATCCTCTATGGAACAAGGAAAAATAGAAAGCTTTTGTACACTGAAGCATCCAATCAGCTGGGAATTTTCATTAGGTAAATCTGGGAACTGTGGGTAAAATGGATTGGAGACATGAGAAACTAGAGATAAGGACTACACTTATGTGGTTAATGCAACAGTCCAAGCAGCCCAAGGACTTCCCTGGCGGTCCAGTGGTTAAGACTCTGCGCTTCCACTGCAGGGGGTGAGGGTTCGATCCCTGGTCGGGGATGCACGGCATGCCGCGGGGTTTGGCAAGAAAACAAAAGACAAACAAGCAGCCCAAGCCTGTGGTAATGAATGAGGACCTGATTTAGGCTGGTGGTGATGTTAACAAAAATAGGTTTATTAAGAGATACTGGAACGTGTAATCGAATTTTTAAAAATACTTGAAAAAAATTAACAGTGTTAACAGTGCTTGTATGTGATAGTAGGGTTGTAAGTGATTTTTTTTTTCTTTACACTTTATCTTCTGCATTTTCTAGAATTTGTTAGTGTTATTTTATAATCACCATTTAAAAAGTCAGGTGTAGGGCTTCCCTGGTGGCGCAGTGGTTGAGAGTCCGCCTGCCGATGCAGGGGACACGGGTTCGTGCCCCGGTCCAGGAAGATCCCACATGCCGCGGAGTGGCTGGGCCCGTGAGCCATGGCCGCTGAGCCTGCGCATCCGGAGCCTGTGCTCCGCAACGGGAGAGGCCACAACAGTGAGAGGCCCGCGTACCGCAAAAAAAAAAAAAAAAAAAAAAAAAAAAAAAAAAAAGTCAGGTGTAAGGAAATAAATATCCACAGGACTCAGCAACTGGTTTAGTTAAGTGTGAGGAGGGAAGAAGAGTCAAAGATGATTCTGAGGTTTCAAGCCTGAATAGCAGTGCCCATTAATAAGAATTAAGTCAGAGGAAGTTAGTTTGAAGAGGACATTACTGCACAGAAATCCACTCTGGCCACGTTAAGTCATCCTTGTGGGCAGCTTTTCCTCAGGTCATTCTATTTACAAGTTTCTATCCTTGGTCTCATTTACTCTCTTTCATGGGGATCTCACCAGAACTAGTGGTTCTAACTAGCATCTCTTTTCAATTCCTCAGACATCTGTTGGGTGTCTTTCATGTGCCAATCATTGTGCTACCACTACAGGACATATTACAGAGAAATAAAATATGGTCCCACATCCCCTGAGGTTCTCCCAAGTCTCCATCTTTACTCTAGCTGCAATTCTACCTTTCTATCTTCTGATGTTACAAGGAGTATTTCCTCCTAGCATCTTAACTTCATCCTATCCAAATCCAAACAATTCAACTTCCCCCACCAAAACTGTTCCTCTTTCTAATTCTTTTTCTCATTTCTATTCAATGTTCATGCAACAAATATTTATTAAGCACATGCTAAGTGCCTGACTCTAAGCTAGGTACTCACTAGGTATACATGTGGAACAAAATAGGTATGTCCCTGTCCTCAAGGACCTTCAAATCTAGTGGAGAATATGAACGTTAAACAAAAGACTATATATGTAATCCGTTAAAATTACAGTAATAGCATTATTTTCTTATTAGCTCAAGTTAAAAATGTCAAACTCAGCTTTGCTTCTCCCTTAACCTTTACGACCAATCAATGTCTTTGACTCAAAAAAAAAAACCCATCAATTCCTTTCATTTCCACTGCCACTAATTTTGTGTGGGCCTTTATTACTTCAGTCTGATCTATGGTCTCCTCACTGGCCTTCTTGTTTTGCCCATTTATCCAACTTCACAATGGCTGTTAGAATCATCTTCAAGTATTGTTTCATGTCACATATTGGGGAAAATTTTTCAGTAGCTGCCTAATGCCTATTGTGTAACTTCTCATCTCTCTCTTCTCTGTATTACATGCCTGTCCTTCCCTGGTTCCTCAACTTTGCTCCTACCAGTTCATCTGCACGGAACATCCTCTCCCATCTCCAAGGAAAATATGCTCATCTTCACACTCCAGCCCCTTGAAACTCCTAGATCACTCCAGCTACAAATGATTGTTTCAGGCACCCTAGCTATCACTCGTTCACCACATGATACCCTGTGTGTGGTAATTTGTGTTTCATACTGCTCCCACTGGAACGTAAGAACCCTAAGGACAAAGTTGTCTTAACCATCTTTCCATCCCCAGTGATGCTTGGCACTAGTGGTGTCTCCCTTGTCTGTATGAAAAAAAGGGGGGGGGAGGGGGGATTTCCATTAACTCTCTGGCCAGATCGTCCCAAGTTTCCCTCCCTGAGTGCTTCATTTTGGACCTGCCACTGAAGCTCCAAGGACAATACCAAGGGCCAAGAGCAAGACCAAGGGAGCTCGGTAAGAAAGAACTATGCATCCAGTGAGTGCTGCTCATACAGTAAGGCCCCCAGCGTGGCAGGCACTGACCTGCTCCAGCAGATAGATGAGCTGGTCTCGGGCCAGCCTCTTGAGCATGGAGAAGTCAGGCAGCTCTGGGGCATCCGGACGATGGGGAAAAGCCATGGCAGCGGTCACCTGGGCCGCAGGGTGGAAGAAGGGGGACGCCCTCCGCTCTGAGAAGGCCGGCAGCACCCCAGGTTAAGCGCAGGATGGCTCTCCTTCAGGTAAAGGCACGGACTTCGAAAGAGCCCCCGAAGGGGCCCTCGCTCCTCAGCCACAATGGAGGAATGAATGGCCACCTCCTGGCCGGACAGCCGCAGCCTCGGGGGACCTCGCCTCAGGCTTGCAGCCACTTTGTCCCACCCCACCCCTCCCGGTCCACTCTGCCGGTCCGCAGGACCTGGGTCTACACCTGCAGAGGAACCCGCCTCCTGCCAAAGAGAGGGACGACTTCCTAGACCTCCCGGAAGTCCCGTGCACTCTACCAGCGCTCAGCGTACCCGGAAAAGGACGGCGTCCTGGAAGGGACATTTGAAAACGAGCGGCAACGCGTCAAGGTTCAGTTTCATTCCTGACCGGAGGCGAGTGTTCCTGTGATAAAAGAATTATACCTTAAACTAACTTTGAAGAGTACACACAATTCTCCTAGCTCACCCAAGCAAGCGATGGGCACTTGCTCGATTTTCAGAACTTGGTGAAATCGGCGAAACCAACTCGGAATCCGGAGGGCATTGATCACTGAGGATCTGGGCTGTCAATCAAATCTACTCCACAAATTTAGCTGCAGGCTGGGAGCTCTCTCGCTTCCGAACTGCGGGAGGCCAGACGCGTGGAGATGCGGGGCGGGTGTGAGGGGAGAGAAGAGGAACGCGTTAGTAGCCAATGGAAGCCAAGTCTCGCCAGCTGTGACCTTTCAATACGGAGTTTTGGCTCATTAATGCACTTCGTGGGAAAATGGGGAAATAAACTGTGGCATATTCATACAATAAAAATAACTGAATAAATGAAAGAAGCCAGACACGAGAGTGGCATCTGTATGCCATTTATATCAGGTTCTCGAACAGGAAAAACTATAGTGAAAAATTTCAGAAAAGTGATTGACTTTGGGGATGAAAATTGGGAAGAAAATTAGGGAATTTTCAGGGGTGATGGTAAAGATCTATATTTACCTTGTTAAAAAAAAAGCTTATGAGAGACATTATAATGGACAGACAATACCTGAACTCACTAATCAATCGTGACATCACATCATCATCTCCTGGTGAGATGCATGGGAAGCACATGTTAAACCTGATCAAGCCTCAGGATCTAATTACCAGTTCATAGGAAATACAGAGGGTAGTGGAAACACGATAAAAGACATCACAAGGATAAAATCAACCATGTGTAAAAAGCAGAAAATTATATGGGTCAAATAACCTGTCAAATGACAATGAGAAGAAAGTGGAAGGGGAAACTACTTTAGAATAAAAGACTTCTGGGACATAACAACACAATGCAATATTGCAATGTGTGGACTTTGTTTGGATCCTAATTCAAAGAAATCAACCAGAATATTATTAGGATATTAGCTGATAATAAGGAATTCCTAAAACTTTCAAGGTATAGTAATGGCTTATATGTCTATGTTAAAAAGGAGCCCCTATCTCTTTGAGACACAGACTGAAGTACTTACAGATGAAATAATATGATGTCTGGGATTTGCTTTAAAATAAGCCAAAGGGAGCTGTGGGGCAATGAAGAAAGATTGGCCATTTGTTAAATGTTGAAGCTGGGTGATGGGTACACAGGGGTTCATTGCACTACAATATTCTACTTTCGAATGTTTGAAAACTTCTATAATAGAAGATTAAGCAAAAAAAAAACCCAAAACTTTTATGCTCACACTGGGCTTCAAGAGCTTGTTTAATATTTTTTACTGAGCTTCCTCTCACCCCCTCCCCTTAGATCAAATCTCAGCTGCACAGAAAGGTAGAAGCTGCCCTTCACAGATGAGTGATATATACACCCTCCAGTTTGCAGGGATTTAAGTCCCTTCTGTCGTACAGTTTGCCAGCCTCTTGAGTTTGGCCCCAAGTTGCTGTGAGGTGCCCATTTCACCCACAGTTGCTTTTATTCCAGCTTGAACAGTCTTGTTATCTGTTGCCTCCTCCACCAGATGCTACACCTGCCCCCCCAAATCTCCACCTCATCCAGTGTGATGTCAAAGTCCTTTGTTGTGTCATGAAACAGGACTGCCTGGGGATAGGGCACCATGGAGTCCTATGACCCCCACCCAATGGAACACAGGCTGAGTGAGTCCCCATTCGCCTGTCCAGCCTCCCTGCTTGGGATGGGGCAGTGGGGGGCCGGGGAGAAGGGACAATTTTCCCAAACACCTCAATGACAGTGGGTTAGGATCTGAGACACACAGTCAGCATAGAGCAGGAACAGGTCAACCTGCAGGAAGTTTAGGCCTTCTTGGCTGAGATCTGGATGCACAGGCTGGCAAAGGTAAAAGGCCGGGCTTTCTGCCATTGTGGATTGGCTGATTGGTGTAAGGTTTCCCAGCCATTTCTTCATTCACTCAACCAATATTGAAATCTATGTTGGGGGAATTCCCTGGCAGTACAGTGGTTAAGAGTCTGCACTTCCACTACAGGGGACACAGGTTCGATCCCTGGTCGGGAAACTAAGATCCCACCTGCTGCGTGGCACAGCCGAAAAAGAAAAGGGAGGAAGAAATAAATCTATGTTGGGAGTGGAACTACAGCAATGAACACATACACGTCTCCTACCCTTATGGGATCTACCTTCTAATGGGGCAAGGTGGGTGATGACAAATAATGCATTAGTAATACATTTCAAATACTAGGGAAAATTAAACAGGGTGTGGTGATAGAACATGAAGGGAGCTGTTTTAAACTAGGGTGAAAAGGCCTGTGAAAGTAACATTTGACCTGAGGCCTGAATGGCAAGGACCCAGCCAAGTGAAAATCTGGGGACAAAGAACTAGTAAGTGCAAAAGCCTTAGATTAGCATTTACAAGAATGGAAACAAAAGATTTAAGCTAGCGAGCATTAGGATGGTGGTGGATGAGGTAAATGGAAAACATATCCAAGCTAGCAATAAAAGCTTCTAATATTTCATAGTCCCCTGGGGAAAGGACACAAATGATTTACAGGAGTTAGAAATGCATATTTAAGCAGTCAAATAGCATCTTGCTCCTCTAAGTTATTTTTTTTTAATGAATTTATTTATTTTTGGCTGCATTGGGTCTTCGTTGCTGCACGCAGGCTTTCTTTAGTTGCAGTGAGCGCGGGCTACTCTGCATTGCGGTGCGCAGGCTTCTCATTGCAGTGGGTTCTCTCGTTGCGGAGCACGGGCTCTAGGCACGTGGGCTCAGTAGCTGCGATGCGTGGGCTCAGTCGTTGTGCTGCATGGGCTTAGTTGCTCTGCGGCTTGTGTGGGATCTTCCAGGACCAGGGATCAAACCCGTGGCCCCTGCATTGGCAGGCAGATTCTTAACCACTGCACCACCAGGGAAGTCCCTCCTCTAAGGTTCTAATGGCAAATTACCCTTTTAAAAATCATAATTATATTGACGTTTTTATTATAAGTTACATGATAGTGACAAAGCAGTGAGAACAAGGGCCTTATCTGTCCACTGCTCTATTACCAGAAGCTGGATTCCCTAACTTTGACTGGCATGTGATAGGGCCTTGCCCATTTCTACTGAACAGATGCTCAAGTTAGCAGTAATCAGTGATATAATTGCCACGAATGACATTTACAATAGCAACAAGACACATGACCAGGCTGTCAGTGACGGTTGGAATATCAATGTTTTCATTAGAAAAACATCCTGCATGTATTTAAATTCTGAGTAGCCAATTTTTGCTGGTAAATTGTTAAAATGAGACATTGTTGAGAGCTGTCATTGGACTCTATGTTGCTTGAATATGTCTCCATTTGTCTTTTGATAATCACTTTCTGATATTAATAAAGTATTCTAAAAGAATCAGTGAATTAACAGAAATTATGCCAGGCAGTGATAGATTCCTGGAATTTTAGAAACCTTGAATTAGGAATCAGACCTGGGTTCAAGTCCCACTGCTGTCACTCACTTGCAGCTATGTGACCTTGGGCATATCCAAAAACCTTTGAGACCATATTTGGGTTTTTTTTCATGTATTTATTTACTTTCATTTATTTATTTGGTTTGCACCGGGTCTTAGTTGTGGCTCGTCGGCTCCTTAGTTGCGGCATGCATGTGGGATCTAGTTCCCTGACCAGGGATGGAACCCCTGGCCCCCTGCATTGGGAGCGCAGAGTCTTAACCACTGCGCCACCAGGGAAGTCCCAAGACCATATTTGTAAAAGAGATCTATTATCTATTCTTGCCTAAATCACAACACCCTTGTAAAAATCTGATTAAAGCTGTAAAATAAGATACTACTTAAGCTTTTGGAAGTGGCTGGAGGTAACGTTGAGAGCCTGTAAAGCCTTTGCCTGCTTTGCATTTTTTGTTTGGTCAAATCCCCACAGCCCCATTTTGTTTTAGAGCCCTAGCAACTAAAAGAGGAGCTGCTTTAGACTGGGTGTTTAGGGAAGGCCTAACGTCCAGTTTTTGGCTGTCGAAGTCCATCACTGAGCAGGGCTGACAGGCACAGAGCCCTTTATTAGGGATTCCTCTGGCCCCATCTCTCTCCCAATATTTAGACAAGGGACCCTTTGCCTCTTCCCTTCCCTTCACAGGTAAACCCTCCCAATCCCAGAGAGCATCAATCAACACAGACTGCTACATTTTACTTTATTTTGCACATAATGAAGATAACTGACTAAGCAGTTCCAGAACTGTTAGTATTCATTAATCAAGAAGTAAATGAGGTGAGAAGACAAACTTTTAATTTCCTCCCAAACATACTGGAAGTATCACAGAAACTTGTAACAACACATGCAATACAGGCTGGTTTCAACATACAGAGAGCCCAAGCAAGAAGGCTGAGTCCTGAAGATCCACGTGGGTCACAGGAGGAGCAGTGCTCCAGGAGGCTGGAATCTACCCAGTCACTCACCCCGCTCCCACACAGAACTACCCTGTGAGGTTCTCTGCCCTCTGTCAGGTTCAAATCCAAGAAGCTCTTTCATCCCACATTCCAGGCTCATCACTACCCTCCATTCCAAGGTGGTTAATCCACACACAGAAATCCAGGCAGAACCAAATACACTTGCCCAGCTGTGTTTCATGTGGCATTTCCACAAGCCAGGCTCCAGCTCAAATTCTGTACAGGAAGTTCCCATTGCTGTCAAAGAACTCTCGTCCCCTCTGCACGACTCTGTTGCTAAAGTTCTGGTCACCTGGCTCCCCTGCCTTCAACTCTGCCAGCTTCTTGTCACTTGGCAATCCATCACTGTCAGTTCCTCTGGTGCCTCCACAGTAACTGGTGAACTTCTGCAGCTCTCTCGGATGACCTGGGGCTGCAGCAACAGGCACAAAGCTCTTCTCCTCCTCCAGGCCCTGGATTCCTTTATTCCTTTCCTTCTGTCTCCTTGGTGTATTTGTTCTGTGAGTGTTCAATTCTGTCACTTTCAAAGCTGTGCTGTGACCATGGCCTTTGGATGAGGCTTCATCCCCGGGCATCGGCAAAGAGCCTGATACAGAATGGCTTGCAGAAAGCGGTACTGAGGTATCCCCAGAGCCTGGGAGCTGCTGGAGTGAGCGGGTAAGCCCAATTTTCTTAAGGACTTTTTGATCCTGCTTCAGTTTCTGCTCCAATGTGGGCACAAACTTGCTTTTTAAAACCCTTCGGATCACATCAGTGCTGACATCAAAGCCTTCAGCCAATCTGGGAACTGACCAGGACTCTGCAAATTCCCTGTGTAAATACCTATGAAAAAAAGAAGCAGGTTTTCAATCTGTGAAGAAGTCTCCTATCAGAACAGTTAACTGATAATACTAGTGCTAAATACATGACAAGAAGAGGGCTTGGAAAAACTGCAAATGCAGTGTTTATCTTCTGCTACTAAATGGCTGCGGTCCAGTCCTGTGTGCTAACAGCGACACCCAACTACTCTTAGTCATTTCATTTCATATCAACTGAATTCCTCTCTCACTGCACGGCAGGCCCCAGTTAGATCCTGGGGATGCATGATGACTGTCTTTCCCTTCAAAGAACATACAGTCTGGTGATGGAGACAGATACAGTAACATACAAAAACACTATGAGAAATATCCCAGCAGAGGATGCTGTGAGAGCACCGAGGAGGGAGAGGCAGGGACAGGCTATCACCACATTTGCGGGGTGGCCCAGGAATGGCTTCAGGAAGTCCATGCTAGAGCTGGTCTGAAAAGATGAGAAGTTGTCATAAGCTGGCAGAGGGGAGGAGAGGAAGAAAAGGTCAAAGGTACTGATGGTAGAGTGAGCAGCAGGTGGAACACGAAGAAGCACATCACCTTTGCTGGGAACAGCTCAGTCTGTGTGACGGGGCGGCAGGAGCAGGGTCATGTCACGCTCAGGGATTCCGGAGCCCATTCCAACGCAACAGTGAACCAAGGACGGCGTTTAAGGAGAAGAATGCCATGAGCAAATTTTCATTTTGAAGCTCAATCCAGTGGTAGTGAAAGAGGGCAGTCATCAATTAGATTCCCTGAACTATAACCTGCTTAATGAATAATAACCTGTAACCTGCCTTTACCGACCAAGCTTGCTTTAATTGTTCATGCAAACTGCATAGCCTCCAAGCTTCACATAGCCTAGACAATGTATCACAAGACTCCTTTAACTGCCCCCTATAGATAACACCTCTGACCATGGGTCACTCTGGTAACAGTTGCTTAAGTTGTTGTTCAGGAACATGGGGCTAGTTTTGCCCAGTTCAAACTAGTTGAGACCACTGACCATTCAGCTGGGCCTGTACAAGTGTCCAATGGGTGACCTTTCAATGTCAAGGGCCAAAAACTCCATCCTCAGATCATGCTAATGCTGCCCACCATTTTCTGAACATGCATCCCATGAAGAACCAGGTAACTCAGAGCACCAATTACTTCACCTTTTTCTAACATTTAATCACCTTTCCCGAAGCCTCAGACCACCCTGTTTCTTTACCCCATAAATATCCTAAAACTCTTTCTTCAAGGAGGCAGATTTGACACTTGTTCTCCCATCTCCTTGCTTGGCTGCCTATGAATAAACCCTTTCTCTGCTGCAAACCTCAGGGTCTCAGCAATGGCTTGCTGTGCATCAGGCAAATGAATCTGGTTCAGTAACAGTAGTTTCTCAGGGCAAGACTAGAGATGGAAAGATCAGGCAAGAGGCTGTCACAGTAATCCAGGCAGTCAGAACCGAGACAGTGGCAATGAGAGCAGAGGAGGAAAGAGACTTGAGGAATATTTTAGGAAGGCCAAGTGGTTACACTTGGTAAGGAACTAAATACTGGGCGAAGAAATAGGCTGAGATTCAGCATCTTTTTTTTTTTTTTTTTTAGTTAATTAATTAATTAATTTATTTTTGGCTGTGCTGGGTCTTTGTTGCTGCACAGGCTTTCTTTAGTTGCGGCGAGCGAGGCCACTCCTTATTGCAGTGCGCGGGCTTCTCATTGTGGTGGCCCCTCTTGTTGCAGAGCACAGGCTCCAGGAACGTGGAGCTTCAGTAGTTGTGGCATGCGGGCTCAGCAGTTGTGGCTCACAGGCTCTAGAGCGCAGGCTCGACATTTGTGGCACACAGGCTTTGTTGCTCTGAGGCATGTGGGATCCTCCCAGACCAGGGCTCGAACCTGCGTCCCCTGCATTGGCAGGTGGACTCCCAACCACTGCGCCACCAGGGAAGTCCCAAGATTCAGTATCTTTAGAGTGGGTGATTGGTGGGACCATTCGGGGTTATAGCAAAAATAGGAGCAGAATGAAATTGTCAGGGAATAATGATGAATTCTGTTTTGTACATGTTGAGTTTAAGGAACCTGTGTGACAGCCAAACAGCGATATCTAGTGCACAGCTGACTATATAGGGTTCAGAAGAAAAACATGGACTGGACATGATAGATCTGGAAGTCATAAGCCAATAGCAGGAGTGGTTGAAGCCATGCAAGTGGCTGGCATTAGGCAGGGAAATATTCAGAGTGAGATAAATGACCAAGGACACAACTCTAAAAACTATAATAATTAAGATACAGGAGGAAGACGGGGAGCCCATGGAGGAAACAGAAACAAGTCCTAGAAATAGAAGTGAGTGGTAGCCTGGGTCAAGGGAGAATTTCAAGAATGCAGACAAGGTCAAATGCTGCAGAAATGTTAGTCACACTAAAGCCTTGAGTGTCAGTTATGCCTAGCACTGAGGAAGTCACTGGTAGATTTGTGGATAATAGTTTCATTGTTGTGATGAAACAAACAAAAATGAGGGTAGGGAGCCAGGGAGCCAGCAGGGAACTAAAGGAGGAGGGAGTGTAGTATAGCCGTGACAGTTGGGTTTCCTTTTCTTTGTAACCCAAGTGACTGACTTAAGCTTTGCTTGCCAAGGTATGCACTTCAAAGATGGCTATCTCCAATAAACACACTGCCAGCCACACAACTAGATAAAAAGCCAGGCTTCCCCCCACCCCTCCATTGAGGCGCGTTTGTTTTAGAGATTATGGTTGGCTTCAATAACTAACCACTTGGGCCACTTGCTTTTTTCCTTCTTGCGCTTTAAATTCCTGTTAAGGAACTTCCCTGGTGGTCCAGTGGCTAAGACTCCATGCTCCCAATGCAGGGGGCCCGGGTTTGATCCCTGATCAGGAACTAGATCCCACATGCTGCAACTAAGAGTTTGCATGCGGCAACTAAAGATCCTGTGTGCCGCAACTTAAAAAAAAAAGACCCCGCATGCTGCAACTAAAGATCCCGCATGCCGCAACAAAGACCTGGCACAGCCAAAATAAATAAATAATTTAAAATGAAATTTTTAAAAAAATTTTAAATTCCTGTTAAATTCACCAATAAAGAGTGAGCCCTCAAAACCCTAAGCCCCCACCCTCAACCCCAATAAAAGAAGAACCCCAGGCCCTTGCACCTCTCTCTACCCATGACCTTGCTGTGTGGCCTCAGGTGTGCCATGTAATTTCCAGGTCCTGTAAATAATAACCCTCCCCCCCCACCCCTCATCCCTCCCCCCACCCGGCAGTTTTCTGATGGTTATTGCTGAAGGGCATCTTGCAGTCTTAAGAACCACAAGGGCTGGCTCAGCCACAACACTGGTTTTTGACAGACTGAGATCGGCACACAACATGGACAACCTTAAGTTGACAGATGTAGGTCCCTGAGAAATTAGGTAGGGATTTGACCTAGAGCACCCAGAGGACTGGTCCTAGACAAGTGAAGGACTACCACTTCCCCAGAGGTGTGAACAGAGTACAAGATTGAGAGTGGAAGGTAAGGAGGAGACCAAGAAGTTTTAAACAGTTCTTACCTAATAGCCTGTTTTTTCTCTGAAATAAAAGGATATTTATTGATCACAAAAGGGGAGGTGACAGGTGGGAAGATGGAAGGGTTGAAAAGGCTGGTGTTCAACATAGGAGAGGAAGCTGACAGGAGAAAGCTGCTACAGGCTCATAAAATCTTGATCAGCTCTACAAAACGCCCTTTATTCTAAGTCTCAATTCCAGAGTTATTCTGATGGGAATGGAAAAAGGAACATGACCTACAAAGGACTATTTAGCAATATTTATCAAAATGCAAGTCCATTTGCCCTTCGGTTCAGTAGCAACCCTACTTCTAGGAAGGTATGTAACACATACATTTATGTAAGTGTAAATACTTCTGGCAGATAGTTAGAGTATACAAAGTTATGCACTGGAGCACTATTTGTTACAGCAAGTGAGTGGAAACAATTCAAGTGCCCAGCATAAAAGACTGGTAAAATAAACTACAGTTTACTAAGCATCTACAGAAAAGAATGAGGAGCTCTCTCTTGGGAAGTGAAAAGAGTTTCAGAATATATTAAGCGAACAAAGCAAAGTACAGAACAGCATTTCTAGTATTCTACTGTTTGTGATTATAGAAGTGAAAAAAAAATTCTGTATTCATACGTGCTTGCTTCTATTTGCATAAAGAAACCTAGAAAATGACCCAAAAACCTATTAAAAATAGTATCCATAGGAGACTAGGGGGGATTAACACCTCTCAATGCGTATGCCCTGTTATACTGTTCTCATTTTGAGCCATATGTATTATCTATTCAAAACAAAAAACTTAAAATTTAAAAAAGGATCTCTTTTCTAAGATACGGAGCCTCTCTTCAGAGCAACGTAACCATGGAAGCTCCATCCCTGGTCCTAGATCAAGAACGTCATGATCTACTTACTATATACGGGTTAAATGTTGCGACGCCTGTAACTTACTATTTTAAAATTTCGGCAAAAAACGAACCGTGTCATAACGTTAAAAACTATTACATCTAGATGGCGAGCTCATCGACGTTTATCTTATTACTTGACTTTTCTGTTAGAAATCTTGAAAGATAAAAAGCAAAAAATACAAAAACAACGTTCTAAGTTCTAAGCCCCAGTATCCTTCACTTCTCATCACAGCAGATCCTAACTGCCAACAGTCTTACCGGATCTGCTCCATGGCTTCCCACGTCAGGGTCCTGGGCGGGGAACCTGGCGCCTCCATTTGCTTCCGAATTTTCTGGAACCGGATAGCTTTTCTCTGTCGTTTCAGGGCGCTGGGAGAGAGAACCAATGGCAGAAGCCATGCGTGGAAGCCAGATGGGTGGTTTGAGAGCCCTGGGCTAAGTCAGAGCGCCCAGCCCGCTTCTCTTTCCAAGGACAACCTGGCCATGTCTGTCAGCCTAGACCTGCTCTGAACACCGCCCCAGAAATCTAACACCAAGAACAACAACAGCCCATAAGCTGTTGCCGAATTCTTTAAACGGGTGACGAAATACGTCCTTGGTGAAGGGACTCGTGGTCCCAAAGGAGCTAACAGCTGCCCCTGTGCCCCTGACAACGGGTGAGAAATAAGTACCGCCGCAGGACGCCCGGCGCCAAGGGGGCGCGGCCTGGGGCGCCCAGGCCCGAGGCCCTGCTTCAGGCTGAGGGCCCGGGAAGGAGCCGGTACCTCTCCACCTCCTGCAGCTCCCGCTCCTCCGGCTCCCAGTCGGAATCGGGGTCCGGCTCACGGCCGACAGATCCCGGGATCGCCACGCCCCGGGTAGCAAACCCACAGCGAGCGACCGCGGCACGGACACCCCCGCCCACCAAGCAGTTCAGAGAAACCGCCATGTCGACGAGAAAAAGCCCTCCACCACCCCCGCCACAGGGTAGCTCCTGAAGCCAGGGGGCGGGACCGGAATTGGGCGGGAAGCTGAGGGGCTGGTGCGTTTTTTCCGCTTCCGTCTGAGGGCGTGACTTCTGGGCTTGAACTGCTTTGCCACCCGCCCTCACCCGTTGTAATTACAGAGCAGGCTTCTGGTTTTCATCTTAAGTGCAATGGTGTACACTTGTAAACTAGCACTCCAAGTTATCATAGTCTTTTAGGTTTCTGATTATAGAGTAGTATCTGTTAATTACAGAAAATTTATAAGAGCAAAAAGAAGATAAAAACCTCTAATCTTACTGTGAAATAAGCATATTGGCTATGAGCATGGACTCTAGGGCAGGACTTACTGAGTTTGAACGCTGGCTTTGCCACTCATTACCTTGTTCTTTCTTTATTCCTTCCTTTCCTTCCTTCTTTGTTTTAGATGAAAATGGGATCATATAACATTTTTAAATGGCTGCCTAGTATTCTGATTCTATGATTGTACTGTTGTTTTTTAAGTCCAGTAGTTTTCAACCTTTTTTCCTCATTGAAAGACATGTGCACAGTCCAGTCTCGTGGGAATACCTAGGGTATTTACAGTTATACTTCACCTTCATTCACACAGACATTTGAGTGCCTACTGTGTGCCAGGTCCTCAGGATATCATGGCAAATCAGATACACACTGGCCTGCATATCACAATGCAAGTGGTGAAGAGTGATACTATTACAGGAATAATACTCTACTCAAGTCATTTTTATTATTAACAAATTATAATTGAGTATCAGCAACACATTACCATGTTTGTAACCCATCTTACAATTAAAACAACAGTGGGTAAACAATACTGATTTAAACAATAACCTATTATTGAATGACTAAACTGTTTTCTCTGTTTCATAATTATAAGCCTTCTTAGGTAATGGTTTCTAGAGGAGCTTTGTTGAAAATAAAAAAAAAAAAAAGAACAAACCCCATAAAGTTCCTTACATGCTAATAGGAAATAGCTATAAAATGCATAAATAGCTGTAAAATGCATTGGTAAGTAGGATACAGACAGTGTGAAAGTTATGCTATTGTCTGGGTAAAGGGAGAAAGCAATTTATATAAATACATGTATATATGTGCATTAAATGTTTGTGAAAGTATACACATGACCCAGGGAACATTGATTGGCTCCAGGGAGGAAAACTGAGTAGCTGGAGGAGGAGGGTAGGAGAGAGACTATTCACTGTGTCTTTGGAATTTGCATAGATAATGCATCACTTATCTATGATATGTGGTGTATTATCGATGCAAAAAAAAATGTTTTTAATAGCTAATCAACCCCAGACTGCCTTCTCCATCTAGAGAAGGACTTTTACTCTCAGGAAAGTAATAAGGTAAGCTACACAACTAAACACACGTCAAACACCTGAGGCCCCTGGCTTCTCTTGGCTGTTGGTGGCACTGGAAAAGCCGCTCCTTGACTCGCCACTTATCCTCTTCTGTCACCTTTCTTTTGTCACAGCCCTGGAGGTTGACAAGGGTCATGGTATCACAGAGAAGTGCATCCTTCACTTCTCGATCAAGTTGTGAGTCGGTGGTGAAGCTTGGAGAGTGGTTTACCTGCCGGGAGGAGTCATTATCCATCCCCTTCCTAGACCACCTGAGCAGGTCATGATTCTTGCAGGCCCAGCTGGAGGTTCTAGGAGAGACATCCGCCTCCAGTGCCCCCCCCCCTTTGTGGCCTCAGCCAAGGAAGCTGGATGTTCTGACTTCCAAGACCACAGGACTCTGCCACAGAGATCCCTCCAGTGTATAGGCTGGTGAGAGCAAATCAGACAGCCTGACTCTATAGCGATAGTGTCCTTAAAGGCAAGGCTTACATGAGGAACTTTTGGGATCCAAAACCTGAGTTCCTACGGTGGAGACCAGAGACCACCAAGACTGGATTTAGCAGGTCAAAAGTGCAAATGTCTGACACCTTCTGCTAGATCCTATCTACCCCAGTGCCTCTGCATCCCCCATTCTGTGTTCCACCACTTGAGTACACTCCTATCCCAGGTGTCCTGTTCAGGGGTGGACCATGGTTTTGCAAAGCCCAGGAGATAATCCTCACCTCCAGCAGCCAGGGCTTCCGCTTGTGGTCCAGCAAGATGTCAAAACCAAGGATCTCAAAACAGGCACATGTACCTCCACTCAGATACTGGGGAAAACAGGTTCGGTAGCTGTGGCAAAGAACAGAATGTGCTGAGATGATGGCTTTGATGATGATGTCCTCAATATCTCCCCACAGCTCTCGGGGGTCGTAGCTGTACTCTCACAGCCAGGCGTTGAGTGTTGACAGCTTCCTGTGAGGCCCAGTGCTCAGAGGAAGATCAGTGGGGCCGGGTTGCAGACAGGAAGCTCCCTAACACTAATCCTAATTCCATGCCTAGGTTCCTTGTGCTTTGAGGGGTTGCCGCCAGCTTGGAGCAGGGTTTAATTATAGGGTGGGGTTTGGGGCTGCACTTGGTGGTCAGGCACAAGACAGGGGTCTATAAGGGTTGAGCCAGCTCAACCTCCCAAGGGCCAACTCAGCTCTGCTGAGACTGTGGGGCTAAAGGGCAGAAAAAGAGGAGAAAACAGAGTAGGGCATACCTCTTACTGCCCTCAGCATCATCCCGGACAAAATTCTCATTGTGTCTGTTGACGGCATAGTTGGTCAGGTGCATGCAGATGTCATCCTGGGAAAAGAGTGGCCCTGTGGTCAGGCTACTTTCATGCAGTTCTTCTCTCCAGCCATTCGTTGCCTTCTGATTACCTACCCCACCCCTGGATGGCTCATCTCTTGTCTCTCTTCATAGAGGACTGTTCTGTAAGCTCCTGGGGAAGGGGTGTGCCCTTCCTGCAGGCATGGCTTTTCTGCAGTCAGCACCCCCTAAATGCTGTCCTTCCAGCCAAGTGCCAAGGCGCTCCAGGCTTCACTCCTTGTTCATGTGTGACAAGCTAGCTGTGTGACAAGCCCCTCTACCTGGTTTCTCCACAGAACCTCAGCATTCGTGGCAGTGGAAGAGAAGAGGGTGCTGCCCTGCTGGCTGGCCTTTTTTTTTTTTAAGGATTTTTTTTTTTCTAAAGAATTTTTTTTTTATGTGGACCATCTTTTAAAGTCTCTATTGAATTTGTTACAATATTGCTTCTGTTTTATATTTTGGTTTTCTGGCCAGGAGGCATGTGGGATCTTAGCTCCCCGACCAGGGATCGAATCCATACCCCCTGCATTGGAAGGCGAAGTCTTAAACACTGGACTGCCAGGTAAGTTCCCCAGCTGGCCTCTTATCAGGTTGCTGTGGCTGGGCTCCACGTAGGGCATGGTGGTAAAGGCGGCCAGGCCCTCCTCATACATGGAGATCCGAAGAAGCTTACAGGATGTGATCAGGACATACATTTGCATGTCAAACTTGAAGCCATCAATGAGGAAGGGCTGAGAGCATGCAAACCCACCAGGGAAAAGTAATAATACAGTGTTCACTCAGTATCTGCAGGAGATTGGATCCAGGACCCCCACCCCCCATGGATACCAAACTCCACAGATGCTCAAGTCCATTGTATAAAATAGTGTCAGCCCTCCATATCCACGGGTTCCACATCTGCAGATATGGAGGGAGGGCCGACTGTACTTTTGAAGTACTTACTATGTACCATAAACTGTTGTAAGCACTTCAATACATAATAACTCATTTAATTTTCACAGTAACCAAAAAAAATTTTTTTTTCACAGTAACCATATACGGTAGTTACTGTTTTTATTTTTTTTGCGGTACGCGGGCCTCTCACTGTTGTGGCCTCTCCCTTTGCGGAGCACAGGCTCTGGACGCACAGGCTCCAGACGCGCAGGCTCAGCGGCCATGGCTCACGGGCCCAGCTGCTCTGCGGCATGTGGGATCTTCCCGGACCGGGGCACGAACCCGTGTCCCCTGCATCGGTAGGCGGACTCTCAACCACTGCGCCACCAGGGAAGCCCTAACCTTCTCTTTTCAGCTAAAACTTCCCTTTTACTTCCATCCCCCTGAGACATTCTAGGTCCCAGAGCCAGAGTCTGGTGGGAACTGAGATGGCGAACCCTTTCCTCCCCCAGAATCTCAACCTGGGGAGCCAGGCTCACTCACTCTGCAGGGAGGCACCAGATGCACGGGAAGATGTTACACTCAGTAGGATAGAGTTTCTGCATGCGGCTGAGGTTCTGAGCCAGCAGATCTTTGTGGCAGATTTCTGTCATGCCAGGGAAGTGGTTGACTTTCTGAAACAGAGCCAGTTGGTTATACTATCGCCCAGAGTAAGGGGCAGTTCCTGGGGCCTGAACATTCCAGATAGCAGTGGAAAAGGACTGGGGAGGTCAAGGGAGAAGTCACAGTGGAGGTAAACACTGCACCTAGTCCCCAAGGGAGAAAAGGAAGGCTCCCTAAGGCAGGTGGGAAACTGCTGCTTGGCCTCTCCCCAAAACACACATACACAGCAAGGTTAGCAAATGAGGGTTGGTGAGAAGGGCTAGCCAGGACTTTGGGCCTTCTAGCCACCTTATAACATCCCTCAGACTACCGGGGACTAGCCCTATAGGAATAACTGGTGCGGAATAACACAAAGCAAATGAGAAAACATTTCCCCAAAGAGAAAGGAAACTAAGGAGCAGCCCCAGGGAATGCACGGCAGTGGCACTCTCAGAGGGCAAGGCATTGCCAGGGTGGCCTGCTGGAAGCCCCCGCCCCACTGCTCTGGCCCTCAGTGCTGGAAGGTTCAGTGCTCTCTGCTTTCCCCCCCCCCATGAGCTGTGTGAACTGAGTATTTCTGAGCCTCAGTGTCCTTAATATAAGGGTATCTTTTGGGAATTGCCTGGCGGTCCAGTGGTTAGGACTTGGTGCTTTCACTGCAGGGGGCACGGGTTCGATCCCTGGTCGGGCAACTAAGATCCCACAAGCTGTGGCCGAAGCCAAGAAAACAAAACAAAACAAAAAAACACATAAGGGCATCTTTTTGAGGATTTAATGAGGTGAGAATGTAAAAGCACTTAACAGTGTCCGACCTCAGTAAATACTGTTATCGTTACCCTCATCTCACAACTGCTCTCTGCATGCCCCTTCTTAGGGGCTTTTTGAGCGCTTCTAGCAGTCTCTCACTCTCGCTCTCACTCCTGCTCTCCCTCTTCTCCCGTAATTCATGGGATAGGTGATAGTCTCAGCTCCCTGCTTGCCTTCTCTCAAAATAAGCCTACAGACACTTTTGTTTGCTAACCGCCACAAAGACCCAATTAGAGGATAACAAAAATACCATGAAGAAGTAATATCTGGGGCTTCCCTGGTGGCGCAGTGGTTAAGAATCCGCCTGCCAGTGCAGGGGACACGGGTTCAAGCCCTGGTCGGGGAAGATCCCACATGTGGCGGAGCAACTAAGCCCGTGCGCCACAACTACTGAGCCTGCGCTCTAGAGCCCGTGCTCTGCTGCAAGAGAAGCCACCGCAATGAGAAGCCCACACAACCGCAATGTAAAGTAGTCCCCCCAGCCCCCCTCCCTCCAAGGGGCAAAGAAACAGAGACCCAGTGCAGCCAAAAATAAATTAATAAATTAATTTAGAAAAGAAAAAGAACTAATATCTTCTTGTGGACCCTGGTCTATCTTTCCTGACTTTCTTGCTGCCATGCAGGACCCCACACTGACTCTTAATGAATGTGGAGTGCTAGGCTAAGCTGCTTAGAAGGCTGGATCGTTCAGCTGGCTCTACTGTTAACTCTGAAGCTCCCAGTCTTCCCCCTAAGATAGGCTCACCTGCCCTGGAGGGACCAGCTGAGCTTGCTTCCAGGCAAGCAGCATATATTGAGATAGGATGTGGCCAGCAGACACTTCCTTCAGATAACAGAAGCTCCAGAGACCCAAGAGGAGAATATTTCCATTGGTGCAGAAGCCCCTGGCCATGGCCTTTCCTGCTCTGCATAGGGGTATAGCCACCAAGAGTGGCAGCCTGGGGTGCCTGGGTGCAAGGGTAGGAGTAGTCATTCTGGGGCATAGTTCCTTTAGGATCTTGGGTCTGGAGGTTGTGCCTGAAACCTCTTCATGTCCATGATGCGTTCCAGTGAGACAGAGCAGTCTGTCCAGTACACAGTCCACTCTTTGTCCTCCCCCACCTCCTTCAGGTCACACATTTGGGCTGCCCGACGCACTGTGGAGAGAGGGAGGTCAGTGGAGCCAGCCTGGGCACTGGCAGCAAACCTTGGGACTGCGGCTGGGTTGGGTAAGGAACAGACCTGACCAGAGAGTGGGAATGAAGAAGGAGGTAGTTCCTACCTCAGCTCTGCTTACCTCAGTTTAGTTACCATTGCGACAATTCCAAGTTCATGAGGCTGTCAGGGTCCTTCCAAAATTTGACAGAAAACTATAGACTGGATCTCTGTTCCTGTCAGTCCTCTCAATTAGGATGGTTTCTGGCCTGCAGAGCTGACCCTCGGAAGGGGTCACACTGGCGCCTCACACTTTGGGGCACCCGTAGATGCCAGTGGGGATGAGGGGAGGAAGAAATGACTAACGTAGCTGGTGATTTTTCTTTTTTCTTAATTGCTGAAGCCACCTCAAAAGTTACCTTGAAAAAACAGTTTTAACCTGGTCTCATCTCATCTCTGGTAAAATCTGGGGCAGGGTGGGGGGGAGGGATGGTGATTTTTGTCATTTTTTCTCTTGTTAGCTAACTGGAGATTCCTACTCTACTGCTGAGACTAACTGGAACAGTGATGTGTCAGCTACTGGTAGCTGAGCCAGGAGGCTCAGTACAGGTTATAGGCCAGCCTAACAAGATCCAGGGGCTGGGAGCAGATTGAGGGGACCACCTCCAGAGTGAAAGCCGCAGCCCTAAATGTCCTCTCATGCCCAGTGGTGTGAGTGACGAGCTGGGTGCTTACCACTCTCATACTTGCAGTTGGTCAGATTGATGGCCAGGGGTCTGGAATGGAGGAATAGCAGAAATCAGGCAGAAGGAGAGAACGGCCCTGGGCTGCCAGGCACCCAGAAGAAGAGACACCCAACAGATTAACAGTGCAATTCATTTTCTTTAGAAGCCACTTAAAGGAAAGACCAGGATGATATAAATGTGCTGAAATTCTAAACTAAGCCAGCCGAAGTGATTCTGAATTTTGTTTTTGTTGTACAAAAAGGCTAATGACCTCCTGTATTTCCTGTTCTCTTTCCTAGGCTAAAGGGAAGACTTTGGATCCCAGCCCGACTGCTGAAGGGCAGAGGGTTACTCTCTGGAGCTGGGCAAGTGAGGGGGTCCAGGGAACGGTTACCTGTGTTTCCACCTTCTCTTTCTCCTCCCAACTTCTAATTCATCTGGGTCAGCTGGGGTTATGATTTTCTTTGGTATTTTCTTGGCTACAATGGATAAAGGAACTCCATTCCTAAATGCATTAGTCAGCCTTCGAGAGTGCCTGCTGAGAAGGGTTAGAAGGGATGGTAGCTTCTCCTTTAACACACTCCTCGGATTCCTCTTCTTCACCATAGTTTTCCTCTGATTCGCTGGTCTTACAGGTACTTGGTTCCATCCTCTTAGATTCTGAGGAGAGAGGGGTGGGAGTGAAATGTATATGACTTCCCTCCAGGCCCAGGAAGGACGGCAGGAATCCACCCAAGAACCTTCATGGTGTTATAAGGGAATGTTGCTGCTCCTTCATAACAGAGCAGTCCCACTACAGCATGGGATGTTTCCAAATAGGTAATGGGGTCCGTGGAATGCCTATGAGATGTTAGATTCGCTGACAAGCCCCAATTATCCAAGATCACTCCATACAATACTCTGGGGTGCATGCAGGAGCTGAACTGAGCTGGCAGGGACCATGACCATAGCTTTTTTGTTCTTGAATGTAATGGGGGATGGCTGGAGGTGCTGGGGGGGCCTTCACTTTGAAAAATAGAGCTGAAGACCAAAGGTCGCCTAGGCCAGCCTTTTCCCTGTCCCATGATTCAGTTTCTCCATACAGACACACTGGGGCCAGGCACCCAATGGCCAAGACCCCCTGGGCTCTGACAGCGGAGGGGAAGCCCCCGGCGGACAATGCCCACCGCAGGTTCCGAGAGCGGAGGGGCTGCCGGGTCCGCCCCTATCGGCCTGGTGCTGGACTCAGCTGGTCGCTCACGACCGCCCTTCGGCCGGCTCTCGCTCCTTCCCGGGCGTTGCTGGGCCTCCGGGACCGCCTCCTTGTTCCACGGGAATGGCTATCCCCGGCGATCGCGAGGGGGGCCCGCTGCCCCCTGCACCCGGGGTTCACACCTATCTTGGAGATCCCGGCTGCGCCACCTTACGCAAGCAGGCTGCCGCCGCCGCCGTCGCCATGGACACGAGGGCGGCCCCCATTGGAGAAGCGTTCTGGGGGCGGGGCCTTTCCGAGAACCACACCCACTTTGGCGCCAGCAGAGGCCATATTGGGCGGGTGCCTGAGACGTTTGCCCCTGGGCTGCCGTAGGAAGCGCAATCGAGCGCCTGGCACTGGAGGGCGGACTCTTGCGGCAACTGACCCGATGCGTGATAGGACTTCTAGTCCTTCCGCTTTCACGCCAGTTCGCACGAGCCCCACCCCCTTTCCTAAATCCGCGGGCCAAGCTCCCGGAATTTGGCCAACGCAGTGTTCGGGACGAGAAGCCCCAATTATCCAAGTAATTAGTAACCATTAGTAACCATGTCTCGAGCAGTCCCAGCACTTGGGAGGGACGGCCGTGATTATCACACGTGCCCTGGAGGTACTCATCAGACTGCTCCTTTACTCTCGCCATCTTTTCCTGATGTCCATCCGCTTTACCTCTGATTGCCACCTCCACCAAACTCCGCCCAATTTGTCACTTTAAGATTATCCCATGTGCTTAAATCTAAAGGACACTTAAAAAATTTCGCTCCTCTAAAAAGACATGTACATTTTCCGATTCATAGATTTCTTTACCTCCCTTCAGTGTATGATACTCTATTACCCCCTCCTTGAAATGGCTTTGGAGTCCCTTGCCTTTCAGGACGCACAATTTTCTCACTCTTTCTGACTCCACTTCTCACCCCACACTGACTCTTAATGGATGTGGAGCGCTAGGCTAAGCTGCTTAGAAGGCTAGATCATTCAGCTGGCTCTACTGTTGGCTCTGAAGCTCCCAGTCTTCCCCCTAAGATAGGCTCACCTGCCCTGGAGGGACCAGCTGAGCTTGCTTCCAGGCAAGCAGCATATATTGAGATAGGATGTGGCCAGCAGACACTTCCTTCAGATAACAGAAGCTCCAGAGACCCAAGAGGAGAATATTTCCATTGGTGCAGAAGCCCCTGGCCATGGGGCTTCTGCACCAATGCAAATATTTAACGTTCCAGGCACATATTTAACAGATATTTAACGTTCCAGGCACTGTTCTAGTACCTGAACCATCATTTCTTGCCTTAATTGCCACCATTAAGCAGCCTCTTAATTGGATTCCCTTATTCTATTTTTCCTTCCTTCATCCATCCATCCATCCACTGCAGCTTAAGTATTCGCCCTAAAATGCATATTTGTTACTCCCCAATTTAAAACTCTTCAAGGTTTCCCATTAGATCAAGTCCAAAACCCCTTAGTACAAAAGACCTTCCATCAAAAAATAAAACAAACAAAAAGCAAGCAAAGCGGTGGAGAGGCCCTGAGCTGGACTGTCCCTTCTTACTTACCTACTGTGCTCAAAGCCCAGGGCTCTGGATACAAAGGGTCTTCTAAGTGTTCCATATTCAAGCTCAGAAAAAGCTTCCATAAATCCCCTTCTGGACGATTCACAAAGTATTCATGGCTAAGAAGTACCACCACAAAGAAAACCTATTTGACTTTTACTTTTTGTGGAAAAACTTATTTGGGGCCAGAGAAGGCTTTCCTCTGAACATTAATCCTAAGGAAAAACTGGGGAAATCCTGGTATTTGGACTCATCACCTTCGACACACAAAGTCCACTTTACTCTAATGGTCATCTGCACTCCCTTCAGAGAGTGAGCGAGCAAAATAAAGTGATGTTATTGGAGCCCATATTTGCAAAGGCTTGCACAAAGAGGCATTAAGCTGAAATTACTGCAATGTGCCCAAAACAGGATGACCAAAAACTGTTTATAGGAATTTAAATGTCAAACTGATTTTCTTATGAAATGGGTTGTGATGCATATTCTGCTTCATCTCAATGAGACTTTATTAACATGGCAGTCACACGTGCACAGCCCCAGCTCAGCTTCAGGTGTCTGATTGCCTGCGTTGCAGTCCTGACTCCACTACTTTTGAGCCATCTGACCTTGGACAAATTACTAAACCTCTGTCAGCCTCCATATCTTCGTCTGTTAAATGGGGGTATTAAGAGGACCTGCAACTTTCAAGTTGTGAGGACACCTTGTTTTCACATGAAATGATGTATGTGAAGAACACTCAACTCAGCTTTGGGGCTGAAGGAAAATTCAAGGTGGCCAGGTAGGCGAAGAATGTGCTATAAATAGGGCATATGGATGGAGGGGACATATGTAGGGGCAGGATGAAGAAATACAACTCAGTGGTGGGCAAAGAGAGAACAGGCAGAGAGGCAAGAACAGAGGAAGTGATAAACTATCACTTTGCTAAGATTTGATAAGAAAGGAAGAGAAAAGTTGGCATATACGAGTCAGGAGTGTGTTAACTCTTACACACACTCCCTTCTTAACAATAGGCTTGACATCCCTGGGGCTTATCTAAGAAGAAAGGTGAAAAGCAGCAGATACATCCATGAGGGCTCATTCATTCGATTTACTCCAAGGTATCCTCCTCCTTAAAGAGACCACTTACCAGTTCTTTATCCCTCCCCTTAGGCTGAGACAGGTGAGAAGGCATTCATGAAGTGCCCACATGATCATGATGGACAGCTTCCCGGAAAGAGACTTAGATCGGTTACAAAATAAATACTTCTGGAAGGATTACTGCTCCTCCTTGGCTATCAAGGCCACCAGTGCTGCCTGCACCTCTCCCGCCTGGGCTGGGGGCAGCAGACAGTCTCGGATGACGGCCAGAGCCGCCGCCTCTGTCAGGCTGCTGAAGTCCTGGGACGTTTTGACAGGGAGGTGCCCGGCCAGCTCACAGAGGGCAACATTGAAGGCCTCGCCTTCCTTTATCCCAAAGCTGGACTTCCGGGCCCAAAGAATTACTCGGACCCCCGTGAGGGCTGAGGAAGATGATGTCTTTCCAGGTGGAGCCCCCCGGGTCACAAACAAGTTATGTGCAATCTCGTGGTCAGCCAGATAGTCAGTGGCCCGACATACCCTGCTTATCAAGGCTTCCAAGTCGGGCCCTGGCCCGCTTGTGTAAAAGAGGAAGCCAGGAGCTGGGAGGTCCTGGAGCAGATGCAGACGGCCCTCAGGATCCAGGGGTTTGCTTGGGGCCCCCTCCACGGGCAGTCTGTGGGCCAAGTAATAGCCATGCAGGTGGAGGTGGTTCACTGAGGCCAGGCCACCCAGGCTGTTGAAGCCGACTCGGAAGCCTGGGTGTGAGCTCAGCAGCACAGCTTCAACCCCGGCCTGCAGTGCCCCTGGCAGCAGGCGCTGGGGGAGCCCTCGGGTGGGCTCGGGCACCAGCAGCACGTGGCCCCACTCCAAGGGGCTGACATTGATCACCACGAGGATGTCGTCTTGCTGGAGAGCACTGGGGAGATCGGCCTCCCGGTGCAAGCGGAAGAGGACTTCTCCTGGCCGGATCTGGTTGAAGTTAAACTGTTCAGGGTCAAACGCCTGCCTCACGCTCCTGATGTTCTGGGGGCTCCTTCTTTGCACACCTCGCTCCACATTCAGCTGAGCAACAAAACCCACGGCACCAGGAAGCGTTTGGGTCTGCAGCTCCCCCAGACAGTAGCGGAACAGCCCCAGCTCCATCCGCTGCCTCCAGGCCAAGCAGAGGGCAGAGTCAAAGCGAGACAGTGGCAGTGTGTCCAGAAGGCTGGGTCCGCTCCTTGGCCACTGAATTCCTTCTGGCACGAGTTCCTTCTGCCCATAGACAAAGTCAGGAATGCCGTGCCCTCCCCAGTCCTCACTGTTTGGAGGTAGCAAATAGGAAGTTTCATTTGAACCATGTGGAATAGCCATGGGGCTGACCTGAAACAATCATAAGGTGAAAAATACATGATGCTATCCCATTTCCAAAGATTTTATTTTTATTATTTATTTATTTATTTGGCCGTGCCACGCAGCTGGCGGGATATCAGTTCCCTGACCAGGGGCTGAACCTGGGCCATGGCAATGAAAGCCCCAAATTCTAACCACTAGGCCACCAGGGAACTCTCCTATTTTTATTTTCAAATAACCTTTACTTTTTGCTCTGATTACAAAAGTAATATATGCCTCTGGTAAAATATTCTGAAAACAAAGAAATCACTCATAATTATCACCTGCAGATTAGCATACATTTTTACTGAATTAAAAATATAAATCAAATTCTCTTTCTAAAAATTATATATATTGAGTAAACTTTCTTAATGGATTAAAAAAATAAAGATAAATTACAACCCTATTCCAGTGCCCAGGGAAAAATCACAATTTACATTTAGCCTCATTTTCATATGTAGGTGGACCTTGACTTTTTTTTTTTGCCTGTGCCATGTGGCATCTAGGATCTTAGTTCCCCAACCAGGGATCAAACCTTTGCCCCCTGCATTGGGAGTGCGGAGTCTTAACCACTGGACCACAGGGAAGTCCCGGATCTTAATTTTTTAACAAATCTTTAACTGCTGTACATTTAGGTTGCTGCCAATTTCATACTATTATATACAATGTTGTGATGAACATCCTGTGTATCTATCTTTGCAGATGTTTTTATTTTCCTTTAAAATAAAATCTTAGTAGACCACTGGTCAGAGGAGGCTCATGGCTCAGGCTTTTGACAGTGTGTCAAACTGCCCTCCAGAAAACTGCACCAGTGTTCCAGTGCATGAGAATGGCCAAGGTTTCAAAGCTGAGCACTCCGTGGCAACAGCTTTTCCACTGTTGTGTAGTGATTCCAAATGGCCATACATAGAACCATTTGGGTGAGGATGGCCCATCATAAGTGCCCTAGGCCAATCCTTTAAGGCAGAAATATAGGTGCCTGTCTTCATCTCCCACTGGGCCCCTGGAGCCCTGTGGACCCAGAAGTGTCAGGGAGATGACCTGCTGTTGGCCCAGATGGGACTTCAGAATGAAGCTTACCTCAGTAGAGTTGCCTCAGTACAAGTTTGGGTACCCTCAGCTCTGCTGGTCCAGAAACTTCATATTAGTAAAACAGAAAAAACAAAGAACATACAAAACAACATATTAAAAGTCAAGCTGAGTTTAATGAGTATAGAGTTTCAGTTTTGTAAGATGAAAAAGTTCTAGAGACTGGCGGCACAACGATGGGAATATACTTAACACTACTGAATTGCACACTTAGAAATGGTTAAGGTGGTAAATCTTATGCGTTTTTTACCACAATAAAAAAAATTTTTTTAAACTCGAGCTAAGCATAATATTGACAATAAAACATAAAATCTTTAATTATTCTATTGAAAGTGAGCCCAAGACATTTCTCCAAAGATACACAAATGTCCAACAAGCACATGAAAAGCTGCTCAACATCACTAATTAGGGAAATGCAAATCAAAATCACAGTAAGATACCACTTTACATCCTTTAGGATGGCTACTATCAAAAACAGAAAATAACATGTGTTGGCAAGGATATGGAGAAATTGGAACCCTTGTGCACTGCTGGTGGGAATGTAAAGTGATGCAGCTGCTATGGAAAACAGTACAGCAGCTCCTCAAAAAATTAAAAATAGAACTACTATATGATCCAGCAATCCCACTTCTGGGTATATATCCAAAAGAACCAAAAGCAGGGTCTCAAAAAGAGATATCTGTACACCCACTTTCATAGCAGCATTATTCACAATAGCCAAAAGGTGGAAGCAACTTAAGTATCCATCGATAGATAAATGGATAAACAAGATGCAGTATATACAGACAATGGAATGTTACTCAGCCTTAAAAAGCACGAAATGCTGACATATGTTACAACACGGATGGACCTTCAGGACATTATGCTAAGTGAAATAAGCCAGTCACCAAAGGACAAATATTGTGAGTCCACTTATATAAGAGACCTAAAGTGCTCAAATTCATAGAGACAGAAAGTAGAATGGTGGTTCCCAAGGGCTGGCGGGAGGAGAAAATGAGGAATTGTTTGTTGTTTAATGGGCATAGAGTTTCAGTTTTGCAAGAAGGAAAGAGGTCTGGAGATTGGCTACCAAACAATGTGAATATATTTAACACTACTGAACTATACACTCAGAAATGGTTAAGGTGTTAAATTTTATGCTATGTGTTTTTTTTTTTAACTTTTGAAGACTGCCATATTTTTTTTAAATAAATAAATAAATTTATTTATTTATATTTGGCTGCGTTGGGTCTTTGTTGGTGCGCACGGGCTTTCTCTAGTTGCGGTGGGCGGGGGCTACTCTTCATTGTGGTGCACGGGCTTCTCACTGCAATGGCTTCTCTTGTTGACGAGCATGGACTCTAGGCGAGCGGGCTTCAGTAGTTGTGGCACACGGGCTTCAGTAGTTGTGGCTCACGGGCTCTAGATCACAGGCTCAGTAGTTGTGGCGCATGGGCTTAGTTGCTCCGCGGCATGTGGGATCTTCCCAGACCAGGGCTCAAACCCGTGTCCCCTGCATTGGCAGGCGGATTCTTAACCACTGCGCCACCAGGGAAGTCCCTATGCTACGTGTTTTTTATTTATTTTATTTTTATTTTTTTAAAGCTTAGTGGTATTTTTACGGAGGAATTTTTTTAAATTAATTAATTAATTTATTTTTGGCTGTGTTGGGTCTTCGTTTTCTGTGCGAGGGCTTTCTCTAGTTGCGGCCAGTGGGGGCCACTCTTCATCGCGGTGCGCGGGCCTCACTGTCGTGGCCTCTCTTGTTGCAGAGCACAGGCTCCAGACGCGCAGGCTCAGTAGTTGTGGCTCATGGGCCTACTTGCTCTGCGGCATGTGGGACCTTCCCACACCAGGGCTCGAACCCGTGTCCCCTGCATTGGCAGTCAGATTCTAAACCACTGCGCCACCAGGGAAGCCCTGATACGTGTTTGTTTGTTTGTTTTTTTTCTGCGGTACGCGGGCCTCTCACTGTTGTGGCCTCTCCCGTTGCGGAGCACAGGCTCTGGACGCGCAGGCTCAGCGGCCATGGCTCATGGGCCCAGCCGCTCCGCGGAATGTGGGATCCTCCCGGACCGGGGCACGAACCCGTGTCCCCTGCATTGGCAGGCAGACTCTCAACCACTGTGCCACCAGGGAAGCCCCTGCTACATGTTTTTTAATTACAACTTTTAAAATATCAAGATGGTAAATTTCATGTTATGTATTTTGTGTGTGTGTGTGTGGTACGCAGGCCTCTCACTGTTGTGGCCTCTCCCATTGCGGAGCACAGGTTCCAGACGCACAGGCTCAGCGGCCATGGCTCATGGGCTCAGCTGCCCCGCAGCATGTGGGATTCTCCCGGACCGGGGCACGAACCTGTGTCCCCTGCATCGGCAGGCGGACTCTCAACCACTGCGCCACCAGGGAAGCCCCATGTTATGTATATTTTACCACAACTTGAAAAAATTTAAGTGGGTCTCAAAATAGATTTAAGAAATCCAACCATTTGATGAGCTAAACCTAAGTATTCACTTACTCTCTCATTCACTCATTCATTCATTAATTCATTCAGAATCAATGCCTACGTCATCCCCACTGTTGATACTCTGGGGCCACCTCTTCTGTGCACCCTGCTCCACGTTCAGCTGAGCCACAAAACCCAAGTACTTATGAAGTAACTGCTGTGTATGAGGCAATGGGGAAATTGTAGCAAATAAAGAGAACAAAGTCCACACATATCCTTATGGAGCTTACATCCCGGGGTGGAGTCAGATGATAAGCAAAAGGAAAATATTAACTACCCGTGGTGAGAGCATTTTGTGGGAAATAAACAAGTGATACAACAGAGGGTGAGTAAGGGGTGGGATCAGGGCATCCCACTTCTACAAGAGGGCGGGGCAGGGCCCTCTGAAATGACAGCTGAACTAAGACAGGAAGGATGAGAAAAGGCCTACAATGAAGAGCTGAGGAAAGTGTACTCTAAGCAAAGGAAACTGTGTGTACTCTAAGCAAAGGAAATTGTAAGTCCAAGGCCATAAGTCTCGCAGGGCAGGTGGGTGGCCTGTTCAAGGAACAGAAAGGAGGTAGTGTTACTGAGGTATGGCCGACCAAGGGACGGGGCCCCCCCATGAGGCTGGAGAGGAAGGCAGGGGCCAGATTAGCTGCAGGGCCTTATGCCTCATGGTCAGGAACTTGGATTTTATTCTAAACGGAGTAAGAAATCACTGGCAGGTTCTAAGTATAAGGATCGTCTGGTATTTTATAAACTTTTTTCTAACTGTTGTGTGGAAAATAGATTGTAGGGGAGCAAAGGGGAAGCAGAGATCACTTTGGAGGCCACTCTGGTGGCCAGGTGAGCAGTGAGGGCGACTGGACAACACAGATGGCAACAGAGACAAAGGAGCTGGGGATATGGGTCATGTTTTGAAGGCTGAACCAACAGGGCCTGCTGACAGGCTGACTATGGGGACTGACAGAAAAGGAAGAGCTGGGAGTGACTCGGCATCAGGAACTAGGCACTGCAGTGGCATTTACAGAGATGGAGATGCTGGGGAGGTGCGGTGAGAATAGGTTGACTAGAGGAAGGGAGAAACCAAGAGTTCAGTTTTGATTATTGACTCTGAGATGCAGCCTGGGCATCTAAGAAAAGTGGTGTAGGCAGTAGGACAGTCAAACCTGGAGGTTAAGGGTAAGGTCTGGGCTAGATACAAATTTGGAGTAACATTAAAAGCCAGGGGCTAGGACCAAGGACCTAGGGCCAAGATGATACCAAAAGGCTAAAAATATGAGTAAAGACATATCAGTCAATAGAATCAATAGAAGGTGGGTATGGGGCTTCCCTGATGGTGCAGTGGTTGAGGGTCCGCCTGCCGATGCAGGGGACGCGGGTTCGTGCCCCGGTCCGGGAAGATCCCACATGCCGCGGAGCGGCTGGGCCCGTGAGCCATGGCCGCTGAGCCTGTGCGTCAGGAGCCTGTGCTCCGCAGCAGGAGAGGCCACAGCAGTGAGAGGCCCGCGTACCGCAAAAAGAAAAAAAAAAAAAAAGAAAGTGGGTATGGTTGTATTTATATTCAAGTGAACTAGGAGGCAAAAACAATACCTAGGAATAAAGAGGAATACTTGAAAGTGACAAATCATAGTGACCACACAACAGGACTGAACCTACATAGGAAAACCAGGAGAAAGGGCACACTGTTCGCATGTCTATGTTGTGCGAGGCATGGGTTGGGGGCTTTCCAAGTGCACTCAGGTGACCCTCACAACAAGCCTGTGTAGTCAGTATCATCCTGGCAGGAAAGTGAGAGATGTGGTTTTGGAGGCTGACAAGGTGTTTGAATTCTGGCTCTTCCATTCACTAGGGATGTGACCTTGAGCCCCTAGAACAAAGTCCATTTCCTCACCATGGCCTCCGGGCTCTCAAGGCTTAGCGGTGCCTCCCCCTCTTACCTCCTCCCAGACCACTCTTCCCTTGGCCTACTCTGCTGCTCACTCTTCCTAAACGTGCTCCTGCTCAGGGCCTTGGTGATTTATGTTCTCTCAGCCTAAAATACCCTCCTCCCAGGTATTCTTCACATGCCTGGCTCATTTAGGTCTCAAACATCAAACAACAAATATCACCACGTCAGACAAACCCTGTGTGGCCATCCTATGTAATGTCTCAAGGAAAAGAGGAAGAGGGAAATAATATTACAAGCAGGGAATGAAATGTCTTGGAAAACAAAAAAAAGTTAGAATTCACAAATCCAAGGGAGGGTATTTTAATTAAAAAATGATCAATGAACAAATCTTTGAAAGATCCAACCAAGAAACAAAATAATTGTTTTGTTTAAAAATAGCACTACGAGTTATTTTTAAATCAGCCACTCAGTTTTATCACTGTGTCAAGGGTTGATCGGGCACAGGAAGGACAATACGCTAACCAGACTTACCAGGGACTGCTGGATGACTCAGAATAACTATTTAATAATTTATGGACTTCCCTGGTGGCACAGTGGTTAAGAATCCACCTGCCAATGCAGGGGACACGGGTTCGAGCCCTGGTCTGGGAACATCCCACATGCCATGGAGCAACGAAGCCTGTGCGCCACAACTACTGAGCCTGCACTCTAGAGCCCATAAGCCACAATTACTGAGGCCCACACGCCTAGAGCCCAAGCTCTGCAACGAGAGAAGCCACCACAATGAGAAGCCCGTGCACTGCAATGAAGACCCAAGGCAACCAAAAATAAATAAATAAACAAATTTGTATTAAAAAAATTATACCTCATTAAAGCTGAAAACAAACAACAATAAAAGATAATTAACCTCGGAGCATGCCTCCTCAGCTTCTGGAAGTTCCATGACTGGCAGCGAACGCTGGTGCGAGACCAGCTTACCAGGGAGAGAATCTGCAGAGACATATATACATGGAAGCCACCTGCCATGTGTAAGGTACCTTATGGAAAGACTCAAATGGCAAAGAACTGATTGAGACTTCCAGCCAACAAGCAGTGAGGAAGTGACCTGCTCAGTCCACTAGCTTGTGAGGAGCTGGCTCCTGCCAACAACAGGCTAGCAGAGAAACGTGGCTGTGAATGGAGGGAAGGAAATGCTGTCAAAGCTTCAGAACTGGAAGTTTCAGACATGGATCAGAGAGTACCTTCAAGATGGTGGAGGAGTAAGACATGGAGATCACCTTCATCCCCACAAATACATCAAAAGTACATCTACATGTGGAACAACTCCTACAGAACACCTACTGAATGCTGGCAGAAGACCTCAGACTTCCCAAAAGGCAAAAAACTCCCCACGTACCTGGCCATGTGGTAGAAAGGGTCTTGGTGCTCCGGCCGGCTACCAGGCCGGAGCCTCTGAGGTGGGAGAGCCGAGTTTGGGACGCTAGACCACCAGAGACCTCCTGGCCCCATGTAATATCAATCGGCGAGAGCTCTCCCAGAGAACTTCATCTCAACACTAACACCCAGATCCACTGAACGACTCGCAAGTTCCAGTGCTGGACACCCCATGCCAAACAACTAGACAGGAACACAACCCCACCCATTAGCAGAGAGGCTGCCTAAAATCATACTAAGTTCACAGACACCCCAAAACACAACACTGGACATGGTCCTGCTCACCAGAAGGACAAGATCCAACCTCATCCACCAGTCCCCCCCCACAGGGAAGCCTACACAACCCACTGAACCAACCTTACCCACTGGGGGCAGACACCAAAAACAACAGGAACTACGAACATGCAACCTGCGAAAAGGAGACCCTAAACACAGTAAGTTAAGCAAAATGAAAAGACAGAGAAATACGCAGCAGATGAAGGAGCAAGGCAAAAACCCACCAGACCAAACAAATGAAGAGGAAACAGGCAATTTACCTGAAAAAGAATTCAGAGTCATGATAGTAAAGATGATCCAAAATCTTGGAAATAGAATGGAGAAAATACAAGAAACATTTAACAAGGACCTAGAAGAACTAAAGAGCACACAAACAATGATGAACACCACAAAAAATGAAATAAAAAATTCTCTACAAGGAATCAATAGCAGAATAACTGAGGCAGAAGAATGGATAAGTGACCTGGAAGATAAAATAGTGGAAATAACTACCACAGAGCAGAATAAAGAAAAAAGAATGAAAAGAATTGAGGACAGTCTCAGAGGCCTCTGGGACAACATTAAACGCACCAACATTAGAATTATAGGGGTCCCAGAAGAAGAAGAGAAAAAGAAAGGGTCTGAGAAAATATTTGAAGAGATTATAGTTGAAAACGTCCCTAATATGGGAAAGGAAAGAGTCAATCAAGTCCAGGAAGCGCAGAGAGTCCCATACAGGATAAATCCAAGGAGAAACATGCCAAGACACATATAAATCAAACTATCAAAAATTAAATACAAAGAAAAAATATTAAAAGCAGCAAGGGAAAAGCAACAAATAACAGAAGGGAATCTCCATAAAGTTAACAGCTGATCTTTTAGCAGAAACTCTGCAAACCAGAAGGGAGTGGCAGGACATATTTAAAGTGATGAAAGGGAAAAACCTACAACCAAGATTACTCTACCCAGCAAGGATCTCATTCAGATTCGACAGAGAAATTAAAACCTTTACACTGGGCTTCCCTGGTGGCGCAGTGGTTGAGAGTCCACCTGCTGATGCAGGGGACGTGGGTTCGTGCCCCGGAGCGGCTGGACCCGTGAGCCATGGCCGCTGAGCCTGCGCGTTCGGAGCCTGTGCTCCGCAACGGGAGAGGCCACAACAGTGACAGGCCTGCGAACCCAAAAAAAAACCTTTACAGACGAGCAAAAGCTAAGAGAATTCAGCACCACCAAACCAGCTTTAAAACAAATGCTAAAGGAACTTCTCTAGGCAGGAAACACAAGAGAAGGAAAAGACCTACAATAACAAACCCAAAACAATTGAGAAAATGGTAATAGGAACATACATATCGATAATTACCTTAAATGTAAATGGATTAAATGCTCCAACCAAAAGACACAGACTGGCTGAATGGATACAAAAATAAGACCCGTACATATGCTGTCTACAAGAGACCCACTTCAGACCCAGGGACACATACAGACTGAAAGTGAGGGAATGGAAAAAGATATTCCATGCAAATGGAAATCAAAAGAAAGCTGGAGTAGCAATTCTCATATTAGACAAAACAGACTTTAAAATAAAGACTATTACAAGAGACAAAGAAGGACACTACATAATGATCAAGGGATCAATCCAAGAAGAAGATATAACAATTGTAAATATTTACGCACCCAACATAGGAGCACCTCAATACATAAGGCAAATCTAACAGTCATAAAAGGGGAAATTGACAGTAACACAAAAATAGTAGGGGACTTTAACACCCCACTTTCACCAATGGACACATCAGTCAAAATGAAAACAAATAAGGAAACACAAGCTTTAAATGATACATTAAACAAGATGGACTTAATTGATATTTATAGGACATTCCATCCAAAAACAACAAGAATACACTTTCTTCTCAAGTGCTCATGGAACATTCTCTAGGATAGATCATATCTTGGGTCACAAATCAAGTCTTGGTACATTTAAGAAAACTGAAATCGTATCTATCAAGCATCTTTTCTGACCACAATGCTATGAGACTAGATATCAATTACAGGAAAAAACTGTAAAAAATACAAACACATGGAGGTTAAATACTAAATAACCAAGAAATCACTGAAGAAATCAGAGGAAATCAAAAAATACCTAGAAACAAATGACAATGGAAACATGACAACCCAAAACCTATGGGATGCAGCAAAAGCAGTTTTAAGAGGGAAGTTTACAGCAATACAATCCTACCTCAAGAAACAAGAAAAATCTCAAATAAACAACCTAACCTTACACTTAAAGCAATTAGAGAAAGAAGAACAAAAAAACCCCCTAAGTTAGCAAAAGGAAAGAAATCATAAAGATCAGATCAGAAATAAAGGAAAAAGAAATAAAGGAAATGACAGCAAAGATCAATGAAAGTAAAAGCTGGTTCTTTGAGAAGATAAACAAAACTGATAAACCATTAGCCAGACTCATCAAGAAAAAAAGGGAAAAGACTCAAATCAATAGAATTAGAAATGAAAAAGGAGAAGTAACAACTGACACTGCAGAAATACAAAGGATCATGAGAGATCACTGCAAGCAACTATATGCCAATAAAATGGACAACCTGGAAGAAATGGACAAATTCTTAGAAAAGCACAACCTTCCAAGAGTGAACCAGGAAGAAATAGAAAATATAAACAGACCAATCACAAGCACTGAAATTGAGACTGTGATTAAAAATTTTCCAACAAACAAAAGTGCAGGACCAGATGGATTCACAGGTGAATTCTATCAAACATATAGAGAAGAGCTAACACTTATCCTTCTAAAACTCTTCCAAAGTATAGCAAAGGGAGGAACACTCCCAAACTCATTCTACGAGGCCACCATCACCCTGATACCAAAACCAGACAAAGATGTCACAAAAAAAGAAAACTACAGGTCAATATCACTGGTGAACACAGATGCAAAAATCCTCAACAAAATACTAGCAAACAGAATCCAGCAGTACATTAAAAGGATCATACACCATGATCAAGTGGGGTTTATCCCAGGAATGCAAGGATTCTTCAGTATATGCAAATCAATCAATGTGATACACCATATTAATAAACTGAAGGATAAAAACCATATGATAATCTCAACAGATGCAGAAAAAGCTATTGACAAAATTCAATACCCATTTATGATAAAAACTCTCCAGAAAGTAGGCACAGAGGGAACTTACCTCAACATAATAAAGGCCATATATGACAAACGCACAGCCAACATTGTTCTCAATGGTGAAAAACTGAAACCATTTTCACTAAGATCAGGAACAAGACAAGGTTGCCCACTTTCACTACTAGTATTCAACATAGTTTTGGAAGTTTTAGCCACAGCAATCAGAGAAGAAAAAGAAATAAAAGGAATCCAAATTGGAAAAGAAAAAGTAAAACTGTCACTGTTTGCAGATGACATGATACTTTACATAGAGAATCCTTAAGATGCTACCAGAAAACTACTAGAGCTAATCAATGAATTTGGTAAAGTGGCAGGATACAAAATTAATGCACAGAAATCTCTTGCATTCCTATACATTAACAACAAAAGATCAGAAAGAGAAATTAAGTAAACACTCCCATTTACCACTGCAACAAAAAGAATAAAATACCTAGGAATAAACCTACCTAAGGAGACAAAAAACTATAAGACACTGATGAAAGAAATTAAAGATGATACAAACAGATGGAGAGATATACCATGTTCTTGCATTGGACGAATCAACACTGTGAAAATGGCTATACTACCCAAAGCAATCTACAGATTCAATGCAATCCCTATCAAACTACCAATGGCATTTTTCACAGAACTAGAACAAAAAATTTCACAATTTGTATGGAAACACAAAAGACCCTGAAAAGCCAAAGCAATCTTGAGAAAGAAAAATGGAGCTGGAGGAATCAGGGTCCCTGACTTCAGATTATACTACAAAGCTACAGTAATCAAGACAGTATGGTACTGGCACAAAAACAAAAATATAGATCAATGGAACAGGATAGAACAGGAACAGGATAGAAAGGACAGAATGGAACAGGATAGAAAGCCCAGAGATAAACTCATGCACATATGGTCACCTTATCTTTGATAAAGGAGGCAAGAATATACAATGGAGAAAAGACAGCCTCTTCAATAAGTGGTCCTGGGAAAACTGGACAACTACATGTAAAAGAATGAAATTAGAACACTTCCTAACACCATACACAAAAATAACCTCAAGTAGATTAAAGACCTAAATATAAGGCCAGACACTATAAAACTCTTAGGGGAAAATACAGGCAGAACACTCTATGACATAAATCATAGCAAGATCCTTTTTGACCCATCCCCTAGAGAAATGGAAGTAAAAACAAAAATAAACATATGAAACCTAACGAAACTTAAAAGCTTATGCACAGCAAGGGAAACCATAAACAAGACAAAAAGACAGCCCTCAGAATGGGAGAAAATATTTGCAAGTGAAGCAACTGACAAAGGATTAATCTCCAAAATATACAAGCAGCTCATGCAGCTCAGTATCAAAAAAACAAACAACCCAATGCAAAGATGGGCAGAAGACCTAAACAGACATTTCTCCAAAGAAGATATACAGATTGCCAACAAACACATGAAAGGATGCTCAATATCACTAATCATTAGAGAAATGCAAATCAAACTACAATGAGGTATCACCTCACACGGGTCAGAATGGCCATCATCAAAAAATCTACAGAGAAGAAGGTGAAGGCCTCCAAGAAGAAGAAACGCTCCAAGGCCAAAGCCGAGAGGGAAGCATCCCCTGCGGACCTTCCCATTGACCTGAACGAGCCCACGTACTGTCTGTGCAATCAGGTCTCCTATGGAGAGATGATCGGCTGTGACAATGACGAGTGCCCCATCGAGTGGTTCCACTTCTCCTGCGTGGGGCTGAACCATAAACCCAAGGGCAAGTGGTACTGCCCCAAATGTTGAGGGGAGAACGAGAAGACCATGGACAAGGCCCTGGAGAAGTCCAAAAAGGAGTGGGCCTACAACAGGTAGTGGCGGGCCTGGCTGGACCGAGGCGAGCAGGGCGAGCTGTGTATTTATTGCATCGCCACCTGGATGGGCTCAGGGATTGCACGTGTAGCCTTCTGAAGACTGTTGGATGAGGAGCTGTTCCTCTCGTGGGATGACCAGGGTTCTCTTTGCTTTTCCGTTGGTGCACATGTGTAACGAGAGAGTGGTCTATGGATCAGCATTTTAGAAACTGCAAATATAGGTTTGAATTAAAAAAACAAACAAACAAACAAACAATAAATGCTGGAGAGGGTGTGGAGAAAAGGGAACCCTCTTGCACTGCTGGTGGGAATGTAAATTGATACAGCCACTATGGAGAACAGTATGGAGGTTCCTTAAAAAACTAAATAGAACTACCATATGACCCAGCAATCCCACTACTGGGCAAATACCGAGACAACCGTAATTCAAAAGGAGTCATGTACCACAATGTTCACTGCAGCACTATTTACAATAGCCACGACATGGAAAGCAACCTAAGTGTCCATTGGTGGATGAATGGATAAAGAAGATGTGGCATGGGCTTCCCTGGTGGCACAGTGGTTAGGAGTCCACCTGCCAATGCAGGGGACATGGGTTCATGCCCTGGTCTGGGAAGATCCCACATGCCACAGAGCAACTAAGCCTGTGCGTCACAACTACTGAGCCTGCGCTCTAGAGACCACGAGCCACAGCTACTGAGCCCACGTGGCACAACTACTGAAGCCTGTGCACCTAGAGCCCGTGCTCCGCAACAAGTGAAGCCACCACAGCGAGAAGGCTGCGCACCACAACGAAGAGTAGCCCCCGCTCGCCACCACTAGAGAAAGCCCGTGCACAGCAACAAAGGAGCCAATGCAGCCAAAAATAAAAAAAATCAATAAATTAAAAAAAAAGATGGGCACATATACACAATGGAATATTACTCACCCATAAAAAGAAACGAAATTGAGTTATTTGTAGTGAGGTGGGTGAACTTAGAGTCTTTTATCAGAGTGAAGTAAGTCAGAAAGAGAAAAACAAATACCGTATGCTGATACATATATATAGAATCTCAAAAAAAAATGGTTCTGAAGAACCTAGGGGCAGGACAGGAATAAAGACATAAACGTAAAGAATGGACTTGAGGACACGGGGAGGGGGAAGGGTAAGATGGAACGAAGTGAGAGAGTGGCATGGACATATATGCACTACCAAATGTAAAACAGATAGCTAGTGGGAAGCAGCCGCATCGCACAGGGAGATCAGCTCGGTGTTTTGTGACCACCTAGAGGAGTGGGATAGGGAGGGTGGGAGGGAGACGCAAGAGGGAGGGGATATGGGGATATATGTATACGTATAGCTGATTCACTTTGTTATACAGCAGCAACTAACACAACAATGTAAAGCAATTATACTCCAATAAAGATGTGGAAAAAAAAAATTAACCGCACCTCCACCTCCTCCACGCAGTAGCTTGTGATCCTCACCTTTTGGAACAGTGTAGGTTAATTCATTCATGCATACATCCAGTAAATATTGAGAGCCTACCATGTGTCAAGCATTGTCCTAGGAGTTGAGAGGGGACAAGAGCAAACAGGTCAGCTTCGATCCCTGCCTCCCCCAGCATGCAGTCTGGACGCAGGGTGGGGTCAGAGGACAGCACGTAGGCTGGAATGAGTACAGCAGGGCGGATTCTTGAAAAGAGCCTTAGACTGGAGAGACGGCTTTGTAAATGACCGAGTCTAGACAAGTCACTGAACTCTCCTGAGCCTCTGCATTTCCAAATTTGTAAAACGGTAACTTACCTTAAAGAACTGTTGTAAGAACTGAAGCTATGCAGAGCGCTTCAGTGGGCCCTCAGTAAACGGCCTCAGTAGGCAGAAAGGTTATGGTTATTTCTGGAGAGGTGGTATGAGGGTTGCAACACGTACGGCAGGTGCTCGGTGGTAACGTCTGGGTGGAAGAGCCCTCGTTGGGCAGAGGGGCAGCCGACCGCCTCGGGCCACTCAGCGAGTCACAAGGTTTCTCGGTTACCCTTTGCTCCAAACACTTCCCTAATGCCCCTTACCGGTCTCCACACAAAGCCGCCCCGTCCCCCCCGCCACGCAATGCAGGTGAGGCAAACACGCTCGCCTTCCCCCGAAATCCTGCCGGGGCCATAGCGAGGTCGTGGCACCCTTAACGCCTGCGCAAGCTGCACGCAGGTACGCGGCGCGGCCCGTCCCGCCCATTCAGGAGGCGGGGTCGTGCGGCCTGGGCTCCGCCCTGGAACGTCCGGCCCCGCCGCGGGCCCCGCCTACAGCTCGCCGGGAACTGCCTAGAGCCGGGATCCAGCTGGCTGAACCGGGCGGGGAGCGCCTGGGAACTTTAAAGGAGGGGGCGGGCCTGGGGGCGGTAGCCGCAGGAGCGGTTGCCGCGGGGACTGGGCGGTGACGCGGCCCGAGGGCGGAAGTGAGAAAGTTACCGGCGTCCCGAGAGGAGTTGGCGGAGCGGTACGCGCGGCGCGGCAATGGGGGGCTCGGGCAGTCGCCTGTCCAAGGAGCTGCTGGTCGAGTACCAGGTGCGTGAGACGCCAGTTCCCAGGGAGTTTGCGCGCGGCCCTGCGCTCGGGCGGTTGGGGGCGTCCCCGAGCGGCGGCAGGGCAGCGGCCGCGGCCTCTGGCCTCGGGCCGCCCGCTGACCCCCTGTCTTGTTTTGCCTTCCAGGACTTGACGTTCCTGACCAAACAGGAGATCCTCCTGTAAGTGCTGTCTCGAACCTCACCTCCGGGATCTTCTAGGGACGATTTCGGGGGTGGGGGGCGGGGGGAGGCTCTGTCTTACAGGTGGGCAAACTGAGGCCCCGCCAGAGGGAGCGGCAGGGGCCTGCCCGAGGTCAGGAGCTGAGCCCCGGAACTGGAGTGCAGGGCCCTGGGCGCTAGGCTGTGCCCTCTTCCCGGCACGACCTCCCCGCTGGCGCCGGCGGCCGCAGCTGTGCACCGTGGAGTCACCTCGCAGCTTCCAGCCAAAGTTGGGCGCTCTTTGACCTCGCTCTACTGGCTTCTGCATAACCGAAGTTCCTGCTCCAGTCCGGCAGGGGCTGCTGTAGTTCTGGGCTGCTTTACCTACTTGGGGAGCCTGGCTCCTCCTTTACCTGAATAATACAGTAACCGTTAACGCTAATTGAGCACTTGCCATGTGCCAGGCTGTGCTACGAGGTTGTCTACATTACCTAATTTAACCCTCACGACGGAGGTATGGGGACAATGAAACAGTTTGATAATTTGCCTAAGACTGAGTAGGAGAATTTGAACTGGGACTGGAACCCCCTTCCTAGCCGTGGGCAAGCTTTATGTGGCCAGGGCACTTGAGTGAGAAGATTACTGAGCTTCTCTGGGCAAAAGTAATCCCAGTGGGAATGAGATGGTGCCTAAGGAGGAGATAGTTCAGGGTAGCTGCTTTGAGGAGCAGCAGGAGATTCCTGAAATGAAATGAGAATGAGATTTCAGTTCAGCTCTTTTCATTTGTTCTTCAGGGCCAACTTCTGGCTCCTTCCCAGACCTCTCTGTCCCTCAGGAGGTCTAGAACCAGGGCCCAGTGCCTGGGACACAGTGGGCCCACAGTCAATACCCATTGCAAGAATGGACTCCCAGCCTATATTGTCTTGTGATACATCTCCTCTTGGCTTATGCCTGAGACTCAGACATACTGTGTGTGTGGCTTAGCTCCTCACCTGGTTTATAATGGGTAGCAAGGCAAGGAGTGGGGATGTAATACACTCAGGAAGGGACAACAACAGGTTCCCCTCCTTCTGCCAGAGCCCACAGGCGGTTTTGTGAGCTTCTTCCCCAGGAGCACCGGAGTGTGGAGGAGTCACTGCAGGCACGAGTGTCCTTGGAGCAGATCCTCAGCCTTCCAGAGCTCAAGGTGCCAGCCCCCCAGCCTCCCTCTGCTACTCCTTTTGAGATCATGTGGTCACTGGTCCCCATTCTAGTTTTTTCCCTTTTTAGCCCTGATTTCCTGGGGGCTAGGGCTTTACCAAAATCATCCAAGAGAATTATATAGAAGGGTGTTGTGCAACCTGGGATTCTCAGACATACTCTTGGAGGTTCAAACAAGTTTTATCCTTTAAGAGGAGTTGAATTACCTTATTAAAGCTTGAGAAACCCTGTTCCAGAGGCTGATTGCTCTCCATAGGGCTGCTGTGAAAATTGCTATGCAAAGTGCCTGGCCTAGTGCCTGTAACACGGTAAGTGCTCAGTGAAATGTTTTGTGTTTTAAAATAACCAGCCCATCTTGTCCTCTTTGCTTAGGATGCCTTCCTCTTCCTTCTGTGCTCCCAGGCCTGCCTTTGGGTTAAGCTCTGACTCCTGGGAAGCCATCCCCAGCTGGGTCATTGGTCCTCCTGAGCTCCGTGCTGGCCCCAAAGCACTGATCGTTCTCCCCTCGAGAGCCTGAACTGTTCCCTCTAGTTTCCCAGTGGGGTTTGAGTGTGTGACTTGGGCTGCATCCTGTGGCATTCAGAGGGCTTTCTTGCCTAGGCCAACCCCTTCAAGGAGCGAATCTGCAGGGTCTTCTCCACTTCCCCAACCAGAGACAGCCTGAGCTTTGAGGACTTCTTGGACCTCCTCAGTGTATTCAGTGACACAGCCACCCCAGACATCAAGTCCCACTATGCCTTCCGCATCTTCGGTAAGAACCAGGGGCCGGGTGGAACACCACCCCTTCCAACATGGTCTTCGTGGGGGTACTGCTTGGGAGCTGGGGGTCAGGAGCTTGGAGCTCATCCTGACCACGTCCTTTCTGGCTTCCTGCGTCTGCTTTCTAGATTTTGATGATGACGGAACCTTGAACAGAGAAGACCTGAGCCAGCTCGTGAACTGCCTCACGGGAGAGGGGGAGGACACACGGCTCAGTGCCTCAGAGATGAAGCAGCTCATCGACAATGTGAGCAACGGGGCCGGGCTCGGCTGGGCCGGGCCGGGGAGCAGGAGGGAAGGGTTGGGCTTTGGCCTGAAGCTTTCCCTTTCCCAGATCCTAGAAGAGTCTGACATTGATAGGGATGGGACCATCAATCTTTCTGAATTCCAGCATGTCATCTCCCGCTCACCAGACTTTGCCAGGTATGACTGTGGTGCTCATTTGTTGCACTGAGTCTGCGACGTTATTATGGGAGGCGGTACCTGGGGTTAGAGAAAGCCTCCTGCTTCCTCTGAATGTAGTAGAGTAGCTCTTCTTCTAGAGGGGACTCACAGATATGGGACACAGCCCATTCCAAAGGGTCTTAGGGGAGAGGTAGGGAAGTTTGGGTTTAGTCCCTACCTTCCTCTGCCAGCAGAAAACCCAATGCATTCTTCTTTTGTTCAGCTCCTTTAAGATTGTCCTGTGACAGGAGCCACAGCGTGTGTCCCAGCACCCTGTCGAAGAAACTTTCCACTGCTGAGCCACGGCCAAGGTTACCCCCGTGTTGCCAGGGCCGGCCAAGCTGGCCCAGCCTGGAGGTGGCACTGCGCAGTCTTGCTTGGGACAGGGGAGGGTCCTCCATGTCAAGGCTTCTCCCCTTCTCACTGTCACTGTCATCGCTGTTTGTGTTTCTGCTAGTCAATAATAAAGGTTTAGAAGTTTTGGGCCTTTGTGTGACACTAGAAACGCTGGCATGAGGAAGGAGTGGACTTCTAGGAGCCTTTGGTCACACTGGGAATAAGGATCTAAAGCGGACAGCAGGAAGTCAGGCTGTACCCCGCGCTTCCCACCCCTCGTGAGGGTGTGAGTATGAAGGGTAACATGAGGGGTGGAACTCTTCTGTATCCTGATTTGTGGTGGTGGTTACATGATTTTATACATGTGTTAAAACTTGCAGAACTGTGTACTAAAAGAAAAAAGTTAGTTTTACCGTGTGATCATTTTAAAGATAAAAATTCTTTTCAAGTTAAAACAAGAAAACTCAAGACCTTGTCCCCTGTGCCCCATCCCTGAACTGAACTGGGGATGCAAAGTAAAGGGACTGAAGTAAAGTGAACAAATCCCCTCCCCCGCCCATCAGTGTGTTGGTTGAACTCCCCACTTTAAGAACCTGGCTCTGCTGGGAGGTGTGGTTGGCCAGGCTGGGCTGGGTCTGGCCCACTAGCACCTGAAAGAGGAGGCCTAGAACCTCCCAGAACTCAAAGAACTATACCAGCCTCAAAAAGCAACAGTCCTTTGCTTTTTGGAAGGGGCATGATTCAATTTCAATTCTTTAGATTTTATTAAAAAAAAAAGTAAAGTGCATTTTATTAAAAAGAATACAAAACCCACATAAACTCAGGGCCCCTGTGCGGGGCAGTATCAACATCCCTTAGAGTGGAGGCTGCAAGGTGTAGGGGTGAACTGGGGACTGGTTTTGAAGAGGAGGCCAGGGCAGGTGTGGGGAAAAGGGACACAGGTTTGCAGGCTGGGATGGAGGAAGGCAGGCAACAGTCTTCCTGGAATTCCGAGGGAAGGTGTACATTGTCATATACTCTCTCCTGGGCTCACGCTGCCCTCTGTCTCTCTCATGTGGCCGCAGCCTGATACAGGCCGGAAAGGTCCAGGAGGTGGGTCTGAGCCCAGGGCGTCGTGAGGGCTCTGGTGCCAGTGTGGCCCTCCGGTCCCTGAGGTGACAGGATGATGGCTGCAACAACTTGGCCAGCTGGCGAGGCTGGACCCACTGGAGCCCGAGCTGGCCCCTGGCTCTGCCGTGAGAAGGGGCAGCCTGTGGCAGTAGGATAAGGCGGAAGGTGGAAGAGGCCAGTTGGTGTGGGATGTCCAACTCTGTCTCCAACAACCACTTTGGATGAGCCCTCCCAGTCTGGAGACTGGGCCGGCCGTGTGCATGGCATTCTGTGTTCTCTCACTGTTTTCTCTTGTTTCACATTTTCAACTGTTTTGAAACAAAGGGCTCAGTTTCATAAGGAGCACTGTTCTGCCCACCCGGGCAGGCCCCGATCTTCAGCCAGGCCCTGTGGGGCTGTGGCCATCTGGGGTGGAGGGGCCTTGTTGCTTGACACCAGGCAAGCTGGCTCCATCGCTCCCGAGGGCTGGGCACCGCGGCTGTGTTCCACGAGGAGCAGGGGTCCAGCCGACCCTCTCTGAGCACTCCTGGCCCCTAGAGGGAGGCTGCCTCTAGAAGTTTGCTCTCACACCACAGAGTCCCGGATTTCAGAGCCCAGGCGGACCCGGGGCCGGGGACACACCGGGGACACCTCCACAAAGCTGTCCTGGATACTGAGCGGCCTCTTCTCTGACTCTGTGAAGACCCGGGGCCCTGGGGAGCTGTCCGACAGAGCCTGGTAGCCTCGGTGGTCGAGTGGGGTATTAGGGGGGCCCACGCCATTGAGCGGCCGGGTCTCAGGTGGCAGTACCACTGGGTGCATCTTGGGGTGTACGCTGGCACACTCCCCCTGCTTCAGGAAGACTTTCATGCCACCCCGGTGCCGGTAGAGGAAGAATAAAATGAAGAGCACCATGGCGAACACGAACAGCGCGCACATCACTAGGAACTCGGTCCAGTAGGACTTCTCTGCACCCCAGCTGGCCCTGCCCCCGGCCGGCGCGCTCACCCGAGACGTGCTGATGATGACGGGCACGCTGCCACTCTGGTCTGCTCGGTCTGCCACTGCGTCCTCCACCACCTTTGGGCAGTAGCTGGCCTCCAGCTGCCGGAAGCCCTCCTCCAGTGACCAGCACTGGAACTCCCCCAGCTCCTGCTGCCTGCCCACCAGCAGCAGGTCCCCGGTGGACAGCACGCGGCAGGAGGCTGAGGCATTAATGGGGACCCCGTTGTGCAGCCAGAGCCGGGTTGCCAAGTTGGAGAGGAGGGGGCAGGCCAAGGTGTTCACTGTGTGGGGCTGGAACTGGACTGGCTCACAATGCTTCTCACCTGCAGGCAAAGGAGGCACAGTCCCGGGTAAAGGGGGGCTGATGTCCACGGTAGCCCCAGGCTCACCCACCTCCCTCTGCGCTATGGTCCTCCTGCTGTAACAACAACTCTGGGGACTTCGGGGACTGGGGGTCTCACTTTCCAGGGTCCTGCTTGCAGGGCCAAAGGGGTGAGGAAGTGAGGAAAGGCATTAACACACAGCAGTGGCTGCAGGAGCCTTCTAGGCAGCCTTCTGCAGTGGCTGCAGAAGCCTTCTAACCTTCTAGACCCCCCACATCTCCTCCACCCTGATGGGGCACCTTACCTCTTGGTACAAAACTCCGGGCCTTGGATGAGGAAGTGTTGCAGAGTTCCCTGGCATTGGCCCCCTCGATGTCCTGGATCCATGGCCTGAGGACCAAAGAAGAGTCTGGGATGGGCCAGGAACCCCCACAAGGTCGCATCTGCCCACCCTCCGTGCAGCACATGCCCTCACGCAGCCCTGCAGATGTGGGCCTGGGGAAGGGCTCAGGGACCACCAGGCCCAAAGCGGGGGTGAAAGGCAGGCGGCTTCCCTGGATGGATTCCCCACCCCGCAGGGTCTGTGCCGGCATCTCCTCTGTCTACACAGTATTTACTTCAGTTAAAAGTTACTGTAGGGACTTCCCTGGTGGGCCAGTGGTAAAGAATCCACTTTCCAACACAGGGGATGTGAGTTCGATCCCTGTCGGGGAACTAAGATTCCACAGCCGCGTGGCAACTAAGCCCACGTGCTCTAGAGCCTGTGTGCCACAACTAGAGAAAAGCCCCTGTGCCACAACGAAAGATCCTGTGTACTGCAACTGAGACCCGGTGCAGCCAAGTAAATAAATATTTAAAAAAAAAAAAAAAGGTACTGTAATACTTCCCTGAATTACAAAAGCAGTTGAGTTGAGCTCTTAGAAAAAGTCTGGAAGGACAGCTCTATCTGTATGTATATACCTGTCTCTTTTAAAGCAATGCACATGCATTGATTTGTTTTTAGAAAACTGGAAAAAAAGCACAAAGGCTAAAAACATTATAAAAGTCACAATCAACCATCCAGCGAGAATGGCAGGCAGCATTTTTTTTGAGTGTGCCTTCAGGTGTACATATGTATACGCATACATGGTGTTTTGAAATATAAAACTGGAACCAGGTATCCCCTTGAGTGAAGTATGTACACTACAAATAGGACAGATCCCATATTTACTTAAAGTATGTGTATTTTTGTTTATTTTACACATATGTAGAAAAATCTGGGGGGATATATATTAAAATCTCACTGTAAGTCTCTCTAGGTGGTAGGATTAGGGTAGTTTTAATTTTATTTATCTCTATTTTTTTCTATATGAAAATTTTAAATCTAAATAAGTGATTTTGAAAACAGTTTTTAATGGGTTGGTTGGTTTTTGGCCGCACCACTTGCAGGACCTGAGTTCCCCAATCAGGGATCGAACCTGTGACCACTGCAGTGGAAGCGCAGAGTCCTAACTACTGGACCGCCAGGGAATTCCCTTAATGGGACTGTTATGTAGCCCTTATTTTTTTGTTCCTTAACTACATTCACATGCCAATCGACATTCTCCTGCAAAGCTTTTCATAGCTCTAATATTTCATACTTTACCAAATCTTGTCTCTGCTTTACAGATGGGTAAGGCAAACATAATTTATCGTTTGAACAACACTTGATGAGAGTCAGAAGGGGAGCTGATTAATAATTATTCCCAGACAGTGGACACAAATGAGGCTGTGTGGTGATTCCACAGAGGGCCTAGGGAAGGCACTCGGAGGCCTAGTGCATAGGGTTGGAAAAGTGGGTGGGGCCTTCAGGAGCTCTCACCTGGAGGCCATCGCAGGCCGGTAAAGGCTGACGTGCTTGCAGCTGGAGCCGCTCCAAGCGCAGTAGGGGTCCCGGGCCAGGAGGCAGTCCCCGCAGCTCTGGTACAGGCTGCAGTTGGCCACGGGCACCTGGACCACACCCGAGTGTGAGGCACCATACAGCAGTCCCTGCACAGGCACGGGGGATGAGAAGCAGGCACAGGCAGCCAGGGCCACCACCCAGAGCTGCACCCGGCTGGAGTGCACACAAAAGCCACCGACAGGGGGCCTCCTCTCATGCTCCCGGGCCCCCACATTCTGAGAGCTTATTCCAGAAGCCTGGATCTCTCCATCTGGCTGGGGCAGGAGTCGGGCACCCCAAGCACGCTGCCCGGACTCCTCCTCTGCTCACCCTGTCGGCATCCAGGAGCAGGTTCTGCACGGGCTGTCCTGATGAGAAGATCTGGAGCTCCTCGATGATATGCACCCCGGGGCCCACGCTCACCGCCTTGTGCAGCCAGCCGTCACCTGCAACATGGACAGCACTCAGGCCCTGCGCAGAGCCTGAGGCCCATGTCCCAAAAGCTAGCCCTGTTGACTCTGAGCCTGCACTGCTGTGGGCACTCACTAGTGCCTAGGAAGAGGACGTCGTAGGTGCGCTGCAGGCCAGGGACGCGGTGGACAGCCACACGCTGGTAGCGGGCCTGGGGCTGCAGGAGTAACAGGCGGCTGCGGACCTGCCCATCCATCAGGAAGTGGTCCTTGAGGAAGTTCAGCACACGGTCGGGGAGCTGCAGGGACGAGCTGATCTTCCTTTCCCGGGTGCTGTTGGTGATGCACTGAAGGAGAAGGCGGTGGCTTGAGGCGAATGGCACTCAGGGCAGCAAGCAGGATGTGGGTCCTGCAAATCCCACTGGGACTGCCGGCCCTATCTCCCCAGTGAACAGCAGGGGTACCTGCCCCGCCCTTGGAAGCCACAGCACAGCACTCCAGTTCTGCGAAGCCAGCGCACTGATCTACAGGCCTAAGGGCAAAGCCCAGGGTGTGGGGCGCCCAAGGGCCCCAGCTGCCAGGGTCTCCCCCTCTCTGCCCACCAACCATCTCTCCTTCCTGCCCACCCTTCCCCCACCCCCTTCCGCAAGCCTCAAGAAGCATGACCACACTTCCTGCTCCTGTAGCATCCTTTTGGCAGTGCTCTCTCAGGACGCCCTGGCTGACCAAGGCTTCCTAGTACAGGGGCATGAGGGTGCCTGCAATTAGTTTCCCATATTGCCAGGGGCACTTCCTGATTCTCTCTGCCCCAGGTCATTCTCTGTAAAAGCCCCAGGAATTAATACCCTGGAGTGACCCTCAACTGCACAGGAGTTGGTGACAAACACCCCAGTGGGACAATGCTGAGATGTGCTCCACGCAGCCTCCCAGGGCCCCAGGGAACGAGCTCCAGGTGCCCACAGCAGTAGCAGCTCAGTGACACACACTTTCTTAGCTCCGCCCCCTCCTCCCACAATCCTGTCCCCTCCTGCTTCTTCCTGGGATTACCTCCCCTAAAAACTGCTGGCACTCACATCCTTGTCTCAAGGTCTGCTTTGTGGGGAGCCCATGAGGCTGGAAGGAAAGAAGAAAGGACTATTTCCCCATGGCCTGTCACTCAATAAATAAATAAGGAGCTCATGGCAGAGTTGGGGAGAGGCACGTGCAGTCAGTGTCCTGATGGGGGACACCCCTGCCTGGCCTAAAGCAGGTTTGAAGCCACCCCGACATTCATGGTCACATCTAACTCAGAAAGACAAGCAGGCCTGGGCTTCGTCCCCACTTTCAAGGTGAGAAAACAAACTCAGAGAAAGCAAGTGATCCCAGCACAGTTGGGGACCCATCCTCCCAGCACAGGGGCAGCACTCACCGCGCCGGGCCGGGGCGAAGGCACCAGGTGGGTTACGGTGTACCACTGCTGCGTCTCGCGGTTCACCTCCTTGTAGAGGCCATTGAAGGCCCTCTGCACGTCCTTCATGGTGAAGACACAGATGGCAGAGCCTTCTGTGGTCCCCCTGTGCCTACCAAGGAAGTGGCCAGATTAGCCCAGCAGCCCTGGGGCTCACGATGAGGCCAGCGGGGCCCAATCCCGGCCCCAACTCATCCCCCCAACCCCGTTCCCAGCTAGGTCCTGGGGGTCCTACCACTGGGATGTGAAGACCCCGTAGAAGAGGGTGTCACCCCATTCCTGGGGGCTGGGGCTCAGCGTGAAGACGTCTTGCAGTACGTTGAACGGGAAGCCATCGTCAGGCCGCAAGCACAGCAGCTGGGCCTTCAGGAAGGACGTCCAGCGCTGCTGCAGGACCCGCTCGCCCCCCTCATCACCCTGGGAGAGGGAGAGAGGGCCAGGGCTTAGGCACGAGCAGGGGTGGGACACTTGGTGCTCCTCGCTGCCCCCTCCCCAACGGTGGCTGAGACAGACGCCAGGAAGAGCCAGACAGACCAAAGCCAGGCCTGAGTCCATTTCACATCAAGAAGACTTGAGGTGGCAGCCGTCAGGTCCCCTCACCGGGAGGCTAGCTAAGTAAATGACAGCGCTTTCCTTACTGTGGGACACCAGGGAAAAGGACGAAGGGGAGTCTATCTACAAACGTGGAAAGATGTCACGATTCACCACTGAGCAAAAAGGGGAGCTAAAGAATCACATTACAGTGTAACTCTTGTTTGTACATGGTGTTAAATAATATAAATATGTATGTATTTACACACGTGCCAAAAAAAAAAAATAGCAAGGAACACTCTAACTTCTTGTGGTAGGATGGTGGGATTATAACACCAATAGTCGACAACAAGTGGTTGCTCACCACATCTCTAAAAGCCCTACACAGATCGTTAACAACCCTGAGGGAGTTTTGTTATGATTTCCACTGAACAGAGAAGGAAACGAACTGATTTCTCAGGAAGGAAACTGCCCAAGATCACACGGCCTGCAGGGTTTGAACCCAGGCAGCCTGGCTCTAGAGTCTTTGCTCTTAATCACGATACCACGGTGCCTCTTATCTTGTAAGTGATTTTCGTGTGTACTTTTCTACATTTTCATGTTTTTTAAAATAAATAAGGAAAAACAGAGACATTTTAACTGAAAAGGAGAGAGAGAAAAGCCAGTAGCCAAGCCGTTCCTCCTGGAGGACAGGAGAAGGCCACAGGTGCGGGGCCTTCTGGTTCTATACCCGAGGAGCCTTCGGGGTCTCTGGGATGGCCCGGCCTGCTCACCTTGCAGACACGGGCAATGCGGGACACGATGGTGTTCTCAAAGAACTCAAACTCCTGACCAGTCTCGCTGAAGAAGAAGTAGATCTTGTCATCGTCCCCTTGCAGGCTCCCCAGGCTCTCGGGAATGTAGGCTGAGGCCACAAACGCTGGGTCTGTGGGGGCCAGTGGGGAGCACAGAGTCAGCCCAGGGATCCCAGACAGGCGAGACTCTGTTCTCAGGCCCTGCTGGGTGGACAGGGCCCCCTCCCTGAGGCCCCGTGACAGCCCACTGGGTGGGGCGAGAGGACTTCACCTTGTAGCCAGTTGAGGGAGCTCTCAGTCTTGGTGGGGCGGAGGCTTTGGCTCCGTGAGATGGCTGGGTCATTCCCCTGGAAGCTGCTGACTGTTCCAGTGTACAGCTCGCCATCTGCCAAGAGGACATGCCCATGGGAATGAGCCCTCAGCACAGCCCCTTCCCGCTCAAGGCCTGGAGTGACACGAGTGCTGCCCTTCTTGTTTGAGGAGGACAGAGGAGGGAGTAGGAACTAAGAAAAGCCAACCCGAGGGCAGCCCAGGGTCGCCGCACCCGCTGGGAATCGGTGTGGCATGGACCCACCAGCTCAGACCTGGGGCCCACCCTGCTCCCCTGCCCGCCCTCACATGGAGCCTCAATGAGCCCATCCTGCCCCCCTGACCCCCAACACTCACCCACCACCAGGGCCGTGGACTTGAAATTGGGGTCAAAGGGACAACGGCCCTTGCCATCTTCCAGGAGGATGTTCCCCACCACGTCCTGTGCCAAGGTAAAGTTCTCCATGTTCTGCAGGGGAGCAGATGGGAGAGCTCAGGGGCACGCCAGGGAGTGAGCGGGCTCGGCGGGAGAACAGGGAGGTGTGCTGGAGAGAAGGGAGGGGTCTGACGGGCACCCCGGGCACAGTCCCAGCACCGTCTCACCAGGACCTGACGTGGTGGGCACTGTTGCCCCACGTAACAGAGAGGAGAGGAGGCTTAGAAACGCAACGTGAGCCAGGAAAGGGCAGCGACGATTTAAACTCAGGTATGTCTGACTCCAAAGCTGGTTGCTCCAAAGCCTCAAAATGCCACCCTTTACGAAGGTGTGCGTAAAGAGTATGCGTGTGTTGAGGAGGATGGACAAGGTGGCCTGGCGGGAACTGAGTGAGAGCAGGGGAAAGAGCTGGAGGAAGCAAGAGGGCGTGACTGTGGGTCAGCCAGCACTTTTGTGCCTGGGGAATCCCACCCCCCACCGCCCCTGCAGGGCAACCTGGCCATCAGGGCTGGGGCTGGGCCTCAGGGCTCTCGGGGCCCACTGCTGTCAAGAAGTCTCCCCCTGGGGCCTGCCCTTTAGCAGGGGTCAGTGCTAGAGACCAGCTCCCTAGGGCACAAAGACAGGCAGTTCCCAGGCCAGCCGCAGGCGAGCCCAGGGTGAGGAGGGGCACTCACAACGTAGGTGCACACGGGGCTGAAGGCCGCGGTGCCACAGGTGAACAGGTGGCTGCTGTTGAGTGGCAGGAGGATCTTGATGTAGTTTTGACAGTCCCGCTGCAGGAGGGAGGAGGATGTCAGGCCCAAGCAAGCCACCAGGGGGCACCGCCGAGCCCTCCCCACGGGACGCAAGGCCAGGCCTGGGGGTGAGGCCTCTGCTCCCCAGTACTCAAATCCTGGAGTAAACGAGACTCCAGGAGCCTCGTGGGGCAAAGCAGATGGAGGACCACGGAGCGTGTGCACAGGAGGGGACCTTGGGCCTCACGTAGTTCCGTGATTGGGAAACTTCTCTTCAGTTTGGGGTGAAGGCACAGAATCCCTCCCTTTTGAGCTGTCTCGGCCCCACCTGGTGAGGCAGCTACGCCCAGAGCAGGAGGAAACACGCAGCCCTGAATCCTGGGCCCCAGACTTGCGGATCGCCTCCGCGAGCGTGTCTAACAGCTCTAACAGTGTGTCTACTGAGCTTCTGATTGTTCCCCACAAAACTCTCTCCTCCGGGACCTGCCCCCTTGCACTGACGGCTACTCCGCCTTCTCAGCTCCTCAGGCCCCGAGCCTCATGGCCAGCTTCGACTCTCTGATACCCGCCACCCCGGTTCTTCCATCAGGAAATCCTGGTGGCCCCATCTTCAAAATACTTCCGGGATCCGACCATTCCTCACTCCCTTTATTGGTCCAACCCTGGTCCGGGCACCATCGCCTCTTGCCCCTCACTGGTCTCCCTCCCTCTGTCCTCGCCCCAACGAGGCCGCTCGCCACCGCCGCGGCCAGAGTGACCTTTTGCAAACGCACGCCAGACCATGTCACTGCCCTGCTCAGCCAGCCAGTGGTTCCCCACATACCTCACTCAGAGTGAAATCTACAGTCCTGTTCCTCCCCCATGTCAACTCCCTCACCTCATTTGAGCCAAGTAATCTCGGCTCAAATATCACTTTTTAAATGAAGTGTAACCTGACCACCTCTTAAACCTGACCTTCTTTTTCACAATGATATAATAACCAGTGTCTAAAAGCACCCGGGCACGGAGCAAGTGCTTAATACATTTCTGCTGAATAAAAGAAATCAGGGGTGGTCTGGACTTGAACCTGTGTGTTGACCCCAAGTCCGGTGCTCTTCTGCCTTCACCTTAACTGCCATCTGCTGCACTCAGGACCAGGAAGGCCTCTGGGAATGGTGGGGAGTCCTCCCAGAGAACCCCAGGCTGGCCTGGCTCCTACCCAGTGGTCTGGCCAAAACCAAGCCAGGATTATGTCAGACCTGCTACATTAGGCACCACCCTCAGAAGGACAGACTCCCACCCCCACCCAATCACTGCTCATGCTGGAAGCTGATGTTTATTTGGCACTTATTATGTGCCAGGTGCCTTATACCTATTAGCTCACTGAATCCTCACGGTAAGTCCAGTGAGACAGGCCTCATTATCCCCATTTTACCAAGGCTCAGAGAGGCAAATCTACTTACTTGTCCAATGTCACAGACACAGTAAGTGTAAGCTGAGACTCAAACCCAGGTCTGGCCATCTCAGAAGCCTATGCCCTTTCTACCACAGCTCGCTGCATCTGCTCCCACCTCCTGCCTCCATCCCGGGCCCAGATCTACCATCCTCCGTCCCTCCTTCAGCCCAGGTCACCTCCAGGTGCTAGCTCACCTGTGGGTCCTTGCCCTTGAAGCTGCACTGCTGTTTCCTCTCTGCGTCTGCGCTCCACAGCAGCTGGGGAATTACAAAGGGGAAGGTAAGTGTGCAAGCGGGAACGAAGGATATGCCCCTCTTTTCCTTCCCCCTTTCCCGTTTGCATCATCCTCGGACCCAGAAGTTCCATCTTCCCCACTGGCATCCTCCACCCAGGCTAGCCATCCCCGGGCATCATCTCACCTCCTGGTACCCCCCGCCTGGCAGGAAGCTGACGCTGCTGTTGAGTGCAAAGAGGGCCTCTCGAGCACCCACGTATAGAGTCCTGCCATCCCTGCTCAGCAGGAGGGCTGTATAGTTGGAGATGTGATCCACTTCAAATCTGAGCAGTGACCGCTTTTCAGAGCCTGGAGAGAGGACGATCGATGGACATTACCTGGGGGCCCCCCCTCCCATACCAACCTCTAGAATGCGCCGATCTGATTGAAGGTAGATCAGCAAAGCAGTGGGTGGCATGGGGCTGGGGACAAGGCGATCGGATTTAAGGGGAGCAGCATTCCCGAACCCTCAAACATTATGTACGAGACAAAGGCACAATGATGAACGTTAAAGAACATCAATTATAGCACCATTCACGTTAATGAAAAATTGAAACAACCTAAGTGTCCAACCACAGGGGACTGGGTGACAATAAACCCAAATACTTCCTTTGCTGGAATACTACGCAGCTAGTAAAATGCTATTGTATTAGAAACTCCAGACCAACAAGCAAACAGAGTTATGTAAAAAAGCATGGTCAAAATATGAAGCGAACTAAAATATGAAGTGATGGATTTTGAGCACCTGACGGAATATAAGAAAGGAAAGTATATTTAACATTCTCCTTTGAGTGGCGTTAGACCCAAAGAGAAGGACTTGTAAGTACAGCCCACTCCTGTGGGCTGATTTACAGAGGAATGCAAACATGGGGCGCTGGTCTTCAACTATACTGCCTCGCAGTCACTCATGGAAGATTTATGGTTATTAAACAGAATGTAAATGTTACATTGAATGTACAACAGACAGGCATTGTGATGCTGGGGGCCAGGGGAGTCAAGGAAAAAGTCGAGTCTCCATATCTTCCTCTGAGAGCAATGAGGGCCACAAGAGACTGTCCGTGGTTAGTGGAACAAGACACTGAGGCTTAAGTATATTATTTTATTTTATTTTTCCACCACCACCCCCCTGCCCGCCGCATGTGGGATCTTAGTTCCCTGACCAGGGATCGAACCTGCGCCCCCTGCAGTGGAAGATGGGAGTCTCAACCACTGGACCACCAGGGAAGTCCTTAAGTATCTTATTTTAAATTGCAAAGGTAACCAAATACAGTGGCAGAAAATGTTTGGAGGAAGTGGGGAAGGGTGATGGAACTGATGGAAAGCTTTATTTTTCTCAGCAGCAAGTCAGTAAATCAGATAAGCCAAGAAATCGTGGGATAAGCATTTTACTTAAGTGGAGGAAACCACTGTATAACAAGAAGTCTAAATGATTAAAATTGCCCCTTTTACCCAGGCCTGGGGCTGGGGAAGACTGAGGCAGTTACTGCTTTTCACAATAAGTCCTTCTGTGCTTAAAAAAAAAAATTATGTGCCTCTATCTTTGATATAAATTTCAAGTATCTTTCATTAAATGAAAATGAAGGTTATAAAAGAGTATGCATAGTTAGAGTCTATTTGTTTGTGGGAAAAATATAAACATAGAGAAAAATCCAGAAGGGTGAATCACAAAATGCTGGAAAGTGGTATCCCTGGTGGAATTATAGGTAATTTTTTTTCGCTTTGCACTTGTTATCATTTTCGGATTCTACAGGTTATACTTGTGCAATGCTAAAGAAATAAATTAGAAGAAAAGGAAGAAGAAGACAAAAATAAACACACACATCTATCCACCACGATACTATCTGTGCTTTCAGTGACTAATGGATTTGGAGAGAAATTATTTTAAAAATTCAAAGCAGCTGATAAGAAAAGAAAAACAAGCAAAAAGCAGCCACCCTACCCAACCCCAGGCATCTCCTAACTGACCAGTGGATTGCAACCACGTAAACAGCTTCACGAAGCTGAGGAAGCAAAAAATGCAACATGCCAACAAAGCAGCTGAGAAGACAGCTTTCTGTGTGTTTACATGGTGAGTGTTTTTACATACCCCCAGCCTGGTTCCACAAAGGGCAAGGAAACACAAAGAAAAGAAGGTAGTAAAATATAAACACTAAAATCAGGAGTGGAGGAAAAAACACATCTGAAGAAAACATCTAATCCAGAAACGAAGGACAGATTTCACATAAGCAGGTCATAAGGTCCTCACACAGCTACTAGAGATGGGCTCCACATTTAGTGCTGAGCCTCCCAGTGGTCAAAGAGAAAACGGAAATCAGGTTACCTTGTCCTCATTATTCAAGAGGAAGAACACATACCAGCCTTTCTGGAGAAGCCAAGCTTTTTACCTGGTTGCTAATGGTGAAGGAAGCCCTTCGGTAGGACTTCCTAGCACATATACTGGGATATCCTACCAGCAAACAGGAATGACGGAGTTTCCAAGGCTGTTCCCTTCCTGATGAGGGAGGGTAGTATCACAAGGTACCAGTGCAGGAACCTACAGGGAACCTGAAGCTAGGTGGCTTGTCACTCTAGAACCAGAGCCGAAACAGGGACTGCACTGGGAGTTCACAGGGCAAAGTCCAGCCTAATGTCCGGAACCTGAACTCTGTTACTGAAACCACATAGGGAAGCTGTGGTCTGGAGAAGTTAAGGCCTCTCTTTGAACACTTAAGTCCAGAATCACACTAGACTCCAGGTCTTTAGCCTCAAATTCCCAACTCCTCACCACTTCCTATCAGCGCTCTATATACTGGGAGGCCCAAGGAAAGTTTCCAGCACTAACCCCCTACTTTTCCCAACCAGAAAGTTTCCCAACACGTAATTGGGGCCCAGTTACGTTGCTTGTACTTTGTGCTGATGAGCTGGTCAGCCTTCTGGAACGAGCAACCTGACCATTTTGCATTCTGGTCCGGGAAGAACCGCCCCCCCTAAAAGAGACCCCTCCCGTTGGCCACCACAGGAAGGTGTTGGGTAAACATGTTGCAGATATTAACTCCCTGGGTGCCCACGATGATCCTGTGAGGTAGGAACTGCTGCTATCTCCAGGTTACAAATGAAGAAACTGAAGCTCAGAGTCATTAAGCAACGTAAACAAAGGCCGGCTCAGGAGGTCTCCTCCCTGGACTCCTGGTCTGCAAACTGCAAGATGCAGCAAAAGCACCTGGAAGATCTAAACTCGAGATCCACGACCTGCCCCTGGAGACTCTGACGCTGCTGGCTTGGGATGGAGCCTGAGAACATGCAATTTTATGAGCTCCCTGGGGATTCTGAAGTTGGAGGCCCAAGAAGCACACTTTGAGAAGCACCGTGTAGGTAGGTCCTTTGTAGAGCAGTGTGGACGTCATCTCACCGAACTGTAGTTTTCTCATATGCATCATGGGGATAATGAAAATAAAACCCCCAGCAGGCTCACAAGGAGTCAGTTAGACCAGGGCAAATGGCTACCGCAGTCCCTCCTCATCTTTTGCAGCCCTCCAGGCTCCTGACAGCAAGGCTGGCTCACATATGCCCATGCTTATCTGCCTACAGAGGAGGGGCATTTCTACCCAGGCGGGTCCCGTAAGTCTGGGCAGGAGGCTGCTCTTGGAATCTGTCCAGATACAGAAATGCCAAAGGTCAGAGATAAGCTTCAGTCCAGGTGGCAGCTCAGACTCACTCAGGCCTGGGGGGGTGGGGAGACTTGCCAAGGGTCATGCAGACAGAGCACAGCCAGGTTGGAGGGCCAGCCAGGGCGCCAGCTGCCCAGCCCTGGTCCAGCCCAGCTCTCCGAAGAAGCCAGCTGCTCAAGAGGCCCCCACACCTCCTCCTGTCACGCTGGGAGTCCAGTCAATGAAACAGCCAAGGGACAGAAAACGCCTGGGAGGAACGGGCGAGGGGCCCCTCACACCACGCACTCCCATCCTGGGGATGCTGCCTCTTCACCCCTCTGCCCTGAGTCTCTCAGACTCAAAGCCATGGTGTCCGGAAGGCCTGGCCCTCCACAATCCCTCTTGCCCTGTGGACTTCACCAGGGCCGATCAGTGGGGATGGCTTACCACCTGGGAGTCTCAGTGAGACAGAGATTAGAAGCACAGAGACCTGGGTTCAAATCCTGCCTCTGTCACTTACTGTCCGTTTGCTACCAGGACAAGCCACTTAACATCTTGGAGCCTCAATTTCCTTATCTGTAAAATGAGGATAATACCACCTCGCCTCATAGGATTGTTACAAAAAGAAATGAGATTATATATGTAAATAATAACATACATAATAATAACCCACATTTACTGGGAGCTTTACTCAAAACAACTTCGCACACGTTATCCCAGTGTTGGCACAGTATCTGGCACACGATCAACACTTGAGTGGATCAAAAACAAAACCAAAAAGCCCTGCAGGAAAATCCAGCCCAGCGAGAGCTGCCAGAGAAACAGGGTTGCTTTGAAGAGCTGGGCCTCCCTGTTCCTCATGGCTAACAAACTCGTCCTGGGCCATTCTAACCTAGGCCTGCGTCTGGTCACATGAGGGGCTCACGGCCAAGCAGAGAGCAACAGCTCAGACACGGGCCGGTGTCACGGGCCCATGCTTTGTGAGAGGTGGTCCCTGCTCGGCGGTGTTCTGAGTGGGGTTCCTGCCTCAGCTTGCCCGTGTGTGTGTTTGTGTGCGTGTACACCCTACCACAGGGCTTGTCCATGCTTGTGTGTTCGCTCTGGGGTACTATCTGCAGAGGCGACTAAAAGGAGGTGTTTGTGCACTCAGCTCCGTGAGTGCTGGCCCACCTCGGGGTCAGTCTTAGTGTCCACCCTGCTCTCTGTGTGGAAAGAGAGTGTCTTGTGCGGTCTCCTGGGCTACCTGTGCTGCTCAGACATCCTCCACACCCTCTACCCAGCAGGCTAGTCCAGTGCAGAGAAAGCTGGGCTGCCTGAAGCCGTGGCCAGTTCTCCCAGGTGGGATGAAGCCGTCCCATCTAGCCTGGGCAGGCCTGAGCCAGTGGCTTCTCCAGGGCTCCAAGAAGGCAGGATGGCGGCAGGCCTGGGGCTGTCCCACCTCAAGGCCTTGAGCCCTCTCCACCCTGGGCCTCGCCCGCCCTCACCCTCACCCTCGGAGAGGGTCAGAGCTACCTGCAGAGCCCCACTCCCACACCCTCAGGGCCTGGGCTCTCAGCAGGAAGTGATGCCGGAACAACTCAGCCCCCAGCCTCATCTAGAGATTCTCCCCTGGCCTGTGACTCAGCCGGAAGTGGAGCTCTCTGGGGTGAGATGCAAACAGGGCTCAGCACCATCCCCGCCCAGGGCGGTCCCCACCCTGCCAACCAGGCGCTGCAGCAGGGCCGTGACTCAGAGCCCCGCCCCACCTTTCCCTCCACTGTGGCTCCGGGGGCACCCCAGCTGACGCTGACCTGGCCTTAACAGCCCGCCGCCCACAGGCCCCAGCAGGACTAGGCCAGAAGACACCAGCTTCCCTGCGGAGTCAGGGCCTGGAAGGTGCCCCCAGTGGGAACGGGGGTGGGGCATGGTGGGCAGCTAGCTGCCCCTCGGCTTGAATCACAAGGTCCCCAGAGAGGGGTCTGGGCCCTGGACAAATCCCTGAGAGCCTCCCAAGGCTCTGTTGGAGCACCTCTTCCCCAGGGAGTCACACAGGACCCTTGGACCCACTTGCGCCAGCAGAAGCACCACCTCCAGGACAGAAGCGCTGACTCAGCAGCAAACTAGGGCAAGGCAGCCATCCACCTGGATGCCGCCGACCTGTTTGCGCGTCCTCCTTCCCCACCGCCCAGTGTCAGGGCAGGGCGGCCAGACGGGCTGGAAGCGGCACGCCAAACTGCTGTCAACAGGCCAATGCCAGGGTAGAGACCCCAGCCAGGCAAGGGTCACTCTTGATAGGGGAAGGGGACTGTGTGCCACAAGTGCTCCCCATGGACTGAGGTAACCAAGAAAGAGGCAAGAAATCAAGGGAACCCAGCCTAGAAACGTCCTGTGTTCCTGGGGCATGCAAGCTCGGGAAAGCCCGCTTCCCAGCTGGCTGCTGCTACCGCCCCAGGTGAGCTGGCCAAGTGCTCCTGCCAGAATCACCCGGTGGCCCCCACCCCTCACAGACACTCCCCTTGTGTCCATCTGGACAACAGAGTCTTAACCCAGGACCTGTCATGAGCCGCCATCACCTTGGAAGCCTGACCCCCACCCGCCCACCAAGGACTAAGGTCAGCTCCTCCGGCCCTCTGCCCCGGGGCTGGCCATCCCCTCTCTCCTGAAGCCTCTACCCCCATCTTCCTCCTCTCAGAGGCCCCCCTTTTCTAAGGAAACTGGGGCCATCAGGCATAAACAACCTCAACTTCCCATCCTCCATCTCCTCAGAAACTGAATCCTGTGTCATCAACCTCTGCCTCTCAAAGAATTTTATTTTCCCTCGATATCTATCCTAGAAATGTGTGTGCCTCCCTCCTCCCTTTTCAGCCAAACTCCTGAGGAGAAGAGCCACCCAGCGCCATCTCCGTCCCTTACCTCCCACTCACTCCCTGCCTGGGGATCAGGCCTGAACCAGGCCCATACTCGCCAGGGCCCAGGCATTGCCTCGCTGCCCAGACGCCGAGGGGCACGGCCTGGCGGGGGTCCCCTCTCCTCTGGGGGTCTGCCACACTGGTCTCAAGGGTCGCCTGACGTCTCCTTCACACTCCCCCCAGGCCTCCATCCCTCCAGGAGCTGATGCGCTGTAGCACTTACTCAGCACTTTAACTGGGCTGGTGCACGTACTTCTGGCCAGGTTGTCAGGTAGGAATTACCATCTGCTTTTTTCGGGCGAGAGAACCGAGGCACACGTGAAATGACTTGCCCTCAGTTACCCAGTTAGGAAGACCAGTGGAGCTGGGATTTGAACCTGGGACACCGGCTCCAGAGTCTGTATTATTAATCACCTTCAGCCTCTCCAGGCCTCGCTCTTGAATGTTCTTGTTCACTGGGGTCGGCCCTTGGCCCTCGGGCCACACATCCATGCCCATCGCTTCAATGTCCTGGATGCTGGCAACTCCCAAATCTCTTCATCCTCCAGTATGCAGGTCGTCCTCCAGTATGCCAGACCCCACTATGCAGGAGACCCTCCACGGGCACCGCCTCCACTGCCCCCTTCCAGACCACTCCTCGGCTTGGGATCTTGCATCTTTGGGTGGCACAGCTCAGCGGGCTGGAAACCTGTGAGTCGCACTTTCTATCTCCCTCTCCCTCACCGTGGACATCTAATCCATGCTCAAAACCTGCCAAGACTCCCTCCTCAATACTGTCCAAATCTATTCCCCTCACCATCCCCGCTACCTTGGGCCTGAACTGGGCCACTGCCCTCTCTCACCCGAGCCACTGCAGCAGCCTCCCATCTGGCCCCTGCCCCCAGCCCAGGTGCTACAGAGGTCAGAGGGCTCTCTGGGGACTGTCACGGTCCCGTGTCCCTATGTCCCAGCCCCTGACTCGCCAGCCCTTGCCACATCCCCCTCCCATTTTAAAGGAGTGAACTTTGACTCAAGGTCCTATTTCTCCTCGCCAGTCTTTGCCCAGGCAGTCTCCCTGCCCAGAATGCTCTTCCTTTTGACTAACTCCTACTCATCCTTTGAGACTCAGCTCGGTATCACCTCCTCCAGGAGGCCTTCCTGAATCCCCAGCTGGGCGAGAGCCCCTTCCCTGTGCACCCATCGTTTCCTGCTCACACCTCTCGCAGTGCACTGGCCACATTATTTGACAATGATGGGCCTCAGATGCCCTGTCTCCCTCACCAAGCTTTGATCCTTGAGGATCAAAACTGTCTTATTATTTGCAGCCCATATTTGTATCATCTGGCCAGGGGAGTTCCAAGGAGTTGTTCAATAAACATTTGTTGATTGAATGAATGACTAAGAGTGTCCCAAGTCCCAATTCAGGGTGCTCTGGTCCAGGGACTGACACCAGATTCAAAGGGGGCAGTCCAGAGGTCCTGAAGCCTCACGATCGCGAGAGTGTGTCTGAGAAGCATGGCCCTTGCCCTGTCCCCTCCCCAGAGCTCAGTCCTGGAATCCCAGGGTCTAGATGGAAGTGTGACAGCTGAAAGAGCTGCAGGGAGATGGGAGAGGCCACAGGGACCGGAAAGGAGAGTCACAAGGTCTGTGTGTGAGTCCTGAGTATTATCACTGACCAGTTAGACAAGATACCTGCCATTTCTGGGAGGGAGCCCTCGCAGGGTTGCTGGGAAGACCAAATAAACACAGCATGTGGAAATGCCAAGCTTCCAGGGTTAGGGGGCCACCAACAATTAGGATTGGTCCTACCCATGCCGCCCACCCCACCCCCACTCCTCATCCTTGCTCTGAGTAAACCCCCAGCTCCTGACCACCTCGGAAGCCCACTTGTACAGGGAAGGGGACAAGGGCAGGTGGGGGTGGAGCCTCCTACAGGCAGGAGCCCCTCTGAAGGGGTAGCTGCTGCTTCCTCGCAGACCATTGCTACTCAATGCAATGAGGGCTAAGCCTCATCAGGTCTTCAGAAGAACTGGAAACCTGGATTTTTATAGAAAATTTCCTGAGTTTTAAATATTGGTGACTAATTAAAATTTTTCTAAAACACTTGGATGCCAAACAAAATATATCTCCATGCTGGCTCTGGCCTGTTGCTCCCCCGTTTGCAAACGTCTGTCTGCCCCAGTCTCTGGTGCACTGCGCTCCTGGCCAAGTCTGCCGGGTCTGCCCTATTTCCGACCATGGCTGTGCCATCAGGGCCTTAGCTGGATCCCTTGTCCCATCCAAGGAGTGACCTCAATAGATTTCTTTACCAGATGGAAATACATAACCTATCAATTATTCAAAGGCTGAGCTGGGTCATTTCACTGCTTTTGTACATTTCACAGGAGAAGCAGGAGCCAGATGTTCTCATGGAAAGAATGTGATTCTTGAGGCAGAGAGCTTGTGGTCTAAGGCTTTGCCCCGAAACTTCTAGCTGCACGGCCCTGACAATATGAGTTCTCTTCTCAGAGCCTCGGGTCCCTCATCTGTACGAGATGAAACAATAGCACCTCCATACCCCAGGCCAGCACCCAGCACACATTGGGTGCTCCTTCCCGGGTGGTTTTCTTCCCTCTTCCAGTTAACACCTCTCTCAGAGGATGGGCAAGGGGAGGCTAAGAGGGAGGCAGCAAGTCAGTTCACTTGGCCCCTCTTTAGAATTAAAGATACGGGGCTTCCCTGGTGGTGCAGTGGTTGGGAATCCACCTGCCAATGCAGGGGACACGGGTTTGAGCCCTGGTCCGGGAAGATCCCACATGCCGCAGAGCAACTAAGCCCATGAGCCACAACTGCTAAGCCCACGTGCCACAACTACTGAAGCCCGCACCCCTAGAGCCCATGCTCTGCAACAAGAGAAGCCACCGCAATGAGAAACCCGCGCACCACAGCGAAAGAGTAGTGCCCGCTCACTACAACTAGAGAAAGCCTGCGCACAGCAATGAAGACCCAACACAGCCAAAAATAAATAAATAAATAAAATTTAAAAAAGAATTGAAGATAAAATGAGAGGTTTCTGTCTACTGTCTATTATCCCCACTGAAACCCCCTCACCACAGGCCCCCCACCTCTCTGAACTCCACTAAGCTGTCAGGATGGGCTTCTCAGATGGACCCATGAGTGCAGACCAAACAAGTCCCACGGAGAAGAGGTCAGGTCGCAGGCTTGCAAGGCAGAACTGTGTGACGTGGACAAGATACTTCTCTTCTCTGAACCTCAGCTACCTTAATTGTAAAATGGGGATAATTCCATCTACCATGTAAGTGGAAATAATATACTAAAAGCCTGGTGCCCACAGTAGCCCTATACCTGCTACCTTACCTTCTACCTTCTTCTAGGTGCTGGATGGTGGAACACAAACATAAGGACGCCAGCTGTGCCACCTAAGGGCTGGTTCCTGCCCCATAGTGGAGACGGTCACACAGGAGTGGTGGGTGGCTGAAGAGTGACCAGGGGGACCGCACAGGGCTCTACTTTCCATCCTGGACTCGGGGGAGCACTGCCAGGACAGGGAGGTCAGAATGCAAGGAAGAGGAGAGGCAGGGGGAGGGGCGGGGGTGCTGGCTAGGAAAAAGCAGCAGCAGGAGCTCCTGAGGTCAGGCCAGCCTAGACCATGAGAGTCTCACGTACTCTCACTCCTCTTCCCCCTCGACCCACACGGAGGACCACATCAGAGGCCTCCGATCCTGAGCACCCAGGGATGGGGGAGTGGGGCCACAGGCCCTAAGAAAGGGGACAAAGGAAGGCGTGACGGACATGACCTGAGTCCAGCTTTTTCTCCAGGCCCCGTGCCATCCTGTCTCCCCTGTCTAGGAGAGGAACGTGCATGTGTATCCAGCTATGCCCCAAAAGTTGTGCAAGCTCAGAGCTTTGCTGGGCTGGCACACAGGCATTTCAACACCCAGCTACATGTGGGTTATGAAGAGGGCAGAGTGGAGGCAACCAGGGACTCGGAGGAGGCAGGGGTGCGGTCCAGCCCCAGGCAGAGGAGGTTCTCGGGGCAGAGGAGGACTTTGAAAGAGCTGAACCAGGAGCACCTGAAAAGTGGACTAAATTAAGCAGGACCCCTGACGATGGCCTCCAGTCAGCCCTCGGGCGACTTGCTTGGTCTCCTACCCCAGGTTAGGGGGTGGGGTCTGCACCACTTCATTCCTTGGCCAGAAGGTCTTAGCACCTAGCAGAGGGCCTGTATACAGCCAGCACTCACCAGTATCTACCCAAATGATGCAAATAACCTCACCCAGCAAGGCGGGCAGGGAATTTCCACCACAAAGAAGAGTAGCCACTACCTTTTACTGGGGACGTAGCACCGGGCCAAACACTTTACACACATTATTTCACGTAATTCTCTCAGGACCCTGAGAGATGGATCCTGCTATTACTCCCAATGTGAAAATGGGCTTGGAGGAGGTGGGCACTTGCCCCAGGTTGTGCGGTGAGCCGTCTGTTAGCACCACGGTTACAGCTCTGTGCTGAAGGGCCATGAAGATGCCAGCCCACGGGACAGAGCTGAAGACAAATGCTCATGTCAAGCTGAGGCCACATCAAGGAGGGAGGCCGGTAACCAGCCAGCAAAAGACTTCGAAAGTGGCTTGCATGGGGCTTCTCAGGGCAGCCATGACCCTGGGTGCCCGCTCCAGGTCAGAGGACAAGCAGCTGATTCAGGCCAATGCGCTCTTCTCTCTGCTCAATGGGGTTTTGTTGACTGCGGTTTGCAGGCCCAGGGATTTATATTCAGTCTAGTTTGGAAACACTGTGTACAGAGTCTTCCAGCCAGGCACTTCTGGGGCAGGGGGTAATTAGTAACTCCTTTTAATTGCCCAAATAAGGGGATCCGACATGACTATCATGAGCACAGCAGCAGGCTGTCTGGTTTCCGCCCGCACGGCCAGGCTGGAAGGCACGGCATGCCCAGGCCCACTGCTTCCACTCCGCGTCTCTCCTGCTCCTGACCACTGCAAGGCCTCTGTCCTCACTGCACAGTCTCCGATGCAACAGAACCAAAATTCCACATGCTTCTTTGAAGCGTCCCTTTCACAGAGACAAGAAACCTCCTCTTAAGGCCACTGCTTGCCTAGCTGACCCTGGAGCCCCCAGTCCTCCTCCCACTCCTGTCCACTGGGTGAGACCACAAGTGGGGCACCCCCTCCTCATGGCCCCAGGAATCTGCTGCTGATCAACAGTAATGAGGGTTCCACACGAAGGACCTCAGATGCAAACTGGATGCTCTACTTCCAAGGATTTTGTTTTAAACCACAGACACAGGCCATTCTCCCTAGGCATCCGGGCCCCTGGAGAGCCTGGGTGGGAATTCAGTACAGGAGGGCAGGTGGCAGGAAGCGGGGTGTGTTCTCCGTTCCATGCCTCTCTCCCTGTTCTGTGAGGGAGAGGCCTGGGGCTTCAAGCCCAGCATCCCATGGTCACCATGGGCTTGCCCGGTATGGGCACACTGCCAGGAACATCTGATGAGCCCCCAGGGATGAGGCAGGAAACCGCCTCAGGCCATGCTCAGAGGGTGTGCCTGCTCAATCACCGGGGATCCCCCTCTGGGGCTCCCAGCCGGCTGGGAGGACCTGCATGTAGATGGGATGGGGGCAGCGGGGATCAAGGTCCTGGAGGGAGGCCAGGGAGGCGAGCACTCTGGGTGCAGCGCAGTGCAGCTCAGCAAAGTGTGGATACATGCTCACGAGTTCAGGGGCTGGGGTGCTGCTAAACGATGCCAGGGCTTTGGTGGAACTAGAAAAAGAAGTCCCCTCTGGGTAGTCCCAGCCTCAAGAAGAGAGCGGAAGGTCTTTTTCTCTAGGCTCCACAGCTTGGAAAGCAGAGTATAAACTGCATTTCAGGCCCTCCACCCCTCAGCTGGGCACCTCTGTGCCATAAACTAAATGTGTGCATCTGTGGGTTCTCACAGGTGAGCCTGAGTGTCTTAGTCTTTTGGGGGGTTAGGATTTTAACATATGAATTTTGGGGGTACACAGACATCCAGACCATAGCACCACCTGACCTGTGCAAGGGGTGCTAGTGTGTGACAGTAGCCTGTACTACGGCCAGGCCATGGTGCTGAATACGTGGAAGTGGGCCAGGTTTCAGGGCAGTGGGTAGTAATGACCAAGTGTTCTAGCTGCTCTCAGGAAGCAGGTCCTCTCAGTTCCTCCGCACAGCTCCCCCTTCTGTCTTTCATTCACACTATGAGTGGTCCCCAGCCAGCTTCAGAGTTGGACACAATACCTGCTACAGTTGACATGGCCCCGTGAACCAGTCCAACTTTCCCAGGGCCAGAAGTAGAGTCCATCAGAGCCTTTGTTCCCCCCTCACCTCGCCTTCTTGCAGAGCTGAGAGGGTCTAAGGGCAAAGGGAGTGGTGGCCACAACAGAAAGAGTAGCGAGGCAGCAGGCCTGGGTCCGGATACACCTGTTATCTTCACTTACCCAGCTGGAGCACCCAAGGGGCTGTAGTCAAACTAACAAACCCCAGCTCTGGGCAGGATATGCCAAAATGAAGCCTGTGCTTAACACATAGCAATGATGATAGTTAACACTTATTAAGCGGGTTCTACGTATCAAGCCCTGCCCTAAGTACTTTTCAAACAGAAAATGATTTAACCTTCACAACTTTGAGGTGGGTGCCATCATTATCCCTATTTTACAGATGAGGAAATCAAGGCCCAGAGAGGTTAAGTAGCTTGCTCAAGGTCACAGGGTTACCTAGTGGCTGAGGCAGGATTTGAACCCAGGCCATCTTCTCAGTATTATCCTGCAATATTTCAGGTAGGGTTTTCCCTAGTGGCCCTGACTTAATTTAAGTACTGATTCTGCTACTCCTTCCTTTTGTAAATGAAATGCTTTTAGAAGTGGGATGCTGTAAAGAGAAGGAAGGCTGGTACAATTTTAGTCTGTAAACACTAATTTATACATCCTTTATTCTAATTCATTCAGTGTGACAACCAACAAGTTAAAGGGCTTGGAGAAACATTATTGGGCATCTATATATGTTGCCTAGTAATACACCTGGTTTCATGAAATCTCTAAGATAGCCTTGCAAAATACCTATGACAGTGCCCATTTTACAGATGAGGAAACTAGGGCACAGGGAAAAGGGGCTCACTTGCCCAGTAGCAGAAATGGGACTGGAATCCAGGTCCCTCTGATTTCAAAGACTTGGAAAAGCAACGAGATGAAAGTGGCGGGGGTGGGGGGGTTGGTAAGGAGAGGGGAGAGTGGAGGGCTGGAAGGGAGGGGGCCAGAGAAGCAGACGTGAGCACCAGGCGAGGGACGTGGCCAATGAGGATGGTACTCCAGGGTGACTCTGAGAAGCAGTCCTTCCCAGGGCCTGGAAGTCTCGGAGCCCAGAGCTGCCCCCATCCCTAGTATGGTCGCTCCCAGGCCCTGGGGGGATCCCACCAAGCCTGCGCGGTGGGGACGGGCTGCGCCGGCCCACCAGGATGAAGAGGCGGAGGGAGAATGGGGCACCCGCCCCGCCGCAGTTCCCGAGTCCTGCTGCGACTTGCTGTAATACCAGACCCCAGTGTTTATGGGACGGCAACCAAGGCCCCCTCCACTCCGCGCCGCCCTCGGGGGCGGGGGTGGGGGCACCGCGGCTGGCTCTGGTCAGCATCAAAGACAAGCAGATGGGCAGGCGGACCAGCGGGCAGCCAGCACCGGGGGTGGGGAACGAGGGGGGGCGCCACCGCCGAAAGGGCGCCCTACCAAGGGGCGAGCCGGGGCGACAGAGCGGGCGAGAGATCCCCTCCCTGTCCATTAAAAAGAATGGAAGAAAGGGGCCCGCGGCCCCACAGCTCCCCTCTCCTCTCCCTCCTTCCCAGGAGCGTTCTGAAAGGAGGAGGGGTCCTAATGGACCCCAAGCCTCCGACAGACCCCCTCCCTCCCTCCCTCCTTTGTCACCACAACCTCCGCGCGAGGCACCTCTCCGGCCGCCTCCACTCCCCCAGACCCCAGCCCGCGTCCCCCGCGGGGTCGCCCCAGCACTCACCCAGAGGCAGGCTGATCCGAGGGGCGAGCGCCCGAATCGGAGACGGCGGTAGCAGTAGCAGTAGCATCAGCAGCAGCAAAGGCGGCGGCGGCCGGCTCCCCCGGCCCATCGCGGCGCGCGGGACTCGGACAGCGAGGAGCGACTGCGTCCTCCGGGGTCCGGCTCAGGTGGCTCTATAGGACTCGCGGGCGGCGGCCCCACCGCGAAGTCCGGCCGGGAGTCGGTCGCCGGGCCCCCGCCTCCGGACCTGGGGGCTGGAACCGGGTGGGAAATGGGGTCACGTGGGCTGCTGCGAACCCTGGCCCCTCCGCCCCCAGCTGCACCGCGGTCTTCCACTAGCTCCGTTCGGTCGAAGCTCGCCCGCGAGTGCGGGAGGGAGGGGCTGAAGGAGGAAGTTGGGCGGTTAGTCCAGCCTCTCCCTGCTCAGCTCGTGCCCGACCCACCCCTTCCCCCTTCCTCCTTCCTGGGCGCTGGAGGCTCAAGGGGCGCCAGCTGGGTGCACCTAGCTTGGTGCGCGTCCGGAGGGGGCCAAGCCCGGGGATCAGTACCAGCCGAGTCCGCGGGAGCGCGGGGGCACGGAGGAAAGCAGACCCCTAGTTCCCCGCCCCCACCTCTCAGACCCTCCCACGGCCGCCCCGGCCCCTTCCGGCTCCTCTAGGACCCGCAGCGCGTTCGTTTGGGAAAACGTTTGGGTCTCTACACTGCGCTCCCGTGTCTTCTCCCTTTATCCCTGCCGCCCCCCCCCCCCGTCCCCCCGCAATGCTCCTGGCACCCACTGTCCGTAACCAAATGAACTCCGCCGAGCTGGTAGACTCCGGGGCTAGTTGCTTCTGCACCTAATTTCTGCAGGGGTCATTCCACCTTAGGTCTTGAGTGTTCACTTAGAGGCTTAGCACTTAATCTAGGTACCCTGCGGGGTCATCCACGCTTGGAATTCTGTCCGCACGAAGCCAAACCTCGGATGGGGGGATCCGGGCAAGATTAGCTTAAGTGGGATAATAGGACTTAATGTACTGCCAAGGAGGTGGACCTTCTCCACAACCTGCACGTAGCCTGGCAGGGGAAAGTACTCCCTAAGGCTGGAATTCCAGAGGCACCCACCCTCAATCCTCCTGCAGTGTGAATACCCAGGGGTGGAGTTCAGTTGTGCTGAGACCAGGGGTTTCAAACTGCAGACTGGATCCCTTAATGGATCCTGAAGTCAATTTAGTGGATCCCTATCAGCATTAAAAAAGAAATAGAATGGAAGATACAAAAGTGCAATGACCATAGAAATTATCGATAAGTAAGCTTTAGGAAACTTGTTTCAACTTTTCCTAAGTGTGCACAGGATCACAGTAAAGTGTAATTCTTCCTGTAGTTCAAGTCAAAAGGACTTTGAAAACCTCTGCCAGTCATTTCCATGGCAGTGGGGACAGTTCCTCCAGGAATTAGCCACAATGGCTCTTCACCCCCAGCCAAAATTAGCCTTCTCAGAGCTGGCACCTTTTGCTCTCACCCTATTCCCAGGGCCTCCCACAGGGTGGCCCTCAGGGGGTGGGCACAGTGCTCACGTGGTCCCAGGTCTCCTCATGCACAGTAAGCTTCCATGATTTCTGTACCTCCACCATCCCAATACGCTTCTATGGCTATGGTCCAGGCCAGTAGTACCCCTTTTACAGGGGCTCCCAGCCCTGGACACAGAATTCCACATGGGACGTGGGCAGCACCAGCTACTTGTAGTTCCAGCATTGCCCAGGCCTGGGACACTTTGCTGCTATTAATGGTGTCAATCCATCTTTAGCCAGTGATGTCCATGTTTCTGTCTGTAGCTAGGACCTCTGTCCTAAACTCCAACTGGCCTCAACATTTCTACCAGGCTCTCTTTTCTGACAGTTATCTTAAATTCAACATGGTCTCAAACCAAGCTCCTCATCTCTCCCTTCTCCCTCCCCAAAACATCCTCCATCTGTGTGAGCCTTTCCCATCTCATTTAATGGCAAGTCCATCTTTAAATTGCTCCTCACATCCAGTCCACTAGCAAATCTACAGTCTGATCACTTACCACCTCCTGGGGGCCCAGTTACTGCCCTCTCCTGGGTGCTGCAAGGGCGGCCTAACTGGTCTCCTTTCTTCCACCCTTGCGCCCCTTACAATCTTTTCTCAACTCTGCAGCCAGAGGGAGTTTTTCAAAACCAAAGTCAAGTCATGGCACTCCTCTGCTCAAAATCCTCCAGTGGTTCCTTACAGTGGTCTGCAAGGCCCTAGGCTACCTCACCCCTACCACAATTGCATCATCCACTGCTCTTCCCCCATTCACTCTACCCCAGGCACACTTGTGAACACTCTTGTATTAGGACCTTTGCCCTGGCTACTCTCTCTGCCTGGAGCACTCTTCCCAGAAACTGACTGAGTCCCTTGTTTCTGTCAAATCTTTCCTCAAAGACAACCTTGAAGAATCAGAACTTCCCCCAATATTCCCCTTGCCCTGAGATGTTTCTTCAAAGCGCTCATCATCTAAAACACTCTATGATTTATTTGTTGTGGTTTTTCTTTATTGTCTGAACTGCCTACCCACCTTCTCACCCCCAAGAATGTTGACTGAGAAGGGAACTAACACATCCCTAGCCTCTAGAACAGTGCCTGGCATATGGTAGGCCCTCAGTAAGTATTGGCTGAACAAATGAATGAATGAATGCAGCCTGAGAGTCATGGAATACTGCTGGTACATGTCAACAAACAACCAGAGCTACTTTTTTTTTTTTTTTTTTTTTGCGGTATGCGGGCCTCTCACTGTTGTGGCCTCTCCCGCCGCGGAGCACAGGCTCCGGACGTGCAGGCCCAGCGGCCATGGCTCACAGGCCCAGCCGCTCCGCGGCATGCGGGATCTTCCCGGACTGGGGCACGAACCCGCGTCCCCTGCATCGGCAGGCGGACTCCCAACCACTGCGCCACGAGGGAAGCCCCAGAGCTGCTTTTTGATATCGACTTTGGTCTAGGATTCCCCCAAACTGGAAATTATGCAATTAACTTTTTCAACCTAAGCACAAGACTTTGTATTGATCTCCGTTAAATCTATTGGTTCTGGCCCAGATTTCATCCTAGTGAGGTCATTTTGAATATTGATTCTATTATACATTAGGCTTCCTCTCCCAGTTTTGAGTCATCTATAAATCTGATAAGCATTCTTGACCTTGTATTAAAATCATTGATAAAAATATTAGGTGAGCAGACCTAGCACCCACTTCTTGGTTTCTAAATATTACTCTCCAATAAAAGGTTCCAGGACTCCCTGGAGAAATGAAAGGGAAAGTACAAGGTGAGTCTGGGATGTTGTGTTGGGCCGGGAAACAAGGAAGTGACTAAAGACTAATGGGGTCATGTCCAAAGGATATAGGGCCAGCTGGATGACCAAACTTGGGACAATTTGAGCAACAGAAAGCATAAGGAAGTAATGGATTCTAATGCATCAAAATAAAACAATCCATTAGTCCACAGTAAAACTCGGCGAAGCACAGACAGAGAAAGAGAAGGTCTAGAAAGGATGCTTTTCTCTGTAGAAGAGTGCTGCCGGATAAATGTAGAAGAAATGGTAGACTTAGAAAATCGAGATTCGAACAGGGATAATCAGTGGATGCTAAACGTTTGGGTGGCAGATTTTTAGGAAACTATATTAACAAGGTCTCAAAATCTGTCCCACAGATGATTTTTACTAATTACCAGTGGGAAAATGTTTCTCTAAGGGAGAACTCTGGTGGCCACCATCTTTTTCTTTTTTTTTCCCCCAGCGGACACCATCTTAATCAAGTGGCCAAAAGTAATATCACTGGTAGTGGGACTACCTGATATCATTTACCTCCTGATAGGAAGCAATAAGAAATATACAACTCATCAACCATTGTAGCAAAAGTGTCTAACCCAGATCTAATAATGAGGACACAATCAGATACATCCAGCATTCTACAAGACAAATAACCTGGACTCTTCAAAAAGATCAAACTGATGAAAAGACAAAAAGGACAGGGGAACTGTTTTAGGTTAGGAAACTAAAAAGACATGATAATCAAATGCAATATGTGAACCTTGTTTGAATTCTGAAGAAAAAAAAAAGCCATAGAGCAATTGGGAAAATTTTAACACACACTGTGTATTTGATGATATTATGGCATTATTGTTCATTTTCTTAAGTTATAATAATGGTATTGTGTTCTTAGGAGAATGTCATTGTTCTTTGGAGATGCCTGCTGAGGTCTGTAGACGTGCAATATCACAATGTCTACAAGTTACTTTCAAATGATTCAGCCAAAACAAGCATGTTCTTTGTGTGTATTAGAAAGAAAGAGTGTGGGGACTTCCCTGGTGGTGCAGTGGTTAAGAATCCACCTGCCAATGCAGGGGACACGGGTTCAAGCCCTGGTCCGGGAAGATCCCACATGCCACGGAGCAACTAAGCCCGTGTGCCACAACTACTGAGCCTGCGCTCTAGAGCCCACAAGCCACAACTACTGAGCCCGCGTGCTGCAACTACTGAAGCCCGCCTGCCTAGAGCCCGTGCTCCATAACAAGAGAAGCCACTGCAATGAGAAGCCCGCGCACCACAACGAAGAGTAGACCCCGCTCGCTGCAACTAGAGAAAGCCCGCGCACAGCAACGAAGATCCAACGCAGCCAAAATAAATAAATAAAAATTAAAAAAAAAAAAAGGGTGTGAGTGCTACTATGGCAAAGTTTTAACAGTTGGTTAATATAGAAAGTTATGGGTGTTTTTATATCAGTGTTTTGTAAATTTGCGGGGCGGGGGGGAACTGAGTGAGACAGGGCCAAAAACAGAGCACACTGGAAACCTCCATCCGGGCTGAAACTGATCAATACCCTTTGTAGGTCGAACAATTAGCTATGTATCCTCCTTACTGTACCATTCGGCCCACATTTCTTCATATTATCCATAATAATAATACGAGGGAATCCCCTGGTGGTCCAGTGGTTAGGACTCCATGCTCTCACTGCTGAGGGCCCGCGTTCAATCCCTGGTTGGGGAACTAAAATCCCACAAGCCGCATAGCACGGCCAAAAAAAAAAGAAAACAATAATATGAAAAAAATTGCAAGAAATCTTATTGAAATCACGGTACTACCCATAGCATTTCCTTCTATCTTCTGCTTACAGCTCTTACCTAGAACAGGGCCTGATAGTGGCATGTGGTCAATTAGAATTTGTTGAGTGCCTGAATCTCCATGTCAGGTAGCTTCTCAAGCCACAGCAAGCCTGGTTTGCCCTAGTGTCTTGGCAACACATGGGTTGTCTGACTGCTATGCTCCTCTCTGAGGAGAGGAGGCAGGGGCTGATGTAGACTCGCCTGGTGGTTAATTATATCCTGCTCATGGCTGCTCAGATGCTTCAAGTGTGTCTTATGCCAACTCAGTGGCAGGCCCCTTGAGGACAGTAATGGGTCTTGTCTTTGGAAACCCCACTGCCTAGCATGGCACTCAAGCAGGATCTCCACAGGGCAGACAAAATGAGGGACCCAACTGTTGGCCTGGAGATGAGCCCTCTATCCCATGCCCCCAGCATGGTGGCCTCAGGCCTTGTGGGCTCCACTGTCTTCTGTCAGTGTGCTAATTTGTTCTCCCCAGAGCGGAAAAAACAGGAGGACGACAGAGAAAAACCTCATTTGAGCTGACTTCCCGTGGGCTAAAGAGTGGTTCCCAAGCCAACACTGTGTCTCCTGCTCCCCTGTGCCACTCTGGGTTGTAGGCAAGTCTTTCTCAGCCAGAATGCCGGTGTTTATAAAGAGCTCAGGGGGTGGCTTGGAAAGAGTATAAAAAGATGCAGAAAAAGCTTGTGACAAAACTCAACACCCATTTATGATAAAAACTCTCCAGAAATTAGGCATAGAGGGAACCTACCTCAACATAATAAAGGCCATATATGACAAACCTACAGCCAACATCATTCTCAATGGTGAAAAACTGAAACCTCTAAGATCAGGAACAAGACAAGGATGTCCACTCTCACCACTATTATTCAACATAGTTTTGGAAGTCCTAGCCATGGCAATCAGAGAAGAAAAAGAAATAAAAGGAATACAAATTGGAAAAGAAGAAGTAAAACTGTCACTGTTTGCAGATGACATGATACTATACATAGAGGATCCTAAAGATGCCACCAGAAAACTACTAGAGCTAATCAATGAATTTGGTAAAGTTGCAGGATACAAAATTAATGCACAGAAATCTCTTGCATTCCTATACACTAACAATGAAAGATCAGAAAGGGAAATCAAGGAAACAATCCCATTCACCATTGCAACAAAAAGAATAAAATACCTAGGAATAAACCTACCTAAGGAGGTAAAAGACTTGTACTCAGAAAACTATAAGACACTGATGAAAGAAATCAAAGATAACACAAACAGATGGAGAGATATATCATGTTCTTGGATTGGAAGAATCAATATTGTGAAAATGACTATACTACCCAAAGCAATCTACAGATTCAATGCAATCCATATCAAATTACCAGTGGCATTTTTTATGGAGCTAGAACAAAAAATCTTAAAATTTGTATGGAGACACAAAAGACCCCAAATAGCCAAAGCAGTCTTGAGGGAAAAAAACGGAGCTGGAGGAATCAGACTCTCTGACTTCAGACTATACTACAAAACTACAGTAATTAAGACAATATGGTACTGGCACAAAAACAGAAATATAGATCAATGGAACAGGATAGAAAGCCCAGAGATAAACCCACGCACCTATGGTCAACTAATCTATGACAAAGGAGGCAAGAATATACAATGGAGAAAAGACAGTCTCTTCAGTAAGTGGTGCTGGGAAAACTGACAGCTACATGTAAAAGAATGAAATTAGAACACCCCCTAACACGATACACAAAAATAAACTCAAAATGGACTAGAGACCTAAATCTAAGACCAGACACTATAAAATTCTTAGAGGAAAACATAGGAAGAGCACTCTTTGACATAAATCACAGCAAGATCTTTTTTGATTCACCTCCTAGAGTAATGGAAATAAAAACAAAAATAAACAAATGGGACCTAATGAAACTTAAAATCTTTTGCAAAGCAAAGGAAACTACAAATAAGATGAAAAGACAGCCCTCAGAATGGGAGAAAATATTTGCAAACAAATCAACGGACAAAGGATTAATTTCCAAAATATATAAACAGCTCATGCAGCTCAATATCAAAAAAACCAAACAACCCAATCAAAAAATAGGCAGAAGACCTAAATAGACATTTCTCCAAAGAAGACATACAGATGGCCAAGAAGCACATGAAAAGCTGCTCAACATCGCTAATTATTAGAGAAATGCAAATCAAAACTACAATGAGGTATCACCTCACACCAGTTAGAATGGGCATCATCAGAAAATCTACAAACAACAAATGCTGGAGAGGGTGTGGAGAAAAGGGAACCCTCTTGCACTGTTGGTGGGAATGTAAATTGATGCAGCCACTATGGAGAACAGTATGGAGGTTCCTTAAAAAACTAAAAATAGAATTACCATATGACCCAGCAATCCCACTACTGGGCATATACCCAGAGAAAACCATAATTCAAAAAGACACATGCACCCCAATGTTCATTGTAGTACTATTTAAAATAGCCAGGTCATGGAAGCAACCTAAATGCCCATCGACAGAAGAATGGATAAAGAAGATGTGGTACATATATACAATGGAATATTACTCAGCCATAAGAAGGAACGAAATTGGGTCATTTGTAGAGACATGGATGTATCTAAAGACTGTCATACAGAGTGAAGTAAGTCAGAAAGAGAAAAACAAATATCATATATTAATGCACATATATGGAACCTAGAAAAATGGTACAGATGAACCGGTTTGCAGGGCAGAAATAGAGACACAGATGTAGAGAACAAACGTATGGACACCAAGGGAGGAAAGTGCCGGGGGTGGTGGTGGTGGGATGAATTGGGAGATTGGGATTGACATGTATACACTAATATGTATAAAACAGATAACTAATAAGAACCTGCTGTATAAAAAATAAATAAAATAAAATTCAAAAAAAGAGACGAAGAGAAAAGCAACACTTCCTCTTTGCCCCCAGCCAGCAAGATGCAGGCATCAAGTCTGGCCCTTTCTCTGTCTACACTTACACAGCCTTTGCCCATCCATCCTCACCCTCCTTCCTTCTCTCTCTCTCTCTCTCTCTCTCTCTGACGTTCTGTCTCTCATGTACACACAAACACACACATAAGAAAGATAAAAATGCAAGAATGAGAGGTAAAACGCACATACGAGTACATGCAAAGAAGCCAAACAAAACAGGGCCACATGCCTCTCAGGCAGACAAGGAAACTTTAGGGATGACAAGAATATTCCATATCTTTTTTTTTTTTTTTTTTAGCGGTACGCGGGCCTCTCACTGTTGTGGCCTCTCCCGTTGCGGAGCACAGGCTCCGGACGCGCAGGCTCAGCGGCCATGGCTCACAGGCCCAGCCGCTCCGTGGAATGTGGGATCTTCCCGGACCGGGGCATGAACCTGTGTCCCCTGCATCGGCAGGCAGACGCTCAACCACTGTGCCACCAGGGAAGCCCCTCCATATCTTGATCTGGATGTTGGTTTCCCAAGTGTATACAAATATTAAAATTTCTCGAGCTGTACACTTAAGATCTGTCCATTTCCCTATGTGTAAACGTATACCTTATACCTGTTATCATGCCGGTGGGGGGGGGGGGACTCTAGAGACTGAAAGGTAAAAAAAGCAAACAAACAACACCTCACCTGTAGAATCAGGTGAAAGAAGAAAGTGAGACTAGCTATACAAGGGGGAGAAAGTGAAGAGAAATATGAAAGTCTACAAGAGAAAGAAAATAAAGGGAAGCACGGCTAAAAATATAAAGCAAATGAACACACGAGTCCACTGCCCTACTAAACTGCTCAGCGCAAAGGAAACAGGCAGCGGAGGCTCAGGGCAAGTGCTGGCAGTGGAATGGTCAGTCCAGACCACAGTCAGCCTCTCAAGCCATCAATACTCATTAATCATCTATAGGTACAGCCTCTGCCCAGGTGAAGGCCAGCCCTGTCCTTGGGTACGCATGGCTCCTGCCAGGCTGCCCCCAGCCGGGCCTGCCCGCTCTCATTCCCACCCAGGGGAGCCTGGCTCTCCAGCCCCCACAATTCTACTCTGGAGGCCATGGCTTTGCTTTGTTTGCTGGCCGTGGAGGAGGGGCCTCCTGCCAAGCCCAGCGGAGCTTGAACCCAGGCTCCCACCCGCCCCCTCCTGGAGTAGCACTCAAGCTCCTCCCATCCCCGGGTTCTGGCTGGCAGGCTGCCCAGTAAGGCCTTGAAGACACGCACTGGCTAAGGCCCAGCTCCCAGGGCCTTGGCCCCCTGCCACCATCCCCTCGTAGCCCGGGGCCCTCCTCTCATGCCAACCTGCAGCTGCAGCTCCCCACCTGCACTGGCTGGGCACACTGCTGCTGTCTCCTCCTCCGGGGCCTGGCTGCAGCATCAATACATTTTGATGAGGAAGTGACACCAGTTGGCCCACCCTCTGTGTGCTTTTAAGTCAGCCAATGAGTTCCAGATCCCAGGGTGGGGGGTGCTGGGAGCTTCCCTGGGGCAGTGCCCTCTGCAGCAGAGGGCATTCACAGGGCCAGCACGAACACTGCCTTCAAATCTCACAGGTGGCTTTTAACCAGAGTCTGGCAATAAATGTAAATGGCCTCATCTCTGTTCCCCAAACCGCACGCCCCTCCACTGGTCCCTTATGTTGCTTGCTCTTCCAAGTGATTAGAATCCAGGGATGGGGACCTCTCCGGCAGTCCAGTGGTTAAGACTCTGCCTTCCAATGCAGGAGGTGCAGGTTCGATCCCTGGTCGGGGGGGAACTAAGATCCCACATGCCGTGGGGTGTGGCCAAAAACTAAAAAAAAAAAAAAAAAATCCAGGGGAAGAACACACCAGTTCTTCCATAAGGATAATCTCAGCACCATCCATTATTCTGGGGACTGTGAGCAAGCCACACGATCTCTCCGAGCCTCAGTTTCTTCATCTGTAAGATGGGAACGCTAACAGTACTGCCTGGGCTGTTAGGAGAGCTGATGAGACAGTGCACATAAGGTGACTGGCAGCACTGGCCTGTGGTGAACGCACATTATATTATCGGTTCACCTCATTACCTAAAAGTGGCCATGACCATCTTAGATGCCCAACCCAGAGGACCCCCTTCTGGGCTCTCCGCTCAGGTTCAGCCGCCTCCTACAAACCTAGAGCTGAGGCTGCAACTCTTACAGGGAGAAGGAACCGGCCTGCCCAGCCCAGGCCCCGGGTGTGCCCGCTGTGGTGAAGAGCCTGCCGCTCTCCCCAGCGCCACCCCTGCTGGGGCCTGTTGGGGCCTGAGCTGGCCACTCCCTGGGAGGGGATTCCCCCTACCCCACAGGGCTGTGGTGCAACCAGCAGGGTTCAGCCTGCCCCTGCCTCGACACGGTAGAACACAAAGTTGCCACTGTCATGTCCCTGCCCCCAAGACAAGTTCAGGAGGGCCTGTGTGCCTGTGCCCGCAGGCCTGCTCCCCAAAGGGGCCTGGAGACCCTGGGTAACTGGCCTGGCTGATGCTTGGCAACTGTCATCCCGCAGGGGCACAATTAATGCTCAGAGACTCTCTTTCCCCTGAAACCACTGCAGCCACTCACAGGTGGGAGGTAGATGTTCTAGGCCAGGTAAGGATGGGGAGCGAGAAGCATAAGGGTCTAGGACACAGTCTGGTTTCTAGTTTGGCTTATCAGACCTGAGGCCCCTCCATTCCCAACATCTCAAGAAACCAGGAATCTACCTCTCCGTTTGCCCCCAAGTTCTTCTTCCGTAAATCCTACTCTGAGCCCTAGACCCCTGGCCATTGCTACATGCAGGGAAAGAAGACCCAGCCAAGGCCCTTCCTCCACCCCAGGGAACTAAGCTTCCTTTCCAGAGGACCAAGGCTCTCCCCTCCCAAAGAAGAGGGGCTCTCTGACTTCTGCAGTTTCCCAGTCACCTTAGGTTACCTGGTGGCTACAACTCTTTCTCCCAGACAGAGAGCCTTGCTCTTGGTTCCAGCACTGCCTGTGGAGAGTGGGCCTAGACAGGTGAGCCCATCAGGTGGGGGACTGAACAGGTGGGTTCCATTGATTCCCTGTGGCTCCGAAGACTGCTTTGATAGGATGGAGGGAGGAATGCATTACCTTGGTGATGTGCCCACTTGCCACCCTAAAGCAATGGCACCAGGAGACAACGCTCACAGAAAGCCAATGTGAGGGAGGCACCAAAGATCCATGCTTGGACAGGGATCTTACATACCAGCTACCTAGGCCCGAGATTCCTGGGACGCCTGACAGCACCATTTACGTGCTGAGTGTCAGGCTGGAGGATGCCACGAGGCTCTGAGTGGGCCCAGCTTGGCTCTAGCAAAGGAGGGGGCTCTAAGGGGCCTGGACCTGGGGCCTGACCCACCCAGTCCACAGGGACCCCACAAGCCCCCTGAAAGGGAGCAGACCTGCCTTGCTCCTCTCAAACTCTTTATCTAAGAGCCTTAGCTCTTTCCTTACAGCCTGTGAGCAGTGGAACTGAGCAGGGAGCCCCTTAACCACCAGGGTCGGCTTCAGTGAGTTGTGAACCCCCAGAATGATATGCCACTTCTGATGAGAGGGATCTGAGCTTTCAACTGATTTCAAAAAGATTGTTGCCCTCCTCCCCGCGACAAAAAAATAGTAAAGAATAATTTCTTTGAGGTGTGTTAGTCTGAAGACAAAGCGAACTTTCAGAATTAGCCTTTATCAGGTAAAAAGAAATTATACCTCATTTAGGAGGAGTTATATAACCTTGACATGAATTATTTGGCAAACTATTCCACCTAAAGCAAAGCTGACATTTATAAGGCTAACATTGATTGCGCACTTACTATAAGCAAGCCACTGTGCTGAGTTTTTTACAACCAGTCATTTATTTAATTCTCACAACAGGATGAAACAGGAATTATGATACTCCCACTTTACAGATGAGAAGTGGGGCATAGAGAGGTCCAGGGACTTGCTAAGGTCACAGAAGTGGTAGGTTAGGACTAGGACCAGAAACTAGATCTGAATCCAGAACACCATGTAGATGCTCTACATATAGTTAGAATTTCAACCAGGGCTTTGTCTCCAGTTATAGCCATCCTCCTCTTGATAATATAAGCTGCTGTGCTTTCCTCCCTCTCTCCCTCTCCCCTCCTTCCCTTCCTTCTTTCACTCGCTCAACAAATAGTTCTTGTGCACTTGCTGCCTTCTAAGCATCACTGAAGCTGAAGGAAACTGACACGGTTCTGCCTTCACAGAGCTTCCAGTTCATCAAGATTCCTCAAACTCTTCTTTCCAGAGGATACCCACCCTTGTCCACATTTCTTTAGACACTTTTACTCACTTATTCCTTTGTCTCCAACAAAAGGCCAACCTGGCAGAGCACCAGAAGTGCTCCCAGGCTTCACAGGCTAGAATCGTGCTGTTTTCAACTGATTTCCAGAGTTGCTCCTCTGAGCTCCCTCGGTACTCTGCTCAGATTTCCATCAAGTCACTCATGATGCTGTAGTGAAATACTCATTTACACACCACATCCCTCTCTTCCCATCTCTTCCATAAGCTCCTTGAGTGCAGGGACCAGACCTGCCTAACTCAGGATTTTAATCTCCAGCCCCAGTAAACGTTTGGGAATAGCAGGCACCCAGTAAATATTTACTAAATGAATAAATGGGTTTTCTGTTCTAGTTGACTGTCTCAAATCATTTCCAAATGATTCATTCAAGTGTTCCTTTCTGGATCTCTTTGTCCACATTGCTCTTAACCTTTTCAAAGGAAAGGCACCTCACTGATGTGGGAAGTCCCACTTCCCTGTTTTAGGGCACCCAAAGGATTTCTTGCTCACACAGTCTCAACAGATTTGTTGGCTTCAGAAGAGATGGTATTTAGGAAAGCTGTTGAATGCTTGGCTCCTGGGGATTAATTTAGGGCAATCCTGTCAGATAAAAGCAACAGCCCCAAGGCATAGGACCTATGCACCAGGGAGAGAGGCTCTTTCAGCTCTCCTCAAGGTGCCAGCCTCCATTTCCCATCTTTGGTTCACCTGCTGCCAATGTCCATATCTTTAGATCACCTGTCACCAAAAGTTTGAGCCCCGGGTTGCAAGGAGAAATACCACAGATTTCCCTGAGCTTCAGTAATAATAACCACCGGAGGAAACAGTCACAGCCTGGAAGTCAGGAGACTAGGTTCAAATCCTGACCTTCCCAACTCACTGTCATCTTGGGAAGTAATTTAACTTCTCTGGATCCATTTTCTCCTATGGTAATAAGGGGTGGGTCCGGCTGGATTTCTATATCTCTTCCAGTGCTAAACCATCTACAGGGAAAAAAAAATTTTTTTTGATTGTGTGCTTCCCTGTCCTTATGGCATTCGACCCTTACAAGAAACCTGTGATTCATAAACCAAATGGCATACTCACATTACAGGTGAGGAGATGTGAGCAGAGGTTGGCGACCTTACCCAGGTGACCCAGGGCCCCTGAGTCTTTTTGCCAGACCAGAATGGCTCCAGGGAGGCCACTAGAGCAGCCTCATTTCCAGGACCCCAACTTCCTTTCCCTCCTAACCCCTATGTCCACTTTGTCGCTCAGAGAGTAGAAGCTATGACAAAGAGCCTAACTCAGAGGTCAAACCCAGACCATTCTGAGGAGGGGCCGAGGCCTTTCCCAAATTCCAAATGATCTCCCTCCAGGGCCAGGATTACTGCCTCTCAGCTGCAGGTTTGGCTCAGAGGCCCCGGGTGGCCATGGGAACGTGGGCCCAGCCTTCTGCGCTGCCATGACAACAGGCTCCCTCAGTGGCGGGCGCCGGTGCCCAACAGAGCGTGCAGGTGGCGCCCTCTTGGGAGAGGGGCCAGGCGGGAGGTGAGGGGCAGGGGCGGCGGCTGCCTCGGGGTTGCCTCCGCTCCCTCCGCCTCCTCCCGGGGCCGCGGCTCCCGACCTTCCTGTTCCCTGCGCCTACCTGAGTGTCACGGCCCGCGCGCAACCACCGCGCACGACAGGGTCACCTCTGCGCGGCGGCGCAGCCCTTCTTCTCGGGGTGTCCCCAGACTCGTCCCTGCTTCCAGGCCGGCCCGACTCCCTGGGGACCCGGGATGTCCCCGCGAATACCCTCGGTCCGGCGCTGCGTCTCCGGAAATGCAGGGCTGCCGCCAAGCCCCGCCCCTCCCGTGTTGATGGAATTGTCCAGAGGCGCCCTCCAGGCCTCGCCCGCTGTCCAGCAGTCCCCCGCCTCTGCCCCCGGGCGTTGATGGCGACACTAGGCTCGCTACTAGTCCCAGTCGGGACTTGTCCCCGCGACGGCTCGGCGGCTCCCTTAGGCCGTGGGACCTATGGGGCCGCCCCCTCCCTGACCTTGGGAGCCTCTGCCTGGCCTGACTTAGGCCCCGCAGGGGGCAATCTCGCTAGCTGGAATCCGGAGGGCCGGGTTGTTACACTAGATCTGTTGCTTAACCAAACTTGGTTCCCCTTACCTGCGCATGCATAGTAAAGCCAATTTACTGACACCAATCTACTACCACCCACCTGGCTGTGTTACCTAGGGTGAGTTTCTTAACCTCTCTGAGCCTCGAGTTCTTCATCTGGAAAGTAGGCCTCAGAACAGTAGGGACCTCACAGCGTTGTGAGAAATTGCAATTATGTAGGCACACACCTGGCACATGGTCAGCTCTCAATAATGGTAGCATTGTTTACAGTAAGAGGCAAGGGAGAGCCGAACCGCAGAGCCACCCGCCACGAAACCACCCATGTCTCTGCCCGCAGGGAATGCTGCTCACCGCATCCCTTAACCTGCCACGGGCCGCGCTGTGGGAGTGAAACGAGACGAGGAGATGTGCGGGAGGGGTGAGAGATATGGTTGTAAATAGTGTCTAGCGTTTATCAAGTGACCTTGGCTCATCCCTCTCCAGCCCTTGCCTCCTGGCTCTCCTATCTTCCAGGAAAGCAACAGCAGCTCTTAGGGCAGTTCCTGAAACAACCAGCTCTGGCCGTGTAAGTGGCTGAGCTGGCCAGAGCTGGCTGGTCAAGGGGCTGGTGAAAACAGAGGCCAAGTGCCAGCCTTTTCCCAGGCCAGGCTAGGCTTAAGTGCCCGCCATTTCTCTGCTGCCTCTCCTCTAGACAGAGTGGGGTAAGGGACTGCCAGACTCCCCACAGAATGCTCTCCCACACATAGAAAGAAGTGGCTATTCTGTTGTCTGTCTACAAAAGTGAACACATATTTACTACCATAAAGGTTTTTCATAAACACAATGAAAAATATCACCCTACCCAGAGACCACTAGTGTTAATATTTTCTAAAACTTTTATTTGAGATACAATTTACATGCCTGTAAAGTGCATGATCTTAAGTCTACTGCTGTTAATATTTTGGTGAAGATACTCCTGTCTCCTTTCTACGCAGTTAAACATTTACATTTTTTAGAAAAAAAGAGTATCCAGTGCATACTCTTTGTGACTTTTCCCTAGGACAGCAATATATCACAGACATTTTTCCTTAACATCAAAAATTCTCTCATACCTTCATTTTTAGTGTATTCTATTGTATGAATGTGGCATACATTTTTAACCAAGTCTCTACTATTGGACATTTAACTTATTTTACTAATTTTTCATTATCATAAATAATGTCCAGACGAGCATCCTTATCAATAAGCCTTTACATACTTCTTCATTACCTTTTGTTCTTTGTATTCTTCCTTCCTACTCACAGTCTCCAATTAGTGGTCGCTGTGTTTACACCTAAGGTGGTGCACTTTATTTGTGCAAATGGCTTTAAAAATAGTCCAATCACTTTATTAACTCTGCCTTCCACACACTACTGGATTGGTGGGGGAGACAGGAAGATATGCAAAAATCAGCACTGCTCAGTTTCCTGCACACGGAGCGCGTCGTGTCCTGCTGAGCCCGGGTTGTTCAGAGGAGCTTCTGAAATATAGGCCTCCCCGTGGGGCCTCAGAGCTCCAGAGGGCTTTAGGCAACCCTGACCCTTTCCGTCTCCAGTCCAGCCCAGAGACCCCAGGAAAGAATGCCGTCCACGTCCACGACCCGCCCCCCCTTCTCTCTCTCCATCATCTTTTCTTTCTTCTCTCTCCTCTTTTTCCTGCCCTTTCTGCCCACCTCCTTTTCCTGCCTGTCCTCCTCCTCCAACCTTTTTCCAGCCTTTTATTGAAAAAAAGAGAAACATCTTTAATGTACTGAAAAAAGGCCTTATCTTTAACATTATTGATCCCCCTCCACCCACCTCCTTTCCTGGCTATGGGACCTCAGGTGCAGAGAGGCTTGAGTTAATCACCTTCTCAGTTCACAGCATGTTATCACCATGGTCTGCACAGGGTCCCTGATTAACGTGGCTGTTCATTTCCTTTTATCTTTCCACTTCCTTCCACCCCTCCCCGCAAGGGCTACCATTTTAAGGTGTTTAATATATGCTTTTGTTCATATGCCTTCTTGCAAGATGTATTGTGGGGCTTCCCTGGTGGCGCAGTGGTTAAGAATCCGCCTGCCAATGCAGGGGACGCGGGTTCAAGCCCTGGTCCGCGAAGATCCCACATGCCGCAGAGCAACTAAGCCTGTGCACCACAACTACTGAAGCCCACATGCCTAGAGCTCGTGCTCTGCAACAAGAGAAGTCTCTGCAATGAGAAGCCCGCACACCACAACTAGAGAAAGCCCGCAAGCAGCAACAAAGACCCAACACAGCCAAAAATAAATAAATAAATAAATTTATTTTTTAAAAAAAAGTTAATTCCTGCCCCAAGGTCACAAAGATATTCTTTAACATTTTACATTATTTTTTTTTAATTTAAAAAATATTTATTTATTTATTTTTGGCTGTGTTGGGTATTCGTTGCTGTACGCGGGATTTCTCTAGTTGCAGTAAGCGGGGGCTACTCCTCATTTCGGTTCGCGGGCTTCTCCTTGCGGTGGCTTCTCTTGTTGCAGAGCACAGGCTCTAGGCATGTGGGCTCAGTAGTTGTGGCTCACGGGCTTAGTTTCTCTGCGGCATGTGGGATCCTCCCAGACCAGGGATCGAACCCATGTCCCCTGCATTGGCAGGCAGATTCTCATCCACTGCGCCACCAGGGAAGCCCTACATTATTAATTTCATAGTTTTTTGGACACATTTAGGTCTTTAATCCATATGGAGTCCACTTTTTCATGTGATGATAGATTTCATGAGATTCAGGTGTTTTTTTGCCATAAAGTGAATTACTTTTCCCAATACCATATTCCTGTGGGTCTCAAACTTGAGCATGTATAAAAATCACCAAAAAGCTTGTTAAAAGCACAGATTGCTTCCCACTCTTGGGCATATACTCAGACAAAGCTATATTTGAAGAGACACGTGCACCCTTATGTTCATAGCAGCACTATTTACAAGAGTCAAGACATGGAAATAACCTAAATGTCCATTGACAGATGGATAAAAAAGATGTGGATATATATATATATAATATATATATATGAATATTGCTCAACCATAAAAAAGAATGAAATAATGCTATTTGAAGCAACATGGATGGACCTAGAGATTATCATACTAAATGAAGTCAGAAAGAGAAAGACAAATACCATATGATGTCACTTATATATGGAATCTAAAATACGACACAAATGAACATATCTATGAAACAGAAGCAGACTCACAGACATAGAAAACAGACTTGTGGTTGCTAAGGGGGAAGGGGGGTGGGGGAGGGAAGGATTGGGAGTTTGGGATTAGCAGATGCAAACTATTATGTATATGATGGATAAACAACAAGGTCCTACTGTATAGCACAGGGAACTATATTCAGTATCCTATGATAAACCATAATGGAAAAGAATATAAAAAAAGAGTGTATATATGTGTATAACCGAGTCACTTTGCTGTACAGAAGAAATTAACACAACATTGTAAATCAACTATACTTCAATAAATTTTTTTTTAAAGCACAGATTTCTGGGCCCCACCCAGCTGATTCAGGTGGGACCCCAAAATTTACATATCTAATAAGTTCCCAAGTGATGAGATGATGTCACTGCTGCAGGTGGAGAAAGCTAACTTTGAGCACAACTGCCATATTCTTAAAACCTTTACCTCATTGAGTTTTTTCTCTACCTCACTGGCATCTCCCATAATACCCTACACTTCTTGGCTGTCCTCTACCCTGCATCCCTCCCCTGCCTCTCCCAGGTCTCCTGGGACGTGAGGCTCCATCCACACATTTCATGATCATATCCCCATGCCTCTCCTGAACCGCACTCTTCCATCCTCTGGTAAATGCCCTGAGGTTGTCCACCCACCTCCTGGCCACTCCCCTGTAGTCACTGGAGACTTTGGCACGTGGCTCCCCATCCTTCTCTTCACCTAAAGTCCTGTCATTGTCCTTAATGACTTCAGCATCCACGTGGAAGACACGTCCTAAATCTGGTTTCTCAGATCTCTAGTGCCCTCCCCCACTCACCTCAGCCACCACTCCCATTTACTGCCAGTAATTGGCTCCATTTCCAAGGTCCTCAGTTCAGGCATCCCTCTCTCTGGCACAGTCTCTTTTCCTTCCAGCTTTCTGGTTTAACAGACTCCCTCTGACCCTTCTTGGACCTCACCAGCATCTCTACCTTCTCCTGATCCATCCCACTTCTCCTTCCCCTTCCTTCATTCCCTCCTTACCCAACTTAGATTCCACGATTCACCATTCCAACAGCGTTATTGTCTCAGTTCCCTAAACTCTGTTGCTGCTATATTTTCACTGTCTGGCAAAAGCCATGGATGAGCTCTGTGATCCACCTTCTCAGTGCTTCTTCCTGAGCAGTGGCTGGGGAGCGCCACTCAGGGCAGAAGGTTCCACTGCAAAGTCCAGGTCACCAGATGGACCCTCACCACCACCTGGCTGTCCTACTCATTTCTGTGGTCACCTCTCTGTACCATTCTCTGTAACAACCCTCTTCAACCTTCTCCCCAAGCTTCCAACACCCTCCCTTTACTTCACATACAGAATAGAAGTCATCGGATGGGGTCTCCCTTATCTTTTTCCTAATTGCATTGAGAGAGACCCAGGCAACTTTCAGGAAAAGCGTGGTAGTCTTGTGCTAGGTAGAGAACATGCCAAAACCAGGTTACAACCAATGCAGTTATTTTAAATGTTTCAACACAACAAATTAGTGCTTTTTAACATACCCACACAAATACAATGGCTATAGGTACAAATACATTTGGTAATAACATCATACGTCTAAATGTGAGGACCTTCCAGAATGTGGGACCCTCCTGGGCACCAACAGACCCCGCTCATCGCCCTCCACTTCCTAGACTTTTTTCCAGCACAGTAGAGGTTCCCCGCCCTCCCTCCCCACCCGTGGCTGCACATTGGAGTCACTTGGGGAAGCTGGCTGCACCTGCAGATCATTTGAATCAGAGCCTCTAGGGGAGGGCCCAGACGTCAGCATTTTCTAAGCTCCCCAGGTGATGCCAGCTTGCATTCAAAGCTGAGAAACCTACACTGTAGGAACTGCTCCTCCTCTGTCTATCCCCTCACTGTACTTCCTCCCCACTCCCTCCCTCTCCACTGGTTTACTCCTAAAAGCTTTTAAACATGCCCAAGTCTCTCCCACTTAAAAAAAATATTACCCTTGAACAACATGGGGGTTGGGGGTACCCACCTGAGCCGTCCAAAACCCTCCTTTACAGTTGGCCCTCTGTATCCATGGTTCTGCGTCCGCAGATTCAACCAACTGCAGACCGTGTAATACATATGTATTGAAAAACATCTGCATAGAAGCGGAACCGCGCATTTCAAACCCTTGTTATTGTTCAAGGGTCCACTGTACATATGCACACAAATAGCCTTTGACTCCCATCCCGCTGTCTGCTCCCTCCCACCCCAGGGCTCTTACCTGGAAGGTTCTCCTCCAGTTTTAAGCTGTACAGAGACTGGTGACTCCTAGTTCAACCCTTAGCACCACTTCTCAAACTTTCATATGCACTCGGATCACCTGGGCGATCTGGTTAAAATGCAGATTTAGATTCTGCAGGCCTGGGCGGGGGACTAAGAGTCTGCATTTTAACAAACTTGTGTGTGCTGCATGCCGATATTGTGCTCAATCTTCAAGCAGGAAAACTTCATTTTATTTTTTACTTATTTTTCTAGCGGGAATTTATTTTTTTGCTGCACTGCGTGGCATGTGGGATCTTAGTTCCCCGACCAGGGATCAAACCCAGGTCCCCTGCACTGCAAGTGTGGAGTCTTAAACCACTGGACAGCCAGGGAAGTCCCAAGCAGAGAAGCTTTAGACCCCTGCTCAAGGTCTCCTTGGGAAAGCCTCCTCTGACCTTCCTAAATTCTATCCCCACCATCAGACACTCTCAGCTCGGCTTGTCTCCTTCCCAGCACTTAACCCTATTGCTATCTGACATTGTGCTTATGATTATTTTATCACAGCCTACTCCACCAGAAAATAAGCCTTCCGCGAAGGCATGGGACATTTCTATCTGGGTTTGCTTGCCAGTTGTGCTGCCATTGTGTTGCCTCACGCAGTGCCTGGTACACAGCAGGTGCCCTATTTGTAAACAAATGTAAACCTTTGTAGGAAGTATGAAGGAATACGTTGCTCAGTCAGTCAAAGGAGCAGTTCCTGTTTCCGCCCTAAAGTCCCAGGCCCTCTTTGTTCTCCTTTTAGCTCCTCACCTCACTCTAGGCTCTGGCCCCCAAGACCAGGAGCTGAGAAAGCGATGCAAGAGATGTCTGGGTTAAAAGTCTCTTCTCTGCCCCCAGGCATGACTTAACTCCCCCAGACAACCCAAAGGAAACAGGCCCAACAAATCTTTCTAGTTCCTGGCCAGCAACTGATCTTTTTTGTTATTATTGTTAAGTGTTGCGTGGAAAGGGTTAAAGCATTTACAGAAAGCGAAGGACCTCTCTCCAGCCCTCCATGACGACTCTTGAGATGCTCTGCAAAAGGTCAGATGTTTCCAGAATCTCAACACACAGCCTGTGTCTGTTTAAAGGGAAAGACAACAAGTTCTCGGCCCCCAGCCAGCCCTCATGGGCAATTCTCGCCTGGCTCTGTAGGCAGCCAGCCAGATGCCTGGCCAAAGAGTACACCCACCCCCACCCCCTCTAGATGGCCCTGGGCAGGCCAGAACTCTCCAGCCCCCAGCCTGGAGTCCCTTCCCCTGGGGAAGGCTGGCATCTGACAAATAGGGCACGCATACCAACTGCTTGGGCCTGTGATGCACGAGGAATGGGGGGGAGGGGCAACTTCCTGTGAACATTGAATCTTTTCAGCTGGAAGGGACTGTATTCTGACCCTGTCACCTTAGAGATGAGGCTCAGAGAGGGGTGGCTGTAAGGTAGCGTAAGAATATCCTAACCCAGTATCGGGAAACCTCGGTTCAGAATCCAGTTCAGGTGCCCTGAGCTGTGAGATCTCGGGCACAGTGTGGGTCCTTTCTATGTGTCTCTATCTATTTGTAAAAAGTTTGTACGAATACCTCCCACCCCAGGTAGCTTGCCCAAGATCACACACAGCACAAACCAAGGTTTTCTGACTCCCAGCCAAGGGCCCAGGCCCCTCCAGAGGTGAGCAGACTACCTTAAGCACTGATTGATAGTGAAAAGTTGCTGAAGACACAGTTAAATAGGGACTTCCCTGGTGGCGCAGTGGTAAAAAAAAGACACAGTTAAATAACTTTGTCTTTTATTACTTAATCATGTTCTTTGCACAAACCAAAAAAAATTCATATTCCCACCCCCTGGAGGAAATAACTGCTAATATTCTGGCATTTATCCTTTTGCAATGTCAAAGCATATATAAGGTATATATTTGTATATGTTTGTTTGTTTTTCTTGGCCGTGCAGTGCGGCCTGTGGGATCTTCCCCAACCAGGGATTGAACCTGGGCCCTTGGCAGTGTAAGTGCAGAGTCCCTAACCACTGGACCACCAGGGAATTCCCTATATACTTTTTCAACAATGAGATCATAGGAGGTCTACCTATCTATCTATCATCTATCTATCTACACTTTTATATACATATTGCTCTTTTCCATATAACTTTTCAGTGGACAATTGACATCGTTTCACGTCTAGATATAGTTGGATAAATGAAGCATTCTATAGTTTGTTTAATCTCCTATGTCTAGACATTTAGGTTTTCAATTTTTCATTATGAGCAATAAAAATCCATCTTTATTCACTTGTTCTGTTATTTTCTTAGGATAAATTCCTCACTGTCGACTGTTGGATCAAAGTGTCTGTGTATTTTTAAGGCTTCTGATACATGCTGCCAGACTGTCCTCTAGAAAAGCTGTGATAATTGTTATTTCTTCAAACAACATATTTATATATGAAGGCTGGTCCTTCTTTAACTAGAAAGCTAACCTCTTCAACAGCACACTCAGCTTTGGGAAGACAAGGGTGGGAAAAAGTAGAGCCCAGATCGACTGAACAGGGCTGGTTGACGCAGGGCAGCTGTTTTGCACCTGATCCACTGCTGCATCTCACCAGGCAGCTACTGCTGGGGCCAATAAGATGCTCCTCTCTCCCAGCCCACATCACAGCTGGGGCCATGGGGTACACGAAAAACTGGTCCAGATATTGCCCTAGAAAACTCTGATAGGGACTTCCCTGGTGATCCAGTGGTTAAGACTCCTGTGCTCCCAGTGCAGGGGGCATGGGTTTGACCCCTGGTCGGGGAACAAAGATCCTGCATGCCACAGGGCGTGCCCCCCCCCCCAAAAAACTCTGATAGATGGAAAGGGACTTTCTTTTCCCATATTTCTTTGTACACCCCACCTCCAGCCCTCTAAACAACCACCCTCAAGTACTCTTTATTTCCTAGTTAGACATCACTACTTTTGTAAGCTACTGTTTATTAAAGGTTTCATTTATACTACTACATTTCATGTCTGCATTGGCCCAGGAAGCAGGTACAGGCGAGAAAACTGAGTCTTGGGTAGATCAAGCATCTTGTCTAAGGGAACTCAGCAGGTGAATAACCTACTTGGGATTCAAAGCTAGGTCTGTCTGACTAACAAACCTGTTTTATTTTTAAATTACTGTAGAACTACTATGTATATCAATTAAACACGAAGGCTTGGAAGGATGCAGCTGGTTTGGGGTGGGTGGTAGACATTACCAGGGCTCACCAATATTTCCAGCTCCCTTCTTTTTCTGGATACATAGGAGAACAATACTTCCATACTGTCTGGAAGTTAGGTGTAGCCACGTGACTTGCTCTGGCCAGTGAAATGTGAGGAAAAGTGACACGTGTCCCTTCTGGGGGAGGCATTCAAGAACCAGTGTGCAGTTCTCATGCATTCTTCCCTTGCAGTGGTGAGCCCTGAAGCCTCATGTTGGGATGATGGCATCATAAGAGTTTAATGATGACTAAGGTGCTGACTACAAAGTGCTGAGCCTATGCAAGCCACGTTGGGAATTTAAGCATGGGCAAGAAAGAAATCTTGGTTGTTTTAAGCCAGAGATGTTTAGAGGTGTTTGTTACCACATCATAACCTAGCCTATCCTGACTTCTACAAGTGGCGATGGGGAGTTTCATGTCTTAGTCTAAATTTTTCTGTAGTTTTTATCCTTTGAGAAGATATCCATTTATAATTTAAAAAATAAGAGTCATGGGACTTCCCTGGTGGTCCAGTGGCTAAGACTCCATGCTCCTAATGCAGGGGGCCCGGGTTCCATCCCTGGTCAGGGAACTAGATCCCACATGCCACAACTAAGAGTTTGCATGCTGCAACTGAAAGATCCTACATGCCGCAACTAAAAGATCCTACATGCCACAACTAAAGATCTTGCATGAGCACTATTTACAATAGCCAGGACATGGAAGCAACTTAAGTGTCCATCGACAGATGAATGGATAAAGAAGATGTGGCACATATATACAATGGAATATTACTCAGCCATAAAAAGAAATGAAACTGAGTTATTTGTACTGAGGTGGATGGACCTAGAGTCTGTCACACAGAGTGAAGTAAGCCAGAAAGAGAAAAACAAATACAGTATGCTAACACATATATATGGAATCTAAGAGAAAAAAAAAAGGTTCTGAAGAACTTAGGGCTAGGACAGGAATAAAGATGCAGATGTAGAGAATGGACTTGAGGACACAGGGAGGGGGAAGGGTAAGCTGGGACGAAGTGAGAGAGTAGCATTGACATATATGCACTACCAAATGTAAAACAGATAGCTAGCGGGAAGCAGCCGCATAGCACAAAGAGATCAGCTCAGTGCTTTGTGACCACCTAGAGGGGTGGGATAGGGAGGGTGGGAGGGAGATGCAAGAGGGAGGGGATATGCGGATATATGTATGTATATAGCTGATTCACTTTGTTATACAGCAGAAATTAACACAACATTGTAAAGCAATACTCCAATAAAGAGGTTAAAAAAAAAAAAGATCTCACACGCCGCAACTAAGACTGGTGCAGCCAAATAAATAAATAAATATTTTTTTAAAAAGTCATAATACACATTCACACAATTGGGAACATAATATACACCCTGCTATGCAACTTCCCTCTTATTCTTAAAACTAACCATTTCCTATGTCACTTTACCTAGGTCTACTTCATTCCTGTTTTTTTTTTTTGGCCGTGCAGCAACACGCAGGATCTTAGTTCCCTAACCAGGGAACGAACCGGGGCCCCTTGCAGTGGAAGCACACAGTCTTAACCACTGGACCACCAGGGAAGTCCCTACTTCATTCTTTTTAACAGCTGCATAGTATTCTATTCTCTGAATATACCATAATGTTTTACAACTGACCACTATTGACAGACATATAGGTTGTTTTTGGTTATTCACAAAATACATGCTCTAAGCTACGGCTAGGCTGTTGCAACATTTCTGGGAAAGGGAGGACTACTATTTACTTTCCCTTTATGGTTCATATCTTGCCGTTAGTTTACAGCCTGAGCTCAGCACTCAAGAGGGCTGTGGGCACCTCCTAGAGAGAGATGAATAAGCCAAGTGTGCCTGCACCCTTCTCAGGACGTACGGATGCGGAGGCTGGTGACAGCCTGTGTGTGTGCATGTGTGAGGGCTGGGAGCTGGCCTGGGAGAGCAGGGCAGGGAGGCACGTACACATGCAACTTGGGCTGGACTGATCCTGACTCATAGGTTCAGGCAGATAAGTTAACGGCCTGGAGCTCTCTGACTGAGTTCTGACTCACTCAGACAATTATCCATAAACAAGTCCTCTCACTTCTCAGCTTTCTTCCGAGCGCCACTACACAATCTTTGGGAAGGGCTGTGACATTAATCGTTTGGAGTCTGAGAAAGATGAGAGCTGTTCAAAGAGAGTGCCAAGAGGATTATAAGTGCTGGCCTCATTCATAGGAAGATGTCTAATTACTCCTTATTACATTCGTATTTTGAATGGCCCCCAAGTAGAGGGTCCGATAGTGGCTGACACAGGTTTTCCCGCATTCCATTCCCAGAGTGATTTGACCGAAAACATTGGTCACGTGCCTATCAAGAGCTCTTCCCATTCCTTTCTCTTCAATGGCTTTTCTCAATTCCTTTTTAAGATAAAAACAGCTTTATTATTATTATTTCTGATTATAAAGGAAACGCTTGCTCAAATACCAAAAAGCATAAAATGAGAGTGGAAATCACCCAGCAGGCCATCCCCAGAGAGGCCACTATTGACATTTTGGTTTCTTTTCTTTCCTTTTTTTTTTTAATGTTTATTTTTATTTATTTATTTATTTTTGACTGCATCGGGTCTTAGTTGCGGCACTCGGGATCTTTCGTTGCGACACACAGGCTTCTCTCTATTTGTGGCGCATGGGCTTAGTTGTCCCATATGGAATGTGGGATCTTCGTCCCCCGACCAGGGATTGAACCCACGTCCCTTGCATTGGAAGGCAGATTCTTAACCACTGGACCACCAGGGAAGTCGCACTATTGACATTTTGAAGTACATCTTTCCAAACTGACTCTATGTTCGCCTGCACGGCCACATAGGCACATACAAATCAAGTTACCAATCAGTATAGCCCTCCTTTGGAGGAGCTGCTGTGTATTCCATCGTACGGGTGCAGCTGGAAGCCTCTCATCTCCTCCCTCTCTTGCTGCAAGATCTAGCAGAAGGCCATGGCAAGACTTTAATAAACTCTTAATGAGCTAATAAAGGCATCTAAAGATGGCCTTAGGATTTGAACCATTTATGCCTTGAAGAGCTCCATCTTCCATGCAGCTGGAAGTGAATTCACATGCAGATAAGCATGGTGGGCAGGACACCCTGCTGGGAGTCAGGCCAGCTGGTTCTACAGCTGAGTTCTAGACCTGCCTTTGCCACTTTCCTGGTGGGCAAGTCCCTTTGTCTCTCTGAGCCTCATCTGCAGTTGAATATATGTGAAACTGGGTGTGACATACGACTATGCAGAGTACAAAGTACTATGTACTTATGCACTAAGCACTAGGTACTAGGTACTATTTAGAGGCACTACTAAAGAGCAGGGAAGAAATTGGGGTTTCTCAGCCAAGAAAGAGGGCAAATTTTAGAGTTTCCCTGGATATGACTTAAGGGGGTAACACATATATCACAGAGTTCTAGAAAAACTTAGAATCAACTATACTTCAATAAAAAATTTTTTAAAATAAAATAATAATAAAAAAAGAAAAACCAAGCAGAAAAGAACCTCGGAGATCAGAGTACTACCCCCTCACACAATAATTCTGAATATCTGCACATCTGTAACATGACTAATGGAAAAATGGGTTTGGAATGTGGGTTTTTCTCTCTTAAGGCATTCTCATGTCTGGCTTGGAGTCCTGGAAAGAGCTTCCTAAGTGTCTAGTCCTGGATCAGCACCTATGACGCATATGACCTTAGGCAAGTTCCTTAAGCCTCTGCGAGCCTCGATTTTCTCATCTATAAAATGGGGCTTCTGATCTTGCCCTACCTGTCTTACAGGTAGGTGTGACATGAGGTTTAAATAAGGCACCGTGTGTGAAAGTGTTTTGGAAATCTAAAGTGACTTCACACCTGCAAAGCTGCCTCACTATAGCTCTGGTCCACTGCCCAGAGTGGAGAGGCGTGAAGGGAATGGCCACCAAGACCCTCGTTCAAAAGTGGGTCTTACAGGGACCTCCCTGGCGGTCCAGTGGTTAAGACTCTGTGCTTCCACCGCAGGGGCATAGGGTTCGATCCCTGGTTGGGGAACTAAGATCCCGCATGCCGCACAGCATGGCCAAAAATTAAAAAAAAAAAAAAAAAATTAAGTGGGTCTTACAGAAGGGGCCATCTAAGAGAGAGCCCCTGAGCACCAGTGATCGCTCTGGAGCTGGGGAGGCAGCAGAAGGAAAGGCAGGCAAGGCCCTTTCCTCATGGAGCTTAGAATCCCGCTGAGAGACAGACAATAGAAAGGGAGACAAATAAAAACAAGGTAGCTTCAGAGAGAGGTGAGTGCTCTGAGTGAAATGAAACAGGATGAGGCTGTTAAGGAGGGATGGGGCTAGATGAGGGGGTGACCAAAGAAGGCTTCCCGGAGGAGGTGGCACCTGAGAACTAGGACGTGAGTGACAAGGACAGCCACGAGAAGACCTGGAGCACGAAGTGTTCCAGTGCAAAAGGACAGCCAGTGCAAAAGCCCCGAGGCAGGAATAAATTCCTGTTCAAGGAACTTCGAGAAGCTGGTGTTTGGAGCTGCAGGGGGAGAGGGCAGGCGGGGCAGCAGGTCAGGGCTTGCAGTGGGTTTCAGGAGAGGCTAGTGAGACATGATCTAGTTTGTGTTGAACTAAGATCAGCCTCCATTAGGTTGGAAGTTCCATCTCTTACATGCCATGTTGGGGGCCCCAAGAAATTTTTAGGGCTTTCAAGGGCTTTATCCAGGAACCAGCAAACCTCCTAAACCTACATACTAGGAAAACTGAGAGGCAGAGAGAAAGGCCATTTGCCTAGGGGGCCCCACTGCTTCCTTCCTGGGGCTGGCATTCAAGCCCAGGTCTCTGATCCTGGTCCCTGAGACCCATCCTCTCCCCCCAGGGCCACCCCACCAATGGAGGATGGGAGGGGGTTCACTGAGGCCGCAGAGCTGGAAGATGGGCCCAGCGCCCCAAGGCTTCCAGCTTCAGCCGGTGAGATCCCAAGGCTGGGCTCCAGAAAGGAAGGGCATATCCCAGTTGGGCCTCATCCTGCATCACTAGGCCCAGTGCTCAGCCCTCAGCTGGCAGTGGAGGGGGGTGGTGGTCAACTCCAGGAGCTCAGCCAGCCAAGAGCAACCTGATTGAGCAGGAAATGGGCCTGCAGCCAGAGAAAGCATCAACCAGCACCTGGAGGCTTTGTTCCCTTTATTCCCGTTGCAGGCTTTCTGAGGCACCTGCAGCTGGGCCTCGGGAGCACCAGGGCCAGGAAGGGGCTCCCACGGGATCTGGTTCTCCCAACAGGGAGCGGCCTGACTTGTGACCCGGAGGGAGGTCTCCTGATATAATAACAACAATAGGTTCACTTACTATGTGCAAGAGACATTTCAGTTAACCCTCACAACAAACCGAGGAGGCATGTACTATTATCATCTACATACTACAGATTATGAAATGGGGGCACGTGGAGATAAAGTGACCTGTGCGAGGTCACACAGTATAAGGAAGTGAGAACAGTATGGGCTTTGGAATCAATGAATCCCAGCCCTATTTGCCTCTATGACCTTCGGCAAGGCATTTAAAAATTTACAAGCCTGTCATCTTATTCTGATCTCAGAGGACTGCAGTGCCAATTAAATGATTTGAGATATGCAAAGCCTCTGGCGCGTGGCTCTCCATCCAGACAAGTCTTTCTGTCCTCCTCCCCACTTCCCATAACTCTGTGACCTTGGCATGTTACCACCACCGGGCCTCAGTTTCCTCATCAAAGAAATAGGTACAATGACATTACGCAATAGGGCTGTTGAAATCCTGATGCTCTCCTGAGAGGCATGCCTCATCTTTTGAAAAGGCCCCATTCCTGAGACCATTCAAGGAAGGTGCCATTTTACAAAATTGCCATCTTTGCTTTCTATCAAAATAAACAAAGAAACACAAATAGAAAAACCAGTCTTAGAGCCATTCCCCATTTGAGACAAAAAGCCAGTATTACGCACACTGCTGGGCTTAGAAGGTTTTCTCAGAAGGAAAAACAGAAGTGACAGCTCAAGTCATAACATGGCTACCAGGATTCTCTCTAGTTCCACAGCCTGGGACAGACGACACCACCCACAGCAGCAGCAGCAAGACGGACAATTGTAGGCTCATGCAAAGTACCAGGGAAGATCCTCCAGGGATTTCAGCCAAAAACAAGACAAAACACTAAACTCCTTTTCCTATAAATCAGCCAATATTTTTCAAGTTCTTGTATCAGTAAATGCTTCTTACCCCCAATAACAGGGAATATACATGAAAACATAGGTACCACCACTGTTGTAGATACACATCAGGGTGGTGGTCCCAGCTCTTCCCAAGGGCCATGCCTGTTTCTCTCAATCATCTTTTGGGGGATAAACTGCTCTTTCTCTGGTCCAACTCAGCCATTCATGTAAGGGCTGCCAATCAGTCTACATCACTGCCCCTGGTCACAGTGATTGGTCCAGGAGAAGGGTATGTGATCCAGAAAAACAAGGCTATCAGAGCTTTTACCAGGATTTCAAAATTGGAGCTGGAGAGGAAAATCCTGTTCCTCTTGGACTGGTGAGCTCGAAGGATATAAATCCGGACTAACGACAGCGATTTTCTGGATGCAGAAAGCCTGTTTGCAAAAAACAGGGGATGAAGACCTCAAAGAGAGAAGCCATGATGAGTAGCAGGGTGTCCTGACATGATAATCTCAGATTCCTGTCGTCCCTAAGGCAGGCTCAACCCTTCCTGCCCATCTGCTGGTGGTGTGTTTCAATGAGCCAATAAGCTCCTTCCCATACCTTGGGAGTTAAGAGCCCTGCCTAACCCAGCCACCAAGCATTGTGTGGTAATAAACACAGCAGTTCAGTAGGAGAGATGTCACAGGCAGGACTTGATGACTTGCTAAGTGAAAGTTTTAGGCAACCTGGGCTGTGACGGCAGAGACAAACAAGATTACCTGATTCATTCAAATCAACAAACATTTACTGAGCCCCTAGCCAGGGACAGTATTAGGCATTCAGGATATAACAGTGAATGGGACAGACTAAGTACTTTCCCTCACTTTGGAGTAATCAGAAGGGACTTCCTGGAGCTGGGGAGGTTGTAGGAAGTCACTGAGGGATGGTAAAATCTGGCCAGGCAGAGAGTGAGGGGGAGAAAAGCATGAACAAAGATATGGAGGCATAAGACTCTTGTCCGTGAAGGCGCATTGTCTTGTATCTCCATGGTGCCTGGCTACAGCGGGCACTCAGTACGTTTTGTTTTTTGTTTTTGCTTGTTTGTTTTAATAAATTTATTTATTTTTGGCTGCGTTGGGTCTTTGTTGCTGCGCGTGGGGTTTCTCTAGGTGCGAACGGGGGCTACTCTTCACTGCAGTGCATGGGCTTCTCAATGCGGTAGCTTCTCTTGTTGTGGAGCACAGGCTCTAGGTGTGCGGGCTTCAGTAGTTGTGGCATGCAGGCTCAGTAGTTGTGGCTCACGGGCTTAGTTGCTCAGCGGGACCTTCCCAGACCAGGACTCGAATCCATGTCCCCTACATTGGCAGGCGGATTCTTAACCACTGAGCCACCAGGGAAGTCCTGTTTTTGTTTTTTTTTTAAAAATAGGAATAAATGAGGTAATACATGTAAAGATCCTATCTTTTTTTAAAAAAAATTATTTTATTTATTTTCTTTATGCTTTTGGCTGTGTCGGGTCTTAGCTGTGGCACACGGGGTCTTCATTGAGGCATGCAGGATCTTTTTGGGCTTCTCTCTAGTTGTGGCGTGCAGGCTTTCTCTCTCTAGTTGTGGCGCACAGGCTCCAGAGCGCGTGGGCTCTGTAGTTGTGTTGTGCAGGCTTAGTTGCCCCATGGCATGTGGGATCTTAGTTCCCCAACCAGGGATCAAACCTGTGTCCCCTGCATTGGAAGGCAGATTCTTTACCAATGGACCACCAGGGAAGTCCCTGTTTTTGTTTTTAATATTTATTTATTTATTTGGCTGCACCAGGTCTTAGTTGCGGCACGTGGGATCTCTTTTTTTTTTGAGTTGCGGCATGCGGGATCTAGTTCCCTGACCAGGGATGGAACCCGGGTCCCCTGCATTTGGAGCGCGGAGTCTTAACTATTGGACCACCAGGGAAGTTCCTCAATACATGTTTATTGCATGGTATGCATAAGTGAATGAATACGTGAGTGAAGTAAAGTGCAAGTCATTTGGGGGAAGAGCAGGTCATTCAGCTTGGCAGGAGAAGAGCTACTTTTAGAGAAGGCAATGTTGAGGAAGGCAGATTGAAGCCAGACCGCAGAGGACCTTGCTGAAAAGTGTGGACTTGGCCTGGGCCACACCACACAGTCCCAATTCTGGCAGGGCTCGTAGGAGCTGGCCAGGCAGGACAGTGGATCTCACAGGCCCCGTGGGGCCCCCACCTCTGTTGTGGTTGCCACACGCATGCTCTCTCAGCCTCGCCAGCCAGGCTCTGCTCAACACCCTAACCAGCAACCCAGCTACCCAAGGTCATGCCCCAGACACCACCGCCCTTCTGGCTCCTGGGTGAAGCTGCCAGCACATCACTCCTGCCCAGTCTGTAATTTAAACATGATCTCCTCCCAGCCTGACTGCTCGTCGCCTTCCGCACCCCAGATGTACCCGCTGCAGGAGCTGCCCAAAAAGAAGAGGTCTGGTGTCCATTGAGCCCCTGACCTGGGCTACAGGGAGGGGCTTGAAGTCCCAGCTAGGCTGAGCCTGGCACAGCTGGGGTCACCATAGTCGGCTCCTGAGCTCAGAACTAGGGAGACCATGCCCCCTCGTGGCCAGGAGACAGTCAGCACCTTGGTCTTCCCGGACTACGACATATTTACACTTTTACTTTACTTTAGGGAAGTTTTAAAAAAGGAAATACATTTCTGAAAAGCTGAGAACACAAATCACATAAGTTAGGTTGACATCTCAAGGAAACTCATAGTAAGACTTCCAGAAAAAGCTATTTCAGATTTTCCAACGCCAAAGCAAATTTTTCTGACTCTAATTTCTTTTACGTTTATCTGCTAAAGCAGGAGGATGGGATGTCTGAAAATTGTTGTTTTAGGTATTTTCCAGCTCTGTGAAGAGTCTTCCCAGGTTAATATGTTCCGTGAGGTTATGGAACATGCCTTCCACTTCTTTTGTGATTCTCACAGCCCTGTCAGGGCAAGCGGATACCTCATTCATTAAATAATCTGTGAGAGTAAAGAGCTCCTCTCTACACATTTCTCAGCTTTGAAAACTCAGCTTTTCACCTGCATAGTGTTTGTCTGCAATGGGGGCAAACCTCTGAGCATTGGTGATATTACCTTATTTACAAGCATTTTTGTCTACAATACGTAATGCCCTGTATTAGGTGCTCATTGTTGTTGCTGGTGGTAGTGTTTGTGGAGGAGGAGAATGGAGATTGAAAAAAAAAACTACAAGACAGATCCTGATCTCAGGGGCTGTATCCACCTTAGACAGGATATACACACATGACACAACTTGCAAACAATCACAAACTAACAGCAGGGTATAAACTAAACATAAATGTGCTGAGAGCAGTAATCAGAGTGGGTGGAAGGCTGATGGCAGGACACTTGCTGGAAATATGGTCTGAGAGGAGTCTGGAAGAATGCCAGGCCCGAAGACTGAGGCCTTCTGGGACTGAATATTTGTCAAGAAGGAGGCCAGCATCTACACAACTTTGGAGATACAACCATTATGCCTCCAAGGCATGGTGGCCTACCTGGCACCTCCTCTCACTGTTCCATCCTTGCCAAAGACCCCATACTCCTTCCCACCCTCCTGCTCCTATCATTGGGCTGCCACATGGTCAAACATGAACCACTACCAGGGATACCTGGCCCACATGTACACCTCTTACTGCCTCTAGCCAACCCAGGGCTATTCCTAGGGGCATCAGAGTACCCCCTGCCAGTACAACCTCGGTGAGGTTCTACTGATTATGCCTTTGTCCTGCCTCCGTCCTAGAAGGGAGCCAACCAAGTTCTTTGGATCCCCAGAGTCATGAAGTCTCCCAATCCCAGAAGCCAGGTATTCTCATGGCAGTGAATACTTGGGCAGGACTGATGCAGGCCTATACATGGATGGGGCTGTAGTACACTACAGGTGGTAGCCATGCACTCTGCCTGTGAATAGCCTGGAAGTTTGTTCCAGTCATTGGGTTCAGTATAGAGGTCAGGGGTTATGAAATGCAATACATGAAGTGGTGTAGCTTGAGGGCAGGAGTCAACTGTTTTAACCACATCTCAGACCAGGAAGGTCATTAGTGAGGAATATTGGGTGTGAGAGGATTGAGAGATTCCACTGGGTCTGTCCATTCTTCACTAGTAATTTTTCAAAAGACAAAGCAAATGCTAATTGATTCATTTTAGTTGGGTATAGAATTGCCACACAGTTTGGAAATCCTCAGGAACTAGAAAGTTGCTCAGTGAATAAGAAATTCAAATAAAGATAATCAGATGAACCAAACAGCTGAAGACATCAGATCAAGAAAGCCCAAGGCAGTCATCTTATCACCCCAAGTTCCAACTTTTTAGAATCATCTCTACATTGGATTCCACCAGGCCTTTTTTTTTTTTTTTTTGTGGTACGTGAGCCTCTCACTGTTGTGGCCTCTTCCGTTGCGGAGCACAGGCTCCGGACGCGCAGGCTCAGCGGCCATGGCTCACGGGCCCAGCCGCTCCGCGGCATGTGGGATCCTCCCAGACCGGGGCACGCACCCGCGTCCCCTGCATCGGCAGGCGGACTCTCAACCACTGCGCCACCAGGGAAGCCCCTCCACCAGGCCTTTTAACCACTCAGGCTGCAGTCCCCTCTCAAGACCGTAAGGATTGTATATTACCCTAGGCAGTTGCCCACCCACCGCTTTTGGAACAGCTTGTGGCCCTTTCTCTGGGGGGGATTTTGCTGTCATTGATGACCTCAGCATTTGGACCTGTACCTGTTTGGATTTGGCCAGTCCCTGAATGACCCAATTAGACTCTGTGATCTGGCTTCTGGACAGAACAACTTTGCTCCTGGGCTCAGGGTGGGGGGCAGGGCATCATTTGGGATAGTTTTGGCTCTAGGTAACAGAAACCGTACTCAAGCTGGTTTAATCAGTGAGGACATTTATTGTGTCATTTAATAGGAAGTCCCACGAGAGGGTGGTTTCCAGGTAAGCTGATACAGCATCTCAGTGAGGACATAAAGACCCCAGTTCATGTGTTCCTTTGTTCACTCCTTCCCTGACACAGGAGATTGTGCCATTTTGCCCTTCATGCATGAGAGTCCCTGCTTCCTCACAGCCCTACCAACAGAATGTATTGTCAAACATTTGGATTTTTGCCAATCTGATAGGTGAAAAGTGGTATAACAGTCTTATTTCAATTTTAATTGCTCTTACTATGAGTTAAGTTGAGCATTTTTTCCTGTGCTTAAGGGCTACTTACTTGTTTTTCCTTTTCTGTGAACTTTGTCTTCACCTACTTTTCTCACTTTCCATTTGGGTTGTTGACCTTGGATGCAGGGTTTTTTCCATCTCTCTGCTCTGGCCTTTTTAGTGCTTGCTTCCTGCTCAGGCTGGAACCAAGATGGCAGCAGCAGTTCTAGACATTGAGATGTTCAGAAATTAGGTTTGTCACTTTCTGTTTGTAGCTAACCCAGTTCCACTTTCCAACCCCCTTCTCCCTTTCCTGTTTCTTCTTTATTTTTGTTTGTTTTTTTGGTCTCGCCGTGCAGCTTGTGGGATCTTAGTTCCCTGACCAGGGATCGAACCCAGGCCCCCTGCAGTGGAAGCACCGAGTCCTAACCACTGCACCGCCAGGGAATTCCCATCCTGTTTCTTCTTTGGACAAGAAGGGCTAAAAACTGACTTTCCCAGTTTGCTTTGCAGTGAGGAGCAGCCATGGGACATAGTCCTGCCCAATGAGACGAAAGTGGGAGAGTACGAGGAAATTTCTGGGAAAGATTTGGTCAGAAAAAGCACAGGTGTCACTGGTATAGCCCCTTTCTTCCTGCCTTAACATGAACAGAATGGCTGGAGTGGCAGCCTTCTTGACACCATAAATGAAAGACAAAGACAGTCACAGAGATGTTGATCCTAATATTATTGGAGCCACTAAACCAACACCAGGAACCACCTACCTCCAGAGTTTGTACACAGCTCATTAAATATCTTCACTCTTAAATTATTATTTGTCAGGGTGTGGGCAGAGGGGGGTGTGTTCTCTTACTTGCTGATGAACACATTCCTAACTGGTACACTGTGGCTTTCTCTTAAGAGGGAGAAAACTTCCCAGAAGTCACCCTCCCCCTTTCCCTGGACTTCCCCTCAGGACATTGGTCAGATTGGGTCACATGTCCTTTCCTGAACCAATCACCTCAAGGGGCATAGGATTCTCCTTAGGTCAATGGGGTCATTCCTGGGGTGGGGGCAACATTCACTGAGGCATATGGATACAAGGAAGAGAGGTGGAAACCAGAGGCAGGAGGATGGTGGCATTTTTAGAAAGGAAGGGGTGAGGAATGGCTGCTGAGTGCACAGGCAGTGGGGTCTCCTGCAGTGAGTGAAAGAGTAGCCTCAGCTCGGGGCTGCGCCTGGGGGAGTGGCTTGTGTCTCACCTGCATGGACACGCTGCCCAGTCACACTGCTCTAGGGCATTGCAGGCTCTACCTGAGTGCAGAGATTTGTGACCTGTCTCACCTGTTGGGCAGCAAAGTCCTGTAAACTACGAATGCATAGCTACATGAGCTACATATACGTCTCTCAATGAGGTCAAAGAAGTGGTTGTATTTCCTTAAAACAAAAACAAATTTTCCTTAATAAACGAATAGATTATACCAGTTTATAAACTCCATGAGGGCAGGGGTGTGTCTTTTTTGGTTTCTGCTGTACCCCAATCCCTAGCAATTGATTAAAAATGTTGAACAGGACAGAGGCTTTTTTTTTGGCCGCACCTCGCAGCATGCACCCCCTGCAGTGGAAGCTCGGAGTCTTAACCACTGGACCCCCATGGAAGTCCCCAGAGCTTTTCAACATAGACCTTGACATCAATCAGTCCACTGATTTGGGGCCTCTGATAATTCAATCTGCTACCGTCCGACTGATTTATACTGGTATCTACCCTGTACTTCTCCCTCTCCACTACAAGACTACAACAAGAAGTCTATTTGGAGACCTGCTGAACCCAAGGATATGTGCATCTAGCATTTCAAGCCAAGGGTGCTGTGGAGCTGAGGCTGGTGAACCCATTCTGGCTCTCAGGAATCATTGCTTCCTTTTCTGGGGCTTGCCAAATCACCTCTTTATTCCTGCTCAGCCCTCTGACTCAACGTTTGAAGTCTCCACGTTCTTTCCTTTTAATATCAGGAATGGCCTTTTGACCCTCTCCAAACTTCCAGCTCATTTTCTGTTGTAATATCTCAAAAACCACAGGCAGTGACTCAGAGTCCCATTGCCCAGTGATGGGGATGTAATGAGTCCAGGCCAAAGAACATTATTTCAAGGAGCCAGGAGCTCATTTACAAACTCTCTAACCCACCTTGGACTAGCTAAGAGCTAGTTCCTCCCCGACGGTACTCACTCACACACACACTTCTCCTCCAGGTCTGAAAGGCAAAGGCCCCATCGCCTGATGAGTTCCCACCTTCCAGCATTCCGCCCCCAGCATCTAGCAGCAGGCCTGCTCTTTCTTTCATCTCCTTGCTCTGAAGAGAACTAAAAGCTCCTTTTCATTGTTCTCCCTGGCAGTATTCTATCACAGTTGTTTATTTCCTCCATTATAAAAAGTAATATAAACTCATTTAAGAAAATGTAGAAAATCCAGCTAAGTAGGAAGAAGGAGTAAGGAAAAATAATATACTGCCCCCTATACTTAAGGTCAAGCACAGTCAACATTTCAGTGCCAGAAACTAACACAACATTGTAAATCAACTATACTCCAATAAAAATTAAAAAAAAAAAATCCCAGTCACACCCTTAAAAACAAAACATTTCAGTGCCTTACGGAAGCTATTCCGACAGGTCTCCCTTATCCTCATATGCCTTCTTTATACAATTTCCTTTTAAATCTAACCTCTAATAATGAACAGTTTGTATACCTCCTACAATACAATTATAGAATCATTGTGAATGCGAACAAAGATTTAACCCACAGCACCCTCCAGCACAAGGGATGTTTTCTCCAGGAACAGGTGACCATGTAGAACATGGCATGACCAGGTAGGGATGCTCGGATAAGGCCATTCCTGGCAGCAGCTTGTACAAGCCCAGAAAAGGTGTGAGATGTGCCCCTCATTATTACAGTCGTGCTCTTTGGGGAGGAGGGGGTGGAAATGGAGACAAAGGGGTAGGCTTTCACTTTCACTTTATATACTTTACAAAAAACTACGAAAAAGAATGATCTTTGCAGAGATTATTACCTTAGTGTCTTAATCTCTGCATATGTTATATGGTGAACATATGTTGCTTTGGTAATCACAGAAATATAACACATGTGTTATGGGCTGAATAGTGTCCCTCAAATCTGTATGTTGAAGTCCTAACCCCCCGTACCTCAGAATGTGTCTGTATTTGGAGACAGGACTTTTAAAGAGGTAATTAAGTGAAAATGAGGTCATTAGGGTGAGCCCTAATCCAATATGACTGGTGTCCTTATAAGAAGAGGAGATTAGGACACAGATGCTCATAGAGGGAAGCCCAGGGAGAAAATGGCCATCTGCAAACCCAGAAGCCTCAGGAGGAGCCAACCCTGCCAACACCTTGATCTTGGACTTCTAGCCTCCAGAACCATAAGAAAATAAATTTCTGTTGTTTAAGCCACCCAGTCTCTGGCACTTTGATATGGCAATAATACAAGCTCTTGGCTTTTCAAATTTTCACACTGAAGGTTATCGCTGGTCATGAGAAACGCACAGGTTCAGGAATTACTTCCCCCGCCCCCCGCTGTGCTGCACAGCATGTGGGATTGTATTTCCTCGACTAGGGATCAAACCTATGCCCCCTGCAGTAGAAGCGCAGAGTCTTAACCACTGGACTTCCAGGAAAGTCCCTCCTTTGAACTTTTCAAAGCGGATTTAACCTTCAGTGTGGGATGCAGGTAGCCACACCCTTTCCTTCCCTGGAATGCACTGCAGTGTGAGGTGATGTCTCCCAAGTTTTCGCTCCAGGTAGATTCAGATCCCACTGGGACCACCTACAGGGCAAGACCATTTAGGCTCTCTTATCCTCAGTTCCCACTCTGTAAAGCAGAGAGAATAAGAGCAGACAGCCTTTTTCTTTAAGTCCTAAGGGAGATGAGACACGTAATGGTGACAGCACAGCACAGCGGTTAGGAGACCAGATCCCCAGCCCACACTTGCTGAGCTTGGTGGTTCAGGTCCTGGCTCAGCCACCTTCCTCCTGGGTGGCCTTGGGCAAAGTGCTTCTGCCCTCTGTAAAATGAGGATTACAAAAGCATGATGATGGGGACTCAGTGCATTAATGTATCTAAAGTACATATATTGAGAATTAATATATCTAAACTACTCTGTCTAGTAGAGTAGCCATCAGTCAGCTGCACCCGTTGAGCACCTGAAATGTGGCTCCTTCAAACTGTGATGTGCCGTTAAGTGTAAATTCACGTCGGATTTTGAAGACTTAATAAGAAAAGAGAGTGTGAAACATCTCACTGATAATTAATATTTTGCATCTTTTAGATTAAATAGAATATATTTTACAGTTAATTTCACTTAAAAAAAACTTTTTAAAATACAGAGCAGTTACTAATTTTCCCCTTGGGTATCACCCATGTGTACATTAGGTATACATATTACTAATTTCTGTTTGTATTTCTTATTTATTTATTTATTTACTTTTGGTTGCATCAGGTCTTAGTTGCGGCAGGCAGGCTCCTTAGTTGTGGCTCGCTGGCTACTTAGTTGCGGCATGTGAACCCTTAGTCGCAGCATGCATGTGGGATCTAGTTCCCTGACCAGGGATCGAACCCAGGCCCCCTTGCATTGAGAGTGTGCAGTCTTATCCAGTGCCACCAGGGAAGTCCCCTGTTTGTATTTCTTAAACAGTAAATAAAATAAAATGCAGCTACTAGAATATTTTAAATTATATATGTGCTGGCACTGTATGTTTATTAGACAGCTGGCTTAGAACAGGGCCTGCCTGGCATGTAGCAGGAGTAACTGAAGCCGCTATCAGTGTTTAGCGCCTGGACTTGGTAAGCACTTATCAAGTGGCGGTTTTTGTTCTGAAGACTTCTCAGGGGCCCTCTCCTGCTTCTGCTTTGGAGATCTATGCCTGGAAATGCATTGTCTGTTTCCCTGCAGGATTTTGTCATATTCACCCACTGGGAGAGCTCCCGGTCTTTCCTTTAATCTTCGCCACCCCCAAGACCTCTCCAGGGATGTCTACACACATGGGCGCACACACACACACAGACACAGACATACACACACACGCAGGTGTAGACTTTCTCGAGGTCTAGTCCTCCATCACCTCCTGTCACCCCTGCAACTGTGGTCCCCAAGCACCTCTGCATCCTGCACTGAGATCACCTGGCCTGGGTTTGGGGATCCCTCTTTGCCATCATCATTCTCTGCTTTCTCCTCAGGCCCTGAACTTCTGAGGCTTGATCTGTGATGCTCAGACAGATGGAATGTTGCCAGCAGGGGCTGTTAGCAGGCTGCCAAGAGGCTGCCCAGAGCAGCTTTTACTCTGACAAATTCACTCCTGGGGTCCCCAGGTCTACCCACGTCCTGGCAGCTGGTGGAGAGAAGATGGAGTCTCAGCTGTGGACTTGGACAACTCAGTTTCTCAGGAGGTCACGTTTTCAATGCATTTAGCGGGGTGAGAACAGTTTTTGTTTTGGAAAATATCTGGATCAGCCACTTTGGTTGAGGAAGGGGAGGTGCCAGGGCATGGTTAAACGCATGAGGAGCTAAACAGCTTTACAGGCGTCGTTAACAAGAACTTGGGCAAAGGGACCCCCAAAAGAGAGAAGACAGGGGAGAAGGTCAGGAAAATGAAAAGGGGCCAGAACACAATAGCAGGAGCCTCAGCCTAGGAGTTATGTGTCTAGTGAGAAATTCCCAGTGGCAGGGACAGAATGGCAGTGGGAAGGGACTTTTTAAAAAAATTGTGGTAAAATACACATAACATAAAATTTACCATCTTAACCATTTCTAGGTGTACATCCTCCTTGTTTTGTAACCATCACCACCATCCATCTCCAGAATTCTTTTCATCTTCCCAAACCAAAACTCTGTACCCATTAAACAATAACTTTCCATTCCCCCAGCCCCCGCAACTGCCATTCTATTTCCTGTCTATGAATTTGACTACGCTAGGTACCCCATATAAGTGGAAACATACTGTATTATGTTTGGCTTATTTCACTTAGCATAATGTCCTCAAGGTTAATCCATGTTGTAGCATGTGTCAGAATTTTCTTTCTTTTTAAGGCTGAATAGGGCTTCCCTGGTGGTGCAGTGGTGGAGAGTCCGCCTGCCGATGCAGAGGACACGGGTTCTTGCCCCGGTCCGGGAAGATCCCACATGCCGCGGAGCGGCTGGGCCCGTGAGCCATGACCGCTGAGCCTGCGCGTCCGGAGCCTGTGCTCCGCAACGGGGGAGGCCACAACACTGAGAGGCCCGCATACCAAAAAAAAAAAAAAAAAAGGCTGAATAACATTCCCTTGTATGTATAACCACATTTTGTTTATCCATTCACCCATTAGTAGACACTTGGGTTGCTTCCATCTTTTGGCTGTTGTGATTAATGCTGCCATGAACATGGGTATATAAATATCTCTTTCAAACACTGCTTTCAATTCTTTTAGGTATCCATCTAGAAGCAGAATTGCTGGGTCATATGGTAATTCTATTTTTATTTTTTGAGGAACTGCCATGCTATTTTCAACAGTGCCTGTACCATTTTACATTCTCACCAACAGTGCATAAAAGTTCCAATTTCTGAAAAGACAACCTATAGAATGGGAGAAAATATTTGCAAATGATATGACTGATAAGGATTAATATCAAAAATATATAAACAACTCATACAACTCAACATAAAAAAAAAACAACCTGATTGAAAAACGGGTGGAAGACCTGAATAGACATTTTTGCAAAGAAGACATACAGATGACCAACACGCACATGAAAAGATGTTCAGCATCGTTAATCATTAGAGAAATGCAAATTAAAACCACAATGAGATATCACCTCACACCTGTTAGAATGGCATCTCCATATCAGGATGTGGAGAAAAGAGAATCCTCATATGCTGTTGGTGGGAATGTAAATTGGTATAGTCACTGTGGAAAACAGTATGAAGGTTTCTCGAAAAACTAAAAACAGAACTACCATATGACCCAGCAATTCCATTCCTAGGTATATATCCTAAAAAATGAAAACACTAATTTGAAAAAGTACATGCAACCCAATGTTCATGGCAGCACTATTTACAATTGCCAAGATATGGAAGCAACCCAGGTGTCCATCAACAGATGAATGGATAAAGAAGATGTAGTATATATATACGATGGAATATTACTCAGCCATAAAGAATGAGAATTTGCCATTTGCAACAACATGGGTGGACCTATAGGATATTACGCTAAGTGAAATAAGTCAGAGAAAGACAAATACTATATGATATCATTTATATGTGTAATCTAAAAAATAAAACAAACTAGTGAATATAACAAAAAGAAACAGACTCACAGATATAGAGAATAATCTAGTGCTTACCAATGGGAAGTGGGGGGCAAGATAGGGGTAGAGAATTAAGAGGCACAAACTACTATGTATAAAATAAATAAGCTACAAGACTATGGCCAATATTTTGAAATAACTATAAATGGAATATAACCTTTAAAAATTGTGAATCACTGTTGTACACCTGAAACTTATATAATACTGTACATCAACTAATACCTCAATAAACAAAAAAGAGTTCTGGGAATTCCCTGGCAGTCCAGTGGTTAGGGCTTGGCGCTTTCACTGCTGTGGCCCAGGTTCATCCCTGGTCAGGAGCTAAGATCCTGCAAGCCATGCGGTGCACCCAAAAGAAGAAAAAAAAGAGTTCCAATTTCTCTACATCCACACCCACATTTTTTTTTCTTCTTTTTTTAATAGTAGCCATCCTAATGTGTGTTAAGTGGTATTAATTTGTATTTTCCGAGTGATTAGAGATGTTGATCAACTTTTTAATGTGCTTACTGGCCTTTTACATACTATATTTGGAGAAATGTCTATTCAAGTCGTTTGCGCCCCCACCCCTTTCTTTTGTGGTTGAAACCTTTTTAAAAAAAATAATTTATTTATTTTTGGCTACGTTGGGTCTTTGCTGCTGCTCATGGGCTTTCTTTAGTTGTGGTGAGCACGGGGATACTCTTCATTGCGGTGCTTGGGCTTCTCATTGTGGTGGCTTCTCCTGTTGTGGAGCACGGGCTCTAGGTGCGAGGGCTTCAGTAGCTGTGGTGCGTAGGCTTCAGTAGTTTTGGCATGTGGGTTCAGTAGTTGTGGCTTGCGGGCTCTAGAGCACAGGCACAGTAGTTATGGCATATGGGCTTAGTTGCTCCACGGCACGTGGGATCTTCCCAGACCAGGGATCAAACCCATGTCCCCTACATTGGGAGGTGGATTCTTAACCACTGTGCCACCAGGGAAGTCCCACCTTCGCCCATTTTTTAATCAGATGTTTGTTTTTCTGTTGTTGAATTGTAGGTTTGTTTTTTTTTTTGCGGTACGCGGGCCTCTCACTGTTGTGCCTCTCCCGTTGTGGAGCACAGGCTCCGGACGCACAGGCTCAGCGGACATGGCTCACGGGCCTAGCCGCTCCGCAGCATGTGGGATCTTCCCAGACCGGGGCATGAACCCGTGTCCCCTGCATTGGCAGGTGGACTCTCAACCACTGCGCCACCAGGGAAGCCCTTAACATCTTTATTGGAGTATAACTGCTTTACGATGGTGTGTTAGTTTCTGCTGTATAACAAAGTGAATCAGCTATACGTATACATATATCCCCATATCTCCTCCCTCTTGCCTCTCCCTCCCACCCTCCCTACTCCACCCCTCTAGGTGGTCACCAAGCACCGTTCTGATCTCCCTGTGCTATGCGGCTGCTTCTCACTAGCTATCTATTTTACATTTGGTAGTGTATATAAGTCCATGCCACTCTCTCATTTCGTCCCAACTTACCTACCCTTCCCCCGCCCCATGTCAAGTCCATTCTTCACGTCTGCATCTTTATTTCCATTGTTTCTTTGTTTGATGGTTGGTTGGTTGTTTTTTTTCTGGGAATCCCCAGCAACACCCCAACTATTGTTCCGTTTCAGAGAGGTCTGCTGGGATCCCATGACCAATTAACCATTTTCTCAAGTTTATCAAGGTGTTTTTCTACCTCCTCTTTTACAGTTTAACTCCCTCTCTCCCTCTCTCTGTCTCTGTATCTCCTCTCATTACTTGAACTGTGGGCAAACACTTTCCTCTTGGTCCCCTAAGAATCACTCTGACCTGGCCCCAAGCCCTTTGTTTGGATATCTCAAACTCGGTGATCAAACCCAAAATCCAAATCCACTCCAGCAGCAGACTCCACCAGGAGACCAGCTCTTCACCTCCTGGGTCTTCCCATTCCCAAGTCCCAAACAGTTAGGCTACCATATTGATTGTCTTCTTGTCTTTTATTTTTAAGATAACATTTTTTAAAAATATTTTATTTTATTTATTTACTTTTGGCTGTGCCACTGGGCATCCGTGATCCTAGTTCCCTGACCAGGGATCGAACCCGTGCCCCCCTGCAGTGGAAGTGTGGAGTCTTAACCACTGGACCACCAGGGAAGTCACTGGTTTCTTGTCTTAGATTCCAGGGCATGCAAAGATGTTGTCCTGGCCTTGTCCAGGGAGGCCCTTAGTCTCTGCAGATTCAGTGGGGGAGGGGAGGAACCTGCGAGAGGCCAAGGCTTCCCAAGCACACGCCATACTCACTGATGCTCAGCTCCGCAGGCCCCCACGGCCCCCCTCCTTCCCTGGCTTGAAGATTCTCTTCCCACTCCACATTTCCTTCCCTCCTGGCCCCAGGGCAGACCTATTCATTAGCCACCTGCAGCAATACAATTCCTTCTTCCTCTTCCCCTGTGTGGCATGTTTCTACGGTTGGAGCACCTCAGAGATTCCCACGGAGATCAGCCTTCTGGAGGCGGAGGAGAGGGCATATGGCCACCGCTGTCCCAGCCAGACCGCAGCGGGGTGCTCAGGGGACGTCCTTCCCTTCCACCCCAAACGTGGCTGTCAGATGTTCTGGAAACAAGGGTGCTCACTCCTGAGGTCCCTGGAGGTTGCTAAGGGTACCTTGAGGTTGTCTCTATCCCATGGGTTCGACCCAGGACTTCAGAAGCTGTCCAGACCATGAAGTCCAGCAGTGCAGATACAGAGCAGCCCTTTTGTTCCCAAACTGCTCTGTGGGGTCAATGTGAGTGACAGTAATTGGGAGAGGCTCGTCAGAGGGAGCCTCAGAGGAAACCGGAGGAATCACGCCTCTGTCCCAGTGGCTGTCCCCCTGACTGTCAGACCTGGAAGGACCAGGTCCTGCTGACACACCTCCACCTTCCACTGGCTACCCTCTTTAGAATTTTCTGCAAGCCGTTATCCACACACCACCATAATGCTCTTTTTATATTTAGCCTCACTTAAAAGCTTTCAATAGGGACTTCCCTGGTGGTCCAGTGGTTAAGACTCCGTGCTCCCAATGCAGGGGGCCCGGGTTCAATCCCTGGTCAGGGAACTAGATTCCGCATGCTGCGATGAAGATCCTGCATGCCACAACTAAGACGCAGCACAGCCAAATAAATAAATATTGAAGAAAAAAAAAAGCTTTCAATAGCCTCCCACCAATCCTGGAATAATGGTGTCCTTACCAGGCCTTCAAGGCCCAATGTGAACCAGTCCCTGCCTGTTCCTCTGAACTCACCACCCATCCCTCTCCCCTAGCTCACCATACGCCAGACACACTGATCTTCTCCTGGTCCCAGCATTCCAAGACCGTTTCAGCCTCAGGGCCTTTGCACTTGCTGTTCCTTCTGATCAGAATGCTCTTCGCACAGATCCTTGTCATTTGGTTTGCGGCTCAGAAGTCAACCTCTCCTGACTACTGCAGTCCAGAGTAGCCTCCCCTTCCTTATGCTTTATCTCCTCATACTATTTTATTTTCTTCTCCACACATACCCCTTTCTGAAGCTTAAGCTTCAGGATCCCTCACTCACATAGGCCCCTTCCAAGGGGTCTACCTAATTTTGTATTATTTTCTTAAAAAGAATCCCCTGCCCAGCCAACCCAACTGTGTAAGCTTCAGGCCCCACAAAATCTAGATTCATCTGTATCTAGAGCAAAGGACCAGGCTGTATTTGGTACATCCTGTGCCTGCCGCTGCCAGGAAGACAAACTCAGCATTCATCCTGTCAGGCTATTTCAACACACCCTTGGCCTCTCTGATCTCTTCAGGTCTGGGTGCCAAGAGGAAACTTTGCCCAGGAATCTTGGTAACTGCCCTGCTCACTGTACCCTGAATTCAAGGTTGGGGTCGGGGGCAGAGTGGGAGTGGCATGGGGGAGGGGATGGGGGTGTCCAAACTCCAAGAGCTGTTGTTTGTGCTTCTCCCTTCTGGACACCCTTGCCTTGACTCCCCCAAATAGACATAAACTTTCTCAATCGGCAAGCATACCACCCTCAACTATTCACCCAGGAGACTGAAAAACCTAGACTTCCGTAGAATCTTTCACCTCTTTCCTTTCTGAGCTTTTTTGCAAAGGTAATCCTAATGTCTATCACTGATTCCACTTCTTACCATCTTGGGCATATATTTAGTGCACAGGTCTTAACTCTCCCTCTGCCTTGCCCCCGGCAGACCTGGCTAATTGATCACAGAACTTTTCCAGGTGGGCCTTCTGTGTAACCACCACCAATTGATCAGAGAGGAAACCTAATTATCTCCTAATGAAACTCAGGTTTAAATGACTGAAGAGGTAAATCTGGTTCAAAGGAAAAGGGCTAATGCTTCTGATGAATTCCTATATCTATGCTGAGTCCAGGGAGGCCAGTTCCAAGGACATATTTTCTATTTAATTAAGTGAGGGGAGACTTCGGGAGAACACGGCACCTTGCAGTACCTCCCGTGACACAGTGGAAAATTCACTGATCTGGAGCTGGAAGTCCTGCTCTGTTCTGGGCAAAACGACTCACTTCTTCATTCTGCGCATGAGGTTACTATGCATGTTGTCCCAGTCAGCTCAGGCTGCTGTAACAAATTACCCCAGACTGGCGGCTGAAACAGATAACGTTTACTTCTTACAGTTCTGGAGGCTGGGAGTCCAAGAACAAGGTGCTGGCTGATTCCATGTCTGGTGAGAGCCCTTTTCCAGGTTACAGACAACTGGCTTCTCCTTGTAAACTTTCTGGAAAGAAATCCAGAAACACCCTCATGACGTTCTTACTGGGAGTCACAGTGAACTGTCCTTAGTATCGGGAGAGACTGTCCCCTCCTGGTGGCCAAAGCAGTAAGAAAGTTGATGGGGAATGAACTTAATGAGCTTAAGGGCTAGACACACCAGCATTCACAAAGAAGCCTGTCTGTGGTGCTGGGCGAGGACTCCTGTGGGGACTGTCCCCCTGCACGTGTTACTTCCTACTTCAGCTCACCTCTTGCCAACCTCCTTCTACAATTCTCCCAAACTGGTTGTCATAAACTCCACCACCCTCCTTAGTGCTCCCGACTATTCATCCCCCTCGCTCTCTGCCTCCCACTCGTCAGAGGAAAAAGAGGCCACCAGGCAGCAACCATCACGGCTCCCTCCTCCTTTTTAAATTGAAAACTTGTCTTCTTAGAAACGAACAATCTGAGAAGTAAGGGCAAAGATCACGGGTGCCTGTAGAAACCAGCTCGTCTTCCAGGCCGTCACCTGGCACCGCGACACCATCCCGCCAGGGAACCCGAGCCCGGTATCTTGGCGCGGAAGCCGAGGCGCCAGGTCGACGCAGCGCGCAGGCTGCTTCCTTCATCTTGAAAGAGAGGTCTACAGTGGCTGACCCACTTTACTACCTCCCAGCCTTTCCTCAACCCACCTGCTGAGTTCCTGCTTTCCCTGCTGCAGCCTCTTCACCATCCAGCAGAGCAATGGAGGAACGGCCCCTGCCAAGGTCACGGATGTCTCTGGACGGCAAAATCCAGGGGACACCTCTCGGTGCTCCTTTCCTCATCCACTCTGTAACTTCCACACTGCGGTCCATCCCCTGGCTATCTCACATTTTCTGTGACAGCCCTTCTGGGTCTCCTCTTCCTCAGGGGCCCTCGGGTGTAGGTGCCCATCAGGGTCTCATCACCGCTCCCTCCTCCCCTCCTCTTCTCCATCCTCACAGCACACTCTCTCCTTGAGCAATCTTTTCAGACCCATGGCTTCCACCACCGTCCCTAGGCTGAGAACATTTAGGAGGAAGCAACATGTTGAAGAATGCAAAATAAGCATGTATGAACTGAGGCTACCACGTGAAGGAAGACAGTTGAGGGAGAAAGGAAAAACACCAGGTCCTTCCCCTATGACTGTGGGCAAATGAGCACACCACCCCAAGTCTTGGATTTCTCATTCACAGAACTGGGATAAGAATAGTACCTACTTCATAGGATTGTTATGACGCTTAAGGGGGATAATTCTAGAACAAGCACCCAGTGCCCGTACTTGTCAACATTATTGCTCTGTTATTTGCAGGGGTAGAGAAGCAATGGGGAGAAGTGAGGTTAAACTGAGAAATGGTACTTTGGATCCAGGTTTTGAAACATAGGAGGGCAGTGGACCAATGGGGTATATTTGCCAAGGGCACTCCTAGCCCAACAGCGCAGATGCCATAGGGTTGAGAGCCCAGGAGCCGGCAGCTCCTTCTCAGGCCTTCTGCTCTCCTTCTGGCCATCTGGCTGACCTTGTAGGCACCTGACGTGGGTTCAGCAGGTGGCCGGCCATGATGCCCTACGTGCATGTCCCAGGCATTCCTGAGACAGTCTGCCCTGAAGTTGGGGGAGGTGCTGGTGGGTCAGAATGATAAACAGTTTAGAGCCAGGGAAGTAAAAGGTCACCTTTTGGGCTGTGTCCTGGGGGAAGGGACACTGTTACCAGGGGAACGAGTACCGGTCCTTAAGAAGTACGTTGAACCTGCCCTTAGCACTTGTCCAGTTGCCAGGTCCTGAACTTAAACACGAATGCTATTTGTCCAAGATAACAGGATCCAAATGAGGACACGTGAGCTAATTCAGTGGTGGCTGCAGCCAGCTTATACAGGTTCATGAGAACCAATCGTTAAACTTTCAGGAATTTTGTTAGCCAGTTATTAAACATAGCCACTTTTAAAAATTAAGTTATGTAAACTTACAATTAAATAAAACATATTAAAAGACTCAAAACTCATCACTTCCTTTTTACTGTAGTATTTCTTCTCTTGAGGATATTTACAGTTATTGTATCTATCTGGTAGAAATACTATGCAACTCTGTGTTCAGTGACATTATGTTGGTAGTTAGACGTTGGCCATGGTGGAAGTATCTACACCACAGAAATGCTATAAATCAACACACACACACACACACACACCCCCTGGTTGTTAAAAACATTTACCAGTTGGGCTTCCCTGGTGGCGCAGTGGTTGAGAGTCCGCCTGCCGATGCAGGGGACACGGGTTCGTGCCCCGGTCTGGGAAGATCCCACATGCCACGGAGCGGCTAGGCCCGTGAGCCATGGCTGCTGAGCCTGCGCGTCCGGAGCCTGTGCTCCACAATGGGAGAGGCCACAACAGTGAGAGGCCCGCGTACCGCTAAAAACAAATAAAAAACATTTACCAGCACCTCCCTGCATAAACTGATGTCTGAAATTTTTTTTACTTTTTGGCCACATGGCTTGTGGGATCCCAGTTCCCAGACCAGGGATTGAACCCAGGACACAGCAGTGAAAGCTTGGAATCCTAACCATTAGGCCACCAGGGAACTCCCATTGAAATTTTCTCTTTAGCCACTTCTTTTTTTTTTTTTTGGCTGCATCTGGTCTTCTCTCTAGTTGCGGAGAGTGGGGGGCTACTCTCCATTGCGGTGCGTGGGCTTCTGATTGCAGTGGCTTCTCTTGTTGCGGAGCACCGGCTCTAGGCACGCGGGCTCAGTAGTCCTGGCACGCAGGCCCTAGAGCTTGTGGGCTTCAGTAGTTGCAGCGCGTGGACTTCAGTAGTTGCAGCACGTGGGCTTCAGTAGTTGTGGCACATGGGCTCAGTAGTTGTGGCACACGGGCTCAGCTGCTCCGCGGCCTGTGGGATCCTCGGGAACCAGGGATCGAACCCATGTCCCCTGCATTGGCAGGCGGATTCTCAATCACTGCGCCACCAGGGAAGTCCTTAGCCACTTCTTATGAGTTTCGGCAGTCTCCATCGGCTCCACATAAACAGGGCCCGAGGGCCACTCCAGGCTTTTGAGTTTCCACACTCTAGTTTTGGAGTGAGCTCCCAAATCTCACTGGTCTATACCCCACCAAGGGTGTGAATAATGGTGGCCATTACTCATCACTTAATACTTGTCTCATCCTCCCTCAGCTCACCCTCACAACATCACCATGAGGCTGGTATTAAACTTTTACTCTACCAATTACAGATGATAAAGTGAGCCACAGAGAAAGTAAGCAACTCTCTCCCAAGGCAACCAGGAAAAACAAGGCGGAATCCTCTCATAACCACTACAAATAAAGAATAATCTGATAATCTGATAAAGAAATGTGATTAAGTGGTTCAATTGCCACTTCTTCATGGCACCAACCCTGACTTTAGTTTTCAACTACCAAAGGGCATCCATTTTGATGTCATTTTATTTTTCTTAGTCACATCCAATAAAACTGTGGGCTCACAGGATGTGGCCTATCCCAGGTCTTTAGGAGACTTTAATGAATAAATAAGACTGTTCTAGAGTTAATTGATCCACTGTTTCAGTTGATGTAGTGCTTCTAAATCAATTATTAATTAGGAATTGAGATTCAACTATGATACCAACTCAGTTCAAAACCTGGGCACCTCCCATGAAAGCTAAAGCCCAGAGTCTTTAAATAACTTGTTAAAAGTTACACAGCTTGTAAGAGATGAAGACAAGATATTAACCAAGGCCTGTCTGATTCCAGAGCCCCTGCTCCAGGGAGAGGCATATGATGAGTATGTTAAAAAGCAAAATTCAACTGAGTAAATTTGAAGATTTGTCTTTATTCAACGATTCATGACTTGGGTAGCCTCCCATCTGGCAAACAAAGGAGCTCCGAGGAGCTGTACAAAGGGAAGACTTTTACAGGCAAAAGGAGGCGGGGCAAGGAAGATATTCTAGCTAAGAGTGGATTGTTTCAGGCAAGGTCACCTTCCTTTTGGGGAAGACTGGGGCTGAAACCGTGCACCTCTGTCTGGGACTTGAACCCACGTGGCCGGGACTTGAACCCTGCCAAAACCCTGATTGAGACTTGAACCCAAATGGCTGGGACTCAAACGCAGCCAAAACCCACAGTCTTCCAACTGAAATCACACACCTGGTTTCAGGACTTAATGAAGCTCAGGTTCTTGATGTCTCATCACAGAGAGAATTCAGTGACAGACAAAGTGATAGGTAAGAAGTGGATTTATTTAGAGAGAAACACACTCCACAGACAGAGTCTGGGCCAGCCATCTCAGAAGGTGAGAAAGGCACCAGGGTATGGGGTTGTCAGTTTTTACTGGAGTGGGTTATTTCATAAGCTAATGAGTGGGAGGAGGATTCCAGCTATTTTAGGAAAGGGCCAGGATTTCCAGGAATTGGGCCACTGCCCACTTTTTGATACTTATGGTCGGTCTTGGAACTGTCATGGCGCCTGTAGGTGTGTCATTTAGCTTGCTGATGTGAGCTTGCTGATACTGAGGCTCAAGTTCTAGTGGAGGGACTTCCCTGGTGGCGCAGTGGTTAAGAGTCCACCTGCTAAAGCAGGGGACAAGGGTTTGAGCCCTGGTACGGGGAGATCCCACATGCCGCAGAGCAACTAAGCCTGTGCACCACAGCTACTGAGGCTGCGCTCTAGAGCCCGTGAGCCACAACTACTGAGCCCATGTGCCACAACTACTGAAGCCCGTGCACCTAGAACCTGTGCTCCGCAATAAGAGAAGCCACCACAGTGAGAAGCCTGCGCACGGCAACAAGGAGTAGCCCCTGCCCACCTCAACTAAAGAAAGCCCTCATGCATCAACGAAGACCCAACACAGCCAAAAATTAATTAATTATTTTAAAAAAGGTCTAGTGGAAAAAGTCAACTTATCCGCCAACTTGGATCCATTTGGTTCTAGTCAGTTTATGTCATGTCCTCAGGCTATGTCATTCTTTCAAACCTTGTGCCCTGCCTCCTTTCCTCCTGTTTCAGGTCCTTCAGGCAGATTACCTCACTAGTGCTGACCAGGTAACTCCACATTGGCTGACTAAAGATCACATTCCTGGGAGAGGCTGAAACTGCCAATATTTATTTATTTATTTATTTAAAGTACAGTTGATTTACAATGTTGTGTTATAGGTTAGGTATTAAGTCTTGATTTGCTGATGTGGGGTTTAGCACAAGTGAATCTGAAACAGAAGGGAAGGGGACAGGGCACCTTTAAAAGAATGACATAGTCATAAGACATGACGAAAACTGGTTAGAACTAACTAGATCCAAGACGGCAGAAGATCTAACTTCCGGTAGACCTTGGGCCTCATTATTTGCTCATTGTAATACATTAGCTAAATAACACATCCACCAGCACCATGACAGGTCAGCGCTAACTATAAAAGGCCAAAAAGTGGGAGGTGGCCCAATTCCTGGAAATCCCCGCCCTTTCCCCCAGCCCCCCAAAATAGTTGGAATAATCCTCCCACTCATTAGCCTATGAAATTACCCACGCCATATTTTGGGGCCTCTCACCTTCTGAGATGGCCCACACTCTGTCTGTGGAGTGTGTTTCTCCCTAAATAAATCCACTTCTTATGTATCACTTTGTCTCTCACTGAATTCTTTCTGCCATAAGACATCAAGAAACTGAGCTTCATTAAGTCCTGAGACCAGGTGTGTGATCTCAATTAAAAGGAGGTGGGTTTAAGTCCCAGTCTGAGTTGCACGGTTTCAAATCCATTTGGAGCCTGTTATTTCCTTATTTTTTTTTCTTCATTTATTTTGGCTGCGCTGGGTCTTAGGTGCGGCACACGGGCTTCTTAGTTGCAGCATGCAAACTCTTAGTTGCAGCATGCGAACTCTTAGTTGCAGCATGCATGCGGGATCTAGTTCCCCGACCAGGGATCGAACCCCAGCCCCCTGCATTGGGAGCTCGGAGTCTTACCCACTGGACCACCAGGGAAGTTCCTGCTCTCTCCTTTTAGACAACTATTAGGCAGCTATTAAAAAAAAGTCTTGTAGGGCTTCCCTGGTGGCGCAGTGGTTGAGAGTCCGCCTGCCGATGCAGGGGACACGGGTTCGTGCCCCGGTCCGGGAAGATCCCACATGCCGCGGAGCGGCTGGGCCCGTGAGCCATGGCCGCTGAGCCTGCGCGTCCGGAGCCTGTGCTCCACAATGGGGGAGGCCACAACAGTGAGAGGCCCGCGTACAGCAAAAAAAAAAAAAAAAAAAAAAAAAAAAAAAAAAAACGGAGGTTAAAAAATAACTGAATTTTATCAATTCTTGGATACATACTGTTTTTCACGTTTTAACATATCTGAAATAGGGTGCATCAAAAATCAATTTCAGGACTTCCCTGGTGGTGCAGTGGTTGGGAATCCACCTGCCAATGCAGGGGACACGGGCTTGATCCCTGGTCTGGGAAGATCCACATGCCATGGAGCAACTAAGCCTGTGTGCCACAACTACTGAGCCTGCATTCCACAACTACTGAAGCCATGAGCCCTAGAGCCTGTGCTCTGCAACAAGAGAAGCCACCACAATGAGAAGCCCGCACGCCGCAACAAAGAGTAGACCCCGCTCACCACAACTAGAGAAAGCCCGCATGCAGCAACGAAGACCCAACACAGCCAAAAGTAAAAAAAAATTTTTTTAAATCAATTTCAGGAAAATTATAGATATCAAAGTGAAAGGCAGGGACTTCCCTGGTGACATAGTGGTTAAAACTCTGCGCTCCCAATGCAGGGGGCCCAGGTTCAATCCCTGGTCAGGGAACTAGATCTCACATGCATGTCACAACTATGAGTTCAAATGCCACAACTAAGGAGTCCATCTGCCGCAACTAAGACCCAGCACAACCAAATAAATAAATAAATAAATCTTTTTAAAAAAGTGAAAGATAAAACAATAAAACTTCCAGAAGATACTATAGGGTTAAGAAAAGATTTATCAAACAGGAAATAAGACATAAACATAAAAGGTCAATAAGTTGGACTAAATTAAAATTAAGAATTTCTGTGCATCAAAATACATTTTGTGTGTGTGTGTGTGTGTGTGTGTGTGTGTGTGTGTGTGTGTGTGTACGCGGGCCTCTCGCTGCTGTGGCCTCTCCCGTTGCGGAGCACAGGCTCCGGACACGCAGGCTCGGCGGCCATGGCTCACGGGCCCAGGCGTTCCACGGCATGTGGGATCCTCCCGGACCGGGGCACAAACCCGTGTCCCCTGCATCGGCAGGCGGACTCTCAAACACTGTGCCACCAGGGAAACCCTCCAAATACATTTTAAATGAATGAGAAGGCAAGCCACTGAATGGGAAAAAACCAAACTTTTGCAATACATATACCCAAAAAGGGGACTCATATCAGAATGTATATTGAACTCCTACAGATCACAAACTGGCAGACAATCCAATGGAAAAAATAAGCAAAAACTTGAAGCAGGCACTTCAGAAAAGAGAATATTAAAATGGGCAATAAGTATACGAAAAGGAGCTCAATTTCTTTAGTCTCCAGGGAAATGCTATTTATCAGTTTAATGAACTGACCAATTGCGCCCGAGAGACCACGGGAAAGGCAATTTAAAACCACCATGAGGGGCTTCCCTGGTGGTGCAGTGGTTGAGAGTCCGCCTGCCGATGCAGGGGACACGGGTTCGTGCCCTGGTCCGGGAAGATCCCACATGCCGCAGAGCGCCTGGGCCCGTGAGCCATGGCCGCTGAGCCTGCGCGTCCGGAGCCTGTGCTCCGCAACGGGAGAGGCCACAGCGGTGAGAGGCCCGCGTACCGCAAAAACAAAACAAACAGCAACAACAACAACAACAACAACAACAAAAAACCACCATGAGAACCACTATATACCCACAAGAATGACTAAAACTGAAAAGAATGACAATGCCAACTGTTAGCAAAGATGTAAAGAAACTGAAGCTCTCATACATTGCTGGAAGAATACAGACACTCAGAAAATTGTTTGCCAGTGTCTGTTAAAGCTGAATGCTTAAGTATGTAGCCTATGACCCAGTAATTCACTCCTAAGTATCATCCAACAGAATTTCATACATATGTGCAGCAAAAGACAAGTGTCAGAACCTTCATAGAAGCATCGTTAATAATAACCCCAAACTGGAAACAACCCAAATGTCTGTCAATAGTAGAATGGATACATAAATTGTGGAATATTCATAACATAGAGTTTTATATGGCAGAAGAATTAATAAATTACAGCTACATGCAAAAACATAGATGATTTTTTTATTTAAAAAAATATATGTTTATTTTTAGTTAATTAATTTATTTATTTGGCTGCATCGGGTCTTAGTTGCAGCACGCGGGATCTTTTTTGCAGTGCACGGGCTTCTCTCTAGTTGTGGTACATGGGCTCCAGAGTGCGTGGGCTCAGTAGTTGTGGCACTCGGGCTCTCTAGTTGTGGTGCGCGGGCTCTAGAGTGCGAGGGCTTAGTTGCCCTGCAGCATGTGGGATCTTAGTTCCCTGACCAGTGATTGAACCCATGTCCCCTGCATTGGAAGGAGGATTCTTAACCACTGGACCACCAGCGAAGTCCCTGGATTAATTTTATTTTTATTTTTGAAAACTTTATTTTATTTTTAAAAAATATATTTATTTTATCTATTTTTGGCTGCATTGGGTCTTCATTGCTGCGCATGGCCTTTCTCTAGCTGCAGTGAGCGGGGGCTACTCTCCGTTGTGGTGCACGGGCTTCTCATTGAGGCGGCTTCTCTTTGCTGGGAAGCACGGGCTCTAGGTACACAGGCTTCAGTAATTGTGGCTCACAGGCTCAGTAGTTGTGGCTCGCGGGCTCTAGAGCATAGGCTCAGTATTTGTGGCGCACGGGCTTAGCTGCTCTGCGGCATGTGGGATCTTCCTGGACCAGGGCTCGAACCCATGTCCCCTGCATTGGCAGGCGGATTCTTAGTCACTGCACCACCAGGGAAGTCCCTGGGTGAATTTTAGAAATGCAGTGTTGAGAAGAAGTAAGACATGACAGAGTACATGCTATATCATTCCATTTACAGGAAAACAAAAATAGGCAAAACCAGTCTATTTTAGTAGAAGTTAAGACAGCAAAGGGAAGTTGGGAAACATAGTGCCTAGGAGGTGGTTTAAGGAGGGTCTTGGGGGTCCTGGTGATGTTACATTTCCTGATCTGGGTAGTGATTTCATCAACATTCATAAGTCGTACACTAGGGACTTCCCTGGTGGCGCAGTGGTTAAGAATCCGCCCGCCAATGCAGGGGACATGGGTTCAAGCCCTGGTCCAGGAAGATCCCACATGCCACAGGGCAACTAAACCCGTGTGCCACAACTACCGAGCCTGCACTCTAGAGCCCGCGAGCCACAGCTACTGAAGCCCGCCTGCCTAGAGCCCATGCTCCGCAACAAGAGACGCCACTGCAGTGAGAAGCCTGTGCACTGCAACGAAGCGCAGCCCCCGTTTGCCACAGTTAAGAGAAAGCCCGCACGCAGCAACGAAGACTCAACACAGCCAAAAATAAATAAATAAATTTATATAAAAATAAGTTGTACACTAATAACTTATGTACTTTCTGTATACACGTATGTATATATTATACTTCAGTAAAAAGCTTACGAAATGAGGATAAAATTGAACAATTTGAGACACAGAAAGTTAATTACTCACAGATCTTTGTTCAAAGACCTATTCAATGATGCCCTTCAGTTAACAGGAAATTGAATTCAGCACATAGGAGTGGAAAGTAAGACACGTTGCTCAGCTAGGAAACAGGAAAACATGTTGATAAACATATTTAAAAAAAAGTGAGGGGGCTCAGAAGACCCAGTAGAACTAAAGTATGATGGAATAATAACATGGAAGATAGGAGAGGAGAAATTGGACAGAAGTCATCTAAGTTTCTCATATTTCTAAGAAAGATAAAGACAATGATGAATTTTAAACTCTGTATAGTCAAGTTAAGAATTTAATTTCTAAACGAGCAGAAATAGAAAGTATAATTTCTAAACCAGTGAAGGGGGTAAGGGAGAATAAAGAAGTCTGCATTGATCCAGTAGAAAACTAAAAAAGGGGGAACTTCCCTGGTGGTCCAGTGGTTAAGAATCTGTCTTCCAATGCAGGGGACACAGGTTTGATCCCTGGTCGGGGAACTAAGATCCCATATGGCACAGGGCAACTAAGCCCGTGTGGCAACTACTGAGCCCGTGTGCAGCAATGAAAGATTCCACATGCCGCAACGAAGATCCTGCATGCTGCAACCAAGACCCGATGCAGTCAAATAAAAAATAAATTAATTAAAAAAAAAAGCTAATGTGACATGACAACCAAATGCTATGCCCGAGCCTTGATTCTAGATCCCAGAATCTAGAATTTCCCCTAATTTTTTTTTTAATTCCTGGTTTTTTTAAAAAATTTTATTCATTTTTGGCTGCGTTGAGTCTTCGTTGCTGTGCACGGGCTTCCTCTAGTTGCAGCGAGCCCCCCACAACTAGAGAAAGCCCAGGCTTCTCATTGCAGTGGCTTCTTGTTGTGAAGCATGGGCTCTAGGGCACGTAGGCTTCAGCAGTTGTGGCACGTGGGCTCAGTAGTTGTGGCTTGCAGGCTCTAGAGTGCAGGCTCAGTAGTTGTGCTGCACGGGCTTAGTTGCCCCACGGCATGTGAGATCTTCCCGGACCAGGGCTCGAACCCGTGTCCCCTGCATTAGCAGGCAGATTCTTAACCACTGCGCCACGAGGGAAATCCCCCCTTCCCAAATTTAAAGGAATTACTGGGACATCTTGGGACAATTTAATACAGACTATACATTATATAGCATTATTGTATAAATGTTAGATTTCTTGTGTGGGATAATGTGGCCCCCATTTTTGTTGAGCTCCTAGTGCTTTCCTCTAGGATAATTCTCCAACTTTTTGGCTTTAGGACCTCTTTACACTCTGAGAAGTTGTTGAGGACTCAAAAGAGCTCTTGTTTATATAGGTTATACAAAACCCTATTTACCGAATTAAAAGTTAAGACAGAAAATTTGAAACATGTTTATATATTAATTTAAAAATAAGATTTTCCAAAATAAAAGAGTTAACGAGAAGAGTTGCTTTGTTTACATTTTTGCAACTCTCTTCATATCTGACTTACCAGAAGTAGCTGGATTCTCACATCCACTTCAGCATTTAGTCTGCTGCTGTATATTGTTTTGGTTGAGGTATATGAAGAAAATCCAGCCTCAGATTGATGTGTAGCTGGAAAAAGAAAAATGAGGAATATTTTAATAGCTTTTTCAGATGTTAGGACTATTCTCTTTTTCCCCCCCATTATCAAAGACCATTTAATTTTTAAAGATCAACAATACCAAAAGCATAAAGTGGAGTAGAAGAAAATAGTTTTTTATAAGTACAATTTAATTAAAGCTGTTTACAACTATTCTCTCCCACAGGACTTAAGCATGAATTTTAAAAGAGTAAGAGATGAGGACTTCCCTGGTGGCGCAATGGTTGAGAATCCGCCTGCCGACACAGGGGACACGGGTTCGAGCCCAGGTCTGAGAAGATCTCACATGCCACAGAGCAACTAAGCCCACGCATCACAACTGTTGAGCCTGCGCTCTAGAGCCCATGAGCCACAACTACTGAAGTCCATGTGCCTAGAGCCCGCGCGCTACAACAAGAGAAGCCACCGCAATAAGTCCTCGCACCGCAACGAAGAGTAGCCCCCTCTAGCCGCGCAACTAGAGAAAGTCCGCATGCAGCAACAAAGACCCAACGCAGCCAAAAAAAAAAAAAAAAAAAAAATTAGATCATTTCATTAAAAAAAAAGAATAAGAAATGAGAAAAACAAGTACAGGGTTAGACGAGCCAGCAGGAGTCTGTGGAACTTGAGATTTCACTGCAACAGGAAGGGGACGAGAGTGCCTTTTTTTTTTTAAATTAAGGTGTTTTATTATTATTATTATTATTATTTGGCTGCGCTGCAGCATGTGGGATCTTAGTTCCCCGACCAGGGATCAAACTCAGGCCCTCGGCAGTAAGAGCATGGAGTCCTAAGCACCGGACCACCAGGGAATTCCCAAGGCATTTACTTTAGTTTGAACGGAAAGCGGCAAGTGGCATAAGCAACTGAGAATGTGCCCCTAATAGAGAGCTCTCCCCTCCTTGCACTCCTTAGTCCAAGGTATAATTTCGGGAGAAAAAAGCATCCTGTATCTAGTTAGTTATGTTATCTACGATTACACCTCTAGTCTGTTTCCCTACACCAACCGATTCAGCAGGACTGAATTGAGTTTAACTCAATTCTGACACTATCTACCTGGAGGTAGCGTTAGATCCCACAGATTAAGGGCTTAGTCCCACAACACTGATGCCTATCACAAATCTGGGACAATTGTACTTCTGACTCAGCGGCTAAAAATTGGGGATTTACATGACCTCTTCCTCGGGTCCCATGATTTGCTAGAACGGCTCACAAAACTCAGGAAATGTTGGTTTACATTTACCAATTTATTATAAAGGATACATAAAGACCACAGATAAACAGCCAGATAAGGAGGTACATAGAGTGAGGTCCAGAGGGTCCTGAGCACAGGCGCTTCTGTCCCAGTGGAACTGAGATGCTCACAAAGGATTACCTGTGAATAGCAGAAGGCCACTCGTATCGCTCAGGAAATTCCAAGGGTTTTAGGAGCTCTATGCCAGAAACTGGGGACAAAGACCAAAATATACTTCTCTGCCACAACTTTCTTCTAAGGCAGGCATGGCATTGACTGATACCTGGTTTAAAGTCTAAAAATCGTGTCCAGATAAGGCACACCAGCAGATAAGACTCTCATTCCGGTTAAAGTTGAACACGTGTCTGAACCACTGATCTTGACTGAGTTAGAGCAAATGACTGTGATTTGTCCACATTTCCACAGTTGTTTCCATGTAAAAATCAGTTTTATAGCGACTTTTATTAAAAAACATTCTTTGTTTAAATAGCTATGGCTTATTTTATCATAAGGCTTTTCTTTCTTTTTTAAAAATTTTATTTTATTTATTTTTATTTTTGGCTGCATTGGGTCTTCATTGCTGCGTGTGGGCTTTCTCTAGCGGCGAGCGGGGCTACTCTTCATTGCGGTGTGAGGGCTTCTCCCTGCGGTGGCTTCTCTTGCTGCAGAGCACAGGCTCTAGGTGCACAGCTTCAGTAGTTGTGGCATGTGGGCTCAGTAGTTGTGGCTCACGGGCTCTAGAGCGCAGGCTCAGTAGTTGTGGTGCAGGGGCTTCGTTGCTCCGCGGCATGTGGGATCTTCCCGGAGCAGGGCTCGAACCCATGTCCCCTGCATTGACAGGCGTACTCTTAACCACTGTGCCACCAGGGAAGTCTGCCATTAAAAAATATTCTGATCAAATAATCTTGCAAAGGAGATAACCTTCAAGCCTTCAAGCTTCAAGCCTATAATATAAAAGCAAAGAGTAAATGATTTTCTGCTCAGTTATCACGTTTAGGATCTTTACAAGGAGTGTGCTAGGCCCCAGGGAGCACTCCTTGCTGTTCATGCCCAAAATTTCACGTCCTGTCCTGTCCTTGAGCGTGGAAATGGTCAGCCGACTGGTTGCAGTCCACACTGTTTCTCCCACAAACATCCACACAGCTGTCACATAGTTCTTTCCATCCAGTGTGAAGCAGTGATAAACTCCTGCAGGATGAGTTATCACGTTTCCTTTCTCCATGAAAATCTGAAGTCCTCTTTATCTCTTTCATCAAAGTATCCACTGCCATCCAAGATGTAGCAAATTTTACATCCTAGTACAAATGCTCCCAGCAAAACATCTTAACCTTTTCTTCATAATTTGGAAATTTATTTTTGCATACGTTTACTATGACCATCCCAGAGTAGTCTAATTCTGGATCATTCTGATATTTGCCAGCTTCCAGTAAAGGACTCCAAGCTGGTGCAGCTGCTCCAGGAGGACTGGGCAGCTGGGCTCCAGGCCAGGGGGCCACCTCAGGTCATCTTGGGACTCCTCCATGTACCAGACCTCCTGCACCATGGTCTGGGCCTGGGATGGGGGTGGTGCGGTACATCACCCGGGGCTCCCTGACCTGCATGGGCTGAGCTGGGTCGAGGCCCCAGTGGCCATTTTTTAGGGGGGCATCCCAGCTTGGGCCACTGCCCAACCCCCATTTCCCGACTGGGCGAGGCCTGACCCACGGTATTCACTTACGATAACAAAATGTACAAGTGATACTTTCTCAAAGGTTAATTGCAATGTGGAATCTGAAACAACACCAATATGCCTTTCCTACTCTGTTACATTCAAACCCCTCATATTCAAATCCATTCTGGAATAGGTCTCTTACCCATGCATAACTTTTTAACATCATGCATTGGTCATTTAGAAAATACTGGCTGAGTTATGCAGATCTTCCAAAAGTTGACACATTTCATTACACAATATGAAAAAAAATCACATTTGGTAGACCATTAATCTCATTAGAAACATCATGAAGAATTGGGAAGCTGGGACTTCCCTGGGTCCAGTGGTTAAGACTCCGTGCTCCCAATGCAGGGGGCCAGGGTTTGATCTCAGGTCAGGGAACTAGATCCCACGTGCATGCCGCAACTAAGAGTCCGCATGCTGCAACTAAAGATGCCGCATACGCCAATGAAAATCCCATGGTGCCACAACCCAGCGCAGCCAAATAAATACATAAATAAATATTAAAAAAAAAAAAGAATTGAGAAGCTCTCAAACTCAGGGTATATACAAGGTTTCCAAAATTTTAGTTTTCCCTTGAAAGCTCCAATATAAAAAAATCATTGGTAACATATACTATAAGCTATTTCCTTGAAGTGACTGGCTCATTTCATTCATTTTTGAGAAAATATCTGCCAAATATTTGAGTCCAAATGGCTTCTGCATCGGTTGTTCTTTTCAGCTGAAATGTTGTTCTGTGAAGAAAGCAGCTGCTTCAACCCACAGCTCAAATAAAGCACTCCCGCTCTTCCTCAGTGCTTTTCCAGGAGACAACCATCTTTCCAGGGTCTGCAGCACAAGTGCTTTGTATGTACTTCCATTTTTATTACATAAGATATTAGAAAGATATATACCCAAGAGTTACGATTTAATCAAATTATTAATTTCTACTGCTTTATTTAGTACATCGTATTAATAGACTTAAAAAAAAAAGAGAGTGCACGATGGTGAGCAATAAAATCACTACTAGTATAGTTTCGTGCCTCTGCCATGATTCAGGGTAAGGTATAAGCGGTTTTCCCCACCGTTGCTTTTGCACCATTTGGGCAAATGTTAACACAGTGAGAAAGGCAAGTGACTTCTTAGTATTACGAAAATTATTTAGATCTCGTGGTGCCCCTCCTCCCCCAGGGTCCGCGGACCACACTTTGAGAACCGTCGTTTGCTCTAGGTCGCAGCATCTTGTCCTAACCTCCACTTAACTTTATATTCATTAAGTTCTGATCTTTCGTCCTTCTGAGACCGTAAAAACAGCCCAGCAGCCTCCTCTCGAGCACCTGGGGAGGCTGCTTCCAGCGGGAGCCAGAGCTGCGGGGCGTGGCCAGCGCCTCACCGCAGCTGGTACCCGAGGGGCCCTCACCCCTCTTTCCCTTACCTCACTTCCTCTTCTCCTCCCCAGCCCCTTTAACCCTTCGTTTTCCCCAAAGACGGAAAGAACGCGAGAGGAAATGCCTCAATTTAAAAGAAGCCGCCAGAGTGAATGGTGCTGGGACAGGGGACACTCTGCACAGCACATAAACGACTGTGACCGTTTGTTTCAAAAAAAAAAAAATCTATCTACCTATTTCTATATATATCTTGATTGTTCTTTTTCTGGTTACAAAAGTAATAGATGCTTTTGTTATATAATGTTCAACCCCCACAGAATTGCATAAAGTAGAAATTGAGTCTCCCACTATACCCCACTCCCATACCCTCTTAGGTTTCTGTGCCTTTAATTTTTCATATATAGGTATGTATGTATGTTAAGATATTTCTCTGCAACTTTCTATTTTCACTTAATATATCACAATGCATTTTTCTTTTTCTTTTTTATTTGAGTCTTAACCATGCAGAGTCTTAACCACTGGACTGCCAGGGAAGTCCCCCAATGCATTTTTCTATATCAGCAAATATTTACCTCATTCTTAATGACAATGGACATTTAGGTCATTCCCAATTTTTCCCTATTACAAACAGTGCTGCAGTGAACACCTTGCACTTATGTGTCTGTACAATTTGGTAAGTATTTCTATGCTGTCACTCTCTCAGAGTGGAATTTCCAGATGAAGAGTTACGTGCACTTTATAATAGGATGGATGATACTAAATTGCCCTCCAAAGAGATTGTACTAACCAACACTCCATCCAGCCACAGCAACGATATTTTGAAATGATCTGTTCATATCTCCATCTTCCGGATACCCTCACTGGACTCTGGTCCTCTCAGGAATAGAATGTGCCCTCTTGTCCATCTGTGGGTCACACCTGTCATGTCGTAGGAGCTCAGTAAACTGGTGTGGAGTGGATGTGAATGAACAGATAACACTAACACTATGGCCAGGCTTCTCCTATGTGTGCCAGGCACCATTCAAAGCAACTTATCTGTATGAATTTATTTAATCCTAGTAACTGCTAGGAGTAGGGATTTTTATTATCTCCATTTGCAGTTGAAGAAACTGAGGCTCAGAGAAGTTAAGTGACTTGCCCAGGCATGAGACAATCATGACAATAGACTTCCACGGGACTTTCCTGGTGGTCCAGAGGTTAAGACTCCGCCCTTCCACTGTAGGGGGTGCGGGTTCCATCCCTGGTCCGGGAACTAAGATCCCTCATGCCATGCGGCCAAAAAACTTAAAAAAAAAAAAAAAAAAAAAGACTTCCACAAACAGGGAGAAAGCTTTATACTCTGGAAATCTGTTACCAAGATGGTAATGTTGCTTTTAGTTCTTTTTAATCCCTTTCAATCATTTCCCCTTCCTCTAACTTTGGATGTCTAGTTTTATTAGGAATCTTGAGGATTAATTAACTTATGCAACCTAAGAGAAAATTTCACAAAATTTAATAAAGTTTTATTTATTTATTTGGCCATGCATGTAGGATCTTGGTTCCCTGACCAGGGATTGAACCCATGCCCCCTGCAGTGGAAGTGCGTAGTACTAACCACTGGACCACCAGGGAATTCCCTAAATAGTGTTTTAAAATCTTCCAAATTTGTTTCTGGACCCCACCTGTTACTGTCCATAGATTTATTTTACAAAGTTAAAATCAGAGTAGTAGGGTTTCCCTGGTGGTGCACTGGTTAAGAATCTGCCTGCCAATGCAGGGGACACGATTCGAGCCCTGGCCCGGGAAAAACCCACATGGCGCAGAGCAACTAAATCCATGCACCACAACTACTAGGCTGCACTCTAGAGCCTGCGAGCCACAACTACTGAGCCCACGTGCCACAACTACTGAAGCCCACGCACCTAGAGCCCATGCTCCACAACAAGAGAAGCCACCGCAATGAGAAGCCCGCGCACCGCAACGAAGAGTAGTCCCCGCTCGCCGCAACTAGAGAAAGCCAGCGCACAGCAACGCAGCCAAAAATAAATAAATAAAATAAATAAATTTATTAAAAAAAAAATCAGAGTAGTAGTTTGTGTTCTTTTATTGGGGGGGTCTGTTTACCTTTCGTGATGATTCAAGTGTAAATGAATGCTATACCCCCCCTTTATCCCCACCCCCAGTGCAGGCTTGAGAGGGTGAATTTGTACTTGGCCTTCAAGGATGAGCTGGGTCTGGCAATGCGGAGTGGAAAGAACCCACTTGATGGAAGGAAGGGACAGTGCAACTGCTCAGAGTCAAGGACTACTCAGGGGAATGGCTAAATTTAGGGTTCTTGTGGAGAGGGAATAGTAACTGTGGGGGGTAGGTGAAGGCCATGAAATGTTATAAGCTATTCAGATTTTATTGTATCAGGCAGTGGAGAGCTACTTCACTATCTGAGCTGTGGAGTGACTGCTCAGGGCTGTGCTTCAGGGTGACAGCGCTGGAAGTGGCGGGGAGGGCTGATACGAGGGGGAGGGAGCACAGACTGACTATTGGCAGGGAAATCAGTTTAGAGATGACCATAAATAGCTCTGCTATCAACGCCTCCCCCTCAACCTTCCTCCCTCCCATCTTCTGATTTCTAATAATGGCATCACCATTCTCCCAGCCCCAGGGATGGAAGTCTGAGTCACTGTGACTCCTCCCCCGTCCAGCTAGCTGCAGTTCCTGCATACGCCATCTCTACACTGCCTCTGCACTCTTGCACCTTCTTGAGGGTCCTGCCAGGACCCTGTGTCAAGTCTCTCCGGTTCAAGAACCCTGGCCTCCCTTCCCCAGGCCTGATTCTCCACTGTCTGACATCCCCTCACTGCTGTGCCAGATGTTACCAGATGTTACTCCCTGCCTACAAACATAGCACAAAACTAATGTCCTGGTGTGTCCACCTGGGTGAAGTGCAAGGCCCTCACTCTACTCGTGTCTGCATGGTCAGCCTCCTTCGACGTCGTAAAGATCCGTGAGAACACACTTGATGGATGTTCCTGCCCTGAGCTCATCAGGGTCTCTCCCATCAGAGGTGATTTTCTCTTTGCCAGATGCCTAATGTGTCATCTACACTCCTCCTGGGACACTTTCCCCTTGTGCCTGGTTTGTGGTGATTTGTGGTTCCCAGAGGGTAGAGACTGAGTGATATGCATTTCTGTGCCTCCACGGGGAACTTGCACATGACCTAGACTCAATAACTAATTGAGGTTTGATTTAAAATATGTAAGGGGACTTCCCTGGCAGGCCAGTGGTCAAGACTCCGTGCTTCCAATGCAGGGGGCATGGGTTCAATCCCTGGTCAGGGAACAAAGATCCGACATTCTGTGTGTGGCCAAAAATTATAAATAAATAAATAAATAAAATCTGTAAGGGTGAGAGTTTCCAAATCTGCTGACCCAAAGGAGGATATAAGCACCTTTCCTTTAAATATCACCTTTCTCTGAGGTGGCTTACAGGGCCAGCAGTTATCACCACAAAAAATTCCAAAGAAGTATAATAAATAGGGGCTCTGGGTCCTATTTTTTCTCCTTAAAAGAATGATGGACTATTAGCCAGGTATACGAGTATGAACTAGAGCTCTGCTACTTCCTAGCTGTGTGACTTTGAGCAAGTGTCCTAACCTCTCTGAGCCAATGGAGCTGATATCAGCTGCCTCACCAAATAGATACTGCATGAGGAAGGCTGGCATGGAGCTGGAGCCCTGGGACGTGGGCTGTGAGAGCAGTTTAATCGGAAGATTTTGCCTTGACTGTCCTGGGCTGCTGCTGTGCTGTCAAAGGACCCATGTGCTCCCACCCTGATCCCTCTGCAGGTGAAGGCCAGATTCTGGAACACACTGAGGCTCTAGTATTGCCTCTTGCCAGGCCTCTGACACCTTGGTCCACCATACAGAGAAACAAATGAGCCCCTGGTGGGGGGAGAGCAATTTCTTTATGACCATTTCAGAAATGGCAGTATAGGTAGTTGTCATACATAACAGAATCTAATTGTTTGGGCCAAAAGGAGCCTGGGGGAGCAGTCATCCTCCCAGTTTATAGGTATAGACACTGAGGCCCTGGTGCCTGATAACACTAGGATGGCATGAAAGCCAAATACCAGAGGCTTCTATGGTCTCTGCTGTGTTTTTTTTTTTTTTTAATGTTTTGTCTTATTTTGTTTTTTGGCTGTGTTGGGTCTTCGTTGCCACGTGCAGGTTTTCTCTAGTTGCAGCAAGCGGGGACTACTCTTCGTTGCAGTGTGCGGGCTTCTCATTGTGGTGGCTTCTCTTGTTGTGGAGCATGGGCTCTAGGTGCACGAGCTTCAGTAGTTGTGGCGTATGGGCTCAGTAGGTGTGGCTTGAAGACTCTAGAGCACAGGCTTAGTAGTTGTGACACACGGGCTTAGTTGCTCCATAGCATGTGGGATCTTCCCAGACCAGGGATCGAACCTGCATCCCCTGCATTGGCAGGCGGATTCTTAACCACTGCGCCACCAGGGAAGTCCCTCTGCTTGTGTTTTGAGTAAAAGAATTGGAACAGAATGAAAGGGATAATGGGTCACTCTAGGACATGCTGGCTCAAGGTTAGGCCTTTGAATGAGGTCTCAGACTTTGGGGGTGGCCCCAGAACAGCCTCCCCTTAGGTCCAGTCTACTAGATCTCTGGGCCAAAGTAGTAGCTTTGCCTGGCTGAGACAGGGAGAAGGAAGCTTTGAAGTCACTAATTCAAGGTCACTTTCCTGGCCCAGCTCCATCTGGCAATGTTGACTCTGAGGCAATGAAGGGGAGAGCTGGGAACACAGGGCAGAAAGAGGTGGCTAGCATTCGACCGGGTTGGTGTAGCTGGGAAAGTGGGGGCTGGGGTCAGATTTTTCTAAATAAAACCCAGCCCCAACTGGTGTCTCATTTCAAGAAGATGAGTGAAGAGAGAGCGAGAGACTTTGGCTGTTTATGGCAGAACCAATCAGTATTGTCTTTTGTATGAAAGCAGGCAAAAAATGGAACCGTTTGCCTGAGTACTGTCTGACAAGCATCGTTGGTTGCGTTGAGCACAGGGTGTGTCCCAAGTCTTTAACATAACGTTATTTCACCCAAGTCTCCTGGCAGCCCTGTTGCTGTTATAGTTCCCATCTCGGAAAGGAGGAAACAGACTCTGGCTATGCTTAATGACTTCGAGGACTAGCAGCTTGACCTTCTGGTGAGAAGCTGAGGGATTTCAACTCTTTTTTTTTTTTTTTTTGCGGTACGCGGGCCTCTCACTGTCGTGGCCTCTCCCGTGGCGGAGCACAGGCTCCAGACGCGCAGGCTCAGCGGCCATGTCTCACGGGCCTAGCCGCTCCGCGGCATGTGGGATCTTCCCGGACCGGGGCATGAACCCGTGTCCCCTGCATCGGCAGGCGGACTCTCAACCACTGCGCCACCAGGGAAGCTTGGGATTTCAACTCTTGACTCGCGTCAGTCTACCTAACGCGTGGAGGGGATAGGAGGATCTGAGAGCGAATTTGAGGAGACCCGAGGTGACCACGGTCTTAGTTCAAGAACACGGAACGCGCACTGGTTAAATGCGCCTTGGAGTTTCAGCCCAGCTAACGCGAAGGACGCAGGAGTTTGTTCAGATTTGCCTTTTGGGGCTTAAGCTGATGTGTCAGCAACTGATACTCTGGTTTAAATAGGGCATCCTGGAGAGAGGGTTTTTCCTCGCTAACGGCTCCCCTAATCCTCCAGTTCCCACCCCCAGCTCCCGGGTCCCGGTGGGTCTCACCCCCCTCTCACCTCAGTAGCGCTGAGCTTTCCGCGGTGCCCAGAGACGCGCGCGCCGGGCGCGAGGGCGGGGTCCGGGCTGGTGCAGGGCCCAAGGAGGAGTCCGGCCCCTGCCGGCCCCGCCTCCTCCCGGCGAGGCCCAATAGGGTGGCGGGCCCCGGCAGTCCCGCCCCGGCCCTGACCGCTCAGCCCGCGCTTGGCAGGCCTAGGTAGCCCGCCGCCAGGCAGCTGGGAGCAGTGGCCGGCGCTAAGATTTCGCCTACCCCGGTTCGTTCGCTCGCTCGCCAGCCAGTACGACCCCTCACCCGCTCGGGATGGCTGGTTACCTGCGGGTTGTACGCTTGCTCTGTAGAGCCTCCGGTTCCGGGCCGGCCTGGGCGCCGGCAGCCTTAACAGCCCCCAACTTGCAAGAGCAGCCGCGGCGCCACTGTGAGTGCCACGAGGAGGGTCCGGGCGGGGTGCGCGCCTGGTACCGCGACGCGGCGTCCTTCCGGGTGGGGACCAGCGAGCGCGACCCAGGACGCTCGCGAGCCGGGGACGGCGGGGTAGGGCACATAAAGAGCCGGCGGACGGGGACGTGCTCCCCTGCCCCACCTTCCAGGCCGTGCCAGTCGCGGGGGGCGGGGGGAGGACTTGAAGGAAGGTGGCAACTGGTGGCCCGGGCGATGCCGGCCCTGCTGCCCTGCGCCCCCAGATTTTCCTGCAGGGGGTGCGGGGGGTATCCCGGGCTCGGAGCGTATTCTGCCCGTCCTGCGACCCTGGAGGGAGACAAAGCAACCGAGTGGGTACTGGAGCGCCTGGCCCGCTCCACGCGAGTGAGGTAGGGTCCCGGCGCGGTCCCTGCTCAGACAAAGGAGGGGAAGGAGGAGGTATCCACTTCCCCTGCCTTCTCACCCGGGCGCGCAGTGATCCCTCCTCGCTGTCAGGCCCTCGTCAGCTATTTTTGGAGCCTTTTACGCGAGAGTTGGAGGAGTCTCCTTTTTATTTTCGCTTTGGACGCCCCCATTCTCCTTGTCGACCCACTTGAAGCTCCATCCTGGGGCCTCTCCTTGGCTTGACCTGTCTCTTCTCGCCAGCCCGCTCCTGAGCTGCTCCTTGGCCCTGCCGCGCTCACCCGACTGGGGAGACCCGACAGCCGCGCCAAAATGTCACTTTCCCGAATTGTTCGTCACAGCTTCTGTGATACCCTTAGTTTCCTGCTTAGGAGAGAAGACAATAGTCTTAATAAGCAGGGCATAATAAGCAAGAGTTAGCCTGAACTTCCACTACCAAGGCAGGCTGCCAGGTCTGGCATTGGTCGGCCCCCTGGCTCTCCATCGCCAGCTACAAGAGACAGGGAACGATGTAGGTCCCTTAGCTCTGTCGAATGCCTGTTGCCACGGAACCCCCTATCCTGACCTGGCCAGCAGCTCCCTGGAGTGAGGAGGAGGGGATGGGGCCCAGGCAAGCTGGTCTTACTGCTAGAGTAGGTAATCTTTAACCTAGTGTGGGAGCAGCTGACCAGAGCTGAGAAGAGCCCCAGCACCCCACCTCCCCTTTCAAGGAGAAAGGGGCATTTCTGTTTTTCTACTCATGAGATTTATCTCTAAGGAGTCGGCCCTGCAACTCGAGGTTCTAAGTGTCCCCAGGTCCCAAAAAAGTTTCCCATGTGGCACCACGTTCAGCAAAAGATGGTGGAAGTTAGATACATTTTCCAATTCTCCCCTTTTTTTTTTCTGCACTGATGGTAAAAAAAGAAACAAAAAACCCCACACAAACAAGAAAAGCCCCTTTGAGGCCTGAATTTTGATAACACATGAAAAGAGCAGTCAGTTTCAGGTCCTTCCAGAAGCCCCCAAGTGGGGTTGGTTATTAACGAGGAGAACTTGGTTGGACATGAGACTGTACAATTGTGACCTCTGCTAGCTTGTTACTTGGCAACACTGCTGGAGACAGAATACTTGGCATTCCCCTTGATGACAAGGAAAGAATATGCTTTGGCTAAAATACTTTTGTGTTTTTGCTGCCAGGTAATTCCCACATGTGTCTCCTTCTAGTTTTGCAACTCATAGGCCTCCAGCGACTGCTGGTGGTGGTTCTGATTAAGTTAGTTTGGGGAAGTGAGGGACACTGCTCAGTGGGAGAATTATCTATCCTTCCTTGGCTCAACTCCTAGTCTGGGAACTTCTTCATTTCCTCACCCTGTCCCTTAACTTTTCAGATCTTGGTGATTTGCCTGCACTCTTAGATTCCAGAGGAAATTATTTAATGATTGTTCAGTTTTGCAGACCCACCAGTAGGGTTGTGTGTTCTCCACTGAGCCTTGTTTCATCCACATCAGATAAGACCACAGCTATCCCATCAGAGCTATTTTTGGGTAGTCGTGTTTAGGCCCAGTAGGTTTTGAGGAAAAGCCTCTAGAAAGGCTTGGGGCCTGCCTCCAGATCCTTTGTGTGAGGCTGAGGCCTCTTTCACTGATTCCAGGATGGGGTGCTGGACACTGCTGTCTGATTACTGGAAGCCAGCCTCTGTGGCCTGCCCTGGAGTTTACACTTTTGTAAATCATGTTTAAAATGCCAGCGGATTGCAAATATTAACACATGATAAACTGTGAGCTACTCCTGGTGCAGTTTTGTGGTGAGGACTCACTGACCTCTGTGTGGTAATGCATCCCAGGATGGGGGAGGGGAAGGAGTACTTTTCATCCAAAGAGGAGGTTATGGCAGAGCAGTCCTTAGCACAGATTGAATTGACCATAACTTGACATTCATTCATGGATTCAACAAATATTGTGCTTCTACTATGTGCCAAGCACTGTGCCAGGGACACTCTGGGGACAGAGTTGGGAATAAGAGACAAAAACTTCTGCCCTATGGAACTTAAATTCTAATGTGGGGACGGACAGTAGACAAGAACTAAGGAGAACAAATAAGCAAGGAAGGTGTGGGTGAAAGTTTGGGTAGGGCTGCCAGAAAAGACCCCACTGAATGCAGTACTGAGGGAGTGAGGGAAGCAGGCCATTTAGTGTTCAGGGGAAGAGAGGACTGCAGGTGCCAAGGTCACGACGCAGGAGGGCACCTTTGCTTGTTGGAGAAGCAGAAAGTAAGGCTGGCTCAGAGTGCAGAAGGCGAGTGATGGGACATGAGGTCAGACAGTGGAGGTCATGGGGGGCTTGTAGGCCGTTTTTGAGGATTTTGGCCTTCTCTGAGTGAAAGAGGCGGCCTTACAGGGTTTTGAGAGGAGTGTTGTGACCTGATTTACATTTTAACAGGAGCATTCTGGCTTCAGGGACCTGGTAGGAGGCCTTAGTCAGAATCTGGCAAGAGAGCATGGTGGCTTTGACCGTGGTGGCGGTACTGGGGTGGGTGGATTCTGGATGAATTTTGACGGAAGAGCCAGTAGAGGTTTTTTGGTGGTTTTGATGTGGGTGTGAGAGAAAGGGAGGAGTGAAGGATGACACCAAAGAAAATACTAGAGTCTCTTCCAGAACTGCTGCCCTGCCTTCTTGAGCCCTCTGGAATTGGGGGCTTCCCCCTACATTCTTCTGGGCCATGCTGGCTGAGCAGCCTCTCTTCTGCTGACAGCAGCATGGGTAGGAATGTGATGAAAGCAGTTCAGTTAAGTAGACAGGGAGGTGGAGGGGTGGCTGTCTTGGGAGGAACCTCTAGCCTGGAGGCTAGGTCTACTTACTTGAGCAGCAAGTAGATACTGAAACCGGGATGGTTTTGTTGTTTTTGTTTTTTAATGTTTATATATTTGGTGGTGTCGGGTCTTAATTGTGGCAGGCGGGCTCCTTAGTTGCGGTTCCAGGGCTCCTTAGTTGCGGCATGCAGGCTCCTTAGTTGTGGCATGCAAACTCTTAGTCACAGCATGCATGTGGGATCTAGTTCTCTGACCAGGGATCAAACCTGGGCCCCCTGCATTGGGAGCGTGGAGTCTTATCCACTGCATCACCAGGGAAGTCCCTGGGGATGGGTTTTGAAATCCTTACTTGGTGTTCGGTGCTAGGGGTTGGCCTAATGGGCCTCTTGTGACTGATGTAATTCCATCCCACACCCTGGCCAAGAGGACAGTGTTTGTGCAGCCTGTCATCTGAAGAGATCATGGCGGCTGTCCCTAGTAGGCCTTCAGGGAGGCCCAGCCACTGTTCTTTGAATTTCAGGTAACCTGTCACCTCTTGTCTCCCAGAGAGGGGCAGACGGTGTGGATGTCTCCACCATAGTGGCTAAACAACAGACATGGTCTCAAACTCCAATGCCTTGGGGCACTCTGGAGGGCACGTGGCAGGCCTGGAATGGAGTGAGAGGCTGTCCTCATACCAGCCCATCCTTCATCCTTGCCAGGAGTGAGCGTGGGCTCAGTGGGACGAAGCGACTCATTCTTCAAGAGGGACTGGATTTTTATGTAAAATCTTCTCGGTGTTTTTTTTTCTTTTGGTGCGGGGACTGGTTTAAATTAAACATTAAAGAATTTTTTAATTTCTTATTTTTTATTGTGGTAAAAAATGCATAACAAAAATTTCCATCTTAATCATTTTTATGTGTGCAGTTCAGCAGTGTAAAATACATTCACATTGTTGTTCAACGATCTCCGCAGCTTTTTCATCTTGCAGGACTGAAACTGTGTACCCATTAAACAACTACCCTTCCTCCTCTCCCCCCCAGCCCCTGGAAACCACCATTCTTCTTTCTGTTTCTATAATTTTGACCACTCTAGGTACCTCATATAAGTGGAATCAGACAGTATTTGGTTTTTTGTGACTGGTTTGTTTCACTTAGCAGAATTCCCTCACGGTTCTTCCATGTTGTAGAGTGTGTCAGCATTCCTTCCTTTTTAAGGCTGAATAAGATCCCATTGTCTGTATATAGCACATTAAAAAAAATATTCAAGTTAAAATCTATTGACCTTCTGAGTAAGGTATAGGAATTGTGAAAAGCTTAGGTGATATAGTTATTAAATCCTTACATATTTAATACTGTTTCTAATTTATCATGAGTTATTTCCCAAAAATGTTAATCACAGCTGGATTGAAAAAGTATTTGGGTAATACATAAAGTGTCCATAGGAGCAAGCACCCTAAGTTTTTATCATATGCTGATAGAGAATTGTTTTAGGTGTTACAGCTTATGAGGTCCACAGTTTGACTGAATGGGTTAAATAATCCTCTGTTGCTGTTTAACTGCATTGTAATTACCAAAAGTAATAATGCATGTAATTAAAAATAACAGAGAAGCTTTTTTAATTAAAAGATCTTCTGCTCCAAAAAACAAACAAACAAACAAAGTATTTGGGAAAGGTGGTGATGTTGTTTATATAAGTATACCACATTATAAGTCTACTGGTGATCCAAAGAGAATTTGTCTTTGTGGAGTTTGAAGCAAAAGAACAAGCGGCAAAAGCTATTGAGGTAGGTCCAGATCCATCACTAAAACATGGAAGCACTTCCTTTTTTAGTTTCAAAGCAAGTACATCCATGTTGAAGTGGTGGGCAGCCCAGTTTTGGAAAAAAAACTTGGAATCATGAACATAGTTTAACTTTTTGGAGGAAAGTTTTTCTTAAACTTCCTGGGTTAGTTCCCAGAGTCCTATTCTCCTCTTGAAGGTTCATATCACATTTTGTTTATCCATTCATCTGTTGGTGGACACTTGGGTTGCTTCCACCTCTTGGCTATTGTGAATAATTGTTATGAACATGGGTATACAAATATATATATATATATATTTTTTTTTGCGATACGCGGGCCTCTCACTGTTGTGGCCTCTCCTGTTGCGGAGCACAGGCTCCGGACGCGCAGGCTCAGCGGCCATGGCTCACGGGCCCAGCCGCCCCGCGGCATGTGGGATCTTCCTGGATCGGGGCACGAACCCATGTCCCCTGCATCGACAGGCAGACCCTCAACCACTGCGCTACCAGGGAAGCCCTATTTTTTAATTTTTTTGAGGAACCATCATACTGTTTTCCATAGTGGCTGCACCATTCTACATTCTCACCAGCAATGCACAAGGGTTCCAGTTTCTTTACATCCTCACCAACATTTGTTACTTTATGTTTTTTGGTCTTTTGTTTTTTGGGTTTTTTTGATAGTAGCTATCCTAATGGGTGTGAAGTGGTATCTCATTGCAGTTTTGATTTGCATTTGCTTAATGATTAGTGACATTGAACATCTTTTTATGAGCGTATTGACCATTTTTGGAGAAATATCTATTCAAGTCCTTTGCCCGTTTATTAATCAGGTTATTTGTTTTTTTGTTGTTATTAAAATTGCCTGATTTTTAAGCCTTGGTCACCAATCAACATTAAAGAAAACCCCTACGACCTGGGCCAAACAAAATGAGCCTCTGCTGCTATGACTCACATCACTGCCCCCAGTCCTCGGCTCCTCTGGGAAGTTGCTTTGAGGGAGGCTGCACACCTGACTTTGATAACAGCGCTGCTTGCTCTCTCCATTACTGATAGGTTTTCCCTTCCATACTCACTCTTTGAGGACAGGCATTGTTGTGTTTAGGTGTTTCAGGAAGGGGTGCTTACCCTTAGCACCTGGTTGTAAATAAGTGGGCCCTGTGGTCTCTGAGGGTTTGACACCTGCATACACAACTGGGAAGGCTGCCTGCTGTGATCTTGATATTGAGCTCCCCCATCGAGGAGTGTGGTGTCCAAAGACACCAGCTGCTGTGCCTGAAGCCCAAAGCTTGAGCAGAGCCCAGGCTGAGGCTGAACCCTTTAGGACTGGCCCCAAATGGGTCTCTACTTAGGGAACTTGATTACCGTAGGCTCGGTACATTAAAAAAAAAAAAATTGATTGGCTCTCATCACATTAACTCATAGAAGATGCTCCTAAAATCTAAGCTAGCTCGCAACAGCCCAACAGACTTTCTGTAGGTCCTAAAGCCCTTTCCACTCAAGCTTTAGACCAGAAATGCTGAAGGAATTTAGTAGCTTGGGTCCAAAGTCCTCACTGCATCTTGGGAAGAGCTGAAGCGGTGTCAGCCGTGTCCACCATGTTTTCTGGGGAATGAAATATTTTGAGTCTGTGTTTGCTTTCTGCTTCTCTACATATGGCCCACAAAAGCGTCCAGAGGCTGCACTTGAGCCAGGGCCCTGGGACACAGGTGAGGCCTATCCTGACCCTGACACAAGCCATGCTTCCTGGGTCTCATTTTTCTTCCCTATTAGATTAAGAAAAACAAAAATCTGTTTGCACATCTCTGGAAAGTGAGTTATTCTGCTGCACATAATTCACCTTTTTCTTAGCGGGTTGGGATGTCATCATGAGTCATGGCAGTGGTGTGTTTCATAGGACAGTGATGTGTTTGGGGTCTTTTGGGCTTTGGTCCCTTTTGTTTTCATGAGCCTAGGTAGCCATGCTTCTTCATTTTTCTAGGCCTGCTTTTCACAGGCTTCTGTCCCTTGCTGTCAGCCGAGCAGATGTCACTTGGGGTTTTCATCCTGTACCCTCTTCTGATTTGCTGTGTCTAATCTTCGGTGAGTTGAAAGACCCATAGCTACATCTGTAAGGATTGTGTGTAACATAAGACTAAATGGGCCCTAAGTAAGGGCTGAGCAGGGCCCCTTTGGGGACAGGGCCCTGCTTTCATCTGGGGTTCAGCAGAAGGTGACACTTCCTGGGGTGACTGAGGCAGGGTTGTAGGTTTCACATAGATCTTGTTGCCGTGCTCTTCAGCTGCTGTTTCTTCCAAGGCTGTGGCCAGAGGCACATGCTGGTGCTTGGGTGCCCCTGCTGCAGGTTAAGGGTCAATAAGCCTCACCCACAGCAGCCTGCACTGATAAATTGGATGGACCATTTTCTTTCTTTTTTTTGGGGCTGTGCCCCACGGCATGTGGGATCTTAGTTCCCTGACTGGGGATCGAACATGTGCCCCCTGCATTGGAAGCACGGAGTCATAACCACTGGACCTCCAGGGAAGTCCCGTGGACGATTTTCTTGAGTTTTGTTTGGAATTCACTTCCCAGACTGTTGGTTTTTCTCATGAGTCAGACTTTCCTTGAAGAGCCTCCACCAGCTCCTGTTTCCTCCTCTACCATCTCCCTGGGCCTGGATCAGTCACTCGTCCAGTCCTTTGATGCATCTCTGGCAGGACTGGCGGACCTGAGCCTGCGTGGATCAGGGCTTCTGCATTCCATTCCCAGGTGCCCATCAAGGAAGGTGTGGATCTTCCTGGATCTGCTGTTTTCAAGCTGTGTGAGCTTTGGCAGTGAGCTGACAACCTCTCTGAGCCTTAATTTCCTCACATTTAAAGTGGAGATAATGATACAGTAAGTCCCTTACATATGAATGAGTTCCTTTCAGAGAGCGCGTTCCTAAGTCCGATTTTTCATAAGTCCAACAAAGTTAGCCTAGGTACCCAACTAACAAAATCGGCTCTATAGTACTGTAATGTAATAGGTTTATAATACTTTTCACACAAATGATACATAAAAAACAAACAGACACACAAAAAATAAAACATTTTTAATCTTGCAGTGCAGTACAGTACCTTGGAAAGTACGGTAGTACAGTACAACAGCTGGCATCCAGGGGCTGGCATCGAGCGAACAGGCAAGAAGAGTTACTGACTGGAGGAGGGAGAGGAGGTGGGACATGGTAGAGCCGAAGGATCGGCAGCAATAGGAGACAGAGGGCAAGCAGCAGTTTCACTCATTCACATCCTGGGCTTGAAATAAAGATACTGTACTACTGCACTCTATACAGTACTGTACAGTAAAGTACACAAAAGCACACCCACTTGTAGAGGATGCGAGCATGTGACAATGTACACCAGACACATGAGCTAACTTACATGATTGGACATGCGAACGCATGTTCGCATCTTTGAAAGTTCACAACTTGAAGGTTCGTATGTAGGGGACTTACTGTACTCCCCTTGGGAGTGGTTCAGAGGATTAAATGTGAAGGGTGTGGTACACCCTCAGGCCCATGGGAGGTGATCTATATAGTTTCCCTGCTCACTTCATGTTACTCAGGCTCTCAGGTTGCAAGCAACAATCAGAGGAAGTGTTTGGAAGGACACGGGGTAGCTCATGGAATTGCAGGGATTGGACAAGAGGGGATTCCAGGCTACCCTGGGGAACTGGGTGGCAGCAGCCGAAGGCAACCTCTGCCCGGCTTGCTGCTTGACAAGGTGACCCCAGCTGGCTCTCATTCTCTGTGTTGGTCTCCTCTGCTGTCAGGTTCCAGGAGAAAGGATCTGACTGGCCAGGCTGGCATCTGGCTAGTCCCAGCTGGCCAGACTCAGCGGGGGATCCAGCTCCCCCCGGGTGGTCCCGGGGCTGCTCCTGCAGGAGGGGGAGTGAATGCTGGGCAGCTGGGCCCTGGCTGACACTCCTCCCTCCATGGTGAAGGGTGGGTCTGGCCGGAGAGGAGAGGGGCTCCCCCACCAGCCTCCCGAGGGGTATGATGTGCTATGTGTGTCTGGTCCTAGATGCCGACAAGAGGATCAAGGTGGCGAAGCCAGTGGTGGAGATGGACGGCGATGAGATGACCCGTATTATCTGGCAGTTCATCAAGGAGAAGGTAGTTCCCTCCCGAAGTGGGCGGCCTTCCACATGGCCGGCCGGGCTCAGTGTTCAGTCCCCACTTCGGGTCCCCAGGGTTCACCCGTCACCCTGGTGGGCAGGAGCAGTCCTGATTTTCCCCTTCCGTCCACCCTTCTGTCATGTCCAGACCACTCATGGCTCTTAAGACGTCAGGCAGGGGACTGTCCTCAGCCATCCGTGTCACGTGCTCGTGCCAAAGCCAGCATGTTTTCAAAACTGTGTGCAGATTCAAGCCTGACCCTGTATCATGTCGTTTTTTTGTTTTTTTCATTTGTTTTGTTTTTTTCAAACTCGTGTTTCAGCATGAATTGACTATCCTTCGGGACTTTCTTCTTTTCCTTTTTTTAATTTATTTTTTATTGGAGTATAGTTGAATATATCATCTTGATCTCCTACATTCCTATGTGCACCCTTGAGGGAGTGAGAGAAGAACAGGGCCGGAGTGCGGGGGGACCACATCATTAACCTTTCCTTAGCGGTTCAAGGATGTCATCGCGAGTTGTGGCGTGGGGTCTGTTGGAGGACAGTGATATGTTTGAGCCACCATGGCAGACGGTTCCCAGGGTGGCTGCTTGGCTTCTCCAAAGTCGCTGTGGGCTGGGTCTGCCTGGGAGAGCACCTTGTCCATGTGCCTGTCCCCAAGAAGAAGGTTGAGAATCACCACTTCTGAGTGGGAATGAAGAGGGAACCCGCTGTATAGAGAACCCTAGATGCACTTGGAGTTGGGGTTTGGCTGAACTGATGGGCCACCGCAGGGGGGGTGTGGTCCACGCTAGGGGATGAGCCCTCCGAGGGGCTGCAGCCTGGTCTGCCGGCCTCTCTCCAGAGCCCCGGCCTCTTGCCAGCTTTGACCAGCCCACCGCTGGCCTTTCCTCTTCCCTGCCCTGACGGGGTGTCCCCTGCCACCGTCCCCACATGACCCCGAGTCACAGTCATCTGGGCTGATGCCAGGCCCCGGCCGTCTGTCTCTAGCTCATCCTGCCCCATGTGGACGTCCAGCTCAAGTATTTTGACCTGGGGCTCCCAAACCGTGACCAGACCAATGATCAGGTCACCATCGACTCCGCGCTGGCCACCCAGAAGTACAGCGTGGCTGTCAAGTGTGCCACCATCACCCCTGACGAGGCCCGTGTGGAAGGTGCGAGGGGCGCGGGGGCGGGCGGCTGGGACAGTGCGGGCTGGGAAGTGACCCTGGTCTCCCTGCGAATGCCCAGCACACAGCGGAGCCTCCAAGGTTCCTGTGGAGGAGGCTGGGGAGGGGAGGTTGAGGGCTGGCCTGGGTTCCACAGTTGGGGGTGGCAAAGCTGGGGCCAGGGTCTGTGTCCCCTGCTCCCAGGCTGGTGGTGTTTCTGCTGTGCCGTGTGGCTCTGGCCAGTGTGGGTGTCACTGGTCACAGAGCTGATGCTGACACTGTCACAGTGAGGACAGCCTCTTTGGGCAGCCTGCCCCCCTGGCCTCCTGGACTGCTTTGCAGGCAGGTTTACAGAGAGACTCTGGGGCCCCCTCTGTCCAGGGTAGTGCTGGGTGTCAGGCCTGTGTCCTTCAGAGGCTCGGAACGTCCTTCGTGTCCCGCCACTGTCTTGGCACTGCAGGTCTGCCCTTTGCCTCTGTGGCCGTGGAGCGGTCTCAGGTGCCCCACCAGGCTTGGACAGGCCTCTGGTCCTCGGTTCTGGGGGCTGCTCTCGAGGGTTCCATGAAATGGCACCAGTGTGTGGGTAAAGGATCCGGGTTTGGGAAATTCAAGAAAGGGTGGTTTCAGAACTTGCAGAGTTCTGTCTCCCCACTTCCTGCAGTATGAGGGGCCTTAAGGAAACCTTCAAGACATCTCCAAACTCTGCAGGCCTCCTCCTGTCAGGCAGGTTGTTCCCGACCTCAGGGTATGGAATCATTTTAGTGCTAAGCTCTTTCAGCTGGTTTTCTTTGATTTCTCCTGAACCCTGGGATTCATACATCCCCACTTTATGGACAAGGAAGTAGAGGGTCACAGTCTTAGTAATTTAGGCTGAACCCAGCGGTGAGTGGCAGTGCTGGGGCTAGAACCAGAGCATCTGGAGTGAGGCCGCACACTGCCAGGTTCATCAGACAGCTATGTCCAAGTGTGATGTGGGAATAATAATAACTGACAGAGGGGACTTCCCTGGTGGTCCAGTGGCTAAGACTCCATGCTCCCAATGCAGGGGGCCCAGGTTCAATCCCTGGTCAGGGAACTAGATCCCACATGCATGCCGCAACTAAAGATCCTCCTGCATGCTGCAACTGAAGATCCTGCATGCGGCAACGAAGATCTCGCGTGCCACAACTAAGACCCGGTGCAGCCAAAAAAAAAAAAGTATATATATGTATATGTATATACATATATGTGTGTGTGTATATATATATATGTGTGTGTGTGTATATATATATATATATATATGTATATATATAAAATAACTGACAGAGCCCTTACCATGTGCCAGCCACTGTTCTAGGTACTTTACACATGCATGCATTTAATCCTCACGACAACCCAAAAGGCCAGGTGTTTTATCAGCAATTTCATTTTATGGCTTAAGTTCAGCCACTTGCCTAAGGCTGACAGTCAGAGGTGGTGCCACAGCTGGACCCTGAAGACAGGAAATCTGATTCGGGAGCCCACGTGCACACTCTAGACTCTGCTGCTGCTTCCCCGCAGATGATTTTTAGGACCCCCATCTGTGTTCTTGCTTGGGGTTCAAATTCTGGTTGGAAGGTGGGGGCTGCAGTGGGGCCACTTCATCTTTGTCCTCATAGAGTTCAAGCTGAAGAAGATGTGGAAGAGTCCCAATGGAACCATCCGGAACATCCTCGGGGGGACTGTCTTCCGGGAGCCCATCATCTGCAGAAACATCCCACGCCTCGTCCCTGGCTGGACCAAGCCCATCACCATTGGCAGGCACGCCCACGGCGACCAGGTCGGCCACGGTGGGAGTGGGGCTCCAAGGGCCTGGGTCCCGCATCTGGAGCACTTGGCCTGAGCCACCCTCTCACCTCTGCAGTACAAGGCCACAGACTTTGTGGCTGACCGGGCTGGCACATTCAAGATCGTCTTCACCCCAAAGGACGGCAGCGGAGCTAAGGAGTGGGAGGTGTACAGCTTCCCCGCTGGTGGCGTGGGCATGGGCATGTACAACACGGATGAGGTGAGCAGCGGCTCCCCGGCTCCCTCCCCCCACGCCTGTCTCTCCATCTCCAGCCACATCGGGTTGGTGGTTCTGACTATTCCTGCATCGGTGGCCTGAAGGTCTGAGGCCTGAGAGCAAATGCATCTTAGGTGTGTCCGAGGGCCCTGCGGTGGGCCCGGTGTGGAGGGCTGTCCCACTCCTGCCCAGCCAGGTGCTTGTGCTCCCCACCATTCCTGCACTCCCTCTCGGGTGCGTCCTTGGGGGCACATTGGTGGTCAGCTCTTGGCTTACAGCAAACTGGGTAAGCACTTCTTCCCCTCCCTACCCCCACCTCTTGGCTTTCCTTTCCTCTGTGGTTGGGCTCACTCTCAGGCTGTGAAGAAGTGGCCACCAGTAGCTTCAGGCTTATTGCTGCCAGCCTGGCTACCCTATCAGAAAAGAGCCCCGCCTTTTTTTTTTTTTTTTTTTTGCTGCACTGTGGCATTCAGGATCTTAGTTCCCGGACCAGGGATTGAACCCATGCCCCCTGCAGTGGAAGTGTGGAGTCTTAACCACTGGACCACCAGGGAGGTCCCGGAAAAGAGCCTTTTTGCTCATGATTCCAGCAAAAATACAGGCCTGGGTCACATGGCCATCTCTGAGCCAATCATGGAGGCCCAGGGGAGGAAGGGCTCTGATTGGATAAGCCCAGGACACACTATCAAGTCTAGAGACGGGCAGGTGGGCTGAGGGCATTAGCCCCACCCCAGCCATATGGTCTAAGAAGTGGGGAGGGTGGTAGCTTTCCAAAGCAGTTGGTGGGGCTACTTCGTCCCAGAAATTGGGAGGGGGATGCTGGGCCAGTAGAAACAATAGATGCTCACTCCAGGGAGGCTGGGTTAACCCCGGCTGCCTGCGAGGGTCCTGTGGAGGGAAGGGATGCCGTTCCCAGGGCCTGGGCCCGCCCTGGGGGACCACACCAGGGACCTCTCTCTCCCTGCAGTCCATCTCGGGTTTTGCGCACAGCTGCTTCCAGTATGCCATCCAGAAGAAGTGGCCACTCTACATGAGCACCAAGAACACCATTCTGAAAGCCTATGACGGGCGCTTCAAGGACATCTTCCAGGAGATCTTTGAGAAGTAATGGCCCCTCCCTTTAATACTTCTCAGGGACGCCATGGCCCTTCTTCCCTGTCCCCTCAGCCGCCCTTACCCACCCAGAGAGATGGCTGTCCCAGTGCATCTGTCTCAGCTCTGAGGCTCAGGGAGGGATCCCCAACCTGTCAGCCTCCCGCTCTCTCCCCACAACAGGCCCTTTTGCTCCCAGGCACTACAAGACTGAGTTCGACAAGAATAAGATCTGGTACGAGCACCGCCTCATTGACGACATGGTGGCTCAGGTCCTCAAGTCTTCGGGCGGCTTTGTGTGGGCCTGCAAGAACTACGACGGAGACGTGCAATCAGACATCCTGGCCCAGGGTACGCTAGCAGCACCTGCTCCCTGCGGGGATGGACTGTTGATTTTCCCTAGCTGGGGGGATTTTCTCCTTCGGGGAGAACACTTCTCTAGCGGAGCAGCAGGACTGGGGCTTGCCTGCTCATTTCAGAGTCTCCTGTGGACAGCAGGGGCCAGGGGCTCCCTGGTGTCTGAGTGAGGAAGGATCCTAAGTTAGCTTTGGACTGGGGTATTACTAGGGCTGCCGTTCCAGAGGAAGGAGGACGTAGGAATTCAGGTGCTAAAGGGCTAGATGTGTTAGCCCTGAGGTTGTTCCTGTCCATGAAAGGGCCAAGTGACTCTGCTTGGCTCCAGGTTTGGACTAGGTTTGGCTCTAGTAGAAAAAGGGGAGTAAGCACAACCGGATGCTCTTTACATTACAGAGAATTTGTTTTGCACAGTAAACCTTTTGGATGTAGGAGAATATTGGGGATGATGCAAACCCCCAGGCCCCAGAGCATCCTGAAACACAAATTGGGTTGCAGCAGAAAGCCTGCGTGAAGCTGTTAGGGAAGAACAGAAAGAAATAGCCCAATTGTATTGGGAATGAGAGCAGGAAAGAGTGGGAGGAGGCCACATGTATCCATAGCGAGTGGAAGAGAAACCAGGCTCTGTGAGAGGGGGCGAGGTCTAGCTCCTGATAAGGAGAAAAGTGAGGCCCACGCCAGGTTGTGATGAAAAGGCAGAGGGTCTCAGTGCTTTATAAAAACCTTTGACTTTATTTTGAAAAGTTTGGTGTGATCCTCTCACTAGAACAATTCCCATCTAGGATGGGAGCATGAAAAGCCCTAGCAGACAAGAGAAAGGCGTGAAAGGTACCCTTAAGTGTATGAAGATTGGTGAGTGTGAAGGTCCCAGGTGCAAATGGAGAAGGGATTCCCCCTTCCTCTGCCCCAACAGCAAAAATTCTTACACAAATAATTTTCCTCTAGAAGTTGCCCACTTTTTCTTTCTTGGGCATTCAGAATTCTTATTTTGGTGCTGTGGGGGTGCTTTTGAAAACTAGGAGACCTTGGCCACAGAAAAGGTTGACATCTGGATTTGGGAAATCTTGGAAATAAATCACAAAGCTTTAAAGTGGCCTGAAAGAGCAGATAAAGTGATCACTGTGAAACAGCTGGCTGCAGGCTTTATTCTTTCTGCTTGAATGAGCCTCCTGGTCACCAGCCAGGGTGGGTGGGCAGAATTTTGGGGGATCTTATGCCCTGGGGGGACCATAGACTCTGGGGCACCTGGAGGTAGGGGATGCAGAATTATGCTAACAGGCTGATGACAGCCACCTCTGAGTGCCCCTCTGCCCTGTACTGGGCCCTGGAGACCCAGGACAACTGTAGACAAGCCTGAAACAGTCTCTGTTCTCCCAGTTATAGGTGGGGGTGGGTGGAGACACAGCAAGGAAGCAGCTACAACAGCTGGAGGGCAGGTGGGCTCAACCCCAGTGGCCTGAGGAAAGGTGCCGGCACCGAGAGGATGTCTTCCTACTTTCCAGGCTTTGGCTCCCTTGGCCTGATGACGTCCGTGCTGATCTGCCCGGATGGGAAGACCATTGAGGCTGAGGCTGCTCATGGGACGGTCACGCGCCACTATCGGGAGCACCAGAAGGTGAGTGCGAGGACCGTGGCCTCATGACCATCTGCCCCCGGGGCCCGAGCCCACTGGCCCTGAGGGCTGGGAGCACGGGCCTGGTCCTGTCAGTCTAGAGGTGGGCAGCTGTGTCCAGGTGGCCCTCTTGTTGGCTGGTTGGCTCTTCATCCCCCTGTGACCCCTTCCCCCAGGGCCGGCCTACCAGCACCAACCCTATCGCCAGCATCTTTGCCTGGACGCGTGGCCTGGAGCACCGGGGGAAGTTGGACGGAAACCAGGACCTGATCAGGTGAGTGCAGAAGGAGCGCCTGAGGATCTGGGCAGGTTATGGGCCCTGGCTTCACACAGCTGGGGTCTCACTCTGCCCTGTCCCCTGCAGGTTTGCCCAGACCCTGGAGAAGGTGTGCGTCGAGACAGTGGAGAGTGGAGCCATGACCAAGGACCTGGCGGGCTGCATCCATGGCCTCAGCAAGTGGGTGGCCTGGGGTAGAGGGCAGGGCTGGCCTTCTGGGACCTCGGGGTCAGGTGGAAAGAAGCCCAGGGTCCTTCTTAGAGGCCTCCTCCTGAGTTAACTTAGCTGCCGGGGGCAGGACAGGTCCATGGCCCTGGGGGATGGCTCGGGCCAGCCTACGCACACCAGGCGCAGCGAGTGGGTCCAAATCCCTGAGGCTAGCTGCTCAGAATGTTTCCATCCCCTGCTGCACCCATCTCCCAGCTTCTCCCCAGAGAGCTTGTACCTAGTTGCCCACTCACCTGGAAAAGCAAAGACAGGCCTTACTGGGTTCCTGCCGAGTTTGCTGTGGCCTCTTGACCGTTGGCTCCAGGTGCCTCTGGCCTGTAGACCTCCCCGTGACCGCACGAGGGGGCTGCCGTCCGGATGCCTGAGCTCAGGCTCTGCCCTGGGAGGGCCCGGCTGGAGCGGCCCTCACGTGCAGGTGCTCTCTTGGCAGTGTGAAGCTGAACGAGCACTTCCTGAACACCTCGGACTTCCTGGACACCATCAAGAGCAACCTGGACAAAGCTCTGGGCCAGCAGTAGCGGGTGGGAGCGCTGCTGGCTGCCGTGGCGGCCGGGCTGGGGCCGAGCGGGTGGCCACAGGTCCCCCCCAACCCCGACATGCCCCCGCAGCGGAGGGTGAGCCTCACACCCCCTCTTTGGAGGCCTTTCTCGGGGACACTCTTTTTTATAAGCAAGATGTTTTTAAAAGTATCTGTGTGTTTCCCCTCATGGTGACATGAGGCAGGAACGGTGTGTTTTACCTCAGCCAGTGGTATGTTTTGCATACTGTAATTTATATTGCCCTCGGAACACATGGTGCCGTATTTAGCTACTAAAAAGCTCTTCACAAAACAGTCTGCTGTGTTCGTCCCTGAGGGGAAGGAGGCAGCTGGGGCCTAGAGGGAGAAGCCCTCAAAGGGCTGGCGGATTCCCCCGGGGGCTGCCCGGGGTGCCTTGGGTCACAGCAGGCCTCTGTCCAGTCAGGGGGCCACCGGGGGGAGGGGACCAGGCAGAAGGCCTGTGGGTTCCCTGGAATTTCCTAGCACGACCTGGCTTCTGTATCCTCTTTTCCATTTTGAGATTGTCACTTCCGATAGAGTACGGTTATATATATATATTTTTTCCTTTGATAGTTTTAACTTTCTAAACGTGCCCAGACCTCTTTATTTGCGTTTCTCAGTCCTCGAAACAGGTCCCACACAGTGGCCGCCTCAGTTCTCTTCCCCACGGCTGCCGGGGACTCAGGCCTGGGCCTGTGAGTGCGGCCCCCATGTGGTCCAGGCTAGTGAGTCCCAGACTTGGGTTCTTCTTCACCATTCTGTGGCAAAACTTGGAAAAGTAAGTTTATGAAGTTGCTATAAAGCTAAACAGATCCAACTTAAAGGGCTATCCTTTATTCGGGGATTATGTTCTACTTCTGGTGTTAAAATGTCCTAGGGAAGAGTTGTGTCTTTTTTTTTGGCCGCATGGCTTGCCGGGTCTCAGTTCCCTGACCAGGATCTGCAGTGAAAGCGCAGAGTCCTAACCATTGGACAGCCAGGGAATTCCCGAGTTGTGTCATCTTGACTTGAGAAAATAAATACTTGGCAACCCAAAGTCCATTTCCCACATTTGGGTGGGCTCTCACGTATTCTGAAACCCAATAGCTGGGAGCCTTGGTAGCTTTGAGATGGGCTTCAGCTGCCCACCTCCACTGACAGCTGCCTTCTGCGCTAAGACCACTCTTCCTCAGTAATCACTGGACTCCCGGCGCTCTAGGAGGAAAAGCTGGCGTAATGACTCTGGCTGGCCCAACTCCTGGGGGGAAGCTCAAGGTTTCCGGCCTCTTCCCCATCAGTAACGAAGGGCTGGCAGCTCCCCAGAAGGCACAGCCTCTGAAGCCCAGTCTGGCATCGGGAGCTGGCTTCTGTCCTGGTGGCCTGTTGGTGGGGAAGCGGCTTTTTCTCTTCGAGTGGTGGGAATTCTGGGGCCTTGACCTGCGCCCCTTTCTCACGGGCTTGGAGCTCTGCAGGTGGCCATTCTAGTGCAAAGGATGGGCTGGGGCTCCTCTGGGCCCCCAGAGAGGGAAGCCTTGTAGGGAGCTCCTTCTGAGGGAGGGGTGAGGACCGGGTCCCCAAGAACCATGGAAAGAAGCACTCGCAGTCACCTCACTAAAGAATATTCATTTATTTATAATTATTGCTAAGTAAACTTCTCTTTTAAACAGGAACATAAAAACACAGTAGGGCTTTGCACAAGTGGAATTTCTAAACAGTTGGTTTGTATACACGTCAAAATAAGTTAGAATGGGATTTGTCCAGGAGTTTCCAAGTCACCCGAGAGGCTGCACGCCTCTTTTGAAAAGGTTGGGGTGGGGTGGGGGTGGGGACCGGAGCCTTGCCAAGACCACCGCCCACCCAGCTCCAATTGTGAGTTGTGCTGCTTCCTTCTCTCAGCCTTGCCCAGGTCCAAGGCACAGGGCATGGGGGGCGTTCAAGTATTGAACCTTGCAGAGGGCTGGTGCTGATGGCGGGGCTGGGGGCAGAGAGGAGAGCCCCACCCTGGGGGCCAGACCGTCTCTCATGGGTTTCCAAGACCAAGGCCACTGCACTGGCAGGGAAGAGGAAGAAGAGGAGGTACAGGGTTCTTTTTGGTACCAGGGGAGAAAGAAGTTGTGGGAAGAGGTAGTTTGCGGGGATGATGCTTCTGCTCAGCAGGAGAAAATGTCTTCTACAGTGACGGGGTCACTGCCACCTGAGGGTCATCATGGCGGGCACCTGGGAGGCTGGGGGGCCTCGGGGTCTGGAGAGCCACAGTCGGGGCGAGGCTCCCGTGAGCCCCAGCCCTCTTATTTGCTGCTTAGCATGAACTCTAGCAGAGAAGGAAGGGGCACCTGGCTGCCTGATCCCGAGGCTACCTTGTCCTCCCCTCCGTCCTGATCTCAGCCACCCTGAGGCCTGGCTTGGTCCTTCACTAAGGATACGGCCTTGGGGGCACCTCCCTCCTCAGCCGCTCCCCGCTTCCTGGTTTCTGGGCTGAAGCTGGTGGCTTCACCTCCTGTGCCTCTGGGAATGGCCTTGCCTGCTCCCCTCCACGGAGGCTGCAGGGGGCGAGTGGGTGGGCGTCTGGGTGCCCCAGCATTCCTGAATGTGCTCTTTCACCGCCCTGGGCCTGCAGTCTTCAGTTCCGGGGCAGGAGCTGGCGCGGGGACCGAGGAGATGAGAGCGGGCTGGCGAGGGAGCGAACCGTGGGCTGAGCAGGGGCGGCAGCCCGGGCCGCTGCTCTGGGTGGTGCAGAGCAAGTCACTAGCCGGAGGAGCTGGGAGAGGGTGGACGGCCTGCCGGGCTCTGCCTCCTCCTGCCTCTCGCCTTGGCCTCCGGAGGCTTCCTGCCAGCAGCTGAAGCCCCAGGGCCAGACCGACAGTGCCTTCCGAGCCCGAGTCCCGCCAGGGCAGGCCACGCTGCTCTTGGTTGGGGAGGCACAAAGCACGCACAGCACACGAGAAAGCTTCCGCTGGCAAAAAGAAAATGATCTCCATCAGAAAAGATAATAGGTGACACAGAGTTGGAAAGGAGAAAAATAAATTACCTTCAAAATACCCCCCTTTGCTCAAAAAACCTTTTTTTTTTCCCTCTATGGTCTTCATTTTCCTTTTTAAATATGTTGCTCTTCCTGGGACCCTGCTGACTCTTGGCTGTCCCCATCCTCAAAATGGATACTTATTAGACCTTAAATAAGAGGAAAACTCCAGGCCCCCACCCCTACATAGGCCCTCCTTGGCCTCCTTAAGGACAGCCCCTCTTGGTCCCCAACGACCCCATCACTGGTCCCCCCACTCAAGGGGCCTCCATCTGTCTTTGTTAGTGTGTGTCTGACGCAAGGCATGTCCTGGCTTTGTCGGGGGACCCTGGGGTGGTGCCCCACTTCGAGACAGAACTGGATAACAGTTTGCTGAAATCCACTTTAGGGACGCCCACTTCCAAACAGGGCTGTAAGATGCGAGGCTTCTGGGGGTCGGCTGGAGAGGACGGTAGCTGGGGGTTGGGCTACACCCCGCTTTCCTAAGGCCAGGACCAGGCCGCATGCACACCTGGCTGGAGGAGAGAGCGGGAGGCACCAGGAGGTAGAAGGCAGAGGGCCCTGCCTGGCTGTCCATGGACAGGGTGGGGGAATGGGCTCTGGGCCTGGGCTTTTTGCAGCCCAGGGGCCGGTGGGGGGTAAGGGTGGGGGGCAAGGCTGACCAGCACAGGAGCTCAAACATCCCTAGAGGCAGGAGAGGGTCCAGAGGAGAAACAAGACATGGCTCAAGAGATCTCCCTCCAGTGACAGGAGCCCCGAGGAGCCATCAGGATGGCCCTGCCCACACGGGCCGCCCCAGCTCTGCTGGGCCTGGAGAGACTAGAGAACCTATGCCCTTGTGACCTGTCCCCAGACGGCCCCCATCTGCATTTCTCCCACAGCAGCAGGCCAAGGAGACCCAGACCTGGGCCTCCCGTGTTACCCTTCCTTCCCTAGGATGCCTGGGGCCTGTGCCTGGTTCACAGCTGAGGCCAGTAGTACAGTCTCCATTTGGTCTACAAGTCCCTAGTGGTGCAAACGACTGAGTGGGAGGGAGGGCTCAGGACAGTGGGGCAGTAGCTTGTTTTTCAGCTGCAGGAGGTGCAGCCTGCAGCACATGGGTCTCCCCCCACGCCCCACGCCCTCCTTGCCCCGTCCTGGGTGGCCTGGCCTGTGCTATAGCACGTTGTAGTAGGCCATCTCTTTCATGGCCTGTTCGGTGAGGACGCTGGCCTCGGCGCTGCTGTCCACACCGGCGTAGGCGTAGGCGTTCTCCTCGAAGTCCTCGATCTCCTGCTGGCTGTCAAGCTCGGAGGGGTCGGTGCCCGTCAGCTCCATCATGGGGTCTGCAAGAGAGGGCACAGTTAGGCCTGGATGCTGCCTGTGGTCACTCCCACACGGGAAGCAGAACTAAAGAAGTCATTGCCAGTCACTGCTTCCAAAAGACTCTCAGCTGCCTCCTCTGCCCTCCTGCTCTGGGAGGCCCCCGACTCCCGTGGCTTCTCAAATGTGTGCCGAGTGGGTACAGGCTTGGACTTGAACTCTTGGGGTCATCCCTCTCTTGCACCTCCTGAGTCACTAAGCCCTTATTTATTCTTCGCAACATTACTCATTAGTCTCCTTTGCCATATGAAAGCCTCCTGTACTATATCATGTCTGCAATACCACTCGTTTGGCACCTACTGTATGCCAGGCACTTCACATATATCATCTCATGAATGCTCACAGCAACCCCGTTTAGGAGATCAAAAGGAAGTTCAGAGAGGTTAATCACCTTGCCAAAGGGCACCCAGCAAGTGCTGTTGTTTTGATCCACTGTGCAACTCTACCTCACTTGGCTGGAGGGCGCTGTTTCTCCTCTGACCTGGCGCCAGTTCTACCCAGTGGTATCCTCAGGCCTAGCTCTCCAAGGCCAAGCACTCAAGGTAGGTTAACAAAGACGATGAGATAAAAACTCTAAGAGGCCTCTTGTAATTTTATCAAATTGAAATCTTTTATAAAGCTCTTACTGTTGGAACAAAAGCCAGATAGAAAACTCCACAAAGGAGCTTGGGTGGGGCTGCCTTCCAATGAGTTATGGAGGGAGGGAGGCCCAGGGTGTGACCTGGGGACCTGGGAGTCTTGCTGGCAGGGACTGTGGCTGAGCCCCAGTGTGCATTCTGCCCCTGTCCATCTGGGATATGTGATGTGTGTTTGGGGAGAAATGGACCCCAGCCCAGGGGTAGCCCTGATGAGTCTAAGGCAGGGTTTTCCAACCTTGGCATTATTAACATCTTGGGCCATAATTCTTTGTTGTGGGGGACTGTCCTGTGCATTGTAGAAGGGTTCCCAGCATCCCTGGCCTCTATCAGCGAGATGCCAGTAGCATTGCCCCCGCTGTGACAACCAAATGTCTCTAGACATGGCCAAATGTCCCTGGGGGGCAAACTCACCCCCAGTTGAGAACCACTGGTTGAAGGGTAATCCCACTCATTGCCAATGAGTGGCTCAGGGTTAGGGATGGGACCCAATTCTGGCCAGTGAATCATGAGGAAAGGCCGCTAGTGAGTTCTTAGAATGTTCTTATTAGTTTCACAGAGCAAAGGAGAGCAGGCTCTTACTCTTCCAATGGAGGTGAACAAGGAAGCATATTGCCCTAAAGGCCACTGGCAGCTATTCTGCGACTATGAGGAAAAGCACAGCTAATAATGTGGACAGAGAGAGGGAGCCTCACCCTGTCATTGTCGAGGGGCTGAATCAGCCAACTTTGAACACAGCCTGGACTACAAGTCATTTCTTAATTTATTGCTTTACTGTTTAAACCAGTCTGAATGGGGTGTCTCTTACTTGTGCCCATAGCATCTGACTTTATAAAATGAGGCCAGCTGTACCAAATCTCTTTCAGTTTAAATTTTATTTATTTATTTTTTTGTGGCCGCACGCACCACACGGCTTGCGGGATCTTAGTTCCTTACCAGGGATCAAACCCCGGCCCTGGGCAGTGAGAGCATGAGTCCTAACCACTTGACCTCCAGGGAGTTCCCTCAGCTGTACCAAATCTTATAGCCCCTAGGCACTTTCTTCCTCAAATCCTAGTGCCACACCTTCATACCATATAGTTGATTAAAAACAAGCTAAATAAAGACCCTGGGAAAATTTCTACCTCTGGGTCTCTGTTATCCTCCCAACCTCCCTTTATTAACTCTATTTGGCCTGTCCAGTTGGCCCCAGGGAATACTCTGTACCATTTTTTACAAAGATGTTGATCTACCTCCTGAATTACAGTCCTATCGTTTATTGGGTGGTTCCATCTAGACTGTAGGCTGCCTTCCTCCTGCACAAATGTCAAGCCTGAGCTTCTCAGACCAAGGTTATACGTGAGTGGTGGGTGGACCTGGGCCCCAGCCATTCCCGTGCCAATCCCTGCTTTACTTTCTGTCATCTGGTACAATCAGGAACAAAGCAACCCTAGGCATCCCTGGTCAGGTGCTGACCTCAGGTGGAAACAGCTTAGGCGTTAACCACCCCCTGGGAGCGAGGTGTGCAGGGACAGCTACTTCCAAAAGGACCAGTCCTGCTTTGGTCCCTCCTGGTGGGTTAGCTACCTGGCATGTCCACTAGAGTACTGGCTCTCAAACTCTACTGCGCATAGAATGAACTAGGGTGCTTAAAAAAAAGTCCGGATCCTGGGCCACACGCCAGATCAGTTACATTCGAATCTCTGTGGTTGAGACTCAGGCATCAGCATTTTAAAAATTCTCAAAGTGATTCCAATGTGCAGCCAAGTTTGAGAACAGTTCTCTGGAGTCTAGGTCAGAGGTTCTCGAAGTGAGGTTCCTGACCAGCAGCTTCGGTTTGACCTGGGGAACTTGTTGGAAACGTAAATGATCCGACCCTACCCCAGACCCACAGAATCAGAAGCTCTGAAGGTGGGACCCAGCAATTTGTTTTAACAAGCCTGGAGTGATTCTCATGCTCCCTTGCTCAAGTTTGAAAACCATCACTTTATTCAATACTTCCTCAAACTTTCCGGTGCAAACAAATCACCTGGGGATCTTTTGGAAATGCAGAGCCTGATTCAGCAAGTCTGGGGTGGGGTGGAGCCTGCCACTCTAGCAAGATCCCAGGTGATGCAATACTGCTGGCCCTAGAACCACATTTTGGGTAAGAAGGGGCTACAGAGCAACTATATGCAGCCAACAGCGTTTCATCCTCACCCAGAATGGAAAACTGATGACACCTGTTTCTGCCAGAACACTCCCGGCCATTCACTGCTCCAAAACTAAATCAGGGTTATTGCAGCATCCCCCAGCATCCGATTGACTCCTAGAAAGTAACCTCACATGGCAAGTCAACTCACCCGGTGATTGTCGGGGCACATTCCCAGCTAATTTGTCTCAGAAGGAGCACCAGAAAGTCAAATAGCTCCAGACTATACAAGGAACCTTCCTGAAGTGTGGTTGGCTTCTCCTTCCTGTAGGATCTCTCAAGTGCCTCCTCCCCATGAGAGGCCAGAGCGACCACAGTTCTTCCAGTACTGACCAGTGTTGAGGGGAGCAGCTATCACTAACATGTAGGGATGTTATAACCAACAGCCAATGAAACCTCCACCGACTGCAGAGGTAAGGACACTTCTCCTGAGTATGTGGGCTACATTCTTTTTGGCAGGCACTACGAAGAATGTGACTGATTGTATATCCCTTTTTGCCTTGGCGACTAGGAAGCTCAGGGCTCCCCTCTGCATGCCCATAGGACCTCCCATGGTGTACTTGGGGTTGTGACCTCACCTGGCTCTCCCTTATCTTTACAGTTGCCAATTTTCCTTTTGTTACTTTCTTTCCCATCCATTTAAAAAAAATGTCATCTCTCAGTAATGATCTTGCATGAGTTACCTAACTTCTCTGTCCTTCAGTGCCTGCATCTGTAAAATGGCGATAATAACAGAGCCAACCTCACTGTGAGGGTTACGTGAGTTAATAAAGGCCTGGCACACAGCACTCAACAAGTTATTTTTATTATTGTTTATGTGAGCCCTCGTAAGTCCTCTGAAGAATACACAAATATCCCATCATTATCACCATGGTGACCCTCCAGGGTGCTCCCTCTCCAGACCTGAGCCCACCCCAATGAGGTCTCAGGCCTGGCCAGCCTCCCCACTCCCCGCACTGGACAGGAGGCTCCTGAGTGTGCCATGACAGTGCCGCTCCTGCTCTGTCCACTGCGTGTGGCCCACCCACCTTGGCTGTCCAGGCCGATGTCCATGACGCCGTGCTTGACCTTCATGTGCCGGCTCAGGTTGCCCTTGAGGTTAAACTTGCTGGAGCAGTAGGGGCACTTGAAGGGCTTGCTGCCCGCGTGCAGGTGCATGTGGCCCAGCAGGTTGTACATGCGGTTGAAGGACTTCCCGCACACCTGGAACACACCCCACCCGGCCTCATCAGCCTGGGAACCCGCGCTCTCCAGACCCCCAGCCACTCCTACCTCCACGGCTGGGCCGGAATCCCATCGGCTGTGGACAAGCACTCACTTCGTCCTTTCCTATGTGACCCCAGAGGCCGAGGACTGAGCCACTCCCTGCTGGTCACCGTTCCTGTGTGTCTGCCCCACGATCCCTGAGCTGAAGCTGTCAGAAACCCAGGGCTCGGATCTCCGGGTGCACTGAGTCTCGGGTCGGGGCTCTTTCCCTGCGGCTGTACCGTTACCTTCACCCCCTCCTCCAATTCTCAAAAAACAACCTCAGTAGCTTGTAGGACCTGAACCCTCACCGCCCACCCCAACCCCCAGAGCCCAGGCAGTTTCACCCAACCAGGGCTCCCTTGCCCATACCGGGTCCCGGCTGCTGCCGTCATGCTGAGGCCACACGTGGGGAAGTCCCACCTGGGGGCCCGAAGGCCTGGTACCTTGCATTTGAATGGCTTCACGGGCGAGTGTACAATCATGTGGGTCTTGAGGGTCTGCTTCTGCACGAAGGTCTTGAAGCAGATGTGGCACTGGTAGGGCCGAACGCTGGTATGGATCAGCATGTGCCGCTTCATGTTTGCCTGCAGGGTGAACTCCCGGCCACACACCTCGCACTTGAACTCCTTCACACCCTGTGCGGGGTGGGAGCGACGGTCAGGGCCACACAATGGACACAGGCTCTGGAAGTGCGTGCGTGTGTGTGTGTGTGTGTGTGTGTGTACCACAGGGTCAGTGCTTCTGGGAAATGACTTCCTGGGGATGTTCCAAACAGGGGCCACGTGTTTGAAATGCCCAGGAGGATGTTGGGGAAGAACCATTTACTATGGAAAGCATTCCAGTGATAGGGAGAGATCGGCTGGGTCTTATTGTTCTGACCCATACACCTGCTGTCTCCTGCCCAAGAGGGCAGGTGGATTTGTAGGTCTGCACCAGGGCACCGAGGCAAGCGTGTTCGTTTGCACGTTAATTCATTCATTAATTCATCAACCATTTACCAGGCACCTGCTATAAGCCAGCATCACATCAGGCACCAGAGGCCTCTGGCCAAGAAGTCACAGCCTTAGCCTGGGGGCCTGGATGGCTTCCTGAGGTCAAGATGCATGTATATATTTTTCACCTCAATGCTGTCTCTCAGTGGTCTTTTTGGTTCACAGACCCCTTTGAGAGTATGATTAAAGGTATGAGCACCCCAGGAAAAATGAAAAAACATTCAGGTCTGTGTAGAATTTAAAGAGTTCTCAAACCTCGGAGCCCGTCCGCGACCCCTGAGAGTGTATTCTAAGCTTCTCTTGTGATAAGAACAACCTGTAGCTCTTGTGGAACATAAAGCCTCTCAGGCCCCTCCCTGGAGATTCAAATTCCCACGAATTTTTAATCCCAACAGGTTCCACAGGTGATTCTTATCACTGATGGACTTTGGAACACAACCCCAGGAGACAAAGATTCCAAGGGAAAACCCTCTGGTTTGGATGGTCAACACGCTTTTCCATGGTCTGGAGGTGACCCCCAGAGCAGGACAGGGTGCTGTGTGCACAGGAAGCACAATGTATTGTCTGGGGAGAAAAGTGAGGACAAAAGTTCCTAGAACCCCAGTAATTTAGTAGAACTCCAGTGGCACAGACACATTTCTGTGGTCATAGCTGCTGTCCCAACTGCTTGTTTGGTACAAAGTTTCATGTTATAATTTAACAGTTCCCGGGTCTATTTCTCTCAGCAGACAGGCTGTGTCTCCTGTCTTGTATGCTTGCTTGACAGAGCGAAGATGATGTGTATGACCACGAAGGGGCCCTGCCCTTTGGGATGGTGTGCGCATGTGTAAACTGAGGCTGATAATGGGAATTTTTCAATTTTATCAGCCTTTGATTTTTGCTTTTGCCTTTTCTTCACAGTATTATTTCTCTTTTAACACTTTGTGGACTTGGGGGGGATTTTTAAGTCTCCTAGTAGAGGAGAAAGATGGCAAATATATAGCACGTGTACTTATCACTTTGCACTCTCCCCACCCTCAACCCCTGCAACCCCCAACTCCCCACAGGCGGAAAGAATCAATCATCTGGTTTTACAGCTGAGCCCAGATTCAGCTTCAGAATCCTTCTTAACATTACACTCTAGGTAGCTACACCAATTGAATGAGGAGCACCTGCAATGAAACCTAAGAATCACCTCTGATCCAGCAGAAAGAGTTCCCAGGGCTGGGAAAGGCTGGATTCTCGGCCTGGCAGGCTGTTTCTTCCCTACTCACCGTAGTGTCCACTGTGAGAGATAAGGACATGAGTTTGACCAGGAGTGTCTCTAAGTCCGCAATTATGGAGAGTGGCAGCTCTAGGCATGTTCAGCTTCAAAGAGTGAAGTTGGTGGGATTTGGGGTGGAAACCATGGGTCAGGACAAGTGCCAGAGTGGGACTGTGGGACCTGAGAGGCCTCATTCCCCTTCTGGATGTAAGAGCCTCTTAAAGGAGGTGACGTTGGCTGAAAGGCAGGGTGGCCAGTGGACTGAAGGAAGAGGAAGGTAGGGGAGAACTGGTCAAGTTTATGTCTAGGGACACAGTGGAAAAGGACAGTGTTGCTCCACCTTCTGTCCCCACAAGCCACTTTGCTTCATTTTGTCATATTCTAGAACCAATTGTACTTTTCCATAGCAAATATTTTTCCTTACATCTATTCCCTTTTTTTTTTTTTCGTTACGCGGGCCTCCCACTGCTGTGGCCTCTCCCATTGCGGAGCACAGGCTCCGGACGTGCAGGCTCAGCGGCCATGGCTCACGGGCCCAGCCGCTCCGCGGCATGTGGGATCTTACCAGACTGGGGCACGAACCCGTGTCCCCTGCATCGGCAGGCGGACTCTCAACCACTGCGCCACCAGGGAAGCCCACATCTATTCCCTTTTAAGATGAAATATATTTAGCATTTTCCTAAAGGGAAGGCACACAGCTTTTGATAGACTCGTGTAATTACAGGGAGCAAAGGAAGCCCTCTGAGCTTCTGACCATCTATCTCATCCACCTCCCCGTGGCACCCTGCCCTCTCTCCAGCCTTGGTCCTCCCAGCCACAAGATAGAGAATCAGCGATTCTCCAACTGTGCTCCTTGGGTCCTGCAGGGGTTCCTCAAACATTTCAGTTAAAAAGTTTTAAAATGAGTCAAGTTTTACTATTTAAAAAAACTAATTTCAATTACATTTTTTTCTAACACTCATCAAAAAAATATAACTATAAAAATGAGAGATGTTCACCACCTAAAAGATCTCAGGCAGTGCTTCGGGAAGCACTGGATGAAAGCACGGCAGGAGGAGAGGGCAGAGCCTCAGGCCTGGGGCCAAGCCCCCGGCGGGAGGCGGGGGGGAGACCCCAGGGGCCGGGCCCTTGCTGGGGGAGGCCTGTGGCGTCCTTACCTTGTGGGTGAGCGAGTGCTGCTTGAGGTGGTGGATCTGGCTGAACTCCATGCCGCACTCGGTGCACACGAAGGGCCGCACGTTCTGGTGCTTGAGCATGTGGTTCTGCAGCTGGCTGCGGTAGTGGAAGGACTTGTCACACTCGAGGCACTGGTAGAGGGTGGGGCCCTGATGCGAGGCCAGGTGGCGCTTGAGCTGGGTCAGGGTGGAGAAGTCCAGGCCGCACTCGACGCAGACGTGGCAGCGGCCGCTCTCGTGCTTCACCTCGTGGGCCTTGAGCTCGCTGGGGTAGGCGAAGCCGCGGCCGCAGAAGTGGCAGCTATAGGGCTTGACCTCCGAGTGCAGCAGCATGTGGCGCTTGAGGTGGCTGGTCTGCGTGAAGGCCTTCTGGCACACCTGGCACTTGTGCGGCCGGGTGCCCTGGTGCGTCAGCAGGTGTGTCTGCAAGTGGCTGGGCTGCTTGAACAGCTTGCTGCAGTGCGGGCACGAGTGAGGCTTGATGCCATTGTGGCCCAGGATGTGCGTCACCAGGTTGTACTTGGATGTGTAGGACTTCTCGCACATGCGGCACTGCCAGCGCTTCTGACGGTCGCCTGCCTCCACCAGGTACGAGTCGTCGATCTGCACGTTGATGTCCAGCCGGTCCAGCTGGGCCTTCTTGTGGCGTTCCACCGTCGAGCCGGCTGCGTCGGCCTCAAACTCGCCTGCCTCCTGCCACACGAAGCCCTGTTCCGGCTTCACGGGCTCCGGGGACTCCATGGTGGGGGCCTCAGGGTCGCTCAGGGGGGCCAGGTGCGGCGGCTCAAAGCCACACTCCGTGGGCAGCGCCTCCGGCCCGGGCAGCGCCATGCTGGGCTCGGGGAAGCCGTCCCGGGCTGGGTCAGGGAAGTGGGGGTCGAAGGGGGCTACGTCCAGCTCTGGCCGTGGGGTTCGGGGCAGGTGCCGCAGTGTCCGGGGCTTGCGGCTGAAGACGCTGAGGTCGATCATCTTGACAGCGCTGCTCTGCACCAGGGCCTCGCAGCCGCCACTGGCCACCTCGGTGGGGGCCTCTGCTGGGCCCGCATCCTTGTCGTCGCCGGGCACGGACACCTCGTAGACCTCCTGATCCTCTTCCTCCTCCACCTTCTCAAACTTGACCTTGGGCACCAGTCGCACGGGCGGCCGTGTCTTCCGCCGGGTGTGCTTCTCGAAGGCTGCCTCCACCTCCAGCACCTCCTCCTCTGCCGGCTCCTCCAGGGCCCGCCCGTTGCAGGCCAGCTGGTAGACATCTGGGCCCGGGGCCCGGGGCTCCCCCATGGCTGCCCCGGACAGCTCCGGCCCCAGGTCCGGGTAGAAGGCTTCGGCGCTTATGGTGGCTCCAAAGAGCTCATTTTCTGAGACCAGGCCCAGCACGGCGGCCTGAGCCAAGGACAGCACCACCACAGCATCCGTCTGTGTCCCTGAGTCCATGAAGCCCTCCATCCCGTGGCAGCTGGCTAGGAGGGCATCGCTGCAGAAGGAGAAGGGAACGTTAGCACTGCCGCTCAATGTTGCGCAGACAGACAACAGACAGACAACAGACAGACAACAGACACACTCAGCAAGGGCTCAGCCAGTTTTGGGCGTGTCTGTCCCTGACGCCTTTCTATTCCTGCCTTGGGAACAGGGCACACTTGTAATTATGGGGAGCAATGATAACCCTCTGTGTATCTGATCATTGCCATGTCCTCCATCTCCCAGTGGGATCCTGGGTAAGCCCTGCCCCCTTGCTGACCTCAGTCTTCCCATCTGTGATACAGGGTGGTTGGATTTCCTCAGTGGTTCTCAAACTATGTTCTGCATGTCCTTCAGGAGTTCCAAAAAAAAAAAAAAAAATCGGATCCAAAATTGCAAAATATAAAGATTCTGCTATTTTAAAAACCCATCTTCTCAAATGTAATATATACCTCATTCCTGCACATTCAGTAGGCCCACTGGCTTTGTTGCCAAGGTAAAATTAATTTTGCACAGACCTTGAGACTGTACAGTGAGGTGTTAAACAACTGTCACCATTTGTAACGGCTTGGCCATGTGAATGTGGTCTTTTGGGTTTTTTTTTTTAATATATTGGGCAAAAACAAGGCAACACACAAAAATCAACTAGGTGCCGAGGCCGATCTCAGACAGCAGCTACCTCCTGTCGGCCCTGATGCTAAATGACTGTGCCCATCACAACAGGTCACTGTTCTTGATTAGCTAAATGTTAGACATTTAAATACCTAAATTTATACCGTGTAAAATATAGCTTGTGGGGACTTCCCTGGTGGTGCAGTGGTTAAGAATCCGCCCGCCAATGCAGGGAATACGGGTTTGAGCCCTGGTCCGGGAAGATCCCACATGCCGTGGAACAACTAAGCCTGTGCGCCACAACTACTGAAGCCCGCGCACCTGGAGCCCATGCTCCGCAACAAGAAAAGCCACCACACTGAGAAGCCCACGCAATGCAACAAAGAGTAGCCTCCGTTCGCCACAAATAGAGAAAGCCCGCGCGCAGCAACGAAGACCCAACGCAGCCAAAAAAAAAGATATTAGTGGGTTTAAAAAAAAAACATGTATAGCTTGTGTCTGATTTGTACACTGGAATTCCATGTGAGATCTGATTTGAAAGAAGGGCTCCATGATGGCTACCAAGTTTGAGAAAACTGGCTGAAATGAATGCTAAAACTGGCTCCCAGGGCTTCCCTGGTGGCGCAGTGGTTGAGAGTCTGCCTGCCGATGCAGGGGACACGGGTTCGTGCCCTGGTCCGGGAAGATCCCACATGCCACGGAGCGGCTGGGCCCGTGAGCCATGGCCGCTGAGCCTGCGCGTGTGGAGCCTGTGCTCCGCAACGGGAGAGGCCACAACAGTGAGGGGCCCGCGTACCGCAGAAAAAAAAAACAACAAAAAAACTGGCTCCCAGGTTCACAGCTATGCTCTCTGATCCAACAGGTGTTTCTAAAAAAGCCAATGAGTCCACCTATCAGGGTCCAACCCACGGTGCATCAGCTTCCTGCCTTCATAGAGGCTCCCGGTGCACCAGTGCCCTCCGTGTAGCCCGGCCTTTGCACAGGGATTCTCCCACCCAGGTGCCCTTTCCCCAACCCCGGTGAGCTGCCGGCTCCTCCCACCAGCGCCCCAGGCTTCCCTCAAATTCCCCCTGTTCCTGGGGCTTCCCAGCCCTCCCTGCCAGCCCGGATGTGGAAGGGCCTCCTCCCTGGCCTGGGATACTCATCAGATTGTACCCCGCCTCCGGCTCAGTGCCCAGCACAGCACATCAGAGGCACCCCATAAGGAAGGGGAAAGGAAGACAGGACTGGGGTGGCTCCTGCCTGCCTTGCTGGCTCTTCTCCCAGGGTCAGGGTCAGGTGCATGGCCGGCGGCGGCCCTTCCTCAGGAAACCAGCTCCCGGCCTGGTGCCTCCCTCCCCCCACAGGCCAGAGAAGCTTCCCCTTCCTGAAGCCGGCTAAAAATAAAATACCCCAGGGAGGAATTTAGCCTCCTTGAAACAGACACTAAAGATTAAACTATTAAGCTTAAACCAGGGCTCTCATGGAAGGGGTCAGATGGAAGGAAACCTTTGGGTCCACCTGGAACAGGCTGGGGGGTTAGCCCTGATTTAGAGCCCACCTCCCACCCCCTGCTGGAAAGAGCACCCAACTTGAGCTTGGCCTCAAGTCCCAGCTCTGTCGTGTACAAGTGACTAAGCAAAGTCACTTCAAAGTCACTTCTGCGTCTCAGTTTCCCTGTCCAAAAATGGGGATGGAAACACCTACCCATGGGAGGGTTGTGAGAGCCCAGAGGTCAGAACATAGATGAAGGGGGTTAGTTAATTATAAAGCCCTCACCAGATGTAAAGCGTCACTATTATTTATCTGCCCAGATCTCTGGAAGCAGCCTTTTCTGATGAAAACCACAGAGCTAAGAGACTTCTCCATTCTGGGGCCCGAAATTCAAGCAAAGGTTTGGGTGATTCTGTGACAGCCTCTAGAGACTAAGAACTCATTCACTGATTAGTGCAGCAAATATTTGCTAAATCCCTGCTATGGGTCAGGCCCTGTGCTTGGAGATGTAAGGGAGATGAGGACACCCCTGTGGTGTCCAGAGATGACCCCTGTGCCCACCGGAGCCCCTGTGGGGGAGCATCACTGCCTTGGATGGCAGCGGCCCATCTGACACAGCGCCCAGCAGCACCCAGCAGCAGCCCTCGTGTCTGCTGTGGGTTTGAGAAAACAAGCAGTTCAGCACTTTTGTCTAGACTTCCTCAAAGGCAGGGCCAGCGGAGGGGAGGGACTGACCCTCAACAGCGGAGCCTGTGCTAGGACTTGGCCCTGGATTCTAAATTCAAATCTGGACAATATCCTTTTCTAGCTCAGGTATATCCTGTCACATCCTGAGCCTCAGTTTCCTCATCTCTGCGGAGGGGGATATAGTGCCTGAGTCCTGGGGTGCTGAGGAGATGAGATGAGGATGCCAGTGGAAATGTTAGTTCCCTCACCTGTGCTCTTCTTCTGGCCCCAGTCCCTGGCACCACCCCTCTTCTGGCAGCTGAAGGGAACGGGAGCAAAGAAACCCATAACATCACTCTACTGGCAGATGAGTCGGCGAAAGAGTCAGCCAATATCAGCCTGTGGGAGCTGGAGCACAGGTCTGCTGTGGTCCCCTACACGGAGGGTGATCATGTAACATTCCATCCCTGTTAGGAGGGACCTTCTAAGAGTGAAAGGGGCCACTCCCAAGGCTCGCACCAGGATCCCAGGTGCAAGCCGAACCTGCCCTTGGCCACCACGCATCCCCCTCCTGCAGGGACAGGTGGCAGGTTTCACTTTGGGGCTGAGGACTGGAGCCTGTGCCTGGGTGTAAACGGGGACCTGCCCACAGTCCTCGCTCTCAAGGGGTTCGAGCCCACGTGCGGGGACGCAGAGGTGCCAACAACTAACCACAAAGGTGGTGACTGAGTGCTCACCAGGTCCCAGGAAAGCCATTTCATCCTACGAACAATGCCACGGGGGCGGCGTGGGGGTGGAGGTAGTGAGCGCCACACTGCACAGCCCAGGAATCTGGGGCATAAGTACCAACAGCAAGCTCAAGAGTGCCCTGGCAGTGAGCGCAGAGCTGGGTCAGCACGCGGGCCCCATCCAGGCTCCACTGCATCTTCTGTGCAACCTGGGAGGTCACGTCATGGCTCTGAGCCCAGCCTCCTCAGCTCCCAGGTGCTGCCCTGCCCCCCTCAGGCTCCCAGGAGCCAGCAGCAAAGCTCGGGCAGGCTCTGGGCAAACCGCAGCGTAAAGCCTCAGACCTGTCCCTGCCTGGCTGGTCCAAGGCTCCGGCCGGACTGGGGAACTGCGGTCCCCCTCGAGGGCAGCCACAGCCCTTCCTTGGGTCTCCACTCAGAAGGAGACCTCCATCTCCTTTTCCTGGGAGCCTCCATCAACCCATCTGCCCATCTGGCCCGTCAGGCCCCTGCTTTCTTTTACTTGCCTGACCAGACACATATCACCCTGTAAATACATGTTTAAGGGGCTTATGGGGCTCAGTGTTCACTGAGGCAGCCAGGCAGGCTGTGTGTGTGTGTGCTCATGTGTGTAGGAGGGGCTCTGTTTGTTGCGGCAGAAGAAAGACGACAGAAGGAAGAACGAAGACAGAGGGAATCTAATTCACCTGCGTTTCGCATATGTGTCAGTCCGCCTATCACACACAGGGCCGGGGAGTGGGAAACTGGTGGCTCTGCAACCCTGGTGCCATTATTCCCCCTCCTCCTGGGCCATCTTTTTGGTCTCCCCCCTTCTCAGAGGCCACAACTCTCCCGTTTTATGTCCTGGCACAGGCTGCCCAGGGCAGGACGAGAGCCCGCCAGGTGCGCCCCACCTGTGTGCCAGGGCGGGCCCCACACCTCAAGGACCCTTTTGTCATCTTCCTGGGCCCCCCGTGGCACCTCCTTTCTCAGGGCAAGGCCTCTCTCCCCCCTCTTGTGCAGCGGGTTCAGAACAAAAGCTCTCTACGATGTCCAAGAGAAAGGGGAGCTCAGACCGCGCCGGGCTCTGCACAGCCTGGACTATGAGATGAGGGCGCATCAGAGCTGATGCAGCTCAGCCTCCTACCAGGACACCCTCGGTCTCCAGGGTGGAGAGAAAGGAAATGGCAAAGGCAGGGAAATAGAGGAAATGGAATCACTGCCTGATTGTAGTTTAAAGACTTGCACTGGGAGTAGGGGGAAGGGAGGCCATAGCAGAAAGAGAGTGAGAGTGAGAGAGAGAGAGAGAGAGAGAGAGAGAGAGAGAGAGAGAGAAGGGCTGTGGAGGCCAAGAAACAAAAGCAGGGGAGGGGGAGGGGAAGGAGTAGAGTGGAAAGAGAGGAGGGGACTTTGTCAGTGACACCAGAAGCCCAGGGCTGCCCTATTTCCCAGGGCTTAGCATCACCCCCTCCCAGGCCTGAGCGCCAGGCCAGCCCTGGGGAGTGACCCAAGTCTCATCCCCTGAGGCCCAGCAGGAGGTCTCCCCAACCCAGGCAGACACCCAGGTCCTCCAGACCTCTCACTGTTGCTTCATCTATTGCTGTACTATGGTTCCTGTAAACACTGACACAAGCTTGTCAAATGAATTAACGAGTGACTTGCTATGTGACCCTGGACAAGTCACCTGACCCTTCAGGGTCTCGGTTTCTTCATCTGTGAGATGGACACAAGAGGCTTCTTGGAACCTTGAGGGCAGGTTAATCCATTGGCTTACCTGCCTGTCTTCCAGGGTCCCCTCCCCAAGACGAGACCTTTTCTCATCCACACTGCTTTAAAAGATCATTTCCTCTCACTGAGACCCCCTTCAAGCACCAGGGGAGGGTCAGGGAGCTCAGAGTAGCTCTGGAACGCAGAGAGTGGGGCAGAGCACTTGAGGCCTGGTCTGGCCTGGGGCTGGCGGGACAGGAGCCATTTGGAAGGAAGAACCAATAGGGCCTGGTGACCACCTGGCTATGCTTTGCCTCATGCTCACCACCAGGACATCTCAAACTTAAGTCACAGGAATGCTCTGGGGCTTCTGTGAGCCCAGACTTGGGATATCACCAAGCACCCTGATGACTATTTTTGAGGGCCTAGCAAGTGCCAGGGCCTGCTCCCTGACACAGGCCCCGCAGTGCCCTGGGCTTCTGCTAGGGGGAAACGTTCGCCCCTTGGCTTTGAATCACCAGGCGACTCTGAGGCTGTGGTCTCCAGTCCTGCCACTGAATCACTGACTCAACACACCTGCCAGGTGCTGGGTGCCGATCTTGGTCCTGGGGATACAGTAGGAAGCACGATAAGCTCCCATCCTCAGGGAGCTGCTCTGAGTGAGCTCAGTCTAAAACCTGAAGCGCCAGGATCTTTGGGAGGTAGGAGGTGCAGCGCTGGGGTCGGGTGGGGACCAGCGGAGCAGCCCCTGGGTCCTGAAAAACTGAACCCAGAGTGGGACAGAACAGGTAGCTGGGCCCGGGGAGGGGAAAAGGAGGTCCAGGTACGCACACAGCTGTAAAAAAATACACAAAACGAAACAAAACAAAAAAACCCCCCAAAACAAACAAAAAAACCACTCACGGGACTTCAACTTATAGCAAAACCACCCTCTTTGTTTCCTCTCATGTCCCCCTGATGGTAGACTTAAGGGTAAACTCTGCTCACATCCCATGAAAGGAAGAGGAAGCGAAAGCAAAAGCTGGAGGTTTGTGCAAACCTCAGAGCTCCTTGCACAGTCTCACTTCTGTCCAGCCCACAAGGCCTCACTCGACTCAGCAGCTCCAGGCCCAGCGCTGACGAGGCAGCTGGGTTGGGGGTGGGGTGGCCAAGGGGGAAGTGTATGAGTCTCCTTCTTATAGGGGCCTCTCTCTGCCTCAGCTTCCCCTTTTCTCTGTGGACAGATTTGCTAAGCCCTGCCTCCAGAGGCCAGAGTGGCTGGGCCACCAACCCACAAACCACAGGAAGACCTGACGTTCACCATGTATGGCTACTTCCTTTTCCAGAAAAGGAAACTGAGGCTCAGGGAGGGGAAGGGACTGGTCCAAGGTCGCACAGTGAAATGCTGGTAAAGCAGGTCTCTGGCCCGGAAGCCCACCCTCAGCCACATGGCCTATAGGATGAAGTTCCTGTGCCTTAGCTGACTGCCCAAGGCTGTCCCCAGCCAAGCTCTACCTGACCCTCCTTTAAGCCTTCCTGTCCCTCTGCATCACACACACACACACACACAAACACAGACATACATGGAGCTGTTTCCTACCTCGGGGCCTTTGCACAGCCTGACTCCCCTGCCAGGACTTGCCCTTCCCTTGCACTGGGTGAATATCCCTTCATCTTTTCGGAGTCAGTGCAGGCACTGCCTCCCGGGAGATATTCCTTAGCCAGGGGCGGGGCGAGGGCCTCTTCCACAGCCTGAGAACATCAAGTTAATTTTACATGTGGCTAGGCTGGGTGCCCAGTTGTTTGGCCAAACGCTAATCTCTTGATAGATGTTGCTGTGAGCCACACGGCAACACATCTACAATCTGTTGACTTTAGCAGATTACCCTCCTTATTGTGGGCAGGTCTTATCTAATCAGTTGACGTTTTCAGAGAAAAACGGAAGTTTCCCAGAGAAGAAGGAATTCTGCTTCGAGACTGTTATCACAGAAATCCTGCCTGGGTCTCCAGCCTGCCAGCCTGCCCTGCAGATTTTGGACTTGCCAGCCTCCACAATCGTGTGAGCCAATTCCTTAAAATAAATCTCTCCCTGTGTGTATATATCCTGCTGGTTCTGTTTCTCTAGAGAACGCTGATAAAATCATGTTGATTCATAGTTGTATCTGTTTATGGGCCATCTCCCCCACCAGACATCCACCCCAGAGGATGGTGACTGCAGGGTGGGGCAGAGAGGGCCCAGCAGGGGAGTGTCCGGAGAGAAAGACGCCAGGGCAGGGAAAGGGGAAGGGAGGAAGCCTAGTCGTCGAGAACCCGGAACGAGTGAATGAATGAATGAATGAATGAGACTGAGGGGAAATCCTTGCCTCCTTGCAGAAGAGTTCTACAAATGCTGGGTTCTTCCCCACGCCCTGACCCATCTCACCTCCAGGACAGTCCCGCCTCCTCCCTGGGGTGGCCTCCAGGCTGCACAGAGAAGGCCCAGGAGCACTGAGGTCCCTCCAGCCCTATGACAGCGAGGACTGTTCTGAAAGCGTTCCCCCTCCTGCTCTCCCAGGCCTGGGGCACCGAGACCCATCCTGGGAGCCACACCTCTGCCTCTACAAGCTGAGGTGAGCTGGGCTGAGGCACTCCTGGCTGCCACAGAGCGGCCACTGTGTGAGGGCCCCTCCTCCAGGGAGGTCACAGGGACCCCTAAACCCTAGGAAAGGAGGGATGGAGTCCCCACGGCGAGAGGCACAATCTTGGGCCCGCTGTATTCATGAGGCCTCTCAATTCAAACTCCTCCAAGGGCAGAGACTCTGGCTCCACAGGGTCCGACTGGCATTGTTTGATGAGAGCACCAGTGTCCGGGCCTCACCCCAGGCCAGTTAAACCAGAATCTCTGGGTCTGGAGCCTGGACATCGTATTTCCCCCAAACAACCCCAATTTATTCTGATTCTCGAAATTAATTGGTAAGAGCTGACAAGCACTCTCACGTGACCTGGCCTTGAAGGCCAAGCAGGTTCCTCTCTTGGAAACGCGGCTACGCACCAAGCCTTACACTCTCAACCAAAGACTACGTGAAGGCACGCCGTGAGGTGGAGTCGGGACCAGGGGGCAGAGACCCTAAGCAAGCCGGGCCGAGGAGGAGGGAGCGAGTGCGTCCAGAGAAGCAAGCCTGTGGGCTCCTGGGGAGCCCTGGTCCCTGGATGGGGCCAGCCCCTGCTGCCAGCCTGGGGAACCCTCACTGACCCCTGTGTCCTGAGGAAAACTGAGTGGGTCCCTGACCCTTGTAGAAATGAGCCCAAACTAGCAGGGCGTCTGCCACACTAACTGCTGGGGGCAAACGCTGAGCTTCCCGCAGAGCCGCACACGGAGCACATGTCCACTTCCCGTGGATGCGGGTAAAGGAGTGATGTGATGCCTCTCATTTGAAGTCACCAGGTACCCAGAAGCCGTGGGTCCTGGGTCCTCCTGCCTGACCCCTCACTTGTCACAAAGGAGGAAAGCTGGGCTCTCCCACAGCAGGACAGTGGCCTCACTGAAGGTCCTTTGCCCAGGCCACTTTGGCTGTGTACCCTCGAGGTTGGTCTTAGAATCTTCATCAGCAGGGTTGGAAGGAACTTTGGGGACCCTCCTGTGCAATGCTGTCATTTTACAGATGTGGAAACTGAGGCCCCCAAGGCTCCCAGCTCACAATGGGGACCAAACTGAGAGTTCTTGATTCCCAGTGCATTTCCATCCATCCATCCATCCATCCATCCACGTCAAACATGGCAGCCACCCCACATACTTGGGCCCTCCTACCAGGCTGTTGGCCTGCATCAAGTCCAGACACGTTACCAAAGACCTGTAAGAACTTGCTTGATTGGCCCCTGCTTATGTGGCAACTTCACAGCACTTTGCTTGTCCCCTTACTCATCACCCTCCAGCCACGTGGGCTTTCCTCATTTTCTATAACAGACTTTCCTGCATGAGGCCTTTTCACATGCTGTTCCCCGTGCCTAGAATGCTGTTCCTTGTCCCTCATCCTTCAGCTTTCAATCAGGCATCACTTGCTCAGGAACCTTCCCTGACGCCCCTCTCCCCAACCAGGTCTGGACCCCCAAGTTCTAAGCAGTTATAAGGTTAATACTTTTCCTTCCTGGGCTTTATCACAATTTTTAATGACAGATTTGATTGTATAAGTACTCGCTCAATGTCTGGTGTCCCCATTAGATCACAGATTCTACAAGAGGACAGAGAACTCGTCCATGTGCTCACAGTGCATTCCTAGCAGAGTGCACGTACAGAATGAATTGTTGCCCTTTTGAGAATATCTATATTCAAGTGCAAAGAAAAAAGAGGCCCCTTGCCGAGCCCCAGGTGGAAATCCCCAAGTCTGTACTTCCTTTCCCTGAACTTCAGGACTAGTCCCTGTTCCCAGGGGAAAGGACAGCAGGTCTCATGTTTCTGGAAGGCTCTGTGTCTTTTCTCCAATTCCAGAAGCAAAAAACACATCTATCCTCCAAACAAGTACACTCTGCTGGACCCAAAGATCACCAGCTTAATGTTAACAGGGAAAAACAAATAAAACTTGGGCTCACAAGTTCACAGACAAAGATAAGAACCACAAATGAAGGAACAACGGGAGCATTTATTGGGCTTGAACTTTGTCAGGCCCACGTGCAATTTCTAGGCTTCTAGGCAGCCCTCTGGGGTTGGGAGTACCATTTCCGTTCTACGGTTGTGGAAACTGAGGCTTAAAGAGTGGCAGTCCCTGACAGGTAGGGTAAAGAAGACCCCAGCTGGGTCAGCCCCGGGGGGCCCAGGCCCAGCTCTCTCCACCCTACCACCTTTGGGCGAGGATGAGTTTTCTGGGTCCGGTCTTATTCCCTTGCCAACCTCAGTTTCTCCACACCGGGGCCTGATTCAGACCTGGAAGCCCCTCGTGGCTTCCCTTCCTCCTCCCCGAGCCTTGTCTCGGGCCCCGCCCGCACTGAGCTCTCAGCCCTCTCCATCCTGTCTTCCTCTCCCTCCTTCCGTTTCCGTGGCAACCCCATCCTCCGCTCTGCCACTCGGTCCTGCATTCCCATCTCTTTCTTTCCTCTTTCATCTCTCCCCTCATCGCAGTGTATAGTCCAAATCCCTCCCTGTCCTTTGCTTCTGGTCTCTAGTCCCTTTTACTCGCCTTTTATCTCTTTCAATGTTCTCTTGTCATCTCAGGGCGACATTTATTTATCTCTTTGCTTAAAAAAAAAAAAAAGAAAGAAAGAAAGGAGAAAAAAAGAAACCCCATTTCATCAGCCCGAGGCTTCTTTCTCTTGGGTTCTCTCCAAGGGCTAGACTCAGACAGATCCCAGAATGGACCCCCTGCCTTGCCACCATGCAGGCCCTCTACTGACCTCACTTACTGCAGGGAGGAAGGAAACACAGATGGGAGGTGTCCGGGGGCGAGGGCTCATTGGGGGAAGGCACCCTAAGGGGCTTGGCCCTGCTCCTCTGAGGCCAGGCTACAGGAGGTGCCAGAGGCCCCCTCAGGAGAGAACACGGCCGGACCTAGACCCAGGGCTAAGTGGGGGCCCAGCATCCCTCTGCAGGAATTCACTGCAGTTCAGGGAAAGTCCACGCATACACTGCCCCATGCCCCATACCTCCTCCAGGCTCCACCCTGCCTTGTGTGAATGCATGCATGGGACACAGGGCCTGGCCCAAGGCTGGGGCACACAGCAATGCTCAAGGTGCCCAGCTCCCCTCACTCCAAACAGGATAGTGAGATTCACACCCATTCTTCAAAATTCACTCTTTCGCTGTGATCCTAAACGGCCTCTGAGAAAAGGAAGCACCCACTTGTGGGCTGTCCGACCCATGTCTCTGTCTCCACTGTTTAAGGCAGGAGGAAGGGTTGTCAGTTTTTTCTAACTTCTTTTTAGCCATCGTTAACTGAGCTTATACTAACGAACAGGCACATGATCCAGGCCATCCCAGGGAGATGAGCATTTTAATTTTCATTTTACAGATGAGCAAACTGGGGCTTGGAAAAGCTGTTACTTGTCCAAGTCACAGAGCCAATAGGAGGTAAAGGTGGGATCTGAGCAGGTTAAAATCATGCTCTTCCCCTTTTTCTTTCCTTCTTCCTGTGTTCCCCGGAGGGGAGGGTCACGCCAATCCTGCACCCAGCCTCCCCAGCCCCTGCCTTCTACATTTCTGTGTTTAATCTGGAGTGATCAGAAGTGACAAGAGAAACAGATTTACCACAGAAAACAAAGCAAGCTGATCGTGGCTGGGGCCCCAGTGTCTCAAAGCGACAGAGAGAACACAGGGGTTTGTGGAAAATGGTATCAAGTCCCCTGGGAAACCAAAACCACAGGGAGAAGAAAGGGGCCCTGGACCTTCAGGAGCCCCACAGGCAGTGTGAGCGTCTGCTGGAGCTGTGATGTGTTGTTGACCAGGGGGGAAGTATCAGTGGCCGCTAAGTCCTGGGACCCAAAGTCCCCCCCTGGAGTAGCCCCGGCCAGCCCCGTCAGGGGCGGCTGGCAAGGCCCGGCCCCAGGACGCAGCAAAGCCCAGGAACCCAGGCCTGCCAAGCCCAGGGAGGTGTCAATGACACGACAGCTCTGCTTCTCCCCTAAAAGGCTGGCTTAGCACCTCAGGAACTCTGGGAGCAGGGTCCGAGGAGGAAGAGGTGGGAAGCAACAGAGGGGGAGGGGGAACGGGGAAGGACAGCCCCTCACGCTGCAAACAAACAGAGCGGAAAGGAGCCCGGCTCTCGGTCTGGCAGGCCTGGCCGGCCTCCCCATCTCTGCCACATATGAGCTGGGTGGCCTTGGGCAAGTTCCTCAACCTCCCTGGGACTTGGTTTCCTTGCTGTAAGATGGGGACAGTGATATGAAAAGGATCCATCACGTACTGCGCCCTTCCTTCTGGCCAGGCTTGTGCCTGATGAAATCACGTACAGAAAGCATGCCATCTTGATAACAAACCCACTTACAGAGGAGGAAACCAAGGCATAGAGGAGTTGAGTGACGCATCCAAGGTCACCAGATACACGAGAGGAGTAAGTGGAGTTCAGGTTTCATTCTTGGGTCAACTTAAGTGCTCTTTCAGGTAAAGGAAATAAGGGAAATACAGGTATCCATGAGGAATAGGTTCCAGGACCCTGGTGGATACCAAAATCTGCAAATGTTCAAGTCCCTTATATAAACTGGTATAGTACAGTCAGCCCGACTGAGACGAGTTTGATAACAAGGCTGGTGCATAGTAAGGACTCAATTACTGGGAGCTGTTGCTATTGTTATCATTCCGTTCATCACCCACTCCCAGGGCCAGGCTGGTGCTGGCTGCTGGCGGGACACAAAGTTCCCTGCTCTCAGGGACCTCACATGTTGGTTAGAGAGACAAGACTAAGAACCACGAAACAGGACAGCAAGATATCAGAGAAGAAATAAGCACAAAATGCATGGGGTACCACAAAAGGACAGAGTAATCGCTTTTTTTTTAATTTAAGGGGTCAGGGACATTCTTGCATGTAAACCAGCACTTTGGGAGTCCACAGAGACTCAGAGCATGGGCAGCAGGGGTCTAGCCCCACCCCCTTACACACTGGTTTGGGTGAGCCTCAGTCTCCTCATCTGTAACACGGGATGATGGTCCCACTTCCCAGAGCTGAGCCCATTAGCCCAATGAGCACGTTCTGTGGTATGCAGTACACAAAGGTTGTGCGGAGGGGATGGGGAAGCCTAGAGATGGGAGAACCTGGCTGGGAAGCCCCCTCCCCCATCTGATGCAGCCAGAGATGAAGGGAAGGTAAAAATGCAGAAGAGCAGTGGGCTGAGAACAGCCGAGGAGTGTGGCCTGGCCTCTCCTCTCTCACAGCAGCCAGCGTGATTCATCCCCAGCCTCCATCCCAGCAGCGTCCCTGGCAGCGTCTGCCTCCTGAAGCTGATGCTGTAATCAACATTTATTTTGCAGTCACCCACACACCCAAGTCGAGTACGGATTTATGCCAGGAGAGGAGTAAAGAATGCCTCTCTCATTCACGTAATGCCTCCATGTATCTCCTGAGGGGAGGGACAGCTGGGGAAACATTTAGGCTGAGTGTACACACGCAGACATCAGACGCATACAGCTGTCCATGCAAGCTATCATCAGCGGCAAGCAGGAACACCGTGCAGCCCATTCTTTCCTTAGTCACCTAATGAACCACACTTTCACACAGTGAGATGTGGGTCAGGACCCACATGATGGGTGGATGCCCGTGGTCTTGAGTACTTGGCAGTCCAGCCGGGAGGATGCATGTGGGGGCATGGGGCAGCCCATGATGCAGACATGAGATAAAAGGTTTAGGGGAGACTGCAGAGAGAAGGCAGGGGGAAGAGGACGGGGCCACCGCAGACAGGCCCTGCTGGGGTCTGTACACTGCCAGGAGCTAACAGGGAAGGGGAATCTCATCCGCAGGCTGGACTGAGAGGTGGGAGGAGAACCGGAGGGCAGTGGGGCCCGGGAGGGCCTTGAGGGCAGGTCCCTCGAGGAGGGTGGGTCCACAGACATCAGAGGAGAAGGTGCTCAGGGTGGCCAGCTCAGCCCAGAGTGGGAACTGGTTTCCTCTTTGATCTGGATCATAAAGGATGACTCTGAGGCCCATTAGAAGACCTCACCTTGGGACTTCCCTGGCGGTCCAGTGGTTACGACTCCACACTCCCAATGCAGGGGGCCGGGGTTCGATCCCTGATCAGGGATCCATGCCGCAACTAAGAGCCTGCATGCTGCAGCCAAATATACATACATACATACATATATATATATATATATATATATATACACACACACACATACACACAGAGAGAGAGAGAGAGAGAGAGAGAGAGGGAACTCACAGAAGGCTGAGCTCTGGGCCATGTGTCCCCAGCCGCTAAAGTTCAAATGCATGTGGTGTGTGACCCAAAGGCCAAAATGATTTAAATGGAGGTGACCATTACAAAACAAGCAAATTGTCTGGCCATCGCTAGAGATGTTTGCGGTGGACTTGGAAGGTTTCCTCACCACGCTCCCTGTGGTGGGGACAGCCTGTGGGGTTGAGGGTCCTCAGGGCAGGCCGTGGAATGCAGGGTGGGGCCCCTTGGCTGAGGGCAGCAGGAAGGTCTGGAGTGAGCTAGGCCACTTCCTGGCTGTAAGTCCTTGAGCAAGTTGCTTCACCTCTCAGAGCCTCAGATTCCTCAACTGTAAAATGGGAATGACAGCTGCCTTTCCCACAGGATGGCCAAGATGATGTGAGCGAAAGTACCTGGCACAGGTGCTGCCATTTGACAAATGGTAATTTTTCGCTTTTACCATTGCAACATATGTAAACACACAATGTGCATCACCTACGGCCCCGAAATATTTGATATTTTCTTACTGTCACTAAAAATATCTGTCATAAATCCCACAAAGGAGTGGTAAGTGCATGAACATTTGGAAAAAGCAGCTATTTTGAGGGAGAAAAAGTAACCAAATCAGGTGCAAGGGGAGAGATGCTGGAATTGAACCCCGTCTCGAAGGAAGGTTCTAGCTCAAGTTTTTGGCCCACACAAGAACCCCTGGGTTGCCTGAGGGGGCCGTGAGGGTCCCTTGGGCCCCAGGACCCAGAGTGGAGCCGTGGAGAGGTGGGAAGACCTTTCCTGGGACACGTGGAGAAGCCTTCATCACAGATGCCAGATGTTTTCTCTTTCGTGAAATTTTGCAACTCAACGGGGTAGCTCAAAAGACTAAATTTCTAAGAGAATTACAAAACCCAACTCTCCTCACTAGAATGTAGTCTTTCTGGGATCACTGGGCACCTTCTCAGTCTCACCACTAATAGCTGGGATGACCCACCCTTAGCAAACAGAGCCCCGATAGGTCACAGGGTGAAGGGGAGATTCCGAGAATAAGACCCCTGTGCTGGCCTCAATTCCTTGAAACTAAAATGCCCAGGAAGCTTCTTATGTGAAGACCATGCACGCTTACATGTGCACCGGCCAGGAGGCAGGCAAGGGTCAGGAACACTCAGGACCTCCTCCGAGAGGCTCAGTGGATTCCCTCCTCCGAACACCCCCAGATCTGAGTGTCAAAGTGCACAATGAAACAAGTTCTTCTGGGACCCAGAAACACAGGCTGGGCAGGGGAACGAGCACACCCACCTCCACGGGCAGAGCCCTCGACGGCTTACAAAGTCCTTTCCAGGCACGATGCCACTGGGTCCTCCTCACCTGGTCTGAGCAGCCAGCCATATGGGCAGCACCTGTGTGGGCAGTGCTCTTATTCCCATTCGACAGGTGGCAAAATCCTGATGTTAGTGGACTGGCTGACGGTCCCGAGAGCTACAGTGCCAGCCTGTGCCGACTCTCAGCTCATTATCTAATAGCGACCACAGTCTGTGTGGTTGGTACTGGTACCACCCCCCTCATTCTACGTATAAGGAAACTGAGGCACGGAAAGGTTAAGAACGCCTTTAGAACGGTGCGCTCCTTGTGACTGCTTCCACAGAGATAAGCAGCAGCATTTAGAAACTTTTACAGCAATTTGACGTTGCTATGGTATCTAGGCAAGGTTGATAAGTTATCAGTCTGCAAGGATTAGAAATAATAATAATAGTTTAAAAACAGGTTGAGAAGTACTGGTTTAGTGTCCAGACTCTGGAATCTGAAGGCTTGAGTTTGAATCCCACCTCTGCTACCTCCCATCATTGTGACTATTTCTCCTGACTAAGGGGGGAGTGGTGCTGACAGCACCTGCCTCACAAATGAAAATATTCAAAGCACATATAGCAGAACCTGGCAGCCTGTTTGCTACTATTATTAGCATTCGGAAACTTGCCTGGGGCCACAAAGAGACTTACTAGAAGAGCCAGCTCCTTGCGGCCAGGTCTTAAAGGGGGGATTGACCATCAGGCCCTCTGCCACCCTGGAATCGGGGGACCCAGGAAACATGTCTGTCTCCGAAGCCTGTTCACAAATATAGACCCTCTTGCTCCTGCCAGGAGCGAGCTGCCTTCACAGGCTCCCCTTTCATCTCTAGGCCAGGGTGCTGTGGTTGCCTTAATGGGGTGTAAGGAGATGTTCTTGTCCAAGCTGGAAAAACCTGATGAGCAGCCAGGCCCGCCCTGGCAAGCTTGGGTTTGGCAGCAAGGTGTCTTAAGAGGCTGGCAGGGCCAGGGGGGCAGTGGTAGCACCCAGGGAGATGCTGCGAGGGATGGTGTCTGCTCGCTGGGTATCTCCATCCCTTCTCTGGAGTACAAATCCCTACATCCGTGGAGGCAGGATTTGCTACCGCCACCCACACAGCTCACCTGTCTCGGTCACCCAGACTCAGAGGGAGGACACAGCCTCTTCCCAGCCCTTTGGAGCCCCAGGCTGTCCTCCTCCCGAAGGGTATGTCATCCACTGAACTTGCACACAGTAGGTGCTCCACCCGTGTCCCCTGATTAAACCATCCTTCGGGGGGTTCAGATCCACCTCCCTGACGTTCTTCTTCCAATGAGCCTTCTCATTGTCCCCACCTGTCCTGCTGTCCCTCCCTGCTCATGCCACCCTCTGCCTGGTGCTGACTTGTCCTTCTACCTTCCTCCATGGATGTGGCTGGGACCCTGCCCCAGTTTTGCTTGGGGGGGGGGGTCCCGTGCCCTGAGTGGGTAGGGGATGGGGCCCTCCTTTTTGGGGGCTCTCCAATTACACAGCACTTGGCTGCTAAGGACAAATTCAATTGACACTTCAACAAACATTTTGAGGGACTTCCCTGGCAGTCCAGTGGTTAAGACTCCGCGCTTCCAATGCAGGGGGCACGAGTTTGATCCCTGGTTGGGGAACTAAGATCCCACATGCCGCGTGGTGCGGCCAAAAAAAAAAGAAAATATAAAACAAACATTTATGAAGCGCCTACTACGGGCCAGCTGTGCTGGGTGGGATGGAGATACAGGGCTTACCTTTGGGAGGTTCCCTTCAACCCAGACCTCAAGGCCTGGCAGCTTGTGCCAGGACACTCGGGCCTGGAGCCCAAGCTCCATCTCACCCAGGCCACACACCCCAGGGCTCCTTCCCAGAGATCCCTGTGTCTCTCCAGGTGCCCTGGCCCCGTCCTGGGGTCCCTGGGCAATTGTGAGCTAAACTGAGGTCCCTATGTCCCGGGGACCAGAGCTGCAGACTTGGCCCTTTGTCTTGTGTTCTGAAAGGGTACAAAGGGACTTCCAGACCTGCAGGCTGAGGCCGTCCCTCCACAGGGAAGAAATAGGCCCCCAGACCTCACTCCTCTCTCCTCCAGGCCTGCCCCGGCCTCTCAGGCAGCCCTGCTCCTCTCACATGGCTTTCGATGTCTAGGTGCAGCCCCTGACACTCCCCAATTTCTTGCCTTCTCTCCACCTCCTGAACGGGGGTCAGGTCCCCGTCCTCCATCGGCTCCTCCACCCCTGCTCTCTGTCTCCTCTACTGAAGCTAAACTGTCCTCTGGAAGGTGACAGGTGAGTCCTGCAAACAGAGGCTCTGATTTGGGTCTTCTCCCCGACAAGGCAACAGCTGCCTCCCCACCTCGGCTGCGGCCGGGCGCGCTGCCCTCTCTCTCTGCCTCTCCTTTGCCGCCTTCATCAGGCCTTGGCCTCTGCTTTCTCGTCCTACAGGGGTTCCCTTGGAGAAAGCCTCTCCCCTGTGTTTCAACTCTCACCTCCGTGCTGATGCCACCAGACCCACGCCTCTACCTGGGCCCTGCAACGTTCCCTAGACGTCAGACCTTCAATCAGTCAGCACCTGTCTAAACCCCAAGGATCACTCGGCTCCTTGGGGCCAGCCACTGCTGCCAGCTCCCTCCTTTCTGCTGTCCCAGTTTTCCAGCCTCCTCTCCAGGACTCCAGGGCCAGCCAAGGCAGGCCCGCTGTCTCCACAGCCGGGGCCACGCCAGACAACCATGAGGCCGCGTGTGAACCTGGCCTTCCTCCCTGTGCTCAGCCCTGCCCCAGGGTCCCACGGTCTCCCTGAGCCCTCCCCCGGCCAGAAGGCCAGGCTCCCACAGAGGAGGGAGGTCTGGGGGCTCTTCATCCACCTCTGGTCCTCACCTTCACATCAAGGCCCGCCCTGGGGCCACGCAGAAAGGGAGCCCGTCCCCAGGGCTGTGTCTGCATCCTGCAGGCGGTGCCACCAGGTCTGTAGCCAACTGTCCTGGTGACCGATTCAGGAACTGCCTGACCTGTGATGAACAGCTTCCTCTGGTCTGATGGAGACCCTTCCCGAACAGCCTTCCCTCTCAAAGGAGGAGCCCAGAGTAAGCCGGGGTCGTGCATGGTGGTTCTTTTTTACACATTTAGAGCGCGGCGGAAAATGAAAACATCCACATTCTCCCTTCCTCAAATAAACCGACTTCCCTACTCATCCCGTCCCTTGGAAACAGAAGCACCATTCAAAAAGAAAAAGGAAAAAAGAATTAAAAAAAAAAAAAAAGAGAAAAAAAGAGGCAAAAAGAAAAAAAAAGCAACTGAATAGAAAAAGAAGAAAAGGGACAAAAAAGAGAAGGAGAAGAGAGCGGTCCCCGAGGGAGCTGGTGAGCGCTGAGAATGAAAGGCAGAAAAGTGAAGGGAAGGAAAGCAGAGATACAAAGGGGGAGAGAAAGACAGAAGCTTTGAAAGAAGGAATGTTCCAGCGTGAATACAGCATGCAGGGGAGAAGGGAGCGCTTGAAAAGGAGCAGCCAGACGCAGTGACCCCTCATTCACAGAAGGTGCCAATCACCGGGACAATGCAGACCCTTTTTTCTTTTCTCCTTCTCTCCTTTCTGGGGAGAGAGGGAGGGAGGGAGAGGCTGGGAACTGCAAGTTAATTCCTAAAAGTACAGAAAATAAATGCAGTTCCCCTGGAGAAGCATCAAAGGGCTGCTTTAAAGGCTTCCCCCGAAACTCACTACACCCACAAGAGAAGTGCTCCCTCTCGGGGAGCGGGGGGCACAGGCCGGCGGCCATCAGCTTTATTTCAGGGTCAGCCGCCCCTGCACCGTCCTGGCCACCCCGCTGTGGCTCCTCCCACTGGGTCCCGGGTGAGCCAAGGCCTGGAGAGCCCCAGGCCGCAACACTGTGGGTGAAGCCTGGCCTCCGTGGGCAGCTTGGCCCTCTTCGTTCTCCTGCTCTAGTCTGAGAGTTTGAGAGCCCAGGTAGGAGGGCAAAGGAGGAGGGTCTGAGCGAGGCAGCTGTTCTGGCTGGAGGCCAGCCTGGGCCGTGTCCGCTCAGGTGGCACTGGATACCAGTGGAGGGAATGACATTTTGAATCGGCCCTGGGACGGGGTGTCCTCTCCTGGGACTGCTTCAAGGAAGCCCAGTGCCTGCTCAGGCCAGGCCGTGGCTCCAGGAGAGTGAGAGGGTGGTGGGTTCGTCCGCTTCACTGGCTGCCAACTGTTGGATCAGTGTCCTTACAAGGGAGGGGCCTCTGTGGGCACTGTGGGCACATCACAGATCAGCACTCTGCTGAGTTGGCCAAGACCCAAGGACTAAAACACATGTAGGTGCACCGAACTATCTCAAGTCCCTCTTTCGAAACAGGCCTGGATCTGGACTCTGTCCTTCCCTCTTTCCTGCAGGCAGACATCGGTTATGACGGGGTGTCTACCATGTGTGGGGCCTGTGCTATGCTCTGGGGTAAGCAGTGCACAGGATGGTCCCTGCCCGCCTACGACCCTCAGTCTAGTGACCAAATGTCTTCCCAAATGTCCCTCTGAGATCACAGGTGAGCGTCCCTGGCCCCTCTCTTTGTCTTCCCTTCTCTTGCTCTTCCTGTTTTTCAATACTCAGTGAGTCATGATGAAACCTGAAATGGGGTCACCTTTATGCAGAGGTTTCTTTTTCCTTCTGATCATCCAAACGCTGGATAATGAGAAATGCCTGGGAGCAGAGAGGCTGAGTGGAAGAAGACTGATTGGTTTATTGATTGATTGAGCGAGCCTCAACCTCACTCATCTATTGAGCAATCAGTCTGTGCTGAGCTCTGCGGCGTGGGCTGCGATTATAAAGCGACGAGGACCAATCCGAGGCCCTGAGATGCTTGAGGCCAACCTAGTGGGTGATGGGGGTGGGGTGCAGCACAGATCCGGGAATGAAAACCCTGCCTTTGCTAGCTTCACCTGGGAAAGGCTGTTGTTAAGTTGGAACAGGCCCAGAAGGGCCTCCAAACCCAAGAAAGGAAGCCAGGAGAAGGGGGCACACAGAAAATGCAAGGGAACTCAGGGCCAGAAAGGTCACCGAACCACCAGGAGCATATCATCACGCTCGCATTTCAATCCAACAAATGCGAATTCCACAAATATTTACTGAGCACCTGCTATGTGCCCACCAGCTCCTCAGCATTCCTAGGAAGACAGCAGTGAACAGGACCCAGTGGGGTGGGGGGGGGGGCGGGGGAGGCCACAGGCAAGAAAACAGGCGATTGTATTTAGTGCACTAAGGTCTGTGTGACGGTGACAGCAGGGGGCTATGGGGGCCCAGAGGAGGAGCAGCCTACAGGAGGTGGCAGGCGGGGCAGCGGAGGGGGTGGGTGTGTCAGGGAAGCCTTTTCAGAGGAAGCTGCATGGAGTCTTTTTAATATATCAAAATGAACTAAATTTTCATTTGTTTTGAAGAAGCTTGAAAGAATTTCACTGGTGAAATACCCCAGTGTCCAGAAAACAAAAAAGAACCGATGAATGAACTAATAGACAAAATATCTGACAGATGTTTTCTCGATCTTTTGGTGTACTGGGAAGAATCAGAGATAGAGAAAACCAAGCAGGTGAGGACAGTAATGAATTCTTTTTAAAAAAGTAATAGCTCAGGGACTTCCCTGGTGGTGCAGTGGTTAGGAGTCCGCCTGCCAATGCAGGGGAAATGGGTTCGAGCCCTGGTCCGGGAAGATCCCACATGCCACATGCCGCAGAGCAACTAAGCCTGTGCACCACAACTACTGAGCCCACGTGCCACAACAACTGAAGCCTGCACGTCTAGAGCCCATGCTCCGCAACAAAGAGAAGCCACCGCAATGAGAAGCCTGCACGCTGCAACAGAGTAGCCCCCCTTCGCCACAGCTAGAGAAAGCCCACGCACAGCAATGAAGACCCAATGCAACCAAAAAAAAAGGTAATAGCTCAGTGCTAGGCTCAGCAGTGAATGATATTTATATTGTGAATTTACCCCCAAATCATGATAGAACGATATTAGCAGGAAAGGCAGTAATATGGAGGCAATAGGTAACATCCAAAATTGGTAAACTGAGAAGCAGTAGAGTAAACATTTTTTTCAGAGTATAGAGGTGAATAACAGAAAGGAGAAACTAAAAGGAATTGAGAACAGTGAACCGGTCTGGAGGGCTGGAGTGGGGGGAGTGAGGCGGGCAGGGGGCCTGCTGCTTTATCCGTGTAAGCCCTTCAGTACTGTTTGACATAAAAAAAAGATGCATATGCATTACTTTGATAAAAGACAAAATTAAATGCAAGCAAACAAGCAAAAGAGGCTTGGCAAAGGAGTCACTGTTAAGTCAAATTGGGATCACTCTGAACTCCTTGGAGGACTCAGCCAAGAAACAGAAAGGGCACCGCGCTTCTACGCTTATGAGAATAGAAACTGCTTTGAGAGAGAACAGAATTCAGTGGGCTCCTGCCCAAGATAACACAATTAGGGGGAACAGGACGGAGGGAAAACTCTTGCGGAAAGAACCTGCAGAATACAGGCATGTGGCTTTAACAACGAGACCCATAGCACGAGGAACCCTTCCCTGGGGGACCAGGAGATCCAGAGACCAGGGTGCAGCTACCTAGCGCTCTCCTGCAGGGGCCCAGATCCTCAGGGGGTGTATTCATGCAGCAGAGTTGGGTGAAGGCAGCATGATCTACATACAGGGAGGGTGGTGGTCGAGCGCTCCAGCCTGAGCCCAGGGACCCTTCACTTCACCCCACCCCAGCCCGAGCTTACACTCAGCGTCATGGCCGCCGCACCCAAAGGGCCCTTGTGCTCTGGCACTCACACATGTGTTCCTTGTTCCCACCAGCCACTCCTGCTGTATGTTACAGTCTTTTCCAAACCTTTTAAACTTGAAACATGTCGGGCTTCCCTGGTGGCACAGTGGTTGAGAGTCCGCCTGCCGATGCAGGGGACACGGGTTCGTGCCCCAGTCCGGGAAGATCCCACATGCCGCGGAGCGGCTAGGCCCGTGAGCCACGGCCGCTGAGCCTGCACGTCCGGAGCCTGCGCTCCTCAATGGGAAAGGCCACAACAGTGAGAGGCCCGCGTACCGCAAAAAAAAAAAAAAAAAAAAACTTGAAACATGTAACAGCCAACGCCCCACTTGTCCAGGGGTCTCCTCTCTGGCAACCTCAAATTCCCCCAAGAATAGAGAATGCAGGGTATTATCCCCAAAAGCACAGAAAGGCTACAAGTAAATCTGAAGCGAGTGCCTCCAAGAGGGGCCTTTGGTGTCACAGTCACTCTTCCCTCTCCATGGGACAGAGACCCTCACTCACAGCCTTTGGACTCAGTTCTCACAAGCCTGTTTATCTGGCTTCCCAGACCACAGCAGATGCAAGTTGCATATTAGAAGGAGCAGGGCAGTGGGAGGCATGCCACTGCTGCAGGCTGTAAGAACTGACAGCGAGGGTGCAGGATAAAAAATTCACCAAACGGCAGCCTGGGACCATTTGGGGTGGGGTTAGCAACTCCTCAGAACACAGTTCAGGAACTAGACTCACATCCATGACTCAGAGTCATCAAGACAGGTGACAGGTATTGAGCATATTCAACAGTCACAGTCTAGCACTCCGGGATGCGCGTGTTGGGTCCAGGGCTGAGGTTCGGTGACACCACCTTGTAACTTACCCAGTCCTGGGGCAAACACAACAAAGGCATCAACTCTGCCCAGTCTCCCAGATGCCACTGCAGTGATGGGTCAGCAGGGCTGGGCTCTGGTCCAGTTCTGCCAAAGCCACGCACCTGGGCACAAACTCAACCTCAGAATCCCATCTACTAAATGAAGAGAACACCTTGCCCAATCAAGCTAGGCTTGCTGTGGATCAAGTGAAATGCTCTTTCTAGTCAACTGAAGCATTTTATGAATATAATGTCATGTTATTAAAGCCCCCTCTTTTTCTGGGTGGCTGGACAGGACATCCCATGACTCACACAGGGGTAGGGGACAAAGGAATTACCCTCCACTGTACCTTCTGCCTTAGAACTTTTTTTAGACACAACGAAGCAATTATCAGGTGAGTTTCAAAACCATGCAGACTTATACTTGAATGTACTCAATCAGACAAAGCCAGAATCCATTCTACAAGGCCTGCCTGGACTCTTCAAAGCCAATGTCACACACGCACACACAATACAGGACTGTTCTAGATTAAAAGAAGCTAAGAAAGCTTAACCAAATGCAACACGTGAGCCTTCTTGGACCAGGAAAAGAACATAAAAAGGACATTTTTGGAGGACAACTGGGAAAATTTGCATAGGACTGTTTATTAGGTGATATTATTTTTAAAATTTATTTATTTTATTTATTTATTTTTGGCTGCATTGGGTCTTCGTAGCTGCATGTGGGCTTTTCTCTAGTTGCGGTGGGTGGGGGCTACTCTTATTGTGTTGCGCGGGTTTCTCATCATGGTGGCTTCTCTTGTTGCGGAGCACAGGCTCTGGGCACGTGGGCTTCAGTAGTTGTGGCTTGCGGGCTCTAGAGCGCAGGCTCAGTAGTTGTGGCGCAGGGGCTTAGTTGCTTCGCGGCATGTGGGATCTTTCCGGACCAGAGCTTGAACCCGTTTCCCCTGAATTGGCAGGTGGATTCTTAACCACTGCGCCACCAGGGAAGCCCTAGGCAATATTATTGAATAAGGGTAATTTTTTAGGTAATTTTTCTCTCGCTCCTAAAAGATACCTGCTGAAGGATCTTTTCAGGGGTGAACCATCATGCTACCTATAACTCACTTTCATATGACTCAGCAAAACCATTTGAAAGAGAGTGAGATAAAAGATAAAACAAACATGGCAAAATGGTAACAATTGTGACCCTAGATGAAGGTTCTTAGCTTTTCTGTTAGGCTTGACATTTTCAAAATAAAAAGTGATGAGGAAACAGACCATGCAGGCGAATTGTGACTGTTCTCTGCATTTGTTGGGCCGATCTTGGTTTGTTACCCAACCTGCCCGATGCAGAACGTGATGTGCTAATGACGAAGAGATGAGCCACTGCAGTGCTTCCCAATCTGCACAGTTCATGCAGGAAAATATAATGGGGAAATATACTGGCACTGTACACTGGGGTGCACAGCCCTGCCCCGCCCAGGTGCCTGAGGGCTAAGGGGAAATCAATACCTGGGCACGGCTTAGAGGCTCCAGCACTCAGCTCAGCATGTTGGCAGGCAAGCCAGGCCTGTGGGTCAAGGAGGGTAGACACTGTCAGGTCCTCACTTGCTTCTCTGCTTCCTCATCGAGTCTTCCCCTGGAGGAAGGGGGGACCTTCTCCCTCAAACTTATCTCCCTACAGGTCTGGAAACACAACATCCAGATTGTAGTACTTTATGCCTGGGCCCATCACTCCCCAGATCCCGAGTTCTTTGCGGGCAGAAGACAAGGATGCAGACTGTGGGGATTATGAATGCCAAAGATGCTCTATCCGTTAGAACCACAGCACACCTGTTGGAGATCATTCTGACTGTAACGTTCTAGTTAGCCCTCACCTAGCCAGGTGGTGGCCTGAAACTCCTGGCTCTGCTGCCCAGGGGTGGTACTCACTGGTGATCAGGCCTCAGTTTCCCCTTCTGAAGAAGGTCCCTTCCAGCTGACTCTCTAGGGGTCCCATATCTGCTTAGTGCTCCCTTAGTTCATCCTGGTCAGGGCTTAGAGCTGGGTGAACAAGACAGCCTTCCCATCAACAGAGAAAAATCCTAGAGCATTCCTGTGCTGGGCAAGTCTGGCAACTGCCTCCTGCCACCTTCCCAAAGTGTTCATAAGCGATTCCTGGACTTGTGGCCCTGGGGGAGCAAACGCAAACACCCAGGATGGTCCACCTCCAGAGACTTTGGTAATTTTTAAAAGCCCCTCTGATGATCTAAATGTGACCAGGGTGGAGTCCATCTCCCAGGGGACCAGGTCCTCAGAACTGAGCCAGACTTTTAATTCAGTCCCGCTGCCCCTCCCCACCCCCAGCTGTTCCTGATGCCCACCTTCGGAAGCCTGCCATCCCTCTCCTTCTCCCCACCTTCTGAGACTTCTTGCATTCTTCAAGACACTTGTGGCTCAAGTGTCCCTTTAGAACCCCAGGCTGCCTGCCTCTCCGGAGGGCAAGGCCGTGAAGGCCACACATAGGATCTGGTGCCTTTCACAGGCATCGGGAAACCAGAGGGGCTTTTAGGAGAGGATATATCATGATCCGATGGCTGTTTTGAAAATCCTTCTGGTTACTGTGTGGAGAGGGTGAGGGAAGGCCAGGACAGTGTCCCACTGGGCTTATCTACTTAACCCCTTGTAGCACCCTGCCCCCCAGCTCCAGGCCTGCATGGAAGCGTGGAAGCTGCTGCCTTGGGAGCCATGGCCAGGTCTGTCCCCAGGGCTCACGCGTGTCACGAGGAAGAACGGAGCAGGCTTTCTTTCCACTGTGACCAGTAGCGCTGATAGCTGACTGTGGGGTGGAGGCAGTGAGTGACGAATGCTAACAGTGAGAATTCATCCCAGGCTCCCAGTGGGCAGAGACCATCTGGACAGAACCAGAGGCCACTGAAGGGATGTCCCTCGTCCCTCGGTGGGGGAAGATGCTTGCTTGGACCACTCCCGAGAGAGGCTTTGGAAATCCAAGGAGCACTCTCCCTTTGCCCTTCAAAGGGACATTGAACTCAAATGGCACCAAATGAATGGGTGGAAAATGTTATACAGCAAACATGGGAAGGGTTTTCCCCCAGATAAAAGCAATGGAAGGAGGAAGACAGAAATAGAGGTGGAGGGAGGGGGGAGGGCAGCAAGGATGGAGGGGAGGAGAGAAAGAAGAAGGAGGGATGGGAGGGAGGGAGGGAGGGTCTCAGAGCTTTCTCAGGTTACAGAGAAAGGGGGAAGCAGGGGCTGGAGGAACAGAAAAGAGAAGTTGAAGTGGGAGTCACTCCAACCCTTGAGAAGAGCTGCCCATGGGGCAGAGTGGGGACAGCGTGTCTCAGAACTCGCAGCTGGTTTGGATGTAAAGTCCCTCCTCTACCCAAGAGAAGCCTCACACAGAAGTTCACAAGGCTGGGCAACGCTGACCTCGGGGTGCCGTCCCATGGGGCCCCAGGCATCATGCTCTGCTGTGGCCGTCTAGGAATTCGTACTAATTCTCAAACAAGGGGCCCTCATTTCCATTTTGCACCAGGCCCTGTGCAAATTATGTAGCCAGTCCTGGCTGACCTTTCCAAAGGACGTTTTGCTACAAAGGCAGAAGCAGGAAGGCCGGGGGCCGGCTCTGGCTGCTCTCCCTGTTTGCTAACCAAATACTCGCCTGGCGTTGTTGACTCAGCCACCAGGTAATAGTAAGCACAGGGCTCCCCACCTCAGCTGAAGAGCCTGACTCCAGTGAAATGTGCACGGAGCTGTGCCTGTGCGTGTGCTGTGAGTGTAAGCGTTCAAGAGGCTGAGAGGGGGACTTCCCTGGTGGTCCAGCAGTTAAGACTCCACGCTCCCAATGCAGGGGGCCTGGGTTCGATCCCTGGTCAGGGAACTAGATCCCACATGCATGCCGCAACGAAGATCCTGCGTGCCACAACTAAGACCCGGCGCAGCCAAATAAATAAATAAATATTTTTTTAAAAAAGAGATTGGGGCTTCCCTGGTGGCACAGTGGTTGAGGGTCTGCCTGCCGATGCAGGGGACACGGGTTTGTGCCCTGGTCCGGGAGGATCCCACTTGCCGTGGAGCGGCTGGGCCCATGGGCCATGGCCGCTGAGCCTGCGCGTCTGGAGCCTGTTGCTCCGCAGCAGAGAGGCCACAGCAGTGACAGGCCCGTGTACCGCAAAAAAAGAAAAAAAAAAAAAAGAGAGAGATTGTGAGTGTCTGCTACACACCAGGCACCAAGGGGTCCTGACCTTGGCGCTGCGTGCAGAAAGCATGGCCCTGCTGAGGCTGAGAGCCAGCCTGACAAAACCAGCCCAGTCCCGAGAGACCTGCCTTCCAGGTGGCTGGCGGCTGAGGAGGCATCAGGACCTCCTCGCCTCCGGATCCTCCACCGTGGCGGATGCCAGCTGGGGTGTTTGGGACCACGACTACGCCTTGTGCTGTGGCTCCCACATTATTCGAGAGACCACTGTAGGGTCACCAGGTCTCCAAGTGAAGTGCTGAGGCAGACCCAGCTCAACACCACGGCCAAGCCCAGGTCCCTCCCCTACTAGTGCTCGCCTTCTCTGCTGGTCCTTCACTCAAGGGCCAAGAAGCAGGCCAGGGACCCCCAAATCCCAACACTATACTGGCCTCTCCCCCTGCCAGCACCTCCTTTCTGAAGACCAAAGGCAGAGTCCCTGCAGGCTCCCCTCGCGCCAGCAGGGAAACCTTGGGGTCTGCTGCCCCAGCCTGGGGTTCTTCCTGAGGCCCCTGCCATCAGGCCTCCTCTCCTGAAGGGGCAGAGGACCCTAGCAGCATCATTTCCAAGGGCTTGTAGTTCACATCATCAAAACCTCTCAAGCCCAATCTGGAGGGTAACTTGGAAGGGGCTTAAGTCCCCGCAGGTGCCAGGTGTGCAAAGGAAACACACCTGCAGGCAAAACCAGAGGCAGCTGGACACCAGCACCCTGCCCACGGCCAGGACAAAGCCAGGCTCAGCAGGCCTGCAGGGTGTCCGGGCCAAGGGTAGGCAGGCCTCTCAGAAGGGGCCAGGAGAGCAAGCCGAGGAAGCAGGAGGCCAGGCCTGAGAGGGAGGGCCCGCCAGGAACCGAATTAATCAGCAGGAAACTGATGGTTATTTCCTGACAACTCCACCACCACTACCACCACCAAGAGCACAGAAAACACACACACAGGAATTCAGAAACAGGGAGGGCAGCTGGCAACTTCCTGGAGACCCACAATGCAGCCACTTTTTCAAATACTCTAGACAAAACAACACAGAGCACCCTCCCTTTCCCAAGTGCAGACGGTGTGCGGAGCCCCTCGTGTGTGTTATCTCATTTCTATCTTGCACGAAAACCTTTCCAGGAGGGACTGTCATTCCCCGTTTTCTGAACTCTGAGGTGCAGAGCAAAGGGAGAGGACCAAAGTCACAGCTAGTGGTGCCCGAGTTTCCAAGGCCAGGCTTGGCAGGTCTCCGACGGCCACCCCTTAAGCCACCTCGCTTCACCACCCTGGACCAACCAATCTCTCCCCCAGTCTCCACGACCAGGGTTTACAGGAATCCTATGGCACGAGAGGAAGGGCTCAAAATAGAGGAGTCAGCTGGTGTGGCAGTGGACCCCCTTCTGCATGAACTGGCCTCTTGGGCTTTGGAGGGTGGGGGTGAGAAGTCTTCCGCCTCTCGCCCGACTCTTCTTCTGCTTTCCACTTCTTCAACTTAAGAGCACATCTTTTAACATAGCCAGTGCTTCTCAAACTCTCTGCATTGGAAGATCTGTTTTATTTTATTTAGTTCTTTTTTTATTTATTATTTTGGGCTGCGTTGGCTCTTCGTTGCTGCACGCGGGCTTTCTCTAGTTGCGGCGAGCGGGGGCTACTCTTCGTTGCGGTGCACAGGCTTCGCATTGTGGTGGCTTCTCTTGCTGTGGAGCGTGGGCTCTAGAGTGAGGGGGCTTCAGTAGATGCGTCACATAGGCTCAGTAGTTGTGGCACGAGGGCTCAGTAGTTGTGGCTTGCGGGCTTAGTTGCTCTGCGGCATGTGGGATCCTCCTGGACCAGGGCTCGAACCCGTGTCCCCTGAATTGGCAGGTGGATTCTTAACCACTGCGCCACCAGGGAAGCCTTGGAAGATCGGTTTTATTTGAATCCCTGGAAGGACTAACAGGCAGCTCCTGGTCCCTCGACCTGTCACATGAAGTCAGTGATGCCCACCCTGGTCCACACCCTGATCAAGATGGAGCTGCTGATCACCCACCTAGATGTCGTCATGGCAACATTAAACTATAAAAGTTTCTAAGCCTCATTCTCAATTTCTCTTGGCTGGCTAGCATCGGTCCACGGCCCATCCTTCTGTGTGGCACTGGCCTAAGAATGTATGACAGTGTTTATAAATTCAAAATTTTTTAATGCAGAGGTGTATCTTTCCTCTTAGATGAAAATTCTACCCATGGGTAAGACAGCCTCAAATTTGCCCTTTCTTAATATTTCAAACATGCGTTCTTAATCTCCACTGTTTGGGGGTGCTTGATTTTCCACAGTCATCTCTCCTGCCTCTCCTCTCTCTTAAAAATGGAAAATAATACATTTAAGTTCCTTAAGTGTTCTTGGAATTTACATTCAACGACACGTGACCTGCTGAGTTCCATGAAGCTGAGGTGTGAAGAAAATGTTCTGTCAATGAGAAATTCACAAGTGCTCAGAACAGAGCACAAAATTTGCAGTCCTTAACCATGGTCATAGCTCCAATCGGTTCCTACAGATGAAAACGGGCTTTGGTTTATACCAGCCGAAGCATTTATAGGTTAAATCTCAAAAGATAAAGGCCGCTTCAACAGTTCAGTTGGCCCACGTTGGCCATAACAAGACTGGCAGCTGGGAACCACCTGAAGGCATTACGACATGCAGATGCTTGGGTCCCGCCTAGATCCTGGGGACTTGGGGCTGGACACAGGGAACTGCATTTTAACCAGCTCCCCAGCAGGGAATAACAAACGGTGTGGCTACTGAAGGTGCCCTCCTGCGTAAGAACCAGGAGTGAAGGGGTGTGACCAGTGGCCCAAAAGATTTGGTCTTGGGAAAGTAAAACAAGCCCAAAGAAAACCAACTGGGTTTATTCCACTGAGGCAAGTGCTACGTAAAGCCCTGGCATAGAGAGACCCACGGAATAAATTCAGTTTATTTGTTTGTTTGTTTGTTGAAGGTGGTCTCATATTCTCTACTTAGCTGGGCCTGGCACATAGCACACTCTCAACTAGTGTCAGCTGTTTTTCATAGACCAGGTTATTAAAGCCCAGAAGGCTTGTGATTTTGCAGAAAGTCAAGTTCTTGGTGAAACCAAGACTTGCCCTGGGACTCATGCCTCTGTCCTCTGTGTCTCAGTTTCCTCATCCATAAAATGGAGATAATACTTGCTTATTCTCATGGCTGTTGTGAAAATTAAATGAGGGAATGGCTTTGTAAGCACATTTAGCCTGGTCTCTAGTAAGCACTTAATAAATAATAACTGTTCAGATAACCATTATCAATTTTGAAAGTCCGAGATGACATAAAATCTGTTTCCATGTGAGCTGGAATTTGTTTATTCCAGATGGTTCTTATTAGCACTAAATGCCCTGGACATGCTGAGTGGCCAGAATAGTCTCTGTGCCTTGGTGGAGACTTTTGTTATGGGCCGGGAGAGCTAACCACCCTTCAAATATCCCACCCCATGACACACACCTGGCTTGCGCTTGTTCTTGGGGAGACCAGCTGGCTGGCGGAAGTTCTCTGCAAACATGTCCCTGGGCTGAGTCCCTCTGAGAGGTTTTGCAGTGGGCACTCGTCCAGAACATTTATTATGTCCATAATATGCCGGGCATGGCGCTGGGCACTGGACAAAAGAACAGCAATAAAGAGAGCAGAGCCTTCCCCTGCCATGAGCTTACAAAACTATAAAGTGGGTATAAATTGTTTTTGATTAAAATTTCTATTGTAAAGTTAATAAAACCACCCACTACAAAGAGTTTGAAAAAGATGGAAGTGAAAAAAATTAATACTCCTTCTCATCCTAACTCAATCGCTTCTTATGTATTTCTTCCTCGTCCTCTTCAAGCGTATGGTTTTCACATGTATTTTTTTTTTTTTTTTTTTTGCGGTACGTGGGCCTCTCACTGTTGTGGCCTCTCCCGCTGCGGAGCACAGGCTCCAGACGCGCAGGCCCAGCGGCCATGGCTCACCGGCCCAGCCGCTCTGCGGCATGTGGGATCTTCCCGGACCAGGGCACGAACCCGTGTCCCCTGCATCGGCAGGCGGCCTCTCAACCACTGTGCCACCAGGGAAGCCCTGTTTGTTTGTTTTTTAATTTATTTTTGGCTGCGCTGGGTCTTTGTTGCTGCACGCGGGCTTTCTCTAGTTGCGGAAAGCGGGGGCTACTCTTTGTTGCAGTGCGCGGGCTTCTGATTGCAGTGGCTTCTCTTGTTGTGGAGCATGGGCTCTAGGCGCGCTGGCTTCAAGTAGTTGTGGCGCTCAGGCTTTGTTACTCTGCGGCATGTGGGATCTTCCCGGACCAGGGCTCGAACGCGCGTCCCCTGCATTGGCAGGCAGATTCTTAACCACTGAGCCACCAGGGAAGCCCTTTTCACATGGTTTTGATCATGGGGTGTACAATCTGGTGTCCTGCTTATTTTCCCTGGATGACACTGGCAAGTTTCCATGTTTCATGTTCATAATCAATAATTCATGTTCATAAACACAGAACATTCAGAAGAGTGCACAGATCACCATTCGCCTGCCCATTCTTGCAGTGAAGGACATTCAGGTTGCTTCCAATTTGTCCACACTGCCCACAAAATGCCTTCATGCATTCATGCAGAAAGATAGAGGGAAGAGGCAAATGCTATGTAATTTGAAGGTGTCAGATGGGTCTGGTTGAATAATGCCACTGTGTGAACTTGGGCAAGTTACTTAACCTCTTTGAACTTCAATTTCCCCCCAAATGGGCATAACACCTCCATCATACAGTTGTGGAGAGGATTTAACAGGAGACCATCAGTAAAACACCGAGCAAGGGGCCTGATACTCAATAGATGTGTGCCTTCTTTTCTCTCATATATCACAAGGTCATGACTATGACTCCTGAGTGCCTTCTCAAGGACTAGGGCAATCTGCAGAGAAACCCTCAGAGCATGGTGTGCCAGCTCCCCAAACCCTCCATACAGATTGCTAAATTCTGGGAGACTTAGCATTTGCAAGCTGAAGTATTCAGGGGAGAAGTGATATGTGCTCTGCAATTTACTTAAAAAATGGTTCAGGACAAAAACATACACATGTACAAATAAAGCAAATATGGCAAATGTTCACCTCTGTTATATCTAGTCGGGTGTACGAGTATTTACTGTACTATCCTTTCAACTTTTCTATATATTTGAAATTTTTCATAATAAAACCTTGGGGAAAAACCTCTTGCTAATTTAAAAGGCAAAAAATGGTATCATGCTTTAAAAATTTGCATTGCATCCATTTATTTGTTCAACAGATATTAATTCAACACAGTCAACAAATATTACTTCAATAAAGTATCTGTCATGCAGTGAGTTGACCTGGTCCCTGACCTCATGGAGCGTACCATCTGGCATTTCTTTGGGTTGGGTGTTTATTTGCTAATTATTAATATAGTTTGTTCACTTTGTCTTCAAGTTTAAATCTTGATTTTTAAAACTAATATGTATAGGTTCTTGGTAGAATTAAAATATTAACCCTTCAAGTGTCTCATGAGAAGCTCTTTTCCCCGCAACTCTCAATTGTTTTGTAGAATTTACATAGCAGTTACAATTTTTTAAAGGTAGTCAAATCTGTTAAATTTTTTGATGACTTTTTTTATTTCTCAACTTTGGAAATCAACCTCCAGCCCAAAATTTGTTATAGAGTAAATTGTACATACTGTTATGTTTACTCCTTTATATTTCTGTTTCAGTATTATCCTGGTGACTAGCATTTTAAAAGCCATGTTAAACAGTGATGGTGATAGCAGGCCTCCTTATTTTGTTACTGGTTTCAACAGGAATGCTTCTAGTGTTTCTCAGTTAATTAACATTGGCTATTGGTTTGAAATTGATATCCTTAATCAAGCTGAGAATGCAGCCTTCTATTCCTTTTTTGGTGTATTGATTAGTTAGAAATGGATGTTCGATTTTAATCAATTATCCCCCTGCATATATTGGAATTAATCTGATTTTACTTCTTTAACCCATTAGCATGACGCAGTTACTATATTAAGCTTTCCTAATATTGACAATTCCCCCACACTTGCCCCACTGGGTTATGGTGGATGACTTGTTTAACATATTATTGAATTCTATTTCCGACACAGCATTTTCATTCTTTAATATGGTCTTTTTGCCATGTTTAATATCAGGCTGATTTTGCTTTGAAGAATGAATTGGAGAGCTCTCCATCTTTTGCTAAGCCATGGAATAGCTTAACATTATCAGTATTATCAAATCTAAAACAATTACCTAGCAAAAACACTTGGCACTGGTGTCTTCTTTAGGTAGAGGGGGCAGTAGTTGATGATGATTGCAAATTTTTTCTCAATTAACAACATATACATTTTCAGAAAAGCATTCGTTTAAACGAGATTTTCAAATTTAAGCCTAGTGTGCACATATTTTTATTTTTTAAAACCTCTCTACCTATTGCAGTGTCCCCTTTCTCATTCCTATTATTTTTTTTCTTTTCTCTCTTTTATTTTTCAAATAGATCTGCCAAAGGTTAGGCCACTTTACTGTTTGTTTAAAAACAGAATCAGCTCTTGGATATACTTGCTAATTTCACTGTATTTCTATTTTCTAATTCATTTATTTCTGCCTTTATCTTCACTTTTTATCTTTCCCATTTTCCTTAGGGGCTGTTTTTTATTCTTTTTTTCCCTCTAAGATCTCAGGCTGAATGCTTGGTTTATTTATTCTCTTTTTCTCTCTCCCCTTTTAATAATAAAAACATTTAAGGCAATGAGAATAGTGCCAGATGTCTCCCATAGGTTTGGTTATGTGGCACTCTGGTTTTCAATGCTTTCTAAATATTTGTCACTATGTTCTTTATTTCTTCCTTGACCCAACAGCAATCTAGGAGAGTTTTAAATTTTTTCAAGTGGTTAGGCTTTAGTTCTAGTATGTTTAAATTTATAATATTTTGGCAAGGTTTACTGCATGGTGATCACAGGACTCTCTGACTGGCACAACTTCTGTTTTGGGTAGACCGTGAGTTCTTACAGTTGGTTACTGGTGGCTGACAGAAATATTTGCAGAGCATATGCTCGCTTGCAAAGCCCAAGTGCTTTTGAAAAGTTTTTGCTTGCCATAATGTTATGTCAAATGAAAAAGGATATAAAGTTCAGGGTGTTTGTAACCAGTTTAAAATACAATATATTTACCTATGTGCATGGAAAAAGACTGTGAAGAAATATATAAAGGTACTAAACAGGGTTGGTAATTTCTAAGGGGTGAGATTATGGGCAATTTTTATTTTCTTTACAATTTTCTGTATTTTCAACTTTCCTATATAGGCATAAGATTTACTATTTTCATAATAAGATTTCTTTAAACGCTTGGTAACAGAAATGCTTGCTCTGAGTTTTGTCTTTGCAAAGCTCCCCCTGGCCAGAGAGTTAAGAAGTCACCAGGCAGAACTTGAGGGATAACTGGATTTGGACCCCAAACAGTGTCCACACCTGAAGACGGTGGCCCTGCGAGGAGCCCACAGTCACTCAGGCTGTGGAGGTCCCCCCTGAGGGAGGGGATTCACTCCCTAGGGGCCCCCAGGAGCACCACCTTCGTCCCTCCATGCTCCTCATGCTAATGACCATCCCCCCATTACTGTCACGGAAGAGTTTTCCCTCAGAGGGAAAGAGTGAAATCCAACTACTGCAACTGATGCGTGCAGGCTTTTATTTCCTTTCTACCTCAACACGATCTCTGAGGCCCGCTTCCAAAATGGCATTTTCAGCCCAAGGTCAACTGCAGAGCCCGTGTGAATCCAGAGGAGCTCTGGCCCCTGGAAATAGACAAGGTGGCTGTACCCCCAGATCCTGCCACTCAGCCCAACACCAGCAGCTCTGGAGGGGGGCAGCCACGTTCCCACGAGCTGCGCGCTCCGTGTGTGGGGCAATAAACTCCAGAGACGTCCAGAAGCCTGCTCTGGGACGGAGGAGAAAACAGGGAGGGAAGCTAAGGGAGAGGCTGGGAGACCCATCGTTTCAGAAGCATTTCACAAGCGTGCGACTGGCAAAGATACCACACAGGCGCCCTGGCCCTGCGTTTATTACCTTTACTAGGAGTCATCTCACACTGGGGTCTTTCTGCTCTGTTTCTCTGTCCTCCATCCTCGCTCACCCAAGTCCTCTGCTAGAAGACAGATGCCTCGGCTGGCTTCCACTGAGCCCCGGGGAGTCTGGGGACACTCTTAGAAACTCACAGAAGAGAATCCTGACCCACAGGGAACGTATTAAGATGGCCAAGCAAAGATGGCAAGGGCCAGAGGAAGTGCAGCGACAGGCAAAAAGATGCTGGCGTGTGCCGAGCGCCCCAGGAGTGGCTTGTCCCTTGGGAATACGTCTTGTCTCTTTCTCGATAAACTTTCGCCCCCCACCGCTGTGGCTTCCTATATCCAGGCAGCTCTGCCCACCACCCTGGCTGTTCTGGGCAGTGACCTTCAAGTATGTCTATGTTTCATCCTGATGCCACTTACAGGTACCAACTTCCTGCCCTCTGCTCCATGCAGTGTCTACACAGTGGAATGAATCGCCCAAATCAGAATGTAGCCATTGCCCTTTGGAAGAATGCTCTTCAGGGGAGGGGTGCTACCAGTGCATCAGCCCCCAGAACTTGCTGGGGGAGAATGGGAGTGGGCAAGTGTTTCAGCTCTAATTTTTGCCTAGAAATCAATAGGCTCTCCAGTGGCTCATCTGACCCACCTCTGCATCTCCTGCTTTACTTTTCTGGGGTGTCTTGAGAGTTAGGTGGCAGAGAGGTTCAATGAATGGAGTGTGAACTCTGGATTCAATCATACCTGGTTCAAATCCTGCTACCATCCCTTACAGGTGCAAGGCCTTGGGAAAGTGGCTGCCTTCATGAACCTCAGTTTTCTGCCTCCAAAATGGGTCAGGGGGACTTCCCTGGTGGCGCAGTGTTAAGGATCTGCCTGCCAAACCAGGGGACATGGGTTCGATCCCTGGTCCAAGAAGATCTCACGTGCCATGGAGCAACTAAGCCCGTGCATCACAACTACTGAAGCCCACATGCCTAGAGACCATGCTCCGCAACAAGAGAAGCCACCGAAATGAGAAGCACGTGCACCGCGACAGAGAGTAGTGCCCGCTAGCTGCAACTAGAGAAAGCCCACATGCAGCAATGAAGACCCAATGTAGCCAAAAATAATTTTTTTTTTAAAATGTTAAAACGGGTCAGGAATGCTGTTTCTTACAGAGTCACTGAATTAGAAGAGTCTAGCCCAGTGTCTGGCCCAGAGCAAGTGGTCAACAAACATTGGTCCTCTTTCTCCTTCCCTTGCTGGGATTGAGGAAACCCATCCTGAAGATCTTATGCAACATTTCAGAAGACCTTCCTACATTTTCAATTCAGTCACTATGTGTTGAGAATACACCTCAGTGGAAAATTTTTACTTGGGGTTATTTCTTGGTGAGTTCTAAGAAACACGGTCAAGCACAGAAAACGTACTTTTATACATTATCTGTAAACAGCTGGTGCAGAGCAGAAATTTTAGTTGAAGTGAGAAGGAACTCAAGCAAAAGTGCTATACTTATTCCTCTGAGGGATTTCTCAACCCTCAGATCAATTTTTCCGAGGGGATTTCCCCACATGGAATAACAGCATAAGCCCCGAGTGCCCTGGCTTATGCCAGAGTGATCTGTCATGTTGTTTCTTTGCTCAGAACCCACTGGTGGCTCCCCCAGGCCTCTGGATGAAGTTCAAGTCTTTGGACACATTCCCAGATCGGCCCCTCCAGCTCCATCTTCTACCATCCCACCTCTATACCCTCCCTCCCATCCACACCAAACCACCACTGACTCTTTGAATGCGCCTGCACTTTCTGCCTTTGTATATTCTAGTCCCCCAATGGAACGCCCCTGCTTCCCTTGTCTGCTGAGACTCAGCGAAACACCACCTCCACCAGTCTTCCCTGCACTCCTCTGCACCTTCACCACGTCCAGAGAGCGAATTTCCTGTGCTCTTGTCTGCATAACCCATATCCCTTCTGGCTGAGGGCCTGCTGGGAACAAAGACCATGCCATTCCCCTTTATATCAGAGTTTAGGTGATATAGGAAATGGGAAATGTTTGCTGATTGAATGAAGAAATAAAGAAATGACACAGGGAGGTTTGTAACAGAAAAGAGTTTTCAGGATGGTGTGGGGTTCTCCCCAACTTCACAGGCCTGTGGTCCACAGGTAACAATGATTACCACGTATCACACAACACAGAGCACACCTATGAAAAGTAGGCACATGAACCCATTTCGCAGGCCACGAAATCAAGGCTTGGCTGGGAAGGCTGGGACTCATCAGGGCTAGGAGATGGTGAGCCAGGATGGAAGGCCATGGCTCCTCTGATCCTGAGTCCCACAACTTGCAGTAAGGTCCTCCCCTTGCCTGTGAGCCCACTTCCACGGCAGGCGACCTTTTAGATCCATCCCTGCCTGTGGGGAGAAGAGCAGCTCTGTGTTTCTGTGATTAATGTACTTTTCGTCCTGCAGAGCCTCCTAAGGCCAACAAAGGGCCAGGTCAGAAGTTACAGCACACACGGGAGCAAACAATCGACTATATCTCAGGCCACGCAGAGCCGAGACCCTCACTCTTGGACCCAACTCTCCCACACTGCTAAGGGTGGGGGCCACGCCGTCTCTCACAGGACACCAAAGCTGCCCATTTCTTGTGCCTTTGGTGGGTCCAACATCATTAAAAGTGGACCCTGGTTTTCTCCAAATCAATTAGTTAAGAAGCAAGGTGACGACTTTCATTGGAATCTAAGGTTACAGAATGAGGTCTGTAACATTGTGTCTCAAATGGGGGAAGGGGGTAGAGACTGAGGAATGGGGATGGGCCATTCAGGGAAGAGAGGCAGGACCTGGCAGATAAGAGATCTCATCCACCAGACAGATAACAGGGCTAAAATGACAAAGGAGCTAGAAGCCGTGCTGGCCTGTTGAGAGAAAGAAAGAGCATATTAAATTTTAAACAAAGCCCACCCCAGGGGAACCTCCAGCCTCCCTCTCCCAACCCATGCCTCCCATTTTCAGCACACTAGTCATCAAGTTCATAGAAACCGAAATGTCCCTCATCTCTAGGGGCTGGGTTTTGTGTTTTTGTTTTTCTGTAATCCAACAGGCAGCAGCTGGCACACTGTGTCTCTGGGGGATGGTGGGGAGGGAGTTTGGGACTCCCTGAGCCCCTGTGGCCTTCCCACCAGGCCTGAGAAAGGAGGGCAGGCTGGAACCAGCTTCGGCTGGGACAGCACCACCTGGACAGGGGATCGATGGGGGGCTGGGAACCAGAGCAAAGCGGGTGCAGGGAAAGAGCAGGAAGTGAAAGGTCCAGATGGTAGGCAGCAGCCTAGGTGTCACTAGGAGCCAAGAGGAAAGAAGGAACTAAGAAGTAGGGAAGGTCCTCAGAGGCCTCATCAACCAGCGTAAATAATGTGCTGGTATGGAGGAGGAAGAGAGCAGAAAAGGAGGAAGAGGCAGCTAGGAGCTGGAAAGGAAGGCCCAATTTAGCCCAAGCAAATGTTACTTCCTCAGTAATTCCGTCAAACCTCCCTCCCCCGCCAGCCCCCCACCTCCACAAAGTGATGGATGGGAATCGGGCTGCAAGGGCTGAAGGTCTGGGCAGAGACACTCCCCTGGGCAGGACCCGCGGGACAGGGTCTGAAGCCTGCACAGGAAATCTCCATGCCACCGCGACAAACACCAACCAACCTCAGTCTATGGAGTTAGGGCAGGATGTTTATTTTATAAGCATCTTCTTCAAAGAAAGACCGGCCTAAGCTCCCTGAGAGAGTCTGGAATCCTCAAAGCCAGCACTGCCCCAGGCACCCTAAGGATGGGCCCCCTGGGGTTTCCCTGGGGAGCCACAGGCCTGCCCAGGTGCCTGCAGAGGAGACAAGAAAGGCCTCCAGCCTCAGTGCTTGAGGCCCACTGCAAACAAAGGGACAAGGATGGGAGGTTCTCCTACATAGGTCAGCTGTGCCCCGGGTCTCTCAGGCCTTTCCCAGGCCGGTGCCTCTTAACCAACATGAGTGAAACAGTTGAAAAGCGGTGTCTTAAAAACGCATAATCAGCTTTTAAAAGAATAAGACTTAGTATTCACCTAAAAGGAATCAAAAATACTACACGACATTTCTGGAGGCCAATTTAACCATCTATATCCAGAGCATTTAGAATGTGTCCTTGGTCCAGTGGATTCCCTGCTAGAAATATATCCCAAGGATATAATCAAAAAATACCCAAGGATGTTCACCACAGCATTCTCTATAAGAGAGAAGAGGAAAAAACCTAAATTTAGGGGCCTGCTTAAATATGTGGAAGGGTATATTATATACTGAAATATTAATAATTATAGGTGGTTTTAATTTTCTTCTTTTTGCTTGTTTCTATTTCCTAAATTTTCTGCAACAATCATAAATCTCTCTGTAACAAGAAAAAAAATCAATAAAAGCTATTTTCTAAAAAACAAAAGGAACAGATCCAAGAGACTGTGCATTCGTTGGACATTCAAATCTGAACTGGATTTGAACAAAACAAAACTGGACAGAGACACTTAAACCCACCTAAGAATATTTTCAAGGACTAAGAGGTGGTTTCCAGTGAAGGGAAATTAAAATCCTCCAGAAGGCCTGAGTGAGTGCAGGAAGGGTGAGTCAGGAGCAGGGAGCCAAATCCCCAGAAGAGTCAGGACCCAACATTTCTGTCCTTAGAGTAACTGCCATGGTGGGGGAGGGGTTGGGGTAGAGGGCGGGGATGAGAACAGGCAGAGGGGCCGGAGGTGTGAAAAGACAGATGTTACTTTTGTCCCTGATCAAGGAAAGGACAATGGCCATCTCTTTAGACAGTGAATTCAAGCTCAGTGAGATTTGTTCATCTACCTGGCAACAGGGAATGAATTTTTACAACCAAGGTATAGAAGCCCCCAAACAGAGGTGTGGAAGAGAAATTCTGACAAGCTCTGTAACTGAAGCAAAAGAACTTAGCTGATGTTACACAGAAATTTTTCCAGATAATGAGCTAGAACACAAGAAGATAACGGAGTGGAACGCTCGGGAGGGCGTTAAGAGTACCAGGTGTAGCATTAACAGAAGGTGGCCTTTGCGTAAGATGACCTAGAGCCCAAGGAAGGAAAAATCCCACAGGACGTGGACTTAATTATTCAAGCATCAGGAAAACCTGAGGAGCAATGGGAGATGTCTAAATTTCTCCAGTCCTCTTTCTGATCAAAAGCTTTAAAATCTATCTCAGAGATCAAAATTCATCCATTTGGGAAACGTTTATGGGGTGCCTCCTATCCATGCACGCATTCAGCAGACAGCCAGGTGCAAACTTGCCGTGGGTGCCACTCTGTGATGTTCAAAGCACTTCCACTTCCACTGGCCTAACAAACAAAAACGGACAGCATGGGTCACTAGCATGCATCCCTCATAAAGATGCCAAGTAGCACAGTGACAGGGTGCTGGACATGCCAGCTCAGGCCCACGGATCCTGAAGACTTCCCACCCCCATGAGCATTCCTCAGCCCCAGTGGACCTTGACTCTCTCTTAAGAAATGATGACTCCAACTTGGAAAATAAATATGACACCACACATGAGGACAGCTGGTGCTGGATGATTCTGTGTCTCTTAAAGACATCAAATTCTTCCCCCAGGTGAAGCTGTATCCTATAAATTACAGCCTCGCATTATGTATGGCCAACACCTTTAGCTTTGTTCTCCGTGGAGAATTTCTCTTCAGCAAAGAGGAAGCAGTCAATACCCTACTTTGAAAACAGCACAGGTGTTTCTGTGAGACAAAAACCAAAACAAAAATCAAAAAAACACCTCTTCCTCCCTTTAATTAAAGGGATTGCACCTGTGTATAGAAAAATAGGAAAAAGTTGTTCTTCCAGAATCTTCCATGTACTAAGTACTTTCAGCCCTGAAAACGTCCCCACCGTAAAACAAAGTGAAGGCACCAGCTTACGGTACCAGCAAGTGCTCCCTTGGCACCTGGCAGCAGCTGGTACCTACCTGAGGCCAGTTCATAACGACAGTAATAAAAGTTCCCTTGAAATAGTGTTAAGGTTCAGACACTCTGATGAAAGCTGGGAACTTCAAAGATAGGACTGCAAAGCCCATCGCTAATCCTCCTCATTGTGTCTGATGCGGAGGGCTGGGTTCTGGGCTGGCTCCACCACCTACTGCCTGAGCTTTGCCCAGTAGGACTTGTGAGCCTGCCAGCCAGCTGGAGGAGGCGGGATGGAACTTTGCACTCACTCCCACAGGGGGTCGGGGGGGGGGGGGGGGTTGTCCAGGCCATGGTGCACAGCCATTGGTCCTTGACCTATGAGAAGTCGGTTAAAAATAAAGGAAGGAAACAAGAAAATTCTGATCTACAGACATGAGCCCAATGATTCTGGAGTGAGAACTGGATTCAGTGCCAGGTTCCAAGGCTCTCTCCATGAACCTGGGCAAGTCATTGCAGACTTCCAGGCTTCAGTTTCTTGGTCAATAAAAATGGTAACCTCCCTAGGGGCTGCTGAGGGGAGTAACTAAAATACCCTGTACGAAAATGCAGAACAAAAGTGTGATCCCTATTCCCTTCCTCCCTCCTTCCCACCCTCCCTTCTTTCCACCCTAACCTCCTTTAAAAAAAAATTTTTTTTAATTAGGTAATATAGGGAATTTCCTGGCAGTCCAGTGATTAGGACTCTGTGCTTCCACTGCAGGGAGCACGGGTTCTGTCGCTGGTCAGGGAACTAAGATCCTGCAAGACACGCAGTATGGCCAAAAATAAATAAATAAATTAGGTAGTATATGCACAAAGTACAAAATTCAAAATGTAGAAAAAGGAACACAGTGAAAAGTCAGCATCTGCTGTGGGAAACCACTATTACCAGTCTCCTAGGTATCCTTGCAGAATGCTGCATAGCCAGGCATTCTGTCTCTTACTTTCTTACTTAAGAAAATAGCTCAGCAACCACATCGATACATAGGGAGCTTTTACATTCTTCTGTACAGCTGCATAGAGTGGCATTGCATGGTTATAGGATAATTTATTTACCAGTTCTCTAGTGATGGACATTAAGGTTGTTCCCCCCACCCCTTTTTCGCTTTTATAAGCAATGACGCAATGAACTATCTTGAAAAATGCATCATTTCACATGTATGCTCATATCTGTGAGAGGAATTCCCAGAAGTGGAGTTGCTTGTGCACTTTTAATAAATATTGTCGGGCTTCCCTGGTGGCACAGTGGTTAAAAATCCGCCTGCCAATGCAGGGGACACGGGTTTGAGCCCTGGTCTGGGAAGATCCCACATGCTGCTGAGCAACTAAACCCGTACGCCACAACTACTGAGCCTGCGCTCTAGAGCCCGTGAGCCACAACTATGGAGCCTGCACGCCTAGAGCCCGTGCTCCGCAACAAGAGAAGCCACCACAATGAGAGGCCCGCACACCACAACGAAGAGTAGCCCCCCGCTCACCGCAACTAGAGAAAGCCCGTGTACAGCAGCAAAGACCCAATGAAGTCAAAAATAAATAAAATAAATAAATTTATTAAATAAATAAATATTGTCAAAACCCTCTTTATACAGGTTGTACCAACTTACACTCTTTCAACAGTTACAAGAGCATCTATTTCCACTGTCACTTCTCCATAGCAGAGTTAACACTTCTCTTATTACTAGTGGGGCTGAACACCTTATATGGTTAAGAACCACTTGTATTTCCTTTCCTGTGACTGGTTCTTAGCCCATTTTAAAAATTGGGTTGATAGTCTTTTTCTTGTTGATTTTCTCTTTTTAGATATTATGGAAATTAGCCCTATCTCTGATATATGTTGCAAAAATGTTTCCCCAGTTTTGAGAAGTGGAAGACTCTTTTGACTGTTTATAATTTGCCTCACAGAAATTTTTTACTTGTGTAGGGTCAGATATATTAATCTTTTCTTCTATGGATTCTGGGTTTTAAGTCAAAGTTAAAAAGTATTTTCCCTGAGTTCATTTTTTACATTTAACATCTTTAATCCATCTGAAATTTATTTTGTTATAAAGTGTTCTTTTTTTAGACAGCCATCAGGTTGTCTCAAGTCACAAATTTTAAAATGCCACCTTTCTAAAATGTCATCTTTCATATTAATTTATCATTGAGTCCCTTTTCTTTCTTCTCTTCCAAATCATGCCCCTTTATCTCAGAATCACGCTCTTTCTCTCCAAGGCCCTCCCATCCCTTCATTCCATTTGTGAGTCAAGAGTTGATCCATGTTATCATGACTGACAGTCACACAAAATATGTTGAATCTCAGTATCTTAGAGCAAGTAGAGATCTCAGAAGCGTCCCTTCATTTTATAGCTAAGGTCACTCAGATCCAAAGAGGTAAACTGGACCTGCCCAAGATCACAGGGTAGCTTAGTGCTTGTGATTTTTTTTGTTACTATTCAAGAAGAACAGAAATATTGATTTTGCCATAAATTCCACTCAGTCAATAGATATCTATTAAGCAACTACTCTGCCCAACAGTGAACAGGCACTGGGGCTCCAGAAATAAATGACACAGCTCTGACCTTTCAAGAAGTTCTAAAAAAAAAAACAGAAGTTCTGAGTCCAGTGTGGGGTCTGAACACACACATCCACAGACTAATAGATAAGGTGAAAATGGCCAATGAATGTAGAAGGACTGGTTAATTTTGCAAGGGATGGCATGGAGAAGGCTCAGAAGATGCATAGTTTTCAGTTGGGCCTGACATGACTAGGACTTTGTCCAAATATGGAGAGAAGGCATTTGGCAATAAGGGAACAATGGGACAAAGTGGGGGGGTCTGGTGGTATATCGTCAGGAAGGAAGTACTCTGGCTTAGTGTTAGCTCTGGGCAGAGTTTTAAATGAAAAGGCTCCTCTGAAAATCTGTGGTCATTAGCCAGCCAAGTGGGTTTGGGCTCTGGTCCTCAAAACTGCAAGCTAAGAATTATAAATAAATGACCCATCTGTAGGGTCTTAAGGTGTCTGGCAGAAGGCAACACATATTCTCCCTGGAAGAATGTACTCTCATCCCATACATTAAAGAATTCTCACAGATAGAATTCTAACAAATATAAGCTCACAATAGAAAATCACAAAAAGAAATAAGCCCTCATGAGTGAGAGGGAGCAGAATCATCAAACAACAGAACTACACCTGTAAATACTTCAGATACTAGAATTATTGGATACAAAAAAAAAAAAAAGGTGTTTAATATGATTAAGGAAATGAGGAGTTAAAAACCCAGGTAAAGGGCTTCCCTGGTGGCGCAATGGTTGAGAGTCTGCCTGCCGATGCAGGGGACGCGGGTTCGTGCCCCGGTCCGGGAAGATCCCACATGCCGCGGAGCGGCTTGGCCCGTGAGCCATGGCCGCTGAGCCTGTGCGTCCGGAGCCTGTGCTCCGCAACGGGAGAGGCCACAACAGTGAGAGGCCCGCGTACTACAAAAAAAAAAAAAAAAATCTCAGTGGAAGGGCTGAAGAGAAAATTAGAGATAAGTGAAGAGAGAATTAATGAGCTGGAAGACAAATAAGAAATTACCCAGAAAACACTATAAAAAACCAAAAGATTGAAAATGAAAAAGAAGTTGAGAGGGGGGTGTGGGATGAATTGGGAGATTGGGATTGACATATATACACTACCATATATAAAACAGATAACTAATGAGAACCTGCTGTATAGCACAGGGGACTCTACTCAGTGCTCTGTGGTGACCTAAATGGGAAGGAAATCTAAAAAAGAGTGGATTTATGTATATGTATAACTGATTCACTTTGCTGTACAGCAGAAACTAACATTATAAAGCAACTATACTCCAATAAAAATTAAAAAAAAAAAGAAGTTAAGATGTCAAGGAGATGTAAAGGATAGAATAAGATCTAACATATATCTAATTGGAGTTCCCAAGGAGAAACCAGAGAGAGAATGATAGAGAGATAAAAGTCAAAGAGATAAAGCATGAAAATTTTCTAGAACTGATCAAAGTCACTAATCTTTGGTTTCAGGAAGTCTAACGAATCCTTAGACAAATAAAATAAAATCCACTCCTAAATGCATTAAACTGCAAAACACACACACACATGCACACGTGTGTGAACACACACCACCACCACCACCACCACAACAACAAAACAACAACCAGAGAGAAGAAATTACCTAAGATCAATAACTGGGCTACTACCTTCTCAATATCAATAAGGAAAGTCGGAAGATAGTAGAATACCATCTTTCAATACTAAGACGAAATAACTGTCAAGCTAATGTTTTATACCCAGTAAAACAATCTCTTAACAATAAATATGAAATAAAATTTTAGCCAAACAGGAACTGAAAGTTTATGATTAAAACACCTCGACCACATGATGTTCTGATTCCAGAAGGAAAGCCTGAGATGCAGGGAGAAATATGGGTAAACAAAATGGTAACTATGTGGAAAATCAAAAGTTAACCAACCTTTCATTGCACTGCATTACTTGAAAAAAGATACGGATACCAACTAACTTTAAACCTTATGCAGTCTGCATGCATCAAAAGGACAGAAATAGAGTATGTAAGTTCCAAAGCAGTAAAGAAAAAAAAGAGTAGAGAAAAAAAAAAAAAAAACATTTGCAGGGTGAAGCCATAGACATGGACGGGAAGCAAGTAGCAAAGAACCGTGGCTGAGGCACCAAAGCATAGCCAGGAGAGGAAGGAGTGGCAGAAAAAGCAGGATTAGAGAGGCAGGAGCAGGACCCAGAGTGATGAGCCAGAACCCACGATAGGCAAGAGTATCACAACAGTACAGCTACAGAGAAGCCAGGTAAGTAGAGGCTACCAGATGTGATCAGGAGGTGGCTGGGAACCTCTGGGAGTGGAGTGGGGGTGAACCTGATGCTTCAGAGCTGGAGAGGAGAGGGAGAGAGAGGAAGTAGGGATGGAAATTGTGGCCTCTTCTTTGTGAAGTCCCAGGGTGAAGAGAAGTGAAATGGGAGGGGGGCAGGGGAGAGGCAGGGCCAAAGGAGAGGGAGACAGGTGTGTCGGTAGCTGTAGCGGGGAACTGGGGCACAGGAGGATGTCCAGTGCTCAGTCGTAGGCAGGCAGCCTGGGCAGGACATGGGAATAAGGGTTGATGGTGGGCATGAGGCCCAGGTGAGCAGGCAGAGGTATCCCAGCTTGGGGCAGGGGTGGGCGGGGTTGCTTCAAGTAAGGCTGTGCAGTGGGGGGCCTGGAAGGATTCAGAATTTCAGAGGTGACCTGCTTCCAGGTAATGGCGAGTCCACAGTGGTTCTGTGGCTAGCAAATGGATGGGAGGTTGAGACTGTGGGCCTAGGGACCCCAGGATTGGACATCACAGGGTGGGGTTAACCAACCAGCACCGCCAGCCTCCAAAGGGTCCCTAATTCTTACTGAGAGGCCCGCTCAGGCGTGGTCCTTGTGAGGACATTCTGGCGTGGTGCATAAAGCAACTATTAAAGTTTGTACAATTTTTTTTTACCAAAACCATGCAGGACAACCTTCCCAATCCAGAAGACAAACAACACATAACCAAGAGTCATCACAGAAGTTCTAGTCTCCCATGTAAATCTGCAAGGTGGACATTCCTGCTTTCTGTAGTGATCATTCTTACCTGATTTTGATTCTCTGTTTATTATACCCTGGGGGGCAGGGAAGGAAGAAAGGGAAGGCAGTTGGGCCACAATGTGATCCCTTATTCTCAACTTCCAACTGCACTGAAAATCCTCACATTTCCAACAGTTCTCTCGGTACTCCCAAAATATACACATGATAGAGCATATGTATTTAATATCAGAAACTCCTTTCTGATGATGGTTGTAGAAGACAGAACCAAAACCCCTCTAGAGATCAACCCACTTTTAATAGTCTCTTTACTCCATTTACAAATATATAGATGATAAAGATAATACATACTGGTAAATATTCAAATGGCACAGAAATGAGTAAGAGAGATGACAAAAGACCTCTGTACTTGGGGTAAGGCACTAGGGGTGGCAGAAGGGTCAGGTCTGTGAGCTCCTCTTTAGTGCTTACTGAAGTCAGACCAGAGCATGGACTAGTAGCATATGCTGGCCCCCACCAGGGGGAGGCGCCGTAGAGGTGGATGCTGTGTAAGCCCAGGTCCTTTCCCTCAGTAAAGCTTGGAGACAGCACACACCAGCAAAAGCCAAAGATCTGAGGAGCCAGAAGGAACTTGTGGGATGATCTAATTCCCTCGTTATTACTCTTCCAAGTCATTCCAAGTTGGGTGACTTGCCTGAGTCACCCAACTCATTCGCAGTAAAGCTGTGAACCTCCCAGTTCGGTACTTTGATTCCATCAGTATTTCTTAGACTTTACCACGCACAGGAATCTTGTTAAGATGCAGATTCAGCAGGTCTGGGGTAGGCCCGAGATCTTGCATTTCTAACAAGCTCTCAGGTGATGCTGATGCTGCTGGTGCATGGACCACATACAGAGTAGCAAGAGTTTACATCAAGGCTAATGGACTATCCCACCTGGTTAAAGCCTCTTCACCCACCCTTTGCGTGGGAAAGCCTCCCTTCCCCCATCCTCCCTGATTATCAGCTCCCATGGTCTCTGTACTTTTTCCTTTGAAGCATTTATAACAACTGTAATTAAAGAGTATTTGTTTAATTATTAGTTTAATGTCTGTCTCCCAGGGAGACTGCAAGCTCCACGAGGACCGGACCAGCAGACTGTCGATAAAAGGGCAGCTGTTGTGGGCTGGAGCAGCCTGGACCAGCATCCTTGGAGGAGGAAGGGAAGGCTTGTACTGGTGGGAAACACCTTCTAGAGGCCTCATGGCCAAGGGTGACACTTCTGCCGTTAAAATTCCCACCAGTTTCAAATACATGCCGACTAAAATGTAACTTGAAAAGCAACCTTTAAAAACAAAAAGTCTCCTAAATCTTTATCAAAGATGTACTGAACAAATATATGTGGTAAATAAAAATAAATTTGAATAGTGGGATAAATTTTAAAAAAAAGTCTTTATCAAGTGCAAAACAGTCCCAATCTGGTACTAGCCACTCTGCCTGGGGAATAATTAGGTCCCCAGTAAATATTCCCTTACAGTCCTCAGACACTGTGAGGGCCTTGGCAAAAGAAGCAGAGGGCCTGCTCCCTGACCAGCCTCATTCTGTTGCAGACCAATTTCTTTTCCAATTTTTCTGCCGCCATCCTTTCTAGCAACCCCAAAGCTCTGAATGCCCAGCTCCTTGGAGTGGGCAGAGATATCTGAACTCATCATCATTCTAGGGTGGCCAAGTTTGAAGTCAGTCTGCCTGGGTTCAGACACCAGCAGTTCTGTGCCCTTGTATGTAACTAATTTCTCTGTGCTCCAGTTTCCGAATCTGCCAGATGGGAATAACAATGCAGTAACTAGCACCTGTGAGGACTAAGGGAGATGATACACATAAATCACTTACACAAGCCTGGCCCAAGATCTACGATTATTATTATCCTCCCCATATCCGGTCCAATTCAAGATCTCTCTATTGTTTCACACAAGTCTCCACCCAGTGGCTCCACCTCATTCAAAATTTACTCTTCCCAGTCCCTCCTGCCTTACCTGTCTGGAGCTTGTTCGAAGCAATGACTCACTGCAAAACTCTGCAGCTCCCATCAATCACCTCCCTGTCTCTGCCTCTGTGTGTCATTTGTGGGTCCCCGCTGGGAGGGAAATCTTTTTCCTCATGTCCAGTACCTTTATTCAACAAGTATTTATCGAGGGCCCACTATGCGCCAGGTCCTGTTCTAGGCACAAGGGCTTAGCAATGAACAAAGAAAGACCTCTATCCTCATGAACTGAAAGTAGTAAGAGATCTAACCCACGAATAGAGATCAGTTCGGGTCTCTGGCCCTTCCTTACGTCCCCATTCTTTTCCCTGACCAAGCCTAAATAAATCACACACAAGTACAAAGCATGAAGAAAACATTCCAGATCAAAAAATGCTCAGTGTGACTTGGGCACATCCCGATGACTAAACTGCTGCCCCGTTAAACTGGTAGACGTTGAAGAAGTACGCATTATAACAGCCAGAAACACCCGGTTTCCCCAGGTAGTCACACCAGCCGTCAAATCCTCCAGAACAGTATGTGTAACACAACTAGAAAATAAGGTCCTTCATTTACTTATCTCATGAGGGTAGGATAAGCCCACGTTTTCATGTTCTCACAGCCACATTCTTCAGATGAAGCCTGATTCGGGTTCCCCAGCAGGAATACAGGCAGCAGCCTTGTGTTAACAGCACTGGAAATGGACTCTGAAAGCCCAGGTTTCAGTGCTGGCTCTGTCGCTTACTGTGTGATTTCAGGCATGGAGCTTTTCTCATGCCTCACTTTCTTCAGACAACCTCTAAGGTCCTCTTCCAGTTTTGCAGTCTAAGGGCTGGGATCAACCACCATTAACATGAGACACAGCAGATTCACAGATTCCTTAATTCAACAAAATGAGCCCCTGCCCTCAGATCCAGGGGGTGAGCAAGCCGATGAGGAGCCTGTGGACAGCATCCTGAGATGCACCCGACTACTCCTTTACTTATTTACTCCCATCTAACTTCAAACCTGAGCTTTCCAAGCACAACTCTGATAGAAATATCCCTGGGCCACAAGGCAAACCCAAAACAGAAGGCATGCAAAATCTCCGGTGGGCCCATTAGTCTCCCTTCCTCCAACTCAAAAAACCATTCCAGACCATGTCCATCTCCTTGTCTCTAGACAGGGAGCCTAAAATTAGTCTCCCTGGTAGAAAATGCCTCGTTAGAACGGAAGTGACCCAAGTGTAGAACAAATGGCCCGCTGGCCACACACCACAGGACAAGGACTCACCCGGGAATCCGCTCTGAGAAGAAGAGTGAACCTCTGCTCCCACTGCAACTCACTGCATCTGCCTCCATGGGCATACAGGCAACCAGGTGAGCCTGGAGGAAAGAAAAATGTGACCCAAATGGCCAACTCCCCCTACCCTAAAGAAAGCAGCCCTACCCCCACTGCCCTCATGCAGAAAGCCGGGTCCTGCAGGTTAGTGGAGCACTAGTGCGGCTAGAACTACAGGTGACCAATTAGAGGTCCTGTTCCCAGACTGGCAGGTGCCTGGCACAGAGCGACGCGAGGTTCGAGGGCCAGCTGACAAAACCACCATGAGAGCTCTAGAAAATAACATTCGCTTTAAAACAAACAAGAAAGGGACAGCCATACTAAGTCTCAAAAATCAAAACCAGACAGGCCCATGGCTTTGATCACAAACACTAAGAATACATTTTCTAAAGTCTAAAGACAATTAGGGGTGGTTTATTTCCCCTCCCCCACCTGGCCTGGCGGGTCCTTTGAAGGCCCCTGGTGAGGGCAAAACAGGGATGCAGGCTCCAGGCCCTCTACTTGGCAGAAATGAACTTTGACTGTTTTTACTTACACGTGTACAAAGGCAGGACTGAAAGAGCAGCTTCAAAGTTGGCTGGGTGACCCCCAAGGTTCAAAGTCCCTCTCCGCACACCTATGTGGGAATCTTGTGAGTTTCCCAGGCGCCCACCGGAACTGGTTATGTCCCCTCCAGGTCTACACCTGCTGGGAGTTTCCATTTTGCACAGAAATAAAGGCGCTCTGGGTGCCCTTAGCAGTTAGGGCGCTCGGTCCGCTGTTCTAGGGTGGGCCACCAGGACAGTCCCTCACTGGACCGCTCAGACCGGGAAGGACCAGCACCTCGTAGTGACCCTGTAAAGACGCACCGGGCTGCGGCTACGCCTTGCCCGAACCATCGCAGAGCTCAGAGATACATTAATGATCGTTTTGGGTTAGTTAAAACCTACGCAAGCACCTCCCTGGCCTCTTAAATCTTCCCAAACTACTGCTCAGACTGGAGGGAAGCAGTTGCAGCCACCATAAAAGTCATCTTAAAAGGCAAGATGGAAAAAAAACCGATACGCACTAGTTAGCAAGTCCGCGGTTAGGGGGGCGGTGGCACGAGGGCCGGATCTGTGGGCTCTGCACGCTGGCGGGGGCTGTCCCGTTGGTCCCCGAGTCCCCGCGCCCACCTGGCAGCCTCGGGGCCACTAATCTGACGCCGGCGATCACACCCCACAGCTCTGTCCAATTAGGAAAATGACCGCGAGGAGACGGAGAGAGTGGGCGACAAGGAAGGGGAACTGAGACTGAGGAGGCTAAGGACAGGCCGTGGAGACCCAGCCGGCCGGCGAGCGCCTTCAACAGGTCCCCGCCCCGGAGAGCGGGGCGTGCGGCGGCCTGCTGCCCCGGGGGCGCCCACGACACCCCGGCGGCGCGCCCAGCCCTCCCCCACCCCGGACGGCGGGGACGCGCAGCAACCCCACCCGCCGGGAGAATAAAGTTTGTGGGCAGCGGCGGGGCGGGGCGGCGCGGCGAGGGGGTGAAACTTTGAGTCTCCGGCGGGCGGCGGGGGGAGAGTACTAGGCGCCGGGATACCCACGTGCGGGCCCGCGAGCCGCCGCCGCCGCCTCCGGGCCTCCCGCCCCGCCGCCGCCGCCGCGCTTTCCTTTCATTTTTGCTTCTCTCTCTCTCTCTCTCTCTCCTCTCCCCTCCCTTTCTCTCTCTCTCATTCGCGCGCTCTCCTCGCTCTCGCCCTCTTTCGCTCGCTCGCTCCCTCCTTCCCTTCCCCCTCCCCCTCCACCCCCCCACCCCCCCCCGCCGCCAGACGCCATCTCTCCCTCTTTCCCCGGCTCTCCATGTCTCCCTCCAGCTCTCCGGCATGAGGGAATGTGGAAGTGAAAGGAAAAGACGACATGTTTGCGGCGCGGGCCTGCGCGCGGCCGTCCCCGGGGAGAGGCGGGGGGCGGGTCGGCCGCGGCCGCAGTGACCCACCCCCGCGCCCCCGCCGGCGCGCCGCCCGGGGCTGCGGGGTCGGGGGCCCGGGGCCGCGCGGGACACTCACCCTGGGTCCGGGCGCGGCTCCTACGCTGGGGCCCGTGGCGGGCCGGGGCCGGGGCCGGGGGCTCCTGGCTGCCCACCGCCCGGGCTGCTGCTGCGCGCCCGCCGCCCGCCTCCACGCGCGCCCGCCGCCTGCTCCTGCCGCCCTCCCTCCGGCTCCTCTCTTTCTCTCTCTCTCTCTCTCTCTCTCCCTCTCTCTCTCTCTCTCTCTCTCTCTCTCTCTCTCTCCCCCCCCTCTCTCTCCCCCTCTCTCTCCCTCTCCTCTCTCTCTCTCTCTCTCTCTCTCGCTCGCTCTCTCTCCCTCCCTGGAAGAAGGGAATGAGGCAGGGCTGACGTGAAGGGATGCAAAACAGCTCCTCCTAACCCAGCTCGCGGAGGAAGAGAGACAGAAAAGCAGCCCTTTTATCTCTCTTTTGTTTTCTCACTTCCTTCCACCCCCCAACACCCCCCTCTTGTCAGCCCAAGTTTTCTTTTCTCTTTCTACCGCAGAGAGGATTTTTCTTCCTTTCTTTCTCTTTCTTTCGGTTCAACTCTCCCACTCAAATTGAAAGCCTGGAGGGTTTTCTCTCTCTCTCTCTCTTTTTTTCTTCCCTCTTTTCTTCCTTCTTCCTCCTTTCTTATTTCTCTAAAAGGGTTTTGTTTGCTGTGGGAGTTTCGTTTGAAAATCAAGTCACGCCTTTTTTCCTCCTTTTCTTTCTCTCTCTTTTTTTCTCCTCAGCAGAAAAGGGGAACAAAGATTAACTGAAGCGGGAGAGAGGGGGAGCATCAGAACCTCGCATGGAAATGGGGGGCCCGGTCCTGCCCGGCACAAAGGGGGCGAGCTTCCCCCACCGTGGGAAGCTTGGGGCGTCCTCCCGAGAGAAGAGTCGGCGGGGCTGGGGGGCGGGGGACGCGGGTTCCTTCCGAAGTGCGGGCGAGGGCCGCGGAGCCCGCCCCTCCCCAGGCAGAGGTGGAAGGCTGGGTGTGTTCTTCACTTATGTATTTTTAAAGTAGGCAGATGGGCGTGGAACAAACATCCCCGCGGAGCACTAAACTGTAAGAAGCCTTTAAACAGCTGTTTGCAGAGCCCTGGACGTCCAGACTCGAGGGAGCGGTGCGGACTGCGAGCGCCAGGGCCCGGGTGGGGAAGGGGCTCCAAGGAGCCGCTGGGATCGGCCCCTCGTGGGCTCGCCAATCCCACGGCCCGGGCCTTCGCCCAGGGCGCACTGCTGGGGGGCGCCGAGGCGTGGCCGTTGGCAGCGCGGGGGTCAAGCCCCTGGCGCCTTCCTACAGGGCCTCGGGGCTCGGCACAGCCTTGCCCTTCCCCGGCTTCCGAGCCGACCCTCGGCATCTAACCTCCAGCCGCTTCTCCACTCCGAGCCCTCGGACAGGACGCGGTAGAGCCTCCCCGAAGGGTCAGTTATTCATGGGGCGCCTGGGCGTGTTCCCAAGACCTGCTCTGCCTTCTGCTTCTCCAGAGATGGGGGGAGAAAACAGGGGGAAAGTTCCCAGAGCAAAGTTGGCCACATTTCTCTTTTGCCCAAGGAAGTATTGAGCACCTGCTGGATGCCCGGCACTTGGACTGGGGCTACTGCCAGGGGCTGGGGAGAAACGTGAGTCTTCATGGGCCCTGAGAGTTTCCACAGGAAACAATGCCAGAGGAGACTGCAGCTCAGGACCAGGTCATCGAGAGGAAGGAAAGCCTGGATCCTCTCCCCTCCCTCCTCTCTTCCTTCCCCTTCTCTTCCTTCCTCCCGGCTGCGTCTCCTTGGCTCCACCCCTTCTCCTCATCAATTCCTCCCACACTTCCCTGCTCTCCCTGGCTTTTCACTGGAGGGTCCCTTCTCCCAGCTAGGAGCAGATGCTGAGCCTCATTGTCTCTCCCCCTCAGTGACTGCTGCCTCCCGGGGACAGGACCTGCCACTCTTCACCCCTCCCCCCAGCCCGCAGGCCTGGGCCTTTACAAACTGGATCCCCAAGGTCACTGACCCTCACCCCACTCTAAACCAGCTCCTGGTGTTGTGAGCAATGACTCCAGTCACTCAGAACATGATTTGTTTCTGACTGGGAGTGAGAAAACAGTAGCTTGGTACTTGCTTTAGCAAGGAGGACACCATGATTTTAATGTCAGTGCACTGAGCCCTGGATGACCGCAGAGCATCCCCCCGACTTTGCCCTCTTAGTGGGATATACAGGGAGCTACATTTCTGTCATCTTAGATCCTGTTTAGTGTACCTAAGGTATACCCTCCAAATAAAGCAAAACAGCTCTGACAGTCCAGCATTCACGTAACAAATGCTTACCGAGTACCTACTCTGCCAGTTCCTATGCTTGGGTGCTAAGGACCTAACAACCTATGGCACACGCGGTCCTCACTTAGGCTTTGCAGACTGGCAGGGGAAGAAACAAGAAGACAGGCAACCACAGTGCCACATGTTACATGTTAAGGATGAAACAAGGAAGCACCTAAAAAAAGGGTGCTTGGACTAGGGTGGTCAGGGATGGCTTTTCCTGGAGGAGGTTACATCTAGATGCGTAGGCCTGTGCCAGGTAAACTCATAGGAAGGCACAGCCTGTCCAAAGGCCCCAAGGGAAGAGAGCACATTCTTGCAGTTTCTTGGAACCTCCACAAGTATTTGCTGCAGTGGGGAGTACAGTGGGGGAGTGGGGACACTTTGGTGCCAGGGCACAAGGCGGGGCAGGGGAGAGTGGGGAGTGTGTCAGGCAATAAGTAAGGGAGGGGGCCGGATATCAGGGGGCTCTTCAGATTTTAGCCTCTCCCACTTGCTAACTTCATGAACTTGGGTGATTATAGTTTCCTTCCTTATAAGATAGGGGTAAGAAGACCAGTGGGCTGCAGAGACAGCATCTTATGTTTAAGCTCCCAGGCTTATTTGCTGCATATCCCTGGGCCAGTTGACCTCTCTGAATATAAGTTTTCTCATCTGTGAAATGGGGTGAAAACACTTGACTCACAGGGTTTCTGCAAGGCTTAAAAGGCTTAAGACATGCCTAGCTCAGTGTCTGGCACATAAGCTCCAATACATGGTAGCTTTTATTCATTGTTATTATAGATCAAGGAGTGACAGGGAGGTGCCCTTACAACCCAGAAATGAGATTTATGTTCTGGGTTGAAACTAGAGTGAGTCACCATGCCCGAAATGCAATGAGCTGGCTGTGGAGGAAGCATTCCTTCAGAGGATACCCTGTGTGCCCACAGGTGGCTGGGATTGGGGAATACCTACGTCTGACCAAGACGGCCAGTGTGTCGTCTCAGGAACAGGACCGGAATGTGAAGACTGTGGTTACCAAGGCCTGGCCTGATCAGTGGAGGTGTAGCTTGCCTGAAGAGCAAATAGGAACCAGAAGAGAGTCAGCCTCGTAAAATCCTGGAGGGCCCCTTGGAGCAGGCGCCTGGCTGTGTTTGCTCAGTGGAGAGAAGTAGACACAGAAGTTCACACTGGGGAGGAGAGAGGGGGAGAAAGAGACTTTTGACTCTTCCAGAGCCTGAATTAAATCTCTCAAAACCTCTTAGTCCTTTGCTTGGGTTCCTCATTCTCCAAGCAACCTGCAGATGAACTTGGCACCAACAAAATGCCCCCTGGGTCCAGACAGACACCAGGGTTCCAGTTCCTGCGCTGTAAACCTTTTACGCTTCTATTATTTCTTTATGACACAAGTTCATCGTGAGAGAATTTGATAACCAGCTGAGCAAAACTGAAAGAGAACTCCAGTAGAGACATTATATTTTTGTGTGTGTCCTTGGACGTTTTATATCCACATATCTACATGTAAAATGCACATAGTAATAAAACTATGCAAAGTGAATATTGTTAAATGAATGACTATACATGTAAATATATTAACAAAATTTACAAAAACGACGTAACGCTATTCCTACTGAATGGCAACCACTTTTACCCCGTAATATGTCACAAATAGCTTTCCCTGTTTGTAAACATCCATATTATCATTCCTAACAAATAATATTATTCCATGGTATGCATTTATCTTACCTGTTTAAACAAATTGCTGGACTTGTGGGATATTTCCAGTTTTTCACTTTTATGGACCCACTATGATAGACATACTGTACAGTCACCTTTGTGCCAGGTAAATATCATATTCCTCCCCCCGGCCGTGCTGCATGGCATGCAGGATTTTAGTTCCCCGACCAGGGATCAAACCTGTGCCCCTTGCAGTGGAAGGGCGGAGTCTTAACCACTGGATTGCCAGTGAATTCCCAATGTCATATTCTGATCATCATTTTACAGCTGAGGAGACTGAGGCACAGCAAAGTTTAAAAGTTTTCCAAGGTCGTAGCTACTGAGTGACTGAGCCAGAATTTGCAGCCAGAGTTTCCAGTTGGGAGTTCCTTTCAGCATCTCTGTTTTCTCCTTTTCTTTAGTGTATCCCCTCCTCATACCTCCCTGTTTTCTCTCCCAGATCACCTCCCTGTGAGAACCAGTCTAGGCAGGTGACCCACTGCCTTCTCTGACACCTGAGTAACTTCAGTAATGTCCATCTCCTGGGGTTGTTGGGAGGAATGAAAGCAGGTGATAAATGACATGTAATGCATGATACTGTATTTGGGAAATTGTGAAGCCTGTGCGAATGAATGTTAGGAGGTACTAGCAAGGGCCTAAGCTCACAGTCAGATGCCACCACCTTTAGCCAAATCCCCTGACCTCCTCAAACCCAGGAAGGAAGCCTCCAGATTCACACTAGAGAGAAAGAAATCAACTGTTCCGACAACGCAGAAGCAATAAAGGAGGCATCCCCCGGGCATTTCAGGAGCCCCACAGTTGCTCCCCACCCCCACCCCAGCCCCACAGCTGGAACGGGAGGGAAGATTTGTTAGTCTAAGGTTTATTCATGCTTATGATTTCCCTGAGGGAGGATGCATTCATGTCACAGGCCTTCCAGAATGTTTGTATCCATCTCTGAAAATCTGAGGAATCGAGTAAGCTGAGTAAAGGGATGAAACACAGCTCTTCCGTGTTTCAATTGACGTGTCTATCAGAGTAACTGCTGGGAGAGTAGCAGATGATTATTAAAATCTGTTTCTTTCATTGACAGAACCAAACAAACATTAAAAATATACATCAGTGACTTAGCAATGTCTAATATTTGATTTTGAGTATCAAACCTCCCCACTGGATTCCAGCCAATGGAAGATGCAGGACCCCAGGGCAGAACTAAATGAGGCTGCAGAGAGCAGAGGTGGACCTAGGGCTCCTGAAAGGATGGGCTTGTGGCAGGAGGACCCAGAACTGGAGAGTCACCGAGAACTAAGTCAATGACCGGAGTCACACAGAAGTTGTGTTGGGCAGCAGCTCAAAATTCTCATAAGTGTAGTAGCAATTTAGGAAGACTCAGGGTTTGCAGGGAAAACCCAAAGAAAGCAAAAGTCTGTGTGGATAGATGGGGTGAACATCTGACATTTGTGCATTCTTTTTCAAGGAATAATGACAGGGTACACCTCCTCTGATCCCCCTTATGACCAAGGGTGCATAGTTGCATGGCTTTATTCCCATCATGGTTTGGGCCAGTAAGTTAACTGGCCTTATTTGCATAAATATAAGAATAAAAATAAGCTAAAAGAAACATGGGACACCTACCACAAACAGGAAACTGCTAGCTTCACTAAACAGTTAAAAAAAAATTAAAAACATAAAAGCCACAATGATGGGACTTCCCTGGTGGTGCAGTGGTTAAGAATCCGCCTGCCAATGCAGGAGACAGGTTCGAGCCCTGGTCCGGGAAGATCCCACGTGCCACGGAGCAACTAAGCCTGGGAGCCACAGCTACTGAGCCTGCGCTCTAGAGCCCGCGAGCCACAACTACTAAAGCCTGCATGACACAACTACTGAAGCCCGCACTCCTAGAGCCCGTGCTCCGCAACAAGGGAAGCCACCGCAGTGAGAAGCCTGCTCACCACAACGAAGAGTAGCCCCGCTCGCTGCAACTAGAGAAAGCCCGCACGTAGCAACGAAGACCCAATGCAGCCAATAAAAAAAAAAAAAAAAAAAAAAAGTTTATGTCTTTTGATTAGTAACTTTAGTTCTAGAAATCTATTGGAGGGAGAGTCATCAGTGTGGACAAAGATTTGAGTTAAGGGACTTCCCTGGTGGTCCAGTGGTAAAGAATCTGCCTTACAATGCAGGGGACTCAGGTTCCATCCCTGGTCTGGGAACTAAGATCCCTCATGCTATGGAGTAACCTAACCCGCACGCCACAACTACTGAGCTTGCGCACCTCAGCTAGAGCCCTTGTGCTACAAACTATAGAGCCAACATGTCCTGGAGCCTGTGCACCACAACTAGAGAAGAGAAAACCCACAAGCCACAACTAGAGAGCCCACGCGCCTCAACTAAGATCCAATGCAGCCTAAAATAAATAAATAATATATATTTTTTAAAAAAGATGTGAGTTAAGGGTGTTTATCAAAGTGTCATTTATGTTGGCAAAAATTACCACCACCCCCCCAAAAAAAGGAAAAGAACAGAAGGAAGAAAGCAATAACCCAAGTATTCAACAGCAAGGAAATGTTTAAAGAAGTTATGGCATGCGCATTTGATATAATACTGCATAGCTATTAAAAACCATGTTTTTGAAGAATATTTAATGACCTGGAAAATGTTTGTGATATAGTGAGTGAGATACAAAATTGCATGTGCAATTATATTTTTGTCCAGTTTTGTATATACATATATATTTATCCTGAAAAATACATATAAAATACTTGAGAGGAAATACAAACAAGTTTAAAAGTTATTTGTGTTTGTTGGAATTATAGGTGATTTTTATTTTCTTCTTTGTCTTAGTGTATTTGATAAATTTCTATAATGATTATATTATTTTAAACAATAACCTATATATTTAGAGAACAAGACCTGGGTTTCTCATTCACTCCACAGTCAACGGTGAAAAGACCCAGGCCAGGCCTTCAAGGATCTTCCAGTTCACAGGAGAAACAGCCAAGCAAACAGGAAGTTACACTACAGAATGCAATTATTTCTCCTCCCCTGGAAATGTTTGAAGACCTAGGAGGAAAGAGGAACCAGCATTTTGGTTGCTGATGATTTGGGCTCTGGGTTGAATAGACTATCTATTGTGAAAGTGTATTGTGCAAAAAGTGAATGGGGCTTTTTGTGAAGGGAGAAAAAGAGGGTGTGGTTTGGGAACTGGGAGGGTGGGGGAGGAGGAGGCAGGCCTGCAAGCGGTGGGCAGAGCCGCCCTGAAGGTCCCCCCAAGTTGTCCTTCTCAGCCTGCACCTGGCTCTCAGTGTCCAGGGTCAGCAGAGTACCTGGCTCTGCATCCGTAACAGGGGCTCAGTAAATGTTTAGTCAGTGTTTATTGTCCATAAGAACAGATGAATGAATGAGAATGTAACATCAGGGATCACTCTCATGAATTTCCTTTAAGGCATTAATTAAACATGTCTGAAGAAGAAAGACTCCATTGTGAAACCATGATGATGAGCAAGACAGGAGGGGAATTTAAAGTCTTCTCCACCAAGGCAGCAAGGGATGTGTGTGTGTGTGCACGCGCAGGAGTGTGTCTGCATGTCTGCTTTAGCGTCAGGAGGGACCTGGGTCCAAGTTTGAATGTGGCATTGAGTGAAGTCTGAGGAGCTCTTGGCTATGGCAACTTGCAAGCTGTTTGCTCTTGGCCAGACTCCGTTTCTAAATGCTTTACTACCTAGAAAATGGGGCTTAAGGTGACTTATGTTCTTGGATACCAAATGAGATAATGCAGGTAGGATAATGCTGCGTAGACAGCAAACACTCTGCATATAGAACAAGCTATTAATGTCAATATTATTACTTGTAAACCCCGAGGCATCACCTGCTTGGCAGGGGAGGGGGAGGAGTACCATAGGGTGATGGTGTTGCCATGTTCATTCTTCATACAGGAACTCTCTTTTTGTCCTTTCTTTTGGTCTTTTTACCTTTATTCTTCACTTCATCAACAAATATTTATTGAGAACCCACAATGTGCTGTCCATCCTTAAGGGTCTCCCAGGTAACCAAGAGTGACAGATATGACGAGGGATGACTTTTACAGGAGTAGAAGAGGGGTGCCCAACTCTTCTCTTTGGGAAACCTTAGAAGAGGTGATGTTTAAAGTGAGTCTTGAAAGAAAAGTGGGAACATGCTCAGCAAAGCAAGGGAGGCAGGGCTGTCAGCAGGCAACAGACTTTAGGAAGTTACTTAACCTCCCTGGGGGGCCATTTCCTGCTCTGAAGAATCCTGCCTCACCTTGAAATAAGACAATACATGCAAGGTGCCTAGCATAGTGCCTGGCCTTTAGTCGGTACTGAAAAAAACCAGTTCTTTGTCCCCTCTGTATCAAAATCACTTCCTCTTTGAAGCTTACTTCCTGTTCACATTTTGTTCTTTTCCCCAGTTCCTGAAGACATACTGACTTTTGGCTTAGGCTGTAAATTACTCAGCCTATTTTCCAGGACGCAGAAAATAATTTTAAGAATGGATCACAGTTTCATCCACAAAGAAAATCCCAATAAATTCGAAGTACAAATGTCATATGGATCACATCCTTTGTTCATAATACGCTAAAACTAGAAGTTAATGTTAGAAATTGAGTATTTAAATTTTCCAAAATAGCTTTTGGATAAAGGAGGAAGTCAGGAATTAAGTGGGTTTTTTTTGTGTGTGTGTGTGTGAGCCTCGCTGCCTTTATTTTATTTTTTGTGTGAACACAGTTTTCTTTGTGTCTAACTTTTTAAAATTTTATTTATTTATTTATTTTGGTTGCGCCGGGTCCTAGCTGACGCACATGGGATCTTTAGCTGCAGCATGTGGGATCCTTTTTTTTTAGTTGCAGTAGGCAAACTCTTAGTTGTGGCATGTGGGATCTAGCTCCCCAACCAGGGATCGAACCCTGGCCCCCTGCATTGGGAGTGTGGAGTCTTACCCACTGGACTACCAGGGAAGTCCCACATCTAACTGTTTTTTAATTGAAGTATAGTTGATTTACAATATCGTGTTAGTTTCAGGTGTGTAGCACAGTGATTCAGTTAATTTTATATATATAGATATATAGATATATAAGGAGTGTGATAATTTAGAAAAAAACACAAAGAAGAACCACACCTAGGAAAACCAACAGTATGCGTGCAAAGCTTCACTCAAAATTTTGTTTAGTTTTTAAAATGATTTTATTATTAAACCCAGAAAAATTTAAACAAACAAAATATTCATTAAATAATTTAGAAATGTGCAAAAACAAAAACCCCAAATAAAGATGAGGAAGGAAGAGATCAGGCAAAGAAACAGAAAAAAATAAATTAGAAAATAGAACAACTGTTGAATTATTACATACGTCCTTGAGTTGGTTCTTTTTGTAAAAAGAAGATCTAAATAACACAACGGACAAATGTAACTAAGGAAAAAAAGCAGAAACAAACACAACTTAGGGTGAAATGGTGGAAATGTCAAAAATAGACTTAAAAAATATAAAAGAGTATGATGTGAAATTGTTGACAAATTTGAAAACTTCAGGGATAATTTTTTGGAAAAAAAAAATAGAGAAATTTCTCTGACAGAATCAGGAGTAGAAAATCTAAACCACCTCCTTCAGCTTCTGCTTAGAAGCGGTGGACAGAGTGCCTGCCCCTGACCAGCTTTCCAAAGCTGCACTTTTTCTCGGCAGCATTTCACACCATCTGATGTGACATATGCCTAATTGCTTACTTGTTTCCCTTTTTCTCTCCCCACTAGAATACGAGCTTCCTGAGAAGAGAGAACTTTGTTTTGTTTTTTTAATTAAACTTTTTACTTTGAGATAATTGTGTGTGTGTGTGTGTTTAATTAAACGTTATATTTTTGAGATAATTGTAAGAAAACTGTTTTGGGAATTCCCTGGCGTCCAGTGGTTAGGACTCGGCTCTTTCACTGCCATGGCCCAGGTTCAGCCCCTGGTCGGGGAATTAAGATCCTGTAAGCTGCGAGGAGCAGCCAAAAAAAAAAAAGAAAGAAAACTGTTTTGCTTGCTGCTGTATCCCTACTGCACAGAACTGGGTCTCGGGCATAGCAGGCACTTGAAATAAATACTAGTTTAATGAATTGAGGAAGAATTTAAGACAGATATCAAGAATGTTGTTCCCCAAAGTTGTGAGTTCAGGCGGTTTTACTGGGGAAGAGGGTGTGTCTTCTAAAGTTTTGAGGCATGGGTTATATAAACTAATCCAGAATATAGCATTTTCTCTATGAAGAAAACTACATTTTTTTTTCCTAAGGCGTAAAAGACTTTTTTTTTGGTGTTTTTTCTTTTTTTTCCTTTGGCCGCACGGCACATGAGATCTTAGTTCCCCCACCAGGGATCAAACCCGAGTCCCTTGCATTGGAAGCACAGAGTCTTAACCACTGGACCGTCAGGGAAGTCCCAAAAGAAAAGACTTGACTATGGAGAGATATACTTTATGCCTGATGCAAAAGCTAAATGATGTAAAGATGGAAAGGTCAAATTAATTTACAGGCTTAATGCAAATCCAAATGTGATTTTTTTTCAAACTTTTACAAAAAAGATTATAAAATTCGTTTAGCAGAATAAATAGGTAGAATTTCAAAGAAATTTTTGTAAAATAAGAGTAAGGATAGGGCTTCTCTGGTGGCGCAGTGGTCGGGAGTCCACCTGCCAATGCAGGGGACACAGGTTCGTGCCCCGGTCCGGGAAGATCCCACATGCCGCAGAGCGGCTGGGCCCATGAGCCATGGCCGCTGAGCCTGCGCGTCTGGAGCCTGTGCTCCACAACAGGAGAGGCCACAACAGTGAGAGGCCCGCGTACCGCAAAAAAAAAAAGAAAAAAAAAGAGTAAGGATAGAAGGAGTAGACCATCTACCCACAAAACATATTAGAAAATTGTGACATTTAAAATTCTGTGGTATTAGGACAAAAATATATAGTTGTTTTAGTAGCTTAAAATAGGGTACTCAGAATGAGATGATGATACACATATTAATTTAATGTGTAATAAAGTACCATCATCAGGAAAAGAAAAGGTTATTATTATTATTTTTAAAATAAATTTATTTATTTTTATTTTTGGCTGCGTTGGGTCTTTGTTGCTGCATGCAGGCTTTCTGTAGTTGCGCTGAGTGGGTGCTACTCTTCGTTGTGGTGTGCGGGCTTCTCATAGCAGTGGCTTCTCTTGTTGCAGAGCACGGGCTGTAGGCGCACGGGTTTCAGTAGTTGTGGCACGTGGGCTCAGTAGTTGTGGCTTGCAGGCTGTAGAGCGCAGGTTCAGTAGTTGTGGCGCACGGGCTAAGTTGCTCCGCAGCATGTGGGATCCTCCCAGACCAGGGCTTGAACCCGTGTCTCCTGCGTTGGCAGGCGGATTCTTAACCACTGCACCACCAGGGAAGCCCAGAAAAGGTTATTTTAAAAATTATTTTGGGCTACTGGCTGGCAGTTTAGGAAAAAAAAAATTATATCCTCACCTCACATAATACAACAAATAAATTCTATCTGGACTTAATAACAATCATAAGATCAAATGTAAAAATATTGTAAGGAAGAGAAAATAGACACTTTCAAACACCTGGAGAAGAAATGACTTCCTAAGCTTAGAACAAATGGAAGAAATCAAGGGAAAAGAGAATATTTTTGGTTGTATAAATAAGTCAAACTTTGCCATGGTAAGAAAACAAAAATTATCTCTAAGAGATATTAAGCGAAGAAGGCAAGTTGCGGTTAGTTCACATAATGTTCACATAAAGAAGAAAAGTGTACACAAAAGAAAGCTATATATTTTTGTGAATATATTAGGTGTGTAAATACCTAGGAAGTGGTGAGGAGGAATATACACAAACTGATAGCATTTGGAGTGGGCTAAGGGGACATTTGCTTTATTTGAACTATATGAATTTTAATTTCATACAAGAATATACTCATGTATCACTTGCGTAATTTTTAAAGAAAAAGTGATGACAAAACTAAAAAAGACTGTGTTAAATACTTCTAAAGCTTTTTTAAAAATTATATAAAGAACTTGTATAAATGATTTTTTAAACTGTAAAATCCCAATAGATAAATAGTTAAAAGATATCATGAGTCAGGTCACTGAAAAGAAAATACCAGAAACAAAACTAGAAGAAAATGTTCGCACTCACAGTCATTTAAATAAATCCAGAGTGAAAGCTGTCACTGAAGATCAGAATTCCAACTTCTCTTCTGGGCCCCGGGACCAGCTCAATCTTGGGAAATGGGCAACTTGCGGGAACCTGCAGCAGAGAGGAGGATGGGGGGCCCTGCCCGGATCCTCCCAACTGGAGATTTTGCTGGTGTTGGTTGCCCATCCCTTTCTATGGGGTAGATGGTCCTGTCTTGCCCCTACTTTGCCTCCCTGCCTTCTCTGCAACAGAGTGCAGTATGGGGAGAAAGAAAGAGATCTGCAGAGAGCTGGTGGGGTGGCCCAGTCTGCAGACAAAATTGAGGCTATTTTGTCTAGTGCCCCCACACAAGTGTCCTTTCTTAGGGACTGAGCACCAGAGCATGGGGGGAAGGTTGGCTTTAGGACTTCCTTGAGCTGATAGGAAACCATGGGAAGAAGTGGGCAGGAATGATGAATACAAAGGGATTCTGAAGCACTTGGAGTACAGTGGACATCCTTGGGGATAGGGACCTTCTCTTTTGCTGTCTAGATTCCCCAGCATTTGTTCACACTTGAGCTGCACAAGTCTACACTGTGTGGATTAGCACAGTGGAGCTGCTGTGTGCCTGCAGATGATTCACGTCTCTTTTTCTGGATCTGGACAACCTGGGTTGAAACTCAGCTCTACCTATTACCTACTTGACACCAGGAAAGTAATCGAACCTTCCTGAACTCATTTTTTACTTTTCTAAATGGAGGACAAGAACAGAGCTCCCCTCCAAGGGCTGTGGAGAGGATTTAATGAGAGAGTGAAGCATGAGCATTGGGTCAGGCAGAGTAAAGGGTTAGCAAATGGCAGCTGGTTCATCATTCTCTAAAGACCTGGCCTCTTACAGCGCAGCACAGGTAGGTCATGGATTTGAACTTGTGCATCTCGTGGCTGCTGGCCATCTCCACTTGCATGTTCTTATTATTATTTTTTTTAATATTTTATTTACTTATTTGGTTGCACCAGGTCTTAGTTGCAGCAGGCGGGCTCCTTTGTTGCGGCACGCAAACTCTAAGTTGTGGCATGCATGTGGGATCTTAGTTCCCTGTCCAGGGATTGAACCCAGGCCCCCTGTGTTGGGAGCATGGAGTCTTAACCACTGTGCCACCAGGGAAGTCCCCACTTGCATGTTCTCTTTACACGTCACTTGTCCAAAACAGACAAGTCTCCACGCCAAACCTGTCCCCACACTGGGCTCCCGTCAATGGCACCGCTGTCCATCCAGGGCCAACCAGAAACCTGGCACTCCCTCTCTTTCACCCTCAGTGGTCATCAATGACCAAGGTGTATGGATTCCACCATGGAAATACTTTTCAGGATGCATCACCCAACTCCCACAGGCCTGGTCTAGCCGCCAGTGTTTCCCTCCCTTGTACCAGCCTTTTAGCTACTCTCTCTGCATCTAATCTGGACTCCTTAGACCTATTCTTTTTAAAAAAAAAAAAACCTCTTAATGACTTAAAGCTTTTAATGGCTTCCCACTGGCCTTAGGATAAATCAAAATAAATAGTAAAAGTTATTGAGCAACCACAGTCCTTCCTATCTGTGGGGGGTTGGTTCCAGGATGCTCAAGTCCCTTATATAAAATGGCACAGTCTTTGCACATAACCTAAGCACATCCGCTTGTGTACTTTAAATCATCTCTAGATTACTTGTAGTACCTAATACAATGTATATGCTATGCAAATAGTTGTCAATACAATGTAAAAGTTATGTAAATAGTTGTTCGTTTGACAAATTCAAGTTTTGCTTTTCGGAAATTTCTGGAATATTTTTTCAAATATTTTCAATCCAAGGTTGGTTGAATCCGGGGATGTAGAACCTGGAGATAAGGAAGATCAACTGTATTGTGTACCAGCCACTGTCTTAAGTGCTTTACCTGCTTTATCTCTTTCAACTCTGGAAACCCTATTAGATAGATACCATCACTTCCAGCTTGCCCGGTCACCTTCAACAAGTTAATTTAGTGACTCAGTTTCATTATCTGCTAAGTGGTGATAATACCTTATCTCTTAGGGTTATTGTGAGGATTAAATTAGTTATATCATGTAAAGTGCTTGGAAAAATGCCTGGCATGTAGTAAGCACTTATTAAATTTAGCTAAGTGTTGGAGAAGACACCCCATCTTGCAGCTAGGGAAATGGAAACAGAGAGGTTAAGAAACTCGCCCACCCGCCCCACCAAGCCCCACAGAGGGGAAATGGCCCAGTCAGGATTCAACCCAGGCCTCTTGACACCAGTCACTGAGCTGAGACTTCAAGGAGACTGTTACTCACCAGCCTGTTACTCACCAGCCTCTTCCAAAGCCACCCTCACCTGCTGTACTCACTGCAGCCCCTAAAGGCACCTCAATCTGTCTTCTGCATGCTGTCCCATCTCTTATGGGCCTTTGTCTCTTCCAGGAAGCCCTCCCTGGACACCCAGACCAGGTTAAGTCCTGGGTATGTCCCTCCCATAGGACCCTCCCCCCACTTCTTGGCAACACTTTGCACATTAGCAGTTACTGAATTGATCATAACACTGTGTTTCCTACCTGTCTTCCCTGGCCTGTGGTGAAGGTGGGACAACGTCTATCTTAAAACCTGCAGTGCTTTATCAATATTTGTAGAATGAATGAATGAATGTACCTCAGGGGTTTCAGTCATCCTTGTCAACTACATGATGCAAAGCTCTTTTCTAAGAGGGAAGTAGGCGGTGAGGGGAAATTTGATTGGAGACCCAAGCCAGGGAGATGTCTAGGATAATGGAGCGGGGGCTCATTGGTACCAGGGGCTGTGGGGGCCGAGTGGAAAGGGGTATCAAAGCATAGAAGGCAACAAAGTCATTCTTAGCATCTTAGCATTCTTCTCCAGCACCGAAGCCAGGGACCTGAGTAGAGAAAGCTGATTGGAGGGAGCCTGGCACATAGTCAGTGCTCAAAAAGCATGCGTCGTTCATATTAATAAAATAATAATCTGCATGGAGCTCCTGCGAAAATTTGTTTTATTTGGAAAAACGAAAAGGGAAGGAAAAGGGAATAATGTGAACCAAAATACAGAGAAATGAAAGTGCAAAGCATTTGTGTGTGGTCAGTGTGGTGGGAACTAGGGTGCATCTGTGGAAGAACTCTGGGTGGTGAGGTTCGAAAGGCTCTAAAGCGGGGTCGTGGCCAGAGTGGAAGGGTCTTGGATGCCGTGTTAAGGTATCTGGGCTTTATCTTGTAGGCCAAAATGTGTTTGTTAAATGACATTGCATAAGAAGGGCTTCAATGTCAAATAAGGTTAAGACAAATACTGTATGATATCACTTACATGTGGAATCTAAAAAATACAACAGACTAGTGAATATAATTAAAAAAGAAGCAGACTCACAGATACAGAGAACAAACTAGTGGTTACCAATGGAGAGAGGGAAGGGGGAGGGCATTGTAGGGGTGGGGGATTAAGAGGTACAAACTATTATGTATAAAATAAGCTACAAGGATATATTGCACAGCACACGGAATATAGCCAATATTTTACAATAACTATAAATTGAGTATAACCTTTAGAAATTGGGAATCACTCTCCTGTACACCTGTAACATATAATACTGTACATCAACTATACTTCAGTAGAGATTTCCCTAGCGGTCCAGTGTTTGGGACTCTGCACTTTCACTGCTGTGGGCCCAGGTTCAATCCCTGGTCAGGAACTAGGATCCCACAGGCCATGCGAGGTGCCGCCAGAAAGACAAAACAGAACAACAACAACAACAACAAACTATACTTCAATTAAAAAAAAAAAAAGAATTGACAGAGTGAAAAAAATGAAAGAAGTCCTTTACTGAGAGACTGCTGCTTGGAGCCTTTAATTTGTCATTTTGTGTTTGGATTCTCTAACATGGGCATGCCATAGAGGATTTCCTAAACTTATGTGACCAAAGAATGAAGCTTCTAAGGAATGTACTTGGAGAAATGTTACTGTAGTCACTGGGCAACGCTGAAAGGTTCTGAGGGGCACAAAGTGATAGGGTCAGATTTATGTTTTATACTTTTTTTTTTTTTTTTTGCGGTACGCGGGCCTCCCACTGTTGTGGTCTCTCCCGTTGCGGAGCATAGGCTCCGGACGCGCAGGCTCAGCGGCCATGGCTCACGGGCCCAGCCACCCCGCGGCATGTGGGATCCTCCCGGACCGGGACACGAACCCGTGTCCCCTGTATCGGCAGGCGGACTCTCAACCACTGCGCCACCAGGGAAGCCCCCAGATTTATGTTTTAGGCAAAGTAATTCTGTGGCCTGGTTGCCAGTGGCGGGAGAAGCACAGGGAAAAGGAGAGGAAAGCATCTCTACAATCCACCAGCTTCAGGGAAACAGAAGCAGCTCACGTGCCTGTCAGAGAATTGACTTCACCGACCAACAGTGGGGCACGGGGCCTAGGCTTAGCTTGGTTGCTGTCCCTATGCTTCTAGATGGTCTGACAGGCGAAATGCCCAGTGCTGGAGAAAGGCGGCTTTGAATGTATCTCGTGTCTGTGATAAATAAGAAGAGACTGGCAGCTTTCTCCTTTACTCCCTCCCGAAGACTCAGGTATGTCCTCCGCAGGCCCAGCCTCTCTTTTCACTGTCCAGCCTCTCAGGCCCTCCCTTCCCCCCACCCCCCTTGCCACTTCTTGCCCAGGTGCAGTGGGACCATCTCCTGTTCTCCTCTCCCTCCCTTGGATTCCATTTGTGTGTCCAAAATGACCTGAATCATGGTGGGGCTGCAGACTCACGTCTTTCTCGCATGCCTGTAAAAAGAAGATGTAAGAATGTTCTCCTTGACACACCTCTATCAAGAAAAAAGAAAACCATAATATGTGAAGGGAAATTCAGCCTAACAGAAAGCCCTATAGTCAACCTCCTGAGCTCTTGGAAATGCTCAGAAGCCCCTTTCAGATCCCCACTGGAGTCTCCATCTGCTAGCTTATTCTCATTAAACTTTCTTTTTCTCAAGCATCAGCACTCATAACAAAGGTTGCAGATCCAAAATCATTTTATCATCCACAGTTGCAAGTTTTGCTTTCTATTTTTCATTGCAAACATCCAAGCACTTCCTCAATATTACGGATTAAATAAAAATTTTTAGTTTAGCCTGGGAATTTTACAACTAACAATTCCCCCTCCCCTCTCCCCACACGGGTAAAAATGTGCTGAGTGCGAAGCTGATTTACAAAACTGATTTACAAATGAACTTTTGGAGCATAACCTGTGTGGAAGCTCTTAGGTACATCTCTGTAACCACATAATTGTGTATCTGTTTGTGAGTTTGTTCACCCAAAGTAGACTTTTGTCTTTCTTTCTCTTAATCTTTCTGACATCGAACGCTCACCTAACCTGCTTCTTAATAACGCATCCCAATATGGCTTCTAGGGCACTACCCCTAGTCACTCTAAGTCCATGCTATTGGGTGGGTGTTGGCCCCACCCCTGAGGGCCCAACCAATCAACACATCACATTTCCGTGTGTCAGTGTTGAGCCAAGTCAGGCCAGCGAGAGCCAGTGAAACTCAAGTTAGTCGTCTGACTTACTGGATTACTTTTTCCGTTTTCCTGAGAGGCTGTAACGTTTGGCGCTATGGCTGCCATATTGCGCTGACAGGAAACTAAAGCCAACATGGAGGAGAGCAGAGCTGAGAAGCGGGACTTGGAGTCAGTCATCCTTCTATCCTCTGATCAAGCTGCACCTGAAGCTCCACCTACACTGGGAGTTCAGCTCTATGCGTCAGTAAATACACTTTGCTTAAATCAGTTTGGGTGGGGTTTTCTCTCACTTGGTAACCAGAAGAGCGCTCCCTCTAACAGCAATCTACTTCTGCATTAGTAAGCCTCATGGCAGACTCACGGATCCTGCACTGTTGATTCGAATACCCGACTCTTCTCCCTGTCTTTGGAGGATAAGCACTGCACACACGTCTTGCTGAAAGAAAAGGAACTGTTTTTAAACAGTGTGAGCTCCAGGCTCCTCTGTACCTCCAAATAGGCAAGTCACATATGTTCCTAGGGCTCCAGCAGACACTCTAGCTGGTATCTGGCATCTGTCCTGAAACCCAGAGTGGTTCTCCTGCAAGGAAAGGCAGCCAGCCTCAGGCAGAAACAAGGTGACAGGGAACTCAGGGTGCTCTGAGTCTCCTGATGGCCAAATTGACCAGACTTACCTCTCCAGGCCCATCTCCGGAGGCAGAGAGAATTCATGCCATGTTTGGAAAAACAGTAAACCTAGTAGGCAAGGTAGGGAGAGGTGATTAAAGGCGAAGGCTCAGGCATCAGCCAGATCTGGGTCCAAATCCTCATCTTACTACACACAAGCTGTGTGCTGGTGGCAAGTTACTGAGCCTCCTGAGCCTCAGTTATCTCATCTGTAAAATAGGGATAGCAGTATCCACCTCACAAAATATTTGTGGGGACTGAATGACATAATGGGGTAAAGTGCAATGCCTAAAGTAAGCACTATATGGGAAAAAATAATTATTATTGTCATTAGATATGTCCAAGCCCGGTCTAACCTATAAGCACACTAAAGCATTCTGTTAACTGGAAGAGTTCCAAAGACAGAGAAGGTCAAAGCTGGCTACAGGTTGGTTACCCTTCAATAGGAACCAAAGGGTGAAGAACATGGACTTTAGCTTCAGGAAGACTTAGGTTCAAGTCTGGCTCTGTCACTTACAGTTGTGTGATCTTGAACAAGTCATGAGTGACCTTTCTGAGCCTCCACTGCCTCATCTGTAAAATGGGCAAATGGAAACCTACTTCAGAGACTTGTGGTGAGGATGCAATAAGCTATGCATGCACCTGCTTGGCACATTGTTCAAAGCTCAATAAGCAGTGGGTACACCTCAGGTGTGTCCACAGGCAGGCTATGCAAGTGACAGTTCTTAATTATGTGAACAGGGGAATGAGGCTGCTGTTATCTTTATTTACACAGCATTGAGTATTCCTTAGACAAGGGATGTAATTTATGGTGAGAGAAGAGGAAGAGAAGAAAAAAGAAGAAGAGAAAATGGCATGTGCTGGGGAGGAAGAGCATGGAGAGATGTTGTCCTGAGATCTTTACGCAGACTCCTGCTTCCTGGAGCTGATGGCAGGAGCTCTGGTCCAGGTTTCCCAAGAGCTTGGTTCTAGCCAGTGCCTCTCCATCCAGGTACTCAGACCCCTTTAGTCCTGGGTGAGACGCTTTCCTTAACTGTGTGACCTTGGAGAGAAGTTCAGACAGCTTCTCTGAGCCTCTTGTCCTATCTATATGAGTCTCTTGTCCTATCTATATGAGCCCGTTGTCCTATCTATATGTCCTATCTATATGGCATTATGAACACTGGTCTCTTTCACAGGATGGATGTGGGCATTAAATGAAATGTGGAATGTGGAAACACTTCAGAAACTCTCCAGAATCTTCTTATTGCCCCAGGTGGCCTTAGTATTCTATGGTTTGTGTCCTGCCATTTTCCAGTATACGTTACACATTTTATTTAATTAATTTTGGGGGCTGCGCCAATTGGCAGGCGGAATGTCAGTTCCCCAACCAGAGATCGAACCTGTGCCCCCTGCAGTGGAAGCGCAGAGTCCTAACCACTGGACCGCCAGGGAATTCCCACGTTACACATTTTAAACACACTTTTTCTGTGTCTGTTTCATGGCCTGGAGGAGGGATGTGGTGGGAATGCGGGAGGGGCAGCAACAAAGAACTGGGCGTGGGCGGAACTCCCTGATGGAGGTGGTGGTTGGGCTGGGGCTATTCAATGGGGCAGGGGCTGAGCCGGTGGAAAGGAGGCAGGCTAATCCGTTTAGGTGTCAGACAGACCTGAAGCTGAATCCTGGCCTCCAGCTGGGACACCTTGGGCAGATCATCTGTGAACTTTCCAGCTTCCTTTTATTCATGGGGATGAGGGTGTTAGTGTGAAGATTAAAAGAGAAACATGTTTAAAGCACTTAGTATGGTCCCTGGCTTGTTTTCACTTGCCGTACTTTTTAAATTTTTGTTCTATTACCAAAAGAAGGGAAATAAATCAGAAACTCAGGAACATCTGAATCCAGCCTGGGTTAATTCAGAAATGAACACTTAACCCTCTCAGGGTTGAAACCGCACACACAGATTGGGACCTGAACCCAGAGGCTGGGTCTCCAACCACTGTCATTTCATTAAAATCACACACCTGGTCTCAGGGCTTACTGAAGCTCAGTTTCTTTAGGTCTCAGTGCAGAAGGGATTCAGCAAGAGGCAAAGTGATAGGCAAGAAGTAGATTTATTAATATAGGATGCTTGTGAGTAGGCAGGCAAGGGGGCTCTGCTCCGAGAACTAAGTGGTAAAGCAGGTTTATTTAGAGAGATACACATTCCATAGGTAGAATGTGGTCTGTTTCAGAAAGAATGGCCCCAAAATATAGAGTGGTTAGGTTTTTTTTTTTAATTTATTTATTTTATTTATTCATTTTCGGCTACGTCGGGTCTTCGTTGCTGCACGTGGGCTTTCTCTAGTTGTGGCGAGTGGGGGCTAATCTTCGTTACAGTGTGCAGGCTTCTCACTGCGGTGGCTTCTCTTGTTGCGGAGCACGGGCTCTAGGCGCCAGGCTTAGTAGTTGTGGCTCGTGGGCTCTAGAGTGCAGGCTCAGTAGTTGTGGCACACGGGCTTAGTTGCTCCGCAAGCAAGGCATGTGGGATCCTCCCGGACCAGGGCTCAAATCTCTGTCCCCTGCATTGGCAGGCGGATTCTTAACCACTGCACCACCAGGGAAGTCCTAGAGTGGTTAGTTTCTATAGGCTGGATAATTTCATAGGCTAATGAGTAGGAGGATTTTTCCAACTATCTTGGAGAAGGGGCGGGGATTTCCAGGAATTCGGTGGGTTTCGGTCAGTCTCAGAACTGTCATGGCGCCTGTGGGCATGTCGTTTAGCATTTGCTAATGCGTTACAATGAGCTTATAATGAGGCTCAAGGTCTACTGGAAGTCCAATCTTCCGCCATCTTGGGCTGATAGGTTCTAACCAGTTTTTGTCGTATCCTCAAGGGCTATGTCATGCTTTAAGGGTTGTGCCATGCCCCCTTCCCTCCTGTTTCACGGTGAGTCTGGGATTTTCAAATATACTTGCCTTCCTGCATTTAATACTATTTGATTGACTTAAAATAGTGGAGTGTGGACTCTTATATTTGGAAGGGATATTAGGGCTTGTAGCTGTGGCCCCAGGAATCCTGGGCTCTGCAGAGCTGCCTCAGAGCCAGGAATGCCCAGCAGGCAGGGTTCCAGGGCTTGGCTGCTAAAAGAGGTTTGAAAACCCCATTAGCCCAATGCCTGAATCCATTATGGTGTTTCTGGTATGAGGCTGAGGCCCTCTTGGAAGAATTCTGGTACAGTAGACTTCACTATCTTTCCTCATTGGAGCAGGAATTGACTGTCCTGTCATGGTCATCTGTGTCCTTTATATATATATATATATATATATATATATATATTTATTTATTTATTAAATTTATTTTTTGGCTGAGCCACATGGCTTGCAGGGATCTTAGTTCCCTGACCAGGGATTGAACCCGCACCCTCGGCAGTGAAAGCATGGAGTCCTAACCACTGGACTGCCAGGGAATTCCCTGTGTCCAGCTTTTAGATCAGAGTTCTAGCATTCTCCATTGTTAAGGAGCTTCCAGTATACCCACGAGGAGACCCAGGGTTCTGCCTGATTGTCCTCTTGAAGGTGGGCTGGAGGGCTGAAGGCTCATGCTGAGGAGCAGAAAGAGGAGGGAGTCCAGAATCCTGGAGAAGTCAATCCTTTGGGGGGGAGGGGTGTGGCTCTGGGGGCCAGATGCCTCTGGGACAGAGAACTCTGTCCTCTATGAAACCTCATGTTGTTATACAACAGGCTGTAATTAATACCACCGAGGCTCTGAAAGACTTCCTATCATTCTAATAAAAAATGAAAGCTAACTGTGCCCAGCGCCTTGCAGACACTTGCCCGCCCAGAAGCCTTCAGCAGAGGGCGCTCACAGGGACCGGAGGTGTCCCCATGCCAACCACCAAACTGCAGGAGAATGAAGCCCTGCCCCATCTGGTTCTGCTCAGCCAGAGCAGGGCAGGTACCAGGAGACCTGCGGCCCCAGGGGATATGAGTCATTCAGAGAGGAGGCCTAGGAGTGTTGGGGGAGGAGGGAGATGGAGAACAGGCATCAGGGCTGATTTCCTTTGACCTCCAACTTACACATCTATTTGTCACCCATTTTGTACTGGTCAGGCTTCCACCCTGGTGCAGAGCACGGAGGCTCAGCCAGGACTTCCCTGCACGCTGCTTCAAGATTCACCTGCTGAAAGCACCACTGGAATCATATCCTGTTTCCACTCAAGAACCTGTAGTGGCTCCCCATTCCATGGTATCATGTGAATGTCTCTGCCTTGTGTCAAGGCCTTTGACTATCTGCCTCCTCGCCTCCAATCTGCCTCATCTCTACATGCACTGTTTGCTTCAGGCAGACTGGTCCCCTTGATGGCTCCCCCAGACTGCCATCCACTTTCTCTTTGCAAAATGGCACTAGTTGTGCCCACTTTATAGAGTTGCTGTTGTGAGGACTAAGTGAGAGAACACATGCGAACCATATGCCTGGCACATGATAGGCACTTAGATAAAATGTTTGTGATAATGATAACAATGCTGCTGCTGAACTATTTCTTGCTTGGTAACTTCCACCCTCCTCTTCACCCAGCCAAAATATTTTTGCCTTTGACAGTCCAGCTCAAAGCTGCTCTTCCTCTCAGAAGTCATCCAGGATCACATTGGGCCAGTGGTTTACAAATCTGGGGCACTTCAGAATCACCTGATAAGGTTTTTTCTTTCTTTCTTTCCTTTTTCCCCCATTTTGGGGGTTTGTTTTTTATTTTTTGGCCGGGCCATGAGGCATGTGGGATCTTAGTTCCCTGCCCAGGGATCGAACCTGTGCACCCTGCAGTGGAAGCACAGAGTCTTAATCACTGGACCGCCAGGGAAGTCCTGGGGGATGGTTTTTTGTTTTTTGTTTGGGGGGATGGTTTTTAATATATTTTTTGTGTGTGGTAAAAAACACATAAGATTTACCGTCTTAACCACTTTTAACTTTACTGAACCACTTTTACAGTTCAGTCATGTTAAGTATATTGACATTGTTGTGCAACAGATCTCCAAAACTTTTCATCTTGCAAAACAGAAACTCTGTACACATTAAACAAAAACTCCCATTTCCCCCTCCTTTCTCTTTAAGACTAAAGAATATTCCATTTTATGTATATACCACATTTTGTTTATTCATCCATCCATTCATCAATGGACATTTGGGTTGCTTCTATCTCTTGGCTATTGTGAATAATGCTGCTGTGAACATGAGTGTGCAAATATCTGTTCAACTCCTTCCTTTCAATTCTTTTGGATATTTACTCAGAAGTAGGATTACTGGGACTTCTCTGGTGGTCCAGTGGTTAAGACTCTGTGCTTCCACTGCAGGGTGCACAGGTTCGATCCCTGGTCAGGGAACTAAGATCCTGCATGCCAGTGGTGTGGCCGGAAAAAAAAAAAAGGAAAAGGATTGCTGAATCATACGGTATTTTTAATAAATTTAAAATTTTATATTGTAGTATAGTTGATTTACAATGTTGTATTAACTTTAGGTGTACAGCAAAGTGATTCATATACATATATCTATTTTTTTTCAGATTCTTTTCCCATATAGTTTATTACAGAATATTGAATAGAGTTCCCTGTGCTATACAGTAGGTCCTTGTTGATTATTTACTTTATATATAGTAGTGTGTATATGTTAATCCCAACCTGTTAATTTATCCCTTCCCATATGGTATTTTTATATAAAATTTGAGGAGCTGCCATACTGTTTTCCACAGCTTTTGCACCATTTTACATTCCCATCAACAGTAGTGCATAAAGGTTACAATTTCTCTACATCCTCATCAATATTTGTTATTTTCTGGGTTTTTCATTTTTTTCTCTCTTTTTTTTTCTAATGGGTGAGTTTTTGTTTTCTTCATGATTGTGAAGTGATATCTCATTTGTCTGTTTTTGCTTTTGCTGCCTGTATATCCAAGAATTTTTGGCATCATATCCAAGAATTTATCGCAAAATCCATGAAGCATTTCCTCTATGTTTTCTTCAAGGAGTTTTATAGTTTTGGGTCTTATGTTTAGGTCTTAATCCATTTTGAATTAATTTTTGTATATGCTGTAAAGTAAGGGTCCGATTTTATTCTTCTGCATGTGGATATCCAGTTTTCCTAGCACCACTTGCTCGAGAATTGTTCTTTCCCGATTGAGTAGTCTTGGCACCCTTGTTGAAAATCGTATGATCATATATGTGAGGTTTTATTTCTGGGTTCTCTATTCCATTGGTCTGTGTCTATAGTACCACACTATTTTGATTACTATATCTTTGTACATGCATTGAAATTGGGAAGTATGGGGCTTCCAACTTTATTCTTCTTTTTCAAGTTTGTTTTTTCTTGCAATTCAGGGTCCTTTGAGGTTCCATGTAAATTATAGGATGAATTTTTTTAAATTTATGCTAAAAAGTCATTGGGATTTTGATAGAGATTGCATTGAATTTGTAGGTCACTTTGGGTAGTAATGACATCTTAACAATAGTAAGTCTTCCAATCCATTAACACAGGATGTATTTCCATCTTCTTTAATTTCTTTCAGAAATGTTTTGTAGTTTTCATTGTACAAGTCTTTTTTGGATTGTTCTTTGTTAGTGGGTAGAAATGCAACTGATTTTCATGTGTTGATTTTGTATCCTGCAACTTTGCTGAATTTGTTTATTCTAACACTTTTGTGTGTGTGTGGAATCTTTAGGGTTTTCTACATATAAGATCATGTCATCTCTGAACAAAAATAATTTTACTTCTTCCTTTCCAATTTGGACCCATTTAATTTCTTTTTCTTACCTAATTGCTCTGGATAGAACTTCCAGTACTATGTTGAATGGAAGTGGTGAGAGTGGGCATTCTTGTCTTGTTCCTGATGTTAGAGGAAAAGTTTTCAGTCTTTCACCATTGAGTATAATGTTAGCTATAGGCTTGTCATATATGGCCTTTGTTATGTTGAGGTAGTTTCCTTCTGTTTCCAGTTTGTTGAATGTTTTCATCATAAAATTTTGTTAAATTTTGTCGAAAGCTTCTTCTGCGTCAATTGAGATGGTCACGTGGTTTTTGTCCTTCATTCTGTTAATGTGGTGTATTTATTGATTTTTGAATGTTGGATCACCCTTGCGTCCCAGGAATAAATTTTACTTGGTCATGGTACATAATCTTTTTAATGTGCTATTGAATTCTGTCTGCTAGTATTTTGTTGAGGATTTTTGCATCAGTATTCATCAGGGATATTGGTCTACAGTTTTCTTTTCTTGTAGTGTCTTTGTTTGGCTCTAATATGAAGGTAATGCTGGCCTCATAGAATGAGTTTGGGAGTGTTCCCTCCTCTTCAACTTTCTGAAAGAGTTTGAGGAGGATTGGTGTTAGTTCTTTAAATATTTGATGGAATTCTCCAGTGAAGCCATCTGGTCCTGGGCTTTTCTTTTTTGGGAGGTTTTTGATTCCTAATTCAATCTCCTCCTAGTTGTATGTCTGTTCAGATTTTCTATTTCTTCATGACCCAGTCTTAGTAAGTATATATGTCTAGGAATTTATCTGTTTTTCTCTAGGTTAACCAATCGTGGTGCACAATTGTTCATAATATTCTCTTATAATCATTTTTATTTCTACAAAATTAGTTTTATTTATTTTTAAATTTTTATTTATTATTTATTTTTGGTTGCATTGGGTCTTTGTTGCTGTGTGCGGGCTTTCTCTAGTTAAGGTGAGCGGGGGCTACTCTTTGTTGTGGTGCATGGGCTTCTCATTGCGGTGGCTTCTCTTGTTGCGGAGCACGGGCTCTAGGTGTGTGGGCTCAGTAGTTGTGGCGCACAGGCTTAGTTGCTCCACGGCATGTGGGATCTTCCTGGACCAGGGCTTGAATTCGTGTCCCCTGCACTGGCAGGTGATTCTTAACCACTGTGCCACCAGGGAAGTCCCCACATTACCTTTTGAGAAGCTCAGCCCATGTCCCCAGACAGCCTCCATTGCTCCCAGCAACGGCTGGTCTTGGGCTGACCACAGCTATAAGTAAGGACTTATATGGAAGTTAAGGAGGAGTGTCACCCTAAAATTAACTGATGACCAAAAGTGCATCTCCAGCCAGCAGCTCAGGCCCCCCAGTGAAGCTGGCTGAAAGCTCTGGGCTGCACAGAGGCTCATGGGATGCTGCTCAGGCTGAGGGGCTTAGTTTGGGGGCTGGGTGGGGTGGGGGCCTGCTGAGGGCTAGCTGCCAGCCTCAGGGCACCCTTCTGTGCCCACGGGGCCCCATTCTGTCTTGTATAATGAGTTTCCTCGGTTGGCCTGTGGTTGGTACAGGGCAGCTTGGGGCTCTCTTTGATGTACAGGCCAAGGGAGCTGCTGCTAAGAGGGGTCTGTCTTAGTGGGAGGGCAGGGTGGAAACTTAGTGGAGCCTGGTGGGCTAGAATTCTGATTTTCTATGCTACAACTGGGGGACAGGGTGCCACTCAGTCACTGACTCCCTAAGCATTTGCTAATCACCTACTGTGTGCCAGGCACTTTGCAAACATCATGTGATTAACCTGTGCTGCAATGTTTTATAATGTGGGCTGGGAGCTGAGGCTCAGATAGGTGAGATGGCTTGCCCAGGTTTCACAGTGGGCTGCACTGCACACCTGACCTGAGAATGCCAAGTCCTGGAGCCTGGAAAGCCTGAGAGTGGTCTGGAGCAAGTGACAGGGGCGTGTTGGATCTATCAGGGGCTGAAGCAAATGGGCATCTAGCGCTGGCCCTCGTGGAGTTTACAGTCCTGGGAGTGTTAGACAAATGCCCACATGACTCTGAGATAAGGTGGAGGATCCAGGAAGTTCACCTTGCTGTTGGGTGGCCACAAAGTTGGCAAAGGTCGTGTCATCTCCCAGTAGGGAAGCCCTGCCCTTGTAAGGATGCTCCTGGGCCTCAGCCCAGGTCTCCTGCCTGTAAGACCTGTATAAGGACTCACCCCTGATCTGCATTATAGTGGTTTCTTTTCAACCTTTCTGGCTACTGATTTTTAATATTTTTTCAATATTGATTTTTAGTATCTTAGCTTGTTCATTTGTCTTAGTGTATATATCTTTTTAAAAATTTTTTATTCTTTAGTGTATATTCTTCATTGTTTTGATTTGTATTATTCCCCATTATTTCTCCTTTCTAAATGATCTCATTTTACCTTCTATCCTTTCAAACATTTTAAGCCTTCTGGTTTCCTTTCAAATCTTCTCTTTAATTATCTGTGTTTATTGTTATATTTCCCTTCAATTTAAAAAATCATACTTTTCTGACTTGAAAAACATAAGGCATTTTTATTGCTAAGTATTTGGAAAATATAGGAAAGGGTATAAAGAAAGAAATTTAAATATCCCATTAAGCTCTCCTCTAGGGATAACCACTGTTGTTGTTCTATTCTTTTCAGCTACTTTTTTTGTTCATAAACACATAGATATTGCTTTAACACTTTGTCTGCATATGTGTTGTAAATATTTTCCCATGATTTGATGTTTGTTGAAAAAAAATCTTCATTTTTGTAAACAGTAAAAGTTGCACATATTTGCTGTGAAAACATCAGACAATAGTAAGGGGTCTACAGCAAAAATGCAGTGCCCCCTCCTCCCCCACTCTCCCTGTCCCTGGGAAACCAGCCCGAGACAACTACGATGAACTGTTGGGCATCCATCCTTCTAGACTTCGAACATGCATTTTCATGTGTGCTTTAAGCAATATTTGTACCTTTTGCTTTTTCACTCAACAGCACATGATGGGCATCTTTTGACATCAGCCCTGAGCAGTGTGGAGGTGGGGTTTTGAAGGGACCATAGCCAGGAAACCCTGGAAGGCTGTACTTACCCATCACATGAAAGGTTCTCAAAGGAGCTCATGTACAGGGACCAGCAGCCAAATGAGGATCAAAGCACCATTCACTTCATTTTTAGCTGAGCAAATGCCTGATACCGGAGAGGCCTGGGTTTGAGACCCAGCACAAAATGTGTGCCCTGATGCTTCCATCTTGTAGCAATTCCATTTTACTGCAATTAGCACATAGGAGGTGACTTTCAGCCAGCATGGCTAGGTTTTAATGGGCTGGAGATACGAGAAGGTAAATTCTCCAGTTTCCTTGTTCCCTCTCAGGAGAGGTGCTAGTGCAGTCAGCTGTTGAGGGTAGAGCTCTGCCTGAGCTGGGGTTTTCTGAGTCTCTTGGATTCCATTGTAATGATAATAACATCCAACATAGTTCTAAGTATGCTTTACATATACTAACTTGGTTATTCCTTATAAGAGCTAGTATTTTAATACTATTTTTGGATAATAATATTTTACAGAGGAGAAAACTGAGGCACAGAGTGGTTAATTAACTTTGTCAAAGGTCACACAGCCAGCTAGATGTAGAACCTGGATTTGAAAGCAGGCAGTCTAAAATCTGTGTTCTTAACTAGTATGTTATTCTACCTCAGTAGCTAGTTTATAGTGGCTTCTGGTTTTTTACATCATCCAGCTCTAGCATCTGGGTTCATGGGATCACTTCTTCCTACGGCACAACGCCACATTGCTATAGTGTCCTCTGGTTATAAAGAGATGACTAGACTTTGCCTGTTGCAGTCACACCACAACCATGTGAGCATGCATCCTCATTTGTCTTCTGAGTCACGAGGCCAAGACCAATGTGAACTAGCAGTCCTGGCCATGTCTGTCACAGCCTCATACAGGACTCAGGGGCAGATGCTGGACTGCAGCACTGAGTCTGGGCATCTGGACAGCCCCAAGGTAAGGGGGCTGAAGCAGATCAGTAGATCCCAGGTGAGGGCAGAAGGTGAGGCGTGGCCAGGCCAGTCCCAAGGCAGCCTGAGAGCTATGAGACCACCAGCATGTGCATGGAGAGGCAGCACAGGGAAGACCAAGCATTGGCATGTCCATTGGATACAGTGACCTCCCCGCTGCTGAGCAGGGCCAAATCAAAGCCCAGCAGCTTCTCCTCCTCCAGGCTTGGGATGTGTGAGAGGAAGTGGCAGAGAAACCTTCCCTGAACCTGAAAGTAAGTGCAGACCTAACACATTCTTTTAAACCACGGCACATCACACAGTCAGAAGGATTAATTTATGAACATTTAGGTTCTTTCTCTTTCTGTCTCTTTTCAAAGATAAACAAAGATGCAGTACCGAAATTCCACTCCCTCATCAAGCTCTCCATTTTCCCGGGTATTCTTTCGTGTCTTCCAATAAAGTTATTAGGCATTCCACATTTCCTGTTAAATTTATTCCTAGGTATTTCACAGCTGTTATTATTGTGAACTTATGGTGTTTAAAAATATATTTCTTATAGTTTTATGTTTTTATATTGTCAAATCTGTCAACCTGTTCCTTTGTGCTTGCTAACTTTGATACTAGGCTTAGAAAGGTGTTCTCCACTCCAAGATTATCGAACTGTTTGCTTATATTTTCTTCCAAATCTTTATACTTTTACTTAGTATGATTAAAAGTTTCTTGTTTGCATTTAAATCATATAGGGTTTTATTTAGCATCTGGTATGAGGTAGAGCTCAGCTTTATCTGCCAAGCTGTTAGCCAGTTGAACCAAGGCAATGTATTGAATTACCCATCTTTCCCCTATTGATATGAAATTCCACATTTACCACACATCCAATTCTTATATCTATTGAATCTCTTTTTCAGTTTTCTATTCTGTTCTATTGATCTGCTCTTCCCAGGCCAATACTACAAAATGACTTTATTTCTCATTAGAAAAGCAATAAAGGCTTATTACAGAAAGATCAGAAAATACACAGACACAAAGAAACAAAAAACACCTGTGATTGCATCCAGGGATAACTACCATTTTTTCTTGCTGTGTATCAATCCAAATCATTTAATTTATTTAAACATGTATACATATATATTCATAAAGTAAAATTAAGACCATGTCATATAAGTAGTTTTATAAACCTTTTTCACTTTATGATACTTCAGAAATGCTTCCTTGCCAGCAAGTACTCTTCTTTTTTAAACTTTTTTATTGTAAAATATAACATTTATACAGAAGAGTATACAAAAGGAATATTTTTAGCTCAATGATTTATCACAAAGTGAACACCCACGTAACCACTACTCAAGTTAAAAAACACATGTCAGCACCCTGGAAGCCCATCTTGTGTGCTCTTTTAATCACTGCTTCCTTCCCCACAAAGATAACTTCTAACTTCCTTGCTTTTTTTTTAGAACTTTGCCACATAAACTTTTATCCCTAAACAATATAGAGTTTTTGTTGTTGTTGCTGTTGTTTTGTTGGTTTGTTTTGTTTTGCTTTTTTGGCTGCTTGGCTTACGGGATCTTAGTTCCCTGACCAGGGATCGCATCTGTGCTCCCTGCAGTGGAAGCTCAGAGTCCTAACCACTGGACTGCCAGGGAAGTCCCACTTTGTCCATTTTTAAATCAGGTCATTTTTTAAATTGTCGCCACTGAATTGAGTTCTTTCTTTATTTTGTGCTTCATGAATCAAGACGTCCATTTCCCTTCTTAGATTTGGGAAGTTCTCAGCCATTTTTTTTTTTTTTTAAATAAGCTTTCTGCCTCTCTCTCTCTCTCTTTCTCTCTGTCTCTCTCTTTTCTCCTGGGACTCCCATAATGCATATATTATTTCACTTGATAGAATCCATAAATCTCAAATGCTTTCTTCACTCTTTTTCATTCTTTTTTCTTTTTGTTTTTCTGACTGGATAATTTCAAATAACCTGTCTTTAGGTTCACTGATTCTTTCTTCTGCATGAATGAATCTGCTCACTGTTGATTTTTTTTTTCAGTTCATTCATTGTATTCTTCAGCTCCAGGATTTCTGTTTGGTTCTTTCTAGTGGTTTTTATTTCTTTATAAATTTTTTTGGTTCATGTATTGTTTTCCTGACTTTGTTTAGTTGTCTATCTGTGTCCTCCTGTAGCTCATTCAGTTACTTTAAGATGATTATTTTGAATTCTTTGTCAAGCAGTTCATGGATCTCCATTTCTTTAGGATCAGTTACTGGAGCTTTATTAGTTTCCTTTGTTTTGTCATGAGTACCTAACTCTTCATGATCTGTGTAACCTTGCATTTGTGTCTGTGCATTTGAAGAAGCAGACACCTCTTCCAGTCTTTACAGACTGGTTTTGGCCAGTAAAGACCTACTCCTGCTGAGTCCCCAGACTGAGATGACTGCCTCTGGGGTTGTGGTGAAGTGGGACTGGAGCCAGGTCATGGGACTACTTCTGGGTCTGCAGTTGGGTTCATAGACAGTGGGCCTGTTACCAGAGGTGTGAATGGGAATGGCTCCTGGTGGGTCCCTGGGCATGCAGAGCTGCTCCTGGGACCACAAAAAGTGAGGCTGGAGCTTGGTCATGGGGCTGCTTCAGGGTTCACAGTTGGATCTCAGGTCACAGGGTCCAAGGTCAGCAGGCCTGTTATACTGGGTGCCACTGCGCATGGTTCCTCTTAGCTCCTTTGACAAATGGGGTTGATGGAAGGACTGTGGACATGTGGGGCTGGAGCTGAGCCTACAGGGGGAAAGGGCTGCTTCTGTACCCGCAGTCGAGACCACATTCGGAAGACTTGCCACTGGGGTGCAGGTCTGCCTTCTCAAAGCAGCACTCCTCAGTCTTAGGCTCCACTGGAGTTTTGCAACCGCCTACCTGGGTCATAAAGTTCCCACAAATGTAATTTTGTATGTGGACTGCTGCCAAATTGTTGTTTCTGTTGGGGGATGACAGCTGGGAACCACCTATTCCCTTATCTTGCTGATGTTACTCCCTTGTTAATTCTTGATGATATCAATAATCTTTAATTTTAGCAACTCTGATGGGTAGGTAGTGGTATCTCATTGTGGGTTTAATACACATTTCCATCATGACTGTTGATGTTGAACACTTTTTTTTCTTTTTTTTTTCAAATTCTTTTCCCAATTAGATTGTTACAGAATATTATTGAACACTTTTCATACGTTTATTGACCATTTAGATATTCTCTCATTCTGTAATTAAGGTTTATTCAAGTATTTTGCTTTTTTTTTTTTTTTTTTTTTTTGCTGTATGTGGGCCACTCACTGTTGTGGCCTCTCCCGTTGTGGAGCACAGGCTCCGGACACGCAGGCTCAGCGGCCATGGCTCACGGGCCCAGCCGCTCCGCAGCATGTGGGATCTTTCCAGACCGGGGCACGAACCTGTGTCCCCTGTATTGGCAGGCAGACTCTCAACCACTGCGCCACCAGGGAAGCCCGCTTTTTTTTTTTTTTTCTATTGGGTTTTCTTTATTTTTTTCTTATCAATGTTTGAAGTTCTTTATATTTTCTGGATATGAGTTATATTTTGATTATAGTTATTGCAAATATCTTCTCACTCTGTGGTTTGCCTTCATACTCTTTGTTTTTAATGGCTTTATTGAGATATAATTCACATGCTGTACAACTCACCAATTTAGAGCATAGAGTTCAATGGCTTTTAGTATATCCACAGAGTTGTATGACCATCACCACAGTCATTTAGAACATTATTCATCACTCCCTAAAGAAACCCCACACCTCTTAGTTGTCATCCCCCAATATGCTCATTACCTCAGTCCTAGGAAACACTGATCTAATTTCAGTCTTTATAAATTTGCCTATTCTGGACATTTCATATAAATGGAATCACATAATATGTGGTCCTTTGTGACTGGCTTCTTTCATGCAGCATGTTTTCAAAGTTCACCCATGTTGTAACATTTATTAGCATTTTGTTTCTTTTCAACCTATTGTACGGATATACCACATTTTATTTATCCATTCATCAAATGATGGACATTAGGGTTATTCTACTTGTTGACTACTATAAATCATGCTGCTATAAACATTCATGTACAGGTTTTTGTGTGATATATATTTCATTTCATACACACACACACACACACACACACACACCAGGAGTGGAATAGCTGAATCATATGGTAACTCTATGTTTAATCTTTTGAGAAACTGCCAGACTATTTTCCAAAGTGCACCATCTTACATACCTATCACCAATGTTTGAGGGTTTCAGCTTCTCCAGATTCTCACCAATATCTGTTACTATCTATCTTTTTGATTATAGCTATCCTACTGGGTGTCAGGTGATAGCTCATTGTGATTTTGATTTGCATTTTCCTGATGGCTAATGATGTTGAGCATATTTTCATGTGTTTATTGGCCATTTGTATATCTTCTTTGGAGAAATATCTTATCAGATCCTTTGCCCATTTTTATATTGGATTATTTTTATATTGGATTGTTTGCCTTTTATTATTAAGTTTTAAGAGTTCTTTATATATTCTGGATACCAGACGCTCCTCAGACATATGATTTGCAAAAATATTCTCCTATTCTGTTGCTTGTCTTTTCACTTTTTAAAAAAAATTAATTTATTTATTTGGTTGCGTGAGGTCTTAGTTGTGGCAGGCAGGCTCCTTTGTTGCAGTTCGCGGGGCTCCTTAGTTGCAGCATTTGGGCTACTTAGTTGCAGCTCCAGGACTCCTTAGTTGCGGCTCGCCAGCTCCTTAGTTGTGGCACATGGGCTCCTTAGTTGTGGCATGCAAACTTTTAGTTGCGGCATGCATGTGGGATCTAGTTCCCTGGCCAGGGATCGAACACAGGCCCTCTGCATTGGGAGTGCAGAGTCTTATCCACTGTGCCACCAGGGAAGTCCCCTTTTCACTTTCTTGATGGTGTCCTTAAAAGCATGAATGTTTTTAATTTTGATGCTTCTTACTCATTTAATGTCATTTTTTGATGAACAGAATTTATTCATATTCATAAAGTCCAATTTATTAATCTTTTCCTTTGCTGTACTTTCTTTGTGTCCTTTAAAAAATACTTGCTGGGACTTCCCTGGTGGTGCAGTGGTTAAGAATCCGCCTGCCAATGCGGGGGACACGTGTTTGAGCCCTGGTCCGGGAGGATCCCACATGCCACGGAACAACTAAGCCCGTGTGCCACAACTACTGAGCCTGCGCTCTAGAGCCCACGAGCCACAACTACTGAGCCTGTGTGCCACAACTACTGAAGCCTGCGTGCCCTAGAGCCTGTGCTCCAGAACAAGAGAAGCCACTGCAATGAGAAGCCTGTGCACCGCAATGAAGAGTAGCCCCCGCTCCCCGCAACTAGAGAAAGTCCGTGTGCAGCAACAAAGAGCCAACGCAGCCAAAAATAAATAAATTTTAAAAATATATATTTGCTTATCTCAAGGTTATAAAGATGTCCTATGCTATCTTCTGGGGCATAGCTGCTGAATGGTAGAAACATAACATGAGCCACAACTGCAAATCATATATGTAATTTAAAATTTTCTGGTAGTCACATTAAAAAAAATAAACAGGTGAAATTAACTTGAATAATATTTTATTTAACTCAATATAGCAAAATATTATTTCAACATGTAATCAGTATAAAATTTTAATGAGATATTTCACATTCTTTTCTGGTATTAAGTCTTTGAAATATAGTGTGTATTTTATACATAGAGCACAGCTCAAATCAGACTAGCTACATTTCTAGAGCTTCTTAGATACATGCAGGTATTGGCTGAAAGCTTTTTTAAAAATAATTTATTTATTTATTTATTTTTGGCTGCATTAGGTCTTCATTGCTGCACGTGGGCTTTCTTTAGTTGTGCCGAGTGGGGCTAGTCTTCCTTGCAGTGCGCGGGCTTTTCATTGCGGTGGCTTCTCTTGTTGCGGATCACGGGCTCTAGGTGCGCGGGCTTCAGTAGTTGTGGAGCATGGGCTCAGTAGTTATGGCTCACATGTTCTAGAGCACAGTCTCAGTAGTTGTGGCATGCGGGTTTAGTTGCTCTGCGGCATGTGGGATCCTCCCGGACCAGGGCTTGAACCAGTGTTCCCTGCATTGGCAGGCAGATTCTTAACCACTGCACCACCATGGAAGCCCTAAAAGCCTTTTTGTCTTGCTCTCCACATTTAGATCTATAATCCACTTAAACAGATTTTTGTGTATTGTATGAGGTAGGAGTTGAGTTTCCTTTCACTTTCCATTTAGGTATGTGGTTGATTGCAACATTTCTTGAGAAGACCACCTTTTTCCTTCTGTTCTGCATCTTCATCATAAATCGAATGATCATTCATCTGTTTATCTGTTTCTGGGTTTTTTATTCTGTTCAATTAGTCTGTTTTTTCTTGTGCCAGTGCCACCTGCTGTATTAATTTAGCTTCATTATAAGTCTTAATACTTGGTATTATCAGCGCTTCAACTTTGTTCTCCTTCATGATTGCCTTGGCTATTCTTTGTACTTTTGCCATTTTCCATACAAAATTTAGAACCAGCTTGTCACATTTTGTAAAGCAAAACAAAACAACAATTACCTCTTAAGTGTTTCATTGGCATTGCATTGAATCTATAGATCAATATGGAGAGAATTGACATTTGTAATTCTTTGCTTCTAGTACATAAAGAATAATTAATTTTGTATATTCACCTTATATCCAGCAACATTCCTAAATTTACTTATTTCTATGCATTTTTCTGGATTTTCTACATACACACACAATCATATTTTCTGTGAATAATGAAAATTTTATTTTTTCTTTTCAATCTTTACCATTATCGCTTTATTTCAGTTTGGATCTCTAGTATGAGTGGAATAGGAGTGGTAATTATAGGTAATTGTTCCTGGTCTCAGGAAGAGAGCTTTCAATATATTACTATTAAAGAGTTGCTGGAGCTTTATCTGATTAAAGAAATTACCTTCTATTCCTAGTTTGCTAAGAGTTTTAAATCATAAATTTGTGATTTCATCAAATTCCTCTTTTCAGATAATCCTATGACTCCCTTCTTTATTCTGCTATGAATTACACTGACTGATTTTCAAGTGTTAAACCAACTTTGCATTCCTGAATTGGTTGTGATGTAATATCCTATTTTGCACATTGCTGATTAGATTTGCTAATATTTTATTTTAGATTTGATTTAGAATTTTGCATCCATAATCATGAGAGAGATTTGTCTGTCATTATTCTTTCTGGTAAAGTCCTTTTTGTATCAAGGTTATGTAGACCTCATAAAATGAGTTATAAAAGTTCAGTTGGCCTTCAAACAATACAGATTTGAAATGCACAGGTCCACTTATATGTGAACTTCTAAAAACAGTAAATACTACAGAACTACATGATCTGTGGTTGGATGAATGTGCAGATGTAGAACCATGGATATGGAGGAACCATGGATGCAGAGGGCTGACTATAAGTTATAAGTGGATTTTCAACTGTGTGGAGGATCCATGACCCTAATGCCTGCATTGTTCAAGGATCAACTGTATCCTTTCTTTTTCTTTCGCTCTCTCTCTCTCTCTCTCTCTCTTTTTTTGTTATGCTTTCTTTTTCTATTCTCTGAGTTTGTATAAGATTAGAGTTATTTATTCAATAAATATTTGGAAACATTTAACATAAGATTCAATTCCCAGTTACAGGAGTATTCAGATTTTCTATTTCTTCTTATATCTATTTTTGGTAAATTATATTCTTCTAAGAATTAGTCCATTTTCAAATTTATTGGCATAGTTTTTCATAGTTTCTTCTCATTATCCTTGTAAATTCTGTAGATTCCATAATTATACTCTCTTTCCAATTTCTGAGATGGGTAATTGATGTTCTCTCTCTGTTTTTCTGAAACAAAGATAACACATTTTATTAGTTTCTTCCAAGAAAACAAAGTTTGTTTTCTATTTTTTTTTTTTTTTTTTTTTTGCGGTATGCGGGCCTCTCACCGCTGTGGCCTCTCCCGCTGCGGAGCACAGGCTCCGGACGCGCAGGCTCAGCCGCCATGGCACACGGGCCCAGCAGCTCCGCGGTATGTGGGATTCTCCCTGACAGGGGCATGAACCCGTGTCCCCCGCATCGGCAGGCGGACTCCCAACCACTGCGCCACCAGGGAATCCCCTGTTTTCTATTTTATTAATTTCTGCTCTTTTTCCTTTTTTCTCCTTTCTTCAGTCTTATTTGCTCTTCTTTTCTAGCTTTTTAAGGATAGATACTTAGATAATTGATATTCTTCTTTTCTAACATATGCACTTAAAGTTATAACATGTACTCTAATCACAGTTTTTTGCTGCATCTCGAAAGTTTTTATATGTCAAATTTTTATTATCCTTTAGCTCAAAATATTTTTAAATTTTTATTTGTGATTTCTTCTTTGACTCTTGGGTTACTTAGAAGTATATTGCTTAATTTTCACACATCTGTGGATTTTCTAGCTATCTTTTGTAACTGATTTATAGCTTAATTCCACTGCAGTAAGAGAACATATGATTTCAGTATTTTGAAATATGTTGAGACTTGCCTAATGGCCTAGTGTATGACCAATTTTAGTAAACAATCAATTTGCATTTGAAAAGAATGCAAATAGGGTCGTTGGATGCAGTGTACTATATATGTCAATTAAGTCAGATTTGCTAATAATGCCCTAATCTCCTTAATTCTTGGGGATTTTTAAACTCTTTGAGTTACAAATAAGGGTAGCAGAGTACACCACCCCAAAATACGCCACTCTGGCAAAGAATTATTTTGAGTTAAAGGCAATTGAAAAGAAGAAAACACAAGAAAAATTCTGTGATCCTCCTACCCACCAGGAAGGACAGAAAGATTCTTAATCAACAGAGACAGCTCTAGACTCTTCTCATTCTGGAGATGTCACCAGAGGAACCTACATACCAAATCTTACTCCCCGATGTATTGACCTTCCCACAGTTTGCCACCCCTAGGAGCTCAAAGTCCTTTTACTTTGTTTTGTCACTGCTTTATAATTTATTGTTCCTTTGTCAAGATGATATAAAAGCCCAAATTCCAACCACTTCTTTGAGTTACTCATCACTGAGTATTTCTGCATGTATGCATGATACATATCTTAGTAAACTTCTGTTTATTTCTTTGTTAATCTGTCTTCTGTCAGACTAATTTGCAGGGCCCCAGCCAATGAACTTCAGATGGTAGAGGAAGAACATTTTTTTCCTCCCCTAAAGTTTTGGTGACCATGAAGGTACAGAAAAGGCTGGGGTACCCTACTTGCTCTGGAAACCACTGATGAGATCCTGGGACAACAGAAAAAAGCTGGCAAAAGGTAAGAATGCTTTTTTTTTAAAAAAATATTTATTTATTTATTTATGGCTGTGTCATGTCTTCATTGCGGCACACAGCATCTTCGTCGCAGTGTTTTGGCTTCTCTCTAGTTGTGGCATGTGGGTTTTCTCTCTCTAGTTGTGGCATGCGGGTTTAGTTGCCCTGTGGCATGTGGGATCTTAGTTCCCTAAACAGGGATCGAACCCACGTCCCATGCGTTGGAAGGCGGATTCTTTACCACTGGACCACCAGGGAAGTCCCCCAAAAGGTAACAGTTCTTACCATGCCAGCCTCCTGTATGTGTGTTTGTCATGCCTCTGGTATGACCCACTGACTGGAGACTTGACTGAAAATCTGGAAGCAAGCCTATGATCCGGCTTCAGCTTTGCTCACCCATAGTCCTAGAAGCAGTCCTGATCACCCAGGGACCCAGGATGAACCATGCCAATTGGCACCTCTAGTACAGGTGTGTCAACCACAGACTTGACTGTAGGCAGCCTTATGACACAGCTCTGGCCCCACTTTACCATAGTCCAGAGGCAGTCCTGCCAGCCTAGGAACCTAACCAGGGATCTAGCAGAAGCCTGGCCAGGCTAAACCCATTCATGCCCCTGGTAACAGGCCTGCCTTCTGTGGACCTGACTATGGACCTGGAAGTGGCCCTGTGACCTGGCCTTGGTCCAACTCAACCATGGTCCCAGAAACATTCCCATAAGCCTTGGGATCTGATAGGAACCACTCCTGCCTGTGCCACTGGTAATAAGCCCACTAACCAGACCCAACTGCAGACCCAGCAGCAGCTACATGACCCAGCTCCAGCCTGGCCTTACCACCATCCTGGAGGCAGTCTTGTCAATCCAGGGACCCAGCAGGCGAAGGTCTTTACCTGCCAAAACCAGTCTGTAGAGAACTGAAGAGATATCTGTTCCTTCAAATGCACAGACACAAATGCAAGTCTACAAGTATCACAAAAAATCGGTTAATCATGACAAAACAAAAGGAAGCTAAAAGGGCTTCCCTGGTGGCGCAGTGGTTGGGAGTCCGCCTGCCGATGCAGGGGACGTGGGTTTGTGCCCCGGTCTAGGAGGATCTCGCGTGCCGCGGAGCGGCTGGGCCCGTGAGCCGTGGGCGCTGAGCCTGCGCGGCCGGAGCCTGTGGTCCGCAATGGGAGGGGCCACAACAGTGAGAGGCCCGCGTACAGCAAAAAAAAAAAAAAAAAAAAAGGAAGCTAATAAAGTTCTAGTAACTGATTCTAAAGAAATGGAGATCTATGAACTGCTTGACAAAGAACAGGTCATTTGAAATTATTCAGTCAGAGGAACAAAAAGGAAAAAGAATGCAAAAGAGTGAAGAACACATTCAGGACTTATGGGATACCATCAAGTGAAATAACATATGCATTATGGAAGCCCCAGGGGACAAGAGAGAGAGAGAAAGGGGCAGAAAGCTTATTTAAAGAAATAATGGCTGAGAAATCCCCAAATCTAGGCAGGAAAAAGGACATCTTGATTCATGAAGTCTAAATGTTCACAAATAGATTGAATCCAAAGGGGTCTACACTGAGACACACTATCATTAAATTATCAGAAGTCAAAAACAAAGAGAGAATTTGGAAAGCAGCAGGAGGAAAGCAACTTGTCACATACAAGGGAGCCCCCATAAGTTACAGTACCCGAGACAGTATGGTGTCAGTGAAACAAGACACAAATACCTAAGTAAAACAGAATAGCGAGCCCACAAATAGACCCACATAAATATAGTCAACTGATTTTTGACAAAGGAGCAAAGGCAGTACAATGGAGCAAAGATAGTCTTTTCAACAAAGGATACTGGAACAACTGGACATCCACATGCAAAAAAATGAATCTAGACACAGCTTTTATGCCTTTCATAAAAATTAACCCAAAATGGATCACAGACGTAAATGTAAACTGCAAAACTATAAAACTCCTAGAAGATAACATAGGAGAAAACCTAGATGATCTTGGATGGCGATGGCTTTTTAGATAAAACTCCAAAGACACAATCCATAAAAGAAAGAATTGATAAGCTGGACTTCATTAAACTTAAAAATTTCTACTCTGTGAAAGACAATGTCAAGAATGCGAAGACTAACCTCAAACTGGGAGAAAATTTTGGCAAATATGTAGTGGTGGATACATATATGTACACTACATATATGTAGTGGTGGATACATATCTGATAAAGGACTGTTATCCAAAATATATGAAGAACTCTTAAAAATCAGCAATAAGGAAACAAACAACCCAATTTAAAAATAGGCCAAAAATCTTACAGACACTTCACCAGAGAAGACATACAGATGGTAAATAAGCACATGAAAATATTCTCCACATCATATGTCATCAAAAAAAATACAAACTGAAACAATGAGACACTCCCGCACACCTAGTAGAATGGCCAAAATACAGGGCACTGACAACACCAAGTGCTGGTGAGGATGTGGAGCAACAGGAACTCCCATTCATTTGTGTAGAACACAAAATTGTACAGCCACTTTGGAAGACATTTTGGCAGTTTCTTACAAAAATAAGCGTACTCTTATTGTATGCTCTCGTAATTATGTTCCTTGGTATTTACCCAAAGGAGTTGAAAAATTATGTCCATACGAAAAAACTTGCACAAGGATGTTTATAGCAGCTTTATTCATAATTGTCAAAACCTGGAAGCAACCAAGATGTCTTTCACTAGGTGAATGGATAGATAAACTGTGGTACATCTAGACAATGGAACGTTATTTAGCACTAAAGTAAATGAGCTATTTCGCCATGAAAAGACATGGAAGAAATTTAAATGTGATAGGGCTCAGGGGCATGCTACCCCAAAATATGACACTTTGGCATATATTAACTATTTTAAGATGAAGGAGTTTGAGAAAATGATGGAAACAGGAAGGTCACTTTGTTTTGTCTTTTTTAAAAAAATTATTAATTAATTGATTGATTGATTAATTAATTAAATATTTTTGGCTGCTTTGGGTCTTCGCTGCTGCTCACGGGCTTTCTCTAGTTGCGGCAGGCGGAGGCTACTCTTCGTTGCGGTGTGCGGGCTTCTCATTGCAATATCTTCTCTTGTTGCAGAGCACAGGCTCTAGGCACGTGGGCTTCAGTAGTTGTGCATGTGGGCTCTAGAGCGCAGGCTCAGTAGTTGTGGCGCAGGGGCTTAGTTGCTCCGCAGCATGTGGGATCTTCCTGGACCAGGGCTTGAACCCGTGTCCCCTGCATTGGCAGGTGGATTCTTTAACCACTGCACCACCAGGGAAGTCCCCAGGAATGTCACTTTGACCTCCTCCCCCACTTGCTCTTCTTCCCTGAAATATGTCACAAAACCCTCATGAAAGAGGTGCCTTCCCTATACCCAGAGGAAAGGAGCATCCTTATCTCTGAAGACAAACGGAAGCCAAGAGGAATCCTAAGAAACAGGCCTTGCTAAGTTTCCCCTAGTTCACTGCAATTACCTTATACTCCTTAATCTAGCATATTCCTCCACAAGTGATTACTCTGCTTCAAAACCTGCATAAAAACACATGGGTCTTCATTTACTCATTAAGGCTCATGTGTCATGTAAAACTTTTATTAAAGAAATGTGTATGCTTTTCTCCTGTTAATCTATCTTTGTCAGTCTAATTTTCAGATCCAGCCAGGGACCCTAAGAAGGTTGAGGAATACCTTTTACTCTCCAACAAATGCGTACTATTACGTGAAAGAAGCCAATCTGAAAAGGCTATATACTGAATGATTCCAACTATATGACATTCTGGAAAAGGCAAAACTATGGAGACAGAAAGAAGATCAGTGGTTACCGGGGATTTGGAGTGAGGGATGAATAGGTAGAGCACAAAGGATTTTTAGGGCAGGGAAACTCTTCTGATGTAGTGGTGGATACATATCATTATACATTTGTCCCAACCCACAGAATGTACAACACCAAAGTGAATTCTAATGTAAACCATGGACTTTGGATGTTAATGATGTGTAGGTTCATCAATTGTAACAAATGCACCCTTCAGGTGGGAGATGCTGTTAGTGGAGGAGGCTATGCCTGTGTGGGTACAGGAGATATATTGGAAATCTCTGTGCTTTCCCACTTAATTTTGCTGTGAATCTAAAACTGCCCTAAAAAATAAAGTGCACAATTTTTTTTTTAATGACTCAAAATCTCCTCATCAACCACAGAATCATTCTTATTTACGTCAGGACACTTTCAGATTCTGTAAAAAGCCAGGACATTGGAAAAATAATTGTCCTATAATTAAGAAGAAAAGGAGGGGGGGAATTAAATAGTGATTGCCCTAGATTTCTGATAATAGGCAAATAGCACCCCTGAATTCCTTTTTAGAGGAAACCTACATCCTTTCTCTGTCCCTTTGAGATATAAATCTTACTTATCTTTGAAATATAAACATCCTAGGAGATGACTCTTAGCTAACAGAGCCATCTGAGACTAAAAGAAATAAAAGAGGGAAAAAGAGGCTTTTTGGAAACAAACTGTTACTTGCTGCTTCCAAAGAGTCACCGCTGGCCCTAAATTTAGTCCACACTCTCCATAATACTACATATCAGGGCAAATAAAAATCATAAGGTTCTTCTCCAGGAATACTGGTAAAAAGCTTTAGCCCTCATGAGCAGGTAAACTTAACTTGTTCTACCTGCCGGAAACATAATTCAGGTTAAGAAAAAATAAGTCAAGCATGAGAATCAACTCATAAAAATTAGTGAAATTTATGTTCCTGTGTTTATACCTAACTCGTGGCTGAGAGAGAGAGAGAGAATATCTCATGGGGTCAAGCTGGCTAAAATTGAATGGTTTTATTGTAAGGGCTAAATGAGCTTTAATAGCAATAGTGTACCAATGCAAAAGTAGAATTTTGTTTTCTTTCTCTGTTACAAGGTTACAGGTTTCTTGGATTATTGGTCTGTTCTTAATGAGAGATTGTAAAAGGGTTTTGTTTTTGTTTTTTTAATCTGATGAATAATTTTCCTAGGAAATATAGATTCGATGTCTTATCAAGATAATTTCCTGTGCTTCTTGTTGACTTCATTAGGTCTTTGATTAGTTATGAAAACCAAAACTTCTCAATATTAAAAGAGCTAAGGCTTTTTTTTTTTCTCAAGTATGTTACCTCCTATATTTGCCTTTGAAATCTTTTATTGTCACATTGGTAAATGAATAAATATTCTTTCATAGTGATCTGTGATCAAGTGCTCAAACCTTTTGGCATTTTTGACAAACTTTACAAAATCAAATTCTACTTTGATGTTCTCCTGAAATCTTTTACAATCACCTACAATCCAAAAGTACTTAATCCTCAAAGAGATTCATAGAAAAGACTCTGACAAATACTCTGGAACACAGGTTTCTGATAACTTTAAGATTATACCACTGGACTGGGTAAGAGTTTCCAGAACTCTAGTAAAGAAACTGATGCATTCATGAAACTGTGAACTCAAGTTCAAGCAGAACAAAAATTAACTATATAGGACAGAATAAACTGATGAGGATGATTATAAAATTTTTATGGCATTTTTGTTTAAAACTTTGCTAGTTCTCTAATGTTTGATTTTCTCGATATAAGGGACACTTTTTCTCTTTTCTCATAAGCTATTTATAACTTATAGCAATTCAATAAATTATACCATTGTAAACAGAAATGAAACATTAATTTTTTGGGACTTCCCTGGTGGCGCAGTGGTTAAGAATCCGCCTGCCAATGCAGGAGACACGGGTTCGAGCCCTGTTTCAGGAAGATCCCACATGCTGTGGAGCAACTAAGCCTGTGCACCACAATTACTGAGCCTGAGCTCTAGAGCCTGTGAGCTACAACTACTGAGCCCGCATGCCACAACTACTGAAGCCTGCGCACCTAGACCCCTGTGCTCCACAACAAGAGAAGCCACCACAATAAGAAGCCGGCACACCGCAAGGAAGAGTAGCCCCCGCTCGCCACAACTAGAGGTAGCCCATGTGCAACAACGAAGACCCAATGCAGCCAAAAATAAAAATTAATTAATTAAAAAATAAAAGACTTAAAAAAAACCCATTAATTTTTCTCCCAGTCTGCTATAGATTGAATGTTTGTGTTCCCTCCAAATTCCTTTGTTGAAATCTAATTCCCAATGTTATGGTATTTGGAGGTGGGAGTCTTTGGGAGGTGATTGGGTCATGTGGGTGGAGCCTCAAGAATGGGACTACTGCCCTATAAAAGGAGAGTCCAGTGAGATCTCTCACTTCTTCTTTTGTCATATGAGCACACATGAGAAGACACTTGTCTGTGAACCAGGAAGTGGGTTCTCACCAGACACCGAATCTGCTGGCAACTGGATCTTGGACTTTCCAGCCTCCAGAAGTATGAGAAATAACATTTCTGTTGTTTGTAAGCCACCCAGTCTATAGTATTCTGTTATAGCATTTTGACCAGCCTAAGACACTACCTGATCCCTCCAGAATTCAGACATTCTTACTGAGCCTTGTAGCCAGTATATTGTGGCAACAGGGAAGCTGTAGGATTTCCAAGGCTAAGTCAGAAGAAGCGTTGCAATTTCTGCCTTGTTCTCTTAAAACGCTCTCTGTTGAAGCCCTTAGACACCATGTAAAATCTGACTATCCTGCTGGGAGGACTATGTGGAGGGAACCTGGAGAGTAGCTGGAGAGGTAGAAAGGCCAAACTGAGCCCACCCTTTCAGCTGTTCTCCCCAAGGCACGAGGCATGTGAATGAAGCCTTCCTAGACCTTCCAGCCTAGCCCAGTTGCCACCTGAATAACACCCAGTGACCCTTGTCAATGCCATGTGGAAGCTAAAGAATGTCTTACTCAAATTCTTTTCTTTTTTTTTTGGCCGCGCCATGTGGCTTGCAGGATCTTAGTTCCCCAACCAGGGATTGAACCTGGGCCACGGTCAAATTCTTTTTTTTTTTTTTTTTTTTTTTTTTTTGCGGTACGCGGGCCTGTCACTGTTGTGACCTCTCCCGTTGCGGAGCACAGGCTCCGGACGCGCAGGCTCAGCAGCCATGGCTCACGGGCCTAGCCGCTCCGCGGCATGTGGGATCTTCCCAGACCGGGGCACGAACCCGTGTCCCCTGCATCGGCAGGCGGACTCTCAACCACTGCACCACCAGGGAAGCCCACCATATACTTTTTATAAGACTCTAAAACAAGGGAAACAATACATTGTTTAGGCAATCACAGGCAACAAAAGATAAAATAGATAAATTGAAGTACATCAAAATGGAAAACTTCTGTGCATCAAAGGACACAATCAACAGAGTGAAAAAGCAAACAGGGCACGGGTTCAGTCCCTGGTTAGGGAACTAAGATCCCGCGAGCCGCACGGCATGGCCAAAAAACACAGAAAAAGGCAACCCATAGATTAAGAGTAAATTTTTGCAATGCAATTTTGCAATTATATTTAATTCTGCAATTATATTTAATAAGGGATTAATATGCAGAATATAAAAAGAACTCCTACAACTCAACAACAACAACAAAAACCAACCTAATTAAAAAGTGGGCAAAGGACTTTAAGACATTTCTCCAAAGGAGATATTCAAATGGCCAACAAGTACATGAAAGGTGTTCAACATCACTAATCATGAGGGAAATGCAAATCAAAACCACAGCAATACCACCTCACACACAGTAGGATGGCTATTATCAAAAAAAAAAAAAAAAGGAAATAATAAGTATTGGTGAGGATGTGAGGAAGTTGAAACCCTTAAAAACTGTTGGTGGGAATGTAAAATGATGCAGCTGCTATGGAAAACAGTATGGCAGTTGCTCAAAAAATTAAAAACAGAACTATCATGTGACCTAGCAATTCCACTTCTGGGTATATATATCCAAAAGAATTCAAAGCAGAACCTCAAAGAGATATGTGTATATCCATGTTCATAGCAGCATTTTTCACAATAGCCAAAATTGTGATAGAAGCAACCAAATGGATAAACAAAAGGTGGTGTATATATATATATATATACATATATATATGTAATGGGATATATATTAGCCTTAAAAGGGAAGAATATCCAGTCACATGCTACGACATGTATAAACCTGAGGAGACTGTGCTAAGTGAAATAAGCCAGTCACAAAAGGACAAAATGCTGTCTGATTCCCCTTACATGAGGTATTTAGAGTGGTCAAATTCATAGAGATAGAAAATAGAATGGTGGTTGACCAGCGGCTGGGGGGAGGGGAAGATGGGAGTTACAGTTTAATGGGTACGGAGTTTTAGTTTTACAAGATGAAAAACATTCTGGAGATGGATGGTGGTGATGGTAGCACAAAAACATGAATGTTTTTAATGCCTCTGAACTGTACACTTAAAAATGGTTAAGATGTTAAATTTTATGTTATGTGTATTTTACCACAATTTAAAGAATGAAAAAAAGCAGAGGAATGAGAAGCACAAAATTCAGGATAGTGTTTACTTTTAGTTGTGGAAGGATGGGGATGGGAAAGGAGCCAAATAGTTATTGGCAATATTCTAGCTGGGTGGTGGATTCTTGGGAGTTCATTACAGAAATGCATACATAAACAAATCAAAGTAAATAAAATGAAAGTGACCATGCATGGATTATACAATGACAGTGTGTTCTTGTCTAAGAATTATAATCTAAATACATGCATTTGAAGTCCAAACAGTAAAAATCATTTTTAAAATGCACTTTAATCAAAAAGAAGAGACTATAAATCACTCTTAATTTACTATTGTAATATTTTTGCAGTCTTTATATATATATATGTGCGTGTGTATATACATACATATAATTGTGCTAAAATTGGAAAATGGAACACTCTCTTTTGTAACTTTATTTTTCACCTAACGATAAATTGATAACATGTTTGCATGTCATTAAATATTCTTTAAGAGTATTTAAAATATAGTCATAAAATTCCATTGTATGGATATACCATAGTTTATTTAAGTAAATGACTACTGTTAGAATTTAAATTGCTTCTATAATTTTCCTATTATTAACACACTGGGTTTAATATCGTGGTAGCTTAATCTTTGTACCTGTTTTTTGTTTGTTTGTTTGTTTTGTTTTTGTTTTTGGCTGCACCCCACGGCTTGTGGGATTTTAGTTCCCTGACCAGGGATTGAACCTGGGCCACCGCAGTGAAAGCACTGAGTCCTAACCACTGGACCACGGGGGAATTCCCTTTGTACCTGTTTTTGATACTTTCTTCTGGGGAAATTCATGGACATGGAATGGTTGAGGCAAAGATATAGGAAAAAAGTTAAGGCCTTTGATATAAAAAATTTCCTATGATCCTCAGGAAAGGTTTACCAAGGCTCATTCCCACCAAGAAAATATACAAACAATACACAAGTCCATTTCTCATATCCTCATCAACTATGAGCTTTATGAGTCTTTAAATCCTTCCTAAAAAAATTTTTTTCCGTGATGTTTTAATTTGCATTTCCTTGATTACAACTGAGATTGAATATTAAGATGTTTCCATAGTTTAAAAAATTAACTAGTTTTTAATTGAAAAAACAATTCATGTATATGGTAAAAATATCAAACAGCATAAAAAGATACACTAGGAAATAAGTCTCCTTCCCACCCTGAAGCCCCAGTCCCCCCGAGGCAGCCACCACGATCAGTTTCTTGTTTCTCCTTCCAAAAATATTATGTACATAAGCAAGCACACATGCAAGAAGAAAAGCATTTATGCCCATATATAATTCTCCATTTTAAAACCCATGAGTCTAAAACCCATGATACTGTACTAGGATATTAACAAATAATTTTTGTCTTTTTCATTTATTCTGGACTGAGAGAGGTAAATTAAAGTCTCCCATTTCTATTGTATTTCTAATACACATAAAACCCATATATAATTCTCCATTTTAAAACCCATAGAGTGAAATACAAACTCCCTGACCTGCTTACGGCTCAGACCTCATCTGTACAGCTTTCCCCACCAGTCACCACTCTCCAACGGCAGTGGCCATCTTTGTGGCCCTTGGCATCCTAAGCTCTTTCCTGTCTTGGGGCCTTTTTTCTTGTGCCCTGTTGCCTCAACTCAGATAGCACCTCTAGAGAAGTCTTCCCTGACCACCTGTTCTAAAGCAGCCCCACTGCACCCAGTCTCTCACTGTCACATCTCTTTCCTGAGTTTCCTTCATAGCATTTGGCACTATTGGAAATGATCTCATTTCTGGGTGGTTTTATTTGTTCATTGCTTCTCTTCTCTACCAGGATGCAAGCTTCATGACAGCTTGGATCTGAGCTGTTCTGTTTACCTCTATTTCTCCAGTACCTGGGACAGTTCTCGGCATAGAGCAAGTCCTCGATTAATATTTGCTGAATGAGTGGTTGTTGAGCACAGTGTACTCTACTGTGCTGCTTTTACTTAAGTAAGAGAGTTCAATATTGCATGCAAACACATCTATATATGTTATGTATATATATATGCTTCATTCTTTTTTATGGCTGTGTAGTATTGCTTTGAATTGATATTTCAGTTTATTGAGCCAGTCCCCCATTGATGGACTGTTTGGGTGTTTCTAGTATTTTGCTATTTGCTCACATATATGTTATTTCACATATATAGGAATATATTCATAGAAATAGTTCTATTCCTAGAAATTGAACTGCTGAGTAATAAGGTATGTGTATGTATGGTTTATTTTATTTTTCTGAGGTATAATTGACATTATATTAGTTTCAGGTATACAACATAATGATTCAATATTTGTATATATTACAAAATGATCACCACAATAAGTCTAATTAGCATTTCACCACACATAGTTACAGAATTTTTTTTCTTGTGATGAGAACTTTTAAGATCTATATGTTTGTAGTTTTAATAGCATTGTCAAGTGTCCTTTCAAAAAAGTTGCACCAATTCACACAACATATTTTCCCCAGAAATGTATGTGAGTGTCTCTTTATCTGTTATAGCCAAATTTGTATTATCAAATGTCCTGATCTTTAACAAACTGGGGGAAAGTATGGATGAAAGCAAAAATCGGCTTTCATAGAAAATATAAATATGAACTGCTAATAAAACATGTTAAATATTAAAAAAATAAAATAAAGTCCAAAAAAAATGATTAAAAAAACCATGTTAAAAGATGCTGAACCCCACTCAGTGTTTTTATTTGCATATCTTTAATTATGAATGAGGTTGAGCATCTTTTAACATGTTCACAAGCAATTTATAAACCTAGAACAATGTTTCCCCCACCGCTTTTTTCATGTCATTGGCATGTCAGTGCAGAAATTCTAAAATTCAAAGAGCCAAATTTATCAGTCTTTCCTTTTATGGCTGAGACTTTAGGTTTTGTTTAGAAAAGCTATCCCACACTGAAATTATGAGACTTTTTTCTGTTTTCTTCTGGTGTTTTTACAGTATTAAAAACATTTTATCTTTATTGGTATTCAATTGTCCTGATACCATTTATCGACCTGTCTGTCTCTTCTCTGCTAAGTTGTAATGGCAACTTTATCATATACTGGTGTTTTATATGTCCACCTACACCCTCACCATGGGATTGTGGAGTCACACATGAATGTATAAAGTTGCCTTCCTTGAGATTTTATTTTTGGGAAGCCTAAGAATCTTGAGGCATATGCTATGTGGAGGGAAAATAGGCAAGTCCCTTTGACAGTACCAAGAAAGGAATATTTCTCAAAACTATGAAGAGGACAGAAATCTGGGGCTCTTGATGGGTGCGGGGGGCACTTTTCACCCTCTATCTCAAGGGCATCAGGAAGATGGCAAGGCCTAAGTGTGTTAGAGCTTGGAAAATTTACAACCTTATAAACTGAGACTACTAAACCAGATAGAATGAAAATAAATGGAGTTAACATTCAATTCAGGACATTTTAAAAAAACAGAAAAATAAATGTAAAAAAACAAAAACAAAAACGGGGCTTCCCTGGTGGCTCAGTGGTTGAGAATCCACCTGCCAATGCAGGGGACACAGGTTCGAGCCCTGGTCCGGGAAGATCCCACATGGCGCGGAACAACTAAGCCCCTGCGCCACAACTACTGAGCCTGCGCTCTAGAACCCGTGAGCCACAACTACTGAGCCCACGTGCCGCAGCTACTGAAGCCTGCGCACCTAGAGCCCATGCTCCACAACAAGAGAAACCACCACAATAAGAAGCCTGCGCACTGCGACGAAGAGTAGCCCCCGCTTGCCACAACTAAAAAAAGCCCGCGAGCAGCAATGAAGACCCAATGCAGCCAAAAATAAGTAAATAAAATAAATAAGTTAAAAACAAAAGGAAGGAATTTGTAAAGCTAAAAAGATAAAATAATGAATTAGAAAACAGGAAAATGGTAGAACTAATAAATATATTCAAAGAATGATTTTTGGAGAGAAAAAGTTAAAAACTGGTAAATAAGGATGAAGAAAAAAATGGTAAAGCATACTCATAGCAAGATACTGTACTAGGATATTAACAAATAATTTTTGTCTTTTTCATTTATTCTGGACTGAGAGAGGTAAATTAAAATCTCCCATTTCTATTGTATTTCTAATACACACACATACACACACACCTGTGCATACACACACATTTTTTTAATGACATTTCCCCTTCATGCACCATTTCCACTCCCATTCCAGCTCTACTCTTCCCCCACCCTCGTCCCCTGGTGCCCACTAAGGTATTTAACTATGTGTCCTTGGTTATGCATGTCTCGTCAAATGACATACAGTATTATGGTCTGAATTGTGTTCCCACCAAAGTTCCTACATTGAAGTCCTAACCCCTAGAACCTCAGAATGAGCAGTATTTGGATGTCAGGTCTTTAAAGAGGTAATTAAGTTAAAACAAGGTCTTTTAGGATTGGCCTTAATCCAATATGACTGGTGTCCTTTTAAGAAGAGAAAATTTGGACACAGATATTTATGTGGACAGAGAAAAGAACATGTGAAGATACAGGGAGAAGACTGCCATCTAGAAGTTAAGGAAAGAGGCCTCAGAAGAAACCAACCCTGCTGACATCTTGATCTCAGACTTCGTAGCTTCAGAACTGTGAGGAAATAAATGTCTGTTTAAGCTACCCCATCTATGGTATTTTATTATGGCATCCCAGCAAACTAAGACATCCAGGGTTGGAGTATGTATGTGTTTGTTTTTTAAATTTACATATATCTTAGATATAGACTCAGTTTGTTTCTTTTTTCCCCCTTAGTGCAATTTCTAAAAATATTTTCTTTTTGCTTACCATATTTTCTACAGTGTATATTGATTTTTATTGTTTTTTGTTACTGTGGTAAAATATATATAACATAAAATTTACCATCTTAACCTTTTTTTTTTTTTTTTTTTTCTGCAGTACGCAAGCCTCTCACTGCTGTGGCCTCTCCCGTTGCGGAGCACAGGCTCCGGACGCGCAGGCTCAGCGGCCATGGCTCACGGGCCCAGCCGCTCCGCGGCATGTGGGATCTTCCCGGACCGGGGCACCAACCCGTGTCCCCTGCATAGGCAGGCGGACTCCCAACCACTGCGCCACCAGGGAAGCCCTTAACCATTTTTAAGTGTACAATTCAGTAGCATTAAATACATTCACATTGCTGTGACTCATCCGTCTCCAGAACTCTTTCATTTTCCCAGACTGAAACTTTATACCCATTAAACAACAACTTCCTCTTCCTCCCTTCCCCCAGCCCCTGGCAACCACAATTCTATTTTCTGTCTCTATGAGTTTGACTATAGGCACGCTCAGAGATATTGCATGTTCAGTTCCAGACCACCACAATAAAGCAAATAGCGCAGTAAAGTGAGTCACATGATTTTTTTTGGTTTTCCAGTGCGTATAAAAGTTATGTTTACACTATATTAAGTGTGCAATAGTTTGATGTCTAAAAAAAAAACCAATGGACTTACCTTAATTAAAAAATACTTTATTGCTAAAAAAAAGCTAACCATCATCTGAGCCTTCAGCAAGTCCTAATCTTTTTTGCTGGTGGAGGGTCTTGCCTCAATGTTAATAGCTGCTGACTGGTCAGGGTGGTGGCTGCTGAAGGCTGGGAGGCTGTGACAACTTCTAAAAGAAGACAACAGTGAAGTTTGCTGCGCTGATTGACTCTCCCTTTCACAAACGTTTTCTCTGTAGCAGGCAATGCTTTGGATAGCATTTACCCACAGCAGAACTTTTTTCAAAATTGGAGTCAATCCTCTCAAGCCCGGCTGCTGCTTTATCAACTAAGTTTATGTAATATTCTAAATACTTTGTTGTCATTTCAACAGTCTTCACAGCATCTTCACCAGGAGTAGATTCTATGTCAGGAGACCACTTTCTTTGTTCATCCATAAAATGTAGCTCCTTATCTTTTAAAGTTTTATCATGAGGTTGCAGCAATTCAGTCACATCTTCAGGCTCCACTTCTAATTCTAGTTTTCTTGCTATTTCCACTATATCTTCAGTTACTTCCTCCACTGAAGTTTTGAATTCAAAGTCATCCAAGAGGGCTGGAATCAACTTCTTCCAAACTCCTGCCTGTTAATATTTTGACCTTTTTCCATGAATCATGAATAAAGGCATCTAGAATAGGGACTCCTTTCCAGAGGTTTTCAATTAACTTTGCACAGACCAATCAGAGGAATCACCCTCTATGGCAGCTATAGCCTTATGAAATATGTTTCTTAATAACAAGCCTTGAAAATCAAAATTACTCGTTGATCCATGGGCTGCAGAATGGATGCTGTGTTAGCAGGATGAAAACAACACTAATCTCATTGTACATCTCCAACACAGCTCTTGGATGACCAGATGCATTGTCAATGAGCAGTAATATTTTGAAAAGAATCTTTTTTTTTCTAAGCAGTAGTTCTCAAAAGTGGGCTTAAAATATTCAGTACACCATGTTGGAAACAGATATGCTGTCATCCAGGCTTTCCTGTTCCATTTATAACACAGGCAGAGTAGATTTAGCATAATTCTTAAGTCCCTAGGATTTATGTAATGGTAAATGAGCATTGGCTTCAACTTAAAGTCACCAGCTGCATTTGCCTGTCTTTTGAAACTTTGAAACCAGGTATTGACTTCTCTCTAGCTACAAATGTCCTAGATGGTATCTTCTTCCAGTATAAGGCTGTTTCATGTACACTGAGAATCTGTTATTTAGTGTAACAACCTTCATTAATTAGCTTAGCTAGATCTTCTGGGTAACTTGCTGCAGCTTCTACATCAGCACTTGCTGCTTCACCTTTTATGTTACGGAGATGTCTCTTTCTCTAAACCTCATGAACTAACCTCTTCTAGGTTCAAATTTCTTTGCAGCTTCCTCACCTCTCTCAGCCTTCAGAGAATTGAAGAGAGTTAGGGCCTTGCTCTGGATTAGACTTTGGCCTAAGGGAATGTTGTGACTGGTTTGATCTTCTATCCAGACCACTCAAATTTTCTCCATATCAGCAATCAGGCTGTTTCCCTTTCTTATTATTCATTTGTTCACTAGAGTAGCCCTTTTAATTTCCTTCAAGAACTTTTCCTTTGAATTCACAATTTGGCTAACTATTTGGTGCAAGAGTCCTAGCTTTCAGCCTGTCTCAGCTTCGACATGCCTTCCTCACTAAGCTTAATTTCTAGCTTTTGATTCAAAGTGAGAGACGTGGGACTCTTCCTTTCACTTGAACACTTAGGGGCCATTGTAGGGTTATTAACTGACTTAATTTCAATATTGTTGTATGTCAGGGAATATGGAGGCCTGAGGAGAGAGAGAGATGGGGAACGGCCAGTCGGATGAGCTGTTCCCACCAACATAACATTTATTAAGTTCTCTGTCTTACATGGGCATGGTTCATGGCACCCCAAAACAATTACAATAGTAATATCAAAGATCACAGATCACCATAACAAATAAAATAATAATGGAAAAGTTTGAAATATTGTGAGAATTACCAAAATGTGACAGAGACGGGAAGTGAGCAAATGCTGTTGGAAAAATGGTGCCAATAGACTTGCTTGATGCAGGTTGTCACAAACCTTCAATTTGTAAAAAAACACAATAAAGTGAAGTGCAAAATGAGGTATGCCTGTACTCTAGGCACCTCATATAAGTGGAATCATGTAATATTTGTCCTTCTGTGTTTGGCTTGTTTCACTTAGCATAGTGTCTTCAAGGTTTATCCATGTTGTAGCTGTGTGTCGGCATTTCCTTTCTTTGTAAGGCTGAATAAATACTCTATTGTATGTAAATACCACAATTTGTTTATTCATTCATCCACTGATGAACGTTTGGGTTGTTTCTACCTTTTTGCTCTTGTGAATAATGCTGCTATGAACATGGGTGTGTAAATATCTCTTTAAGATCCTGTTTCAATTCTTTTGGATAAATACTCAGAAGTAGAATTGCTGGATCATACAGTAGTACTATTTTTGGTTTTTGGAGGAACTTCCGTACTGTTTTCCACAGCGGCTGCGCCATTTTGCATTCCCACCAGCAATGCACAAAGGCCCCAAGTCCTCTACATTCTTGCCAAAATTGGTTAATTCTCTTTTTGTTTTTATATAATAGCCATCCTAATGGGTGTGAAGTGGGACCTCATTGTGCTTTTAATTTGCCTTTCCTCCTATAGCTTTTAATTTTTGAATTTTAATCCTACTTTATTTGACATATTAACATTACCTTCATTTAGTTTCTTTGTGGATTGTAACATTTAGCACTATGAAGTTCCCTTTTTAAAAATCTGATTTAGGGACTTCCCGGGTATCGCAGTGGTTAAGAATCCATCTGCCAATGCAGGGGACACGGGTTCGATCCCTGGTCTGGGAAGATCCCACATGCCGAGGAGCAACTAAGCCTGTGTGCCACGACTACTGAGCCTGCTGCGCTCTAGGGCCGGTGAGCCACCAACTACTGAGCCCGTGCATCACAGCTACTGAGCCCACGTGCTGCAACTACTGAAGCCCGTGCGCCTAGAGCCTGTGCTCCACAACAAGAGAAGCCCGCGCACTGCAAAGAAGAGGAGCCCCGGCTCGCAGCAACTAGAGAAAGCCCATGCGCGGCAATGAAGACCCAACTAAAAAAAAAAAAAAAAAAAAATTAAAATATATGTGATTTAATGCCTTTTCTGTTAAGTTCAACCTTGTCCATTATTAGTATTAAAAGTGTGCCTCTTCCATTTTGGTTTGCATATTTCTACTCCGTCTTTGCCAAGTCCTTTTGCATTTATCTTTCTGGCTCACTTTGTTTCAGAGAATTTTTGTATGTGATTGTATTAGCTTGGGTTCCTCAAAAGGCAGAGCCAGAGACAAAAATCTTCCTTGCCATTACTTAATTACTTAATGAGGGAGTGCAATCCCAGGGACGCCAGAGGAAAGAGCTGACGAGCAGGGAATGAGGGAGAGCAAATCTAAGGGTGCATTACTCAACTGGTCACCACTTGCAATTAAGAGGGAGTGCTTGTCTGGTCTTATGGGCCCATCTTCCAAGAAGCCCTTTCTTTCTTTCCTTTTGTTTTTTTGGGCCAAGCGGCATGTGGGATCTTAGTTCCCCAACCAGGAGAGGCCACAGCGGTGAGAGGCCCGCGTACTACAAAAAAAGAAAAATCTCAGTGGAAGGCAGAGTCTTAACCATTGGACCACCAGGGAAGTCCTCCAAGAAGCCCTTTTTTTTTGCGGTACAAGGACCTCTCACCACTGTGGCCTCTCCCGTTGCAGAGCACAGGCTCCGGACGCGCAGGCTCAGTGGCCATGGCTCACGGGCCTAGCCGCTCCATGGCATGTGGGATCTTCCCGGACCGGGGCTCGAACCCGCGTCCCCTGCATTGGCAGGCGGACTCTCAACCACTGCCCACCAGGGAAGCCCCACGAAGCCCTTTTAACTATATTTCATAACAGTCTGAACAGGGAGAGAAAGGAGGAAGAATTTATCTGCCAGCTTCTGTCCCCCATTGGTCAAAGGTTCTCTCCACAGGTGTTCACTCCTCTGCACTTAGGGTTGTACAAGCCCTGGTGCCCAGAGGGCCCTGGTGTCTCGTGCTTCAGCCTCAATAAGGACGCCCCAGGGCAAGAAGGGGAGACAAGTGACACAGGGACACCTGAGGCACTGTTAGGTTGTACCCACGTGAAGTGAGTTGAAGCACACATGGTTTGTCATCACAGCAACAGCTAGAATGGAACAAGCGGCCAAAGGCCCCAGAGACAAGTGGGGCGAAAGGTCCAGCACAAGCACCATCACTCAGATCTGCTTCAGCTGCCCCCACCCAACCTGACTGCTGTACTACAACATGGGACCTCCATTTTTGTGAGAAAAAGATTCCTTAGTCTCAGGATTCCCTTCAAGGTGGTGGCCAGCCACACACCTCTGAAAAGACTTTTATTTGAGAGTCTAGTTCCAGGGTAGTGCCTATTTATCTACTCCCATCAACCCCACGGGGCATCTCAAAGATACCGGTGGCCCTGTCCTTCCTCAGTGCCTCTGGGACTTCCTGCCCCTAGTCAAATGGTGGGTTCTCAGGTCTTACAGAGTAAATCCCTCTTACATTCCACTCTCCCTGAGCCTTGTGATCACTTTCTCAACATTGTGTCAAGGAGGTTCTGGCATCTCTACCTCACTGTCATGTACAAGTTTCGTAGCCATCTCCACACACAGTTGAGACCAGCTCCAGGCATCCTTGCTAGAATATTGAAGGCCACGTCGCAGGTGAATGCCCCATGTCAATACATTCTCTCCAACTGAGCCTTATGTTCCACTCACCCCGTCCCCAGTCAATCACCTCAGATCCACTGCCATGTGGCTTCCCTTTGTTCCAGGTGGCACGTGTTGACCAGGCCCTGCAATTCCTTGGGTGTGTAAGCTGAGCCTCTGGGAGGAGGGACTGTACCCTCCTGCTCAGGTTGTGGTGAGCCCTGATTCTGATTATGTGCCTGGAGGCAATGAGTGGTGAAGGACGCAGATCTTAAGAAAAGCAAATGACATTTTGCAAGGCATCTGCTTCCAGTGAGGACTTTGCACTGTCTCCACATTAGGGGAGGGGCTGCTTCTGCTGGCCAGGAGAGTTTAGGGGAATTTGTGTTTAGGGGATCAAGGTTTTCATGCTCATCCACCCAATGTCCCCATCCCAGGGTCCCATGCTATTTGGAGATTATCAAACCTGCACATTCAGCCTCCTTTGGCAGCTCTGTCACCCTTACAATCAGCTGCTGAGCCTGACTTTTAGCAGTTTGCCCTGAAGCTGCAGAAGATGAGAGTCTCCTTAAAAACTGCCATAAAACTCCCTGTGGCTTTCATGTATCTTAAGTTGGCTGTTAGCTACTCTAAGCCTATCATTTTCTTTTCTGCAAGGTTTCTTTTGCTGTTACTAAAAGCTAGCCTACTCTACATTTCTTATAATTATCATTGCCCCCATACAATCAAATGCTACATTCCATTTTCCAGCTCAATTTCACCTTCTGCCTGCACCTCTCCCCAATTAACCACAGATGAAAACCTTAGTCATTCTGATGCCACTTCATGCCAAGAGTTATCACCACCCGCTTACCACTAGCAATAGTGTCCCTACTGCTGTCAAAACAATATAGGTAATCCAATTTCACAATCCTATCCTGAAAGTCTTCTTTTGAGGACCACCCTTGGAAACAATTATCTTTGGGGGCAAGTGGTGCAGTGTGCCCTTGAGATGAGGTGTGGGGGATTGTTTCTGCGTGAAGTCAGTTGGAGCCCAAGAGGAGGTGGGTCACTACAGAGAGGCTAGGACAGGATAGGTCCAAGGCACTGGAGGCCAAGAGACTCAGATATGGCATTAAGAGATGTTTGCTACAAAGGCACATCGCAGGTTTTCTTTCCAAACTAGGTTTACCCCATTTGCATGTATTGATGTAATGTGATGGATAGGTTTAGCTCTCATTCTGGCATCATGTTTTATGTTATGCTTTCTCTCTTGAATGCTTCCTTTGTTTTGCAATCTTTTGTGTATGTGTGTTTTCTTCAGGCTATTTCACTGCATTGGTGGCAACTTAGCACGCTATTTCTTCTGAAACCACCAAACTTTATCAGGACAAGATGTGTCAGATATGCTAAGATATGATCTGATGCATAAAAGCTAAGAGTCCACATGCATGCCTGCTCCTGGTTTTTTTACTGTTATGTATTCGTGCCTGACAGAAATCCTGATAAATTCTATTTTGCTTTCCATCAAAAGAGAAAAAAAAGTTGGTGTGTTTATAATTACGTGCACAACTTTAGTGAGAACACTCCTGAAACTGCTTCCATTTTGACTAGACTTTTTTTTTTTTTTTGGTCGTGCGGCATGCAGGATCTTAGTTCCCCAACCAGAGACTGAACCCAGGACCCTGGCAGTGAAAGCATGGAGTCCTCACCACTGGACCGCCAGGGAACTCCCTTGACTAGAGTTAACGAGAACCAAATCCTCTGCTTACAGTTTTACCTGTCTGGTAAGCGGAAGAATTTTCTTCATAACAGCTTCCGGCTCCTAGGTTTCACACCTTGTTTCTCCTACACTCCCCACACAGTCCAGGCACTGGGCACTGCAGGGCACGTTTCTCCTGTGATGTGACCCCTTGCCATGCTCTTCTGTGTCGCCCACTCTGTTCCCTACAACAGATAAGCCATCACAGAGGGTGGTAGGGCACTCCAACACCAGGACGGCCGGCGAAAACTGAATTATAGGCGGGAACGACTACAGACCACATAAATCTATTCTGCGAAACCCAAACTAAATGTATCAGCTTTCCTTCGCTTTCCTTCGCTCAGGTTCATTCCAACATCATCTAACATGAGGCAAAGGAGAATTTGGGCAAAATAAGATAGTGGTCTTAACTGACTGCACCAAAACTGTCTTACCTATGAAAATTTTACAAAACCAAATGCCCACGTGAACACATTGTTAGGGGCCTTCAAACCCATCCTGAAAAGGGACCATGGGGCTTCCCTGGTGGCACAGAGGTTGAGAGTCCGCCTGCCGATGCACGGGACACGGGTTCGTGACCCAGTCCGGGAAGATCCCACATGCCGTGGAGCGGCTGGGCCCGTGAGCCATGGCCGCTGAGCCTGCGCGTCCGGAGCCTGTGCTCCGCAACGGGAGAGGCCACAACAGTGAGAGGCCCGCGTACTGCAAAAAACAAACAAACAAACAAACAAAAAAGGGACCATGGAACTGAGGAAGCTTTAACTGTCTCCATGTTGTACCTCCTGGTTTATAATTTAATGTAGAGACATCAATAATCCACAAATAGGTGTAAGAAAGTCCAACAAAGTTGTTTTTTTCCCCATGATGATTGATGCTTTTTTAGGAAACAAATATCAAAACCTTAAAAAATAAAAGTTTTCTTGTTCTTTTTAGTTGCCTGTCTTGCTGGTGCCTGGTTGGCCAATTGTGCTGATGGGGTGAAGTCACAGAGCCCAATAAGCAGATTACTCTTTTTAAGAAAGGATTCACAGCAGTGCAGTCTGATAGAACTTTCTGCAATGATGGAATGGTTCTTCTCGGCACTGTCTAAACTGGTAGCCACTGGCCACATGTTGCTAGCTTTCGAGCTCTTGAAATGTGGCCAGTGAGACTTTAGAACTGAACTTTAAATTTTATTTAGGTTTAATTAATTAAAGTTTAAATTTCAATAGCCACATATGGCTAGTGACTGCAATTAAAGAAAGTGAAGATTTGGAGCCATTTGAGGGGGAAGATGACACAGAATGGGGAAGGAGGAGGGGGGCGTTCTGGCCATGAGGTTGTGACCAGCCTGGGGAGTATTTTGGCTTGTTTTTGTTGTTGTTTTTTAATAAATTTATTTACTTATTTATTTTTGGTTGCATTGGGTCTTCATTGCTGCGCGCGGGCTTTTTCTAGTTGCAGTGAGTGGGGGCTACTCTTTGTTGTGGTGCACGGGCTTCTCATTGTGGTGGCTTCTCTTGCTGCAGAGCACAGGCTCTAGGCACGTGGGCTTCAGTAGTTGTGGCACATGGGCTCAGTAATTGTGGCTTGCAGGCTCTAGAGCACGGGCTCAGTAGTTGTGGCACACGGGCTTAGCTGCTCCGCGGCATGTGGGATCTTCCTGGACCAGGGCTCGAACCCGTGTCCCCTGCATTGGCAGGCAGATTCTTAACCACTGCGCCACCAGGGAAGTCCCAAAAAGCTGTACGTTTTTAATGTATACAACTTGATGAGTTTGGAGATAAGTACACACCCATGAAACCATCACTACAATCTATGCTGTAAACAAATTTATCATTTCCAAAAGTTTCTTCAAGCCTTCTTTTTTTTTAAAAATACTTTATTTCTTTGCTTGCTCTGGGTTTTAGTTATGGCAGGTGGGCTTCTTAGTTGCAGCATGTGAACTCTTAGTTGTGGTATGTGGGATCTAGTTCCCTGACCGGGGATCGAACCCGGTCCCCCTGCACTGGAAGAGCAAAGTCTTAAACACTGCGCCACCAGGGAAGTCCCAAGCCTTCTTTCTTTCTTTCTTCTTCTTCTTCGTTTTTTTGCGGTACACGGGCCTCTCACTGTTGTGGCCTCTCCCGTTGCGGAGCACAGGCTCCGGACGCGCAGGCTCAGCGGCCATGGCTCACGGGCCCAGCCGCTCCGCGGCATGCAGGATCCTCCCGGACTGCGGCACGAACCCGCGTCTCCTGCATCGGCAGGTGGACTCTCAACCACTGCGCCACCAGGGAAGCCCTCTTTATTATTATTGTGTGTGTGTGTGTGTGTGTGTGTGTGTGTGTGTGTAAGAACACTTAACATAAGAACTGTCCTCTTAGTAAATGTTTAAGCATATAATACAATATTGTTAGCTACAGGCACTCTACTATACAGATGTCTAGGTCTTACTCATCTTGTACACCTGAAACTCTGTGCCCTTTGACTACTACCTGTGCATTTCTCACTCCCCCCAGCCCCTGGCAGCCATTCTACTCTCTGCTTCTATGAGTTTGACTATTTTAGATTCCTCATGTAAATGAGATCATGCAGTATTTGTCTTTTTGTGTCTGGCTTCTTTCACTTCCAGGTTCATCCATGTTGTTGCAGATTGGCAGGGTTTCCTTTTTTTATTAAGCCTGAATAATATTCCATTGTATGCATATACCACATTTTCTTTTTCCATTCATCCACTGATGGACATTTAGTTTGCTTCTACATCTTGACTATTGTGAAAGGACCATGGGAGTGCAGATATCCCTTTGACATCCTGATTTCAATTCCCTTGGACATATACCCAGAAGTGAAATTGCTGGATCATTTGGTGGTTCTATTTTTAATTTCTTGAGAAACTTCCATAGTGTTTTTCATAGTGGCTGTACTAATTTACACTCCCATCAATGCTGTACAAGTGTTCCCTTTTCTCCATATCCCTGCTAACACTTACCTTTTGTTTTTTTGATAATAGTCATTCTAACAGCTGTGAGGTTTTCCCTGATGATTAGTGATGCTAAGCAGCTTTTCATATACCTGTTGGTCATCCGTATGTCTTCTGTATGTCTATTCAGTTCCTTTGCCCATTTTTTTTATCGTGTGTGTGTTTTTTTTTTCTTTTTCTATTTCTATTGAGTTATGAGAGTTCCTTATATCAGCCTGGGGAATTTTGAAGAGACAGAACCAAAGGACAGTTCTGCCCAGAGGGTCTCCTACATCCTTCCTGCTTAGAATTTAGGGAGCAGTCAGGTAGGCCAGATAGGGGTGGGTTTGACTAATCCATTAGGCACAATGCCTAAGGCACAGGAAAATATATTAATTTCTTTTAAAATCAGAAGGAAAAAAAGAATTTTTAGGCCAAAGAAAATGTCTTAATATATATTAATATATTCATCTTTATGTCAACCCAGTCATAAAATATAAGTTAAACACTTTTTTTATGGAGGAGGGAGCCCTTGAAAACAAAAATGCCAAAAATGCACAAAAGTCATAATGTGTGGGCGGAGGGGGTGCTTCTTCTACCACTGACAGCTCAGCTTGGGCCCCCAGGTATCTAACCTGGCCACCTCCCCTTTGAAGTGTCCCCCAGAGGCTACACTTCGACTCCATGAATGGGCCCACCTGCCCCAGGGCTTGCCGCAAAGGAGTCAAACAAGAGAACCAAGGCTCTCAACAATCCCCGGGTCAAAACAGACCCCTGCACCCGGGCTTGGGAAATGCATCCTTAGTTACATACTTGGGCACAGGGCAGTAGGGAGCTGGGAAGGGGTCCAAGAATGTGCGGGAAGACGGCGAGGGGCAATGCTCCTTTCTAGAATGAGTTTATTAAATCCTTACAACCCCTCTGATACTGACCCCGTTTTACAGAGGAGGAAGCACGGGCTCAGAGAGGTTGAGGAACTTGCCCAAGCTCACACAGCTGGGATTCCAACCTTGTTAGGCCGTAGATCTTGACACCCAAGACCAGGCTCCTTCGTTACAGATCCCTGGAGCCCCTCCCTCAGCCACTGTGCGACCTCGCGCGCGGGCATAAAGAGCAAGTCTGTACTTAGCACTCCGCCGTCCCTGAGGGTTGTTCCCTTTTTCCCATTCCTGCTCTCTGGAAACTCATCCTTTCAGAGCTGATCCTATAGGCTCTCTGGGCCTCAATTTCCCCTTTGTGCGTGTGTGGGGCAGGGGTTTCCTTCTAGTAACAAGGAAGAGGGAGAGAAAGAGAAGGGAGTGGCTCCCTTCCCCATCCCCACCCTCGGGGCTAAGGTCCTAGCCGGGTCTTCAGGGAAGCCCACCTCCCGCCAAGCAAGGTCCCACGGGCAGGAATGGGGCTCGGCCCCTTTAAATCCCGCGCGGGAACGCCCGGGGCCGGGCCGCGCCGGTCCCGGATCTGCAGCTGGGAATTGTTGGTCTCCGCGTGTCCTCCCGGTGCTTCCCCTCGCTGTACCCCACCTCGCGGTGCCCCCAGCCCAGCGTGCAGGCTCCTTGCGCCAGGCCTTGAGGGCGCCGCGGCCGTGGGGAGAATGAGCCGCATCTATCACGACAGCGCCCTCCGGAACAAGGCGGTTCAGAGCGCGCGGCTGCCCGGGGCCTGGGACCCCGCCGCCCACCAGGGGTAGGCTCCGCCCGCGTCTCCCCACCGCTTCCCGGGCCCGGCCTCCGTTGGCTCCCGAGGCTCAGCTTTGAATCCGGGCTCCCTGGTTGGCAGGGGGAGGGGGTGCGCTAGCGGGGTCGGGTGCGGGTGGGAGGAAGGGCGGGGCTCGCCAAAGACCTCCCTGGCCTCCAGACCGCTCCTCCCTGCGCTCCCCTCGGAGCGCACCCCCCTGAGACACTGATCGGCGTGAAGCTCACCGAGGGTCGGTCCCGACTCCCAAGCAGGGCTGAAAAGGCGGTGCTTACTTCACGTCAGCCTTTGTCTCAACCCCACCCCGGTGACTCTAAGCTTCACCCCGCTGCCTTGCCTTCAGGCTTTTGCACAGGCTGCACCCCGCTCCGGAAGGGACAGTGTCCTGCTGGACGGCAACAGCGGGTGGGAGTTGGCTTGGCAGGGCCGCGGGAGGGGCAGGGCCTGTCTGGAGGGCGTGTTAGATCCGGAGGGCCAGGCCCTGCCATCACGGACGCCGAGGTCGAGAACGAATGGACAATTCAATTTGCAATTACTAACACTAAAGAATGAAGGGCGCAAGGGGCGGGGTGCGGTAGGGGCAAGTAAGGTCCAGGGTGTTTTCACTTTTCATCCCCATCCCTTCAGCTGCCCCCACCCCTCTCCCATTTCCGTGGTTCCAGAAAAGGAAGTCCCCAGGTTCTGCTTTTATGAAAACTAGAATTGGGAAGCGGGGGTCCAGTTCCTCTCAGTGAGGGACCCTGCGATCTTGGGCTTGTCACGAAACTTCTGAGTGGGTTTCTCCACTTCTAAAGTGGATACGAATGAGAACAGGAATATGAAAATGCTTTAAAACAGATGCAAAGGGAAGATACTTTATAGCAGCTTAGACCCCGCCCCCCCCCCCCAAAATTCGGTGAAATAAAAAAGTAAAGTCCTCCGGTCAGAATGGCCATCATCAAAAAATCTACAAACAATAAATGCTGGAGAGGGTGTGGAGAAAAGGGAACCCTCTTGCACTGTTGGTGGGAATGTAAATTGATACAGCCACTATGGAGAACAGGAGGTTCCTTGAAAAACTAAAAAAGAATTACCATATGACCCAGCAATCCCACTACTGGGCATATACCCTGAGAAAACCATAATTCTAAAGGAGTCATGGGGCTTCCCTGGTGGCGCAGTGGTTAAGAATCCACCTACCAATGCAGGGGACACAGGTTTGAGCCCTGGTCTGGGAAGATCCCACATGCTGCGGAGCAGCTAAGCCGGTGTGCCACAGCTACCGAGCCTGCGTTCTAGAGCCTCCGAGCCACAACTCCTGAGCCCGCGTGCCACAACTACTGAAGCCCGCACACCTAGAGCCCGTGCTCTGCAACAAGAGAAGCCACCACAATGAGAAGCTGGCGTACCACAACAAAGAGTAGCCCCTGCTCCCTTCAACTAGAGAAAGCCTGCATGCAGCAACAAAGACCCAACACAGCCAAAAATAAATAAATTTAAAAAATAATTTAAAAAAAAGAGTCATGTACCACAATGTTCATTGTAGCACTATTTACAATAGCCAAGTCATGGAAGCAACCTAAGTGTCCATCGACAGATGAATGGATAAAGAAGATGTGGCACATATATACAATGGAATATTACTCAGCCATAAAAAGAAATGAAATTGAGTTATTTGTAGTGAGGTGGATGGACCCAGAGTCTGTCATACAGAGTGAAGTAAGTCAGAAAGAGAAAAACAAATACTGTATGCTAACACATATATATGGAATCCAAAAAAAAAAAAAAGGTTCTGATGAACCTAGGGACAGGACAGGAATAAAGGCACAGACGTAGAGAATGGACTTGAGGACACGGGGAGGGGGAAGGGTAAGCTGGGACAAAGTGAGAGAGTAGCATTGACATAAATACACGACCAAATGTATAAAAGATAGCTAGTGGGAAGCAGCTGGATAGCACAGGGAGATCAGCTTCGTGCTTTGAGACCACCTAGAGGAGTGAGATAAGGAGGGTGGGAGGGAGACGCAAGAGGGAGGGGATATGGGGATATATGTATACATATAGCTGATTCACTTTGTTATACAGCAGGAACTAACACCACATTGTAAAGCAATTATACTCCAATAAAGATGTTTAAAAAAAGTAAAGTCCTTTATATTTAGTAAACACAATAGTTTACAAAGCGCCTTCATATTCATGATCATATGTTATTGTCATAGAAGCAGAGTGAGGTGGCTATTACTCTCCCATTTGGTGGATAAGAAGACTGAGGCTCTGGTTACAGCAACCCCTGCAGGAGGGGCCATAGCTCAGTCTTGCAGCCTGTCAATGTTCCTTCCTACCCTCCAGATGGTGCCCCAGCCTTTGGGACCCTCAGAGGAGTGGGGGCCCAGTGTGGGAGCCCAGAGAAAGGGGCTGCATCATACTGGGCCTGCCCAGGGACCGGGTAAATGGGAGACACACCTGGGACTTGCTTCTGTCCTAGTGCAGACCCTGACCTGGGCCATTGCACTTGTGGTTCTTGCCTGAGGACTGACAGAACCAGTTGAGCCCTCATTCTCTCTCATCCTTAGGGGGAATGGCGTCCTGCTGGAAGGAGAACTGGTCGATGTATCTCGGCACAGCATCTTGGATGACCATGGCAGGAAGGTGAGGATGTTTCCCTGGGGGCACCCGCAGGGCACTGGCTTCAGGGTCCTCACCCACCAAAGCATCTCTCTGCTTGGCTCTGCCAGTGCCAAGACTTGGGGTCCAGCTCTTTCCCTGAGGGGCTCACAGGGCAGGTGGGGGGGTGTTGGTTGGGAGATTAGCAGCCAAAAGGGGCGACAGATGGAAGAGGTCAGTTAGGGCTGTGCTGGGTTTGATGGAAGGGCCTGGGTTCTTGCTGAGAAGACAGACCAGGCCCTAAACCCGAGGGGTGTGTTTGGGGTCAGGACTGGGAGTGAGGTGAGTGGTTCAGGCCTCAGGCTGTGGGTTCTGAGTGGGCTGGAAGGCCTGCCTTCTGAAGAGGTCCTGTCACCTTCTGATGGAACAAATTTAGAGTGCTGGGAAGCTTGCTGGGTAGGCAGGATGAGTGGCTCTTTATTCTGGGGCTGAAGGTCCAGCTCCTGTCCTCTGGCCTGGTGGTTCCCACTGCCTCCGGACCTGATGGACAAGGTCAGAGTGAAGTTATCTGCCTGTGTGGGTGCAAGGTCAACAGTGACCTTCCGCTTTAGGGGTACCAGCTCTGTAGCTGGAAAGTCGTGTGTACTTTGGATTGTTTAAAATTGAATTACTTTAAATGCACGGTTGGAGTTTGCTGTTAGAAGGCGCCTTGAAGTGACTGCATTTGCAGAGTGGTGAATATCTTAGCATGGGTTTACACATCTTTTTTTTTTTCTTTTCTTTTCTTTTTGGCTGAACTGCAAGGCTTGAAGGATCTTAATTCCCTGACCAGGGATCGAACCCTGGCTCCCTGCAGTAGAAGCGCGGAGTCCTAACCACGGGACTGCCAGGGCATTCCCTTGCACATCTTTTAATATCACTGTGTGGCTGGGTGTTTTGGAATGTTGGATTTTTATAAAGCAGGTCACTGGTGTGGACCTGGACCTCCACGTGTGTAGGGGTGTGAGAGCTTTGAGGTGGGAGGAGGGTTGCTGGGCCTTTGTTTCCAGCCTGAGTGTCAAGCCACGTTGCCCGGGGCTTCGGTTCCCATGTCCATGCCCTTCTCCTCTTGTCCTCTGAGCCTCCTGGGGTTATGCCCTTTATCACCCGCCCATCTCAGATGTCCATGGACACTCCTGGCATTCTCCATTCTGTACTAGCCAGTGTTTCTTTCCTGAGCACTAATTCTAAATCTCCACCCCCCCCCCAAATAACCCCACCCAGATGTGCTGACCACCTTATCTCCTTGATCTGTAGAACCGAGCTCATTAAATCCCTTCTTGAGGCAGGCCAGAGGCCTGGGGCTACACACAGCTGTTTTTTCACCCACACTCCATGTGAACAGCCTCAGCTCCGGCTCAGCACTAGTTTCAGGTCACGAGATGCTTTGCTGCGCCCTCCCCTGCTTAGCACGCAGGTCAGCAGGCTGAGCACAGCAGTCTGGAGCCCTAGCCACCCTGCCTGGGAGAGCCCAGCAGTAGCTGAGTGGAGCTGGCCCGCCTCGGCCGTCCTCCACAGGCAGGGTGTCCTCTAGCCCCTCTACAAACTTGCCTTCTCCAACTCCTTCTTTCCTAATGATAGTGCACTAGACGCCCCCGACCACCAGCCTGCAAACCTCCACTGTCTCCCCTCCCCCCTCCCCCAGGTGAGTAATGTCTAGTCCTGCAGGCCTCCTACCTTGACCATTTTCCCCTCCCCTCCCTTCCTCTTTCCATGTCTGCTCACCTCACATGGGCCCTCAGGAACTCAGCCTGTCCTGACTAAACCTTGCACCCCCTCTCCTGGCTTCTGGCTGCACCCAGCGCCCATTCCTGCCCTGCTGCCAGCTTGTCTCCTGAAAGACACCTCTCAGGGTCTCGCTGCTGTCCAAAAACCTTTCAGGATTCCTTCTAGTCTACCACATAAAATGCAAACTCCAAATGCCAACTCAAGGCTGATCCCCCACTTGCTTCCCCAGCCTGGACTCCCATGAGACCTCTCAGGGTCCTGCATTGCTCAAACATCCACACAGGACCTTGACTTTTATTTTATGTACTTGTCCAGGCTCTTAATATTCTTCCTACACCCTTATCCCACAGTTGCAGGTTTCTCCCCACTCTGAGACCTTGCCTTCTCTGTTTCTCCCAGGAAGTGGTTTCCTTCTCTTTAATCTCCTGTTTTGTGTGTGTGTGTGTGTGTGTGTGTTATTATAATATTTATTTATTTAACTTTGTATTGATGTATAGTTGATCTACAGTGTCGTCAGTCTCCTGTTTTGACTAGGACAGCTGGCAAAGAATTTACAGCACATTTCATGCTTTATACTGTGCTTGCTCCTTGAACCCTTACAACGTGCCTGAAAGTAGACATCACGTTGTCTCCAGACAACAGGGGAAACTGAGGCTAGGGGTGATTTGCTCCAGGACTCACATCTGTTGGAAGAGGCACAGTAGCTGTCCTCACTCAGAACTCCATTTCAGTGCCCTTTCCATGGCATCTTGGCTGCTTCTGCTTCTGCTTTATGGTATTTGGGCTCCTTGGTGCTTGGGTTATGGTTTTCTGTATATTCTTTCTGTCTCTCATATGTGGAGGCCTTGGGGTCAGGCTCTGAGCCCGCCCTCTCATGGATGTCTAGCCATGGTTCATTATGTGTGGCAAGTGCTCTACTAAACACATGAATGAATGAATGAATGAATGAATGAATGAATATTGGGAGTGGAAGCCTGTGGCCAGCTTGAATATCTTTTGGAGGTGGGGTGGGATTCTGGGGTAGAGAGTGAGGTTGAGGGGGCTGCAGCCGGAGCACTTGGGGAGTGTGTGTTGTGTTGGAGGCTGAAGGGAATGAAGCAGCCCCTCACTGCCTCTCTGCTTGGTCCCAGGAGCGCTACTACGTGCTGTATATCCGGCCTAGTCACATCCATTGCCGTAAGTTCGACCCCAAGGGAAATGAAATCGAGCCCAACTTCAGCGCCACCAGGAAGGTGAACACAGGCTTCCTCATGTCATCCTATAGTAGGTACCCTTCGCCCTTTCTCCCTCAGAGCCTTCATACACTGTGGTCTTCCTTTGTCTCCAGAGGTCTCTTGGTCCCTAGAAAGTGTCTTCTCAGCATGGTCGGCCTTGAAGTCCATGTTTGGCCTGAGGGGCCCCTGGCTGGACTCTTCCTGCCCCCCATTCACTCAGAGGATCCCTGGTGCCCTACCTCAGTGCTGAGGACCTGGGTGCCTTCCCAGCTCCTGCCATCTCCTGCAGTCTGGCAGAATCGTCCATGAACCTGCCTTAGTGCAGAGCCCAGGCCAGGTGGCCTCCATTTTCCTGCCAAAATGCTCACTTTGTTCTTGGGCCCTTTGTGATCTTATTCCTCTTCCCAGTTTTGGCTGGAGAAGGACCTTCTTGCTGTCTGCCCCGTGTGAGAAGGTTTTGAGGTTGAGTGGGTACTCATCATCCCTCTATCATTTTATCCATTCATGCTTTCAGTTGCTCATTGAGTATCTGAACATTTAGTGAGAATCCACCATGTGCCAGACTCTGAGCTGCATGCTGAGGGTTCAGGGACTAGCAAGACTCGGACTTGCACACAAGCCATTCTCAGGCTGGTAGAGGAGATGGACAGGCCATGACTGGAGCCCTAGCGGGGGCTCTGAGCCCAGGCAGGCGTGGTTGGGGGAGGTGCGCTGGAGGAGGGAATGCCAGTACTGGATCCTGAAAGACATGCAGGTATCAGCAGGGTGCCAGGGCTTGGAAGGGTGTTTCAGAGAAGGGGCAGGGTGCCAAGGGCATTCTGGGAACTGAGGGCTCCGGCAGGTGAAGAGCAGCCCTGCAGAGAGGGCACTCAGTCGAGGGTGCAGGGGAGCTCTGCGTGAGTGGTTTTAAGTTAGGTGAGTGATATGATTAGATTTGCTCTTTTTGAAAATGAATTTATTTATTTTTGGCTGCATTGGGTCTTCGTTGCTGCATGTGGCCTTGCTCTAGTTGCAGTGAGTGGGGGCTACTTTTCGTTGCGGTGGGTGGGCTTCTCATTGCAGTGGCTTCTCTTGTTGTGGAGCACAGGCTCTAGGCACTCGGGCTTCAGTAGTTGTGGCACGCGGGCTCAGTTGCTCCGCGGCATGTGGGATCTTCCCAGACCAGGGCTCGAACCCGTGTCCCCTGCATCAGCGGGCGGATTCTTAACTACTGCACCACCACGGAAGTCCAGATTTGCTTTTTAAAATCCCTGGGGAAGTGAAGAGACTGGAGACCAGAAGGCTATTAGGAGGCCATGATGGCATCTAGGAGGGCCCAGGATTAAGGACTGGTTAGTGAGGATGGAGAGACTGGGCAGACTCAAGATAGAGGAGGGACCATGGCCTCGGTGTTTGTTTGGATATGGGGGGAGTCAGGGATGACCCCAGGATTCGGGCTCAGGTGCCAGGTTTGCGGAATGGAGGTGCAAGAGGAGGAGGTTTGGGGAGAAGATATCTGTTTGGGACACATGGCATTAGCCACGTGGTGGTGCTTCCAGGTAGAGGTAGATGTGCTCTAGGGACTTGGTACAGTTCTAGAACCCAGGAAGAGGGCTGGGCTGGCAGCAGGTATTTCGGAGTCATCACACATGGGTCGTATTGAAGCTGTGCCAGTGGACAGGGTCAGCCAGGAAGTTGTCCTGGGGAACAGCAACAACGGGGGCGGACAGGGAAGGAGCCTTGTAAGGAGCAGGGGCGGGAACGCTGGCGGGGTCTGAGCGGGGTGGGGCAGGTGTGTGTCTCTGAAGCCCAGCGAAGCCCAGGGGTGAGGAGTAGCAGTGGAGTCAGGCGGTGCCCAAGGCCCAGGTAAGTCGGGACGGCGGAGCATCCAGTGGCTTCACAGTGACATGCTCCCCAGTGACTGGTGGGGGGTGAACAGTGTCTAGAGTAGTGGGTGCCAGAGCCGGAACGCAGGAAGGTGGTAAGGAAAGATCCAAGAGAGGAGAAGGAGAGGCAAGTCCTGGAGGAGGTGGGAGGGGGTGGGCTCTGGGGCCCAGATGAGCTGGCCTGAGGCAGGAGGGGAGACACCTCGTCCTTTGAGACAGATGGGAAGGAGGAGAGGTTTCTTGCGGTTCTAGGTAACTGGACAGGTAGGTGGTGGCCCCACCTCTGGCTTCTGTTATCTTGCGAAGTAGGAGATGAGGTGGCTTGTCTGGGGGACAGTGGGCAGGGTGAGGGTTGAGGAGAAAGTTCTCTGTGTGAGCAAGGTGTCTAGGGAATCCCAGAAGGCATCCCTGACGGAGCTTGGCAGAGGTTTTACACCACAAATGGAGCATGGTCTGGTGTTCGGGACTTGCGGCCGCCTGGGTATCAGTGTGGGGAAGGCAGCCAGTGGACGGCACTGGGGTTGCCATACTCTCAACGCTGCAAGTTCTCACTTCTTAGTCTGGGACCGGGACTTCCCCCTCCATGCTGCCCCCGCCCTGGGATTAGCGGATTTGGGACTTTCAGGGTAGGCGGGTGACAGGCTGTTGGAACCTTCCCTGAGCCTCTGCGCTCTGCCCAAGCCAGGATGAGCAGGCCAGTAGAGGGTATGAGGACCACCAAAGTTTGCTGCTGGTTCCAGCAGACCCCACCCCAGCCAGGGAGTCCCTGAGAGCCCAGAGAGAACCCTGCCTGGTCACTGGGGTCTCAGTGGGAAGGCAGAATTGTGTGAAGGGCTTGAATCCTGCCTCCTCCACTGACTAGCTCTGTAACCTTGGGCAAATTACTTAACCTGTCTAAGCCTTAATTTTCTCATCTGTGAATAGGGATAGTAAAAACATTGACACTTGCTGAGTGCCAGACCCCATGCTAAGTGCTTTACGTGCATTCGATATTTCTTTCACATGTCACGTCAGTCCCATCGGGTAGGTACCTCTTTTATCCTTATTTGTCAGGCACAGAGAGAGGTTAAGTAACTTGCCTGTGGTCACACAGCATGTAAGCAGATTTGCACCAGCTAGCCTGGCTCCAGAGACCGTAGCCATAACTCCTCTGTGATGCGTTCCTTGAGTACTGGCAGGATGGGAACTCAGAGCCCCTACCTTCAGGTGGTTGTGAGCGTGTACAACACTGAGGCCTCACCTGGCTCCTAAAAAGCCCTCCTAGAGTGCTTGCTATTACAGTGGTAATGACTGTCTCGTGCTGTGTGCCTGCAGAGGTGGAAGCCAAGGGGAACACCGACAGACTCACGCCTGAGGCACTGAAGGGGCTGGTGAACAAGCCAGAGCTGCTTGCACTGACGGAGAGCCTCACCCCCGACCAGACAGTGGCATTCTGGATGCCTGAGTCGGAGATGGAGGCCGTGGAGCTCGAGCTGGGGGCTGGGGTACGGCTGAAGACTCGAGGCGACGGCCCCTTCCTGGGTGAGCAGTGCAGCCCTCACTGTGGCCTGATGCTCCTATATGGCCTGTGGGGGCTCCTGGCCTCCTGTCTGAGGCTTACCCACCCCTCCTGCTTCGAGTTCATGGAGCAGGCCACATCTGGCCTCCCCGTGGACAAGACCCCTTGAGATTTATTCCTAAGTCCCTGGGCAAGTGCTTTGGGGCCAATAGCCTGAACACTTTGGATCCTGGGGTGCTGCCCAGTCCCATGGTTCCTGTGGGTGACCTCTCCTATCCATTGCCTTGGGGGTCCCATCCAGGGCCTCCCTGAGCACACTCAGGCCTAGGGGACCCCAGCAGAACGGGCCAGCCCCCACTATGTTTCTGCCACACGGAGAGAGGCCTTTAACTTCTCATTTCAGATTCATTAGCCAAACTCGAGGCTGGAACAGTGACCAAGTGTAATTTCGCTGGTGATGGGAAGATGGGGGCATCCTGGACAGACAACATCATGGCCCAAAAGTCTTCAGAGAGGGCTGCAGTGGAGACCCGAGAGCAGGGGGACGGCGCTGAGGACGAGGAGTGGGTAAGTCCGGGGAGATAACCGTGGACCTGGAGTTGGTGTGGTTCATCTCCTGGCAGGAGTTTTGTATGCACTGGTTGTGGTTGGGTGTAGGACAGCAGCATAAACTTTACTCCCCAGCTTTGGTGGAATTCCTGAGAGTGTGTTAGCATCAGGAAAATTCCCTCAAGGTGTGAAGGGACCTTTCTTCTTGGTGGGTCTGAACTGTGCCAATCAACAAGAGAGCCCCAAAGATTTATGAAAGCAAGGGATGGAAAGAAGGGAGTGCAGAGGGGAACCAAGGAGACTTAATTCCATTAAGGCTCCAAACATTTCTACTTCAAGTGAATACATTAGCCATGTTGAGCAGCTGAATGAGCATTTTCCCCCCCTTTGTTCTCGGCTTCCTGCCCAGAGTGGCTGGAAAATGGCTGACCTGGTCCTTAATAGTTATTTTGGCCCAAAGTTCAGCCTCCTAGTTGATCCTCAGCCTACTCACGGTTGATTTGGTATTTTGAGGTATATTTCACCTGAAGATTTGAATTGGTGTCAAAAGGCCCCAGATTGAACGTTTAAAACAAAGTCTCAGAAAAATGGGCTCTTGATCTAGGTGATGAAGATGATGATATTTGCCAGAGAAAGCAGGGCAGATAGAGGGAGTGGATTCCCTTTTGTCTTAATAGAGTGAGTCTTGGACTAAAAAACAATTGGAGTTGCCAGGCTGGCTCCCTGGGCCAACACTAATGAGATGAGGCCAAGGCAGGTAGCCACGGGCCCCCCGGTACCACTCATTCGAACCCTTGTTTGTCTGATGACGGTAGAAGACTTTTACGAAATGTGCTCCGTTCATATCTCTTTACTTTACCTCTAGGACGACTGAGGTCAGTGAGAGATGGGGTGCCTCCGGGGCCCACTGTTGAGCGTTTCTTCCATCAACTTTCACTCTGGAGCTCGAGAGAGCAGGTCCACCAAGCCTTGCCTGGTTCTTCCCTACAGCCACTGTGGAATACCCTTTGAACAAACTCTGCTAAAATCAAACGCAAGAGCCTGACATTAGACGTGGGGCCCCAGCCTGTGGCTCATGGAGGGTCCCTCCCTGGATGTGAGTCTAGCCTTCCTAGACATTTTCATGGTGGCCCTCACCCTGAGTGGCAGCCTTGTTTCTGGAGGCAGGCAGGGGGCAAGTCCCCCAGGGCAGTCAGAAGAACTGGACTTGGTTTTGGTGCAGAACTGGTGGGGAATCCCTCATCTGCATGCAGAGTGGCTCAGAGGAGAAGTTAGCGGGGCCTCCTTCTTCTGTCCTTGTTGTATTTCTTGCTTTCCTTCTGCAATTGCCCTCCTCCCTAGCACTCTGTGCTGTAGCCTCTGCCCTCCTGCTCAAGCCTCCTTGTCCCCTGTGCCCTTTTCAGTCCCCAGAGCTGCCACTTCTTTATTCCTCCTCTGGTTCTCTGCCACCCTGACAGTTCCTGTCTCCTGACCTCCTTTGGCGGCTTTCCTGGGAATGCTCTTTTCGGGGAGGCTGAGAGCGTTCACAGGTGTGGCCAGCTGGTCTCCAGCTCTGACTCATTCTGCCAGGCCACATTTTGGACAACACCTTTTTTCTTGTTTTGTACCTTGAGAACTTTTTACGAATGAGTAAATCTTCAGGAAGGATTCCTCTACACTGACTGTGTTATCATTAGGTATAAACTGAGCAACCTCCCTATAAGAAGAAAGCCGTATCTTTTTGGTCATGAACATTGCCTTGCTGGGTAGTATGCCCACACCCACATCTATGAAGAGATCTGGAGTTGAAATCTACACGTCCTAAGAATGGGTAGGGACTTGGTGGAATGTGGATCCTGCTTCTCTCAGGGAAAAGAGGGGTGGTGGTAAACTAACAATTATGGAGTCCCCTAATGTGTCAAACACAGCACTAGATGCTTTCCGTGATGATAATTATAGTCCCTGACTGTTGAGTGCCTCTTGGTTCTATTACTTGTGCCAAGCACTTCCAGTATCTTACTTAATTGTCACAGTAATCCCAAGAGGCACATGTGATCATTATCTCCATTTTTTTTTCATATGGTTTTCATGGTTGAGGTCCCAGCGTTTATTATCAGGGTTCAAACTTTCATTTGCCTTCCTGCATATTTGAGCCTGGGCTCAACAATATGGCTGTGAGGCTTGGGGTTAACACTTCATTTAGGCCACCTGAAGTCACAGGTCACTGGACTGCCCTCGGGTCTCTTCTGTTCTTGTTGCCCTTTTCTTAGTTCACATACTCGTTCTCTTACCTCAGCTACTATAGAAGCCGCCTCGCTAGTGTCCTGTGTCTGAATGGGGCTGGCTCACTGTTGAGCATGCTGGGACCTCAACCATGTGGTGGCCAGGGGAGGGGTTAAACAGGAGGAGGACTGGGGACACTGACATGGGGAGAGGCACCCAGTGAGGGCATCCTGTTGCCCAAAGCACTGTGGCCAAAGGGTATGGCAAGCTCACGTGGGCAGGCCACCATTCTAAACGAGGAGGCACAGCGTGTCAATGGGGGAGCCCCTGGGCAACAACTAGGCTTGGTGTCTTGGTGGGGTGGGGATGGGCTCCTGGAAGGAAAAGGCCATGGTGGCTGGAGCTTAGAGAATGGTGGGAGGTTGGGCATGGCATCTTCAGCATGTTAAGTATTTTGGGACTTTATCCTTAATACCTTGGAAGCCAGTGATCCCCGGGAGAGTAGTAAGATCTGATTTGTATATTTCAAAGATCACTTGACTGCAGAGAAACTGAAGGCAATGAGCCCAACTAGGAGACTGCTGCAGTGGTGGGGGTGAGAGCCTAGAGTGATTTAGTCTATAGCAGTGGCAGAGGAGATGGAAAGAAATTCAGGTAGACAGGTGGAAAGGGACTTTCCAGCAAGAGAAGAGGACCTGCAAGGCCATGGAGGTGGGGGAGTGGCCCGATCTTGGAATATGCAATTTCTGTACATGGTCATTGCAATTTTATACCAACACATAAAATTTGATAATCCTTTTTCAATTGATGTTATATAACTACTTCCTATCAATATATCACTAGTCTTCATGTCATTGTTTTTAAGATTGACTACCTTAATAGCTCTATTATTTTCCAGAATTTGGGTAATTAATTGATCCCTCTTTGGAGCTATCTGTGTCAAAAACTATTGTAAATTACATAGTTCCCTCAATCTCACCTGCCTCCCCCCGCCACTATATTTTGTTTTGTTTTGTTTTGTTTTTTAAGATTTTTTGATGTGGACCGTTTTTAAAGTCTTTATTGAAGCTGTTACAATATTGCTTCTGTTTATCTTTTGTTTTTTTTGGTGCGAGGCGTGTGGGATCTTAGCTCCTGGACCAGGGATCAAACCTGTACCCCCTGCGCTGGAAGGTGAAGGCTTAACCGCTGGACCGCCAGGGAAGTTCCCAGGGTTATTTCTTTAGGGATGGATTCCTAGGAGTCAGATTACTGGGAATCTAGGAATTCTTTGTAAAGGTCTTGGGTTTTTTTTTTTTTTTCTGTTTGTTTTGTTTTGTTTTTTTTGGCCACGCCATTGCAGCATGTGGGATCTTCCCTGACCAGGGGTTGAACCCATGCCCCCTGCATTGGAAGCTGTAAAGGTCTTGTTATATTGCCAAATTGCTTTCCAAACAGGTTGTTCTAAATTATAATCTCACCAGCAAGGTAGGAGAGGACAACTTTCATGCTACTCTTGCTAGACTTGGGTATGATAATATTTTAAAAATTGATATTTGATAAGGTAAAAATAACACTTTAATTTTAAGTTAATACTTTAATTTTAATTAGCCTTTTCCCCCATTAATAGTGAGCTTAAGCATTTTATTTCATGTTCATTTTCTAGATGTATTTCCTCATTTGTTACTCAGTTCCTTTGCCCATTTATTACTGAGGGGGGGGAGGTTTTTTTGGTTTATCAGTTATTTATATTTTAAATATAACCATTTGCCATATTTAAAAAACTTTTCCATTTAAAAAAATTGACTTACAAACGTAAAATTTTTGTATAGCTATATCTTGACTTTTTATGATTTTTATTGCTTCTAAGCTTATATACTCTTTTCAGATGTTAGATTCTCTATCATTTTCTTCCATTCTAGTTATTACTTGGTTTTATATTTAACTCTGTATTCCACTCTGCCTTTAATTTGAGAGCGTATGAAGGGAGATAACTAAATTGCTTATTTTCAAATTGCTAACCAGTTATCCCAACACACTGAATTCCTTCCCACTGTCAAGATATGATGTCTTCCACATCACATATTAAAATCACTTATACTTAAATTATCCATTATATTTCAATAAGTCTCCCTTTAATGACAATGTGAACTATCAGAGTAGGTTTTAATAGTTGGTAGAGCTAGGTCTCACTTATTATTCTTCTGTTTCAGAATTTTTTTTGGTATTCCTCCTCAACATTTGAAATATTTTGTCAAGTTTCAGTGCATATTTATTGCCTTTGGATTCTTTTAAATGAAAAAAAACTCTGGCTACAAGAGTAATACATTTTATTTTAGAAAATTTAAAATAAGAAAAAAATATAATTCCACCACCATTTTTAAAATCACTTATGTAGTACTCAGTCATATACCATGCACTGCTCTGAGTACTTACAAATATTAACTCTTTTTGTGCTATACCAACTGTCTTAGGTAAGTAGAATTTTTTTTTCAAGTAGAAATAAACTAGTCTTACAGTAAAGGAAACTGATATTATGCCTGTTTTACAAATGATGACACTTGCCCAAGGTGCACAGGTGGTGGAGAGAGCCAGGGTTTTGATCAGAGCAGTGTGGTTCCACCGGCCTGTGGTGAACACTATGATGCTGCCATTCCATCAGACACAATTATTATTCATATTTTGGTGTATATACTTCCAATCTTTTACAAAGTGGAGTGTCCCTCTACATACATATGCATGTGGATCAATGCATTTAACCAGTTTCTCATTTTGGAATAATTAGTTTGCTTCCCACTTTCCCCTGTAATAAGACTGCTGAGAGGTATGTTCTTGAGGCTAAATCTTTTCACACACCCACATCGTTTTATTATAAATTCTAAAACTGGAAATGCTGGGTCTAATGTTCAATATATTTTAAAGGCTTGATAAATATTGTCAACTGTCCTTTGGGTAGGTGATTCCAATTTGCAGCTCTATCTGTGATATAAGGACGTGCCCCACCTCACCCGCACTAAGTCATTAAAAGAAAATACAAAAACTTTACTAATTTGGGGTCGCCGGTACCTTTTAAAAGGAATTGCATTAAAGATCCCTTAATTCCACCATTCGCTATCTACCGTGGAGAGAGAGCCCTTTTGCACGAGGAGGCACATATATAATTCACTACAGCATTGTATGTAATACTAAAAAATAAAAATGAACCTAACTTTCCCCAACCGGGGAATGGCTAAATTAGCCTGCATCTCCACACCGCGCAACGTTCTGCAGTGTTAAGGGGAAGGTAAGACTGCATGTGTTAAGGCAGACGACGATAAAGGGAGACTCCCGCTGCGCTTCACCTGGGAGCGCGGCTGCTGTTGGGCTTTCTGCTTCTTGATCCGCTTTTCCGGTGTGCTCGGCTTTGCGCCAGGCCCGGGATTCTGCGGCCCTAGCCTCGGTGTCTGCACCAGCCTTACCCCCGCAACCCGCCGCCAGTCCTGGAGCCTTCTCCAAGGCGTGCCGGGAAACCGGACTCTTGGTGGTCGGGCCCTTGGGCTCCGGGACATGTTTCCGGGAGCTACTTTCAGCAGCGCACCAACCGGAAGCGTCCGTGTTGTGGCGGAAGGAGGTGCTCTCTGGAAGCAGCCGGTGGTGAAAGGAGCGTGGCGGGCAAAGATGATTCAGGCGATTCTGGTTTTCAATAACCACGGGAAGCCGCGGCTAGTCCGCTTCTACCAGCGTTTCGTGAGTGCGGCCGAGCTTCGTCACATCCTTTCGGGGCACCTGCGCCCCTTCTCTCTCTTTGTCCCGTACGGCGCACGCGGGCATGGCCCGCTGACCTCCTAGGCCTCCTGCACCGTATATGTGATCTTCCCCAGACCGGGGCCAGTGTCAGGCCTTGTGTCCCACGCCCCGCTACCCCCGCTCTTTTCCACCCCTTCCTGGATCCCGGCATTTTTGTGCCATTTTTGTGACACTTCTCGCAGAGTCTCAGGGCTCTATAAATGGTGTGTGTGTGTGTGTGGAGGGGGTGTGCCTCATGGACAACTTGAATGATTGAAATCAAATGAATCTCAAATTAATTAAACCGTTAAACGCAGTTTCACGAGGAGGAAGAAATATGCAGCTTTTTAATTATTTTGCTTTAGCTAACGGATTTGGAAAAGTGCTTTCTTGGAATTATTTTGCTTCAGTGTAGGCTGGGACCGCCCAGGAGCTAGATACCTTTCACTACGTAGAGTTGAAGAAAAAGTCAGTTTGAAAGTGGGAAATGTTGAGAAATTATACGTGATAATGTGAATTTGAATTTTCCAAAGGCGTTACTCTGGAAAAAATAAACATCATTATTTGCCTCCTGCCACCCGACGTTTTATTTCTTCGTGGCTAGGTTTCAAAATGTTAAGTACGTAATTGTGAAAATTACGTACTTAACGTAGAGTGGAAAGTGTCAGAAAACTTATGTTCAGGCCTCAGCAACACCTTATTTTACCCTTGTGTCAAGTTAACAAAAATCTTTTTCAGACTTCATTTCCTCTTTTGTCAAGTAGAAATGAAAAAAAATTTTTTTTACCTTTTTCGTAGAATTTTTTAGCTAGGTTACATTTTATTATATCGATTTTATATTAACATTCAATAACACTATTCAACTTGTATTTGCATTTGTGTGTGTGTATATTTTTCTCTCAGGTTTTTTAAAGTGTTATTGAGATACGTTACATACCATACAGTTCACCTTTTAAAACTATATGGTAGAATGGTTTTTAGTACTTTACAGAGTTATGCAACCATCACCACAATTTTAGAACATTTTCATTATCCCAAAAAGGAACCCCCTACCCGTTAGCAATCATTCTGTGTTTCCCCCTCAACTCCCCCAGCCCTAGGCAACCACTAATCTACTTTCTATCTCTCTAAATTTGCCTATTCTGGACATTTCATATAAAATGGAATCATACAATATGTGGTCTTTTATGACTGGCTTCTATTACTTAGTATAATGTTTTCAAGGTTCATCTATGTTGGAGTGTGTATCTGTTCTTTATTCCTTTTTATTGCCAAATTATATTCCATTGTGTGGATGCGCCACATTTTGATTGTCCATTCATCAGTTGATATTTCCACCTGTGGCTCTTGTGAATAATGCTGCTGTGAACACTGATGTACAGGCTTTTGTGTGAGCATGTATTTTCATTTCTCTTGGGTATATATCTAGGAGTAGAATTGCTGAGTCACGTAGTAACTTTATGGTGATCATTCGGAGGAACTGCCAAACTGCTTTCCAAAGTGGCTGCACCATTTTACATTCCTATCAACAATATATAAGAATTCCAATTTTTCCACCTCCCTATCAACATTTTCTATTATCTCTTTGATTAAAGACATTTTAGTAGGTGTAAAGTGGATTCTTGCGGTTTCAAAAATTTTTCTAATGACTAATAATGTTGAGCATCTTTTCATGTCTTTATCGACCATTTGTTTATCTTCTTTGGAGAGCATAGGATTTTTATAAGACCTAAATTAATTCCTAAGTGAAAGTTACCTTGAAAACTGCAGAGTACTAAAAGATATGAAGGATTATTAAAATGATTGAGAGATGTAAGCAATTGGTAGTTTGCTATTTTGTTGAATTAGAAATTAGGTAACCTCACCATTTCATAGTGCTTACCCACTGACTATCACCACTTCCCTGTAGAATCAGATAAAAGGCTTTGCAAGATGTTTTGGTCAGTTTAAAAAAGTGCTGATGCTTAGCATGTTTTGTATTTCTGGGTACACAGAGTTAATCCTTTACAGCATCCTGGCGTCTGTGAGCTTTCTGAATTCTTTAAATGGAAACCAGAAAATAGTGATTGATTTACTCAAACTTACAGTGACCAGTTATTAGCAAGTTTTCATTTATCCATTTGGTAAATGAGAGAGCCACTGTATACCAGTGTAAGTCAAGGTTATGAAAAGTAATTTCTCCACAATGACATTTTCCCTGTTTTTTCCTGTTTCGTTTAAATAACTAACCATTTCAAGTCTAAATTCAATGCTGTAGGAAGAAAGGGGTTAATGTTACTTGAATCTATGTTCTGACTCTTTAAGGGAAGTCCAATCTGAAGGTTTTCTTAAGCTTTGCTACTCAAAATGTTGTCCTCAGACCAGCAGCATTGTTATCACCTGGAAACTTGTTAGAAATGCAGTCTCAGGACTTAGCCCAGACCTACTAAATTAAAATCTGCATTTTAACAACATTCCCGGGTGATTCATTATACATTGAGATTTTTTTTGGCCCTGCCACGTGGCTTGCAGTATCTTAGTTCCCCAACCAGGGATTGAAACTGTGCCTTTGGCAGTGAAAGTGCAGAGTCCTAACCACTGGACTGCCAGGGAAGTCCCATTATACATTGGGCACTGGTCTAGAGCTTTTAATTACTTTTGTCTTTTTTTTTTTTTTTTTGGCCATGCAGCATGTAGGATCTTAGTTCCCCGATTAGGAATGGAATCTGAATCCCCTGCATTGAAAGCGCCAAGTCTTAACCACTGGACCTCCAGGGAATCCCTACTTCTGCCTTAATGATTGATTTCTCCCTCCCACTATCCTTTTTTAAAAACCATACTTACTATGAACTTCATATGTATAAATGGAAATCAAATGTGAGTTATCAAGAGATTCCATCACAGTTGAGCTTTCTGGAGTGTAGTAAGTGAAAAAAGGTGTTTATACCTCTGTAATTGTTCAAGATTCTAATCTGTAAATAGAACATTTTCTGTCTTTCTCTGTAGTACTTTGTTGGTAACACAGCATCTTATATGTAATGTCTGTATTACCAGTACAGAAGATGGCAAATGCAGGTTTTTAAAGCACGTACACGATTACATCTTGACTTCCTTAAAGGGTTAGACCTATTAACGTTTGTTATTTGCCCTGGCATAGATGTTTTCTAGAGTAAGACAAAATATTTCGGAACCAGGCCTTCTAGTTATTCTTTGACCTTGTATGAGAGTTTGTCAGTTCTCCTTTCCTTGGTTATTCACAGTAAAGAAATCTCAGCTTACCTATCAGGATGGTAATGGTTAGGGACTAGATATCTAGGTAAATATACCCTATTTTAATTCCTGTAACAGAGACTTGTCATCAATTTTTCCATAGATTCCTCTTTTACTTTTTCTCTACTCATCATTTCTGTCTTTTCTGTAAACTGGTACCAAATGTTCAAATCATTCCTAGTTTGGAAGCCCTTGCCTTCCTGTCCATCCTCACTGATGGGATGTAGTTTTTCAGACTTTCCCACTGATTCACTTTATTTCTTTTATTCCATAGCCAGAAGAAATTCAACAGCAGATTATTCGAGAGACCTTCCATCTAGTTCTCAAGCGGGATGACAACATCTGTAACTTCTTGGAGGGTGGAAGGTAAATGATCAGTTTTCTCCCCATACATCCACTTTTTTTTTTTTTTCTTTTGTGATACGCGGGCCTCTCACTGTTGTGGCCTCTCCTGTTGCGGAGCACAGGCTCCGGACGCGCAGGCTCAGTGGCCATGGCTCACGGGCCCAGCCGCTCTGCCGCATGTGGGATCTTCCCGGACTGGGGCAAGAACCCAGGTCCCCTGCATCAACAGGTGGACTCTCAACCACTGTGCCACCAGGGAAGACCCCCATACATCCACTTTTGGGTGACCTTCATCATTATTGCTTCTTCAGGCAGTACTCAAGTGTCAGGTGAGTACCTGATGCAACTTGAGCTGAGCTGAGTTGAATCTGCTCAGGGAGAGACCCAGTTCTGTTCTGTAAGCTGCTAAATGGTTGTGCTTCAGATATTTACAAGTTTGGTGCCTGGGAGGATGGGCAGAAGAAAAGGGGAGGTAAAATGGCTTTAGGCACCTCTGCCAAATTTGGTTGCCATTCACCTGGTAGAAATGGCCTATTGTTTGGCCTGTCCTCCCCCTTTCTGTTGGGCCCCTTCTCCTCCCTTGGCACAGAGTTTGTCTTTGATATATTCAGTTAAGATATAGGCATTTAAATGTTTCCCATTTTCCACAGTTTGATTGGTGGCTCTGACTACAAACTGATTTATCGGCATTATGCTACCCTCTATTTTGTATTTTGTGTGGATTCATCAGAGAGTGAACTTGGGATCTTGGACCTCATCCAGGTATGTGTAGCAGGTAATGATGGCAGCCACTTCAGAGAGTTTGCATGGGATTTTTTTGTTTTTGTTTTTGTTTTTTTTTTGTTTTTGCGGTACGCGGGCCTCTCACTGTTGTGGCCTCTCCCGTTGCAGAGCACGGGCTCCGGACGCGCAGGCTCAGGAGCCATGGCTCACGGGCCCAGCTGCTCCGCGGCATGTGGGATCTTCCCGGACCGGGGCACGAACCCGGGGCACAAACCCATGTCCCCTGCATCGGCAGGTGGACTCTCAACCACTGCGCCACCAGGGAAGCCCTGCATGGGATTTTTGAGTAACCATCTGTAGATCCTTTTGTCAGTCTCTTTTTTGATACTTGGTGAAAGTTACTAGATGTCCACCAGATGGTGCTATGAGAACGCTCCTTAGCAACCTTTAAAAATTCTTAGAGATTCTTCTCCAGCCCTCTCACTCCCTTAGTTTTCTTATACGAGGCTGACACCAGTTCCAATGTGTGTACTCACCCCCACCCCAAGCAATTAACTCAGTTTTCCGTGGACAGTAACCAGGTGTCCCATAAATTTGCTCAATTCTGACACTGTCTACCTGGAGATAGATACCAGTCTCAAGTCCAGGTTGTCTGTCACCTGTGCGTCTGACTGACAGCATATAGCTTGAAGATTTCCATGATTTCCTCCTCAGGTTCAGTTTATTTGCTAGAGTGGCTCGCAGAACTTTCTAGAGAAACATTTTACTTACTAGTTTACCAGCTTAATTTAAAAGGGTATAACTTAGGAACAGCCAGATGGAAGATGGGGAAAGGGCGTGGAGCCTCTATGCCCTCTTCAGGCATGCAACTCTCCTCGAATATCCACATGTTTACTAGCTTGGAAACTCTCCGAACCCTGTTCCTTTGGGTTTTAAGGAGGCCTCTTTACATAGGCATGATTGATTAAATCATTGGCCATTGATGACTGATTGAGTTTGCAGCCCCTCTCCCCTCCCCAGAGGTCTGGAAGTAGGACTGAAAGTTCCCACAATCACATGGTTGGTTCCTCTGGCAACCAGTCCCCATTCCTGGGTGCTTTCCAAAAGTCACCTTATTAACAGAACAAAAGGTACCTTTATCACTTAGGAAGTTCCAAGGTTTTTAGGAGCCCTGTGCCAGATACAAGGATGAATACCAAATATTTCTCATTATAAGTTACAGTGTCACATCATGTTTTAAGATTTTTTTCAAGTATCAAACTAAATGACATTTAAAAATGCATACTTTGTATTTTCACTTGTAACTCTAGCCTAAAGCAAAGAAACTTGATGTTTTATCTAGTCTGAGCAATCTTGACATAGGTAAACATGTTTTTTTAGGCTTTTTGAAAATTAGAAATGGCTTACAGATTTCTTTTCATTACCTTCATGGAAATTGAGATATGTAGGAACCCTGTACTGGGAACTATTAATTTAGTACAATTCCGTCATTTTGTACATGATATTCTAGATAGGCTTTAAGTGACTGAACAAGTTAAGTTGAAAGCACTCAGAAGGAGCATGCATTAAAACCTAATAACAACAATTATAGAAAACTCTAGCTATAGATTATAAAATTTACATGCTTATAACTATATTTTATTTTGTTAAGATAAAATTAAAGAAGCTAAATTTAATATACCTTGGGACAAATAAATGGAAATTTTAAATGTGTATTTTTATTTCAGATATACTACACTCTTCCAAAAAGTTATATACTTGGACATAGCAATTTTTAAATTTTATTTTATTATTTTCTTTTAAATTTTATTTATTTTTATACAGCAGGTTCTTTTTTAAAATTTTTTATTATTTTAATTTTTTTTTGCGGTACGCGGGCCTCTCACTGCTGTGGCCTCTCCCGTTGCGGAGCACAGGCTCCGGACGCGCAGGCTCAGCGGCCATGGCTCACGGGCCCAGCCGCTTCGCGGCATGTGGGATCTTCCCAGACCGGGGCACAAACCCGTGTCCCCTGCATCGGCAGGCAGACTCTCAACCACTGCGCCACCAGGGAAGCCCTACAGCGGTTCTTATTAGTTATCTATTTTGTACACATTAGTGTATGTATGTCAATCCCAATCTCCCAATTCATCCCACCCTCTTTCCCTCCTTAGTGTCCATACGTTTGTTCTCTACATCTGTGTCTCTGTTTCTGCCTTGCAAACCAGTTCATTTGTACCATTTTTTTAGATTCCACATATATGCGTTAATATACGATATTTGTTTTTCTCTTTCTGACTTACTTCACTCTGTATGACACTCTCTAGGTCCATCCACGTCTCTACAAGTGACCGAACTTTGTTCCTTTTTATGGCTGAGTAACATTCCATTGTATACATGTACCACATCTTCTTTATCCATTCGTCTGTCGATGGGCATTTAGGTTGCTTCCATGACCTGGCTATTGAAAATAGTGCTGCAGTGAACATTGGGGTGCATGTGTCTTTTTGAATTATGGTTTTCTCTGGGTACATGCCCAATGGGATTGCTGGCTCTTATGGTAATTCTGTTTTTAGTTTTTTAAGGAGCCTCCATTCTGTTCTCCATAGTGGCTATATAAGTTTACATTCCCACCAGCAGTGCAAGAGGGTTCCCTTTTCTCCACACCCTCTCCAGCATTTTTTTGTAGATTTTCTTTCTTTCTTTTTTTTTAAAATTAATTAATTAATTTTTGGCTGTGTTGGGTCTTCGTTGCTGTGCATGGACTTTCTCTAGTTGCAGTGAGCGGGGGCTTGGTTGCGGTGCGCAGGCTTCTCACAGCAGTGGCTTCTCTTGTTGTGGAGCATGTGCTCTAGGTGCAAGGGCTTCAGTAGTTGTGGCATGCAGGCTCCGTAGTTGTGGCTCACAGGCTCCAGAGCGCATGCTCAGCAATTGTGGCTCATGGACCTAGTTGCTCTGTGGCATGTGGGATCTTCCCGGACCAGGGCTTGAACCCGTGTCCCATGCATTGGCAGGAGGACTCTTAACCACTGCGCCACCAGGGCAGTCTCATTGTTTGTAGATTTTCTGATGATGTCCATTCTAACCAGTGTGAGGTGATACCTCATTGTAGTTTTGATTTGCATTTCTCTAATAATTAGTGATGCTGAGCAGCTTTTCATGTGCCTCTTGGCTCTCTGTATGTCTTCTTTGGAGAAACGTCTATTTAGGTCTTCGACCCATTTTCTGGTTGGGTTGTTTTTTTTTTAATATTGAGCTGCATGAGCTGTTTATATATTTTGGAGATTAATCCTTTGTCCATTGATTCATTTGCAAATGTTTTCTCCCATTCTGAGGGTTGTCCTTTCGTCTTGTTTATAGTTTCCTTTGCTGTGCAAAAGTTTTTAAGTTTCATTAGGTCCCATTTATTTATTTTTGTTTTTAATACCATTACTCTAGGAGGTGGGTCAAAAAAAGATCTTGCTGTGATTTATGTCAAAGAGTGTTCTTCCTATGTTTTCCTCTAAGAGTTTTATAGTGTTCAGTCTTACATTTAGTTCTTTAATCCGTTTTGAGTTTACTTATTTATTTATTTTTTGCTGTATGCGGGCCTCTCACTGTTGTGGCCTCTCTCGTTGCGGAGCACAGGCTCCGGACGCGCAGGCTCAGCAGCCATGGCTCACGGGCCCAGCCGCTCCGCGGCATGTGGGATCTTCCCGGACCAGGGCACGAACCTGTGTCCCCTGCATCAGCAGGTGGACTGTCAACCACTGCACCACCAGGGAAGCCCCTTTGAGTTTATTTTTGTGTGTGGTGTTGGGGAGTGTTCTAATTTCATTCTTTTTCATGTAGCTGCCCAATTTTCCCAGGACCATTTATTGAAGAGACTGTCTTTTCTCCATTGTATATCCTTGCCTCCTTTGTCATAGATTAGTTGACCATAGGTGCATGGGTTTATCTCTGGGCTTTCTGTCCTGGTCCATTGATCTATATTTCTGTTTTTGTGCCAGTACCATATTGTCTTTATTTCTGTAGCTTTGTAATATAGTCTGTAGTCAGGGAGTCTTATTCCTTCAGCTCCTTTTTTTTCCCTCAAGATTGATTTGGCTATTCGGAGTCTTTTGTGTCTCCATACAGATTTTAAGATTTTTTTGTTCTGGTTCTGTAAAAAATGCCATAGGTAGTTTGGTAGGGATTGCATTGAATCTGTAGATTGCTTTGTGTAGTATACTCATTTTCAGAGTATTGATTCTTCCAATCCAATAACGTGGTATATCTCTCCATCTGTTTGTGTCATCTTTGATTTCTTTCATCGGTGTCTTACAGTTTTCTGAGTAGTTCTTTTACCTCCTTAGGTAGGTTTATTCCTAGGTATTTTATTCTTTTTGCTGCAATGGTGAATGGGATTGTTTCCTTAATTTCTTTCTGATCTTTCATTGTTAGCGTATAGGAATGCAAGAGATTTCTGTGCATTTATTTTGTATCCTGCAACTTTACCAAATTCATTGATTAGCTCTAGTAGTTTTCTGGTGGCATCTTTAGGATTCTGTATGTAATAGTATCATGTATTCTGCAAACAGTGACAGTTTTACTTCTTCTTTTCCAATTTGTATTCCTTTTATTTCTTTTTCTTCTCTGATTGCCATGGCTAGGACTTTGAAGACTATGTTGAATAATAGTGGCGAGAGTGGACATCCTTGTCTTGTTCCTGATCTTAGAGAAAATGCTTTCAGTTTTTCACCATTGAGAATGATGTTTGCTGTGGGTTTGTCGTATATGGCCTTTATTATGTTGAGGTAGGTTCCCTCTGTGCTCACTTTCTGGAGAGTTTTTATCATAAATGGGTGTTGAATTTTGTCAAAGCTTTTTCTGCATCTGTTGAGATGATCATATGGTTTTTATTCTTCAATTTGTTAATATGGTGTATCACATTGATTGATTTGTGTATTTTGAAGAATCCTTGCATCCCTGGGATAAATCCCACTTGCATGGTGTATGATCCTTTTAATGTGTTGTTGGATTCTGTTTGCTAGTATTTTGTCGAGGATTTTTGCATCTATATTCATCAGTGATATTGGGCTGTAATTTTCTTTCTTTGTGACATCTTTGTCTGGTTTTTGTATCAGGGTGATGGTAGCCTCGTAGAATGAGTTTGGGAGTGTTCCTTCCTCTGCAATTTTTTGGAAGAGTTTGAGAAGGATGGGTGTTAGCTCTTCTCTAAATGTTTGATAGAATTCACCTGTTAGGCCATCTGGTCCTGGACTTTTGTTTGTTTTCTTTGATTTCTTCAGTGATCTCTTGGTTATTTAGTAACGTATTGTTTAGCCTTCATGTGTTTGTGTTTTTTACTTTTTTTTCCCTGTAATTTATTTCTAATCTCATAGCATTGTGGTCAGAAAAGATGCTTGATATGATTTCAGTTTTCTTAAATTTACCGAGCCTTGATTTGTGACCCAAGCTGTTATCTGTCCTGGAGAATGTTCTGTGTGCACTTGAGAAGAAAGTGTAATCTGCTGTTTTCGGATGGAATGTCCTATAAATATCAATTAAATCTGTCTGGTCTATTGTATCATTTAAAGCTTGTGTTTCCTTATTAATTTTCTGTCTGGATGATCTGTCCATTGGTGTAAGTGAGGTGTTAACATCCCCCACTATTATTGTGTTACTGTTGATTTCCTTTTATGTAGCTGTTAGCATTTGCCTTATGTATTGAGGTGCTCCTTTGTTGGGTGCATATATATTTATAATTGTTATATCTTCTTCTTGGATTGATCCCTTGATCATTATGTAGTGTCCTTCTTTGTCTCTTGTAACATTCTTTAAAGTCTATTTTATCTGATATGAGCATTGTTACTCCAGCTTTCTTTTGATTTCCATTTGCACGGGAAATCTTTTTCTATCCCCTCACTTTCAGTCTGTATGTGTCCCTAGGTCTGAAGTGGGTCTCTTGTAGACAACATATACATGGGTCTTGTTTTTGTATCCACTCAGTGAGCCTGTGTCTTTTGGTTCGAGTATTTAATCCATTCACATTTAAGGTAGTTATTGATATGTATTTTCCTATTACCATTTTCTTAATTGTTTTGGGTTTGTTTTTGTAGCTCCTTTTCTTCTCCTGTGTTTCCCACAAGAAGGTCCTTCAGCATTTGTTGTAGAGCTGGGTTGGTGGTGCTGAATTCTCTTAGGTTTTGCTTGTCTTTAAAGCTTTTGATTTCTCCGTCAAATCTGAATGAGATCCTTGCTGGGTAGAGTAATCTTGGTTGTAGGTTCTTCCCTTTCATCACTTTAAATATATCGTGCCACTCCCTTCTGGCTTGTAGAGTTTCTTCTGAGATATCAGCTGTTAACCTTATGAGAGTTCCCTTGTATGTTATTTGTCGTTCTTCCCTTGTTGCTTTTAATAATTTTTCTTTGTCTTTAACTTTTGTCAGTTTGATTACTATGTGTCTTGGCGTGCTTCTCCTTGGGTTTATCCTGCCTGGGACTCTCTGTGCTTCCTGGAGTTGGGTAGCTATTTCCTTTCCCATGTTAGGGAAGTTTTAGGGAAGTTTTCAAATGTAATCTCTTCAAATATTTTCTTGGGTCCTGTCTCTCTTCTCCTTCTGGGACCCCTATAATGTGAATGTTGCTGCATTTAATGTTGTCCCAGAGGTCTCTTAGGCTGTCTTCATTTCCTTTCATTTTTTTTTTCTTTATTCTGTTCCATAGCAGTGAATTCCACCATTCTGTCTTCCAGGTCACTTATCCATTTTTCTGTCACAGTTATTCTGCTATTGATTCCTTCTAGTGTATTTTTCATTTCAGTTATTGTATTGTTCATCTCTGTTTGTTCTTTAATTCTTCTAGGTGTTTATTCTTTAATTCTTCTAGGTCTTTGTTAAATATTTCTTGCTTTTTCTCGATCTTTGCCTCCATTCTTTTTCTGAGGTCCTGGATCATCTTCACTGTCATTATTCTGAATTCTTTTTCTGGAAGGTTGCCTATCTCCACTTCATTTATTGTTTTTCTGGGGTTTTATCTTATTCTTTCATCTGGTACATAGTCCTCTGCTTTTTCATTTTGTCTATCTTTCTCTGCATGTGGTTTTCGTCCCACATGCTGCAGGATTGTAGTTCTTGCTTCTGCTGTCTCCCCTCTCTTAAGTTTTATTTATTTATTTACACCCATTCACGTTCAGAAAATGACTTAAAATGGTTAGTTTTAAATTTTCATATAGTATATTCACTTATCATATATAAAAATATAAATAAATACTAGAAACATCCAAAAAAGATTCATCTCTGAGATAATTTTAAACGCTTTTTTTTTGGCTGCATTGGGTCTTTGTTGCTGCCTGTGGGCTTTCTCTAGTTGCGGTGAGTGGGGGCTACTTTTATGAGTGGGCTTCTCATTGCAGTGGCTTCTTTTGTTGCAGGGCATGGGCTCTAGGCATGCAGGCTTCAGTAGTTGCAGTGCGCGGGCTTTAGTATTTGCAGCATGCAGGCTCAGTAGTTGCGGCACGCAGGCCCTAGAGTGCATGGGCTTCAGTAGTTGTGGCACGTGGGCTCAGTAGTTGTGGCGTGTGGGCTCTAGTGCTCAGGCTCAGTAGTTGTGGCGGACGGACTTAGTTGCTCCGCAGCATGTGGGATCTTCCCAGACCAGGGATTGAACCCATGTCCCCTGCATTGGCAGGCGGATTCTTAACCACTGCACCACCAGGGAAGTCCCTTTAAATGCTTTCTTAACACCTGAGTTCGATTGGACATTGAGAGTCAATGTGGCATAACAGAAAGAGCTCAAGATCTAGAGTCAGAAAACCTGGGTTTGAATCATGGATCCACCATCTGATATAGAACTACTAGGTTGTAAAAATGGAACAGACTTACAGGTACAGAGAACAAATGGGTGGTTGCCAGAGGGAAGGGGGGATGGAGGTGGAGGGCAAAATAGGTGAAGGGGATTAAGAGGTACAAACCTCCAGTTATAAAATAAATGAGCCACAAAGATATAATATACGGCTTAAGGAATATAGTCAATAATATTTTAATAACTTTGTTTTGAAAGAGATGGTTGCTAGACTTACCTTGGTGATTGTATGATAATGTATGCAAATGTCAAATCACTATGTAGTATATCTGAAACTAACATAATGTTGTATGTCAACTGTATTTCAACTAAAAAAACCCGAAATACTAGGTTGTAGAATTCAGTTGTGACAATGTACTTTATATTATTATACACTGTAGAATGCTATAGAAATGTGCATATAATAAGTGTATTAGAAAATAAAGGTAAAATATATAGTGGTAATTTTAAAATTGAGATGCAGTTATTAGAGGAGATGCACTTCAAGACAAAAGAGAAATGCATATTAACAAGACAAAACGAGAAGTGTAACTTTATAATGTCGTGGACATTTATTAAATACTTAGCATGCACTGGATTTGGGAAGATAGATAAAGAAAAGGTAAAAATAATAGGAACTAAGAGTTTTCATCATTGAGAAGACAATAAAATCAGTAAATAATTATCCTAATATAAAGAGGATAAAAGCCAGAAGTAGAAAACATTAAAATGTTTTAGCGGATGATATACATAGTTATAATGCCAATATATTTGAAATAGCTGACCTCAAAAAATAAATATCCAAAGACACTGAATCCAATATCAGGATGAAATAAGAAAGGTAAAATGAAAAACTGACTCCCTAATAGACTCAGTAGATTTTAGTACAGTAAGACCTCTATTATGTAAGTTATTTTTTAGACTCAGACTAAAAAATCATACTGCTTAAGTGTATTTTATGGAGTAAATTGGTTATGATCCAAAAGCTTCTCACAAAGAAAATGTGAGTCAGATACTGCATTTAAAAAAAAAATTTATTTTATTTTTGGCTGCGTTGGGTTTTCGTTGCTGTGCGCAGGCTTTCTCTAGTTGCGGAGAGCGGGGGCTACTCCTTGTTGCTGTGCGCAGGCTTCTCATTGCAGTGGCTTCTCTTGCTGCGGAGCACAGGCTCTAGGTGCGCGGGCTTCGGTAGTTGCAGCACGTGGGCTCAGTAGTTGTGGCTCGCGGGCTGGAGCACAGGCTCAGTAGTTGTGGTGCACAGGCTTAGTTACTCTGCAGCATGTGGGATCTTCCTGGACCAGGGATTGACTCTGTGTACCCTGCATTGGCAGGCAGATTCTTAACCACTGCACCACCAGGGAGGTCCCTGATATTGCATATTTTTATTGGACAGAATTATTAAATAAAATCTTAGCGAATAATCAGTTGAACCAAGGAGTCATGAGACCTGGCTCTTGTTTTGGACTCTCCTGTTAGCAAGCAGCATGGTCTTAAATCATTTAAGTTTTGTTGGCGTTAGGGTTTTTGTTTTATGTTTTGGCTCTGTGTGTGTGTGTGTGTGTGTGTGTGTGTGTGTATATGTGTGTTTATTTATAAGTATACTAGGTGTTCTTTCTAGCTCTAAAATTCTTTCTCAGGAATACTGCATACTAGAAGAATTATTTATTATGTCCAAATAATCTTTATTCCAAGGATACAAGTCAGTTTAACAATGACATATTCTTAGAGTCTCTATTACAACAGTAAGAAAAATATAACTAATATAATTTCATCAGTACGTGCGGAGAGAAATGATTACCCAAATTATGTTTCTGAAATACTCTTAAATTGGAATAGGAAGCATTTTTACTTGATTATTTAGTGCATGTTTTCTTTATTCAGTATAAACTATTTATTGTTGAAGAAATAATACACTTATGTGGTTCAGAATTCAAAAGGAATACCAAGAGTATACAGTGGAAAACATCTTTCTTCTCTTCTCCCCCAGTCACCCAGAAACAGCCAATTTTAGTTTTAAAACCAAGAGCCAGAGCCAGTGTTATCTCAGGGGAGAAATCTACAGGCATTTATGAAAACAAGGTGTCTCTTACTGTTATTCTAATTTGAGCAAACATTTGTAATGAGTGATTAAAAAAGAAATGAAGAAGTAACATAGTAAAGGAGGAGAGAGGTAAGTTATTACTGTAAGAGAGCCTGATTATGTACCTAGTAAACCTTAAAAAAAAGGGGGGGAGATTGTGGCAAGTAATGAATGATATGAGCAACATGGCAGAATATGAGATCAGTTCGTCAAAATTGAATTTCCTATTTTTTGTGAAAACAGCTAGGAAATTCATAATTAAAGAAATTTCACTTACAGTAGTGACAAAGGATATTTAGTGTTTAGAAATTAACTTAGTATGGAATACTTGATATTGATTCCAATAAAATTATAAAATCTTTGTTTATTTATTTATTTATTTGGCTGCATTGGGTCTTAGTTGCAGCACGTGGGATCTTTAGTTGGTGCATGTGGGATCTAGTTTCCTGACCAGTCATCGAACCCAGGCCCCCTGCATTGGGAGCATGGAGTCTTAGCCACTGGACCACCAGCGAAGTCCCTACAATTGTAAAATTTTAAAGGAAAAACATAAAGGAATACTTGAAATCAGTGGAGCTATAAGCCCCTTATTGGGAAGAGTTGAGCAAAGATGACAGTAGTAATCAATAGATTAAATGGGGAACCAAGTATAAATCCAGAAGATCTTTTTTTTAAAAAATTTTTTTTTGGCCATGCCACATGGCATGCAGGATCTTAGTTCCCCAACCAGGGATCCAACCCGTGCCCCCTCCAGTGGAAGCACGGAGTCTCAACCACTGGACTGCCAGGGAAGTCCCAATCCAGGAGATTGTATAGAACTTGGTAAAGAGAAAGTTTATGAGGAAAAGTGAATGGCCAAGAAATGCAGAAGTATGTTCTGAGGGAAGAAGGGCAGTAATGAGTGACTGGCTTCACTAGGCTTCAGAATATATAATGGTTGCAGATGAAATTATTATCTACCTAGAAATTCCAAAACAATCAACTGGAAAACAATTAGAATGAGCAATATAGTTCAGTAAGGGACTGGATACAAGTTTAATGTATAAAAACTAATAGCTTTCCCTTAGCAATAATAAGTTAGAAAATATAATATTTAAAAGGGGCCCATTCACAGTAGGAAAACCTTCCTTAAGATACCCAAGAATAAATGTAAAAAATGTGTAAGATCTATATGAAGAAAACTTTAAAATTCTACTGAAAATATGATAAAAGAGCAAAATAAATGAATAAAACATATGCTTTGCCTGTGGAAAAAACTTTTAAAACTGTCAGTACAGTTGACCCTTGAACAACACAGGGGTTAGAAGTGCTGACCCACCGTGCTGTCGAAAATCCCTATATAATTTATAGTATACCCAGTATACAGTATACCCAGTTCCTCCGTGTACACGGTTCCTCCATATCCGTGGTTCTGCGTCTTCAGATTCAACCAACTGGGGATTGTATAGTACTATAGTGTTTACTATTGAAAAAAATCTGAGTGTAAGTGGACCTGCACTGTTCAAACCTGTGTTGGTCAAGTGTCAGCTGTACTTCCAGCTTATAAATTACTGAAAACCCAATCAGAATCCCAATAAGATTATTGCTGTTTTTTAAATAATTTTTATTGTGAAACGTATATACAAAAACTACGGAAAACATGCCTATGCAGTTTGAGGAATGCCAATAAAATGAAACTCTCACCCAGATTAAGAAATAGTACATTGCTAGTACCTCAAAGCCCCCGTATGTCCCTCCTCAGTTCCGTCTCCCTTGTTCATTGCATCCTTCTTCAGACTTTTTAAAGACTTTATTTATTTATTTTCCTTCTTTTATTTTTCTTTTTTTTTGGCTGTGTTGGGTCTTCATTGCGGCTCACGGGCTTCTCTCTACTTGTGGTGTGTGGGTTTTCTCTCTCTAGTTTTGGCGTGTGGGCTCCAGAGTGAGTGGGCTTTGTAGTTTTTGCAGCACGTGGGTTCTCTCGTTGAGGCACTCGAGCTCAGTAGTTGTGGCACATGGGTTTGGTTGCCCCATAGCATGTGGGATCTTAGTTCCCCAACCAGGGATCGAACCTGCATCCCTTGCATTGCAAGGTGGATTCTTTACCACTGGACTACCAGGGAAGTCCCTTTCTTCAGACTTTTAAGTTGATCATTGCTTTGCTTCTCTTTATAGTTTTATCATGTGATGTATATTCCCTAAATGATACTTTGTTAGTTTGGAAAAACTGAGTGTAAGTAGTTGTGTAAGGAAAGGATAATTTGCCACTACTAGATGAAAGCTCCCGCAAGAAGATAAGCTGAACAGTGTCACCATCTGACTTCAGTATCCCTGAGGGTTTTACAAGAGGCCTTTCTGAGGAAGTCTGAGGGCAAGCTCATGTGAGTGATTCTGGGGAAACTTAGAGCTCACCGTAGTTGGGGCATTAGCCTTTGGCTGTCTTGGAGGAACATGGACAGGAGGAATGGACCACTGTGCATTTTCTGCTTCTCACCTTTTCATAACCTCTGTATTTCAAGAGTAAATCAAAGCAGAACATTTCAATGGGGGATGGGTAAAATGAGTATTCTCAGCTGATCCAGGTGGCAGAGCAGTAGAACAGATACTAGATGGTTTAATTGTTTCCATTTTCCTTTTTTTTATTAGTTTGATTGTTTTCATTTTCCTTTTTTTAAATTAACCCAAATATAACTGCTGTAAGTCTTTATGCAAACTGTTGTGTCTCTTCACACCCCAATGAAATTCCTGGGTCAAGGGATTAATATTTCTAATTATAATTCATGTTGCTAGATAGATATTCGGGAAGGTTATATTAATTTATAATGCTTCCTGAAGTATATGAGTTTATGTTTCTTCCTAACTCCAGCATTGAAATACGTCATTTTTAATTTCTACTTGGAGGTGAGTGGTACCTCAGAAATGTCTGAATTTTTATTTTTATTAATCATGCCAACTTTTCCCATGTGTGAATTTATTATTTATTATTATTATTTTTTTTGCGGTACATGGGCCTCTCACTGTTGTGGGCTGTTCCGTTGCGGAGCACAGGTTCCAGACGCACAGGCTCAGCAGCCATGGTTCACGGGCCTAGCTGCTCCGTGGCATGTGGCATCTTCCTGGACCGGGGCACGAACCCGTGTCCCCTGCATCGGCAGGCGGACTCTCAACCACTGCGCCACCAGGGAACCCCCCATGTGTGAATTTACAATGTTCTTTTTCATGTAAACCTTTTGTAATATAATTGAAACATTTGTCCAGTTAAGTCTAGTTCCTGGTTTATAATATTGTATTTCATCTATTGTAAGATACACATTTTTTTCACACTTTAATAACTAACATGAGGATGTATATTACAGTAGATGATATCTTACAGTTACAATTGACAGCATTTTTTTCTTTGTTAATACAAAAATAATGGTTTGTCTTATAGTCAATGAAAAAGTAATTCTTTGTATATTTTTGTTTATTTTAAAACTAACTTTTTTCTAAACGATTCTATTAAATGTGAATAATCCATTTATACCTCCCCTTGTTGAAGAAACCTTAATGTATAATATGTTAAGTTTAGAGTAAAATCCAAACTCCCTATCACAACCTGCAAGGCCCGTCATGGTCTGGCTCCTTTGTCTCTCTCTGTCCGATCTCACCATATACACTGTCACCTTCACTGTAGCCATTCCAGCCGCCTTTCTGCTCCTCAGGTCCAAGTACATTTTTGCTTCAGGGCCTTTGCACCTGTTCTATCCACGGGAGTGATTTTTCCCAGGTGTTTCCCTCTTCAGCTCTTTAAAAGACTGGCTTCTTCATTCATGACTCAGCTCAAATGTTAATCCTCAGAGAGACTTTCTTGACACTCTGTTTGAAGTAACCCCCATCACATCATCCTATTTACTTCCTTCAGAGCATGTGTGACAATGGAAAAGATCTTGTTTATCTGCCTCATTCTTCTCACACCCAGAACATAACCCAGACAAGAATGTGACTTGCTGACTGAGGTATCCCCAGAGTACACCCGTGTATGCCTAGTGCACAGTAATCACTCGCTATTTAGTGTTTACTCTTCACTTTGTTCCACTGAGTTATGTTTCTCTTTGTGTTAATTTTGCACTGTTTTACTTGTTGTTAATATAGGTTCATATCCCAGTAAGACCGGTTATTCCCCTTGGGTGCGGTTCTTTTTCAGAATATTCTCCAATAGTTATAACCATTTATTCATCCTTATACATTTTTGAATAATTTGTAAAGGTCCCAAAAGTCCCTGTTGGATTTTAATTAGAAGTGAATTTAAAGTCGCATTTCCTTGCATTTATTCATTCCTTTCAAATCTTACAGTACAGTTTTGTTTTGTTTTTCAGAAAAGGTCCTAATATCCCATGGTTTATTCTGGAGTTTTAGGATATTAAGCTTTTTTTTTTTTTTGCGGTACGCAGGCCTCTCACTGTTGTGGCCTCTCCCGTTGCGGAGCACAGGCTCCGGACGCGCAGGCTCAGCGGCCATGGCTCACTGGCCCAGCCACTCAGCAGCATGTGGGATCCTCCCGGACCGGGGCACGAACCCATGTCTCCGGCATCAGCAGGTGGACTCCCAACCACTGCGCCACCAGGGAAGCCCAGGATATTAAGCTTTTATTCATCATTATATTCACAAATATTTCTTTACCATTATACAGCCGTCCCTCTAATTCTTACTTTACGCTCTTCATTATTTGCACTTCAGCATAGTTGAAACTATCCACTTTATGTTTATCTCCTCTACTTCTTCACTAGTCATAAGTTTATCTTCCAATTGGGACAAAATTCCAAATCATTTGTTTTCAATTAAAAAATGTTTTAATAAGTTTTTAGCACAAAGATTATTTAAATCTTTTTAACACACACAAGATTTATTTCAGTATATTCTGAGATATGGAACTGAGTTTCTTTTTCTCTGTATCATGTTCCAGTTTCTTCAAATTATTCAGTCTCCCATTGTTTTGCTACTTCTAGTTTAACTTAAATTTCTGTATAAATGTAGGCCCCTTTTTGGAATTTCAAGTACATTGTTTTGGGTTTTTTAAATTATACAAGTAGTACCTGGATATATTCTTTTTATTTAAAAAAGTAAGGTTTTTTTTTTTAAAACAGTTTTATTGGGATATAATTCACATACCATACAGTTTATCCATTTGAAGTGTGTAATTGAGTGGATTTTAGTATATTCACAGAGTTGTATAGCCATCATCACAACCAACTTTAGAACATTTTCATCACCCCAAAAAGAAACCTCTTACTCATTATAGTCACTTCCCATTTCCCTCCAACTGCCTCCTAACTCCAGCCCTAGGCAACCATTAATTTACTTCCTGTATCTATAGTTTTGCCTATTATGGACATTTCATAAAAATAGATTTGTATAATATGTGGTCCTTCTGGACCACAGAAGGACCACAGAAGACTGGCTTCTTTAGCATAATAGTTTCAATATCCATCTATTGTTGTAGCATGTATCAGTATTCCATTCCCTTAGCATGTATCAGTATTCCATTCCTTTTTTTTTTATTATTAATTTTTATTGGAGTATAGTTGATTTACAATGTTGTGTTAGTTTCTGCTGTACAGCAAAGTGAATCAGTTATACATATACATATTATCTACTCTTTAGATTCTTTTCCCATATAGGTCATTAAATATATTAAGTAAATATATTAAGTATAATGGAGAAGTCCTCCCCCTTAGCATTCATTCCCCTCTCATATACCACTCCTCTTTCTAGAGGTAGCCACTATTAAGCCTTTTAATGCATGTACACACACAGACACAGACACACATGTCACATACATTATTTAATTTTTAAGTAAAAAGTAATCTCACTACATACATAGTTCCGCAACTTGCTTTTTTAATCACTTAGAAGTCTTGGCGCTTTTTCCACTTCATATATGCTTTTTAGTGATGCATGATTTTCCACAATATTAATATATCATAGTCTTTTATTTATAATCTTTTATTCAGTACCCTACCTGTGGGCATTCAGGTTTCTCCCAGTTTCTTCCTATTGCAAATTATTGTGCAATGATATCCTTGCACATGCATCTGTATGCACGTGTGTTAGTTTCTTTAGGATAGATTCCTAAAATTGGAATTGCTGCTTTAATTAAAGATGTGTGCTTTTTAAATTGTTAGATAGTGCCTAATTGCCTCTCCCCAAAGTCCTATTTCCCCATAACCTTACCAGCTTTAAATATTAAGGATATTTTCAAATGTTTGCCGTCTTATGGGTGAAAAAATAGAAATTTGTTGTTTTCCCTAGCATGCTTGAATACTAGTGAGGCCACATATCTTTTACTGTTTACCAGTCATTTTGTATTTGAAAATGTCTGACCATAGCATTTGTCCACTTTTCTAATGGCTCATTTGTTTTTGTTTTTTTAAATCTATTTATTTATTTATTTATTTTTAAATTTTTTGGCTGCATTGGGTCTTTGTTGCTGTGCGCGGCCTTTCTCTAGTTGCGGCGAGCAGGGGCTACTCTTCGTTGTGGTGTGTGGGCTTCCCATTGCGGTGGCTTCTCTTGTTGTGGAGCATGGGCTCTAGGCACGTGGGCTCAGTAATTGTGACGCGCAGGCTCAGTAGTTGTGGCGCACGGACTTAGTTGCTCCATGGCATGTGGGATCTTCAGTTGTAGCGCATGGGCTCAGTTGTTCCATGGCATGTGCGATCTTCCCGGACCAGGGCTCAAACCAGTATCCCCTGCATTGGCAGGCAGATTCTTAACCACTGCGCCACCAGGGAAGTCTGGCTCATTTGTTTTATTCATTTGTAAGCGTTTGTTTTTTTCCTAACTTTATGGATACTAATCCTTTTCTGTTATATTTATTGCAGATATTTTCTCCTAGTCCATTTGTCTTTTAACTTTATATAGTTAGGTTTGCTTGTCTTTCTTCTTGTAGCTTGAAGGTATATAAAAATATTCTCCAGTATTGCCATTGCTTTTTTTTTTCTTTTGAGAAAACCATTTTTATTATTATCGCCACCCAGCTTATTTGTGCTTGATTATGTAGCACATTGGCCAGATTGTCTAAAGAAATCTACATAACATTTCTTTCATGTTTCAAGAGATGAAAATAACTGTAAAAAGTTAACAAAGGTACACAAGACAGTGGATGCAAAAAAATTTGTGTGAGATTTTATCCCATGTGCAGCTTTTATATATTTGAAAAGTAGAATTCATGAGCTAAAAAATATTGTCCTATCAAGTTTGTTTTTTAAAATTTTATTTATTTTTGGCTGCGCGGGGTCTTCGTTGCTGCGCGTGGGCTTTCTCTAGTTGTGGTGAGCAGGGACTACTCTTTGTTGCTGTGCGCGTGCTTCTCGTTGCGGAGCACGGGCTCTAGGTGTGCAGGATTCAGTAGTTGAAGCACGCAGGCTTGGTAGTTGTGGCATGTGGGCTCAGTAGTTGTGACATGTGGGCTCTAGGGCACGCGGGCTTCAGTAGTTGTGGTGCGCAGGCTCAGTAGTTGTGGCTTGCAGACGCTAGAGCGCAGGCTCAGTAGCTGTGGTGCAAGGGCTTAGTTGCTCCATGGCATGTGGGATCTTCCCGGACCAGGGATCAAACCCATGTCCCCGGCATTGGCAGTTGGATTCTTAACCACTGCACCACCAGGGAAGTCCCCGCCTATCAAGTTTGATAGAAGTAGATTTAACCTGATTACAACACTAACACCAGTATCATTGATTTAATAGTTACAAAAAATGATGTTTTTCTTTTTTCCCCCAGCTTTATCAAGGTATAATTGATGTATAACACATAACATTGTGTAAAGTTAAGATGTATAGTGTATTGACTTGATATACTTATATATTGCAAAATGATTACCACCATATCAAGCTAACATCTTTTATCATGTCACAAAATTATCATTTCTTTTTTGTGGTAAAAATCATTTTTCAATATACTAAAGTCAGCATGACATCCATGCAAATTAGAATGCTAGCTGTTTGGTGCACAAGGACCTGACTTCAGAACAAGAACTCTGTAAGTCCCATACTTTTTTTTTTTTTGGCCGCGCCTTGTAGCATGCGGGATCTTAGTTCCCCAACCAGGGATCAAACCCATGCCCACTACAGTGGAAGCATGGAGTCTTAACCACTGGACCACCAGGGAAGTCCCTCCCATACTTTAAATGTGTGATCTTTTTCAACCTGTATCCATTCCTCGCGTTGAAGAGGGAGACCCAATCCTACTCCTCTTTGTGTATGAGTTTATGATCTTTTCATACTGAGCATCTAGATTTCCACATAGTACTTCCTGTTGCTTCAGAGTCTTGTAACTTTCTTCATCAGCTGAACTATATCCAGTGTTTTCCTTTTTATTTCTGTTCAGCGAATTTCATTGGAGTCACAGCTGCTGTGTTATAATAGCTAAATGTGGCTATTCTGATCTCTGCCAAAGGTTTAGCTTGTGGGGCTGCCCTTTGAGCCTCTGTAGCTACCTGAGGAGTTACTTGTGTTCTTGATGGCAACAGGGCAGCAACATTGAGAACAGAATCTCCAGTAGCTGCAGCTGTTTCTTCTTGTTTTTGTTTTTACACCATTTCCTTTTCTTGTAATTTGTCTGCCCTTTCCAACCTTGTAGGATCAAGACCTTTTCCATTCCTTGCTTCTACTAAGGTGATGCCTTTTATGAGACTTAGATGTTGAATGACTTTTGCCTCTTGGTGACTTTCATTCTTTGTATTTGTGTCTGTTCTCACCATTTGCAGATGAATTTAGTTGCTCTTTTCCTTTGTGAGAAGAATGTTCCTTGTCATTTTATTCCCCAGATTTGTTTCTTAATTTAGTTTTAGATTCATGTCATGTTATTTTGCCATCTGAGTCTGTAGCACCTTCGTTTCAGTCCCTTCATGCATTAGCATGCTGTTTGCTTATTATGTTCTGGCTCCTGCGGTTTCTTCCTACATTATGTGACTTTTGTTTCCTTTCTCTTGACCTTGATTATGATCTTGAATAATGATGTTTTGAGAAAGCTTTAGGAGAAACAGATACATCTGACTGTTCATTTTGATCTCTATCTGGGGATGTCTTTTCTGGAGCTGTTCCATCTTATTCTGGATCACTAGCCTACTGAGAACCCAATTGTTATGGACTAAATTGTGTCCCCCCAAAATTTGTATGTTGAAGCCTTTAACCCCCGATGTGACTGTATTTGGAGACGGGGCCTTTAAGGAAGTAAGTTAAACTAGGCCTAAGGGTGGGATTCTGATCTCATGCAGCTGGTGTTCTTATAATTATGAAGAGGAAGAGACACCAGAGATCTCTTTCTTTCCACATGCACAAACCAAGGAGAGGCCATTCAAGGACACAGGGAGAAGGCAGCTGTCTGCAAGCCAGGAGGAGAAACTGCTCCTGCCAAACCTTGATCTAGGACTTCTAACCTCCAACACTGTGAGAAAATGTCTGTTGTTTAAGCCACACAGACTTAGTTACTACCATGTGGTATTTTGTTGTGGCAGCCCAAGCAGACTAATACACCAATCTTTTTTTTTTTTTTTTTTGCGGTACGTGGGCCTCTCACTGCTGGGGCCTCTCCTGTTGCGGAGCACAGGCTCTGGACGCACAGGCTCAGCGGCCATGGCTCATGGGCCCAGCCGCTCTGCGGCATGTGGGATCTTCCCGGACCAGGACACGAACCCGTGTCCCCTGCATCGGCAGGCGGACTCTCAACCACTGCGCCACCAGGGAAGCCCCTAATACACCAATCTTAATTTCATTAACCCTCTTTAATGAAAACAGCCCCTTGGCACAGTGCTGCTGAGAAATATGGGCTGCTTCTCCTCACGTGTCCTGGTGCTAGGCAGCATCTCCACTTGCTGCTTTGAACAGTGTCAGCTAACCAGAAGCATCCCACAGAATGACTAAATCATTTCCAAGAGAGACCCAGATGGCATAAAATGGATCTGCCATTGCTTTGTTAGTTTTTTTTGTTTTTTTTACATTTAGCTCAATATCTTTAAGGTATTTATATATCTGTATTGAGATAGGTACTATATATATATATTTTTTTTGCGGTACGCGGGCCTCTCACTGTTGTGGCCTCTCCCGTTGTGGAGCACAGGCTCCGGACGCGCAGGCTCAGCGGCCATGGCTCATGGGCCCAGCTGCTCCGCGGCATGTGGGACCTTCCCGGACCGGGACACGAACCTGTGTCCCCTGAATCGGCAGGTCGGCTTTCAACCACTGCACTACCAGGGAAGCCCAGGTACAATATTTTTTACCCCAAAGGATAGCCATTTGTCCTGACACTATTTATTGTCTAGATCATCTTTTTCCCATCAGTTTTCCCATCTTTATCAAAAATTGTATTTTCTTGGCATGGGAGGCTCCATGCAAAATGAAGTGCCTCTACTCCCAGACCTACCAGGGCAGGGCAGAGGAGGGGACATCTGCAATAGAGGGAGAGGAAGAGGATTTGGTGGTGCCAACCATTGGAGGCTACATGAATGCTGGCACCCGGTATGGGAGCTACAGATATGGAGGCAACTTGGTGACAGCAGGCTATAGTGACTTTTTCACAGACTGCTACAGCTGTCGTGATTCTGGGTCTTCCTAGAGCATGTAAAAGTATTCTGCACAAAATCAACTTTCTACTTCAATTTTCTCAAACTTCAAAACCCAAAGTGTCTGTGCTGTGTCCCTGTGCTTCACTGGTTTTGTCAACTGTGACTTTTTGGTGAAACTTATCTGAAATTCATAGCCTGTAGAATTTAAGACAATGGCAGTTTTTAATCATGCCTTGTCTTTGAACTTGATCTATTGACATTCACAATAAGTGGAAAACAATTTTCAGAGAATGCATTTTTGCTCAGACTTGCACAGGATTCTAGAACCAGCGTTATTCAGCATTAAGGCAAAAGCCCACCTTTGCTTTTTATGGGAAGTATTACTTTATTTAAGAGACAGATGATGCATTTTAATCTACATCATTTTAATCTACATTACCTTAATTTACAGTAGGTTTTTTTTAATGAACTTTGACCTTTTAACAAATTTCCAACTCGTGTTTATGCCTTTGATAGTAATGAAAATGATTTATCCCATCCAGAAAAAAAAATTGTTTTCTTATAAACATGTATATGTTTCAGTATTTTATATTCTGTCCCACTGATCCATACTTTCATTTCTATCTTAGTATTACACTCCTTTAATTACCAAAGCTTTACAATGAATTTTGATACCTAGTAAGACCAGTCATTTCTTATTATCATTGTTTGTCCAAATGTTCTTGGTATTCTTTCACATTTTATTTTCTTAAGAATTTTAGATTTTGTCAGTTTCATGTTTTAAAAAGTCCTCTTGGGAGCTCCCACACTTCTAAGTTCATTTTCTTCCTTTAAAACTATAGAACATGAATTTTAAAAGAACATACATACCCACAAGGACAGAGAGAACAGGAGAGAAGACAGTAGCAAGGAATTGTTTGAAAGAAGGGAAGAGTATGAATGCCTGGTATTCACTTGGCTAGTCCAAGGAGGTCACACCCCAGGCCAGCAGTAGAGAAAGCTGACAGCCAACCTGCTACACACTGTGGAACCCTCAAAAGGCACAAAGCTAGCTGTACAGAGTCTCACTGTGGTGTGGGTGTGGAGTGGTCAAGGAAAGCTGAGAACCAGTTAGATCCCTGAGTCCTTTCTCCAATTCTAGACATAGTCGATGGTACAAGTCGGGGGGATTAAGTGAACATATGCCTTGTGAATGTTGTATACTAACTTTCCAACCCTTTTCCTGCCACTCAGCTCCCAAATTTCTGACAGCTAGTCTTTTACTCTTTAGGCAGGAGATTGTAAAATTCCTCTGGGAAATCTGACCAATCTAAGGAAAATGAAATTTAAAAGCCCAGGGCCGTGGTGGAGGGTAGGATTCCCAGCAAATAGCCATTATTACAGAGCTTCCAATCAGCCTTTAATTCTTATGAATAAAAAACAAGGATAATCAGACATCTGAGGAAAGGCTCTGACATGGAAAATGGAGACTAAAACCAACAGTAAAATTCAACTCATTTTAACAATAAAGCAAACAGCCCCCTATCTCTAAGCCACAGAGAAATAAAGGAAGACAAACAAAAATGGGCTCATAAACAGGAAACACAGAGCAGAATGATCTCTTAAAAATTAAAAACATGAGAGGAAAATGAGACAGAAAAGATAAGAAAATGGGAGGTCGAATACCCCAATATAAACAGCTCCAAAAAAAGAAAGATGAGGAATATGGAAGGGAGGAAATTCTCAACAAAATTATTTGATGAAATTTCCTCAAACTGAAGGACTTGAGTTGCCGGATTCTAAGGGCTCACTGCCCAGTACAGTGACTGAAAACCCATATTTATGTATGTTATCCTTACAGTGGATTTTCAGTCATTGTTAAAAATGTATAGGGTTATAAATAATGCTATTATGAAATTATTATATGTGTTTTTTGGCATACATTTGTATGCATTTCTTTTGAGTATGTACCTAGGAGTAGAATTGCTGGATCACAGAGTATTAGTAAATAATGTCAAATAGTTTTCCAGAGTGGTTGGAAGTATAGTTTCCATTTATATCAATTTGTACCCAGTCAAAAACAAAAAACTCAAATGTCTATAGGAGAATGGATAAATAAATTCAAGAATGAAATACTATACAGCAGTGAATATGTACAAGATTTTATGACATGCAACAACATGGAAGAATTCACAAACATTGTTGAGTGAAAGAAGCCAAACGAAAAGAGTACATGATGTGTGACGCCTTCTATGTAAATTCAAGGACAGGCAAAACTAAACTGTGATGGTAGGAGTCAGGATGGTGGTTACCTTTGGAGAGGATACGGTCTGAGGGGGCATGAAGGGGGCTTCTAGGGAACTGGTAGTGCTCCATTTCAATATTTGGATGGTGGTTACATGATATGCTCATTCTGAAAATTCATTAAGCTATACCCTTATAGCTTAATTATAAAGTATTTATAATATACAAATTATAAATTTGTATATAAATTTTCTGTTTAAATGTTATATTTAAAGTAAATTAAAATCGTAAGCATGTTAATTAAGTTGATTCATGGAAAAGTGTTTTGAAGTTAATGTTCATTGAAATTAGCAGGACAGAGCTATGTTAGCACCATGATAATGAAAAATGTTTTTATATGTATATGTGGAGGCTTGGGGAAAGGACATAGTATTATAAGTAGCTGTTACTTCGTTATTCTTTTTTTTTTTTTTTTTTTTCCAAAACATTTTTATTAACATTGGCTTCATAAAGTCAACTTTAGTTCCTTAAAGCTCTCAGGTCATATCTGATTCCATGCACATCATTCTCAAATATGACATTCCAGTCAAAGCCTTGATAATATAACCACCAATGTTTCCAATTGTGTCCTGTTACAAGGGGAACAGATTCTTATTGATCGTTATTCTTTTATATCAGCTGGCATCTTATAAAGGGGGAAAGAAAGCCTCATGTGTCTGCTGGTTGTATTGCTATACTGAAAACAAGATTGTCCTGTCCTCAATTGTCCCCTTCAAATTGGGATAAGTAGGGTGATCAGCTAGTGCTGGGAGGTTTGCGGTGGGTTTTTTTTTTGGGGGGGGGGCGGGGGTTTGAGATTTATCATAAGGTAAATAGTATCTTGACTGCCCCCTTTACTTTCAGATGTGACATTTATGAAGATGTGACTTGTGTATCTATTTCTCCTTGTTTCCTAGGTTTTTGTGGAGACTCTGGATAAGTGTTTCGAAAATGTTTGTGAATTGGATTTGATCTTCCATATGGATAAGGTAACCTTCTCTCCCAAACCAGGGTTACTAGGAAACTAAGAACTTTGGACATCTCTAGCCATCTGTACACCTTCATGTTCTTTCTTTTGGTTTTTTTACTCTAGGGATAGTCCTAGAACCTAAGTTATTAAACTTAATAACATAAGTTTAATAGTTTTGGGAGTATTTTGCTGAGATTTGTTACCAGTTTTAACACACACAGGATAATTACTGGGCCTATATTATGGTTCATGTTTTCACAGACGGACTTCTTGGTTTAGGGCAATGATGGCTACCAGGCCAATGGTGAGACAAATAGTTTTGTATTGATTTTGAAATGAGTTTCTCAGGCATAGTCCAGTGACAGTGAAGCTTTGAAATAAACACATCATGGTTTTGAACTTAGCTAGTAAAATGTACCCTTTTTCTAAAGAGTAATATAGTGACTAAGACATCAGTAACATAGTTTGAGGTCAGGTGATACTCTGTAGGGAAGCCTGCCAGGCAGAACTGAAGTGGTCCGAAGTACACGTTTTCAGTTTTGTGTTGCTACCATAACTGTGACATGGCTTATGTCCTCATGTGCCAAATTAAATATGGGAGATAGCCAGCAAGGGGATAGGAGCTGCCACATTTATTTTATCCAGCTGGGCACATGCTCTACCCAGTGCTGTTCATTGGTGGAGGTTGGTGCATCTTAGGTTTGCTTGGTCCTGGTTTTTCTTCCACTGATTATTGTCACAATGATCCATGGCCCTTAGAGGGAGATAATGATGTTTAGGAGACTACTACCCATTGCTATGCCGTGATCCTTTATTAATCTGTTTTCATCATGACGAGATAGGTTATTTTTAGATCCATCATTGCCATCTAGAGCACTTTCATTTTCCAGTAGGATCTTCAGTCTCAGTTAACTCTCCCAGGGTTCTCAGATAGCATTTTCTGGGCTAATGCAATGGGTGTTGGAATGGAGTACAGTTTTCTCTCTCAACATGTGGCTTGGCTGTGTGGCTCCCTGAGCAGCTTGGTGCAAGAGAATCACAGAACCCCATTCCTTTTATAGATACTTGACTTGGGGCTCCCTGATAGCCTCACAAGACTTCCGGGACTGACTGATACTTTTGAGGTGGTTACTCTCCCTTTTCATATGAAAGGACTTTAGAAACTTCAGAGACCTCTCAACCTCCTCTTTGCAGGCAATTAGAGTGGTTTTAGGCTTGTCAGTTGTTAAAGGTGCTGCTATCTGGTAATTTCTGTCAAGGAGAGCCATAGCTCTAGTTTCCTTCTGTACTAGTGGGGAAAAAAAGTTAAGACTTAAAGAGACTTGAGAATATGGAGGGAACAGAGGAATGCTTTCTATAGGCCCTATTATTATTTTAAAACAATTTTTTTAAAATTGTGAAATACAAGGTGTTAACCTTGGGGTTAACACCTGGTTTCAAAGTGGATTCCTTTGGGGATGCCACCTGTTGCTTACCAAGACATTCTCAGCTCATGGATTAAGGGATAGGCTTTGCTTGGGAATTCCCAAGCAAGAGAAGAGGAGGCACAGGTTTCCCATCCTCCCATTGTCACCATGGCAAGGTGTGTCAGGGCCTGTCTCTGGTAGAGTGGCTTCCCGCCCCCTTCTCCCAATGCCCTTTCTTTTTTTTTTTTAAAAGAAACTCTATATTCTTTTTTATTTAAATTTTTTTTTTATTTTTGGCTGCATCGGGTGTTCATTGCTGCACGTGGTCTTTCTCCAGTTGAGGCGAGCAGGGGCTACTCTTCGTTACAGTGTGCGGGCCTCTCATCACGGTGGCCTCTCCCGTTGAGGAGCACGGGCTCCAGGCACGCGGGCTTCAGTAGTTGTGGCGCATGGGCTTAGTTGCTCTGTGGCACGTGGGATCCTCCCAGACCAGGGCTCGAACCCGTGTCCCCTGCATTGGCAGGCAGACTCCCAACCACTGCACCACCAGGGAAGCCCTGCCCTCTGTATTTATCAGACAACTGCAGGAGCAGACTTACCAGTGAGGAGATAGACAAACTGCCTGGATACCAGGTAGTCTGTTATTTGGGTGCCAGCTGTCTCTAGAAGTTGTCTCAGGATGCCAGATGCCTAACACCTGAAAACTTGGGGGGCCTATAGGATGATACACCTGGAGGAGGCAGTTGCGGGTCCTATGGGAAGTTGAGCTTGGTCCTGTGCAATTTAGGGTCAATTTGTAAGTTACACATGCGCACATGCACACACACGCACACCTGTTGGGATTTTGATTGGAATTGCATTGAATCTATAAAACATTTCAGGAGAATTTACACTTTTACAATATCAAGTTTTATCCATGTTATGGTATAGCCATTTCTTCAGGTCTTCTTTGAGGTTTCTCAGTGAACTTTTACAATTTTTCCCATAGAGGTTTTACATATCTTTTATTAAATTTATTCCTAGATACCTGTTTTTTTATGTAATGATGTTTTAAATATTCATTTTTTGTTTATTGTTGCTATATAATATATCCATCACTTTATTTCTGCAAGTTGATGTTGAATTCAGAGATTGTGTTAAACACTTACTAATTCTGATATTTTATCTGTAAACATTTTGCCCATTTCTTTTCAATCCTGTAGCTTTCTTTCTGTTCCTTGCTTTACTGACTAGGAACTCCAGTGTAATGCTGAATAGAAGTGGTGATAGTGGGCATCTCATTTTGTTCATAATTTCAAAGCGAAGTCTTCATCTTGTCAGTATTTGCTGTATATATAGTATTTGAAGTATAGCAAGTTTTTGGGTAAATATTCTTTATCAAGTTAAAGGAAGTTTCTTCTTTTTCTAGTTGCAAAGAGTTTTTAGTCATGAAAGGGTGTTAAAATGTATCAAAAGCTTTTTCTCCATCTCCTGGGGTAATCATGATTTTTTGCCTTATCATTCTAATATTGTTCTTTAAATATTTGTGAGGATACCTGCTAAAGCAGTAAAGTAATTCCAGTCCCAACTATTTTATTGCACGTGTCTTTTAAAGGAAATAAAAGGCCATAAAAATATTGTTCTTTCTCATATGTCTTATCTTCACATGAGTTCTATGAAGTGTTTTGCTGCTGCTGCACATTTCTTTTACAGTTTATAGAACTGTTTATTTTTAGTTGCTCTATGATGTCAGGAAATTGCTGTCCATATCTCCTAAGGTTTTTGAAAAGTGACGATGCAAGGACCAAATCTCACTGTACTCGCCTGTAGAATGTCTAAAGGTGTCTTCCAACAGCGGACTTTCTTTCAGTGGGATTTCAAGCTTACCTTTGCCCTCATGTAGAGCAGTTGCTAATTCAGGCATATCTTCTATTGATAGTAGAAAATGGTCTTTTACTCATATAGGCAAAGGACCAGTCATAATACAGGAGGAATGTCACCTTGAACACAGTCCTTCTTAATTAGTCTCCACCTTAAGTCAGGAATTCCCATCAGGCGGTTACACTCTGCGTTGGGTTGTCATGGATAGCTGCCCCATTCCCCTAAGCAGTTGTGGCTGGAGTAGCAGGCCTGTGTAAGGTCCAGAAATGACTCAATTCCTGCTGCCCTGGCAGTTTTTTTCTAATCTTGAGATTTCTTTCTCAGCTTCTAAATTATTTTTGTCAATGTCCTCTTTTTATTACCGCTGCTCTCTTCACCTCTTCACTCACCCTTTCTTCCTGTCTTAAAGGAAGGTTTATTCCATTCCATTTCTAGAACTAAGTCCTCTTCCTATCTCTCCCTAATATGCAGCATAATCTCGGTTCTTCAACTCGTCTCCGAGGTGTCTTTATTTGCTCCTTCTCCTATAACTACAAATTTCGCCAGATTGTCCCAATCTCTTACAGAATACAGCTCTCCCCATGCTTCTAGTGCTCCTTTTAACTGTCGTTTCATTTCCATTTCATTTAAGGTAAACCTCCTCATGTGTGAGTGATTTATACCCAGTCTTGCATTTCTACTTCGTCTGTTCCTTTTCTGGAGCCTATAGCCTGGTTTTCACTTCTACCCCAAATTCACTGATTATTTCCTAATTCTATTTGCCAATCTTCACCTTCTTTAGTGTTTCTGCAGTATTTGATGCCGTTGATCATTCCATGAAGCACTGCCTTAATCCTTTTCCTACCTTTGTTTCTGTCACATAGAACCCTCCTGGTTCTCTTATTCTCTTCCCACCTTCTACCAGTAAATTATGATGTCAGTCATCTCTCACTTCACTCTTTTCCCTGTCCTGCTTCTATCTTAGATCTCATCTGTTTCTCATACTTAAACTATTATCCACTTAGGTAGTTCGTGAATTGGTATTTCTAGTCCTGATGTGTGGCCTGAGTCTTATTTTTCCCAACTGCTCGAAGACATTTCTTTCTCATTTCATTCTAGTATCTTGTTTCTTCTTGCCACTTCTTATCCGTAGCCAGATTCAGCACATGTCTCCTGAAAACTGTTTCTTCCCTTAGCTTCCCTTTTCCGGTGGTGCTACCAGTATTCTGTGTCATGTACACGCAAAACCTTTCCTCCTTCTTCCTTGCCCCCAACAGCCAGTCAGTCACTAAAACCTGTGCTTCTTTCCATAGAGTCCTTCTTATATCTTGTGTTTAGATTCACTAGTTATTGACATTGGTCACACTTGCTTTTATATCTCTCTAGATACATACTTTTTTCCTGAACCATTTGAGAGTTAGTTGCAGACATCATAACTTTTCAACCCTAAATACTTCAGCAGACCTCTCCTAAGAACAAAGACATTGTCTTATATAATATGTTGTGCATAATTCTCTAATATACTTAATTACAGTATAATTAATTATTAACCACAACATAACATTCAGGAAATTTAACATTAATATATACTGTTATCCAATATATAGTTCATATTTAATTTTCCCCATTTGACCCAGTAATGTCCTTTATATATATATAAATTTTATAATCCTAGTTTCAATTATGAGTCAAGGAGAGCCACTGTCTTCATTTATGGTGTCTCTTGATTTCAGTTGTGTCTGTTGGGTTTTCTAACCTTGTTTTCTCTTCATTCTTGTTGATCCTGCACACTGGAATTAGATTCATTTTCCAAAGCACCCTTTAGACTAGGTCCCTTGATCACAGACCTGTTTTGGTCCCCCATTATCAAGCTTTGACCCCCTGGCCAGGCATTCAAGGCTGTTCACAGTTTGTCCCTATTCTGTCTTGTCCTCACTTACCATTATTTCTAGCCAGATACCTTCTGCTCTAGCCAGAGTGGACCAGTCTTCATCTCTTTGTAATTCGTGCTTCAGAGCCTCTGCCTGAATTGCCTTTCAACATCTCTTTGTAATCCAGTCTGTCATTCAAGCTCAGCTCAAATCCTACCACCCTAAAGCTTGTCCTGGTTACCCTGGCCTGTCATCATCTCTGTGGACAATATGTAGTGCTATTTCTGACCTTATGTACCTTAGTTTATGTGAGTTTGTATGGTTTCCCTACTTGACTAGACTGTTCTTTTCTTTGTGTTTGCCCTTGTCTCCCTCCCTGGATCTAGCATGGCCCCTTTTACTGAGTGAGCTGTCTACAGGTGAGTGTCACTAAAGAGTTCTCACGTCTCTAGCCTCATAAGCTTCTTCATGATTTAAAATGCTGCAGGTTGGAATAAAGTTTGATTTCATAGGCTCTGGCATAGTCCTCAACTCTCCAGACTGTGCCATTTGGAGCTTATCTTGCCTGGGGCAGTTGGTTCCCTTCTGTTTTCAGAAATCCCCCAAACACAGCTCAATTTCATGGCTGAGGTGGGTATTGGTGTTGATTTTGGTGAATTGAGTTTTGTTCAAAGACAGTCACGTGAGTAGCCTAACATTCTGTTCTACCAGTGCCTCAACAGCAAAGCTGGATTTGGAACTCAATTGGGCTTTCAAGATTTGGTCATCAGAGTCATGGTTTAGTGCCTGTGTCAAGGGAATTCATCCAGCCTTTTTATAGATTTCAATCTGCAATGGGCTGTCTCAGGAAATTTGGAACGTATGCTTTGGGGCAGGTCTGAGCCCAAGAAACCCTGTAGTATGGAATTTAAATCTCTGCTAAGTATAAGCTGCTGAAATGGGAAAATGCTGAGGGCTCAAAATTGAAATGAACTGTTGAGACCTAAGATGAAAGGATCATAAATAAATGATGGTGCTTGTTAAGTGTCCCTTCTGGGAACAGAGGTTGTGATAAGAAAGCTCATTAATGCCCTCCACACCCCAGTGATGTTTGAAGCAGATACCCTGATTTCTGTTTCAGAGAATGGAGGAAGAGTAAAGGACACACGTTTTGTGTGTTTTTAGTGAGGAGGGAGGAGCTGTTTGGGCCTAAAAGAACAAGACATTCTGTTTGAGTTTTAGTTCTTGTGAAAGGTGATAGTTGGCATGTCTAACCGTCTCTGGCTACCTGTGTTTCTCTCTGAATGCTCCCGAGAAAGTGGAGGGGAGCCGAGGCCTGCCTTTTGTCCCATCGCGTTCCAAGCCCTTCTCTGCTGAGACTTGAGAAGAATTTTGTAGCAGAATATTTTTCAGAGGCCAGTATCTTATTCCCTCAGGACAGCTCAGAGATTAGCAATAATGATTTCTTAAATTTCTAACATTGCTATACTTTGTTTTAAAAAAAGGAAAGAAAAGCTCAGACTGCTCCAAACTATACGTAATATCTGCTACAGTATACACTCTCACTTTCCTTTGCGCTTGAACTTTGCACTGCTTCAATGTACAGTCTCATTGATTGCCACTTGAAATTACAGAGAACCTTTTTGGTTTGTTTAATCGTTCCTTATTACTGGTTTAGGGTATTAGGATGATACTGTACACAGAACAGCAAAATTTGACCTTTAGAGCTGTTTGTTATCCGGCCTTTTCAATAAAACCTAGTGTTTGTCAAGACTGTAGTGATAGCAAAGCTTATTACCAATGATGTTACTTGGTTGTGTTGCAGATAAAACAAATTGTGTATCACCTGGATTGCTGATGTGTAGGTGCCCTAAAAGGCTGGAATTGAGATTCACTTCTTGCTATTATTATTTATGATGCAAAAGAGGATTGGCCTGCTCTGAGATAAAAAACAGAATTTCTTGATCCCCAATTGAAAACCCTTTGCCAGACTTGGTGTTTGTATCAATCTAGGTAGACTAGGTAATAACATAACTCCAAATTTTCAGTAGCAGAAAGGTTAATTTCTCACTCAGGCTGTGTGGCCGTGGTGTGTGTCTGCTAACTATAGTCACTCGGGGGTCCAGGCTGATGGAAATCTTCATCAACGTGTACTTTTCCACCTGGGCGCTTAAAGTGTGTTGGCTCTTAAAGTGACGCATCCATTGCACTCACATTTCATTGGCCAAAAGCAAGTCACATGCTCTCACTTAAAGGCCTAGGAAAGTGCAGTCCTACAGTGTGCCCAAGATGGGGGAAAACCTGAAATAGTTTTGAATATTACTAATGACTACCACAGTTTTGTTTTGTTTTGTTTTCATTTATTTTCTTAGAGGCAAAACAAATCCGACGTATGCTTCAGTATCAATTTATAGGTGGAAACTTAGAAATTTTAGTATCAGAAAAATCGAGGAACACTTGTAAAAAGGAAACATGATTGAATCTTAGGAAAAGGCATCTCATGTAGCAGCTTTTCAGTTTCTCTAATGAAATACTTGGCATTTATGTCTTATATGCTTCCCATATGAATTTAAGGTGGTTTACAAAATTAAAATTCCCTAATAGAATAAATTGCTTCCATATCTGAGAGGCAGGTTCCTCTCTCCTTACAGAGGCTTCCAGTTACCTATCCTTACCTTGATGGCTTTCTGACCTTGGTAAAGTACTGATGTCTGTTGAGAATGTTTTTGTCTTTTTTTCTCTGATTATCAAATAGCAAACATTTATTAATGAGGAGGCCACTGTGTTAGATATGGAGATACAAAGATGGAAAAGACAAATATTCTGTCCTCAAGAGGTTCATGGTGCAACTATAAAGATGGGTCACATAGAGACATTCCTGGGTCTTGGACTAAAGCAACATTTTTGGAGAAGGAGCCTTAAGTTGAATGCAATTTTTTAGGAGGCATGTTGTTATATGAGGGAGCTCTCATTTTGTACTACTTTTTATAGCAGTGATCACAAGCACTGCATTTAGTCAAATATATATAGTATATCTGCATATTGTACTTCATAAAACTAAAATGTATATACATTATTTATACAGAATAACATAGTGCCTAATCGTGAGCTCTTTTATTTAATGATATTTAATCAGAGGTAGAGAAAGAAGAATGGAACTTTAAAGAAATAGCTGTTTCTGGGGCAAGTCTCTGAAATGGAGGAGGGGCAGGATAGATGGTGGCCCATCTATAGCTTTTGCCTGAGAGCCTAGGTCCTAGATATGGAGCATGTTGGGCAGCAGGTGTGACGGCCCCAAGTCAGGTAGCTGGAGAAAACCATTAGCAACTTGAGGTAGAAGATCACTGCCAAGTGAGAAGAGCAGTGAGGTCTGTATGAATTCCTGAGTAGAATACAGTTAGCCCTCTGGATCTGAAGGTTCCACATCTGCAGATTCAGCAGACTGAAAATACTTGGGGGATAAAAATATTCCAGAAAGTTCTAAAAAGCAAAACTTGAATTTGCCATGCTGCCAACTATTTATATAGCGTTCACATTGTATTTGTAACTATTTATGTAACATTTACATTGTATTAAGTATTATAAGTAATCTAGAGATGATTGAAAGTATATGGGAAGATGTACGTAGGTTATATGCAGATAGTGTGCCGTTTTATATAAGGGGCTTAAGCATTCACGGGTTTCAGTATTTGGTGGCAGGGTCCTGGAATCAGCCCCCAACAGATACCATGGGTGGACTGTAATCATTCAAGGGGAGGGTAATCATAGAAAGGGAAATTAATGTTGATTGGGCAGCTGCCAAGTGCCGGGCATTGTGCTAGGTACTTTAAGCCCAGTCATCTTTAATACAGTAGATAGTAACATCCCTGTGTAACAGATCAGCAAGCTGAGGCTTAAAGTGCCTAAAACTTAAACAAACAAACAAACCAAAAAAAACACAAAACATGTTCTTTCCACTCTACTACAGAATTTGAGAATTTAAATGCATGAATATTATAATAAATATGATATGTAAAAATTTACAGAATTTGTTGACTTCTGATTCCAAAACCAGAATTCCAGGAAACCACACAGTAGGAACAAAGGCTAAAGGTATGGCAGGGGGTAGGGAGGAATGGGAACATTAGGGGTGAAGGCCACCGAAGATTGGGAACTTTGCATAAACTGCCGCTAGACAAAGGGTCTGCCAGCTGAGGCATTAGTGGCATTTTGGGCAGTGCAGTTGTTCATTGAACTGTGGATATCCCTGACCCCCTCTACTAAATGCTAGTAGGTCCTCTGCCTGATACATTTCCAAATGCCCTCTGGGGTGGGAGCAGTGCTATCCTAGATGAAGAGCACTGAGTTAGAGTAGGGTGTGTGTATGGGATTAGGCCGAGAGAAGTTTGAAGAAGTAGATAATGGTCAGACTGTGGAGAACCTTGTCCTCTGTTTCTAAGTCCAATGTACACTCCCCAGTGCCCTTTTCACCAAGCAGTTTTGATACTTCCTCATTCTTAAAGCATTCTTTGTTTCTAGTTTTAGGTTTTATCTACCTTTCTGGCCATTTCATCTGGCATTTTGAGCTTCTTACCTCTTAAATGATCCCTCTTCTCTTTTCTTTTAGACACTCTTTTCTTAGGAAATCTCACACAATCCCATGACTTCAGTTATCTTTCTGCTAGTGATTCCTAAAGTACCATCCGAACTCACTTCACTTCAAACTCAGTTATGTCCAAAACTGAATCTCTATCCCCCTGTATTTCCAGACTGACAGTTCTGGAAAGGTTTTAGGAAAACTTCTTGGCATTCCCCTCACTGCCCATAGACTGAAATAGATGTACTTGTCTTGTTTCCACCCGAGCACCTTCAATTACTTTTGCCGTGACATTTAACACAGTGTGTTGTTTTTGCTTATTTGCCTGTTTAAGAGCACACACTCCAGAGCCTGCATGTCTCGGCTTGATTCCCGGCTCTGCCGCTTAAGAACCATATGGCTTGTGCCTTAGGAATTTATGTGTGGACAGGAAATCGTGATAGCACCTAGCTTATATGGTGGATTTGAGCATTAAATATATGGAAAGTGCTTAGGACATAGTAAATATTTATTTCATTCTTTTGTTTGTTTACCCCCCCCCCCGCCACCTCCAGATACTGTTAAGGTAAGGATCAGACTGTCTCGCTCACTACTGTATTTCCAGATATTAGCACAATACTTGGCACATACTGGTTATTCATTGTTGAATTCGTTTGTCCATCTACTACCAGCGAAATAGTTAATCAAAAATTCCTTTCTTCATGAATCTTATATCTACTAGAGGGAGACAAAATAAAACAAATGTTAGGTGGTAATAAGTGCAGGAGAGAAAATAAAGCAGGTTGAGGGGTGGGTAGGTATGGCTTGATATTTTATATAGGGTGCTTAGGAAACGCATCCCTGATAAGATGGCATTTGAGCAAAAACCAGAAGAAAGTAAGAGAAGAGAGATAGATTCTTCCCTGGAGAAGAACATTCCAGGTAAATGGAACAAGTACAAAGGCCTTGGGGCTGGTATAGCCGAATGGAAGTGAGAAAGCGGGGGGAATAATAGGAGATGAGGTAGGGATGGGGAAAGAGGAGCGGAAAAGTCATCACTGCCTCTGGAGAGGGGAGCTAGGTAAGTGTGGGGACTAACTTTTCAAAAATGTTGTACCATGTGCATATACATATATAGCTTCTTTATCACCCTGGGTCTTCTAGGTCCAGTGCACTAAAGAAAGAGTACAGCCCTCTCTTAATGTAAGCTTTATACAGTAAACAGTTTAAATTGCTGTCTCCTGCTCTGAGGCAAAGTCTGAGCTTGAAGCTAGATAAGTTGTAGATTGTCTACACATTATCCCTTCACCTTAGCCTAGGAACTGTGATTAACTCCGGAGTACAAGTGGGAGGGCCAAGGGAGTGTGTGCACAGTAGTGGTAATGGCCCAGAGTACACCTCAGGACACATTTATGAGTCTGAAAGCACATCCATCTAGATTGGGGAAAACAATTTGCTACATTGACATCTTGGTCATTGATGAATCTTTGTGGCCTTATCTGCTTATGACCCCAAGAATTAAGGTCCATATTCTGTAGAGAACAAGTTGCTCCATCTGTTTCTGAAGTTAGCCAGGTCTGTACCGTGAGACATTTTTAGCAGGTTAGGGCAGAGGGATGCCCAGACCCATCCGCCTGCAGTTGAACTCCTGATAGCACTGAAGGGAAGTCATCCTGTCAAAGCCTGGAGTTGAGCACTTCCTGTTTTTTTGCCCAGTCACTATAAAGTGCATCCCTTTAGATTTTCAGAATCAATATATCTGAATTTACCCTAGAAGAATCATGTTAATGTTGTTTAGAAACCTCAGGGAAGGAATGGAAGGTTCCTTGCTGACTGGGCCTGACCCCCTTGGGCTTTAAGACTGCTGCTTCTTTTCCTACCTACAGAATGAGAGAAATGGGCACATTCCACACAGGTCTGTCCCTGGCACCCTGCTGGCTTTCTCTTTTTACATTCATCCTTGGGCACTCGTCTGCTTTGATACAGATGGGCGACAGATCTACATCTCATTCTGACCCAGGCTAAAGGCTTGTGTTTATGGGAGTGTACAGCACCTTTCCATCTGGATGACCTGCCATCACTTCCAACTTAGTGTACACCAAACCGCTCATTTTCTCCTACTTTCCTCACCTCCTCTCTTGCCTACCCCTCACCCACTTACCCACTCAGCTGTGGTCTTCTCTTCTTAACTTTCCTTATTCCGTCAGCGATATCATCTTTCTTCAAGGCATGAAATCTCGGATGTGTACTTTGCTTTCTATTTCCAAGTGGTCGCAAAATGGTATTGGTTCTTCTTTCAGGGTCCGCTTCAGTCCCACCTCTGCCTTTCCTTCTCTTTTCCTTTCCCCTTTCCTTTCCTTTTCCTTCCTGGGTAACTAATATATCAGCTCTAGGTAACTACAGCAGCTATATCCAGTATTTCTCCCAACCTTTTTCACTCAGTCTAATCTTCCATAGAAAACATTTCTCCCATTTTCCCTTCAGTCTACATTCTTCCTTCTGACCTCAAAGGATCTCTGGATTGTGGATCCTCTTGTCCCTCAGGCTGTCTCTGCTTTGGAACGGAGACCCCTCAGGCCAATCAGACAGTCTTCCTCTGTTTTTCATACATACCTTGTCAATTCCCACTTCTTTGCCTTTGCCTATGCCTTGTCTCCACCCTGAAATACCCTCATCTTCTCCCTAACAAGCTTTCAAGATTTCAGCACCCAGCTCAAGTTTTACATTTGATGAAGTCTTCTCTGAACTCCAGTATTGTAGGTCTCCAAGTTATTTGTCTTCTTACTCTTGCTTTAAAGTTTTTATTCCTAATTGTTTCCAATAGGTTTTAAACTCTTGGAATAGTGTCAATATGTAATAGTTTGTTAGTTATCTGAACAGTACAGGGCACTCAAATATAGTTGGTAGTTAATTGTTGCAGTTGATTGGTTGTCCAAATTTTGTGTGGTTTTTAAATTTTTTTAATTTTCAAAGCACTTTTCAGATATAATGTCTGATTAACACAGCTAGAGGCCTTTTTTTTTTTTTTTTTTTTTGCCGTATGCGGGCCTCTCACAGTTGTGGCCTCTCCCGTTGTGGAGCGCAGGCTCAGCGGCCATGGCTCACGGGCCCAGCCACTCCGCGGCATGTGGGATCTTCCTGGACCGGAGCACGAACCCGTGTCCCCTGCATCAGCAGGCAGGCGGACTCTCAACCACTGCGCCACCAGGGAAGCCCTAGAGGCCTATTTTTAAAAACTAGATTCTAATTAGACCTCAACTTTCAAGGTTATGAGCTGTGTACACCCACTAGTTTCAGGGCATACATCAGTCTATCACTTAGCTTTGCCTTTGCTCCCTTGGGAGATAACATCTGGGTGGACTCAGGAGGAGCCCTGTGTTCCTTGAGTGGGATTCTGCCTGAATTGGCTTCATGGGTTCTGGCTCTACTAGATTCTAACTTTGTGACTTAGTCATCCCTCCTAAAGACCTCCTTGTGCCTCAGTTTCTTCAGTTGTAAAACAGGGATGATACCATATTTAATTGATTCTTAGACTCCCTTTTTTGGTAATATTTATAACTTTACATATCAAATCCAGATTTGTCTTACAGTCAATGGCATTTCACAGTTTAATTAGCATTTCAACATTTTCCTTTTTAGTGATACATAAAATAATGGTGTGATTTATAATCAAAGAGTCTTGGCATCTACCATTCACGGTTATTTTTTTATTTTTTATTTTTTTTGCAGTATGCGGGCCTCTCACCGCTGTGGCCCCTCCCACTGCGGAGCACAGGCTCTGGACGCGCAGGCTCAGCGGCCTTGGCTCACGGGCCCAGCCGCTCCGCGGCATGCATTCACGGTTATTTTGAGGATTGGAGTTAATGGGTAACTGCTTAGCTCAATAAATGATGATTTTTGTCTTTATTTTTACTTTTTTCCTACAGTTCTCTCTGCCTTCAATATTACCCCCTTAACTTCACCCTTTACACACCTGCCTAATGACATATTAAAAGTGTGTTTTTGACTAACTCCCTCATTTGAATTTTTCAGTGGCTCTGTATCCCCCCATAGCAGTGATTCTTCTTCTTCTTTTTTTTTTTTTTCTTTTTTGCGGTACGCGGGCCTCTCACTGTTGTGGCCTCTCCTGTTGCGGAGCACAGGCTCCGGACGCGCAGGCTCAGCGGCCATGGCTCACGGGCCCAGCTGCTCCGCGGCATGTGGGATCTTCCCGGACCGGGGCATGAACCCGTGTCCCCTGCATCGGCAGGCGGACTCTCAACCACTGCGCCACCAGGGAAGCCCTATTTCCTGCATCATTTTATTTTATCTTTAAATAGGTATGTCAGGTAAGAACTCTTGTTCTCCCCATTTTACAGATGGAGAAACTGAGCTTTAGAGCTAGGATGCCTCAGTTTCTCCAAAGTCTCACAACTAGTAAGTGGCAGAGACAGAATTCAGACCCTGGACTCTGATTTCAGAGCCTGCACTCTCCACACAGCTATACTCCCTTAGTGTCCTCTCCTGCTTTAGCATCCTCAATGTGGTAAGAATGTATTAAGCTCATGTTTTGTTAACAGATAACCAGCCAGAGAGAGGATAAAATTCAAGAGAACAAAGCCTGGACCATTTTCTTTAAAAAGTGTTGTGCTTAGCATTTGGGACCAATATTGCAAACAGGCAGGAAATGAGGGAGGATGAAACAGTAGACAAAAAAGAAAGTCCTGCTAGAACATTTTTAAAAAATTACTTCACAGAGAACTCTGACTCATTATAGGAATTTTTTTTTTTAAGGAAGGAGTAAAATGCAATGAGTATACTTGGCTACAGTCAACAATACATACTCAAGAGCACAAAACAGGACTTCCCTGGTGGCGCAGTGGTTAAGAATCTGCCTGCCAATGCAGGGGACACGGGTTTGAGCCCTGGTCTTGGAGGATCCCACATGCCACGGAGCATGTCCATGCACCACAACTACTGAGCCTGTGCTCTAGAGCCCGTGAGCCACAACTGCTGAGCCCGTGTGCCACAACTACTGAATCCTGTGTGCCTAGAGCCCATGCTCCACAACAAGAGAAGCCACCACAATGAGAAGCCCGCACACCACAACGAAGAGTAGCCCCCGCTCGCCGCAACTAGAGAAAGCCCACACGCAGCAACAAAGACCCAATGCAGCCAAAAATAAATAAATAAATAAATTTATTTTTTAAAAGAGCACAAAACATAAAACCAGCAAGTGAGTAATCCTTTTTAAAGAAGAAGAATTATTCGGAGAGCATAAAGAATAGTTTTTTGTTTTGTTTTGTTTGGAGACTTTACCATGATTTTTTTCTTTTTTCTTTTTTAATTTTATTTATTTTTTGGCTACATTGGTCTTCGTTGCTGTGCATGGGCTTTCTCTAGTTGTAGCAAGTGGGGGCTACTCTTCATTGCGCTGCGTGGGCTTCTCATTGCAGAGGCTTCTCTTGTTGCAGAGCATGGGCCCTAGGCACGTGGGCTTCAGTAGTTGCAGCATGTGGGCTCAGTAGTTGCAGCGTGCAAGCTCTAGGGCACACGGGCTTCAGTAGTTGTGGTGTGCAGGCTCAGTAGTTGAGGTGTGTGGGCTCTAGGGCTCAGGCTCAGTAGTTGTGGCGCATGGCCTTGGTTGCTCCACGGCATGTGGGATCTGCCTGGACCAGGGATAAAACCCATGTCCCCTGCATTGTCAAGCAGATTCTTAACCACTGCACCACCAGGGAATTCCCTGAAGAATAGTTAATGAGTTACTGAGTGATTTGCCATTTCCCTTGCCTGGATAGCTTCTCTTCCATTTACTGGTTAGTTTAAGGCCCAGCCTTGTCTAAAATTCCACAGCATTTTGTACTTGGGTCACAGTCTTCCTTTTATTATAGTTAATTCCATGCATGTTTTATCTTCCCTCCTTGACTAAGCCCTTTGAGGCCAGGGTCCAAATCTTATCTTCATTTCTTCCTTCCGGCTTTAACATTCTGTGATGTTAAGCATATTTAAAGACAGATATTGATGGGACTTTGCTGGTAGTCCAGTGGTTATGATTCAGCACTTCCAGTGCAGGGGTCACGGGTTCTGTCCCTGGTCAGGGAGCTAAAATCCACATGCCGTGCTGCGCGGCCAAGGAAATATTAAAAAAAATAAAAATAAAATAAAAATAGACATTGTTACAGATCACATTCTTTTAGTGAAAATGAGTGAATACTTGAACGTAATACATTATCTTGTTTGTGGGGGTACAGTGGGCTCACATATACATACTTAGTATATACAGATTCATCTCTAACCATTTGGCAAGAAGAAAGAGAATTAAATTCTAAATACAGAATGATTCTGTCCACAATTCTACTCCCTTAGTCTGTGCCTGGAATGAGTGTGAGAGGGAAGATTTGAATCCTCTCTTCTTTGCCTCTCCTCTCATGTGCCTGTCATGTGCCTCCCATGAGCATCTTACTGTGTTTAGAGTGATTTTAATCCTTAAAGATACAATACAGATTTTCAATCTGTGTGGTCCCTAAACAACAAGCCAGCCACTTTATCTAGTACTTAACTGAGGACAAAAAAAAGTAATCAAGAGGAAAGACTAGCCAGGTTGGACTGCATTGGTGATTTAAGGGATTTTGGCTATGCATAGTTTCCATCTTACTTGGTGACTTTAGAACTTAAACCTTATATAAGATGAGATTCCACTATTTTCTCATTTTTTCATTGTGTGATCATGTGAGTGAAAGAGAAAGACAGAAAATCAAGGGCTAGGGATTGGGTCTTATGGAATTTCATGACAAGACGTCTGGAGAAAACTGTGGAAAACGTCTAGTCTAAAAACCAAGGAAGGTCATGAAAGTGGTTCAGGAGACACTAATAGCAAGGAAAAGAGAAAAACAGAACTTTACAAAGCAGATTGCTTTCTTTGCCTGCTCTCTTTACTTTAGCAGAGCATACCAGGTTTCTGGAAGGCATTTTTATGCCCTCTTCCCCTTTTCATTTCTTTCTAAAATGGGTAATATGGGAACTAGAGACTTACTTTGGAAAAAATGACTCTCAGATGATTTTCTCTTCCCCTATCAGTACTGAGTCCACTTGGAGCATCCTCCTATCCTTTGGCCTATTAATAGCCACCACACCCTCTAGCATAGACAAAGAGATGATGCATACCCCATCCCACCAAGAATCTCTTCCCTCCTTACTCTCTGGAGGCCTTTCCTCGGAACTGATGAAACCAACCAAGCTTTTTGACTTGGGGTAGAAAAAGTTATTAGCACTTAGATTTTATATAGTAGACTAGATATTTTATTAGTGATTAACAGTTCTTTTTTAAAACTTGAATGTTGCAATATTGGCATCCTCCTGTTCCAGTACAAGCACTGTGACCATGCTCTTTTGTATTTGATGAGCATTTTATTGTCTTCTCTGTGGTAATAGTTGTTTTTTTTTTTTTTTTTTTGCGGTATGTGGGCCTCTCACTGCTGTGGCCTCTCCCGCTGCGGAGCGCAGGCTCAGCGGCCATGGCTCACGGGCCCAGCAGCTCCGCGGCATGTGGGATCTTCCCGGACCGGGGCACGAACCTGTGTCCCCTGCATCGGCAGGCGGACTCTCAACCACTGCGCCACAAGGGAAGCCCCGTAATAGTTGCTTTAAGAAAGATATGAGGGACTTCCCTGGTGGCGCAGTGGTTAAGAATCTGCCTGCCAATGCAGGGGACACGGGTTCGAGCCCTGGTCCGGGAAGATCCCACATGCTACGGAGCAATGAAGCCCATGTGCCACAACTACTGAGCCTGCACTCTAGAGCCACGAGCCGCAACTACTGAGCCCGTGTGCCACAGCTGCTGAAGCCCGCGTGCCTAGAGTCTGCTCTGCAACAAGAGAAGCCACCACAATGAGAAGCCCGCACACTGCAACCAAGAGTAGCCCCCACTCGCCACAACTAGAAAAAAAAAAAAAAAGCCCGTGCATAGCAATGAAGACCCAACGCAGCCAAATAAAAATAAAAAATAAAAATAATAAAAATAAAAAAAGATATGAGAGTATGGATACGAAGTGGGAATGTGAGCCCTTGTCTTGTGTGATACAGCAGGCTTTCATCCTCCAATGCAGAATACCTGGAGAGGGATTGATCTAGTTTAGAGATTTCTGTGGATATGATTGAGCTTGGAGTGTGGTGAGTGTTGACATGTCACTATCCTTTCTGCCCGTGGAGTTCCGCTAGATGGGTTCCTGCCATCCCAATATAGAACTGCATTTTACTATAGAAACAGTATTATTCATGGTACTTAGTTGTAGATGCAGGGGTGCTTTATGGTATCACATTCTAGGTAACATGGATTTGAGTCAGCTTTTGTGTCCTGCTTGCATGAGAACCTTATTTATTATAAATATAGAAAAATACACTGTAACTTTAATATTTAAAAATAAACTTTTGGAACATAGCCAGCAATGTCTGGAGACTGTATTTTTACTGGAGGAAAAAGAGTGATGTTTGTTATCTTCAGGCTCCAGGTCAGTTTGCTTTTAGTGATTGCTGGAGGACAGAGGGAACGAAAAGTGCCCAGTGAACTGAGAAGCTATCTTGAGACTGAAAGACAAGACAGGCAGCTCTATATAATCGATGGATCAGTTTATTATAGGGTAATTCACTCACAGGGTGGGATCAGGCAGTGATCTGGAAGCATTTGCAGCTACACTCCACACTACCGAGGGGCCCTTGGGACAGTTTCATAGTTAACCTAGTGTAGGGGGGTATGTGCTTGGAAATGGGACATGCATTCCTAAGTCAAGATTTATGAATGGGTTACTAGTCTAATGGGTAACCAGGTATATGTCAGCAAAGGTCTTCATCGTTGTTTGGGAACTAACAGAGCATAGAGGCCACCTGGTCAGAATGATTATTAAACAATATCTATTACATACCAATCCCCTGACAACAGAGAAGTGATTACTGCACAGTACAGTCCCGGGTAGGATCAGCAGAAGGACAGGAGGAACTGTATGTGCCCAAGATGGCATCAGTTATGCTAACAGCCATAGACAGTGATGGCTTCTGTTGACCTGGGATTGGATTCAGAACTTTTTTATCTTCAGTGAGAAACATAACCAAGGATGAACTTTTGAAGATCCTGGAATCCTCTATTCTTGGACAGGTTTGTTGAAACTGACTTGTCTCCACCCCCTGTAGTTCCAGAGCTGTGTCCCTAAGGAGCACCTCTGTCCTTGAAGTGACACTTTTATTTTCCCTTTTAGACTGTATCAATCCTGACACGAAACGAGCAAGCTCATTTTAACCCACTTTTATCTGTGGAGGTTAACTCTTGTGTCCCAGGCAGTTAGAGTGTTCTTCTCAGTGCCAGAATGGGAAGCCAGGCCAACTCAAAAGGCCTGTGTCTCCTCAAAATCAGAACTTGTGAACCAGATGAGCCTCTTTCATCCATGCAGCCAGATTTATGAAGTACCGCTGTTACGAAGCACAGTGCTTGGCACTGGAGACCCAGAGAAGAATATGACAGATTTTGCCTTCAAGGAAAATCATGGTGGAGGAGAAGAACAGACAAGTGAAAAATATGACAGTGCACTGAATTGAGTGCCTCAGGAGAGATGCATACTAGGCACAGCAGTATCACTGAGAAGAGGGTGATTATCTTAGCCTAGAGAGGTCCTTAGTCTTTCTTGAATTTACTCGGCCCAAGTCTTAAGTATTCATCACCTCAAATCTTGGAAGAATGGTTTTGCAGTCTCTGATTTTTACAGAACTGCTTAACAGGATCAGCATGAAGAATGGTAGAAGGTAGTGAGGGTTAGTATTAGCAATTCTCAGCAGAGTCATCAGCATTACAAGCCCTTGTTCAATTAGAGAAGTGCTTTCTTTCCATCAGGAAGTCCCAGCAGGTTAAACAGTCATTTAACTCTCTCCTTCGATGCTTCCCAGTGTTATTTTCACCTTTCTGTGCATTTTCACAGTGGAACTGCTTACCAAGCCTTTGTTGGCACAGAACCTCTGATTCAAGCTCTTCAGAACAGGAGAGTCACACCTTCCAGGAGTCCCAAAGCTGTACCTAAGCTCTATTGAATGCTCAACATGCACCAGATTTATTCTTATTTCATCTGTTAGTAAACTGGGTCACAGGAACACTTCCTGAGGGAGCCCAGGGTACAAACTTATAGGTCTCTATCCTGATCAGGACATTTCATATTGCCTCTAGGGAATGAGATGGGGAAGGTCTCAAACAGTTAGCTTATACTGACAAAAAAGAATACAGGGGCCACATTGGATGCCCAGTGGATCCAGTTATAGAAGCAAGTACCTTCAACAGAGGGAGGATGATGTGACAGCTTCCTGGAAAAGAAAAATGAAGGAGACAGATGTCCAGATGTGTGGGGAGGAGAGAATAGAGTCTCGATAGCAGGTTAGATTGCCTTCAGAGGAATAGACATCTTGACTGGTAATCATTCCTACTTTTGGACTGTTTTGAGGGTTGTTGTTTTTCTCTTTAATTAATTTACTTTTTAAATTTTGGCTGCGCCAGGTCTTAGTTGCGGCATGTGGGATCTTTCTTGTGGCATGCGGACTTCTTAGTTGTGGCATGCATGTGGGATCTAATTCCCCGATCAGGGATCGAATCCAGGCCCCCTGCATTGGGAGTGCAGAGTTTTACCCACTGGACCACCAGGGAAGTCCCTTTAAGGGGTTTTAAGAGACAGAATTATAAATACCAACTTTCACTCATTAAAGTGTGGCCATAAATTTATGTATCTTGATCTTGTAAAACACAGTTTCCAACCAGCATTTTACCTGTTAACATTTCAGATTCATCACCCAAAGTATTTCCTCTGTTGCCTTCCCCTCACATCAAGATAACTTATTTGTTTATTAGGGTTATCTTAATCTTTTTATTCAGATTAAACTCTTCCCTGTTGTGATTACTCTTGGGTCAAATTACCAGGGGATTTGCCAGGAACTAAGAAATCAGTAGCACTTTTGTTTAAACACTTCTGAATGAATTTTGCTAGAGAGCTATGAATTACTATTACTTGATAATTGATATTTGTTCAGTGCACACTGCGTTAAGCTGGGTTTAGGGCTCTTGAGGACCTTTACCTCTTTGCTATCTTCTATTCTTGTGGTTTTTATTGCTACCTACATGACTCAGGTTTCAGATTTCTTTTTCCCCCATATCAGTTGGTTTGTTGGTTTGATCCTTTAACCCTCAGTGTTCTCTGAGGTACTTACCTACATTTCTGCTAGCATCCTTAAGATCAGTCCATCAGTCAGCTCCTGTCATTTAACAGAACCATTCTTTGTGATCTCTTTTTTCTAGGTTGTTTTTTTTTTTCAGTACGCGGGCCTGTCACTGTTGTGGTCTCTCCCGTTGCGGAGCACAGGCTCCGGACGCGCAGGCTCAGCGGCCATGGCTCACGGGCCCAGCCGCTCCGCAGCATGTGGGATCCTCCTGGACCGGGGCACGAGCCCGTGTCCTCTGCATCGGCAGGCAGACTCTCAACCACTGCGCCACCAGGGAAGCCCTTTTTTCTAGTTTTTTAAGTACATGAGTTTGGTATTGATTCTTGGCTGCCTTCTCCCCACACTCATGCTTGGCAACCTCCAGCTTTCTCAAGGCCCCTCTATCTCCACTCAAAGAAATGTCACCCATCTTACATGGTCCACTTCATAGTCAGTGGAAGGAAGTCTTCACTGACTTGTCAGGTTAACATGGGCAGCTGGTGAGCTAATCCCTAGTTGCTCATCCTTTGCTCATTTACACTGCACGAGTCACTGTGCTTACCAAAGGTCAGTTGTGATTGTTTCAGACCTGTTGATGCTAGTTATATTGGTATTGTAAATAAGTAACTTAATTAATAATATACAACTAAACCATGAGTGAGGAAAGAGACTTGTTCTATGAAAACTTAACTTGCTTTGGAAAGGCAAAGTAACTTGCATTGGAAAGGCAAGTTACTTAAAAAAGGAAATGAAGTTGAATTAGGTTTGGACAGGATAACTGTAGGAGACTAGAGGTGGAGGACTCTTAAAATCTAGAAAAATTCTGTGCTTCCTGTTTCACAGGAGTCTGAGTTCTCCCTCTCCTTTAGAGAAACTGGAAATTGTGGATGATACATTATGAGTGAATTTTATACAAGAAAAAAGGCATAGATCTCTCGCTAGCAGAAAAGATCTTTTGGGCTCTACATCAAAAATTTGATGGCTCTCAAGGTAGTGTTTGTAGCAGATGATTATGGGCTTGGACATTGGGGAAAAAGTCACAATAAAAGTCAAAATAACTTATCTTTATTACATGAGTTGTCGGTTTTAAATGCTATCCATTGAGGGTAAGGAAAACAGTGTTATTATTCTGCCTCCCTCTTTTTTTCCCCCCGTCTTCCTAATTTTTGGCTAGCTGTAGCTTTCTACATTGTCAAAACATATAGCATGGGCATTCTGTTGTCACTCTAATCCCATTTGTCTTAGTCCTACCATTAAGGGGATTCAGTGCTAACCGCCAGTCTTTCTGCCACGATTTTTCCAGTCACCTCTTGTTTAGCAGAAGTGTTTTCTTCTGTAGATTCCTCAAAAAAGACTCATGGGAACAATATTTCCTATTCTGTTACTCTTGATTGACAGTCACCTAGGTGTAAAATTCTTGGGTTACCCTTTGTCTCCTTGGGAAGTTTTGTAAGTATTGCTCCTTTTTCTGCTAGCATTGAATTTTACCGTTGAAATTTTCAAGATTTTGTCCCTCTTTTAAGTGATTTGATCTTTTTGCCTGGTTGCAGAAATTGAGAAATCTTACCTTCAAAGTCTGTCTTGGCACTGACTGTTCTGGGTCAGTTTTTCCCTGCGATACAATGTGCCCTTTCAAGAACATCTTGAATTATATTTTTACATCATCTTTATGAACTGAGTCTTTACATATTTGTTCTGTTTCTATGTTACAGTTTTCTTTTATGCATATGTTATATCTCCTTTGCTGTCTTCTGTAACTCATTTTCTCCTTATTCCTTTTAATTCTTTTTTCATTTCATTTTAGTTGCTTCTTAAAAATTTCTCCCCTTTTTGTTCCTCCCTATATTTTCAGCAGTCTCTCCTGCCTTTTCTTCCTTCCAGTTTCATCTTCTTTTCTGTATGTTTTTTCCCTTCCACTTATGTCTTCTCTTCTTCTTGTCTCCCTGCCTCTCCCATAAACTCTTGCACTTCTGCTTTGAGCTCTTGCTTCATAGTTTTTTTTTTTTTCAGTTTTGTAAAGTATTTTATTACATTTTATCTGCTGTATCACAGCATTTTTCTGGTGTGTAGTCTTAGTCTTCCCTTTGGGTTTCCTATTTTTTTCTTGTTTCATCTTTATATAGATCCTGTGCAGATTTCATTTTTATAACTCATCTTTAAATAGGTGAGTTTTTCAGGAACCAGCTATTTGCAGGATGCTTGTTTAGGGGAGGTCCCAAGTCTGTGTTCCAGGCTGGCTGCAGTTGTTCTCATGATTTCAGGTTCCGGGTGAGTTCCTTTACCCTTTATTTCTACCTAGCCAAGAGAGGTGGGTGTCTGCAATTTTTCCACCATGCAAAGGCTATCTTCTCCGCTGCCACAGAGACTGGCTCTGTGAGGCAAATAGAGCTTGTTTGGGTGGTTTCTCATTTAGCCCCAACTCCAGGTCCAAGGAAGTTCCTGTCTTCCAAAAACAAGGAATCTGTTTGGTCCCAGAGGGTGTGTTCTTTACCTACAAAAAGTATATTTTTGCAGATCTTCCTGAGCTCTCCAGCTCCCGTGTCCTCTCTCAGTAGCATCCTTTCTTCTTCTCAAAAGGAAAAGAGCCCTTGCTTGAGCTCCCTGCTTTTGACAGCTTTTACACCTATTGGTGCCTGGGATTGTGGTTATCTCCTTTTTTTTTTAATGTATTTATTTATTTTTTAATTTTTGGCTGTGTTGGATCTTTGTTGCTGTGCGCAAGCTTTCTCTAGTTGCGGCGAGCGGGGGCTACTCTTCGTTGTAGTGTGCGGACTTCTCATTGTCGTGGCTTCTCTTGTTGCAGAGCACAGGTTCTAGGCGCATGGGCTTCAGCAGTTGTGGCATGCGGGCTCTAGAGCGCAGGCTAAGTAGTTGTGGCACATGGGCTTAGTTGCTCCTCGGCATGTGGGATCTTCCCGGACCAGAGCTCGAACCCGTGTCCCCTGCATTGGCAGGCGGATTCTTAACCACTGTGCCACCAGGGAAGCCCTGTGGTTATCTTCTAATTTTGTTGAAAATGGAGTTTGCATTTTTATTTATTTCTCCTTTTTTGCACTTGAAACACATTTTGAATAGCATTTAAAAATTATGACTTCATGATGCAGTGTTCAAATCAAAAGTCTTAACTGACATTATCTATTAACCAACTGCTGGTCCCCATGATATCCTCTGTTAGGCCTTTTACTACACCTTCTCCATAAAGCCTCCACCACCACACTGTCATCCATCTTTTAAGCACCTGAAGCCCACGGAAGATGCTTCACTGAAGATGCTTTTCAGACTTATGAAAAGCCTTTTATTGGGCTTCCCTGGTGGCGCAGTGGTTGAGAGTCCGCCTGCTGATGCAGGGGATGCGGGTTTGTGCCCCGGTCCAGGAAGATCCCACATGCCACGGAATGGCTAGGCCCGTGAGCCATGGCTGCTGAGCCTGCGCATCCAGAGCCTGTGCTCTGCAACGGGAGAGGCCACAACAGTGAGAGGCCCGCGTACAGCAAAAAAAAAAAAAAACAACCTTTTATTCATTCAACATGCCTACTCCACACTGGGCATTGTTCTAGGCCTTGGGGATAAAGCATGGAAGACTTTCTACTAGACCTTTGACACACCCTGTTCAGATGAAGAGGGTGGAAGACTTAGTTTGGGATTTTGAGGAGGGAGTATGGTGGAAAGGGTAGAACATGAGCTCTGGAGTCAGACAGACCTAGATTCAGTGATCAGTTCTGCTACTAAATATGTGACATTGGGATAGTTTATTGACTTTTCCATGTATCGTTTTACCTCAGATGGATGTTATAAAATTAAAATAAGTTACGTATAAAGTGCTCAGCACATAGTAGATGCTCAACAAGTACTACTTCCCCCATGAAAAAGGGGTTCATTAAACAAAGGGAATAAATACTAGGAGTACTGGTATAGAGACCTATTTTTTAAAATTGTGGTAACATTTACATAACAAAGTTTACTGTCTTCATTTTTAAATGTACTGTTCAGTAGTGTTAAATGTGTTCACATTTTTGTGCAGCCCATCTCCAGAGCTCTTCATCTTGCAAAACTGAAACTCTATACCCATTAAACAGCACTCTCCGTTCCCTCCTCCCCTCAGTCCCTGGCAACCACCGTTCTACTTTCTGCCTCTATGATTTTGACTACTAGGTACCTTATATAAATGGAATTATACTATATTTGTCCTTTTATGTCTGGCTTATTTCACTTAGCATAATATCCTCAAGGTTCATCCATGTTGTAGCATGTTTCAGAATTTTCTGAATAATATTCCATCGCATGTATATTCCACATTTTGTTTATCTGTTCATCCATTGATGGACACTTGGGTTGCTTCCTACTTTTGGCTATTGTGAATAATGCTGCTATGAAGATAGGTATAAAAATATCTCTTTGAATCCTTCTTTTCAATTCTTTTGGGTATAAACCCAGAAGTAATATGGTAATTCTATTTTTAATTTTTTAAGGAAACACAATACTATTTTTGGAAGCCTATTTCTTGATGGGGAAGTATAAACAGTGTAGTCCCCCAGGGCATAATTTTAAGACCAGTCTTGTTTAACATTTTGTAAATTATCTGTATATGAGAGTTTCACTATTAAATTGCCATTGCATATAGATAATGAAATAGTTCATATTGTGTAAAATTTTAAAACACCTCATGTGAGTGTATATGTAGACATAAAAGTGGTTAATAAGGCTTAATTAATGTAAGCAAACATATTTTATTTGTATTTGAATGTATGCTTTATTACACTCCCTCCTCGAGGTCAGAAGAAATACCCTAGTTACATCTGTTAGTGTATTTCCCTCACTTACTATGGGCAAAATATGGAGAACTGATGTGTCAGAAAACTTCATGTGTCAAAAATACACGTGCACAAACTTGCAGAGATGTCTTTTTTCTTGACTGTCCATAGCCTGTGGAGTATATTGGCCCTCAAATCCTCCATAGTTTAGTCTGGACTTTACGCCAATAGGGTCTCAGCTGAAGACAGTTTTTTCCCCCAGAGATATTTGATCATGTGTGGAGACGTTTTTGTTGTCACAGGTGAAGGAGTGCTACTGGAATCTAGTGCGCAGAGCCAGGGATACTGCTAAACATGCTGCGATGCACGGGACAGCTCCCCACAATAGAAAACCCTCCAGCCCCAGATGGCAATAGTGCCCAAGTTGAGAGACCTTGCCTTAGACCCAAACTACCTTCTCAGCATCATCCTCAGCCTCTCTTTTGCATAAACCTGACCTTCTAGCCAGACCCAGGTGCTCCTCAGACCATACACCAGCTGAATTGCTTCCTCCAGTGCCTTTCACCTGAAATCCTCCTCCCTGCTTCTCTGATGGCGGACCCAGCTTCAGTTCTCTCACTGTCTCGGTGAAACTGGCTCTGGTCTCTCTAGCCACTGCTCTCTTCCTTCTCTGACCTCCTGTAGGACTATCCCACTAATCTGGCAATTGGTTAACAATACAAAGTGGTACTTGCTCTCTTTCCAACTTAATTGAAAGTGCTTTGAAGGCCATGTCGATAGGACTTGATTTGAAATATGAAGTACCACCCCTTACATACCCCAGTGGGCACCTTGACCCACCTGGGGCTTCCCATGGCAGCTTTCCTGCCACTGTGGGATAGAGTGGTTTAGTCAGCGCAATAGTCGGCTGTCACAGCAGTCTGAGACTCAGCTTTGTTGGGAGAAGTACTAGCTAGATGGAAGGCCCACGTGTGAGCCTCATGACCAAAAAAGTATTCACCCTGAACATGGTTTCTTATCTAAAGCTGGAAGATATGGGATGAGGACGGGTGCCAAGAAACGGGCCTGTTTTGCCTCCAGCAGAGCACAGACTGGAGGATCTTATGAAGCCTGGGGGATAACATATTTCACATGGAAATGTGCGTGGACAGGAATTGTTCTGTCATAGCTGGACTGACTTAATGCCAGTCGGTGTTTATGATGATAACACTAGTAATGAAAGGCATCATTATTTTTTTAGAACCCAATGTGTGCGAGGCACCGGGTAGGTGCTTCACACAGGTTGTCTCCTTCAGCTCTCACCACAATCCTGGAAGGAAGCTGAAGCACTGAAAGGATGATTTGCCCAAGGTCACCCAGCTAATAACAAAGAGCAGAGCTGAAATTTAAACACAGTCTAACTTCAAATGAAGCCTGTGCTCTCAGCCACCACCTTGTGTGTAGCCAGGCCCTTCTGCACTGCTTTTGAAAGAGATTTGTGTCTTGATATGCCGGGATGTGGGGGGGAATCCCCTGTGGTCTCTGAGACATTTGTTGTGAATCAGGTGCCAGTGTCAAGTATGACCACCCTGCTGCTACAAGAAAGCCCACAAGGTTTCCTTTGGGTCCACACTGTCACTCCCACAAAGGGCTCTAACCCTTCTTATTTTTGTTTCCCCTTCAGGTGCACTACATTCTTCAGGAGGTGGTGATGGGTGGGATGGTGTTGGAAACAAACATGAATGAAATTGTGGCTCAGATTGAAGCTCAGAACAGGCTGGAGAAATCTGAGGTGAGATGCAGCTGTAATTTTGCCCTGGCTGGTTAGAGAAGACGTGGGCAGAAGGAGGAATGGCTAATGTGTGGGTTTGGGTTGCTGTGGATCCTTAGCAGGGTTTTCTACTCATCCTCTTTCTTCCTTGAGTCTGTCGAAACTCATTGGTTTGAAGGCCAGCCATGAAGATTAAAAAGGTAAGAAAAAGGCTAAAAGTGTGAATGTAAAAGCCAGGTGGCACGGGAAGGCAAACAGCTTCTGGCTTGGGAGGTTATGGCCAATGTTTGTGGTTTCTAATTCCTCCTTCAAAGCCACGTGTTCCCTGGAGGGACCCAGAATCCCCTTCTCTGATTCCAGTGTGGTTTCTTAAGTTTGTGTGCCTATGAGTGGTCTCCCAGCAGGCACTTCTCGTGGTTTCAGACCTCAGAGTTGCCAATTTCCTTATTTCCAGTTAGCCTTATAAAAAGCTACAGTAGAGTTTGGGCTGAGTTTGAAAATAGCATACCCCAGGTCCACCCCCACATAGTGCTGAGTTTGATACAAATGCTCACAGTAAATTTCCATCCTTTTCCCCTGAGGTCTCTCCGTCACCTTCATCAGCCTTACCAGGGAGTAGAGGTTACAGGCATACACCTTCACACGTGGCAGAACAAGCAGAACAAATTACCTCTTCAATTATCTGAGTGTCTTAAAGAGCTTCATTGCTTTGTGTAACGGAACTTGATCTTGCGAAACCAGGAATGCTTCCTGTGAGGACTGGCAGTCCTGCTGAAGAAGCTTTTCCAGACCACAGCTATTGTGGCAACTATAGTTCTCTTAGAAATGTAGGCTGGGAAGCTTCCAGGAATAGTAAGTGAGTCAGAGGCAAGGGGTTTGGAAACTAGAAGCAATGGAGACTTGCTGGGCGAGGGTGGAATTGGAGTCAGGATCTTGAAAAGTAGTCAAGAAGGACGAAATGGTTTTGAGAACATCCTCGTCGACTTCTCCCCCTCTCCGCACACCGGGGCCGAGCCTGGAGAGTGAGGGCTGACCGCAGGCACCTTTCCTCTCTGTTGCTCCCAGACCTTCTGTGTCTGTGGGTACATTCCACCTCCTACGTGTCCTTCTTCCCGTCTTGTGGCCACATGACATTTCCAAAGCCAGCTCTTGTCCATTCCATGGTATTAGTTGGCAAGCGGTTGTCCTAAGCTGTGACATTCCTTTTCCCTTTAAGAATTTCCCTGTGACTGCACTCCTCTGTAAGAGTCTTCAGTCTCTTGAGGAGAGGGTTTTGTTTAATTTTGTTTCATAAACCTGTTGCTGAACATGACTTGGTTAAACTTCCTTGGTTATTTCAACAGGCATCTACTGAACACCTACTGTGTGCCAGGCACTGTTGGCACGGGGGCTATAAAACTGCATAAGACACAACCCACCTTTAGGAGTGCAGATTGGGTCCCTGTACTATAGAACCTACTAACCTAAAGATTGTTGTGTTGGCCACCTTTGAGGCATAAGGAGGGAAAAATCAAAATGTGCATTGCATGTGCTCGGTTTGGACATTTTCTAGCCCTCTTTCACTTGTTTTTATTTAAGCCTTAAGCAGATGACACTGAGGGTTTCTCTCATACCCACCTTCTCGTCTCCCCAGGGTGGCCTTTCAGCAGCGCCCGCCCGGGCCGTGTCCGCTGTGAAAAACATCAACCTGCCGGAGATGCCTCGGAATATCAACATTGGTGATCTCAACATCAAAGTCCCAAACCTGTCCCAGTTTGTCTGAGAGTGGAAGATGGCTGAACTGAGTCCTTGGAACCAGCAAAGCTGAGCCAGTTCTGCAGCAAAGCCCGCTCTGCGCCCTAGAGGAGTCCTGCCTCGGGCCGTGGCCCCTGCTGTCCCGAAGTGGGAAGGAGTCCTATGTCCACTGGCAGCCTGTGTGCTTGCTTCTCACATGTGCGGCCTTGCCTGTCTCTTGTACACACAGCCACTGCAGATGTGAGGGGCCCTGGCTTCCTCAGTAGGGGTCAGGTGCCCAAGCCACTCGCCCCCTTTACCTGCCACGTGCAGCCACTCCCAGGGATTGCAGACTGTAGTGAGAGGCCCCCCTGCTCCCAGAACCCCACCACGAGGATGTTCTCTGACGTGAGTCTTCAACTTTAGCACCACGAGGCTCCCTGAGGTCCTGTAGCATTGACTTTCCTGGTGAGGTGCCATAGCTAGAAAAAGGCTGACCCTCTAGATGTGGGGATGTGGTGAGTGGCAAACAAGGGCAGGATGTTATGAGATCCAGAGTTGCCTACTGACTCTACTAGAGTTGGCACACCCAGAATCCTTTTGTATAGCCACGCTGTCTCATCACCACCTCCTGCAGCATACACTCCCCACTGCCACAGTCCTGGCCCTGCTCTCCCAGGTGTTTATGTGCAGGACACGATCCAAATCATAAGCCTGTTGTTTGCCTGCCCCCCACATTTCTGCCAATAGGGAGGGCACCCCCCACAGCCAGAGGGGTCCCCCTCAAAGGGGAGGGGCCCTGTGTCTGTAGAAAGCAAAGCTGACAACATGTGGAACATCTAAGAATTATGACTCTTCCAGGTTTAAAATACATTCTCCTTCCGAGTAGCAGACGGGTCAGTTGCTGTGTTATGAATGATGAGTCTTCTTTGTACAGGAAACCTGCTGCTGTCTACACCAGCTTCTGGAGCATGAGAGCCTGAGCTGGGGTCATGTGTTCTGGACCTGGCACAGGGGAAGGCTGGGGACACGGGCATCCTGCTGGCTGAAACCGGTGGCAGTGCAGCATCTTCTCCCCAGTGTGCGAGGGGTCCCTGCCTGTGCTCACTCTGGGCACGCCCTGTTCCCCTCAGATGACAGTCCCCTAGAGCTAGCTGTGGAAACCTGTAAATGTTTACATTCGGTAAGAGCCTTTCTTCCTATGGTTAACTTAAGAGCTGAAGCTGCTCCTTGAAGTAGTGCCTCTTACTCCTGTGCTGCCTTGGGGCCAGGTCTCGGGTATGATGTTGAGCTGCCTTGAGATTAGGGAGCTCGCCGCACCATCATGGTAAAGTCTCCCGGCGTGGGGACTTTCCGTGCCTGCCGGCCAGTGGCTCAAACTGTTTCCTCAGGCCTCCTGATGCTGTCGCAGAGCCCATCTGAGATGGTGCCCGGCAGGACCATGGTCAGGACCACATCTTTTCCCACTTTGAATAATGCTTCCTGTGCTTGGTGCCTTTTGCTCCCTGTAGCCTCTTAACCTCAGTCTTTTGGAACATCTCTGATAACCTCAGAGATGGGCAGTGTTGATCAGAATGTAGGCCCTCTTATGTTGGAAGAGGGAAATGTAGGTTTATATATCTGTCTGATGTTAAAACCTCTGATATTCTTTTAAAGAGTTTAATTTTTATTTTTAACAGACATTTCAGTATATTCACATCCCTCTCACATTTGCTGAAAGTGATATAGGGAACAAAGAAGGAAAACGATATTTATTTTGCACCTCCTGTAAGGTGGCATGAGCGAGATCCTTCCACAATCCTTACAACAGACACTATCATCTCCATTTTGCAAGTCAAGAAAGTAAGACTCAGAGAGGTCAAGTAACCTGCTTTAGGTCACAAGGGCTAAGAATTGAGACTGTCTGTTTGCCTAAATCCACAGTTCATTTTTTTTCACTGCTCAAATGGCTTCTCCCAATATTATTTTCTTTCTTATGGATAAGGAAACCTCAAAAAGTATAGGTAGCTTCTCAGAAACTGTGATTAAAAACTGGCTTGGTAGCCAGTGAGAGCATCAAAGAGTGTGAGCTGGGGGGTCCTCCACATGCCTCCATTGAACTGGTTAGGAAGCAGAAGCCCAAAGTGTTTAGTGTTGTGTCCAGGGTCACAGAGCTAGAACCAAGTCAGTTTTCTTTTTTCTTTTTTTAAACTTTTTATTGGTGTAGAGTTGATTTACAATGTTGTGTGAGTTTCAGGTGTGCAGCAAAGTGAATCAGTTATACGTATACATATCAAGTTGTTTTTCTTGAGTTTGTTTCATGGCTTATCGCATTGCTGCCACATGTTCTGGATTTCCTGGAATAGTCTTTGAATGTTTTGCCTGCCAGAAACCAGTGATTCCCAAAAGCCACTGACCGGTCCTAGAGACTCCAGCAGTGGGCATCGCAACATCATCCCTCATACTGCTTCTAAAAATGACATAAAACTTGAGCCTGGTCTTTTGTTTGGAACACTTGATCCCTTTGGATGAGCCACAGTAATTGTTCATTAACTACTTGAGGTTGCCTGCAAATCCAGGTACCTTTCTTGCTTGTTATCAGCAAAGCCATAAACGTTTTTGAAAAATAAGAGGAAATCCTCATTGGCCTTTTTTTGGAGAGGGATACAAATACTGCTGCTGAGAGATGTTGGTTAATGAAAATAGGGACCAGGTTTGAATTTGGGAGCCCTTGGCCCTGGATGGTTTACAATGAGGATTTCCTGAAGTGGTACAGAATACTGGGTTTTCAGTGTTCACTGCCACTGACAAAAATCTAATATTCCTCCATTCTGCAATTTCTCAGTGCCTGGTGGATGCTAGGCTCAGTTCTGGGCACTGAAGGTTGCGAGCAGTGAGGCCCTGCCTCCTGCAGCTGTCTCTGCTGTGCATCTCTGAGTGCTCAGGTTGCATCTGACTGGCAGCCTGAATTTGTGGAGGCTAGAGTCAGTGACTTTGTGTTTTATGGAATATTTAAAGGACAGTAACCCATTTCCCAACCCCAGCTGACCCCATCATGCTCTGCTGTCTGTGCTCCAAACAGCCTGTCTTCAAGCTGCTAGAACAAAAATACCATAGACTGGGTGGCTTAAATAACAAACATTTCTCACAGTTCTGCAGGCTGGTCAAGATCAAGGTGCCAGCAGATTTGGTGCCTAGTGTGGGCCTACTTCCTGTTTCACAGAGGGCCATATTCTTGCTCTGTCCGGAAATAATGAAGAGAAAGCTCTGGGCTCTTCATCCCCTTATAAGGGTGCCAATCCCACCATGGGGTCTCCACCCCTGTGACCTCATCCAAACCTAATTACCTCTCAAAGGCCCCATCTCCAAATACCATCACATTGGGGATTGGATGTCAACATATGAATTTGGGAGAGGACACAAACATTCAGTCCATGTGTACCCACCTTTCTGCACAGATCATGGCCCTGTGCTTGTCACATTAAGGATTAAGTCAGCTATCTTGAGTGTTCTCAAGTCCCTGTTATTCAGGCCTCTGCCACTTACAGAGCCAGCCTTTCCTCCCCACCACCTCCACCTCCATGGAGCCAACCTAGGGAAGACCTCTCGGGCCCCAGCTTCACCAGGAAAGAAACCAGGGAAGTATGGCTGAAACCAGGCTGCTGGCCAAGTCCTGTCTGGTGGACCAGTCTTTAGTAGGGGATTAAATCCTTAGTGTGGACCATGGGTTTCCAAATAGGATACAGCTGTGATCAGTGCCTGACGATAAAGGTCAAGAGAGAGTGTGATGGCCATGACAAGAGCCAGTGAGGTAGGGGAGTCACCTGGGGTGGGGTGGGGGTGTCGGCTCCTAGCAAATATCCTGGTCTTCAGCTTCCCGAGTCTCCTGCCCTACCCATCTCCTTGTGGTCATCGTGAGCCTGGTGTCCACATACCTGTGTGTACACGTGGCCAGTGCCTGCAGGTGGACAAATGGCTGATCTCATGGTTAAGATGTTGCCCACTAGGGAGCACTGGAGGATGCTACATCTGCGATGTCTGGCAGCAGTTGGCAGATAGACAAACAGGCCTCCTATAAGGCAGTAGCTCCATGGAAATGATTAATCTTTTCCAGAAGACTGTCCAAGTTCTTTCCTATTTCAATGAATTAATGTTTTGAAAAGGAAATTCACGTGGTTCAAAATTTAAGGTGACAAAAGGCTGTTCAGCCAGACTCTCACCCTGTTCCCCCAAACCACGGAGCACCCACCCCCATCCCTGGAAGCAACAAGTGTTTCCAATTTAAAAGATTAAGAAACAAAGCCCCTGGATTTTTATTACTGAAACTGAGTGTACTTTCCTCAAAGAGTTCTGTTCCATTTGACCTTGGTTGACAGCCCACTACAATCCTGCCATCCTCTGTAGAGGGAGAGGCCTCCCAGACCACCCCATCCTTGCTCTGCCTCTCCATTTTCCATGGCACTCTGATGTCCTGTGTGTTTGAGTTGTAGTTTTTATCTCCCCCACTAGGACGTACGCCCCTCAAAGGCAGGGATTTGTCTCTCCTGTTCAGTGCTGTGTCCCAGCTGCTATGACCAGTGCCTGGTATGTACTTCTCAATAAATAACTATTGAATGAGTGAATACTTGAGACAAATGGTAACTCATTCTAACAGCAACTTGTAGCTTATGCTCTCCAGGGCCCCGTGCTCAGTCAGCATTTGGGGAAAGAACCTGGATAATGGCATTGGGAACAGCCTATAGAGAGGGACCAGGTGATGGCCTGTGGAGGATGAGGGAGAGGAGAAAGGCAAAGTTGATGACAGTGGAGCCCACATGACCAGAGGACCAGCGAGGGAGAAAGACCAGAGTTTGGATGTGGACATGTGACACTGGCGTTGCCTGAGAGTATCTGGGGCAGATGTCCACCAGCCAGCTGGGAACCTGGGAGTGGGCAGAGAGGAAATGAACGTCCAGCCCAGAGAGATGGTGGTTGAAGCCATGTGGGCGAGCGATGTGGCCAAGAGGACTCAGCCTGTGGGCAGAGAAAGGGAGATGAGAGTCTAGACAGAGGAGCAACTTTAAGTCGATGGAGGACTTTGAGTGGGAAGGGCCCCTGCTGAGAGGCCAAGGGGTGGGACTTAGAAGAGATGACCTTTCTTGGTCTTGCCACTGCCCCTCCACCCCAAGCCCTCTAAGTGAGGCAGCGAAATGAGGGAACTTGGAAGGGGTGGCTCTAGCCTAGTGGTGGGGTGGGTCTCACCCACAAGGTGGTTGTATAAGAGTGTGCGTCACAAGCTAGCTCTGTGACGTACAGAGCCTTCGGAAGGTCAGTGACCACATCCATAAAAGGGTACCAATAACTCCTGCCTTAGGGGGCTGTTTGAGGGTTAACTGAGAATTGATGAAGACCACAAAGGACTCCATAAACACTGGCTGCTGTCATCATTGGGATTTTTGCAGAGGAAATGGGAGCTGAAGTAGATGCAATTAGCTGGGAGAGGTTTGGTGGTGCTGGGAAGGAGAGATGGATGTCTGCGGTGCTCAAGTCCTGGCAGAAGACCTCAAAGGTGGGGCTGCAGAGGGATGATGGGGACAGTGGATACTGGCCTGGCCCCACCAGTGGCCCATATCTATAGGCCGCTGGTGGATAAAGCTGTAGGGGAAGTGGTGGAATCTCTGGACAGTGAAGCTTCCCTTACAGTGAGGAGGTTGAAGACATAGAAGAGCGAGCTTGGGATTGGTAGGACCGGAAGGGTGGGGGACAGAGCCTGGAATTCCCTTCCCCCAGAGTCAGGGGGAAACGGAGAAGTCCCAAAGACATAGTGGGAGGAGTCAGCATTTGGCCAGGACGGGGGTGAGGGCCTCTGGCCAAGCAGGCCTGGCCGAGGGTTGGGTTCCTATAGGGACTCCACGCTTCCTGTGAGAAATGGGATCTTTAGGCTTTCTCAAGAGCAAACCTTACATTTTTTTCCAGCTCTGATATCAGCCTGGCCTGAGAGTGCTTGGGTATAGGGGTGCCCTCCCCTCCCACCTAGGATTGGACCACACTTTCAAGAGGGCAGGTTGGGGGTTATTTTCTGTATTGGTGATGATGAATGCCCTTTACAAACCCATGGGATAAAGGCACAGCTGAAATGACAGAAAGGAGGTACAGGTAAATATTCATTTATTATTTTAAGAGTTCAGCTATTGAACATGTTACAAAAGAGGTTCAGTCAAAAAGCCCAAAGCCCATGTCATCATCAGACTCCTCAGACTCTTCTTTCTTCACTGCCACTGTCTTCTCAGCTGGGGCAGCAGTGGTGGAGGTGGCAGGACCTCCTGCTGGTGCCACCCCAGCTGACAGGCAGGCCCACCAGCCCCTTCCTTGCAGATGAGGCACCCGATGTCGACATTGGCCAGAGCCTTTGCAAACAATCCTGGCCAGAAAAGGTCAGCATTTACAGCAGCTGTTTAATGAGGGCATTGATCCTCCGTGACCATCACCTCATAGTTGTGCAGGATGAGGGCCGAGTAGATGCAGGTGAGCTCCGAGATGGAGGCCATGGTACAAGCGAATGCGAGGCGGGCGTGGTGCTAGTCGCCGGATGAAGTGAGGGCCTCACCCCAGTGCGACCCAAGCTTCCTCAGAGGGACTGAGCACCTTAGCGGCAGCTGAGGAGAGGGAGCCAGGTGAATTTTTCAAAGACTGGGATCCACTGACTCCCCAGGCTCAGGTGATATTCAAAATACTTACCAACAGGCCTGTCTCAGGCACCGACAAGTGGAGGTACCAGATGGGCGCTTGGGGGTGTTACTGGTGGTCCATGATGCTTCTGCCACTAGGCCCTACCTCTCCTGTGGTAACAGAGAGGAGAACCCAGGAGGTTGTCACACCTGCAGCTGCTGCAGTTAGCTCCTCTGCTGGCCTGCGTGGGGCCCTGTTGATGGCAACTGTGGCTTGGTGAGTCAGTGTGCCCCTTCCCGCTGGGGCCCTGAGGTGGGAGGGGCAAGGAGCCTCCTCGTACCCCACCCCTAGACCCTTCCAAGCTGCAAGTGAAACTGGAGGCCAAGAGACACAAGCCCAGGGCACGCCCACCGCAGAAGATCACCGTCTTTGCCCTGGGCAGCCTGGCACTGAAGCTTTCCTCCAGCCTCCCAGTTCTGAGTCCTTGGCACTGGGCACCGTTCCCTTGACCCCTCTCCAAGCCTCCCAGTGGCTCCCCAGCTGGCCGCAGGCTACACGAATCTTACTCTGGCTGGCAGGCCTGAGGTCGCTGCATGCCAAAGATGGCAATATGCACAGCCTGGAAGGTAATCCTTTCTTGCTAGGAAAGTGCTTATCTAACTGAGGCAAGCTAGGATTTGAACTGCTAATTGCTAAGCCAGCTTTTCTGGAACTTCTTTTGTGTGTCTGGGAGGTACAGCTGGTCCATGAGGAGGTGGCTCCCATTCAGATGCTGGACTGTGCACTCTGGGGTGTTTTCTGCTGATATTCCTTCTCGTTTTTTGCTGAGTTTCCCAGCCTCTACCTGCCTCTTCTCCACCAACTGGGGCCTACCTGGGCCCTATGAAGTGCCAACCAACCCACCAGCTGTTTATTGTGCACGATGATGTTACAAGATTGGAAGGAAATCCCTGGATCCAAGGTCTGTGCCAAACAGGCAAGTGATACAGTGATGCTACCTGGCATCGTGCTGTGCCTGGCACAGGTTGGTGGCCCGCAGTGGGCCATCCTTTCAGGCCTCTCCCTGAGCCGCAGTGCTCAGGGTTACAACCCTTTCCTATCAGGTCACCCACTCCCAGCTCCAGCCCAGACCTGATGAGCTGCTCTTGGCTCCTGTGGCCCCAGAAAGGCCTCAGACTCCAGGCTGTGCCAGGCCCTGGCCCTGGCCAACCCCTCTGCCTGTCTTCAGGTCTTTCTCACTCGCTCACTTCAGGAGAGTCTCTGCACAAATGTTGCTGTCAGAGGACTTCCCTGCCCTTTCCTGTTTCTCATGGCACTTATCACCTGACGTCATAGTGTTTGTGATGTCAAATTCTATTCTTTTCACTATTTTTTGCTGCTATTTTGCTGTGCCTAGCACGGTGCCTGACCCACTTTAGCTGTCAGTTAAATAAGTGACTGTTCATGAATGAATGAATGAACACTTCTGCTGTTCCCCTGTCAACATGCATGGAGCTCCACACCTACTCCAGGCTTGAGGGCAGGAAGCTCTGTGGGGTGGGAGTCATGGGGCCTGGCTTCTCAATTCACTGCGTGAGCTTGAGTGAGTCGTTTAGCTGCCTACTTCCAGTTGTAGGAATAGTGTATGAGAACGCACTTATCATAGAGACATAAAGCCCTGAATGGGATATAAACTTGGTTTGAATCCCGGCTCCACCACCTGCTAGCTGTGTGGCCTTGGGCAACATACCTAACCTCTCTGTGCTTCTGTTTCCTCATCTGTGAAATGGGAGTAAAACAGCTTCCTTGAATCAGTCAAGGTTCTTGGTTGCAAACAATAGCACCAACCCAGAAGCTTACTAAAGGGCTATAGGGAAGCTCTCACAGGCTCAACGGAAAGGTGGAAAGCCCAAAACAAAGCTGTCCAGGACACAAGGAAAAATATTCTCTGAAGCATGCCACCAGCACTGCCAACACTGGACCCCAGGGCCACAGACCCTGCTGGCCTTCCCTGAATAGACCGACTCCTAGGCAGTGCCTCTGATTTGTGAAACTCAGATCCAGGGGTCAGGGCAGCAAGTAGAGGAGGCTGGCCCCAGCATCACACAGTGAGGAGCTTGCCAAGCAGGGAAGAGACGCCTGTCCACCACATCACATGCAGAGGGTTGTCCTGAGGATTAGAGTTAATCCAGAACCTCGAACACAGCTAGTGGGAAACCTGGTGGAATCTGCTGGATTTAGAACACGCTTATCCTATGACTCAGTGATGTCAAACTAGTGTGCGTGTCTGGAAGACGGGGACAAAAATGTTAACAGCACTCTGTGTAATCACCAAAAACTGGGAACAGCCAGATGCCCATCGAGAATGGAACACATGAATAAATAAGTACCCTGGACTACTACACAGCCACAAGAAAGAGCAAACTACAACTATATGTAACAATGTGGATAAATCTAAAACACAACACCAGGCATAAGAAGCCAGGCAGAAAACCATGTAGGTTGTATGGTTTCATTTATTTGCACTTCAAACACAGGCAAAGTGAATGCATGATTTTAGAAGCTGGGATAGTGGGTGTCCTAGAACGACAAGAGAAGAAGGGGCAGGAGTGGGGCTCCTTGTGCTGAGAAAGCTCACTTTCTTGATCTGGGTGCTGGTTTCACAGTGTGTTCACTTTGTGAACCTTCATTGAGTTCTTCATTTATGATTTTGTATTTTTCTCTAGGCTTGTTATACTTCAATTAAAAAATCACATACGGGGTTTCCCTGGTGGCGCAGTGGTTGAGAGTCCGCCTGCCGATGCAGGGGACACGGGTTCGTGCTCCGGTCCGGGAAGATCCCACATGCCACGGAGCGGCAAGGCCCGTGAGCCATGGCCGCTGAGCCTGCGCGTCCGGAGCCTGTGCTCCGCAACGGGAGAGGCCACAACAGTGAGAGGCCCGCATACCGCAAAAATAATAATAATAATAATATGGGTTTAAGAAAAAAAGAAAGAAAGAAAGAATTTGTCTCTGGGAAGCACTGGGGATAGTGCCTATGGTATGAGATGAATAAATGTTAGGTCATTGTTGTTACCATCGTCCTTGTCACTGGTTGGTCTCTCTCCCACCCCACACACCCCATCCTCACACACACTGTCCTCCCAGGCTGGAAGAGACCCCTGTGTTCTCAACCCTCAAATGCATTCAGTAGGCAGAGCTGGTGCTGCAAGCACAGGGGTTCTGAGCTCATTTGTGAGTGGTGGGGAAAACCTCCTGGCTCAGCACAACCCATTCACTCCTCAAGGAATTAGCCACTTCCTGCAGAGGCTGGGAGGCCAGAGGGAGTGAGAACTGGGCAAACAAAGGGCCTGCAAGTAGCTGAGGACAGGAGTGGAGACAGATCAGGGAGGTGATGGGGAGCTGGGGCCTCGGAGGCAGGGAATGTGTTGGAGCCCATCCTGAGGACAGTAGGAAGCCAGGGTAGGAGTAGTCTGTGTGTGCCTGTGTTGGGCATAGGAGAGGTGTATGTGTCCAGTTTGGCTGTGGCTTTAGTGAGGAGAATGGATGAAAAGGGAGCAAAAAACATTCCAGGAGTCCAGTTAGGAAGCCTTTGGTGGTGACCAGGTCAGGGTGAGACCATGGAGGTGGAGAGAATTGGAGGATTCATGGGGCATTCTAGGATTAGAACTGATAGGACTTGGGGATCGTCATCCAGCGTAGAGAGAAGCATGGGGATGGGCGAGGCAGGCGATGACCAGGGGCTTGAGTAGCCCCACAGATGATAGGTCTTGCTCTATCTGGCACCATGGAGGAGCTGGATTTGGGGTGAGTGTAAGTTAGATTTGGGGAGCAGAGTCAGAAGAGACTGAGACGCAGGGGGCAATGCCTGTGGAGGGTGGGCTTGTGGGAGGGAAGGGAAGCTGTGTGCATAGAGAACCCCTGGCTTACAGGGACACTGCCCAGTTTAGGCAGCCAGCTCAGAGGAGAGGCCCAGATTAGGAGAGTGTGGGCCATGGAATCAGGGTTTCTGGGGCTCAGTGAGAAGGGGGGGAAGGGCTGACAGGGGGATGGGATGGGTGCACAGAGTGAGCCGGGGCCAAGGATGACAGAGATGTGGGGCCTGGTGGGCTTAGCTAGTCTCTAAATTTCCAAATTAATGAGGTGGGCACTGGTGAATGGGAGGACCCTGACCCTTGAGGAGAGCACCCAGCCCAGGGTGGTGGTGCATCAGGGGACATCAGGCTAGATCGCGTGTGTGGAGCCTCTGCATGGTCTCCAGCTAGAACAATATCAATGGTAATAGTGAAAGTGGCTCTGGTAGACATTATTACTGTTCAAAGTATCTATTGCCTCTCCCTGGGGGAGCATGACACTTCCCATAATTTGACATCAGGCTTGGCTACCTGACTTGCTTTGGTCAATAACCTGAGCATAAGTGAGGTGTGCCACTTCTAAAAAGAAACTTCAGGAGTCATGGTGCTGCCACGTTCATTCTTATCTCTGCCAGGAGACCTGCAGTGTCCCAGATAAAGGCTGCTCCTTCAACCTGGGTCTTGGAGTGGAGCTGGCTTAGTGCAGAGCGGCAACCAACCCATGACGGACATGTAATGTGAGTCAGAAATAAACCTTGTTGTAAGATGCTAAAATCTGGGGGCTGTTTGTTGCTGCAGTATAACATAGCCTCAGCTGACTGCTACAGCAGCTCGTGGATTTGGAGTGTATACTCTGCACCAGGCACAAATGATTCCATTTTTATAAAATTCTAGAAAACATAAACTTATCTATAGTGACAAAAAGCAGATCAGTGGCTGCCTGGGAACCGGCTGGGAAAGAGGGGGGCAAGAGGGAGGGATTACAAAGGGCATGAGAAAAGTTTTGAGGTGACAGATATGTTCACTATCTTAAGTGTGGAGATGGTTACGTGACTGTATATACATGTCAGATCTTACAGACTTTAAATATGTACAGTTTATTGTATGTCAAGTATACCTCAATAAACTGTTTTTATAGAAAACTCAACTCTGTTGGACTAGAATTCTAATAAAATTCTTATCCTTATTTTACAGGTGAGGAAAATGAACCTCTTTGGGATTAAATTACTTGCTGAGGGTCACTCAGCTCTTAAAGGCTGGATCCAGAATCTGAACCAGGTGTGCCTGAATTCAAAACCTGTACCTTTTAACCCTAAAGGAGTTTGAGTGGCAGGCCAAGGGTCCAGGGGTGAGAGCCCCCAGGCATGAATATGGGCTACATATGGAACCCCAGAGACAGCCCCAGCTTAAATACAGTGTTCCCCAAGAGTCACCTTGTGGGGGGAGAGGAGGTGGGCAGATGCCAGGCCCCACAGTTTTCAGAGCAGCCCCATGTCTCCTGGAAGAGTAGGCACAGCATGGCAGCAGTGGGGTTCTGGAGCCAGCTGGTACCCACATGGGAGAGCCGGCTGTTAAAATTTCAGGAATTTCACGAATCAGTTGTTAAACATAGCCGTTATTAAAAATTAAATCATATATGCTTACAATTAAACAAAATATGTGAAAAACAAAGATTATAATACTCAAAACTCATGGCCTCCTAATTATGTTCCCACTCTGGCTGGTGTTTATGCTCTTATGGTTCTGCACACCATTGTGTCTATTAGGGGGAGATGGTCTCTTCCCAGCTCTGCCTCCTGTGATAGCTTGAATTTGGACTGGTGGGATTATTTACCCCATGGACATGGGAAAAATGCTAAATCAGTGCTAACCCCTCAAGCCCACCCCCTGCGGATTGTTAAACATTTAATCATCACATCACTGAGCCCTAGGGTCTTGGACAGGAGGCTCAGGTCTGGGGCTGAAGGGAGAGGCAAGTACAGACAGAGGCTGGAGGCCCCGGGGCCGCCTATAATGGCGGTGATGAAATGGCTAGCCTGATTCGACCCTAGCTGCCTGACAAGTTTTTTGTGAATTCCCTCCCTTAATCCTCACCACAACCCTGAGAGGTAAAATGCTATTACTACCTGCAGATGAGGAAGCCGAGAAGATATAATACTTGCCCAGAGTTGCTCAGCTAGTAAGTGTCACAGGCAGGATTACAAAGCCTGACCCTTAACTGCTACTGTCCACACACCCTCTGCCCCCTGAAAGTAGCAGTGTTGGACTCAGGGTCTGGTCCCACCTTTTCCTGAAACCTCCAGCCAGGCACAGGCTCCAGGTCCCTAGGAGCCTGGAGTAGGCTTCAGTGACCACTGGGCCCATGGCCCCAGTTCTCCTGTGGGCAGCCTGTCTTGGGGGCCACGTTTTGTGCAGAACTGAGTACCAGAGAGAGGACTGACCCGTTTCCCACGACCGAGGCCAAGGGCAGGCTGACCCCTTTCCAGAACAGTTTGCGCCTCTCAGGGGCCCTGGAGCACTAGGGGACAAGCTGGGCTGGTAGAAGCCCTGAAGCCTCCTGAGGGCTCTGAAGAGGAGAAATTCCAGAATGCTGCAGCCTGAGGGGCCTCTCAGATCCTCCTCTCAGATCTTCCTGTTCATATGTGAGGAAAGTGAAGGCTTGGGAGTGCAAATGTCCCTGAGACTGAGACGGGGCTGACTGTCCAGAGTCGAGTTTCAGAGAAGAGAGTCTTGGAAAAGGTCTCAGGCTGCCAGAGCAAGAGGAGGAAGCCCTGGGAGGCCAGAAGGTTGGAGCAGGTCTCCCAGGTGCCATGAAGGCAGTGCCCCGAGGGCTGGTGGGAAGGATGCCTGTGATTTTCTTTCCGATGCTGGAGGTGAGGGAGGCTGCAGTGCAGGGTTGGGGGTGACAGGTGGGTGTGCTTCAGGTGAGCCACATGGGGAGTGGACCAAGGCTGGCCTGGAAGAGACTGGGGGAGCTGAGGAGGGCCCCAGGGCCCTGCTGAGTGTAGTGGGTTGAATGGTGTCCCCTAAAAAGACATGTCCAAGTTCTAATCTCTGGAACCTGTGAATGTGACCTTATTTGGAAAAATGGTGTTTGATGTGATTAAGTTAGGGATCTGGAGATGAGAACATCTTGGATTATTCAGGTGAGCCCTAAATCCAATGACAAGTGTCCTTATAGGAGATACACAGAGATGAAGGCCACGTGACTCCAGGCAGAGACTGGAGTGATGCAGCCACAAGCCAAGGACCACCTGGAGCCACCAGAGGCTGGAAAAGCCACTGAACCATCCTCCCCAGCACCTTTGGAGGGAGTATGGCCCTACTGACACTGTGATTTCAGACTGGTGACTCTCCATACCAGTGTGAGAATACGTTTCTGTTGTTTTTGACCACCCAGTTTGTGGAAGCCCTAGGAAACCCATCGGTGGGGGTGAAACCGGGCATGTTACAGAGATTCCTCCACTGCATGGGGCAGTGCCAGGCGGGAAAGGAGGCTCACAGACTGGCAGGTGGAGTGTGGTGGGCTCAGGCTGGGTGGGCAGAAGGAAGGCCTGCAGAGGGGGACGGATGGGTGGGAGGTGGGGAGAAGCTTGGAGCTCTCAGGGGGATGGGAGAGCCAGGGTCCAGGAGGGGGGTCAGGAAAAGGGCACTTTCAGGAGATGGCAGGTCCTGGGAAGAGACGCGGGAGGGGTGGCCGAGAAGGCAGATGGGGAAACCCCCAGAGCTGAGACTTTCTAGACAAAGAGGCTGACATGCCCAGGGAGAGGCATGCCCAGAGGAGGCATGGGCTATGCCAAGTGGGTCAAAGACGAGCACTGCACCGATATCATCCACGAAGGAATCATTACTGAGGGCTCCTGTGGGCCGTCCGTTGGGAAACGCCGTGCACAGCTTTTCTCGTGTAACTCTCACAACAGTTCGAGGAGGGCTTGTTCCCATTTTACAGGCGAGGAAGGCGAAGGCGAGGGGTAAGGTAGTTGCCCAGCTTGTAAGTGTCAGACCCTGACTGGAAGCCACGTGTCTGCCTGCAAAGCTGGCCTCCTGAGCATCCTGCTCTGCCCTCGGGAGGCTCTGGGGGCAGCCTGTGGCCAGTGCGTGGTTGACTGGGGTGTGGAGCCAGCACTAGGATGGGAGCCAGCCCAGGGGAGCGGCGCTCACCCTGCCTTCTTGCCCCGCCTGGCCTGTCCCTCCCTCTCACCCTGCCTCAGGGACCGCTGTCCCTCCCGCTAGGCTCCCAGTCCATTCTGTCCCTTCCATGCCTGGGACCCCGCTGGGCTCAACTTCGCATCAACAACAGGCTCTTTCCCACTTCCGGCCTTGCCAAGAGAGTCAGCTCTAAAACTGCTCTTTGTCCTTTTTCTTTTTTTTTCAAAAAATGTGTTTTTGATCAATTTTATAATAAAACCCAAACTGAATTCTTGAAAACAACAGCAATGAGAAATAAAAAAAGAAAAAACTCTCAGCTCCAGGAAGTGCTGACTCCAGCACCATCCTCTCTAGCCCAAGCTGCAGCACTGGTTCCCTTCCCTCTCTCCCCCAAAACCCTACCTCCACCCACCCATGCACAATTCCTGGTACCAAGCCTCCTAAATATCCCTTAGCCCCTTTGTCTCTGCCTGCTGCTGAGATCCTTCACCTCTGGAGAGGCTCTACGCCTCCCATCTGCTCTTCCAGCCTCCAGTCTGATTCCCCTCCATGCTGGTCCCCTCTGTGCATGCTCTCCCCAGAGGCTCACTCTGAAAGACAAATCTGACCCCATCAGTGTCCTTTACTCAGAGTTCATAGAGTCTTAACTCCTTACCACGGCATTCAAGGCTTCAATGTCCAGTCCCTGCTTGCCCCAGCTTCATACCCCACCAGGCACCTGACCCCCTGCCTTTGCATATGCTGGTCCCTCTCTCTGCTTGGGACACCCTTCTTCCACCTGTCCGTCAGGATAATTCAACTCAATCCTCAAGACTCAACCCAATTAGTTCCCTCTTTTGATAGCCCTCTCCTGCCCTCCCCAGGCAACAGAGTGGCCTTCTTCCCCACTGTCATGACAACTGGGTGGAACCTGGTTCATTCATTCATCTGATATGTGTCCATTCCCATGCTAGGCACTGGGACAGAGCAGAAAACAGTACCGGCCCAGCCTCTGCCCCGGTGGACATTACTATCCCTGCTGCTGTTGCCCAGGTAGACCGTGAGTCCCCCAGGACAGGTGCCACCTGCCTGCACAGAGATGAGCTTGGTGCCCACAGACAGTGTGTGCTCCTTAAATGTTTGTTGACTGAATGACCAACCGGATGAGTGAGTGAATAACCTTAACCCCTTCCAGCTCCCCCTTCCCCAAAGCTTTTCTATCTCCTTTTCTTTTTAAAGTAGTATTTTAATGGTTTTGGTGGTGGTTGCTCCAAAAATAGTACAGATGTATGTTTGTTCTAACAATTCAAAGAATGCACAGGTGTACAAGGAAAAACTGGTAGTCTCTCCCGGCCCTGCTCCCCCCAGCCCCCTGCATCAAGTTGACCTCACTGAAGCCAATGAGGTTAATCATTTGGCAGGTGCATTTCCACCACCCCAACACTCATGACTCTATATAAGTCTACATGCACCAAGAAAGTTCTTATGAAGATGAATAATAGTAAATATATTACTTCGGCTCTTGCTTTTTTAACTTAAAAATATGCTAGGGACATCATTCCAAGGTCATATAAATAGAATTAACTTGATCTCTCCAACTGCTGTGTAATGTTCCCTGTGGATGTTTAATACTTTGTTTAAATGGTACTCTATGGACACTTTGGCCTTTTTTTTTTTTTTTCTGTAACAAGGAATGCTGCAATAAGCCTCCTTCTACACATCTTTGAGTTCTGGTTGGGTTTCTCCAGGGTTTAGGATAAAGCCCCCAAAGCAGTCACTGGGTCAAAGGGGATATGCATGTGAATTTTTAATAGGTCTTGCCATTTTACTTTCTCAAACAGTCGGAGCAATTCACAAGACTCCAGGAGTGTATGAAAACGTGAGTTCCCCATACCCTGGCCAATTCTAGATGTTATCAATAGTCTAAACCTTTGCCTGTATCATGGGCAAAAAATGACATCTCATTGTTTTGAAATTGCATTTCCTGAATACAGCTAAGGTGGAACATCTCTTCATGCAATGGTTGGCCTTTTTTTTTTTTTTTCCGGTACACGGGCCTCTCACTGCCGCGGCCTCTCTCGTTGCGGAGCACAGGCTCCGGACGCGCAGGCTCAGCGGCCATGGCTCACGGGCCCAGCTGCTCCGCAGCATATGGGATCTTCCCAGACCGGGGCACGAACCCATGTCCCCTGTCGGCAGGCGGACTCTCAACCACTGCGCCACCAGGGAAGCCCTGACTGGCCTTTTCTATTTCCTCTTCTGTGAGTTTTTGCCAGTTTTCAATTAAAAAATCACCTTGTAGGAACTTTTTAAACATTATCGATATTAATTCTTTGTTGTATGTGTTGCAAATATTATAATCCCATGTAATAATCGTCTTTTGCCATACAGCAGTTTATATATGCTTAAATGATTTTTAACTCCTTATTACAGGAATTTGAAAACATACTCAAAATTAATGAGAACGATATAAGGAACTCCCAGTGTACCTACCTCTGAGCTCCAACAGTGATCAAGATAAGGCTAATTTTCCCCCCAGTATGAAGTTTTCCTATGGACGTTGCTTGTGGTGGTTTGTTTTGCAGAAAAAAAAATTTTTTTTGTAGTCAAATTTATCAGTCTTTTCTTTTGAGGCTTCAGGTTTTGCATAATATTTATAAAGGACTTCCCCACTCTGGGATTTAAAAAAAAATTCTCCCATGGTTTCATTCAGTAGTTATAAAACATGATTTGTTTTTCATGGTGGGATAGTATTTCATTATATGGGAAGACCATAATTTACTCAAGCAATCACCTATAGCTGCATATTTGGGCTATTTCTGATTTTTCCTGAATTATAAATAATACAAGGCAGTAAAAGCCTTGTCCATGAATATTCTAGTTCATCAGGCTAAATTCCTGAAAGTGAACTTCATTTCCATCCCCAAACTGCTCTCCAGAAAGTCGGGCTGCATTTCTCCCACAGTGGCTTGTGTATTACTATCAAAATGCCCTCAGAGCCTAAAGCAGAAAGGCAGGGACCCAGAATGGAAGATTCTCTCCTGGCCTGATTGAGCCTTTCTTTGACTTGTCAGCCATAGAGAGGATTATGTCAAATATGCTAGAGGAGGGGACCAGGCAGCATGAGACTGGAGGCCCAGAGTAGCTGCTAGGGTATCACTCAGAGCCAACTTTTACTTTACATACAATTCTATACTCCAGTAAACTTGTGACCTGTCTTTTCAGAGCACAGGAACAAATGAGAAAGGGGAAGCAAGGCTGCTACTAAGAGCACCCTAGCCCACTTGTGCTGTTTCTAAAGGAAGAGAAAGTGCATGTCAGTCAAAAAGCAACCACTTTGGACCATGGTGATGCAGTGCTAAACTGTCCCACAGATCCCAGTAATGGATGCGGGAGAGTCAATTAGACTGGGTGATCTCGAAATTTGCTTCTAAACCTGAGATTCTGGAAGGTATCTTGAACTTTATGGTAGGCAGACTAACGCCCCCTCCCTGAAGATGCCCTTGTCCTAATCCCTGGATTCTGTGAAGATGCTTTGCTTTGTGGCAAAGAGTAATTAAAATTGCTATCAGCTAACCTTAAAATAGGGAGATTATCTTGGATTATCAGGGTGGACACAATGTAATCACAAGGATCCTTAAAAGCAGATGCAGCAGGCCAAAGAAGAGTTAATGTCAGAGTGATACAATGTCAGAAAGACTGGATAGGCCACTGCTGGCTTTGAAAATGGTAGGGGACCACAAGCCAAGGAATGTGGGCAGCCAGAAAAGGCAAAGAAATGGATGTTCTGTAGAGCCTCTAGAAGGAAGCCCTGTGGACACCCTTGAATATAGCCTAGTGAGATCCATCTTGGACCTGACTTACAACACTGTAAGATAATAAGCGCGTTGTTTTAAGTTTGTGTTAATTTGTTACAGCAGCCATAGGAAGGGAATACAAATATCATCTGGTACTGCCCAGTAAAAAAGATACCCAGAGAAGAGGAGTGCCCTGCCCCTGGCTGCACAGCCTCTGGAAGCAACATACTCCTGGCTCTGGTCTTTTTTTTTTTTTTTTTTTTTTGCTAGGTCCTGCTGCTTCTCTGCCTTCTTAATGATGAGCCCCAGGTATCACAAAAGTTAAATTCTGTGCTGCCGACATTCAATTATCGGGAACAGCCATCTCCGGGGGATGCCCAGTTTATTTTTTTGAATGAGTGGGGCTCCCCCCACCCCCCGCGCCCCAACTCGAAGGGCGAGGCTTTGTGTTCCTCCCCCAAGGGCAGATGCTGTCCAGATGGGGGGGCGGGGCCCTGGGGCTCCGGCCACAGCGGGGCTGGGGGGCGTAGTGGGGTGGGGTGTGGAAGCGGGAGACCTGGAACCAAAGAGCAATTCCAGGGCCTGCGGGCCGGCCGTTGTTGGACCGGCTCCCTATCAGGGGTGCTCCTGGGAGGCTGCGGGCAGGCCGGGGAGGAGTCCGGGCGGAGCTGTGGGGGGGCAGAGGTTAACCCGGGAGTAGTGGTCGGGTCAGATTACTTCCCTTTACAAAGAAGGGGAAAGGAGGAGTCAGGTCCTAGTGGGCAGTGGCCGTGGCTGGTCCGGCTCGTCGTTCGGGAGAGGAGGCTCCGAGCAGGTCAGTGTCGGGCGCCCTGGCGGCCACAGGCAAGTGGAGCGCGGTGGAGAGGGTCTGCGGGGCGCGGAGGGGCTGCGGGGCAGCTGCGGGGCGGCAGCCACAGTGAGGAAGGGACATCGACGCAAGCGCGCGCAGAGACCCCGACGTCCCTGCCGACGCCCCCTTCTCAGACCGGTACACTGAGGTCCAAGGAGAGCGAAGAATTCTTTTGGCTGAGATCCCGCTATGATCTCGCGGCCGAGTTGGCTCCGCAGCGGGCCTATCAGCCGGGCAGGGGGCCGTCCACCTGGGGAGGTGGTCCCCAGGGCGGGGAGGGCAGCTGCCGGCGCCTCTGGGGGAGGGCAGATGGAGAGACCCCGCTGGTGCAGCGGACTCTACCCCGCTGTGGTCTGAGGCAGGGTGGTGTGGGGACAGAGGTGCGAGCGTGGTGACTGTGAGGCACCGCAGCTCAGACTCGTAGTGGGTGGGGCGGAGCCAAAAATGAACGGAATCCCGGCCAGCCTTTGGGGTCTATACAGCCCCCAGAGGAGGAGCGGGGGGGGGGGGTCCAGGGTCAAGGCCGCAGTAGGAGTCCCCCTTAGCTAACCTTGGACGTTTTGCCTCCGTCCAAAGCCCTCCCCCCGACCGCTTAAAGGGAATTCCCGCTGAACAAGCGTCGTCTCCCTTGCTCCTTACAACCCCATAGTTCGCGGGTTCTCCTGAGGCAGGAACGGAGCGCCCGCTCCAGCACTCCCTGGAAGCCGAGAAGAGCAATGCTCCTACTGCAGCCCGCACTTGCTCTGCGGAGGGGTCCTCCAGATGAGCCAGTGGGGCCCTAACTCTGCACCTCCAAACCCCCAGCAGTGCAGTGGGCACGGGTGCCCCAGTTGGATCATGCCTTGGGTTTTGTAACTTGAATCCGCCTTCTCCCTCCAACCCAGCCCAGGGACTGCACCAACCAGGCAGTGTGGTTGAATTGTCAGAGTACTGTTCTCAGTCAGGCCTAAGGTATGATTGTGGCTTAGTCTCTGAGTCTCTAACTGACCTGGACCTCTCTGGGCCTTGCCTTATTCACCTGTAAAAGCAGAGTCTTGGACTAGATGGGCCCTTCCGTTGGTTGTCTGTGTTTGAGGAGCTGGCTGTAGATATGTGAGGTGGGGGAGGGGAGAAATGAGGGCATGGTCACACGGAAGAGGAAATGGGCCTCCAATCCACCAAAGATCCCTTTTGGACACATTGGGGGCAGGGGAGGTGGGGAAGGCAGGGTGCCTCGCCCCTCTCTGGCAGTGGACTGGCATCCTCCACTAGTCCACCTCCCTAAAAAGCCCTAGAGTAAAGCTAGACTATCAGTGGAAGAAAGCTTACCCCAGAGAGCTGCTCCCACTTCACAGATGGAGAAACAGGCTCAACTGTGTGAGGCAGACCGGCCACCTGCCCTGTGATTCCCCCAGAGCCTTCTAGGGAGTGGGGCATAAGCTCCTTCCCATTTCCACAACCCTTAAGCCAAGTCCTCCAGCCACTTTGCTTCAAGAGTTTTATTGCTAAGCATTCTGAGAAGACAGGTGGGGGGTCCCCACGTGGGAAGGCATCAATCAGGGTATTGGAATGGGGCCTAGTTCCTGGGCCTCTGGCTCTGGTGGAAAATCCAGGACCCCATGCTGGGGGCTATTCGAGAGTCTAGGAGGGATGGCAGGGACAGTAGGCCAGCTGTTCACACTGAGTACCCTGGGTGCCTTCCTTCACACAGGCCAACAGCCGTCACTTCCAGCCTGGGCCCAACCCTGGGTGTCCATCATTGGAGACGCTACAGTGGTTCGGGTGCACCCTTGAAGGCAAGCCAGGGTCCTCCACAGAGACCTGTGTCTGGTAGCACAGTGCTCCCCCTCTGATAAGAAGTTCCACTTCCTAGAACCAGCCCCTGCTCCCAGTCCTGGTCTGGGGGCAGGGAGTTCATGGTCCCTTTGTAGAGCCCCCAAGCTGACTTCCACCAGGTTGCCAGTCTCTCAGCTATTCCTTGCAGCAGCCACTCCTGCCCCATGTCCCTTAGTGTGCCTCTAAAATTCAGAAGAAGGGACACACAGTTCCCCTAAAAGATGATCAGGTCTCTCATCCTGCCCAGATTGGCCTTCCTTAACTTGTTGTCATGTGTTGTTATGCTAAAAGGTGTGTGTCTCCTCCTGTGGTCTTTTAACCCTCCTGGGCACTGCCTAGTAGGAAATGTGGGGAGCTGTATGAGAGGATGCTTTGGGAGGCACATATAGTTAAGCAATAGAACCTGCCACTAACTAGCTGTGTGACCTTGGGCAAGTCACTTAACTTCTCTGTGCCTTGGTTTTCTCAACAGCCAAATGGTGGTGATTATCCTGATGGTGATTATCTGTTCAGTTACACAGATGGGAGTTTCCAGACAGGATCCACAGCCCAGAATGGCCCTTCCGAGGCTGGTGTACTTCCCCAGCTCCAAGAGGGCCCCTTCTGCTCCTTTGCTCCTGAGTGCCCTTGCATTGGGCTCCAAAGGCCAAAACAGGAGCTGACTTCCCATTAGGGCCTTCTGCGGTTCTCACAGGATGGACAATGTCCAAGGCTCCCAGAGGAAGCACCCTGGGGGCTGGCCCAGGCCCAGCCTCACGCAGCTGTGGGTGGAGACCTCAGAAGTCTGGGAGAAGGCCAGGGGCTGGAGGGGCCAGAATGTGCCCTGCACTGGGGCCCCAGCCTCATCCCTGCTCCTAACTCGCTGCTCCTTCAGAGCAGACAGATGGGCTTCAGATTGTTCCATAGCTCCCAGCCTGCACAGCCCTGCAGCTGAGGAGGATAGGGCGGGGAGGTGTTGAGCAGCATGAGCAGCAGCTTACCCCAAGACCCAGCGATCTGTGAGGGAGCTGGGACTGCACAGTTGTTTGCCTGACTGCTGGTCCTGGCTTTCCCCACTACAGCCCCTCCCAGGCTCCTGGCGTTGTCATGTTTGAATTCAAGGCAACTTGTACCCCCATATCTGAGATAAAGCTGACTTTTCCCATTCAATTAATGTCTTCTACACGAGTGGCTATGCCTCAAATATTCTCTAACATGATTGTTGTCAACCTTAATTTTTTTTTTTTTTTAATTTAGAACTTTTGTTCCCGGACCAAAACATAGGCAGGGCAGAAATAAATAAACCCATAGATGGGAAGGCTGCTTTGGTTGAGACCGGGGCTGGGTACTCAGCTTCTCCCCCATCAAGAAATGAATGGTAAAAGGAATGCACACATTCTGCTCGCCTGCAGAAATCTTCCACTCCAAAGACAGTCTGCAGGTGATGCCACCCCAGAATCATACAAGGTGGAGCAGTGATTCCCCAAGTGAGTGCAGCTAAACAAGATGATTGTAGTGGCTACCTAGATGAATAGTTTTAAAATCAATAGTCATAAATTGAAATGTGTATCAGAAAAAATATAACGTAATACATCCAACCATGACTTCTTGGTCGTTATTGCTCAGAAGGAGAGTAAACAGTGAATTTATTTAAAGAAAAATGTTAACTAAATAATGTACAGGAGGATCACAGATATGGCAAAACTCACAAAAGTGGTTTGTATGCACAATCTAGGAGCCCAAGAAGGAACGTGAGGCATAGAGGGGAAATCTGTGCCGAGGATCCAGGGTCTGAATTAACGCCGAGTTCGGTCTTTAACCACTGCCTCTCGCTTTCTTATGGCTGCTCCATTTCGCGAGCATGTGTTACCTGCCTGCTGTGTACTAGGTGCTTGCCTGGTATGGAGGATACCATCCTCATGGCGCTGAGTCTTGGGGGTGCTGGGAGAGCTGCCCCGGGATAGCATCGCTGAAGTGAGCTTCCAGGATGAGTGGGTGGTGTGTGAAGGAAAGACAGAAGCTGTCCAGGCCCAAAGAGAAGCTTGGGGTGAGGGTGAGGTGGGGGTGAGGGTGAGGGTGAGGGTGAGGGTGGAGTGGGGGGTGGAGGAAGGAAGAGATGGTGGGCTTGAGAAACCAAAAGAGGCCAGTGGGGCAGAGCAACAGGGGGAGAAGGCTTGGGATGAGACCAGAGAATCATTGGAGGCTAGATCACACTAGACCTATAAGCCAAGGCAGGGATTGTGGACATTGTCATTCATTTAGCCAGCGTTGAGCTTCTGCCCTGTGCTAGGCATGGAGGGGTGTACAAAGTCACAGAGGCTTCCCTTGAGGTGCCTAGGTCTAGTGAGAAGCTTTTGAACACATAGATGGCCTTAAGTGCTGTGATAGAGGTGTGAACCAGAGGCCAGGGAAGCACCCGGGGGAAAGGGGCTGCCTGTTCATGAGAAGGCAGTGATGTTTGAGCTGGGTTTTGAAAGATGAGTAGGAGTTTGACAGGAGGGAGAGGAAAGGCATTCCCGGCAGTGGAAACAGGATGGGTAAAGGCACAGAGGTATGAAAAAGTCCAGGGAGTTTGGGGAAATACCCACAACTGGAGCCACATTGGGCATTGGAAAGAGGAGAGGCCAGAGAGTCAAGTCCACAGAAGGTTTTCAGGCTCAAGCCAGAGCTGAGGTTTCATTCCACAAGCAGTGAGGAGCCAGAGACCAGGTTCAAGCAGGAGAGGACGATCCCTCTGCCAAGGTGTGTGGGCACGTTGGGTGACAGGGGAGAAGAACATGGTTACTGCTACCCAGTGGGGTGTAGAGATGGCCATGCCTGGGCCTTGGCAGGGGGCTGGAAGAGGGATCCCTTTTTATTATTAGAGAATGTGGGGGCTGTGGAGCATGCCCCTCTATGTGCCCCCAGCCTGGGCTGGCACAGTACCCAGAACAGGGACCTCTCATTACAGGGCAATGGGCTGCCTGCTGTGCCAGCTTTGAAGACCAGAGGCCCTTTCCAAAAGGGTAAAGATCCCAGCCAGCTGGGCCCACGGACTGTGTCCAAAGCAAACAGGAAAAGGCCACGATGGGCCAGGCAGGGCCTCTTTCTTTGTTTGGAGTAGAGATTAGGCCAATCAGGCTTATGTGTCTTTTTGCTGCAAAGGTGGGAGAGGGCTTCAGGTCCTACAGAGTGAAACTTGTTGCAAGGGGATGCATGACCCCTGGGTGCCAGCCTTCAGGGGTACAACAGGGATTGCTTTCCTTGGCAAATTCTAGCCCTGATGAAGGGAGACTGGAAGCACATACTTCTCACTCTCAGTCACCCTCAGGGGCTGCTGCTCCCTCTGTCACCATGCCCAAGTTGCAGCCCTCCCTCGGTACTTGGCTTCCCACTCTTGCCCCTTGGCCATCAGCCCAGGCCTAGTAGGGTTGGCTGTAGGTCACTGCAATGGGAAGTCCACACTGTCCAGACCAACGCCCTGGGGGGCAGGTCTCTAGAGAGAAAGAGGGAAGTGCTGACGGCTCAGAGCGCCCTTGAGCCCAAAGATGGGCACCCAGGATTCCCCTGAAGACCCTGTACAGGGATGCCTGAATGAATTAACCTATGAACACTTACCGTCCATGCATGCATTTGTTTGCCAAGCCTCCAGGTGGGCTCACAGGTTGCTGGCCCAAGACGGGGCAGGGAGTGGCCAATGAATGAGGAGCTGACAGACCAGATGAGGGAGGAGACAAGCGTGGGCCCTGAGATGCATCTGGCCCTAGCAAGAGTCTTGCCTGTCTGCCATGGTTGGAGGAGGGCTCAGAGAAGGGGGTAGACAGTTCTCCCAGGGCTAAGTGGGAGTGGAGACAGGGGTGGAGATGGGCTGCAAAGACTCCAATAAGGAGTGACGCCTGAATTGACTCACTCATTCATCCATGCACCCATTCACGCCTGTGTGCATTCACTCGGCAAATATGTATTGAGCAACTACTATGTGCCAGGCACCGTGCCTAGTGCCAGTGAGCAGAAGCAGCCAGGGACCTGCTCTTATGGGGCCTGCCGTTGGTCGGGGAGACAGGCAACACTCAAATCATCACCACACAGATCAAATGGAAAATTGTGCTGAGTTATAGGGCTTTGAAGAAGAGGTTTGTGGTTCTAAGGGGCCTGACCTAGTCACGGAGGTCAGGGTGTCTTCTCTGAGAAAGACTTGAAGAATAAATAGGAAGTAACCAGGGCAAGAAGGGGGAGAAGATGATCCAAACAGAGGGAACTGCACATGCAAAGGTCCTGTGGTGGAGGGTCTGGGTGAAGGCCAGAGTGGCTGGAGTGCCACAACAGAGGGGAGTGTGGTGAGAACGAGGTTGGGAAGTGGGCCAGCTGATAGCACTTGAACTTGTGGGTGTCTTTAGAAGATTTGGTCTGAATTCCAAGAGCAAAGGGAAGGTTTTAAGCAGTGGTGCAAAATGATCCAATTTGTGTAGCAAACTAGTTTGAGGGGGCCCAAGTGGAAGTGAGGAGTCATGAGGGTCCAGCAGTGCCCACATAAACAATGACAGTGGCTTTGACCAAGGACATGGTGAGATTGGGGGGCAGGGTGAGTTGGATGTTGGGGTGAGGGTCAGGTGATATTGAGGTCTGAGGAACTGGGCTGGCAGATGGGAAGGGTAACGATGAACATCATATTCCTGTAAGAACATATTATATTGAGCATGATAAGTAATATCTTCCTTTCTACCAAGGATAGAATGGTTGACCTCTGAGTAAGAAAGAAGGGAAGGGAAGGATTTTCAGGTTCTACTATATGGTATTTAATATGTTTTCTCATTAAATCTGTTCAACAAATCTGAGAAGTAAATACTATTATTTATGTACGAGGAAAGGGGTCTCAGAAAGGTAAAATTACCTGCCCAAGGTCATGGCTGGGAAGAGGTTAAGCCTCCACCAGTCTCCTCTCTTTAAAAAAAGAAAAAAAAAAGGCAAAACAACTTATTTCATTCTTCTCAGTGAGCTTATAATTGAGGAAAAAGTTTTTGGCAGAAGCGAAAGGGAGGGGAACCTGGAAGAACTCCCTGCTCTGAAAGAATGCAAGGGAGCCTGGGGCCATGTCACTGAGGAGCCCTGGGCATCCATCCAACCACAGGGGTGAACCAATGTGTTCTTGACCCGAGCCGGAAACCAACTCTCCCTTTCTCTTCATCTCCCACCTCCCTGCTCCTGGGAAGTCCTTCTAATCTCCTGGACCTAACCTCGATCCTCCTGTTCTGGTGCCCATTGTCTCCCCTTGCAGGCAGATCCAAGCCACCTGGCTGCTCCCTCTCCCCGCTGGGCACGAAGCCTGACGCCTGCCCTTCAGCCCTCGGTGGGCTCCCAGGAAGCCTGCAGCCTGTAACCGGACAGTTTGCTCCCAGCAGGTACCCCTGAGCTGCACTCCGCACACTGTTCCTGGATCTCCTCTCCGAAACCTGGGCAGAGTGTGTTCCCACCCAGTCCGGTGACCTTCGCCTGTCTGAACCCTGGTTAATTTTTGCCCAGTCTGCAGGCTGTGGGGCTCCTCCCCTTCAGGGATATAAGCCTGGCCCGAGGCTGCCCTGTTCCCCACCTGTCCTGAGCCTCCCCAAGCTCCCTCTGCACCCTCACCATGGCCAAAGGATTCTACATATCCAAGGCTCTGGGCATCCTGGGCATCCTCCTGGGCGTGGCGGCCATAGCCACTATCATCGCTCTGTCTGTGCTGTATGCCCAGGAGAAGAACCAGAATGCCGGGTACGCCACCACCATGGCCCCTACGAGCTCCGTGGCCCCTACGAGCTCCGTGGCCCCTACGAGCTCCGTGGCCCCTACGAGCCCCGCGACCAGTCTGACAACCACCATCACCGCGGCCACCACCTTGGATCAGAGCAAGCCATGGAACCGATACCGCCTACCCACGACACTGTTGCCTGACTCCTACAAGGTGACACTGAGGCCCTACCTCACTCCCAATGAGAATGGCCTGTATATCTTCACGGGCACAAGCATCGTCCGCTTCATCTGCAAGGCCCCCACTGACGTCATCATCATCCATAGCAAGAAGCTCAACTACACCACAACCCAGGGGCACATGGTGGCCCTGCGGGGCGTGGGGGGCTTCTCGGCCCCCGACATCGCCAGGACCGAGCTGGTAGAGCCCACGGAGTATCTGGTGGTACACCTCAAGGGCTCGCTGGAGGCAGGCAGAATGTACGAGATGGAGAGTGCATTTCAGGGGGAGCTGGCCGACGACCTGGCAGGCTTCTACCGCAGCGAGTACATGGAAGGCAATGTCAAAAAGTAAGTCAGAGCTGGGTCTGCTGGGGGGCAGATCCTAGGTGCTGAGGCAGAGCTGGACCCTGGGAGCCAAGGAAGGGCTTGGGTTCGGGGCCTTTGAACCTTCGGGAGTCCTTGGCTGGCCCATCACTCCATCTGCAGCTCCGGTAGAGCAGCTACCAAGACAATCGACCCTTTCCCGGAGGGCTCCTCTATACTTTATTAGGGAGTAGGGATGAGAGATGAAAGTGCCCCTTGGATAGATAGGAAAACAGGCTCTGAGGAAAGAAATTTGCCAAGGTTTCCCAGCCAATACAGGGATGGAGCCTGCCAGGACTTTGACCCTGAGTCCAGAAGGAGCTCTGCTCTCCCATGTCAACTGGCCCGTCGGCCTAGAGGCGGCCTGGGGGAGGTGGGGAGGGCAGGGATTAGGCCAGGCAGCATCTGTGCACCCCATCCCTGCACACCCAGCAACTTCCTACAGCCCCAGCCCCGCACACCCACACGGGCACAGGCATTAAGCTGGCACACCCTCTAACCCCCGCTTCGGGCAGGGTGCTGGCCACGACACAGATGCAGTCTACAGATGCCCGGAAATCCTTCCCGTGCTTTGACGAGCCGGCCATGAAGGCCACATTTAACATCACCCTCATCTACCCCAATGGATTCACGGCCTTGTCCAACATGCCGCCCAAAGGTGAGCAGGTCTGGCTGGGGCCACACATCCTTGGAAAGCAGACCCCCAGGGCTGGGGCACAGGGCAGGGAGAGGGCACAACCCCACATGCCTGCGTGCTCTCTGCCCAGGTCCCAGTTTCCCGTTTGCAGAAGACCCCAAATGGAACGTCACTGAGTTCGAAACCACGCCTGTAATGTCCACATACCTTCTGGCCTACATCGTGTGCGAGTTCACGAGTGTGGAGACAATGGCACCCAACAACGTCCAGGTATGGAGCTGAGGCCACCTATCCTTCCTCGGGATTGGTCCTGGCCTGGGAGATATTCCTATTTATCCTCATCCTTGTCCCAGCCCCTGAGTTGCTAGGCAGTGTTTGAATCCCAGTTCTGAGTGATCTTGGGCAAGTGCCTTAGGTTCTCTGACCCTCCGTCTCTGCATCTGAAAAGTGGGACCCTCCTCATGAAGGGAGTTCCCGACTCCTGGGTGCCAGACAGATGGTGTCTATGGCTATTGTTATTCCCCGAAGGCCCCTGCCTGTGACTCAAGGCTCTGAAGAGACACCCCCGCCCTCTCCTCCGCTGACCAAGCCTCCCAGTTTAACTTAGTAGGTCCCCCAGCCTGCCAGGCTTTGGGACTCGGCCCACCTGCACCAGGACCCAAGAAGGGCCCCTGACCTACCTCTGTCTTCTTTGCAGGTCGGGATCTGGGCTCGGCCTAATGCAATTGCAGAGAACCATGGCAATTATGCCCTGAACGTGACAGGTCCCATCCTAGACTTCTTTGCCAAACATTTTGCTACACCCTACCCACTCCCAAAATCTGGTGAGTGAGGTACCTCGCATTGGGGGGAAGTGGATGGGTCTCCCCCCATAGCCCGAGGCCATCCCACCAACAGCCTGGACTCCCCAGACCAGGTTGCCTTGCCCGACTTCAACGCCGGTGCCATGGAGAACTGGGGGCTGGTGACCTACCGGGAGAACTCGCTGCTGTTTGACCCACAGGCCTCCTCCAGCAGCAACAAAGAGCGGGTTGTCACTGTGATTGCTCACGAGCTGGCCCACCAGGTAGCCCCCCCATCATGGGGAGTGCAGACAAAGAACGAGGGGGGCTCTGGGAGGAGACGGCACAAGTTGTGGCTCCGTCCTTGGCAGCTGAGAAGGGAAGAGTTCCACCTGGCAGGGTGTCAGGGAGGAGAGTCATGATGATGTCGGGGAAGCCGAGCTCAAGACTGGCACGCTGGGAACACTCGGTGAAGGGTAGCTCTGGGTACCGTTAGTGACCGCAAGGCGTGAGTGGCTTGCCAGGCTGACCTCCCCTCCCCCACAGTGGTTTGGGAACTTGGTGACCCTGGCCTGGTGGAATGATCTTTGGCTGAACGAGGGCTTTGCCTCCTACGTGGAGTACCTGGGTGCTGACCATGCAGAGCCCACCTGGAACCTGGTGAGCCCGCTGCCCAGGGACCTCTGGGTCTGGGATGGGGGAAGACCTGGGTCACCCCCTCCCAGGCCAGTCTCCTGATGGCTGCTGGGGATTTGCAGAAAGACCTCATGGTGCCGAACGAGTTGTACCACGTGATGGCTGTGGACGCGCTGGCCTCCTCCCACCCCCTGACCACCCCTGCCGAGGAGGTCAACACACCCGCCCAGATCAGCGAGATGTTTGACTCCATCTCCTACAGCAAGGTGCTGCCCAGCCCCCGTGCTGGTCCTGAGATAGTAGGGGTCATGGGAAGGGAGGTGGGATCTCGGCCCACAGGGGCCCACCGAAGCTGGGGGCTCCGGGAGCACCTGTCCCAGCCCAATGGGGACACAGGGTCTCCTGCTGGCTCGGCGCAGCCTTCTGAGCCCCCTGTCCTCCACCAGGGAGCCTCAGTCATCAGGATGCTTTCTGAGTTCCTGACTGAGGACCTGTTCAGGAAGGGCCTGGCGGTGAGTACCCTTGGCCAGCCATAGGGTGGGAGGTGTTTCCTCCAAGCCCCGGCCTACCGCAGAGGCTGAGTGGTAGAGCCTGGGGCAGCAGCTTTACCCTCACCGTGCCCTGTCTTTCCACAGTCCTACTTGCATGCCTTTGCCTATCAGAACACCACCTACCTGGACCTGTGGGAACACCTGCAGAAGGTCAGTAACAACCAGCCCCCCTGAAGCCATTCTGTGGGGGTCCTGAGATGCTGAAAGTCCTTGGGGGCAGCACACGTGTAAGAGAATGTGCCCAGCTCCACTGCTTACCCTCCCAGGCAGGCCATCTGGAGGCTTGGTTGCTCATCTGTAAAATGGGCGCAATGATGTCTCCTTGAAGGAGGTGTTACGAGAGCCTGGGTCACGAGCCCTGGCAGGCAGCCCCCCTCACGCTACAGTGAGCTCTGTGAGGGCAGCTGAGGAGTGCCGTCATCTGAGTAGCGAGGAAACGGGCTCTTGTGGTTCCCAAGCCCAAGCCTTCCTCTCCCTGGAACTTTGGAGCCAGCCATTCACCTACTCAGCATTCCTGGCTGCCCTGCGCCCCGGCTGGCCCCTCCCAGACATGACTTTGCACACACCAGAACCCTCGGCGCGCTCTCTGACCCTCCTATCCAGCCTCACCTTGCATTCCTGTCCATTCAGACCCTGAGTGGCCCCTGTCTTTGGGCAAACCCTCTGACCACTCCCACCCTCCCGCCTGCCCCTCCTCCCCACCTCTCTTGAGACTCTCCCCATCATCCCCCATCATGTCTTCTCCTTCACGGCGGCCCCCACCCCTTCTCTGTGGCCCTGGTCAGGCCTACCGATCCCCCCATATGCCTGTGCTCCATGACCAGCCTGACCAGGGAGGGGAGGCCCAGGGCCTTGTCACAGAGTCACAGCTGGGCTCCAGGGCCCTCCTGGCCAGTCTCCAGCCCGACATCCATCTGCCACGAGGCCGGTCCACCTCCCACACCTCCCACAGCGTCAGTCCCTCCCCTCCGCTTCCACTGTCTTCCCCGCCCAGCCTCAGTTTCCAGCGCCTTCCTTTCTTCCGAAGCCAAGCCCTCCTCCACACCAGCACCCCTCCAGCTCCATCTGCCCCTCCCTCTTTCCCTGAGCCCCTTCTCTCTGCAGCCCCCCTAGAGATGCCCTCTCCCTCAGCTTGCACCTTCCGACAGGGTCTTCTGCCCTCTATTTACGCTGTTCTTAGTTTTTTATTTTCTCAGTTATTAACAGATGTGGTTGGTTTTTTGTTATTATTATGAAAGCAATGCACACACATGGAAAAAGATGAAAAAAGATTTAAGACAATAACAACCAACCTAAGCCCATCCCCAGACCCTCATCCAGGTGCGTTTCCTTCACATCGCCACGAGCCTCTCCTTCGCGCTGCCTGTGACATGCGGACACTGGTTTTCCTTCCTCTCTGTCTCCTCTCCCTGCCTGTCCTCCCGGGTTTGTTCAGGCTGAGCCATGGGCATCCTGGGTGCCCCTCCCTGACACACACCCACCTGAGGGTGGATCACAGAATGGGAGGCCACATAGATTTGCTTAATCAAAGTGGAATGAACCAGAGGCTGGGAAGCTCTTGGCTCGTCCAGCACTGGGCAGCCGAGGAGACAGAGAGCCGGGCTGGGACCCCAGCTCCTGCCTCCCAGCAAAGTGGTACCACTAAGGGGAGGCCAAGGGTGCAAGGGGAGAGTGGGTGGGTGGGAGAATGGCAGTCGCTGATGGCTGCACCATATCCCTCTGCCCAAGGCTGTAAACAATCAGTCGGCCATCAAGCTGCCAGACACCGTGCGTGCCATCATGGACCGCTGGACCCAGCAGATGGGCTTCCCTGTCATCACTGTGGACACCAAGACAGGGAGCATCTCCCAGAAGCACTTCCTCCTTGACCCCGAGTCCAACGTCACCCGCCCCTCAGTGTTCAAGTGAGCAGATGAGGTCACTGAGACAGGCGTCCTAGTGAGGGTTCTGAGGGGCAGTTGCTCTGGGACCCTCTGACCATAGCAGGGCCTGGCCCGCTGTGGCCCTGCCACAGTGGCTGTAGACAGTCTCCTTCCTGGGCCAGGAGGATGGGGGCGTTTTAGTGCCAGAGTTGGGCAGAAACTGGAAGTCCGGGCAAGGCTGTTCTTTGCTGGCAGTGCCCAAGAGCTGCCGTTTCTCACACCTGGCCTCTGGATCTCTTGTTCCAGATACCTGTGGATTGTTCCCATCTCATCTATCAGAAATGGCAACCAGCAGGGCCACTACTGGCTGCAGGGCAACGCAGCAGGTAATCCAGCCCTGCCCTAGTGGACAGCAGCCCCATCCCATACTCCCAGCTCCTGGCCCATGTTCTGGGGTTATGGCAGGCCTCAGCCAGGGCTTCCTTCATCATTTCATTCAACAAATGGAGCCAGCTTCTTTGGTTCTAATTTCTACGCTGTGTGACCCTGGCCAAGTTACCATCTCTCTCTGGTCTCCATTTCCCCATCTATACAATGGGGCTAGGAACAATATCTACCCCATTGAGTTGTGTGAAGGTTAAAGAAGAGGATTCCCATGAAATGTTTAAAACAGTGCCTGGCACATAGTATGAGCAGTCCTACTCTGTCAGGCACTGAGGAAACCAAGGTCAAGGCAAGTCATCCTCTGCCTAAGCCAAGGCTGCAGGTGAAGGGAAGGAAGACAAGCAGTTCAAACGTTCCAGAGCTGTGCTGAGTGCTTTAACGGAGGCACATGTGGCCTCTGGGGTACTGGGGCAGGTGGGTAGGGAGCGGGGAATAGGGAGCTTCAACTTCATGGAGAGGTCAGGAAACACTGGAGGAGGTGAGCTGAGTCAGAGTAAGGGCAGGAGTTCGCCAGGCTAATGGCAGCAGAGAGAAGCAGTCCAGGCAGAGTCAAGAGCAAGCGCAAGGCTTGAGGTAGGACAGAGCTCGGGGACTGAGTGTGGCTCGGGCAGAGGTGCGCCCTCGGTGAAGCTGAAGCGGGTCCCTGCAGGCTGCAGGAGACAATGGCTATGTCCTCGGGCCAGGAGGAGCTGGGACAGGTGGGAAGTGGGAAAGCCATTGGGTCTGACCTGCAGTTATGGAAGGATCCCCTCTGGCTGCCAGGAGAAAGGGTGGAGGGAGAGCCGTGAGGAGGGGGCACAGAGCCCCCAGGAAGAGATGAGCGGTGCTGGGGGCTAACTGGATGGGAGGCGCTGCCTGGGTGTGATGGCACTGTTACAAGTGGAGAGGTGGGAGGAGGAGGGGGTGGAGGGGGAGAGGCCACCTGGGGAGTTGAGTCTGAGTGGCCAGGGGTGTGCTGATGGAGTTGTCCCGGTGGATGCCACTGACGCGGCCACACAGAGCCTGTGGGAGGCAGGGCGGCCACTGAGGTTCAGAGATGGCAACTGGTCTGTCCAAGGTCCACGGCCAGAGTCGGGCCCCGGCAGCCAGTCCTACCCCTCTTCTCCGCCCCTCTCCTTGGCGTTGGCCCAGCGGCGTGAGGGCCGGCTGCTGCCAGGCTGCAGCGGAGGCTGCTCTGCCGAGGCCTGGGTCAGGTCAGCCTGTGGCCTTCTGAGCAGCCCTGCCCAGCTCTGGTCTCTCCCCACAGCCCAGCACGATCTGTTCAAAACCGGAGCAGAAGAGTGGGTCCTGCTTAACGTCAACGTGACGGGCTATTACCAGGTGAACTATGATGAGAACAACTGGAGGAAGATTCAGAATCAGCTGCAGATAAGACCAGTGGTGGGTACCTGCCGCCCCACCCATCCCCTGCTCGAGGCCCAGCCCCACGACGGGGCCCCAGACTGCAGGGCCTGCCCGCACCGCCAGCCCGAGGTCACACGCTCTGTTGCTCCTTCTAGACCATCCCTGTCATCAATCGGGCACAGGTCATCTACGACAGCTTCAACCTGGCCAGGTGAGTGCTCAGCCACGGAAGCCTGGAGACTTGGTGAGTGCGGTTCCATAGTGAGAGCCAGTGCTGCCTGCCGCCGTCCTCACCGTGTGCCAGGCTCAGCACCGTGGGCTCCCTGTGCTTGTGCACACCCCTCCCTTGGCCCCATGTCCCCGGAGATTGTCGGCGTCACAGCCCATACTTCCCAGAGAAGGACTCTGAGATTCAGAGCTTGAGTACCCTGCCTGAGGTCACACATTAGCCCATGACAGCCAGACGCAGTCCTGTCCAACTCCAAAACCCCAGTGCACTCCACGGCACCAAGGTTTTCCGGAGGGCTACCTATGGCCCAGGCCACCATGCTCAGTGCTGAGGAAGATACGGGAAGGACAGGATAGAAGAGATGCAGCATGGATAAACAGATATTTATTGAGCAGCTGCTGTGTTCATGAGCACCAGCAGGTGCCAAGTTCTTAGACATAAGTGATATCACCCATAGACATGGACACTTATGAACCAAATATGCACAGATGGCCTGAGGAGGTGGAGGGAGGAAAGACCAGAGAGCCAAGCAATCAGAGAAGAGGTGGGCAGAGTAAATAGCACAGGTTTCTTGTCTTTTTGAATTTCTGATCTGTCTCCTGTGGGCTGTGTGGCCTTAGGCAAGGCACTTTACCTCTCTGAGCCTCAGTTTCCTCACCTGTAAAATGGGGATAATGAGCAAGGAAATGTGACTGGCAGTGGGTGAGGGCCAGGCCTGGGCTGGCCTCGTCTGTGGCACCACCCAGCATCCACATCCCTCGCCCCTACCCCCAGCCCCACCTCTGGTGAATGCTGGAGTTGGCTCAGTTGGGCCTCTGGGACCTCAGGCTCTAGGAGGAGGTTGGGGTTCCCACAGTGAGGCTGGACTGGGTGGGGGTGCTTACTTGAGCCCCTCTGTCTGTTCCCAGTGCCCGTATAGTCCCTGTCACCCTGGCGCTGAACAACACCCTCTTCCTGAAAAACGAGATAGAGTACATGCCCTGGCAGGCCGCCCTGAGCAGCCTGAGGTACTTCAAGCTCATGTTCGACCGATCCGAGGTCTACGGCCCCATGAAGGTACAGAGGGTCATGGCAGGGTTCAAGGACCAATTCCCCAGTGCCTGAAATTACACCATAAGGAAGTGAATAGAAATATTGCCTGGAATGGTGAAACACGCCAAGTCCTTGGCAGTGGTGAGAGATTAGGAGGGATGTAGGGTGAAGGGAGCAGGGATTGAGAAGGTGAGCAGGTTGGGCACGGCAAAGAAAGGACACAGACTTCTAGCAAGGTTTGCTAGATTTGGAAATTAGCAAATCCTTCTTTCAGAAGGCAACAGAAAAAGCCACAGAACAGGAAGGGGGTGGGAGTGAGGGAGGAGGCCTTTTATCAGCTGTGTGGACTCAGGCAATCCTCTTCAGCCCCAGAGAACCCCTCTGTGAAAGGAGCGGGCCTGTGCCTGCCTAGCCTGCCCTAAGGGCCTGGAGGGGGATGCCGATGTTAACAGTTTTGAAGCTTGGGGGCACGGGCAGGGAGGATCAGAGGGAAGCTGCTTGCTCTGGATCCATAGCTGAACCCATAAGGATGTTCACTGAAGTGTGGTTTATAAAAGACAAGAAAACCAAAAATACTCAAATGTCCAACAGTTGGAGTTGGTTACGTAAACTAGAATATCCATTTGATGGGATATTATGTAGTCATTAAAAATGTTTTTCACATGATTAACTAACTGTTATGGTAAATGAGGTTTTAACTCACTTTAAACTCATTAACCTACCTACACCTTGGATTCACCCCATCCTCCTAATGTAGTAAAATCACAGTATTTGGTCAACTCAGCATTCAGCACTTACTGTATGTGATTATTTAAATATCATTCTCCGCCGAGCCACATAAAGTACCATGCTTGTGTCTCCTTTTTTATACATCTTATACAAATGCATCAGATAGTACATTAGTTTTGCTTTTTCCTGGAGGCATCCCTCCTGGTACCCTCTGTCGGCCTGCTCCCTTCTAGAACTGCTACTCAGCTCCCATGCTGGGAGGCTCTCCATTGTTGCATCTCTTGTTTCCTGAACCCATGGATTCTTCCTTGAGTTTTCTCTCTATTAGGGGAGCACATCTTCCAGTTTTGGAGAAAGGGTTCATAAGAGGTGGATTTTTTCAGGTAGATTGTCTGAAATGTCTTTATTCCACCTTCACACTGCATTGAGAGTTTTCTTGGGTTTAGAAGTTTCTAGGTTGAGGGACTTCCCTGGCGGTCCAGTGGTTAGGACTCTGCGCTTCCACTGTAGGGGGAATGGGTTCAATCCCTGATCAGGGAACTAAGATCCCACATGCCTCGCAGCATGGCCAAAAAAATTTTTAAAAAGTAGTTTCTATTTTGGAAATTATTCCTCAGGAAATTTCAGGTCTTGCTCCATTGACATCAAACCTCTCATGTTTCTGTTGAGAAGCCCAGGGCCTTTCTTATTTCCAGTTCTTTGAATGTGGCCAGTTTCCCCTTCTGGAAGCTGTGGGCTCTTCTCTCCATGCTGGTGGTCCTTCATGCAGGCCTTTCTTATCCTTCTACATTTTCAACCTGGACAACTTTGCATTGCTCCTTTAAACTTTCTTCCTCTCCTTTTTTCCCCCGGTTCTCTCTTTCTGGGACACTTGTTAATCCAATTCACTGCCCTTACATTCGTCCTCTAGTTTTCTTCTCTCCTATTTTCCGGCTTGTTGACTTCTTGTTCCGACCTCCGGGATATGCCCTCAGTTTAGCACACCGCCTCTCCTCATTTTTTCTATCATATATTTAAGTTTCCAAGTGCTATTCCTGGCTCCAGCGTCCTATGCAATATCTTCTCTGAACTCTTGGAGGATATTTATCATAGGCTTTTATGAAGTTTTCTTTTTCTTTCACTGACTTGTTTCCTCCAAGTCTTCTGTCTGTTTTGATCTCCTCTTTCAAGTTGGAAGCTGAGCTGCCCCTTTGAATTTGAGAGTGAGGCAGTGGTTGAAAGCTCCACGAGGAGGTGGAGTTTGTCACCTGCAGTCTTGTTATGGGGTGACTAAGTAACTCCTCGTGGGGACCCTCAAAAATTAATATCTGTGACTGTGTTCCCTTGAGACCATTCAGTCTCCAGAGTGATCCTCTGTCTTGTGCATTTGAGGCTCACTTTCTGGGATCAGGGTGGGGAAGGAAACTGGGGGGTACCTCCATTTAGGCTGTAAACTTTCACCTCTGGCCCTCTCTGCAATTCAGCAACCCTCCCACTGTGTCTGGGGACCCTAGTGCTGAGCCCCTCTGATTCAGCTTTGCTCATGGGGGAGGGAGGGGTGTTGCTTGAGGCAGGGAGGGAAGTGGGCGCTTGAGGGTTTAATTAGTCCCTCTGCAGACTTGGACTCCATTGCCCTGTTCACAGCCTGGCCTCACTCCTGTCCCCTGCACACGCATCCCTCTAATTCCGAGCCTCGCCACAGCAAGTCTCCTTGCTTCTGTCTCCAGCTCCCCCATGGCAGGTGCTCTGCTGCAGACCCCCGCCTTGGCCAAGCCTGTTCCACCTCCCTCTCTCCACCTCCCAGCTCCTACACTGTGTGGCCGTCTCATCCACTGTTGTTTCCTTTCCAATTCTCTTTGCTCTTGGGGGTTTATTCCTTTAACATTTGGATGCGGATTCTGGTTGACACACATGATAATCTACTCTACTGAACCAGCGTCTGCAAAGGAGTTTAATAACATGGGTGGGGCCTTACACGACAATGCCAGCTAAAAGAACAGCATGCAGAATTGTAGATATGCTGGGTAGAAAAGAGAAAGGAAGGGGCAAACTCACCAATTTGGGAGTCTTGGATTTGGTAAGTTCTGGGATGGTTAGTATTTTCTGCCTACGCTTTACAGTGTTTTCTAAATTCCCCACAATAGAGGCAGAATACTTATGATCAGGTGGGGGGGGATGGTAGGCCCTAAAACTATATTAGGAAATGGTGATACTTAGACATCAGTGTCAGAACTGGTTGAGGAGAAAGAATCTCAGATCAGTCATCTGAGACCTGAACTAGCGCCGGCTCCTTTGACCACTATCTGGCCTTGGGCGAGGCCCTTAGCCTCTGGCCTCTTGCTTCTGTAGCCATTAGCCCTTGCTACACTTGCCCACCCACATCAGAGGCTCCGTGGGGCTCCAGGTGGGTCAGGCATGAGTCTCTTCTTTGAGGCTGTTCATGTTTTCTTTTTCCCAGGATTACCTCAGGAATCAGGTTGAACCTCTCTTCCTACATTTTGAAAATCTCACCCAAAACTGGACTAAGCGCCCAGAAAGCCTGATGGACCAGTGAGTATGACCTCTCTTGGGTCTGGAGATCACAGTTGGCCCAGGCACCCTGACCTGGGAAGTCCAGAGCAAGTCCCAGCAGCATCCTCCTCTGAAGTTCCCAACTCCTGGCTGGACCAGGGCCACCAGTCAGGGAGAGACCCCACCCACCCACTAGGAATAGGGAGCCCTGCCCTGAGGCTCTATGTGGCCTCTTTGTACAAAGGACCAAACTGAAATTTCAAGGTCCCCTCACCGGCATTGTTATTCAGATTCTAGGTGTTGAAGGTGGGGCTGGAGTCTGTGCCCACCCTCCCTGGGCTGCCCAAGGCAAGAAGCAAAGAGGGGGGACCCAAAGGGCGGGAGGGCTGCAACCTTAAAGCCCCAGCCCTGCTGCCCTTCCTGGAGTTGTGTGTCAGCCGGGGAGTCTTTGCCGGAGTCAGAGCCAGGCATGCTGACAGAGTGTCACCCCTGGGGCAGGTACAATGAGATTAATGCCATCAGCACTGCCTGCTCCAATGGGCTGCCTAAGTGTGAGGAGCTGGCCAAGAACCTTTACAAGCAGTGGATGGAGAACCCCCAAAATAACCCGTGAGTGTGTCCCCTGCTTGCCTCCTGATCTTTATCTGTCCCTCAAGCTCACAGCCCTGCCCTCATCAGACCCTCGTCCTGCCCTCCCTGCTGCTACTCTACCCCTGACACCCTGACCCCACACCAGGATCCATCCCAACCTGCGGTCCACCATCTACTGCAACGCCATCGCCCAGGGCGACGAGAAAGAGTGGGACTTCGCCTGGAGGCAGTTACGACAAGCCCAACTGGTTAATGAAGCTGACAAGCTCCGCTCAGCGCTGGCCTGCACCAACCAGGTCTGGCTCCTGAACAGGTGAGGACCAGAGCTGGGCGGGGCTGGGTGAGTTCCCCTCCCCGCCGGGGACCAGGCTCCCAATGTGGGGGAGAAAAAACCAGCCAGGCGTCCACACTCTCCTCCGTGGGATCCTCGCAAACCTGTGCAGTGGAGCAGTGTGTTTCCCAGTTTTACAGATGAGGACACTGAGGCTCAAAGAAGCAAAACAACTTGCCCAAAGTCTAGAAGCTTTACTAAGTGAGAAAAACAAGATTTGAATCTGGATCTGGGTCCACGTCCTGTGCTTTTAACTGCTGCAGTCTCCTAGCCTTTACCTCTCTGTCAAGGGCTGTGGTGCACCTGGACTTGAGGCCTTCTGGACATCCAGCTGGGCACCCCCCAAACCCTTGGATGAGGGCTCCTGGCTCCCACTGTGTGCCTCATATGCCATCTTCTGTACTTCAGTAAAGAAGAGCTACCCTCAATTTCAAAGACAGGAGTGGCCATCCTACCTGGTGCAGCGCTTACCCCTTCCTTCGTTCATTCATTGTCAGATATTTATCAAGCACCTGGTCTATGTCAGTATGATACCTAGCATAGCCAGTGACCCTGCTTAGGGGACTCAGTGTCCCATCTACAGGAGGGCGGTAGGACCGAGGAGTCTTTAACCTGCAGCATGCTGAAGGCATGTTGAGAGGTTGCAGGAGAGGTGTGTGGGGTGGAGGGCAGGGTCCTTTTACTTATTACGCAGCATGCTGTCCTCACAGGTACCTGAGTTACACCCTGAACCCAGACCTCATCCGGAAGCAGGATGCCACCTCCACCATTAACAGCATTGCCAGCAACGTCCTCGGGCAATCTCTGGCCTGGGACTTTGTGCAGAGCAACTGGAAGAAAATCTTTCAGGAGTGAGTCTGCTGAGAGCATGTTAGGGGAAGCGCACACCAAGGCTGCGTCCCCTGGGGATGGGCTGTGTGCACCAGACCCTGTAGGGTTGGGAGTGGACGGTAGACACTGCATCGGAGTGGTCCAAAAAGAACCCAGCTTGAGGTCGGGAAGGGACAGGAATGGAAAGATGTGGCAGCGGGGCACAGCCATCCCTTTTCCCACTTGGGAGAAAGAAAGTCTGGCTAATGGGAGTGTTCTCTGAAGAGATGGGAGCAAGGACACTGCAATCAAACCTGTGTTCAAGTCCCTAGTGGTGTCTCCTTGGACATGTCATTTCATCACATCTACGAGATAGGGACAGTCACAGGGTCCTGTGTCGCCTGCCAGTCACTGAACGTTGGTTCCTGGCCCCCCTCACGGTTCCTCTCTCTCCCTGCCCTGCAGTTACGGCGGTGGTTCCTTCTCCTTCTCCAACCTCATCCAGGCTGTGACCCGAAGATTCTCCACTGAGTTCGAGCTGCAGGAGGTAAGAAGCCCCGGACCTTGGGGCAGCACCCAGAGGCCCATCCCCAGTCTCAAGGGACAGCCGCCACTCAGCTCCCACCGCATGTGTTCACAAGGCAGCGGGGCTCCATGTGGTCAGGCCTTCCTCATGTACAGGGGAAACTGGGTATCCAGACTTTCTAAATGTCACAGTTCAATCACAGATATTCATCTTGGAATTTTTGTATAGGCAAAAGGTAAAGAGAATAATATAATGAACCTCCACGTACCCATTACTCAGATTGAACAATTGTTAACATTTGCTGACATTTTTGGGGGGTGGACAGTTTTCAAGCTAATCACTGATATTATATAATTTCACCTATAAACACTTTAGTCATATCTAAAATAAAGGAATTTAAAAACATAATCTATCATTAGCAAATACAAGAAAATTAACAATGCCTTACTATCATCTTATACCCAGGCCATTTTCAAATTCTTTTTTTTTTTTTTTTTTTTGGCCGTGCCACAGCCGCTTGTGGGATCTTAGTTCCCTGACCAGCGATTGAGCCTGTGCCCCCTGCGTTGGGAGCACAGAGTCTTAACCACTGGATCACCAGGGAAGTCCCCTATGTTCATGTTTTAAGTTCTTGTGGGTGTACACCTAGGAGTAGAATTGCTGGGTCATTTGGTAACTGTGTTTAACTTTTTGAGAAACTGCCAAAATGTTTTCCAAAGCAACTGCACCAACTTCCATTCCCACCAGCAATCTATGAAGGTTCCAATTTCTTTATGTTTGGGGGAGAATTGTTATTTTCCTTTTTTAAAAAATTATAGCCATCCTACTGGGTGCAAAGTGGTATCTCACTGTGGTTATGAGTGGCATTTCTCGGATGACTAATGATGTTGAGCATCATTTCATGTGCTTCTTGGCCGTTTGTATATCTTCTTTGGAGAAATGTCTATTCAAATCCTTCACTCATTTTTTTTAAAAAAATTTATTTATTTATTTATTTTTGGCTGCACTGGGTCTTCATTGCTGTGCGCGGGCTTTCTCTAGTTGCGGAGAGTGGGGTCTGCTCTTCGTTGCGGTGCACCGGCTTCTCATTGTGGTGGCTTCTCTTGTTGTGGAGCATGGGCTCTAGGCACGCGGGCTCAGTAGTTGTGGTTCGTGGGCTTAGTTGCTCTGCGGCATGTGGGATCTTCGCGGACCAGGGCCCGAACCCGTGTCCCCTGCATTGGCAGGCGGATTCTTAACCACTGTGCCACCAGGGAAGCCCCCTTCACTCAGTTTTTAATTGGTGTATTTGTCTTTTTATTGTTGAGTTACAAGAGTTCTTTATATATTCTGGATACTAGGCCCTTATTAGACAAATGATTTGCAAATATTTTCTCCCATTTTGTGGATTGTCTTTTCAGTTTCTTGATAGTGTCTTTGATACACAAAGTTTTAAATTTTTAAAAAAATATTTATTTATTTATAGCTGCATTGGGTCTTCATTGCTGCACGTGGGCTTTCTCTAGTTGTGGCGAGCTGGGGCTACTCTTCGTTGTGGTGCGCGGGCTTCTCGCTGCGGTGGCTTCTCTTGTTGTGGAGCACGGGCTCTAGGCACGAGGGCTTCAGTGGTTGTGGCACGTGGGCTCAGTAGTTGTGGCTCGCAGGCTCTAGAACACAAGCTCAGTAGTCGTGGTGCAGGGGCTTAGTTGCTCCGGGGCATGTGGTATCTTCCCGACCCAGGGATCGAACCCATGTCCCCTGAATTGGCAGGCGGATTCTTTACCACTGAGCCACCAGGGAAGTCCAAAAGTTTTTTATTTTGATGAAGTCTAACTTTCTATTTTTCTTTTGTTGCTTGTGCTTTATGTGTCATATATAAGAAACAATTACCTAATCCTAGGTCACAAAGATTTACACCTATGCTTTTTACTAAGATTCTTATCATTTTAGCTCTTACATTTAGGAGTGATCAATTTTGACTTAATTTTTGTACATGGTGTAAGGCAGAGGTCCAATTTCATCCCTTTGCATGTGGCTATCCAGTTGTCCCAGTACCATTTATTAAAAGGACTATTCCTTTTTTTTGTAATATCATTAATTTATTAAAAAATTTTATTGGAGTATAGTTGATTTACAATGTTGTGTCAGTTTCAGGTGTACAACAAAGTGATTCAGTTATACATATACATATATTCATTCTTTTTCAGATTCTTTTCTCATATAGCTTATCACAGAATATTGAGTAATGCTCCCTGTGCTACACAGTAGGTTCTTGATGGTTATCTATCTTATATATAGTGGTGTGTGTATATTAATACCAAGGTCCTGATTTATCTCTCCTGGCCCCCATGTTTCCCCTTTGGTAAGCATAAGTTTGTTTTTGATATCTGTAAGTCTGTTTCTGTTTTGTAAATAAGTTCATTTGTATCATTAAAAAAAATAGATTCCACATATAAATGGTATCTATGATATTTTTCTTTCTCTGTCTGACTTACTTCATTTAGTATGATAATCTCTAGGTCCATCCACGTTGCTGCAAATGGCATTATTTCATTCTTTTTTATGGCTGAGTAATATTCTATTGTAGATATGTACCACATCTTCTTTATCCATTCCTCTGTTGATAAAAGGACTATTCTTTCACCCATTGAATGATCTTGGCACCTTTGTTGAAAATCATTTGACTGTAAATTTTAGGGTCTATTTCTGGACTCTCAATTCTATTTCATTGATCTGTTTGTCTTTATGCTAGTACACATTGTCTTAGTTATCATAGATTTGTAGTGAGTTTTGAAATCGGGATTGTGGGCCCTCCAACTTTGTTCTTTTTCAAGATCATTTGGCTATTCTGAATCTTTGCATTTCTTTATGAATTTTAGGATCAGCTTGCCAATTTCTGCAAAAAAATACAGTTGGAATTTTGATAGGGATTGTATTGAATCTGTAGATCAATTTGGGAAGTATTTCCATGTTAGTAATATTAAATCTACCAATCCATTAACACAGATTTATTTGTCATTATTTTTCCTTTTATTTAGGTCTTCTTAATTTTTCTCAACAATATTTTATAGTTTTCAGCATACTGGTCTTGCACGTCTTTTGTCAAATTTATTCCTAAGTATTTTATTCTTTTTGATGCTATTGTAAACGGAACTGTTTTCTTAATTTCATTTTCAGATTTTTCACAACTAGTGTATAGAAATACAATTGATCTTTGTATATTGCTCTTATATCCTGCAACCTTGTTGAACTCATAAGTTTTAATAGTTGTGCTTTTTTATTTTTCGATTCCTTGGGATTTTCTGTATACAAAATCGTGTCATCTGCAAACAGAGATAGTTTACTTCTTCCTTTCTGGATGCTTTTAATTTCATTTTCTTGCCTAATTGCCCTCGCTACAACCTCCAGTACTAATACATCTTTTAATCTGTAGCATCTCTTTAAAAAAAAAACCAACAAAAAAAACATTTATTTGCTCAAGCACCTGGGCCATTTGTACTATAGAAATGGCCACATTTTGAATTTGGCTGGTTGCTTCCTTGTGGTGTCTGTTTAATTTGTTCCTCTCTCCTCCCTTGATTGGATTGAGATTGTAATTCATTTAAAAACTGAGGATCAACTCAATAAGAACCTCACAATGAAGATTAAATACATGTAGGAGCCAGGCTGAACCTTGGGGCAGTCTTTTTTTTTTTAATAAATTTATTTATTTATTTATTTTTGGCTGTGTTGGGTCTTTGTTGCTGCATGCAGGCTTTCTCTAGTTGCAGCAAGCAGGGGCTACTCTTAGTTGTGGTGCGCGGGCTTCTCACTGCAGTGGCTTCTCTTGTTGCAGAGCGCGGGCTCTCGGCGTGCGGGCCTGCTTCAGTAGTTGTGGCTCGCGGGCTCTAGAGTGGAGGCTCAGTAGTTGTGGCGCATGGGCTTAGTTACTCCGAGGCATGTGGGATCTTCCTGGACAAGGGCTTGAACCCGCGTCCCTTGCATTGGGAGGCGGATTCTTAACCACTGCACCATTAGGGAAGCCCAGGGCTGTCATTTTTGACCCCTGCCAGGGAGAGGGAAGGACTGGCCCTCCCTGTCCTGGAGAACAGGCTGTGGTCCCCATTCCCATGTTAGGGGCCCTAACATGGAGGGGGAGGACAGAGGATCTGGCAGCCCTCTCCTCAGGGCTGTGTTCGAGACCTAACCAGGGGCTCAGAATTATCCTTTTCCTCACAGCTGGAGCAGTTCAAGAAGAACAACATGGATGTAGGCTTCGGCTCAGGCACCCGGGCTCTGGAGCAAGCCCTGGAGAAGACCAAAGCCAACATCAAGTGGGTGAAGGAGAACAAGGAGGTGGTGTTAAAGTGGTTCACAGAACACAGCCAAATAGTCCCTGGTGCTTACAGTCACCTGGCCCCCATGTGAGATGCCCACGTGTGTCTATCCAAGTGGCTCACGGTAGGGCCCCCATTCCTGAAGCCTGAGGCACCTGTGTCCTCCCCTTAGGAACAGAGTCTCTGGCCCATGTTCTCTCCACTCTGCCCAGGGGGCCAATCCAGTTTCTGATGGCCAGACTGTCCAAGTGCCTCCCAGCCCCTGCCCCTCATGCCAACCCCACCCCAGGCCTGGCATGGCTCCTGTCACCCAGGGCCCTGGGGCTGATCTCAGGGAAGTCCAGCTCAAGGGCCAGATGAGCAGAGGCCCTTGATGGATGATGGACTGCCTTGGAGGGCTGCCCTGTGCCCTCTCTCACCCTCCCATAAAGACCCTGAACCGGAGGAGTCAACAGAGCACCAGATCTGTATATTTTTTTCTAAGATAAAATGTAAATAAAGGATTTCTAGATGAGCTTCCAGACTCATTACTAAACTAGAGCAGGAGTGGATCTGCACAACAGCTAGAGAACCTGGGGTGCGTGGGGGCCTTGGACCCCCAGGAAACATAGGAGGGAAGAAGTACCCAGCCTGCCGGTCCTTCCTAGAACACCTGTATGGCAGTGTCTGCCTGCAGTGTTCATTTCATTGGCAGGATCGAGACTCTGGGTGCTGGGGAAACACTGGAGGTGGAAGGAATGGGGACACAGCAGTCCCCAAGGTGGAGTGGGGCTTGGTGCCAGACACAGGGCAGGTCCTGACAGTGGAGGGAGTGCTTTTCCAGAAAGCAGGAGTTTCCATGGTTTCAGAAGCTAGGATTTGCACCTGAACTAGCGTAAGGCAAGTTCAGGGAGCAGGGTGCTGGCTGGGCCCCTCTTCCTGCACTGCAGCCAGCACACCTGGGAGAGTGAGAGAAAAGGGCTCACGGTAAGGGCAGCAAGCCCTGGATCCAGGCCTGGTGTGACCACTCACTGGCCAAGGGCATGTCCTGCCACCTCTCCAGGATCCCTGGGTGGCATATCAGTTTGTAAAGTGGTTGTTTTCAAGAGTAGCATACAGAAAAAGGCAGGTGCTCTCCAGATCACCTGGGGCAGCCAGTGATCAGGGCCAACTCTGAGGAGAAGGTCTGGGACCCGCAGGGCTCCACAGCCCACATCAGCCTTGGTGGAAATTTCTTGGCAAAGGAGGTCCAGCTGAGCACCCAAGGCTGGTGGGAGGGAAAGAGGGAGGTAACAGATAGCCCAGGCTCCTCAGGGGTCACCTCCAGTTGACCCCACCTGTGAGCTGCTCCAGCTGAAGTCTTGAAGTCCAGCCTGTTTCTTGACCCCTGGGCTTTGGTTTCCTCATCTGCACGATAAAGACGATCTATCGTAGGGTTTGGTGTGTGGATCTAAGGAGATTAACGTACTTAGCACACAGTCTGACACTTAAGGAGAGCAGGGTGTTACTATCATCCTTAGCCCTGTCTCCTGCTCAAGGCTCCATTCATCCTTTTTCCTCCCAGCCTCTTCCTCCTTGTGAGAAGCGCGCCAGCGGGCCTGGGGCCAGGAAGGCTCCTCCACGCTCCACTGCCTTCCGCATATCAAAGGGTGAGGCGGGCCAAGGGGTGGGACCAGCCTTGGATATGGGTCCCTCCACCAACCAGGAGGCTCCCCCCAGCCCAGCGTCTCCGGACCAGCCCTTCCTGTCGCGGCCCTGGCGGCTGGCACTTGACCTTCGGGGGACCAGAGGGCAGGCGGCCCCCTCAGGTGGTCCCCGCTGGGGGAAGGACCAGCACCGCCATCTAGGGTCCCTGGGGGAGCCAGGTAGGAGAGTCAGCAGGGACCCTAGTCTGGTGCCTGGCACTGGGCTAAGTGTTTATGCGCATTATCTCATTTGGTTTTCAACAGTCCCAGGAGATAAGGACTGCCTTTATCTCAGTTTTGCAGATAAGGAAACCGAGGCGCGGGGAGGTTAAGACCCCACCTCTAATGCCCGTGCATGAGTGGAAGCTGGCCCTGCATTTGGGGCTACGGTAGTTAGGCACTCGTCATCTGACAGCTCACAGTGCAGGCATTCCTGACTGCCTGTGGGGCTGGAGGAAATCGGTATCGAGGATGCAGCGAGGACATGCAAAGCCAGAGACCTGCTTGCAGAACCTAGCTCAAGGTCAGATGCAGAACAGGAGCTGCCTAGAACTCTTGACTGCTCATTCCCTATCCAGCGCTCCGTCTACAGGTAGGTTGACTTCTCACGGCCAGTGGGGGGCCCTGAGGATCAGCCAGAAGCAGCAGGGGCCGGGAGGGGGCTCTTCCACCTCCCCACCCTCCAGGAGACTCCTCAGGAGGCACGTCCTCTGCACTGCAGGGTCATTGAGAAGCCCCGGGTGAGGTACTCGGTGAATGTCCAGTGTCTTATGGATGGTGACTGGGTCCCCAGGAAGGTGTAGGTGGACCAGTCATCCCAGGGAGGGCACCAGCATCAGCCCCTCTCCCTTCCCTGCCAGGCACTTAGCAAAGAGGTGCAGCCAAGAGCAGCCTGTCTGGGATGGAGCCACACATGAGAGTGAGGGGCTGCTGCTCCTGAGAGGCAGGGCTGAGCCTGCCCTCCCAGAGGGTGAGGACAGGGGTGGGGGATTAGCCCAAGCCCCCGGCAACTCCAGCTGGGGTGATAGCAGCCTTTTGCCTCTGCCTTTGCATCTCCCAGAGGAGCTGGGAGAAGAAGGCTGCCAAATTCCAGAAGATGCTCAGCTCTGGCTGGCCCTTGCCGTGGCCATCAGTGACTGGACCAAGGACTGAGCCCAGACAGGCGGGAGCCAAAGGAAGGAGATGGGCAGCTGTTCAGTTCCGCCTTAGGTGCAGGTGCCATGAGACTGTGGAGCCAAGTCCTTGCATCTTCTTGAGAAGGAGAGAGCACTGGACAGGGAGCCAGGGGCTTGATGTTCCAACCTAGCTGGAGGGCTAGAGAAAGTTGCTCCCCTCCCTGGGCCAGTTTCCTCAGCTGTAAAACGAAGGAGCAAAAAATAGCCATTGCTCCCAAACCTGGTTGGGCCTCGGCTCCAGGTTCCCAGGTCCCGGCCCGATGCACTGAACCGCACTCTCAGGGTGGGACCCTGGAACCAGAGGGCTCAACATGCAGTCAGGTGAGGGAACCACCAGACTGGATCATCTCTAAGGTCGTGTGATTCTATTCAGCTATTATGTATTGAGCAATTACTACGTGCCAAGCCTAAGAACCCTGAGAGGTAGGGTCTATTATTGTTGCCACTTCACAGCTGAGGAGACTGAGAGTCAGGGAGGTTTTGTTCGTTTTTTGTCTTTTCAATTTTTTGGCCGTGCTGTGCGGTATATGGGATCTTAGTTCCCCAACCAGTGATTGAACCTGCGCTCCCTGCATTGGAAGCTTGGAGTCTTAACCACTAGACCGCCAGGGAAGTCCCCAGGGAGGTTTTGAAGCTTGCCCACAGTTACACAGAGAGTAAGAGCCGAATGAATGTGCAACCAGGGCAGCTGTGCCCGGTATCTGTCTCCCTGCTGCATGTAAACTTGTGTGAGCGTTTCCCATCCTCCGCTGTGGCAGGCAGCCCCTACAGAGGGTCCTGGGGTAGGAACCAGAACCCACTTCTAAAAGGTTGGGGGAAGAAGGCACTGCAGTGGTCACCTAATCCAGCTCCTCTTTAAGAGATGGGGAAACTGAGGCACAGAGATGGAGTGACTTGCCTGGCGTCAAAGGGCATGTCAGCAGGCAGTGGTTCAGATGGGAGGCCCTGCATGTGGCAGCTCACGCTCTGGTCTTCCTCCTGCCTCTGCTCTCGCCCTGCACCGCTAACAGTGGCCCCCTGCCAGGCTGCATGGCTATAAGGCAGTCCAAAAGACCAAGAGTGGCTCTGACCAGCCCACCCCCTACCCTCCACCTTCACTGCCCCCTCCACCCAGGACACAGAGGCCAGATGCCTCCCCCTGCCGCCATGTGGGGCTCCCCACAACCCCACCTCCCAGCTCCTTTTCCAACCAATTTGTCACTTTTCCCCTTCAGTTCTGGACTTCAACCACCTGTTTCAACTTGGCTCACGCTGTTTCTTCTGCCTACTCCTCTTGGCGAACTCCACACATCCTTCAATACTCAGTTCCAACATCCTGCAACTCTCCCCTCTCCGAGTCAGAAACAGAATGAAGTCACCACCACTGCTGGCTCCCAAGCCTATGGCAGCCTTTGCTAATGGATCATGGCGCCCTTTCCCAAGATCCTGGAGGTGCCTCTTAGTCTTGCTCAAAGCCACATAAATCAATGCGGCAGGACTAATGGATCAGGTAACTCAAGAATGCAACAGCACTGTCAACCCCATCTCCCACCAGGCTTGCATATCCTCTTTGGTCCCAAAGTACCTTGTATAAACCCCCATCTTGACCTGGGCTCTGATCATTTCCTTCCCTGTAATTTACCCCATTAGTCAGGGCACATTTTCTCCAGCACCTAGTACTGGGTGTTGTGAGCTGAACTGTGTTCCCCCACAACTCTTGGTGAAGTTCTAACCCCCAGTATCTCAGAACGTGAATGTATTTGGAGATAGAGCCTTTAAAGAGGAACTTAAGGTAAAATGACTTCACGTGGGTGGGCCCAAATCCAATATACTGGTGTCCTTGTAAGAAGAGATTAAGACACAGACGCAGAGACTGGACCATGGGATAACCATGCGAGGACACAGCAAGAAGGCGGCCATCTGCAAGCCAAGGAGAGAGGCCTCAGAAGAAACCAAACCTGCTGACCCCTTGGTCTTGGACTTCCAGTCTCCAGAACTGTGAGAAAATCAGTTTCCATTGTTTAAGCCACCCAATTTGTGGTATTGTCTTATGGCAGCCCTAGTAAACTAATACACTGGGCCTAGCACATGGGAGCCACTCACAAGCACCCTTTGGAAACAACTTCAGATAACTGTGAAAGAGCCCTATGGGTCAGCAGGAATGCACACAGGAGAATGCAAAAGGGCAATGGTGACGGGCTTCAGGCAAGTGAACAGGCCCAAACGTTAACTCACCTGTGTCGCCTGCACAGCAGGCCAGGTGGAGCCCCTGCACAATAATTACTGTCGAACTGGCAAGTGAGGGCCTGAATTCCAGGAGGGGAAAGCAGCATGATTTATTCCCTGAAGGACGGGAACATTTTTCCTTTTCCAGAAGCAATAAAAACCCAAGTGGATAGAAGAAAAACAGACCAAACCAAATTTGGGTGTTTCTTTTGGTTTTTTTTTTTTAAGAAGTACAAAATCTAAGCATATACCTTTCTTCCCACTCCCATCCCCACCCACCCCCAAGCCCACTCCCCCACCAGTCCCAGCCTGTCCAACCACTGTGGTCAAACAACCCATGTTACTGCAGCTCAGGTTGTGCTCTACAGAACACTGGTCATTCTGGGGGGCATCTAGGAGTGGAGGGACTGCCCCAGCCCCGACTTTAGCCAGGGAGGCCACCCTTAGCTGTTTCAAACACTGCTTCCATGAAAGACATCACTTGGAAAAGGGATCCTTGGCTAAAACAACGCCTGAATACTAGTGAAGTAGCAGGTGAGGAGGACACCCCACGCTACAGGCCTGATTCCAAGGCCATTAGTAGAAGATGCCCAGGTGAGTCCCCTCCAAATCTTCTTGCCAAAATTCAGGGCAGCCACTGAGCTGTAGGCCTGAGCTCTGGGGAGGGCTTTCATCACTGAGCTGGAAGGTGGGAACTGGTCCCTGGTCCTCCGAGCTGGGCAGCACCTCTGCACTGTGGCTCCAGCATCCCCACTGGGTCTCAGGCTGGAGTCTCTGGCATGCTGGGCGGGGCAGGACAGGAGGGGTTTCTGGCAACAGACAAGGCTCTGGAGACATAGAGATTCCCTGAGAGAGAGAAGAGTAGCGGGTTAGTGGGCCACTGCCTCATGCCCTGAGATCCTGAACCTGGATGTTCCCCATAGTGTGGCTGGTAGCTGCTGAACTGCCCTGGTGCCATGGATCCAGTGAAGCAAAGTGGTTTAGAGTACAAGCTCTGGAGATATACTGCCAGGGTTCAAAACCCAGCTCTGCCACTCACTAGCAATGAGAACTCAGATAACCTCTTTTAGTCTCAGTTTTTTCATCTATAAAATGGTGATGATGATAATAAAACCTACTTCACAGGGTTGCTGGAGGGCTGATGAGTTAGTTAATTCATGTAAAATACCAAGAATCATGTTGGGCACACAGTAAGCATTCAATAAATTTTGGTTATTAATATGCTCTTTTATGGAAGCTTGAGGAAAGCATGAAGGTCACCAGATCCAAGCCCATCTACTTAGAAAGCCCCTACCCCCGGGGCAGCCAGGCCTCCCTCCCCCTCAAACCTTGATGGAGCACTTGCAAGGAATTTCCTGAATTACCTGAAGGCCCCTGCTACCTTCCACCCTGGACTCTGAAAGCAAGTCTGAAGATTCCCCCCTCTTCCACATGACTGTGAAGGCTTCTAGGTAGAGGTGGTGGTGGCCTTAACTTCCCAGGGCCCCCACCTCTTTCCCCAAGGAGGTTAGGGTCTTCTTCATCCTCCCTTCAGCTTTCCATCCCTAACCAGGGTTGGATTAGGTAAACCCGGGATCTAAAAAGCATAAGATTCTCTGCAGACTAGAGCTTACTCACCCCCTCCGTTTCCAATCGAAGCCTGGGGACCACTCCGAGGGAAGCGGAGAGAGCCTGGGCGCGTACCTGGTACACTGCAGCCAGCTCCATTGCGGGGGGCGAGGTCCAGGGCGTGGCCTGGTCCCGGGGCTCTGGGGGTGTCTGCGTTCCGGAACAGGCTTGGGGCGGCGTCCAACGAGCCGCGTCAGGGGCTCTCCCTTGGGACAGCTGCAGGGGCGACTGCATCCCGGGGCAGTAAGGGAGTGTCACCCAGGGACCCATATCAGACACACTGCTCCCCAGGCGCTCGGGCGCCGCTAGGGCTCCGGGACAGACGGGCGGGGACCCCCAGGACACCGTGGCGCTAGCGGCTGAGCCAGGGCCGCACCCTTGCGTCTGCGTCTGCGCCTGCGCGGGGCCGCCGTCGGGGCACAGCGGGCAGCCTCGAGGGAGCACTGCGTCGCTGTGCCGCCGGCGCCGGCGCTGCAGGCTCTCCTCGCTGAGGCCCAGCACGGCCGACAGGTGGCCGATGTAGCGGATGGCCAGACGCAGCGTCTCGATCTTCGTCAGGCTCTGGCCGGCGGGCGCCACGGACGGCGGCAGAAAGCGGCGCAGCTCGTGCAGGGCGCGGGCGAGCGTGCGCATGCGCAGCTTCTCACGCTCACTGGCGCTCTGCCGCTGCCCGCCTCCTGACCGGCTCCGCGCACGTCCGGGTGCCATCGAGGCGGCCTGTGAGGCGGTGCGGGCAGGCGGCGCCGGCTGTGAGGGGCCGCGGGCACGGTCGCAGGGGCAGGAGCCCGACGAATCCGAGGAGGAGGCCGGGGACGTCGAGTCCGAGTGGCCGGTCCAGCCCCAACCCTGCGGGAAGATCCAGTGGTCGTGGCCGAGGAGGCCCTGCAGAGGAGGGGACTGGGCCATGGCCGGGGCTGCGGGCTCTGGGAGGCTGGGCCGGCCACCTCCAGGACTGAGCTTTTATCTGGACCAAAGGTGCGAGGTGGACCCCTGCCACGTTACAGAGAGGTGTCAAAACCCACAGAGCCCAGGGAAGGTCTGGGCAGGGGGTGTCCTGGGAAAGCGGGCCCATTTGCGGAGGTGTGGATTCTGACTCCTCGGGGGCTCTAATGGAGGCCCCTGCAGCCCGGGAAGTGTGGGAGGGACAATTCGCATCTGGATGGAGCTGCTAAGCTTCTCACTGTGTTCCCACCCACTCCGCCTCATCCACTGCTCCGGTGAGTGCCCGGGACCCTGACAGTGGTGGGCAGTGCCATCGTCTGGGGGCGGCCAGGCTGTCCCTCAAGTGACTCAAGGACCCCCGCAAAGAGTGGCCGCCTCCCTCATCACCACCCTCCGGGAGACTGTACCCAGTCACTCCCACCCAGTGCCTACAAGTGTGCTGGATAAGGCGTCAAGACAGACCCTGAGGGACTTGCTCACAGTGATGGCGGGAGAGGGGTTGGGGAAGGAGGGGACATACGGGTGGACCGTTACTGGGTTCCCAGAGCCCGCACTTGCTGCTTTGCTGAGTGACACCGAGAAAGTCATCTCACCGTCCACAGTTAGTTTCTTTCCCTGAGAAATAGTACAGAGCAGCCTGAAGAAGAGGCATGGAGTGTAGTGAGTGATGAAAATGGGGGAATGTGGGCCCCCAGGCAGGCCTGAGGCAGACCCTCTTTATTTGCTGTGTGACCTTGGGCAGTTCGGTTAACTCCTCTGAGGCTCAAGTTGCCTCATCCCTGTGGCAGTAAATAAAATACCCACCACCTAGGATGGTTGCTGGTACCAAGTGAAACCATCCATGGGACCACTTAGAATGAGCCTGGCAAGTGGGCTAAATGTTTGCTGCTACCATTTTATTAAGAAAGTACTTACATTTCAAGATGCTTGTAGGCATTATTTAATACATATTTATTTAGCAGCTGGTAAATGTCAGGCATACCAGAGTGAACAAGATAGTTGTGGTCTGTGCTCTCATGGGATTTCAGTCTTGTGGGAGAGAGGAGTAAACGTTATGTAATTAGTAGCTCCACCACTAGCTAGCTGTGTTGCCCTTGGACAGCTCTGAGCCTGAACTACAGCTCTTAAAACAGGAGTAGTAATTATAGTATCTGCTCACAGGACTGTTGTTATAGTCTTATAATATAACCTTTGATACAGTGAAGTTTAAAAGTAAAAGCTCCCACCCCTCAGCAATAATTACAATTTAAAGGCGGTATCAGTGTTCTTTGTAATCTTCAGAGAAAAGGCTGAACTCAGAGGGACTGTCATGCTCTGGCCACAGAGGCGGAGAGGTCACAGCTGGGTCTTGAACAATGGGTAGGACTTGGGTAGGGAGAGAGGCAGGTGGAGAGCATTCTGAATGTGGGAACTGCATAAGCAAAGGCCTGGCAGTGGGATTTCCCAGTGTGCTTCAGGAATGGTGTGCAAGGGCGGGGTGATGTGGAGAGCAGGAGCTCACCTTGGCTGGGGCCAGGCTGAGAAGTTGTATTTTACTGCCAAGGCAATGGGAAGCCAAATGGACTTTTCAGCAGAAGTGTGACATTAAAAAAAAAAAAATCAGGGGCTTTCCTGGTGGTGCAGTGGTTGAGAGTCTGCCTGCCGATGCAGGGGACGTGGGTTCGTGCCCCGGTCTGGGAGGATCCCGCGTGCCGTGGAGCGGCTGGGTCCATGAGCTGTGGCCGCTGAGCCTGTGCGTCCGGAGCCTGTGTTCCGCAACGGGAGAGGCCACAACAGTGAGAGGCCCGCGTACAGCAAAAAAAAAAAAAAAAAAAGAATCCGCCTACCAATGCAGGGGACATAGGTTCGAGCCCTGGTCTGGGAAGATCCCACATGCCACGGAGCAACTAAACCTGTGCACCACAGCTTCTGAGCCCGCGAGCCACAATTACTGAAGCCTGCGCACCTAGAGCCCGTGCTCTGCAACAAGAGAAGCCACTGCAATGAGAAGCCCACGCACCGCAACGAAGAGTAGCCCCTGCTCGCTGCAACTAGAGAAAGCCTGCGTGCAACAACAAAGACCCAACGCAGCCAAAAATAATAAATAGATAAATAAATTTATTTTAAAAAATTAACTTTATTACACAAATTACATAACTAATATGTTCTCTTTATAAGAAATGGAAACCTGAAAGATAAAGCTGGAGTACCTGTAACCCCTCCCCAAAGGTCATGTGTCCTTCCAGACTTGGTCGCTGTGCACTCACATAAACATATGTATCCTTAGAAAACACATAGTATAAATGAGGTAACATTATGGCAATTTGCCTGTAACTTGCTTTTTTTTCATTCAACAGCGTATCTGAGATCATTCCATGTCAGGATGTGTTTAGCTGACTCATACTTGGTCTTAGTTGATTTAAATGTTCATCCATTTAAATCATAGTGGATAATTTTAACTGGAAAAAAAATTAAATGGCAGGAGGTACAAATAAACCTTCAATAATGAAATTACATCACCTTCTCCTCAGAACTTACTTTTTTAAATATTGGAGAAAATATGCCCAAGTTATTACTCTAACGTTATGATGAAGTAATAATTGACATTGAATAATGTTGGTCAGGGCAACTGTTTTTAGTTTATTCTAGCTGCTGTGAATGAGGAGGGGACATATTTAATCTGTCCATCACACAAAAAGAAGGTGGAACCAATCAATAATGGCCTTGATTTCAAACAGGAAAGAAGCAATTAGTCATGCAATATTTCATGATCTGAAAGGGTTTAAACCAAAGTTAAAAAAATAATAATCCTTTCTCCTAAGGGGAGGGAGACTTAGAAAACAGTCAATCCCACACTTTTTACGATTAAAATAATGGCAAATCATTATTTGTCCAAGGCTGCACAGTACTATGAAGATCTTGACATATTGTACTATCAGGAAATTTATATATATGTAATTGACAGTTGTAAACAAGATTCATCAGTTTTCATGTATATTTCTTTTTTTAAAAAAATTTATTTATTTATTTGGCTGTGCTGAGTCTTAGTTGCAGCATGTGGGATCTAGTTCCCTGACCAGGGTTGAAACCTGGGCCCCCTGCATTGGGAGCACGGAGTTTTAACCACTAGAGCACCAGGGAAGTCCCTCATGTATACTTCTTCATCTGGATTCTGAAGTGTCAGATTGCTGTGCTGTTGATACTGACTGTTCCAACTCACCCCTTTTCACTGCAGTATAATATTCCACGGAGTGCTCACACCATAGTCCCTTATTGATGTGCCTTTAGCATGGTTTTAGTTTTTGCCAAAGAGTGCTGCCTTGTGCACAGGCAGCTAGATATGGAGTGGTGAAATGGCCTTGTGATTCCCAGGAAGGTTCTGAATATCCAGAATCATTCCTCCTCTCCCCCCACCCCCTACTCATTAGAGCAAGCCTGGAGGGATTTCCTGTGAAAGGATTTGGTGAATTATGAGAATTCACTGTCAGCAGAGCTCTGCATACTATCCTTTCTTCTCCAGGATAGCTTGGCCTCCTTCTGTCTTAGTTTGGGCTAGCCCTGGCGCCCAGGCCTCAGGCTGACTGTGGGATGGCAGAGCATAAGTTCTGGGAGGTGAGGCCCTGGAGCTGGTTTGCTGTGGCCCCTGGCTCTTCACTGGGCCCCTCAGCCAGCCTCCGGGAGCACAGGGGCACACTGTCACCAGCCCCACTCACTTAGCACAGGGAGACAGTATGGCTTAATGGTTAGGAGGCTGGGCTATGGAATCAGACAGATCTGGGTTTAGAGTCCCAGCTTCATCCCTTCCAAGCTCTCAGAACTTGGGCAATTTAACCTCAGTTTTCTCATCTATGAAGTGGGGATCCTGATTTCCAGGGCAATTGTTGGGACAGAGTAAGATAATGCATGTTGTAGAGCTTAGAATAGAGCCTATAAGTCTTGCTTATAGTAAGTTCAGGGGCAGCAGAATGGAGTGGGTAAAGGACTAGATTGGATTGTGGGGAAGAGGGCCGACATCTTTAGCCTTGGCCCTACAAGATGATTCCTTCCTTCCTCACTCTAGCACCGGGCCTCAGGCATCCTGCCCTACCCTCTCCTCCATCTTCAGCCCTTCTTCTCCGGGACCCAGCATGAGGAGTCCTCCTCAGCAGGGCACTCCAGCTCCTGGCCTGTGGCAGGGGTCACCAGAGCTGCAGTGCAGAGGCAATGGAAGAGCTCCAGGTGCCTGGAGCTGGAGCTTGGAGCCGCAGCCGACTGGCCCAACCAAGGCTAGGAAGTGGAGGATCTGAACCAGCTTCTCCTGGTGGGCTGGGTCCTGGCTCAGGTGCTTTTCCAGCTTATCTCTGGCCCTGGGACCCTCAGGCATTCCTCCCTGTGTGCTCAAACCAGCCCCAGGTGCTGCACAAACAAGCTAGGTCTGGGCCCAGGCCGCAGGGGCTTCCACTTGAGCAGTCTCCACTTCTCTTTCATCTGACTCGCCTGGTAGAAGGAGGGGTATTTATGGCTGTGTGCTGTTAGATAAGGTGATTAACTTCTGAGCCTCAGCCTGATAGTGACACCAGGTTTACCCCCTCCTTCCCGTGATAGGAGGAGGTGGAAGCTAGATCAGGGAAACATGGTCAGTAGAATATTCACCAGTGTGGCAGACACTTCTGGTTGCCCACACAGCATCTGTTACAGCCTCTATTCTTCTTTCTCCCTTAATAACAGGGCTCTGTATTATAATGGGTGGTGATATGCCCAGCTGAAAAACTATATTTCCCAGCCTCTCTTGCAGATGGAATGGCCAAGGAGATTTATTAGAATATTGTTTGGGGCTTCTAGGAAAGCTCTTTAAAGCAGAGAGGTACACTCCTGTGGCTCTACTCCCTTATATTGTCATCCTGGAAAATGTGATGGCTGGTGCTTCAGCAACCATTTTGTGACCCTCAGGCAATCTCAAGGACAGAAGTCACACCTAAGGCTCGTGGAGCAGAAGGAAGCCTGAGGCACTGATAACAACATAGAAGTGCCGTACTGGCCCAGAAAAGTCTAACTCTAAATTTCTTTAATGTGAGAGATAATAAATTACCATCTTGTTTAAGTCATTGTCAGTTTGGGTGTGTGCTTTGAGCAGCCAAACATAATTCTTGTTCACATAGTAAAGAAGTTCAGGGCTCCCCTGGTGGCGCAGTGGTTAAGAATCCATCTGCCAATGCAGGGGACATGGGTTTGAGCCCTGGTCCAGGAAGATCCCAACTGCTGCTGAGTAACTAAGCCCGTGCACCGCAACTACTGAGCCTGCACTCTAGAGCCCGTGAGCCACAACTACTTAGCCTGCGTGCCACAACTACTGAAGCCCATGCGGCTAGAACCCATTAATTAAATAAATAAATTTTTTTTTTTAAAGTTATTAAAAAAAATTCCTAGATTATCCTTGTTGACAAATGGGGCCATGTGAGCTTAAGTTAAGTGAATTCATAACAGATTCAATGTTCCCACAGTTGAATGGATGGATGTTCACCTAGAAGAAGGTCTCTAGTGATGTGCCACCAACTCTATTCCCAGCCTCGTCATGGGCAGCATTATGATCTTTTTAATTAATTAATTTTAATTTATTTTATTTATTTATTTTTGGCTGTGTTGGGTCTTCATTGCTGTGCGCAGGCTTTTCTGTAGTTGCGGCCAGCGGGGGCTACCTTCGTTGAGGTGCACAGGCTTCTCATTGCGGTGGCTTCTCTTGTTGCGGAGCACGGGCTCTAGGTGCGCAGGCTTCAGTAGTTGTGGCTCGTGGGCTCTAAAGTGCAGGCTCAGTAGTTGTGGCGCACAGGCTTAGCTGCTCTGCGGCATGTGGGATCTTCCTGGACCAGGGCTCGAACCCATGTCCTCTGCATTGGCAGGCGGATTCTTAACAACTGCGCCACCAGGGAAGCCCCAGCATTATGATCTTGAATGAAGATATGAACTGATCTAATTGGGGATAAGATCCAAACCCAAGAAGTTAACTGGGTAACAGCCAGGATCTAAAGAGATTCTGGCAGGCTGGAACAACTGATCGGATCTCATTACTAATAAGGTAGAATCAACAGAGCCCTATGTACCTCCCCTCTAAGTTGAGGGTTAGGAGACATCATGTAACCAGCAGCAGCTGTGGAAAGGGCATGGTAGTCGTTGCCTTCTAGGCACCAAGGGCATGAAAATCAAATGTGATCCCATTCACGTTTGCAAGAAACGGGATCTTCAATCAAGGAGGCAGTGGTCTCTTATTGCCTATGCGGGGTAAGTGGTCAAATCTGGGGGCCACAGTTTATGAGGGCAGGGGATAAACCCTAGCTCAGGAGAGGGAGGTTAGTGAGGGGCTTGAAGCCAGGTCACCAGAGAAATAGCTGAAGGACTTGGGAATGTTTCATCCAAAAAGGAAAAGACATAGGGGATGTGAGAGTTGTCCCCAGATGCCTGGAGGGGATACTCCAGGGAGAGTCTGAAGGCCTTTCTAAGATCACAGGGGCTGTCCTGTGAGGGGGTGAGTGGCCTGTACATGGATGTGGTCGAGAAGAAGCCAGCTGAGTACGTGCAGGAGCTGGAGGGGATAGCTGCTGTCGCCTCTGCCAACACTGACAAGTACCATAAGACAGGCGTTTGGACCTGATGATCCCTGAGGTACTTTCAGAGCTGAGGCCAAGAATCAGAGAGAGGACAGGAGCTGCCCCCTGGGGAGTCTCAGGGCGAGGGGGCCGCAGGAGACCTTGGCTTCAGGACATCTTGGGCGGGGGGAGGGCAGAATAAGGCCTCACATGTGCTTCAGTGCTCATGACACTCCCACCCCTGTTCTTCTGTGTGCCGGCAGCTCGGGCTCAGCTGGGCCTGCTCTCAGGGCCGGAACCACAGGGCCACGTGACCTTTGGCTCAGCTTGCCGGTGTGGCACCAGTCAGCTTGGCACTACGAGGCAGGCAGTGTCCACATCAGTATTCCTATTATACAAGTGAAGAAACGGGGGCCTCCATCCCATCAGCCCCTGATCGACTTCCCAGGGCCTTGCCCCAGACCACCAGTCAGATGGGAAGGGCAGAGGCCCAGGCTGGGGTCAGAATGTGCTCCCTGAGCCCCGGCCCTGCGAGGAGCTGCGGAAGGCATGGCCTCTGTTCAGCCTGTTCTGGGTGGCTTAGCGCAGGCCTCACCTGTGTTTGTTTACCCCCAGCCCTGCTCCAGGAAGTTCTCCACCCGCTCTTTCTTCCTGGGCAGGTGGTGCAGGGCCCTCGGGAACAGGCCCAAGGACGTGGAGCCAACTTAAGGGCTGGCCTCTGCCCCGTAGGTTTTCTTTCCCTTCCTTCCCCTTGGGTCCCTGCCAGGCCCTGGGGGTGGTCAGGCTGTGGGAACATGGGAGGAAAGGGGGCTGCATGCAGGGGCCGTGTGGTATTCTCATTACCAGCCAGCAGCGAGGGCCAGCCCAGCCTCCCCCTTGGCCACTGTGGCTGCCTTCACACCTCCCGTCTGCCTGTTGACACAAGGCCGCCTCCCCCAGGGCAGAAGGTGTCGACTTGGGAACGAGGGTGTGCAGGGGCCTCCAAAACAGGCGGCAGCAGGTCCTCTCAGAATCCCTGGAAAGCCCTTCTGGGGTGGGGGTGGGAGGCTGCAGGTCCCCATCCTGGGAGGCCCAAGGAAAAGGCAGAGCCTGTGTCCCTGGAACGGGGAGCGGGGTGCAGGGGGGCCTGCATGGGCCCCTCGCTCCGGGAGCCCTGAGTCAGCCTGCCCGGATACTCCCCTCCCCTGGCCCCAGGGGCTGGTGCATGACTCTGGGCACAGCCAGGGAAGCCCGATGACCAGGCCCTGCCAGGCAGGCACCATCAGTGTCACCAGAGGCTGACAGCCACCAGGCAAGGTCACAGAGCAGCCCCTGGAGCTGAATTCACCCTGACCGGGCCTCAGTCTACTGGTCTCCGAGCATTTCCACACCACACAGCACCCAGCGCTGTGCCTGCAGCAGCCTGTTCAGTGCTCAAACCCCAGGCCTGACAGCCTGCTCTTCCGGGCCCAGAGAGGCCACTTCCTTTGCTTTAGGTCCCCCAGAACCAGAATTCAAACCCACAAGGCCATGCACCCCATGTTCCGAACCAGGGGGCTGAGGCTCCAGGGAGGGAGGAGTCTCTGCTGCCCTCTGGGAGCTGAGAGTTGGAGGAGGAAAAAGACAAATTGGCTCTGAGTCTGTGGGGCCCTGGTGTGCGGGGCGCCCATGGACGACAGAGCGGAGCCACCTGGCCAGGTGATCAGTGCGGGTCCCAGGAGGAAGGGAGGGACTTGAAATTGTGGATTTTCTCCATGTGGAGGTGGGGCATTTCTGGCCGGGGGGAAAGGTGTGAGCCCAAGTCTGGAAGCAGGAAGCCCAGGGCTAATTTGGGTGATGCCAAGTGGTCTGGAGCCCTGGGTTGGAGGTGGGGAGGGTGGGAGGGGTGTGGACAAGCAAGTGGGAGCCGGGTGGGGTTGGAAAGTCCTGCTGAATGAGGAGTTTGGACTCTTAGGGAGGCAATGAGACCCATAGAAATTCTGAGGAGGGAGAGGGGTTGGGAGGTAAAGAGCTGGAGGCAGGAAACCAGCCAGGAGACTGCGGTCACATCATGGCAAGGGCTGACTAGACTGGGGCACGGGCAGGGGCGCTGGGAGTGGGCAGAGGATCCGATAGGAGGGAACGTGGGAAAAAGTGGGAAGGACATGGCCACTAGTGGCTGGGGCCACAGGCATCTGGAGAGCTGCCCAGCAGGCCGGGGGCATGGAGGTGGACTCGACCTTCTTCCTCCAACAAGAAGGCTGAGCCAAGGAGGCTGGTGTGGAAGGGCCTGCAGAGGCCCCAGGGCTGCCTGGCCCTTCTCCTTGGGCGACAAGGTGCAGTAGAGGTGGCTCAGGCCTAGGACCATCCGTGCCTGGGCTCAGTCCCCATCTGAGCCTCAGTCTCCTCATCTATGAAATGGGTGTCCTTGCCAGGAGGATTAGATGCAGCATCAGGTGTTCAGCATGTGGGACTTCCCTGCTGGGGAGGAGTGACCATCTGTGGTCCTGCAGCTCTAGGGAGGGACAAAGGAGGAGAATGAGTGGTGCTCACTCCTGCAGCCTCTGCGAGGGAAGACCCAGCCTCCCCATCCTGATCTCCAAAAGCTATAAGGGGCCTTGGGTCCGCCAGCTCTACTACTGGAATGCAAACAAGGGAGGGAAGGGGGCTGCAAAGTCTTTTCCTTCCTCCCTCCCTTCCTTCCTTTTCTTTCTTTTTTAATTTATAAAAGCAATGCATAATCATTACAAAGAAGTGAGAAAATACAGACAATCAAAAAGAAGGGAATTTTAAAGCCCCCTCTTCCATCCACCCGGAGAGAACCAGGTTAACACGTTGGTCCATATCTCTGCATCCTAACCTTTTCTGAGCATCCCTACAAGTACAGAGTATGGAGACAGAGGCATTGAGGGAGCATGTTGAGTTCTTTTTCCCATTTTCTGAAGCTTCTGGTAATATATATTCTCTTTTTTATAACAGCTTTATTGAGATATACTTCACATACCTAATAATTCACCTGTTTGAAGTGTACAGTTCAATATTTTTTATATGTTACATTTAAAATTGTGGTAAAATATATATAACATAAAATTTGCCATCTAAACCATTGTTAAATGTGCAATTCAGTGGCATTAATTACATTTGCAATGTTGTGCAACCATCACCATTTCTATTTCCAAAACTTTTTCATCATCTCAAGTAGAAACTTTGTACCCATTAAACAAAAACTCCCCTTTAACCCCAGCCCCCAGCCCCTGGTAGCTTCTCATCTGCATCCTGTCTCTATGAATTTGCCTATTTTAGGTACCTCTCATATAAGTCTAATCATACAGTATTTATCCTTTGGTGTCTGGCTTATTTCATGTCATCAAGGTTCATTCACAGTGTAGAATGTGCCCAAACTTCATTCCTTCTTATGGTTGAATAATATTCCATTGTACATTTATACCACATTTTGTTTATCCATTCATCAGTTGATAGACATCTGGGTTGTTTCCACTTTTTAGCTATTATGAATAATGTTGCTATGAATGTTGGTGGACAAATATTTGTTCTAGCCCCTGCTTTCAATTCTTTGGATATATAAAGAGCATGTTGTTTTGTGACCTTTTCTTACTAATGTATGAATAACTTTTCCATATCAGTAGCTGTATTTATTTCTGTAATGAGATTTTTTAAGGCGTGCCTAGTACTCCATGGTGTGGCAGTTACAGTTTAGGTAACAAATTCTCTAGCATATACTGAGATGCCTTAAAGTTTTCCACATAGGTGTATCCTTATACCTATATTTTTAAAGTTATTATTATTTTTTTATATGTATTTATTTTATTTATCTTATTTTTGGCTGCATTGGGTCTTCGCTGCTGCGCTGGGCTTTTCTCCGGTTGGGGTGAGCAGGGGCCACTCCTCTTACGGTGTGCGGGCCTCTCACTGCTATGGCCTCTCCTGCTGCGAAGCACGGGCTCTAGGTGCATGGACTTCAATAGTTGTGGCACGTGGGCTCAGTAGCTGTGGCTCATGAGCTCTAGAGTGCAGGCTCAGTAGCTGTGGCTCATGGGCTTAGTTGCTCCGCGGCATGTGGGATCCTCCCAGACCAGGGCTCGAACCCGTGTCCCCTGCATTCCCAACCACTGTGCCACCAGGGAAGCCCCTTAAAAGTTATTTTTAAACTGCACGTGTCACATACGAATGCAAACTCCTTCTAAAAATTTTAGACATTACAGATATGATTAAAGTCTCCCTTTATCACACCTCAGAACCCAGCCCTTCTTCCACTCCCACACCAAATAAGTCCTGGTACATTATCACAGACTTGGCTAGTATGCATTTACGCACATACATACAGTAGAGCCTCACAAAATGCATGGTATCATTTGATGCCTTTCTGTGTAGAGGTTGGTTTTTAGATTTTTGTTTTCTTTTGCTTTTCCTTATATCAGTCAAGTCATACTGAAGGGATTTTTCTGCAGTTTGCTTCTGTCACTCAACAGTACGTCTTCACTTGCACCTTTAATTTTTTCTTATCAGGATGAATTCCCCATCAGGGAACCCGCTGGGCAAAGGGCATGCTGTGGCTGTTCTGAAGGCTCAGGCCAGCCTTGGGGCGCCTTGGGGGTGGGTTGTTGAGGCCAACCTTGTTGTGAGCAACCAGCGGCACATGTCAGCACTCCCAGGGGCCTCAGCCAGCCTGGCCACCTGTGCCGGGCGCTGACTTTGCACTCCCAGGGCCTGGGGCGGTGCGTAATCTCCAAGGGTGAAGGAAACTTCCTCGGCTCAGCCAAGGGCTGGATCTTGGATTTCTCTTGGTGGGGAAACCTCTAGAACCAAGGACTGAGTTCATCCTATCCTTAGTCTTTGGCACATAATCAGTACTGACCATCTAAGACCCTTCTTCTGTTTGATTTATTATCTGGTCAACTTAAGCTCTATCTTTGCCCCTAACATGTTCTCCGCTCTGTCCAGGGATGTCACTGTCCCCCAGCCTCTGGCAAAGGATCCTATGCCCAGAGGCTGTTCACTCTCCCAGGTCCTGCCTAGGCATTCCAGCTCAGTCCTAGACCCACTCTGCTTCTTATTGGGTCTGAAGACAGATACCTCGGGGGAGGGGAGGCAGAGGTGTGCTCCTTCCCCTGACCTTGGGAAGGATGACCTGGAGCTGGCTGAGAGCCTGAGCCACCCAGTGACTTGGCAGGAGCCTCATCATTGTCCTGGCACCTCACCGTTCTGCTGTACAGTCAGCCAGGGCAGGGGTGGGGTTAGAAGGAGCCTGAAACCTGTGCGTCCTTCCTGGAGGGAGCTCCATCCTGTGCTTTCAGGAGGTGCGGGTGTTGGATGCGCCCCAAGTTGGCAGCTGAGCTGGGCCTGCAAATCCCCACTGGGGAGCTGGCAAGCCTAGAGTTTCGGTCAATTGGTGGTCTGATTGTTTTCAACCTCTGCTTCCAGAGGTGTGTAGGGAAGGTAGGGAGACCTGAGCCCTGTTTGGCCCCTGCCCTCCTGAGCCCATCCCCCTCTCCTCACTCCTCTAGGCTCCATCTTGCTCTGCCTTTCTCCATACAGGTGTATGTTTTTCCCAGTGGACAGATGAGCAAATTGGGGTCCAGAGAGGGCAAGTGGCCTGTCTGGGGTCACACGGCCCATCACACTGGCACTAAGCCGGCTTCACCTATTTCTTAAGCCAGCCCCAGCATCTCTGCCACACCTGCTTAGCTCCCAGAGCCCACCACCCCCAACCCGCACTGGCCCTGGCCCCAGATAAAAAGGGCCTCTGACCGGTTGGCAGGAGGTCTGCCCAGCTCAGATCCCAAGATACTAGGTGGTTGGGTAGTGCCCTCTGCTGTCTGTAGCTGGGATCGCAAGGACACTGGACACCCAGGGGCAGCCCTCTGGCCTGAGACCGTACCTTGCAATCAAGGCATGCAGTCTCCCAGGACAGCTCAGCAGGCAGTTGGGAGTCCCTGCTCCATTTTACAGCCATAGAAACTGAGGAGCCGTGTGACAAGTTTCCCTACATTCACATGTCTACATCTTTGCTCTGGGCTGGTTCAACTACTTAACCCCTTTATGCCTCAGTTTCCCCATGTTTCACTGTAAGGCTTAGACCCTCCTCCACTTACCCAGATGAAGTGAAGGAGCATAGATGTGACACCCCTAAGGAGAAAGGCACAGTCTACTTACCCTGCATTCTCAGCCCAGCTCCCAGAACAGGGGAGATTCTGGCACTTCCTCTGGGGCCTTTCCCGGAATCTGACAAATCTCTCTCCTTTCCTCCCACCCCCTCCCTCCTCGTCACCCCTCTGCCTCCTGTGACTTCCACTGGCTGCGCATCCAGCTGATCCATGACCAAGCTAATCAGATTATCATGGGTCCAGAATAATCTATTCCATATGGCTTGCCAACTCAGTGGCTCCGGGAGCTAAAGGTGTGAGGAGAGGGGCTGATCTCAGTTGGAAGGGGCTTCCTGGGAGCTTCCGGGGCCTTAGGTGGGAGGCTGATGGGGAAGGAGGGAGGTGGAGGAGAAGCTGGGAGCCTTCCTGCTGGGCCCTCTGACTGCTCTGGGCTCCAGGTGGCTGCTGCCCCCTCTCCAGCACAAGCACGGCCTCATCTATCCACGACCCAGTGGGGCTTAGGCTCCATGGTGGGGGGCTGGGCACTCCCCGTGCCTTTTCCACTCTCTGGATTGGGGGGTGCTCACTATAGGGCATTGCTTCTCAAAAGTGGCCAAGCTTCATAATTCTTGGGAGATTTTACTTTTCATACCCAGAATCTCCTCCAGGGATTCTGGTTGAAGCAGCTCCATCGTGGGTCCGGAAACGTTTTTCTTTTTACATCTCAACAGGTCCCAGTGACTTGTAGTGAGGTTTCATGGAGGCTTGGGGACTATGGGGCGTCGTCCCCACCTCGGCACCCTCACTCTCCAGGCGGCCCTCCAGGAGGAAAGGAGCCAATCAAGTCCTCCAGAGGAGACAGGGGAGCTGGTGGTAGGACAGAACACTGGCTTTGGTCCCAGACAGAGCCACATGGATCCCAGCTCTGCCCCTACTAGCCATGTGACGTAGGACCGCCGCTCTGCTCCTCTGTGTCTTTAACTACAAAGCAAGGCAATGACACCCACATCACATCAGCACAGTAGGTATTACTCATGGCACAGAAGCAGAGGCTGGGGCCCAGAGATGGAGAGTGAGTTACCCAAGTGACACAAGTGGTACATGGCAGGGCAGGGGTTCTATTCTAAGCCACACTGGCCACACCCCAGAGGGGTGTCCTAGGCTGTCTAAAGGTGGGGACTTCATGAATAACAATCGCTCCCCTGAAAGGGCTTGCCTCTCAGGCTGGTGCCGAGGTGTGGCGGGAAGATCCCTGGCAATAGGAAACACCCAAATTAGGAGCTTCCCAGGAGGTGCGCCTGCTGATGCCAAACAGGCTGGCGGTAGCAGAGAGCTGCTTCCTTCTCCTGGGGCCTCTGGCTCCCGAGGGGATAGGGATTAGGGGCTGCAAGGGCAGTACTGACATTGCACCTTTGATTAGCACTCCTATGTCAGAGGGCCTGGCCGGGAAAATGAGGGCTCTGAGGCTGGGAGGTGGGAGGGGGAGAGCGCCCAGGACCCAGGCTTGGCCTGAGGAAGCCGGCTGGTTCCTAGCGGGAAGGCTGAGACGGGGGCCCCAGCCTGAGAGGGTGCTGCCCTGTCCTGCCTGCCCCCACCCTGGCCAAGGACCCTGACTGAACTCTCACCTCCGCTTGGTGGGGCTGCCCCAAGGCCTCATTTCCCAGCCTTACACGTTGGCAGGCGACGGCAGGCTCGGGCCAGGGGAGCAAGAGCCACTGGCTCCGGCACTTGTCAAAACACAGGCCCCAGAGGTGTGAAGTCCTCACCCCAGCAGGAGGGCGGTGTGGGCCGTGCTGCCCGGAGAACTCATTAACTGGGGCAGCTCCCTAATGAAGCCACCGGAGAGGCTGGCGATAAGGAGATCAAAGGTGAGAGAGGCATGGGGGCGAGGGAAGAGGGAGGCTGGCTGACGGGAGGGGGTAGAGCCCAGGATCTAGGTTGGGGGTCCCCCCTTTGCCCCCACTTGGCTTCATCAGGCCCACTGACCACAGCCCTTGCACACTCTGGGCCCCAAGACTCAGAGGCAACAGGAAAGGGAGGGACTCCCACGTGGCACATCCAATTTGTCAGCCTTAGGGCTGGAGACTGAAGGACTGGGGTTGGGGGTGGAACCCTCCCATCTGCCCTGTCTCTCATGCCATTTTTGTGAGTTCTTTGCCTCCACAGACACACCTGGATCTTTTTAACCCTCTCTCATGGCGTTTCTCTCCTGTTCCAGATCTCTCAGTGGCTCCCATGTAAGTGAGCGATGAATGTTAACTGTTCGGTCCCAGATCTGAGCATCCTCAGGGGCCAGAGCTGTGTTTTCACGATAAACAGTCTGCCTTCCACACATATGGCCTCTTGTGTAAAGAATGTCTAGTTGATTTTGTACTTAATAAAATAAAACTTCACTTCAGAGCATTGCTGCCCACAAACCAGGAATGGTGGTTTCCTCTGGACCGGGAATTGGAGGCCTCAGACGGAGAATAGGAAAGAGATTTGTTATACCCTCTGTACTTGTTCAACTTTTAATCACGTGCGTGTATTATATTTTCAAATGTATAACAATATAACAAAAGGGTGGCTGATTGTCTAGGAGTTTTTGGTCATTCTGAGTTTTCTCAATTATTAGCTACAAAGTGGAAATCAGAATCATGTGGGAAGTGGAGGAATTTTTTGACATTCAGAGGTTGGCAACAGAATGCCCAGAGCCCTCTGAGATCCCACCCCTCCTGCCTGTCCAGCTTTTAGGCTGCAGCTCCCGCTGCTTGGGTGCACAACCAATTCTCACCATTTGTTAGCTCTGGTCCAGTGGATCAGGACCATCACTGGGCTCTAATGCCAGGTTCTTGGCTTGGATGTGGAACCCCAGGAAGGCATCCATCGGCCAGGGTCCAGAAGGGGCAGACCCTGCTGACAGCTGCAGGCCTAGGCCAGGCTCTCACAGGGTCCCATGGCATGTGCCCATGGAGTGGGCTCCTCCCCTTTTCCCCAATGGTGGGTTGGCATTGCCTGTCCTGGATGTGACCATGGGCATAAGCATCTGGGGCTGCTGGGACAGACTGCAGGGTAGAGGGTATAGAGGGTGTTAGAAAAGGCCAAGGGCAGTAGAAGAAAAAAGAGACAAGGGGAGGGGGGAGGTGGTGAGCAGAGGTGCCCAGGAAGAAGGTACCAAGCCACTTGGCTTTCTTTGCTACAAACCAGCTCAGCCATCAATCTCACAGAACTGGAAGCCATGGGGGATGCAAAACAGTAGACCGCCGGCACTGAAAGAGACCCTAGATACCACTTCTTCTTCTTTTTAATTTTTTTTTTTACCACTTCTTTTGAAGACATGATACCAGACACCAGGTACTTCACAGTCTAGCTGGAGAGCAGACATCCATGCATGAAATGGCTATTTTGACAATGTGCAAACTCAAACCTGAGGGGTCAGGCAGGCAATATAGTAGATTCTCTGAGATTTCCCATGTGGACAATCATGTCCATAAATAGAGTTTTATTTCTTCCTTTCCAATCTGTAAGCCTTTTATTTCTCTTTCCTTACTGCACAAGCTAGATGCACCACCCCGCCCCCCGGCAACGTTGAAGAGGCATGGGGTAGGAGCAGACATCCTCACCTTGTTTTCAGTATTAGGGGGAAATCTTTCAGTCTTTCACTATTTAGTATGCTGTTAGCTGTAGCTTCTTTGTAGATGCTTTTCATCAGACTGAGAAAGCTCTCCTTTAGTTAGAGTTTGCTGAGAATTCTTGTCATGAAGGGGTGCTGATTTTTTTTTTCTTGGCTTCTCTGTGGTTTGTGGGATCTTAGTTCCCTGACCAGGGATTGAACACAGCAGTGAGAGAGCCCAGTCCTAACCACTGGACCACCAGGGAATTCCCCTGAATTTTGTTAAATGCTTTTTTTCTGTGTCATTTGCACTCACATTTCATTGGTAAGGCCCGTTATACCTGCCCCAAGGTGGCAGAATACCAGCTAGGGGCAAGTGGTGGCAGCTGTGGCAACAGGCCGAGCCCTTAATCCTGCCAGGCTGAAGGTGGCCTGGAGGGCAGCAGGCTTCCTCTCCCTCCACTCAGACGGTCCAGCAACCTGCCCAGATTCAGCCAGCTTGTTGGATTTACCTAGGGTAGCCTTGTCCCTCCCACTCACCACCACCAGGGAAGGGTGCACCCAGGACCAACCTGCCTCAGAGGAGGAACGGATTACTCTGGCCTCTGGCAGGAATCAGGGCCCCACTCCTGGTCACTATACGAGTCCACAGACCTGGCTGCACTATGCCCTGAGGCTCCCATCATTCAAACTGGAAACGAAGATTCAAGAAAACTTAAGAATTTGCATAAGGTCCCCAACAGGTGAGGGCAGACCCAAACCTAAGTACTGAACCTCCAGTTCCCGGACCTCGCTTCCTTTAACCTACTGAGCTGGCCCAACACCCTGGACAGCGCCGGCACTGGCGCAGGCAGGAGGCCCGAGTGTCTGGGTCAGGTGCCCATGCGAGCACCCAGGAGGGGCCAACCTGGCGCAGCCAACGGGCAGGCACCTTCGCCCCCCACCCCGTTGGTTCAAAGGGTCAAGCCCCGCCCCCACCAGGCCCCGAGCCCGCTTTGAAGTGCTGATGCGGCCTGGAAGGGGCCACTTCACACCTCGGGCTCAGGATAAAGCGGTCGCTGGCCGCCGGCCCCCAGACGCGCCGGCGCAGCCATGGCCCAGTCCCTGTGCCCGCCGCTCTCTGAGTCCTGGATCCTCTCCGCGGGCTGGGGCCCAGCTCGGCCGCCGCCGGCCTCCAACAGGGACTGTGGCTGCTCGCCCGCCTCGTCCCCGGACTCCTGGGGCAGCGCCCCGGCCAGCAGCCCCGTGTCTAGCCCCGGAAGGCCCGTCACCAGCGCCGCCCTCCGCGCTCCGACTGCGGGGAGGCGCGGCGCCCGCAGCAGCCGCCTAGGCAGCGGGCAGCGGCAGAGCGCCAGCGAGCGCGAGAAGCTGCGCATGCGCACGCTCGCCCGCGCCCTGCACGAGCTGCGCCGCTTTCTGCCGCCGTCCGTGGCGCCCGCCGGCCAGAGCCTGACGAAAATCGAGACGCTGCGCCTGGCCATCCGCTACATCGGCCACCTGTCGGCCGTGCTGGGCCTCAGCGAGGAGAGCCTGCAGCGCCGGCGCCGGCGGCACAGCGACGCGGCGCTCCCTCGAGGCTGCCCGCTGTGCCCCGACGGCGGCCCCGCGCAGACGCAGACGCAGATGCAGAGTCAGGCACAGGCGTGCGGCCCAGACCTGGGCTCAGCCGCCAGCGCCGTGGTGTCCTGGGGGTCCCCGCCCGCCTACCCCGGAGCCCTAGCGGCGCCCGAGCCGCATGATCCGCCGGTGCTTTACAACGAGACGGCGTGCCCGGAAGGGCCGGCGATGGAGCCAGGCCCCTCATCTCCGGTTAGTACTTCCTTCCCGCGCGGAGCTCCCTCCGGGCGCGGCGCAGTAGTGGATGGCGCTACCTACTGTCTCGCGCCCCGCGGCGCGCACTGCGGGGACCAGCCCCCGTGCGGCTTCCCCACTGACGGCCCGGCCTCGCCTGCTCGCCCTCCGGAGCAACAGAGTTGGTGTGCCTGGGGCGCTCGAGCGGCGAGGGGAGGGAGAGTACACGCAGGGGGCGGGGTCCCGCTCCCCGCCAGAGGCGCCCTGTAAGTGGAGCTCGCGAGGCGGACGCCCACGCTCGGTGTCCAACGCTGAGGGTCTCGCTGTTCCCTCTCTCCTCAAGCTCTTTCCCGGCGACGTACTGGCCCTGCTGGAGACCTGGATGCCCCTCTCGCCCCTGGAGTGGCCGCCGGCCTGAGTCGTTGAAGTGACGGCGGACATCTGGCGCCCCGTTCTGTGAGCACCGACGCTTTTTTGGCCTCTGCGCCTTCGAAGAGGTCCCACTCTAGACTCCCTTTCCTGGAAGAGGGCACTGGCGATACTGGCATGGGCATTGCTGAAAGGGAGAGCCTGTCCCCACCCAGGACGGACTTCCCCAACCCCTCCCGTGATGGAGGGACCCAGAGGGTAGACACTTTGAGGCAGGCAGGAGGCTCTGCCTAGTACGTGTTTATTTATTTGTGAATAAATTTTGTGCTGGTGTCACTTGGCAAGTTCTTCTTTCTCTACAGGGGCACAAAGCTCCCTTCTTCTCCTCCAAAGGACGTAGGAGAGTTGGGAGGGTTTCTTGCAGTCTTCAGCCCCCAAAGCCCACAGGCTCAGACCCCTTCCTCCTTTTCCCCAGCCCTGGCTTAGCACCTCCTTTTCCAGATGGGTTAGCCTGAGGGGGGAGGAGATTCTACGGAGAAAGTGGCAGCAAGCGGAGTCTGTCCATCTTTTCTTTGAATCTGGTGGGGAGCTGAATAAAACCAAGTATCTCTGTAGAAAATTCATTTCCATTAGTGCGTACTTACTGTGCACCAGGTCCTTTACACATTTCATACCTAAGTAATCATTTTGCAGAAGGATAAGCCAAGGGTCAGTACTCAAGCCTAGGTATGACTTCAGAATCTGGGCTCTCAGCTCTGGTAGGGTTTTGCCAGCTCCATTCATTCTGGGGTCTGAGGGGACACCAGCTCCAAGGGCTCATTGCATGTGTCCCAAGTCCTTATTCCCCTTGTGCTGGAGCGTTAGGCCTGGACCCTGGCATTTTCCCATCTCCCTTCACTCTGGTTTCTCTCCTATGTGGTTTAGAGACATGAAATAATATCAGTGGTCAGCCCCCAGTTTAAGTAACTGTGACCTCCCAGAGGCCTGGCTAGGGTGAGATGAGAGGTCCACTGGTTGCATCCAAATCCACAGAGCTGACCTGGAACCAGGCTTGGATTCAGGTTAGGGAAGTGCTGTGTGGGGAAGGGGGAGCCTTGAGCCCTGAAGGAGCCTGGCCTCAGTCAGGGGGTCTGGTGAGCAGTCAAGCCTGGGGGGTGGTGAGGTGGGTTAAGGGGGTGTAGCCTCTCTGTCCGAGGGTTCCTCAGCCATCTATGGATACTCAGTTCTTCCCCTCTGCCCTGCTCAAGCATCTTTGAAATACTGGCCTTGGCATTTTTTATAAGAGCTTTATTGAGATATAATTTATGTACCATGAAATTCACTCTTAAAGTACATAATTCAATGGTTTTGGTATATTCATACAGTTCTGTAACCATCACCACTGTCTAATTTTGGGTCATTTTCATCACCCCCCAAAAGAGACCCTGTAACCATTAACAGTGACTCCCCATGATTCCGTTCCCCCACTCCCCACCCCAGCCAGCTCAGCTGCTTTCTATCCCTATAGGTTTGCCTGTTCTGGACATTTAGTATGAATGGAATCATATAACATGAGGCCTTTTGCATCTTGCTTCTTTCACTTAGCATCATATTTTCTCATGTACCGGTACTTTGTTTCTTTTTATTGCTCAATGCTATTCCATTGTATGGATATACCACAGTTTATTTATCCATTGATATTGATAGGTTTGTTTTGAAACCACTTTGGAGATCATTTCCAGTGCTCTGGCCCAGGCCAGGAGGGGCAGTGATTCAGAGTGGGGTGGGGGGCTTACTGTGTATAATTCAGAAGCCCAGGCGCACCCTGGCCAGCGTTTGGCTGCAGAGAGTGCGATCCAAAAGCAGAGGCCCTGCAGGGGGGCGGGACCTCACACCTTCGCTGATCCACCCCCTTTCCCGCACCTCCACCCCCAACGCGCTCTCCCCTCCCAGAGCCCTAAGGAGCAGAACGGGAAGTCTTTTCCAGGACCCAACCCAGTTTAGAAAATCTATTTACATGGCAAAGGCCCCGTGGTTTAGGACGGGGAATTAAAGTTATTAGCAAGTCTTTTCACAGATAAGTGGGGCTCATCGGCCAGCCCCCTCCCCTGCGGAGAGCCTCTCCTCGCTCTCCGAGCCCAGGAGCGGCCCACTGTTTATTAGCACCTGGGTGTGAATTTTCATTAGCACGTCCCTGTTAATAAGAGAGGTCTGGAGATGGGAAGGGGGCGCCTCCCACCACTCCCACGCCCCCACCCCCTTCCTGGGCTGGCCGCACTCACACCCAGCGGGAGGAGGACCAAGCAGCGTCCAGGTAGGTGAGCCCTAGGCGAGTGCTCGCTCTCAGTTCTCTGCTAACCTGTGAGCTAACCCCAGTTAGCAGGGCCATCTTGAGGATGGGCAGTTAGGGAAGGAAGAGGCTAACTAACGCGCCCGTGCGGATATTCAGGGGCAGCGCTGGGACTGGGACGCGGGTGTGACTCTAGGGCCTGCCTGTGTGCTTCCCCGATGGTGCACTGCCTTTGCGACAGCTGAGCAAGGACAGAGGGTGCTGGGTGGCGCCTCACCTCACCTGGGGCTGGTCCAGAGCGGTCTGGGCACCGTCCTGCTAGAAGTGGGAGGAGGGGGAGGATGGCATCAGAGACCTGGCCTGCGGATCCGCCGGCACGCTTGTCGCCGCCAGCCAACAGTGCTGCCCTGCTTTCCACCTTCGAAGCCCAAGGGGTCAGACATATATGGAGCAGCAATTTCAAGTCATTTTAGCCTCAGAGCCACAGGTGAGGCGGGCAGGTGGTGCTTATACCTATTTTACAGATCAGGACGCTGGAGCACAGAAAAAGGGTCAAGGAATTTTTCACAAAGCTAGTGCGCGGCTATTGGGGTGGGGACAACGGTGGGTGGTAGTCGACAAATCCGGTCTTTGCCTTAGCCTGGCAGAAGAGTGTGTGAGCATGTTGGGGGTGTGAAATAAAGCTCTTAAAGCACATGGGCCACCAGTGCCGTTGCCAGCAGGGACCTGCCACTGCCTGCTGACCACACGTGTTGCTCCCGCCGAGACAGCTGTACTGTGTAGATGCTGATGCTGGACGGGCCAGTGTTTTAAGGAGGGGCAGCTAAGCTGATTGGTCGACGTGCAAAACATTTATTCAAGGACACGCCACTTGGGTCATCGTATGAACCCAGGGGCGGAGGGAAGGGCTGGTGGTCATGAGTTGTCTGTATCGGCAGGTGGCGGACTGTCCTGGTAGCAGAGCTGGAGAGCTGGGCTCAGCCGTGGGTGGGCAGGTGGTGCACCTGGAGGAGGGCCGTGCGTTGGCCATGCGTTGCTAAATAAACAGGTCCGTCTGAGGGGCACATGGACGCCCCAGGATTCTGAAACACCCCCTACCTGGAGAACCAGGCTGGCACAGGGCTGGGGAGGGAAGCGAGCCCTAACTGCAAAGCCCCTGTTTATCCCAGGGCGAGGCCAGGGCCACTTTGTCCATTCCCCAGCTCTCCCCCAGGGGCAGACCCTGCATTTGCACAACGCTGAGGGTAAGTGCCTCCTCAACTTTGTACCCCAGGCACTCATTTGCCTCACCCTGGTCCCAACAGTCCCCTGAGAAGACCCAAGCTTCTTGGTGCTGCTCCTAAGGGGCCCTCTCTCCCAGTGGGCAAGGACCTCTTTGGGGGCCACTGGCACAGCCCCAGTGGTGCACCAGCGCTAGTGCCCTGGATCCCCAGCCTAGTGCCACCTGGGCCTCTTCTGCCCATCTTCTGGCACTTTGCCAGCCCTGGTCCTTCTTCCTCCCTCTGTGGGCCCCAGCACCTAAGGCTCCCTGTGAATGCCCCAGCCCTCCTCGCTTCCCCCACGCACACTAGGAAATGAGGAGGTGGCCTGGCGTTGGCTGCATGTGACTTTGGAAAGGGTGGACAGGGCACCTCCGTTGTCTCGGCCTGTTCAGCATCCCTCCTGCCTTCGTCCCTTGCGGCCTGTCATTTTCTTTTCTCCAGACAGCTCCCCCTTCCTTAGTTTGGGTGGCCATGACCTCCATGCCCCTGCAGGGATGGGCATGTGCGCAGGCTGGTGAGGTCGTCATGGTGAGTGGTTCAGGGATGTGACCACATGCAGGCGGGTGAGGAACAGGCTCAGGACTTTGCTGGAACCATCGAGAAAGGGACACTCACTGTGGGTGCTGTTGGTGGCCGTGGTGCCGCTCAAGCAGAGGGCCTACCTGGAAAGGGAGTCAAAACTGAGAGGCAGGGCTTCCCTGGTGGGTGGCGCAGTGGTTGAGAGTCTGCCTGCCGATGCAGGGGACACGGGTTCGTGCCCCGGTCCGGGCAGATCCCACATGCCGCGGAGAGGCTGGGCCCGTGAGCCATGGCCGCTGAGCCTGCGCGTCCGGAGCCTGTGCTCCGCAACGGGAGAGGCCACAACAGTGAGAGGCCCGCGTACCGCAAAAAAAAACCCCCCACACACAAAAAAACTAAGAGGTGGAGAAGGATTCCTGCTCTTATCCAACAGTGGGGTCCAGCCACATGGAAAGCATTACGCCTGGACTTTTACACTACATGAGCCAACAAATTCCCCTTGTTGCTAAAGTTAGTTTGAGGTGGGTTTCTGATACTTGCTGTTGAAAAAGTCCATCAGGATTTGATACAGGCTGTTCCAAGCTGTGTAACCTGAGTGTCAATTTCCCTCTCATGTAAAATGGGGGTAATGATATCTATATTTCACAAGGCTTATATGAAAAATACACAGACCACGGTAGATGCCCCGTAAATGTTAGTTCCCTGTCACATTTAGGTGGCCTGTAAGGCCAAGACTATCATCCTAAGTTTTCCTTCCTCATCTCAGAGAGAGCTGCCACCATGCCTACTGTGGAAAAGGATTGTTGTAGAAAGTTGTTTTTGCTGCAGTGTTTTCATTCCCATCCTGGGGAGGGCAAGGGGCAGTGTCTCAGGCGGGGAACTCTTCATCCAGGGGACATTCAGCTATAGTCGGTATCAGCACCATGAGGGCGGTGTCGTGCCAACAAAGAGTGTGTGTGACCCAGGGGAGAAGGTGGATGGGGACACAAAAGCAGCTGCGGTCACAAAACAATGTAAGCGTTTGGCCTTGGTGGGCCGTCTTGGAAGAGGGCCGGAGGCACTAACCACTCGCAGTTCTCAAAGATACCACACGGTGTCCTCGGAGAGGCAGATGTAGGCCTTGAGCTGCAGGGAACTCCTCCACCCAGTTTTCCTGGGAAGGACAGTTTCTAGAAAAGAAAAAGGCACTTCTCCACCCTCTTCCTGTGCCCCCAGGTCCCCCAGCCTCCTCTAGGGTTCCCAGACCAGAAGGCAAGAGGCAGTAGTGGCACAGTTCCTGCCTGCCTCCTCACCTGCCCCTACTTTGCGTCTCATACCTGTGTGACCTCAGGCAGTCACTCAACCTCTCTGAGCCTCAGCCTCTCCAAACTGATTCCATAAGGTTATGAGACAGCAAAGAGAGGGAAAAGAAGTAGGTGGAGAGAAAAGGAGGCCACACAGTAGCTGGGGTGGACTGGGTGTCTTGCTCATTTGAACAAAATGTCTCCTGGTCCTATGAGGCAAGTGGTCCTCACAAGGCCTGGGACTCTGGCTGACATCATCGCCTGGGCCCTGCTGGGGGTCTGGACTGGGTGGGAATGAAGGTTACACACCACAGCAGCTTTGGAGTCTGGAGACAATATCGCTGTTTATTTAGGTGACACATCTGCCCGCCTGAGGATTCCGACAAGTGGCTTAGTGGTTGAAGGCCCCCCAAACTGGGCTCTCCCCTTGCTGGCTCTGCAGAGGTCCCAGACTGCAAGGCTAGGCCCCTTAGGCCTACTGAGCTGTAGCCCTTTGTCACTGTGTCTCTTGACCTCACAGCATTCCAGGGCAAAGCCTGCCTGCTGCCAACCTTTTCAGAGAGCCCAGGGCAGCAGCCCTGTCACTTGTTGAGGTTCTCTCTTTGGAGAAGCGAGGAATACCTCTGAAGCCGGGTCCAGTACTCCTGTTCTTTCACCTTGTTCTTCACCAGCTCCCGAAACCTGTGGGCCACACAGTTGATGAGAGGAACCTGCTTTGCGCTACCGTTCCCCCCAACCCCGCCCTGGGCTCCTAGGTCCCCAGGGCAGACCCTGACCACCCTGGGCTGATATAAGAAACTCTCCAAATGACACATCTGCTTCCTGTCTGTGTTCTCAGGACTCAGCCTGCTGCACAGAAGGCACTCGAAACAGCTTTACTGAAGGAACAATATAGGTCTAGCATCCTAAACTAGGAAATGTACAGTGATACGAGGCATGGTGAATTTACGAACTAAAAGTCTGTTTGCAGGACCAACGTTAAATACATCCGAATGCCAATAGTTACATTTAACAAACATTCCTTGAGCATCTACTAGCCATCGGCACTGGTGGACGTGTTGGAAAGATCAAAGTGACTAAAACAGCCGCCCCTCCCCCCAGTTTAGTAAGAGGGATGAGAGGAAAAGAACATTTGTAACAGGAGGCATTTGAGAGCTATAGAGGTAAAGTGCAGAGAGCAGCACTCCCTGCTTGGGGAGTGCTCTCAGAAGTTAAGATTTTTGAGTTGAGTTTTTTAAAAAAAAATAATAGGTTTTTTAAAAATAACAAATAAATGCATAGTCAGTGTGGAAGAATCAGAGAAGCCCAGGGTCTCCCCTCATTCTGCACGTCGAGCTGGCCACAGCAAGCAGGCAGGAGGAGGCCTTCATTCTGGGGAGAGGATGCAGGCTGCTGCCAGCTTTCTGCCTCTGGTTCCTGAGTGAGCGACGTTTTAAAAAATGTTTAAAAGCTTAAGGCAAACGGGAGAAGGGACCCTTTTGTGGGGAAAGACAGGGACTGCAGTTTTTTGCGGCTCTGCCTATGGGACAGTCACATGGAGATGTCTGGTACACAGTGCATTAAAGCATTTTTTTCCTTTAACTTAAAGAAGTAACCTATGCTTTGCTTTTAAAAAAAAAATCAAGGATACAAGTGAGTATACAATTAAATCTCCTTCTCACCTCAGATCCTTATTTTCTGTTCCCAAAGCAACTGTAATTAACAACTCCTTATAAATCCTTGAATACTGTTCATACACACAAGTACAGACATGCATATAATCTTTTTTAAAATTTAAATGGAAGTGTGCAACACACTGTTGTGCTGTCTGCCTTTTTCACTGAAAATGTATCCTAGCAGTTGCTTCCAGGAGGCACTCAGATCTGCCTCATTCTCTTTCCCTATTGATGACGCTTGGAGATTCCAGTATGCAGTGTGTGTGTGTATATATGTGTGTTGCGGGGGGAGCGGATGGGCAGGGGGCAGGCAGAGGCTATGCAGGTTAGAAACTCAGGCCTTGGCCCCTCACTGCTTGTGTGTAAACCCAGCTACTTCACTTATAAGGTGCTGACCCTGGACGGGCAATTTGACCTCTGTCTTCCTCGCTGAACTGTGGGGATGATAATAATCATAGTAAGAAACAAGATATGCCACAAAGTACTTAGCATAGTACCTGGCACACAGTAGGTGCTCAGTAAAGGTTAATTGTTTTTCATTTTTTAAAATTGAAGGATAGTTGATTTACAATGTTGTGTTAATGACTGCTGTACAGCAAAGTGAATCAGTTATACATATATATATATATATATATATACATTCTTTTTTTAAATATTCTTTTCCATTATGGTTTATCACAGGATATTTTTTTAAAATATTTATTTATTTATTTAGGCTGCCCCGGGTCTTAATTGCATAACGCTGACTTCTTAGTTGCAACATGCATGTGGGATCTAGTTCCTGCAGGAATCGAACCTGGGCCCCGTGCATTGGAAGTGCGGAGTCTTACCCACTGGACCGCCAGGGAAGTCCCTATCATAGGATACTGAATATAGGTCTCTGTGCTATATAGTAGAACCTTGCTGTTTATCCATTCTATATATAAAAGCTTACATCTGCTCACCCCAACCTCCCACTCCCTCCCTCCCTCAACCCACTCCCCCTTGGCAACCACCAATCTGTTCTCTATGTCCGTGATTCTGTTTCTGTTTCATAGGTAGGTTCATTTGTGTCATATTTTAGATTCCACATATAAGTGATATCATATGGTATTTGTCTTTCTCTTTCTGACTTACTTCACTTAGTATGATAATCTCTAGTTGCATCCACGTTGCTGCAAATGGCATTATTTTGTTCTTTTTTATGACTGAGTAGTATTTCATTGTATATAGGTACCACATCTTCTTTATCCATTCATCTATCGATGGACATTTAGGTGGTTTCCATGTCTTGGCTATTGTGAATAGTGCTGCTATGAACATGGGGGTGCATGTATCATTTTGAATTATAGTTTTGTCCAGATATATGCCCAGGAGTGGGACTGCTGGATCATATGGTAATTCTATTTTTAGTTTTCTGAGGAACCTCCGGACTGTTGGCTGCACCAATTTACATTCTCACCAACAGTGTAGGAGAGTTCCAGTAAAAGTTAATTATAATAATACTATTGCTGCTGCTAAGTAAGTGGAAGTAAAATTGCTGGGCAGAGGGGTCAGGACAACATGGAATCAGTGAGCGACCAGCCAGGAGGCAGAGCATAGATGGAACTAGGGCAAGTTTTAAAAGGAGGACTGAAAATAAAGTCATTAATCTGTTCAAAGAAGATGTGGGTGACTTTTAAAATATAATGTTGGAGTGTAGAAGGGCTTCCTCTATGATCTAGTAATAAATAATGGCTAACCTTTACTGAATGTGCCAGGCAATGTCCTATGAGGAGAGAGGACTGTCACTGTTTTACATATGAGGACACTGAGGTCTGACCTGTCACACAGCTAGAGGCTCTCGTCTACCCCTCATGCATTGCACCCTGCATTTGAGGCTCTTTACAACCGCCCCTCAGCAAAGCCTAAGGGAGAAGATGGAAAAATACCAAACTTCTGTTTGGCTAAACAAGCAACCAAAATTACTCCTATCCAAAGACAATGCAGGAAAAATTATTCACAACATATTAACAAAGAACTCTTAAAATCAAAAGAAAATGAACTCACCCCTAAGAAAAAGACCCAGGTGGGGTCACAGAAGGAGAGAGACATACAGTAGATGTAGCACATAGATGCTCAACCTTGTTAATTTCCAAATTAAAATAGTAATGAGCTATCAATTTTTATCCCTCATTTCTTGGCCAGTATGGGGAAGGGGTGAGTGTGCAGAGTGAATCCACCATCTCTGGAGGGCTGGTGGGTACAACTATCCCAGTTCAAACATGCCTACCCCGTAACTCTGAAAGTCCACCTCTAATTTACCCTACAGAAATACTAGGAAAAACTCACAAAAATGACTGGTTGAGGATATTGTCTGGGAAAGTGGGGCCAGAGTAACACCCATGGTGAGTCTGCAGTGGGCTGGGGTGCAGATGGGAAAAAAGGACACAGGAGTGGGGTGAGGACTGATTGCTGGGAGCCGTGCTCTGGGGGGAGGAGAAATAAGGCGGCTGCAGAACTGGGAAGGCGCTTGCTTGTTTTCTAACATGGGAATGTGGTCAGGACACATGCCTGTGATTAGGACAGTGGAGGGGAAGAGGTCACCAACCAGATGGACAATAAGGTCTGGGTGTCCTGGGGGAGGAGATGGCCTTGGGTATGAGCAGGATGCCTCTTTCTCTGCATCAGGAGGGAGACAGGGGGTGGGGGTGACCCAGGAGACCCGGGTGAGAGGGCAGCCAAGGAACTGGCATGCTCTGGGAAGTGGGAGGTGAGGTTATCCACCAACAGCCAGGGCAGGGGTGGTGGTAGCCGCCTGCCATGTGGTACCAGCACATCTGCAGTGTGCTTCCCCTTGGTAGTCAGTGCTCAGCGGTGAGGAGGGACAGGGGAGGCTGCCTGTTCATGTGAGGCTGGGCGCTGACTGTCAGGTGCCCCCTGGGGAAAGCCCTCTCTGGAGACTGAGACAACCTCCCTCCACCATCAGCAAGGAAAGGGTTTTCCTTCCCGTGATGGCACAACAAATGTGACTGCTGTCTATTGTTTTGAAGCAATGTGTGTGCATACATTTCCAAAAAGATGGACTGTCCATCTGCAAAGTGGGAGAGGAGACGGAACATCTGTAAGGCCTCCCACAAAACCTCTGAATTCCAGTAGCCTGATGGCATGTGCACATTTGGGATCTATGAGTCTATAAATAATTTTCCAGGCATTCGTCCCCTTGTTTCTCAAGAAAGGCAAAGGAAGGTTAGGATAGGCCCACAGTTTCCCTCCCAGGGATAGTAAAAACGGGGGTGGGGTGGGGTGGGAGGGGATTCCTCCTCCACCCTCAAGGGAAATGTCACCTGGTGTCCATACAGGGCCTGCCGACCCCCTCGCCAAGGGGGCGTGTGCCCTGTGGAGCTGGGACTGTTGGGTCAGCCCAGAAGCCCACCTTCTGCTTGGCCACAGGGAACAAAGGGGGCAGGGGGGAGAGAGAGACAGAGAGAGGCATTTTGTTTCTGTCGGCTTCCTGTGTCCTGAAATTTCTGTCTTGTGATCAGAAGTCTGACCCAGCTGAGATGGCAGATACTACAACAGGGAGCGGAGCCAGATAGAAATGGTGCCCTGGAGGCCCAGGCTGGATGGGAGCAGAAGCCAGGCCTGCGGAGGGGGTGGAGTGGGGGGCACATTGGGTGCTATCTGGGCTCCTTTCAAAGTCCTAAAGGCAGGCTTCTTCACACTGGCTATTTATAAAAGTCCCAAGTGCAGGTTTTGCAAAAACAATTTGTACAGACTATCGGGAGTTTGAAACTCTGAATCCATTGCCTTAAAGTTTCACCTAGTTTTAGGGCCAATGGAAACTGTTTCAGACAAAAGGAGTAAATAGAGAGAAAAAAAAAAGATAAGATTAAAATCCTCTGACATATATGGTTATGTGTGAGAAACGATAGTAAAATGTAAATGACAATCTAGGTTGTGGGTATGTGGATGTTTACTGACTTTTTTCAAAGCTGCTGTATATTTAACATAATAAAATGTTGGAGGCGGGGTATTCTTTGGAAGAGCCCCAGGTGTCAGACCTCAGAGCGAGCAGAACAGGAAGAGCCTTCTTTAAATCAGTGTTTCCTAATTATCTCTGGGACCCAATTCAGAAAATGGGTTGCCGTGAGGAATATGATTTGAATACTGTGATCAGGCCAAGTAAATGTCCCCTCAAGCTAGGCCTGCCCCAACCGCACAGTGCAGCCCCTCCCGGCTCCTGCTGTGGGTCCCCGGAGCCAGGGAGCACTTTCTTGAGCTCTTTCCCTCCCCAAGCTCCCACTGCCCGTTTAGCCCCAGCCTTGTCCCTGGCCCCCAGCGCCCCACTTGGTCAGCCCTGCTGACTCCAGCCCTCCTCCCTGCAGAAGGTTCCCTGGGAGGCAGTCCCCTCCACCCGACCCGGCCTCTGGGGTCCCTCCCGGGGAGGGGTTGGGGTGTGGGACCTAGGAGCTAAGCTGTGTTGACAGGGAAGAGAGACAGTTGGGAAGGGGGAACTGGAGGGGTCCCTCCCAATTCCCACTGGGGGCCAGGATAGGTCTCTGGGGTTCCAGAGACTGGAGGAGGTCAGGGCAGAAGGGACTGTCTTCTCATGAGAGCAGACCCAACCATAGTGGGGTGGGGAAGGATATTATAGACACCTTTCCCACGGAAATTACATAGACATTAAAAACCACTGTGACAAGGAAGTTTTTCTTAAAATTAAAAAGTCATTAAGTTGTATTCTGGAGTGACATAAAGCCAGATTAAAAAAGTGAACACGATCTCAACTTAGTAAAAATGCTAAGGATAAAACCTTAAGGATATGTACTAACACATGAATGGCAGTGCTGGGATTTGGGGTGATGGGTTGTGGGTTATTTAAATTTTCTTCTTTGTATTGTCCTGTTTCCCAAATTTTACAAGTGTATATATATATATATATATATATATATATATTTATTTATTTATTTATTTATTTATATCTCAGAAATAATAACATTTTTTACAGTGGGGAATTGCTCTGTTATGGTAGTAGTTCTACATGTGAAGCAACCTTATTGGGCTAATAGCAGAGTTCAGCAGGTGTCTGAGTGGTAACGTCCACCTGGCACCCTGGTTGAGGGCGGGAAATGTCAGTTAGGGGCTGAAGTGTCCTGAGTTGCTTGGGCCCTCGGCTGCCAGCCAGGAGGTAAGCTGCCCAGAGCTGGAGCTGCTGGCCTGTGATCCATTCCCACAAGGAGGGCAGCCAGTTGGCTTTTGGGTGAAGTGGAGAGGCTCACCCTTCCTAGGCCAGTAAAAGGAGGGGGTTCCACAGAAAGCACAGAAATGGTAACACGCTCATTAAATAAGTTCTCTGGTATAAGCCTCATCAAACAAGAGTACCAGAATAAGCCTCAAATAAGCCTCATCAAAGCCTCAAATAAGCCTCATCAAACAAGAGTACCAGAAAACTCCACACCATGACCTCCAACCCAGGAGAACGGCCCCACTACAGCCATGACCAAGCCTCACACTCTTGACTTTTTTTTAAAACCAGTATTTGAAATTTTCCAAAATCATGCACATGTTTGATAGAAAAGCCGCAAAGAGGAACAATACAAAGCGAAGAATCACACATGCTTCATTACCCAAATATAGCTACTGTTACTAGTGGTGTGTACATTTCTAGTGTTCTTTTACTCAAAATCAGGAGTCTAGTGTAAATAATATAATCTCTCTCCAGCTTTTATTTAGAAAAATTTCAAACCTATAGAAAAGTTGCAAGTAGCACAACGAGCCTTCACCTAGACTCACCAGTTAGCATTTCCTCTCCCTCTCTCTCTCCCTCTCTATATTTTCCTGAGTTTCAGCAGTTGTTAACATTTTCTCTTTCTTTCTGTCTCTCTCTACAAATGTTTTCTTAGACCACTTGAAAGTAAGTTGTAGACATCATAATACTTGACCCTTAAATTCTTCAGCTGCATCTCTTAAGGACAAGTCAAATCATCAAGGGTCAAAATAAGAAACTTCCAGGTGAGGGACAGCTGAGCATTCTTGGTAAATCTTTAATCAGGGGAAATGTCAACTGACCCCTTCTTCACTGTCCTCCTCCCCCAAGTCCCATGGACCATATTCCCCTCCTGGTGGGTGGGCATGCTTCCCCCCATGAGGTACTGGAAGCTGCCTGAGCAACACGCCACAACCCAGGGAGGAACTGAATGCGGCGGTAAATATAGTCACGGAGGAGAGCTGTGGTGCCCCCTCGTGGTGATATGTACAATCCTCCCAGGCATGAACTTGAACTCAGAGGGGACCCATCACCATTTTTGTACCTACCATTTACTGAGCGACCACCCTGTGCCTAGCACTTTACGTGCATTTTCTCACTGAATACCTACAAAGCCTGGAGAACAGGTATCATCAAAATGTCCAGAACACAGTCTGGCACGTAGTAGGTGCTCAATAAATATTTTTGAATGACTAAGGAAACTGAGGCCTTGAGAGGCTAAGTAACTCACCCAACGTCTCCCCCAGTTAGTAAGTGATAGAGTCATAACTCAAATCTGGGACTTCCCTGGTGGTGCAGTGGATAAGACTCCGCGCTCCTGATGCAGGGGGCCCAGGTTCAACCCCTGGTCAGGGAACTAGATCCCATGTGCATGCTGCAACTACGAGTTCACATGCCAGAACTAAGGAGCCAGTGAGCCACAACTAAGAAGCCAGCGAGCTGCAACTAAGGAGCCCACCTGCAGCAACTAAGACCCAGCGCAACCAAAAGAACCCTCAGATCTGAGTATCTTAGCCATTTCACTTCGTTCCTCGAGGGACACTGAGACCCTGTCAGGGAAAGCCCACCAAAGCGCCCCAGCTCTGTAGTGGCAGGTGGTGTGAGAGTCCAGGGCTCCACTGACAACCCTCTTCCACCTGACAGGTATGGTCAGATCATGGCAGAAATTGTCAATAAGAATGTGAAAACCCCTAGAAGTTTGTTGTGGATGGATTAGAAGAGATCCCTGCTTCCCCAGAATGTACTGAGTACCATTAATGATGCTTTTATAGGAGGAAGGAACACAAGCAGAGTCCCTGTGAGGCTGGGGTTTACAGAAAGGGGAAGAGAAAAGATGTATCACATAATCGTTTACCTGGATGACGGAGGGAGGAAAGGGGTCTTAGACTAGGGGCTGGCAAACATCTTCTATAAAGGGCCAAATAGTAAATGATTTAGGCTTTATGGGTCATAGGGTCTCTGTTGCAGCTGTTCAGCTCTGCTGTTGAAGCACTTACATAAGTAGATGAGATATAAAGCAGTGGGTATGATGTGTTCCAGTGAAACTTTATTTACAAAAACAGGCAGTGGGCCAAATTTGGCTGTAGTTTGCCAGCCCCTGTCTTAGATGACTGTGTCTGATAATCCAAATATACTTAAAAAAAAATTGAGAAAGCAAAAAGAAAAGACAGTCTTGACAGAAGAAAACACCAACTTGCAGCTCTTCTTTTCTTACCAGCCTGAATTCATTACTCCTTTTCTACCAGTCTGAATGGGATTTGAATGCCGAAAGGATCTTATCATCAAGCAAACCACTATTCCTTAGTCCAGAGACAACCCCAGGTGCAGGGAGGAGATAGAGACCCAGAACTCTACCTCTTTTGGAAGAAATTCTCGCATCTTTCCTCCAAGGGCAACACCTGGGGGAAAGTTGTGTCATCCAACACATTAGCTTGAGGAATGGTGCAATTTCTTGAGATTTGTTCCAGGAGTGGGTAGGCCTCGAAATTAAAATAGAAAATAGAATTTGGGATGTCTTTGGCTTGGCTGGCAGATCCAATTTCATCTGGATGGTCTCCTGGGACGAAACAGGAACATCGTGTTCTGTTATAGTGATCCCTTTCTCTGTGGCCTTGTAGTCTGGGCGGGCATGAGGGGCCACTCTCTGCTTACAAAGCCGGGGTCACTGGGGTTGAGCTGTGAGGGGCTCACTTGATCTGGAGGAACAGGGGCCCAGAGAGGAGACCTTGTCCGGCATTTTATCTAAGTGCCAAGTGAGGACTCAGCGGTGGTGTCCTGCTGGCCTGTGGTGGATGGGATGAGGCGTGGGGAGGAGACTGGGTGGGGTCACCCTATGCTTTCTAAGAGGACTGAGAAATTCAGGGAAACGGTCAGCAGGCCACAGGTCTGGGCAGCAGCCCTCACGATCCCCCTTCCGTACCTCGGAGCAGGAAACACGGGTGGTATAAAGACACGACAAATACTGGCTTCCAGGGGACCGCCAGGTGGTAGGACCTTGGGGGAGCAAAGGCGCAGACAATCTGCGGCTTGGCCACATCCATGAGGTGCACAGAGCCATTGCTGGAAAAGGTCAGCACCTGGGAAGCAAAGAGATGGTGAATGGGGACTTCTCCACTCTGTCACTCACCTCCGTGTGAAATAAGAACAGCTAGAAATAAAAAACAAACAGGTAATTTTTTCACTCTTGGCACCCAGCCTCTGGCTCCAGCCATACCATTCAAGGGACAGCAGCAATGTGCGTGTTTGCTCCTATGGAGCCTCCAGCAACAGCCGGCTGGCCCCAGGGCTGTGTCTGTTCCTGGCACGTCCTTCCCCCTTGGCCCTGCTTCTCTTGCTACTTCCCCCTCCATGCGGCCAGGATTCAGTTCTGCATCTGTGCCATACCCTTTCCTCCCACCTCCTCGGGGACCGTTCAAGCCAACGGCCGCTCCTGCCCTGGGTTGGAGCTGAGGCCTGTCTCCTGCTTGGGCTCTTTCCTCTCTGTAGGTGAACATACTAAACTCACCGCCATCTTTTTAACATCTTTTTTTTTTTGCGGTACGCGGGCCTCTCACTGTTGCGGCCTCTCCCGTTGCGGAGCACAGGCTCCGGATGCGCAGGCTCAGCGGCCATGGCTCACAGGACCAGCCGCTCCGCGGCATGTGGGATCCTCCCGGACCGGGGCACGAACCCGGTCCCCTGCATCGGCAGGCGGACTCTCAACCACTGCGCCACCAGGGAAGCCCCTCACCACCATCTTTAAAACCCCCCTTGACCCTACATCCTCTTCCCGCTGCCACACACTCAGACGTCTGAGAGAGCCTCTCCTCGCCCTCCCTGCACCCCGACCTCCCCTGCTGTCCCCCTTGCCATGGACACTGGTCTCCACAAAGTACTCGGTTTCTCTTCAGCACAGGACACTGTGCTCTTGCTTTCTTCCAGTCCTTCTCCCTGAGCCGCCAGGAGCCCCCTCCTGGTTTTCCTGGGGCGCCCCTGTCCATCACTTCGTGAGCTCATTTTCCCCGTCCCGGAAGACTTACAGTGTAAGTGATGGTAGTGCCCCTGGGAGCCTCTTCTATACGCACCCACTCGCAATGGCCAGCCATGCTGCTCCCCACGGCTTTAACTACCGCTAACCGGTTGCTGAGCACAGAATCTACTCTTTCAGCCCTGGACTCTCTCAGAGCCTCCTCTGGGGGTCCTGTAGGCCCCTCACTCCCGGCAGGGCCACACAGGGAATCACAGACTTTCCCTCCAGGCCTGTGTTTCCTTCAGTGGCCCTGTAGGAATTAGAGAATCAGCTCCACAAGCCGAGAGCAGCCTCAGCGCCTCCCTGTCCTCTGGCTGCAGCCCAGGCAGCCCTGAGCTGTGGGCCCGTCTCCTCACTAACACCGCTCCACTCGCCACCCTTCCCTGGACACAGTTGGAGCTCCCTGGCTCCAACTCCCCTCTAAGCTTCAAGCTGCATCCCAGACAAGGGCCCCTGTGCCCCCAGCCCCCAGCCTCTTCCCTCTCCACACCCCACAGGAGTCTGATCCTGCAGCTCCTTGAACTTCCTGCCGGCCTGGGACACAGTGTTCTCTCGCCTCCATGGTGCTGCCCTCTTGGTGCCCGTGGCTCAGCTCACTGTCCATCACTTCCTCCCCACCGGCCTCTGCAGGTTGAGTTAGGAGGCCCCTCTCTCCGTTGCACAGTATCCTTTGCATGATATATCACAGCCTTTTACAGGTTCTAGGGCAGCTGCTTGGGGGCTTGCCTGTCTTCCCAACTCAACTGTGAGCTCCAGGAGGGCAGGTGCTTTCTCCTTCATGTCTGTGCCCAAAGCTAGTCTAGTGCCCAGCACACGATAGGCCTTCAACAAATATTGGGTTGGCCAAAAAGTTCGTTCGGGTTTTCCCTAAGGATGGGACAAAAACCCGAACAAACTTTTTGGCCAGCCCAGTATTTTTGGAAGGAATAAAGAATACATTCACTAAAGAGGAATGAGGGGCCTGAGGAACCTACCATGCCGGGTAAGGCTTGGACTGGGGCCACTGCACAGATGGCTTCATCCAGGTGCTTCACAGGCCTATAGGAAACAAGACACACAGACATCCAGACTTGAAGACTTTTCAAGTTTTGCTATCCTCTCCTAGGCATATATCCTGGAGAAATTCTTGTCTATAAGCATCAGGAGGTATGTCAGAGATGTTCACAGTAGTGAAAACTGGGAACAATCTAAATAAATCACTGGTAGGAGAATGCTTAAGTAATTGTGTTACATTATACAATGGGATACAATATAGCAACGAAAATAAAAGAGCTGGAGCTACATACAACATGTATGGCTCTCATGAACCACATCACAAAGCAAGTTACAGAATAAATAGCATTGAAAAACAAGTTGGAGAATATACATAATATGATTCCACTTACAGGCCCCCTAAAATATGCACAGCTAAACAATATATTGCTTGGAGATACAGTCATATGGATGTGGTTAGTTCTTAAAGGAAAACAAATGATGAATTTAGGAAAACATAAATAAATAAGTAAATTTAAAAAAAAAGAAAAAAGGGACTTCCCTGGTGGCCCAGTGGTTAAGAATCCGCCTGCCAGTGCAGGGGACACGGGTTCAATCCCTGGTCCAGGAAGATCCCACATGCTGCAGAGTAACTAAGCCTGTGCACCACAACTACTAAGCCTGCGCTCTAGAGCCCGTGAGCCACAACTACTGAGCCCACGTGCCACAACTCCTGAGCCCACACGCCTAGAGCCTGTGTTCTGCAACAAGGGAAGCTACCGCAATGAGGAATGCGTACACGGCAACAAAGAGTAGCCTCCGCTCACCGCGACTAGAGAAAGCCTGTGCACAGCAATGAACACCCAGTATAGCCAAAATAAAGTAAAAAAAAAACAAAAAAAACAAGCAATGTGGTAGATTGAAAAAAAAAAGTAGACATAATATTTGGCAGTAACTCCCACTAAAATGGTGGAGTCTATTTTTCTGCTGCTTAAATGTGGGTGTGGCCAGGTGACATGCTTTGTCCAGTGTCAGAGGCTTGGAAAGCATCAGTGAACCTCACTGGCAGGTGGGAGCCCTCAGGCTACCAGGTGACGGAGCCTGAGATGGCCTGCAGGAGAGGCCGAAAGGAAGAGCGCCCCGGCCAACAGCTGCCAACTGCCTGGTATGTGAGTGAGGCCGGCTTAGACATCCAGCCCCTAACTGAGCTGCCAGCTGCCCAAAGGCACCTGTGAGAGCCAAGGCGAGACCAGCCCATAGTGCTGACCTACTGCATCAGAGACTAAACGCTGACAGTTTTCTTAAGCCATTAAGTTGTGGAGTGGTTTGTTATATGTAGCAATAGATAATTAAAAAGTGGTTAACTTGGAGGAGGAGAGAGAAGGATGTGATCAGGGAGAAGCACACAGAGAGCCTTAACTGAATTGGTGATGATCTATTTCTTAAGCTCGGTGATGGGTACAGTGGAGTTCTCACCCTCCCCCATACGTATGCTAAATACACCCCCTCACACATATTGTACAGATCATTTGCCTGCATAAACCAGTTCACAATTTAAAAGAGAGAGAGAGACCCTTGGAGAAACTGATAAAAAACTTTTGGCAGAAATGACCCTCTTCCTGGTCATGTGGGATATGAAAGATGTCATTTGTGCCATCATACAATTTATATATATATACACCCACATGTAAAAGACATTGGTGAGCTTGAGAAGCTCACTGGGAAAGTGATGACTAGAGAGAAAGTGGACTCTAGGCTGAGAGATTGTCAGTTTTTTACCATTAAATAGCATCATCTGTCTGGCAGATCATGTACCCACCCTGCCCTCAAGCCACTGACCTCTCCACCAGCACACTGAGGGTGGGTCCTTGGGTCCCCGTGGCTGCCACCAGTTGGAGAGAAGCATCTGTACACAGTACCACACATTTCATTTGGGATTTCACTGGCCCCTCGGGATACATGTTCTGTCCTTCGTGGACTAAGAAGTATTTCAGGAAGTGAATGCTTTGGCAGAAACATCTTTCAGGAAGAGCGATGACCCCAAGAGAGAGTCCTGGAGAAAGTAACGGCACAAGCAGGTCAGAAAAGGGGGAAGAGGGAGGCAGCCATGGGCGCAGGGTCTGTGACCAGCAAGAGTGTGAGGGACGTGAGGGCAAAACCAAGCAATGAGCATCCCCCGAGGGTGAAGGCAAGAAATCCCAATGTCCAAGGGGAGCCCCCTTCAGGGGGACCCCTTCTAAGTATTTGGGGGAACCAGACCCATGGAGGGGGGCAGGGTCAGCACTGGAGCGGAGGGAAGGAAGCTACAACGCAGCCAGGTACTGACTCTAGCCATCAAATGTGTATCAGAGGGACGGCGGTATTAGGCAGCGGTGGGGCTCACCTTTGGCTAGGTCCCACAGTGTGAGCACACCATCCTCGCAGGCCAGCACCAGGTAGGAGCAGCAGCAGCTGAGCTGAGACACCGCAATGGGTGCAGCACAGGGCCACACGCCCTCGGGATCTAGTGGGGAGGACACCATTCACCAGGCTGCCCCCGGACCCCGCCCCACCCATCACCTCCACCTGGACAACATGAGACCCAGACTAGTCTGCCTGTCTGGACTCACCATCTCTCTCCTCTCTGTGCAATGCTGTCTCCTTCCTCAGGATAATATATATAACAACGAGTTACACCATTATTATACTACAGCTGACATTGAGTACTTACTAGGTGCTAAACAGCGTGGTAGGCACTTTAATGCATCATTTCATTTAATTCTCACAAGGATCCTATGAGGTGGGTCCTGTTAGTACCCCTGTCTTACAGATGAGGAGACTGAAGCAGAGAAGTAAGTGACTTGCCCAAGGTCATATAAGCCTGGTCAGTACAGAAGTTGAGATGAGAAGCCAGGTTGCCTGGGAGAGGGATGGAAGGAAAGAAATTCTTCCCTTGTGAGTTTTTTTTTGTTTTTTGTTTTTTTGTGTGGTACGTGGGCCTCTCACTGTTGTGGCCTCTCCCGTTGTGGAGCACAGGCTCCGGATGTGCAGGCTCAGCGGCCATGGCTCACGGGCCCAGCCGCTCCACGGCATGTGGGATCTTCCCGGACCGGGGCACAAACCCGTGTCCCCTGCATAGGCAGGCGGACTCTCAACCACTGCGCCACCAGGGAAGCCCCCTTGTGAGTTTTTAAACTTTACTTCTGAGATATAACTCTGAAGTACAACATAGTGTTGTACTTCAAGGAATTCTCACAAAAGTGAACTTGCTCATGTAACTGCTTCCATGAGTTTGTAAAAAACAAACCACCACCACCCATATTTCCTAAGTGCCTTTCAATTTCAAAGAGCTTTCACATACAGAAACTCTGAACTTTGCTATTCACAACAAATGCATGCAGTGGATAACAATGGTGTAATTGAGTAGTTTTCTGTTTTGGATGAGAAAATGGGATTGGGGTGTGAAGTGACTGGCCTGAGACTACACAGTTCGCAGACAGTTGTGCTGGGACGGGCCCTCTGGTGCCAAGCCCACCTTCTTTTTACCTTCGTTGTCTAAGGAGCCCTGTGGACCTGATGGGGCTCTGTCCCTATGGACCTGTCATCTTTAAGAAACATGACAGTTCAGAGACAGAGCCTTGGGGTCACATGACAGCTGCCAAGCCACCCACTCTGCCTGCACAGCTCTGGTCCCCTAAAGCCACGCTGCTGTGTCAGTCACGTGCTCTCAGCTAAGCTGAAGAAGGACATGTTCTCAGAGCCCTGAGCTTAGGCCACTCCCATCTCGGCAGTAAAGTACCAACTTTATCCTTCAGCGTTCGGTTAAGTGAATAGAGGAAGAAGTTGTGACTTCCAGTCCAGTGTACGCCAATGACACAGGCTACCCCTGGGAAAGAAGAGAGGAAATGAGCATTACGTAAGGAGTCTGGGTGGCCTTTGGTTTGTGTGAAGGGATTTGCCCAAGAGGAAGTCAGTTTGAAATGGTTCATTCTAATGGGCAGCACCCAACTGAAGGGTGAGCTTCCAGATGAGGGTCTGGGCACCCCCCAGGAGGGCTGTTCCTAGGGCCAAGTCGCCTTCCTGTGCAGGGAGTGCAGGGAGGATGGTCACAACTGTCCCTCAGCTGCTTTCACATCTCCTAGATAATTCATGTCCACTTGGCTGTCAGTGTTTTAAATAACATTTTCTACAAAAGGAATTCATATCCAGAAGCAGCCTGGCAGGACATGTGTGCACACTGTCCTCTGTGGCAGCTCACTCCCTGAAGACAGTGCCAGCCTCCATATCAGGGAATCTGGGCTCAGGGGTCACAGGTCCAACCAGAAACCATTAAGCTGCAGCTGGCAGCCGACTTCCCACCTCATTCCCTCCCAGCAGGCAGGGTGTGCTGTGCAGAACTTCTCTAGGAGGGCTTGCCAAGCATTCCCCCAAGCTGACAACCTGCTTCACGTTCATTTACCTGGGGGGCTCTTAACTTCCACTGGCATTGCAATTATGCAGCTAGGAAGGAGGAAGTGGAACGTGGCCATACTGGGAAAGAAAGAGACACTGGTCAGAGCCATGGCAGACTCCTTGGCAAGGAGAAATGCTGGCAGAGTCTTGGTAGTAAGACCAGAAATGGGTAGTTCAGATGGACCTTCCCAGGAGTTCAGGGCCATGAGGCAAATCACATTCTATGTGCTGGTCCTGGTGAGGGCAGGGTAGGTAGAGCGGCGGAAGTTATTCCCAGGCCGGGAACAGCACCCAGCGTGGGCAGATCCCTTCCCCAAGGGATCTTGGGGAAGATCCCTTAATGCCAGACTTGGGTGAAGTGCATAAATGCTCCTATCCTGGGAGCAGTACAACCAGTGGTGTGCTGATAAGTTGGCACTCTTAAAAAAAACCAAAAAAACCCTGATTTCCTGATTTATAGGGTTCGTAGCTTTTTGTGGTATAAATATTCCCACTATGGACAGTTACCAGTGGTTTAATGACTGGCTTGCAAAATTCCTAAATACCTTGCTGGGCAGCACAGCACTGAACCTTACTGGGTTCCAGTTCAGGCCTCAGGTAGTTTCTGTTAGGGCCTAGTCCTGGGACTTGGTGTGAAGTGAGAAAATTCAAGGCCCACTTGACGGCAAGATGAGAGGTTTCACTTCCCACGTGAAGCAAGGACATCCCTGAGACCCACGGTAGCTGTGAGGAGAGCTGGTTCCTGAACCTGCTCCACCAGATACTTCAAGGACTTGGGCTCAGTTTTTACAATCACTGAGGCCTACCTGCTGACCGAGATTAGAAAGTAACATTTTAATAACTACACATTAACGTATTACATTTAGAAAGACTGGATGCAAATGGAGAAAAATATTAATAGTGGTGACTTTTATTTCCCTCTTGAGGATCATCTGTGCTGTCTAGATAATCAGGAAAACAATTTTTTTTAAGGAGACGCTATCATACAAAAAATTATAAAATAGGGAGTTCCCTGGTGGTCCAGTGGTTAGGATTCGGTGCCTTCACTGCCGTGGCCCGGGTTCAATACCTGGTCAAGGAACTGACATCCTGCCAGCCACGTGGTGTGGCCAAAAAAAAAAAAAATTCTAAAATAAACTCTACTTCTCATCTCCATAGATGTCTATGCCTTCTTTAAAATCTGTTATCAGCCTTTGTTTGAGCTATATTTAAACAATCTCCATACAACTTTTTTCTAAGGAATTTTTTCTTTTTTAAAAAAATTTAATTAACGTATTTATGGCTGCGTTGGGTCTTCGTTGCTGTGCGCGGGCTTTCTCTAGTTGCGGTGAGCGGGGGTTGTTCTTCATTGTGGTGTGCAGGCTTCTCATTGCGGTGGCTTCTCTTGTTGCGGAGCATGGGCTCCACGTGTGTGAGCTCTCTAGTTGTGGCGCACGGGCTTAGTTGCTCCGCAGCATGTGGGGTCCTCCCGGCCGGCCCAGGGCTCGAGCCCGTGTCCCCTGCATTGGCAGGCAGATTCTCAACTGCTGCACCACCAGGGAAGTCCCTCCATACAACTTTTCAAAAGACACTCAGAAAAGTCCCCCAAACCATTGAGAGCTTTGGGACCTTGAATTAATTCAGGTCCTTGGGCTGATTCCTGCGTGCGCCCAGGGAGGAGAAGCTCCCAGGGCGGAGGCATTCTAGCTGGGCCCCTCCATGGCTCACCTGAGCAGCTCCTCCTCCCACTCCCCATCCAGGTACTTCCTGAAGGTGTCGTTGAAGATTGCCGCCTGCCGCTCCCACTGACTGTCCTTGATGAAGTGATTCTGCCCAGAGCCCAGCCCACAGCAATCCTCTATCTTTGCAAAGACTTCCAGGGGGCTTTTAAATGTGGTACCTAGGTTGAAAATATTCCAGAATTGGTCAAACCATCTGACTTCCTCCTTCCTGATTTCCCCCTTCTCCTCCATGCTTCCCAATTTCCTGCAGAATCCCTCGTCCTCAGAAATCTGTTCTTGCTTTGCCCAGGTGTTCAGTCCTCTTCCCAGCCTCTCCTACTCCACCAGCTCACGGAGCACAGGCAAAGGGCAGCTGCTCTCCTCCTCCCACTTCTCCATCTCCATCCCGCCGCCATTTCCTGTTTCCAGACTACAGAATCTCCAGAGGCCAAGGACATGTTCACGAGTCACTAGAGGCCTTAGATCACTGTTGCCATCTCCCAGCTCAGCAAGGCCCCAAATCTGCCGTTACTTGTGCTATTCAGCTGCTGCTGAGGACCTACATTCGACAGTCCCAGCGTCTTCCTGTGCTTACATTTATCCAACTACCTTCCTTTAAAAAAATATCCTTTCTCTGCCAATCACTTTTCTTATCACTCTCCTTCCCAGTGACCTTGCATTTCCTTCTTTTTCATCTGCTCCTAAATTCACAGTAAAAATAAGTGATTTATTTTCTGGGTTCACAGCCCAACTTTCAGAACTTCTGAAAGTGCCCAGGTCCCTCAAGTTGCCCAGGAGGTCTCACTGTGCCCCAGGTCTCCTTCCCCAGAGGCAACCATTGTTATCAGTTTCTTGCATCAATTTCTAGAAAGAGGCCCCTTCGAGATGGCAATGTATTATTATATTATATAATATATACAGTATTATATTATATTTTTTAATATGTATTTCATGTACATTTGTATATATTTTATAAACAAATGATAGCATATATCAACTAGCAGTTCTCAGAATGTGGTCCCAGATCAGCAGGAATCTGGCAGGGTTAGAAATGAAGGTTCTCAAGCCCCACCCCAGACCTACTGAAACAGAAACTCGGTGGGTGGGGCCCAGCAATTTGGGTTTTAACAAGTCCTCCAAGTGAGTCTGATCCAGCTAAAGTTTGAGAATTGCTGTCATACACTAGAACCCTTGCATTTTGACTTAACAAAATGTCTTGGGAGATCTCTTCATTTCAGTACTATAGATCTTCTTCGTTGTTCGTTGCTTATTTTCATTTAGTAAACCTTTTTCTCGTTGTGAAATATAACACATTCAGAAAAGAGCATAAAAATATGTCTTAATAAATTATTATAAAGCAAACATCTGTCTCTACTGAGGTCAAGAAACAGATTATCCCCCCTCCCTAAAAGCTTTCCAAGGGCCCTTCTCCAGTCATAACCCCCTGGGAAGAGCGGCAACCATTGTCTTGGCTTTTATGTAATCAGTTCATGACATTTATTTTACTTTTGCTACCTAAATATGCATCTAAACACTACAGCTTTGTTTTGCCTGCTTTTGAGCTGTACACAATGGAATTACACAGTGTTAACTCTATATGTGCCCTCTTTTGCTTAATATTGTTTGTGAGATTTATCCATTTTGCTGTGTATAGCTGTAGTTTGTTCATTTTCATTGCTGTATAATATTCCATTGAGTGAACTAAAGTTTATTTATCTGTTCTTTTATTGATGGATATTTCGGTTGTTTCATGGTTTGGGGCTATTGGAAATCATGTCATTATTATCATTCTTGTACATGCCTCCTTGTGCACAGTTACTTGCAGGCCTATCAGGTATACACCTAGAAGTAGGGTGACCAACTTATTCTGGTTTGTGCAGGAGTTTCCCAGTTTTAGCACCAAAGGCCTCACATCCTGGGAAACCCCTTAGTCCCAGGCAAAATGATATTCTTGGTCGCCCTACCTAGGAGCGTAAATGCTGGGTCATAGGATATAACTTATCTTCAACATTACCAGATAATGCTAAACTGTTTTCCAAGGTGGTTGTACTGACTTTCATTGCTAACTGTAATCTATGGGAGGTCTGATTATTCCACATCCTTACCAACTTGGTATGATCAATCTCTTTTAATTTTAGCCATCCTGGTGGGTGTGGAGTGGTATCTCATTATGGTTTTAATTTGCATTTCCCTGATAACTAATTATGTTGAGCACCTTCGTATATGTTTGTTGGCCATTTGAATAATCTCCTGCCTGTTTTATGCTGAATGATCTGTCTTTTTCCTAACAATTTGTAGGAATTCTTTATATAGTCTGGATGTGGACCATTCATAAGTTTTAAGTGTTTTGCAAATATCTTCTCTCCCAATACATGATTTGTTCTTTCATGCTCTTAATGATGTCTTTGGATGATTATAAGTCCTCAGTTTTAATGTAATCAAACTTATCAACTTTTATTATATATAAGTATTTGAGTTTTGTTTAAAAAGTCTTTCCTTACCCAGAGGTCATAAAGATATTGACTTATTTTCTAAAAGTTTTATTGCTTTGTCTTTCATATTTACTTCTGTGATTCATCTGGAATTTCATTTTGTATATCATGTGAGGCAGGGGTCAATATTCACTTTTGTTTCCATATGGACAACCAGCGTCATTTACTGAAATGACCATTCACTACTCTGTAGCACCACCTCCGTCAGGTATCAAGTGTCCATTTATGCTTAAGTTTGTCCTGGCCTCTCTATCCTGTTTTATTAATCTATTTTTCTATCTACTATTTCTATCTATTTATATTTCTGTATTTTATATATATTTCTATTATTCACTCATCACTTTTTCTACCTTGTCTTAATTACTGTGGCTTTATAATAAATCTTGATGGAGCAAATCATATCACCATGTTCTTTTATAAGAGTGAATTGGCTACCCTTGGTGTTTTGCATTTCTTTCTTTGTTTTTAATGGTTGTAAAGTGTTCTGAGTGTACCAGATTTAGCTAACCAGTCTTTTGCCTCTATAAATAGCACTGCAGTGAACATTCTTGTAGGTATATCTTTGAATATATGTGTGTAGGTATATAGGTATATCTTTGAATATGTGAATATTGAGAGGATAGACTCTATGTCCCGTGTCTACAGTGGACTTCCCCCCTGCTCCTCTTAACCAGCTCCCACTTATTCTTCAAAACCTTCCCAAATGTCCCTTCTTCTGATAAAGCCTCTGCCTGTTCCCTGGGCGGAGTTAGTTACTCCTTCCTCTATGTTTTCATGGCCCTGTATGTTCCCCATTGTTGCACTTATCATATCCTACTATGGTGGTTTCCTCCTATTCTCCCTTGGTACACTAGCAGCTTTTAGAGCACCGGAGATGTGTCTTACTCATCTTTGTGCTTGGTGCAGTATCGGCACTGATGAATGAACTAACACAGGAATGTAGGAATGAATGAACTCCACTAGCACTTGGGAAAGATGTCTCTTTCCTGATATCCCAATTCTGTTAGTTAACTGTATCCTTGTAACATTTATATTTTTAATCTTTAGGTCTCAGAGCTTATGAATTAAAAAATTAGATATTGCTGCCAATAAATGGAAAAGATGGGAAATGTGGAGAAAGGCAGAGAATGAAAAAACTAATAAAGCAATGGCAAAAGGAAAGAAAGTATTCATTGAGTTATACCTACCTGCAACTGGTTTGGGTGGTTTGATTTTCATTATGTAAACTGGAACACTCAATTTAGCATCTCCTCTAAAATAAATGTTTATATCCTACAATAAAGAAAAGGCACAGCTAATAAGCCAACAAAGGAGATAAAACTGTATCATTAAAAACACTCATTTCAAAAGAAGGCAGAAAAAGAGGAATAAGGAAGAAAAACAGGTGGGACAAATAGAAAGTAAATAGCAAAGTGGTAGATTTAAACCTAAACATATCAATAATCACATTAATATAAATGGCCTAAACACCCCAATTAAAAGGTAGAGATTGACAGATTGTATAAAAAGGCAAGACCCAACGATATGCTGTCAAAAAGAAACTCATTTTAAATATAAAGACACGAATAAAAAAAAAGACACCAATATATTAAAAGTATAGAAAAAAGATACATCTTGTAAACTGATCAAAAGAAAGCTGGGGTGGCTGTATTAATATCTGACATAATAGATTTCAGAGCAAAGAATATTACCAGTGATCAAAGAGTCATTGAATAATGATAAAACGGTCAATTCTCAAGGGGACATAAAATTCTAAATGTTTAGGCACCTAATAGCAGAGCTTCAAAATACAGGAAGCAAAAATTCTTAGGTGTGAAAGCAGAAATAAATAAATCTACAATCTCACAGATTTCAACACTCTTCTCTCAATAATTGATAGAATAAGTAGACAGAAAATCAGTAAGAATGCAGAAAGGAAAGCAGTGAGGATATAGAAGACTTGAATAACTTGGACCAACAACAACAAGAATACACATGCTTTTCAAGTGCACATAGAACACTTACCAGGATAAACCATATTCTGGGCATAAAACAAGTCTTAATAAATTTGAAAGGTTTCAAATTATATGAAGTATGTTCTCTGATCACAATGGAATTAAGTTAGAAACCAATAAAAGGAAAAGAAAGATGTCTGGAACATCTCAAGTATTTGGACACTAAATAACATGCTTCTAAATAATCCACTGGTCAAAAAAGATATAAAAAAGCAAATTAGGAAGTATTTTGAAGTATTTTCAAAAATGAGAATATAACATATCAAAATTTAAAGGAAGCAGCTAAAGCAGTACTTAGATATAAGTTTGTAGCACTAAATGCCTGTGTCATTCTTCAAAGTTCATAAGGTCTTGGTGTAGGCAAGGACATAGGAATGATAAAGGTCGTACATATGAATGATAAGGTCAGGAAACAAATGGGAAAAGAAGGATTACTCAAAAATATTTGTGTGGCAATTGCTATTTTAAAAGAATAGATAAAAGTTGATCTCTTCCTTGCTCCATTCACAAAAGAAACTCCCATGTGTATAAAAGAGTGAAATGTCCAAAAAAAAAAAAAAAAAAAAACTATGAAGAGTATTAGAAGAAAACACAGGAGAATTTATTTATAACCTTGAGATAGAGAAAGCCTTCTTAAGTGCAATGGCTGTAAAGAAAAGATTAAAAATTCTGATTATATCAAAATCTAAAACTTCTTTATAACAAAAAGGCACATAAGCAAAGTAAAAAGGGAATCAACAGAGTGTAAGAAAACATATAATAGGCAAAGAATTCACAGGCAATTCACAGAAGATAAAACCTCAATAGCCAATAAAAATATGAGATTAATGAAAATTAACACGAGATGCCATTTTGTTCCATCAGTTTGCACACACAAAAAATTAATATCAAATTTATCGAGGCTGTGGAGAATTACTGATTAAATGTAAATTGTCATGCCATTTTTGGAGGACAATTTAACAGTATCTACATTAAACTAAAAACGCATATATCCTTCAGAAGCACTCGGGTATACAAAGAAGAATTTACAAAGATTTTCATTGCATTATATAAAAGCCACCCTCAATGGACAAACAGCCAAATAAACTATGGTACATCCTTAATAGGAATAGTACACAGGATGTCAAAAGAACAAGGTAGGTTTATCGGACATTGCAAAACTTTGCCAATAAGTTGATTAGCATAAAAATGCAAATTTGTAAGAAAATATATATAGTATGATGCCACTTATATAGAAGAAAATTTCCATAAAATGAAACTATATTTTTCTAAATAAACTGATATCAGAATAAAAATATACACTAAAATAAAAAATACACACTAAAGTCCTAGAAAACACACACCAAGATAATAATGGTGATGACCTCTGGAGAGGGCTGCTCTATCTGAATTACTTGGCTTTTTCCAGAGTGGTACACTCTGGAAATATGTAGAGTGATATGTAGAGGGATAACTAATATGTAGAGGGATTCACATATTATTTGTATAATTTGAAACATAATGTAATTTTAGAAGGGAAAAAGGAAAGAACTCTAGAAAGAGACTTCCATTTGGAAGTTCACCACTGCCCTTCTGATAGGCCAGAATCCCAAGAGCTAAGCCTCTGGAAAGTATGGTATGCTCTCTGCCTCAGAGGGAGAGCCAGGAAGCTCCAGGGAAGCCACTCTGTTCTCTACGGTATCCCAATACAAAGACAACCTCCCACACCAAAAAAAAATCCCTCAGTTTGGTGGATTGGGCTGTTACTTTGGCAGGGGCAAATTGGATTTCATGAGGCCTGAAGTGTATATGATTTAGGGGCCTTTGTAAGAAAGAGAACACAAAAGTTTGAACACAAAATGCCCATGACCACCCTAATACCACTCAATCTGGGGGAAATTGTGACAGAGGGGAAGTTTGAGTGAGAAGAGATGGTGGTCTTAAGTGATTACGGTTAAAACATGTTACTTTTTCCAATTTTACAAAAGTATGTGGTCATGTGAACATACTGCTAGGGCCCCTCCTATGGCCTTGGAAGGGGCCATACAAGTGAGGGGCCCTGAAATTTAACCTCCTTTACCTTCAGGGAAACCCATCTCTGAACAAATGACTTGGGTCAATTATCCTCAAGGATAGGGGGCCATCTTCAAGGGAATGAGGCACAAGATTAAGTCACAGAGAATCTGAAAATAGTGCCCTGGTAGAACATTTTATTAGTATATTTGATATTTAAGGTAAATTTCAAATCAAAATAAAAATTCTAACACGTAACTTAAATCTCTTTGGAGATTTTCTTTAAAGTTTCTTACCATTTCTAAATTATCTGCAGTCACGGGATCAAGAGTGTTCTGAGGAGAAAAACGAGAAATTAATTCACAATAGGTTTGGTATATGTTCTCCTTCTTCCTTCAATCCTTTGAGATGCTCTTTCTTCCCCCCAATTATTTTCGTGAGATGTGAACTCATCCTGTAGACATGGAAGACCAATATTTGTGTGGTCTTCTGGCCTGCGGATTTTAACACATGATCCTTGTCCTCTAGGATCTTAAAATGTATTTGGGGAAACAAGAAATCATTAGTGACGTTAAGAGGAAATATGAGTAGAGGGGAGGAGATCAATTAGGAGACTTACAAAAATCTAAGTTGAAGCGAATATGTCTGATTGGCAAAATATATCAGTGATGTTGACAATTATATTTAAGTAACTCTAAATACAATTCATAGGACACGAATTACCACTGTAACTGGCATTAGTTGATTGCTTCTCAGTGTATAGAAACAGTGAATTATGGCGAGAAACCACCCCCATTCCAAGGTGCTTCTCCCACTTGGATAATAAATTAATCCCTCAAAAAATGTATCTGTTGGGCACCAATAGGACACCATGGCGTTGGATGATAAAAAGAAGCAGAAGCTATGGTCTTAACAACCTAGAAATTTATCATCTAGTTAGGAGAAAAGGACTTCCATGCACAACCAGATAGTATGTGAGAAGTGTCAAAGAGAGGTATAGAGAATAAATTCTGTAAGAGTTTAGAGGAGGAAGGTCTCTGGGCCAGTAACTCTCCCAGGGATACAAAATCACACCCTGCTATGAAGACATTCACTGGAGAGAAAAGGCATTTAGTCACAGCCACTCAATGAGCTCGGCATCATTGAGTCTCAATCTTGGTCTCCTATATTAATAATTTCACTAATTCTTTAGCACCTAATACAGTATGTTTTAAAGGCATGCTCAATGAATATTTGTTGTTGTTGATTAAAAAAATAAGTGCACATCAGATAGATGAGAAAATTTTGTTTTAGGGACTTCCCTTGTGGCACAGTGGTTAAGAATCCGCCTGCCAATGCAGGGGACACGGGTTCGAGCCCTGGTCTGGGAAGATCCCACATGCCGCGGAGCAACTAAGCCCGTGCACCACAACTACTGAGCCTGCACTCTAGAGCCCGCAAACCACAACTACTGAGCCCGCGTGCTGCAACTACTGAAGCCCATGTGCCTAGAGCCCATGCTCCACAACAAGAAAAGCCACCGCAATGAGAAACCCGTGCAGTGCAACTAAGAGTAGCGCCCACTCGCCACAACTAGAGAAAGCCCACGTGCAGCAATGAAGACCCAATGCAGCCAAAATGGAAAAAAAGAAAATTACATCTTAAAATAATATTTACTGAAAAACTATATTTTAAAGAGATGGCATGAAGCCCAGGGATCACATATAATTAAACTGAAATGGTAGAGTTCCTACCTTCTAAGAATAATTGAAGAATGCATGTATTCCTATATAGTGAGTCTCCTACACACAAACGAGTTACATTCTGAAAGCATGTTCGTAAGTCCAATTTGTTCGTTAAGTCCAACAAAGTTAGCCTAGGTACCCAACTAACACAATTGGCTATATAGTAATGCACTGTATAGGTTTATAACACTTTTCACACAACTAATACATAAAAAAGAAACACAAAAAATAAAGAAAACATTTTTAATCTTACAGTACAGTACTTTGAAAAGTACAGTAGTACTGGCTACATCTCCTCTGCTTTTACTCTTGCTTCTGGACATTCTGGGCTTGAAATAAAGATACTGTACTACTGTATACAGTACTGTACAGTAAAGTACACAAAAGCACAAACACTTGTAGAGGATGCACGCATGTGACAATGTACACCAGACATGTGAAGGCACGTTTGCATCTTTGAAACTTCAAAACTTGAAGGTTCGTATGTAGGGGACTTACCGTATATTTAGAATAACCCTTTTATACCATAATCTGGGGAATTTAGTGGAATGGGAGACATGAAAGGATTATTTCAACCCAGGAGGGAAAAAAATATATCTATCAGAGTCAAAAAAAAAGACACACTTCCAGAGAAATGCCTGGGAGTGCTCTTGGTGGAGAGGCAACACCTAGACGAGAGAGATACCGGATTCCAACACCTCTGCTTTTTTTTTCCAATATATATATATATATATATATATATATATATATATATATATAGAAGTAAAATTGCGTTACAATGTTGTGTTAGTTTCTGCTGTACAATGAAGTGAATCAGCTATATGCATATCTATATCCCCTCCCTCTTGGACCTCCCTCTCTCCCCCCTCCCCACCATCCCACCCATTTAAATCTACAAACAATAAATGCTGGAGAGGGTGTGGAGAAAAGGGAACCCTCTTGCACTGTTGGTGGGAATGTAAATTGATGCAGCCACTGTGGAGAACAGTAAGGAGGTTCCTTAAAAAACTAAAAATAGAACTACCATACGACCCAGCATTCCCACAATTGGGCATATACCCTGAGAAAACCATAATTCAAAAGGACACATGCACCCCAATGTTCATTGCAGCACTATTTACAATAGCCAGGACATGGAACCAACCTAAATGTCCAACGATAGATGAATGGATAAAGAAGATGTGGTACATATATACAATGACACCTCTGCTTTTTAACATCTTATTTTAACCACAGCAAATTGATTTGAGAGACATGGGCCAGTGTGCATCTTGTCCTCTCTTATGGCCTCTAGAAGGCCTCCTTCATCTTGAAATTGCAAGGAGGAGTTAGGCTAGATGTGGGTCAAGGGTAGGGAGAAACATATCAGTTGAAAACAGGGATGTTGCCTACCAGTTGCAGCTGTCTGACTTTTTTCTTTGGATTTATGGTGAGTTGGGGGTGCTCCACTTCCTTGAGCCAAGACTCCTTAGGCAATTTATACACATCCAGCCAAATATCCCCAGCTCCTGCATTAGGAAACCAAGGAACCATTGAGCAACTGCAAGCAGGCAACAAGTTTCCCCTGAGAAACGGCCCGTCTTCACAGAACCTCTGTGAAGGTTGGCACAGAGACCAGCAGGCACCCTCAGAACAGCAACTTTGACAAACGGAAGGAGATGTAGTTCTGCAATGGTTATTGCCAGTCCTCACTCACGGAGAGCTGCAGAGCTCCTCTCCTCAGGCCACTGCCTCTAAAGGAAACGGGCCTCTCACTCACAGCACTGAGGTAACAGTTTTTAACCAAACTGTCTGTGCTGCCTGGTCTCTGTGTTTTCTAGCTTCCAATGGTAAATTCCACTGATGTTTTGTCTCACAGCTATTCCCGTCTGGGGAGGAAAATGGCATATATAGAATCAATAACTGAGAGGGGTATGGCTGAGAAAGGGTTAGAATTGTGAGAGATGCCCCAGAGAATTCTTCTGACCAATATTTGAGGAGATGACAACCCATGGGGTGGTTGTGAGACTATCTCATCAAAGAAACATGCTCAGCTTCTATACTGAACTCCTGCCAACCTGGGAAAAGTTACTTTCCTATGATGGGATTCTGGCTAAATGTTTCCTTAAAAAAGTAATCTATATAGACACGTTGATTTCAGACTGCCGGCCTCCAGAGCTGTGAGAGACAAAATACCTGTTATTTTAGGCCACCCAGTTTGTGGTACTTTGTTATGGCAGCCCTAGGAAAATACTACAGATAGTATATAAGTTTCTTGTGATGCATAAAGCATTATAAAATATGTGTCTTTCTCTAGCACCTAACATATGAGAGGCCTGGGGCAAGAATATACATGGAGGCCCATACTGCATGTCTAAATATTTAAAAATTAAAAATCAAGCTAACAATCATTTGAATAAAATACGTTCTATCACCACAGGAATAAATGCAAGAGGCAAGATCCAACATTGAATGCTAAAAATGGTGGGCAAAACTTTAAGGAGACAATAGTCTCCTTAGAGACTAAAGTTTAGAGACTAAACTTTAATGCTGGGCATAGTCTCAAAGTATCTCCCCCCAATTTTTTATCAATCACTGTGGAGATTTCAAAATGTCTCAAAATTCTTTGATCCTCCTACAACCAGGAAATGGTGATTACATCCTCTCCCCTTGAGTGCGGTCTGGACTTAGAGTATGGAAAGGGAAAAACAGTAGCTCAACTCTGGAGGAAACTGGCAGATCACTTTAACTAAATGATCAAGGTTAACATCAGCAGTAGTGCTATCACATACACCCCTAATATAATACAACAAAAAGTTCTTTTGTGGGACTTTACCCCAAATCCTTAACCCTGGTTGAATCATGAGAAAAAATTCAGACAAACTGAAATTCAGGGACATTGCACAAAATATCTGACTGGTACTCTTCAAAAGTGTCAAGGTCATGAAAAACAAGGCAAGGTCAAGACATCACAAATAGATATAGATAATATGACGATGACTAAATGTAATATGATATCCTGGATTGCACCTTGGAGCAAAAAAATTAGAAGAAAAACTGGCAAAACGTGAAAAAAAAACTGTAGTTAATAGTATTATACCAATGTTATTTGCTTAATTTTGACAACTGTACCATGGTTTTTTGTTTTTGTTTTTTTTTTTTGCGGTACGCGGGCCTCTCACTGCTGTGGCCTCTCCTGCTGTGGAGCACAGGCTCCGGACGTGCAGGCTCAGCGGCCATGGCTCACGGGCCCAGCCGCTCCGCGGCATGTGGGATCCTCCCAGACCGGGGCACGAACCCGTGTCCCCTGCATCGGCAGGCGGACTCTCAACCACTGCGCCACCAGGGAAGCCCTGTACCATGGTTTTGTTAAATGTTGGCATTAGGGAAACTGGGTGAAGGGTATAAGGGAACTCTGTCCTATCTTTGCAACTCTTCTGTAAATTATTTCTAAATAAAATGTTTGGGACTTCACTGGTGGTGCAGTGGGTAAGACTCCGTGCTCCCAATGCAGGGGGCCCGGGTTCGATGACTGGTCGGGGAATTAGATCCCGCATGCTGCAACTAAGAGTCCACATGCCACAACTAAGAAACCGACATTCCGCAACAAAGATCCCGCATGCTGCAAGTAAGACCCCCGCCCCCCGCATAGCCTAAATAAATAAATAAATGAAGTTTAAAAGGTTTTGGAGAAAAGTGATTATCTGCAAGAGATTGCAAATCTGAATCTTCTTAAGAGCCTTTGGTTAATCTTACCTTGTAGGAGGAAGGCTGCAAAGTCCCCTCCTTCAGAAATCTCCATCTTTATACAGGTGGTTTGCTTGCTGGTATCATCCTGAAAGGAAGAGAGATACTGAGAGAGGAAGTTCAGCCTGATGACAGAAGAGAATGTATTTCAGGGCTTTTTGTAGTTCACACCAGGGAAATAAATCCTTTTAAAACTTGAGGCATAAAAAGATGCCTCAAACTGCTTCAAACTTTCCATTTTTGCACAGGAATTAGACAAGATTGTAAGTAAAGAAGTGGAACTCAGTTTTCTGTCTAAAGGGTTTGGGACTTATTTCCTGGTTTCTTAAGTACTCCTGATGATTTGTAGTGATTTCATACTATCTGATCTCCTGGTCAGGTTTGCAAACCCTACAGATCTATGCCACCACTCAGGTATTCAAAATGAGCTGAAACATGTTCTACATGACACTGAAAACTCTGGTAAGTTGCTTGAAAAAAGGCTCTGTCTAGGCTACTGTAGTGTCATAGTCTGATTGGGCTGCTAAAACAAAATACCATAGACTGGGTGGCTCATAAACAATTAACATTTATTTCTCATAGTCCTGGAGGTTGGGAATCCAAGATTTCCAAGGATTTCTGGCAGATTCAGTGTCTGGTAAGACCTAGCTTCCTGGCTCATAGACCACCTGCCACCTGTGGCTATGTCCTCATGTGGTGGAAGGGTTGAGGGAGCTCTCTTGGTCTTATAAGGGCCCTAATCCCATTTATGAGGACTCTGCCCTCATGACCTAATCACCTCCCACATTGGGGATTAGGATTTCAACATGAATTTTAGGGAGACACAAACATTCAGTCCATATTAAGTAGAGACTGAATGTAACCCTACAATGAAACCTGCTCAAACTTTGGGCCAGGTAAAAAAGACTCAATGTGTACGGTTGTGCTCTACCTTTAAGGAGCTCTAAGACTAGCAACATAAGGTGGCTAGACAAATTAGGCTGGTGAGTCCCCTAAATTATTTAAGAAGAATGAGTTTTAAACATTTTTAATTTTTGTTTTTCTTTCATTTTATTTTTATTTCATTTATTTATTTGGCTGCACCAGGTCTTAGTTGTGACATGCAGGATCTTTAGTTGTGGCATATGGAATCTTTAGTTGCTACATGTGAACTCTTAGTTGTGGCATGTGGGATCTAGTTCCCTGACCAGGGACTGAACCCGGGTCCCCTGCATTGGGAGCACGGAGTCTCAGCCACTGGACCACCAGGGAAGTCCCTCACTTTCTTTCTTAAAAAATTGGAGTATATTTGACATACAATATAGTTATTAACAATTTTAAAAGTTTATGCTCCATTTATAGTTATTATAAAATACTGGCTATATTTCCCATATTTTACAATATATCCTTGTAGCTTATTTTATATGTAATAGCTTGTACCTCTTAATCCCATACCCCTATATTGCTCCTCCCCACTTCCCTCTCCCCACTGGTAAGCGTTAGTTTGTTCTGTATAATTGTGAGTCTGCTTCTTTTTTGTTATATTTACTGGTTTGTTATATTTTTTAGATTCCACATATTAGTGATATCAAACAGTATTTGTATTTCTCTGTCTGACTTTTTTCATTTCATTCATAATACCCTCCAAGTCCATCCATGTTGCTGCAAATGGCAAAATATCATTCTTTTTATGGCTTAGTAGTATTCCTGTGTGTGTGTGTGTGTGTGTGTGTGTCTTCTTTATCCATTCACCTGTTGATGGACTCGTAGGTTGCTTCCATATCTTGGCAATTGTGAATAATGCTGCTAAGAACATTGGGATGCATGTATCTTTCCGAATTAGGGTTTTTGGGTTTTTTTCCATTATATACCCAGGAGTGGAATTGCTGGGTCATACAGTAGTTCTATTTTTAGTTTTATGAGAAATCTCCACACTGTTTTCCACATTGATTCCACTAATTTACATTCCAACCAACAGTGTATGAGGGTTCCCTTTTCTTTACACTCTCACCAACATTTGTTGTTTGTGTTCTTTTTTTGTTTTTAAAGGGCTTTTGTTTTTTGGGGGGTTTTTAATATTTATTTATTTTGGATGTGCTGGGTCTTAGTTGCGGCACACAGGATTTTCGTTGTGGCATGTTTAGTTGCAGCATGTGGACTTCTTAGTTGCGGCATGCATGCAGGATCTAGTTCCCCGACAAGGGATTGAACTCAGGCCCCCTGCACTGGGAGCGCAGAGTCTTACTCACTGGACCACCAGGGAAGTCCCTGTGTTCTTTTTGATAATAGTCATTCTGACAGGTATGAGGGATATCTTTGTGTGGTTTTGATTTGCATTTCTCCGATGATTAGTGACGTTAAGCATCTTTTCATGTGCTTGTTGGCCATCTGCATTTCCTCTTTGGAAAAATGTCTATTCAATTGTTCTGCCCATTTTAAAATCAGGTTGTTTGTCTTTTCGATGTTGAGTTGTATGAGCTATTTATATATATTGGAAATTAATCCCTTGGTTGCATCATTTGCAAATATTTTCTCCCATTCTTTTCATTTTGTTTATGGTTTCCTTTGCTGTGCAAAAGCCTTTAAGTTTAATTAGGTCCCATTTGTTTATTTTTGCTTTTATTTCCATTACCTCAGCAGACAGATCCAAAACAAATATTGCTGCGATTTATGTCAAAGAGTGTTCTGCCTATGTTTTCCTCTAGGAGTTTTATAATATCCGGTCTTACATTTAGGTCTTTAATCCATTTTGAGTTTTTTTTTATATTAAAGAATGTTCTAATTTCATTAGAACATTAAAGAATTTTTTTCTATTAAAGAATGTTCTAATTTCATTCTTTTACATGTAGCTGTCCAGTTTTCCCAGCACCACTTACTGAAGATACTGTCTTTCCTCCATTATACAATCTTGCCTCCTTTATCATAGATTAATTGAGCATACATGCATGGGTTATTTCTGGGTTTTCTATCCTGTTCCACTAATCTATGTGTCTGTTTTTGTGCCAATACCTACTATTTTGATTACTGTAGCTTTGTAGTATAGTCTAAAGTCAGGAATTGTGATTCCTCCAGCTCTGTTCTTTCTCTAAATTGCTTTGACTATCCGGGGTCTTTTGTATTTCCATACAAATTTTAAAATTATTTGTTCTAGTTCTGTGAAAAATGCCATTGGTATTTTGATAGGGATTGCATTGAATCTGTAGACTGCCTTGGGTAATATGGTCATTTAAAAATATTTTTATTTATGTATTTTAATATCAATTTGTAGGTTATAGAAATTTCAAATGTACATGAAGACAAAAAATAGTATAATGAATCCTATGTATCCATTACTCAACTTCACCAGTTATCAATAAATGACAAATCTTGTTTTATTGTCTCCCAACTTCATTAAATATTTCTATTTAATGAATCCTAGTTCCTTAATACCACCTACTATCCAGTCTGTTTTCAAATTTCCTCAATCTAATAAATACCTCTCCACAACTGGTTTGTTCAAATCAGAATTCATGTGTAACTGATTCACTTTGCTGTACACCTGAAACTAACACAACATTGTAAATCAACTATACTCCAATAAAAATCTTTTTCAAAAAGTCACTATCAAAACTGAGAAATCAGGATTCAAATGAAGTCCATGTATTGTATTGAGTTGGCCAAAAAGTTCATTCGGGTTTTTTGTAACGTCTTACGAAAAACCTAAATGAACTTTTTGGCCAACCCAATATTTCGTTAATTTATCTCTTAAGTCTCTTTTAATTTATAACTGTTACCCTATTTGTTTTTCTTTTCACCATTTTTTTGTTGAATAAACCAGTTCATTTGTCCTGTGGAATTTTTCACTTTCTGGATTGGACTGATTGCATCCCATGGCATTGTTTACATGTATTTCCTGTAAACCAGCAACCAGTTCTAGAGGTTTGATTAGATTTAGGCTCAGTTAAAACAAAAGGCCAGAATACTCCACAGGTGTTTGGTGTCTCCCTCCGGCATCATATGAGGAGGCTCATAATAGCTAGCTGTTCTTTCTTTTGCTTTTTTTTTTTTTTTTTTTTTTTTTTTGCGGTACGCGGGCCTCTCACTGTTGTGGCCTCTCCCGTTGCAGAGCAACAGGCTCCGGACATGCAGGCTCAACGGCCATGGCTCATGGGCCCAGCCGCTCCGCGGCATGTGGGATCTTCCTGGACTGCGGCATGAACCCGTGTCCCCTGCATCGGCAGGCGGACTCTCAACCACTGCGCCACCAGGGAAGCCCTGTTCTTTCTTTTAATAATGTTCATGGTGATCATTGACAAGAGGTGTCATCCTGGCTCATCAATTATAAAGTCCCCCATCAGCACTGATGGTCGTTACCTAGACCATTACTCTGCAAAATGGCTACAAAACTGATATCCCCCAATTCTATCATTCCTTCTGCATTTGTTAGAATTCTTCTATAAAGAAAATCTTTCCATTTTTCCATCATCAACTATTTGATTACCCTGAAATACAGCCTATATGGGAAAGTCAAGATAAATGCTGATGCTCTCCCTAATCAGTTTTCAGAATACTGAGTTTGTACCCTAGCAACTTCCAGAGGTAATAATGAAGTCCTTAAAAAAATATGTAATGAATTAACTTTTTTTTTAACACTTTTGGTGTGTTCTAATCCACCAACACTACTTTTTTTTTAATGTCCCTGTCAAGTTTGGATATCACAGTTTTGCTGGTCTCCTAAAATCAGTTGATGAGTATTCCCTGTATTTTTTTTAGAGAGATTTCTTTTTACATAAAATTTAAAAACAGTTGGGGCTTCCCTGGTGGCGCAGTGGTTGAGAGTCCGCCTGCCGATTCAGGGGACACGGGTTCGTGCCCCGGTCCAGGCATGCCGCGGAGCTGCTGGGCCCAGGAGGCATGGCCGCTGAGCCTGCGCGTCCGGAGCCTGTGCTCCGCAACAGGAGAGGCCACAACGGTGAGAGGCCTGCGTACCGCAAAAAAATAATAATAATAAATAAAATAAAATAAAATAAAAACAGTTAAAGGGACTTCCCTGGTGGCACAGTGGTTAAGAACCCATCTGCCAATGCAGGGGACACGGGTTCGACCCCTGGTCCGGGAAGATCCCACATGTCGCGGAGCAGCTAAGCCCATGCGCCACAATTACTGAGCCTGCCCTTTAGAGCCCACGAGCCACAACTACTGAAGCCTGCATGCCACAACTACTGAAACCCACGCGCCTAGAGCCCGTGCTCTGCAACAAGAGAAGCCACCGCAATGAGAAGCCCGCGCATTGCAACAAAGAGTAGCTCCCACTTGCCGCAACTAGAGAAAGCCTGCATGCAGCAACAAAGACCCAACACAGCCAAAAATTAATAAATAAAATAAATAAATTTTAAGAAAAGAATAAAGTACTTTGTTAAATAAAATAAATAAAAACAGTTAAAGGCACAGATATTAAATGTACAACTTGATGGGTCTGGACATATGTATACATCCATGTAACTAACACACAGTCAAGGTATAAGTTCCTTAGTGCCCTGTTTCAGTCAATTACACCTCTATAGGCAACCAACGTTCTGCTCTTCCTCACCAACATAGCTTGGTTTCAACTGTTCCTAAATTTCATGTAACTGGAATTATACAGGGCCTATAACATCGGCAGCCTCTGCACCCTTTCTCCTTCAACATCACACTCCACGGTCTATCTCCTACACGGCAAAGGCACTTCCTGGGTTTTTCTTTATGGCAGTCTGTTGTCCAAGTACCTCTTCCTTTGTGTTCTTACTGGTGGTGAAACCGTATCTGTTGTTCACAGGAACAATCTGACTGTTCCCCAAACGTTTGTTGCCATAATCTCCTTGTCCCCACCAGCAGGCGCAACTCCTTGCACGGGTGGTGCAGGTGTGGGCAGTGTGGAGGGCTGTGGGCTGCTGGGTCTCCAACTCCTTGCTCAGGCTTGTGGTCATGGTGACTGGGGCCGGCTGTGACAGCTGTGGTTCCTCCTGGGGTGTGAGGGCCACTAGGCAGGGCGGCGGTGGGGTTTCTCAGAGCTCTCTGGGGTCCGCTCTCTGCTGCTGATACTGATAGAACTCTAATAGCATCTTTTATAAATTAATTAATTAATTAATTAAATTTTGGCTGTGTTGGGTCTTCCTTGCTGCACGTGGGCTTTCTCTGGTTGCAGTGAGCGGGGGCTACTCTTTGTTGGTGTGCGTGGGCTTCTTATTGCAGTGGCTTCTCTTGTTGAGGAGCATGGGCTCTAGGCGCGTGGGCTTCAATAGTTGTGGCATGCAGGCTCAGTAGTGTGGCACACAGGCTTAGTTGCTCCGCGGCATGTGGGATCTTCCTGGACCAGGGCTCAAACCCGTGTACCCTGCATTGGCAGACGGATTCTTAACCACTGTGCCACCAGGGAAGTCCCTAATAGCATCTTTTGATGAGCATAAGTTTTAAATTTTTTAGCAGCTTTATTAGGGATGTGATAACATAATAAACTGCATGTTTAAGGTATACAGTTTGATTAGTTTAGACATGTATATCCCTTGAAACCAGCACCACAATCAAGAAAGTGGACATATCCACCACTGCCAAAAGTTTCCTCCTGCCCCTTTGTAAGCTTTCCCTCCACCCCTCTCCCAACTCACCCCAGGCAAAAACTGGTGTTTCCTGTCACTAGATTAGTTTGTATTTTCTAGAATTTTACATAAATGCAATTGTACAGTATGTATGTATTCTTTTTTGTTTCTCTTCTTTCACTCAGCCTATTTATTCTGAGATGTAGCCATGTTGTTATGTGCACCCTTTTTACTGCTGAGCAGTAGGTACCATGATTTGCTTATCCATTCACCTGTTGATGGGTGAATTCTGGTGAATTCAGTGATTTCAGTGAGGTCTTTGTTGCTGTGTGGGGGCTTTTTCTAGTTGCGGTGAGTGTGGGCTACTCTTCGTTGAGGTGCGCAGGCTTCTCATTGAGGTGGATTCTCGTTGTGGAGCACAGGCTCTAGGCGTGGGACTTCAGTAGTTGCAGCACACAGGCTCAGTAGTTGTGGTGCACCGGCTTAGTTGCTCCGCGGCATGTGGGATCTTCCCGGACCAGGGATTGAACCTGTGTCCCCTGCATTGGCAGGTGGGTTCTTAAACACTGTGCCACCAGGGAAGCCCAGAAGGTTTTAGTTTTGATGAAGTCTAATCTATCAATTTTTTTCTTGTATGGAATGTGGTTTCCGTGTTGTAGTTAAAAAATCTTTGCCTAACTCAAGGTCACAAAGACTTCCTCCTATGTTTTCTTCTAGAGGTTTTATAGTTTTAGATTTTTCATATAGATAGATGACCATTTTGAGTTAATTTTTGTATATGTCATGAGGAATTAAAAGTATCTAATTTCAATGAAGTCCAATTTCAGTTTTTTCTTTTATGGATAGTGCCTTTTATGTCCTAAGAAATCTTTGCCTGCCCCAAGGTTGCAAAAAACATTTCCTGTGTTTTCTTCAAAAAGGATAATGTTTTTAGCCTTTACATTTAGGTCTATAATCCATCTCAAATTAATTTTTATATATGATGTGAGGTAGGGTTGAGGTTCATTTTCCTGCATTTGTTTATCTAGCATTCCAGCATCATTTGTTGAAAATACTTTCTTTTTCCCACTGAATTGCTTTGGTGCCCATCAATAGTATTTTTTATAAAACAAACTACAACTAAAAATATACTCTGAGCAATACCGCCTCTTTTTTGGATTAATTAATTTAAAAAAAAGACACTTTCTAAGAACCTATAGTATGCAGGCAATGTACTAGGAACAAGAAATATATGGTGAATAAGCCATGTCCTCTGCCCTCAAGGAACTTACATCCAGGAGAAGCAGCAGTCATATAAACAAATAAGTGTGGAGGGTAGAGAAAACACTGTGGTAGAAATTCTTTCCTATATGGTGGTGGCACAGAGGAGGGAGGGATCAACTTCTCTTGGGTGTATCAGGGAAAGCATCTCAGAGGAGGGGATATTTGAGCTGGTCTTGAAGAATGAGAGAAATTTAAGAGGTACACACAGTAGGTAGGGAGACAAGGAGAGCCTTCTATGCAAAGGGAACAGCATGGACAAGGGAACAGGATGTGAAGCAGCCTGGAAATTTTAGGGACTTGTAAGCAGTTATTAGACATGTTGGTCTGGTGCTCAATCTGGACCAGAGTTCCTTAGTCATTTTCTTCTCTTGACAACCGGGAAAATGAATCCAAGGCATTCAGTATGTACCCTCTGATGGTGAGGGATCTTTTAATTGGATATTTTGGAGGAAGCTCTCTGGCCAGGGAGGTCTCTATTTCTTTCTACTCTAGGATGGCTGTCATTGCCTCCACGTTAAAAGTAAACTTGATTTGCTACGGCTTTTGGCCCAGCTACAGATGAAAGAGCATGAGCTTACCGCTTCATTGATGGCTTTAATGAGGTAAAGACCATCCTTATAAAAATAAAATAGTCTAATGATACCTGAAACAGAAAAATAAGTAAGAGTGAAAGACAGGCAGGTGAACTGGAGAAAAGTTGAAATTTTATATTTGACTTTCTGAGATATCATGATAAACTCATGCATTATTAGGCTTCCTGCCTGGCCCCTCCACTGCCCGTGATCATCTTGGACTCCTTGCCTTCTTCCACCCCTCACTTGAAATGTTCAAGTTATTCTCCCTCTTGGGTCGTCTCGGTCTACACTGGCCCTACCCTCTTCTTCTAGAATCCTCTTGTAAGCACTTCGGCCACACCAATCCACTCGTGATTTCTATTCACCTGTTTTAGCACATCATCCCATAGTGTTTCACATTGTTATCCAACTGCTTCCTGTGAGTGTTTTTTATTCCTCGAGTGAGTTCACAGATTCTCTGAGGGAAAGGATCACATCTTACTCTTCTATGTGCCTCATTTCTCACAGCCCAACAAGCTCCTCATGCAGTTAATTTTGTTGATACAATAAGTAATTTTGTCATTCTCATTCTCATTTAACCTAAGGGCTCTAGTTGTGGTCATCATCCACCATGACTTCTTGCCTCTTTCTTTAGGTGCCTCCCAGACACTCATAACCTGCCCCTACAGCCATAATAATGACCTTGCAGAGGTATCTGGATCACTGTGGGTGACAGTCTAACTCAACCCAATAAACATTCATGGGATATCTGCTCCATGACCACAAATGTGCTAGGGACAACCAAGGCAGTCTCTGCCCTCAAATTCATCACATTGAGAATCACACAGACAGGAAACTAACTAAATATAATGCAGTGTGATAAATGCAGTCCTATTTTTACACCAAACTCCTCCTGAGTATCAACATTCCCACTCCAGGTGCCTCAAAGATGTGCATGCTCAAATAGAATTTCTCAACTCACAGACCCCTGAAATCTTATTCTCCTAAAATTGCTTATCAAGTAATGACATCATCATCCACCTCATTATCTAAGGAGGAAAGGAGTAATTTTTCTTCACTTACCCTCACATACCGCCCTACTCCCTGACCCCATACATATATTCCATCACTCACCAAGTTTTTCTACTATATTTTCCTTTTTTTAAGCTTTTTATTTTGAACTAATTTTAGACTTAGAGAAAAACTGCAAAAATAGTACAGAGTTCCCTTATAATCCCTCACCTCATTTCCCCTAATGTTAACATCTTACAGAACTACAGTACAATTTTCTTTTCATTTTAACAGCCCCTGCCTTGGTTCAGGCCTTCATAATTTCTCTCCTAAATGAATGCACTAGCTCTTCCTGGTCTCTCTACCTCTCCATTTGACTTTTGCAAACTCCTATCAGGGTGCTCTTCCTAAAATGCCAGTTGGGTCAGGTCACTCTCCTGCAGACACGTATCTTCCAGGACACTGTCCATAGTTCTCTATACTATGGTCCCCATGTCTGGGTCATCCTCAGGCTGAGGAAGAAAAGCAAGCCTGGCTTAAATGAGCAGCAGGATTGCTGAGTGCTGGAAAGAATGTGGACTCTGGGCCCACACTGCCTGGTTCAAATCCTGCCTGTGCCACTTACTTTCTGCATTACCTCTAGTAGGTTATTTAACCTCCATGCCTCAGTTGCCTCTTCTGAAAAACAAGAATAATAAACTGTATTTACCTACTAAGGCTGTTGTGACGGTGAAATGGGCCAACATGTGTGAAATGTTAGAATAGTGCCTGGCACACCATACTGTCCTGCAGATGTTAGTTAATACTACATGACCAGGGAGAACTCTCCAGGTCTGGCCCCTCCCATGCCTGGAAAGGAGATTAAGTTGAACAACAGTCTACAGGTACCTATAAATTAGGCTAAAAAGGAAGATGAAGAACGGGTACCCATTTCATCCACAGAAGCAATAAGTATTTCACTCCCCAAATCTGTGGCCCAGATGTAAGTGACATCAACCTTAAGTTTCTCCCAAACATATATTCGTTTAGCATTGTACAGATTATAGATGGAGAATCCTTTGGTTCCTCCAATAAACACATAGTCTTGGGAAATAGCCATACAATTCGGCATTTTGTTGAGCTGGGAAAAGAAAAACATAGAAAAAAGGAATGATTTTTCAGTTATCACCATCTGCAAGTAATATGAGCTAACTTTTCAAAGAGGGAAGCAGGTCCCTCCTAGTTATAGTATCATGTCCAAACACAGTGCCCATCTAAATATCTTGCCCAAACATCAAGAAAGTCATAGCATTCTACTCTTAGGGGAAAGGGGCGAGAAAACAAAGAAGTTGAGAATAAATGCTCATTCACAACACTAAGCGTGACCACAGGCCCTGTGGTGAGTGGATCAGTGGCCCCATTCCCTGTACTTTATTCAACTAGAACACTGGTAAGAACTATAACTGACACACTGGCAGATTTTCAACCGTCAAGCAAGGGAGTGATTAATACACTCTGAAAGATTTTTACATAACAATAGGATGTAAAAGATACATCTGTATAATCTTCAATTAACCAGAACACCCATTTCCCCAGGCAATTACTAGATCTATTTTAATCAACACCAGCATGCCTATAATCTTTCAAAAATGCACTGTCCTATTGAATGAAGGTTCCTGGTAGTAATTCCTTCCCTGGATCAGGTGTTATCATTTATTAACACTCAGTTCAGAAACAAGGCCGCCTTGTCAGCTGCTCCATACCTTGCTTTCTAGAAGTGGAGGGTAGATGGTGGGCTGGATGCGGCTGAGCTCAGCTTTCCTCGATGCATCCCTCTCCTCAATAATTTCCCACGAGTGGTCAAACAGAAAGTTCACTAGCTTGTTGATCATTCGATAAGGCTGAGGTAGGGAATCCTGCTCTTGATCTGGACCCTTGAAGACCCAATCCTCTTCATCATCCTTAGACCAGTCCTTCTCTGTAGGGGACGGCACCTCCAGTGTCCCCTTTCGTGTTAAAGTGGGCAGCTTCAGCTTCTGGGCTCGACTTCCTTTGGGAGATGTCATCACAGAAGGTGGTGCTGGAAACATCTATGAAATTCTGAAAAACTGATCTAGGAAGTAAGCCAAGGTACTCTGCAAAAAAGGGGAAGTTATCATAAGACAGCTCATCATCCTCCTTAGCGTATTAGCCTATGGGAACTATTTATTCTAGAGATTGGCATCTGCGTTATTGCCACATTTCTAAGATATGGTCTTCATATTAATAAGGGTGTTAGCAGAGACAGGTATTGACTATTCACATCTTCCAGACCAGCTCAAGATGATGTGCCCTATGACGAAAGGAAAGGAATTTGGCACCCTGTTGCCTTTCTTCACCTCCTGATAAGAGAGTGGCTGTCTTTCTGTCCCAAATAGAATACACCCTTTCTCCTACAACTTGTGCCTTCTCATGGCTCTTCCATCTCTGCAAATGGTTGTGCTGAAGCTAGCTGGGTAGGGAGCAACAACTTCTCCAGTTCCTTTTCCCTCCCCTCCAATCATATGCAGCTCAAGCACTATCCAATCCTTGCTGTCCAATTTGTTCCTTCCTCTCTACTCCCCCTGCTCCCATCCAGGAGCTCTGTAGGCACAGTGCCCAGAGCCTATGAGATTTTTCAAGGGCCTGCAGAAATGTTTGAGACTTGAAAAAATACTGACTCAAAAAAACCCCCCACAAAATCAAAATAATTAAATATTTACAAAAATATTTACAACTTATCAACTCCACTCTGTGTGTGCATAATGTTTAAGTCTATAAGAAAAGAACAAGCAACCTATACTTTATAAAACTCAAAACTGTACAAATTATAAAAAGATTTTCAAATGTTACAGTTTAAAAGAGGCATTTAATGTGGAATATGGGGTACATTTTAAGATGCTTAGTAGGTAGTGGCATAGGGTCTTACACTGTCAGAGTACCCTGGGGCCATGGAAGTCTTATAAAGGCCCTGCTCCCATCATCTTTTCTCACCTGCTAGAGTACATTTGTGATGTTTCCAGTGCAAAGTGAGGAGAGACTATCTGGGTCTGAGTCTGAAAAGAAAGAATCACCTGAAATCATCAGTGGGAACAGTAAGCTGAGCTCACACAGGGCCAGGAATAATGCCTGTTTCCATCAGTGAGAACGGAAAACCTCATAATTCATAAATATTGGGTTAGAGTACTCTGAAGAGCATAGCCAAGTAGTGGGAAAAATTAACCCTAGAATAAACGCTGCTCTAGTATTGCCCACCAAATCTTAGAAGTCAGAAGATCAAACTTACTACGTAACTTAACTACATACCAGAACAAACTCAAGAATATTTATAGGAATACAAATATGAAACTAAGCCCCCCTAAAACCAAGTTCCCTTACTGAGTTTGTGATTAATCTATCCAAAACTTTATTCCCTTGCTTGTCTCCTCTGACCTCAATCCCTTTCTTGTCCTGTCTGACCTCAATCTTGTGCTAATTGGACACTAATAAACCAGAACAGATGACTAAGATTGCAGTTGTTGACAACATCGTAAATGTACTAAAATTGCTGTTATAGGTATCATCATTAACATATAAACTCAGCTTGTTTCTCTAGGGCAAGATGAACTCACAGACCCCCGAGCCATGGACCACCTGGCCAGAGAATCATAAACCAGAGTCATCCTGACTCCCGAAACCCTGATTAAGAAATGTCACAAGATGATGATTAAACCCAGTTTCCTTGTTCTTCCCCTTTAAAATATCCCTATCTCAAAGACCACTCCCTTGCTTGGTGCCCTGCAATAAACCCTTACTTTGCTGCAAACACCCGCTGTCAGAGTTTGACTTTCTGCGCTGCAGGCACATAAGCCCTTGCTCGGTTACAAAAATATGCAGCATCCAATGAAGTAAAATTCACAATGTCTAACATCCAATTAAAAAAATTACCTCAAATGCAGAAAGGCAAGAAGACACAAGCCATAATAAAAACTCAATCAATTGAAGCCGACTCATAATCAACATAGAACATTAGAAATAGCAGATATATAATTCTAGTATATATCTAGATTAGTATATTCCACATGTTCAAAAATCAAGAGGAAATGCTGAACATGTTACGTAGAGATGTGGAAGATGTTTAAAAAAAAAACCCCAAACTGAACTTTTAAGGATGAAGACTATTGATATAATGTCTGCAATGAAAATATACACTGGATTAGATTAATAACAAGATTTCAGAGCAAAACAGATTAGATGGGCAAAAATAAAGAACAGTGAATTTGAAAACATAGCAATAGAAACAAAATGAAAGAAAGAGAAAAATTTTTTGAATAAAAATGAAGACAGTGAGGTGTAGGATAACTTGAAGTAGCCTAGTATAAGTGTGATTGAAATCCCCAAAGGAGGGAAGAGACCAAAAAAAGCTGTAGAAATAATGAACAAAAATTTTCAAATTTTGATGAAAACTAAGAAGAAAAACCCTAGCAAATTAAAAATGAAGAAATTTATACCAAGGCACATCATGATCAAACTGCTCAAAACTAGTGATAAAGACAAAATCTGAAATGCAGCCAGAGATAGAAAGGCATGCATAGAGGAACAAAGTTAAAGGACAAGAGATTTCCTGAAGGAAACAGCAGAAGTGAGAAGACAGTGAAGCAACATCTTAAATGTACTGACAGCAAAAAATTTGTCAATTAAGAATTCCAGGCCAAAAAGCATATCTTTCAATAAATGAAGGTGAAGGAATTCCCTGGTGGTTCAGTGGTTAGGACTCTGTTCTTTCACTGCCAAGGGCCTGGGTTCAATCCCTGGTTGGGGAACTAAGATCCTGCAAGCTGCGAGGCCAAACAAACAAACAAACACAAATAAATAAATAAATAAAGGTGAAATAAAGAATATTTAGACATACAAAAACTGAAAGAATTCATCAGCAGCAGACCAGCATTATAAGAAATAATGTTAAAGGAAGGCCTTCAGGCAGAAGAAAAATGGCATCAGAGAGAAATGTGAATCTACACAAAGGAATGAAAAGCACTGGATGATAGCTATGTAGGTAAATATAAAAGACTTTCTCTTACTATTTAAATTCCTTTAAAATATATCTAAAATGTTTAAACAAAAATAATAATGTGGGCTTCCCTGGTACCCAACAACAGCAGGATACAAATTATTTTTTAAGTACACTTGAAACATTTATCAAGAAAAATCATATTCTGGGCCATAAACAAGTCTTAATAAATTTATAAGTCATACAAATTATGTTCTCTGATCATACAGAAATTATTTTAGAAATCAATAACAGATATTTAGAGGTATACAAAACCTCAAAATATTAGGAAATATTTCTTAATAACTTATCAATCACTACTACATACCTATTACAATGGCTCAAATTTTTAAAAAAATATTGACAGTATGAAATACTTGTGAAGATGCAGAGCAATTGGACTCTCATACATGGATGGCTGTTAGGAATGCCAAGTGATACCATCACTCTGGAAAAGGGTTTGGCAGTGTCTTATAAAGTTGAACATATATTAATCATATGACCCAGGAATACCACCCCTGAGTATCTACTCTAAGAGTATGAAAACTTGTGGGCACAAAAAAGCCTGTACACAAAGTGTTTATAGCAGTTCTATTTATAATTACCCCAAATGGGAAACAATCCAAATGTCCTTCACCAGGTGAATAGACAAACCAACTGTGTTATATCCACATAATGGAATACTACTCAGTAATAAAAAGGGGAGAACTACTGATACATACAAAAACATGGATGAATCTCAAAGGCATTTTGCTGAATAAAAGAAACCAGTCTAAAAATTTATGTGCAGTGATTCCATTTATAAGGCATTCTTGAAAATCAAAATGAGTAATGGAGAACAGATCAGTGGTTGGCAGGAGTTATAAGTGGAGGGATGATGTTATTTAATGTTATTTAGAAAGGACAGCATGAGGGAATTTTTTTGGGTAGTGTGGGACGGTTTTATCCATACTGGAAAGAACTATGTAAAGCTGTCTTTATTTATAATCAGACAATATGATTATCTATAGAGAAAACCTGATGTAATCTTTTAAAAAAAATCTACTAGAACTAATAAATGAAGTTAGCAAGGTTGCAGAATAAAAGTTCAATATACAAAAACCTCCTATATTTCTACACACTGACAACAAGCAATAAAAAATTGAAATTAAAAATGCTATTATACTATTTATAATAGTATAAAAATATGAAATACTTAAGGTTAAATTTGACAAAAGATGTACAAGGCCTGTACCCTGAAAGCTGTAAAATACCACTAAGAGAAGACCTAAATAAATGGAGAGAGAGAGACCTTACTCATGGGTTGGAAGATTCAACTTTTTTAGGATGTCAGTTCTCCCCAAATTGATTTATAAAATCAAAGCAATCCCTATGATAATCCCAGTTGGCATTTTTTTTTAGAAATTAAGAAGCTGATGTTATACTTCATATGAAAATGCAAAGTACCTAGAATAGCCAAGATCACTTAGAAAAAGAAAGAATTAGAGGACCATCACTACCTACTTCAAGACTTATAAAGCCAGAGTAATCAAGACAGTGTGGTATTGGCATCAAAAAAGACAACAAATAACAAGTGTTGGTGAGGATGTGGAGAAAAGGGAACCCTCATGCACTGTTGGTGGGAATGTAAATTGGTGAAGTCACTACAGAAAATAGTATGGAAGTTCCTCAAAAAATTAAAAATAGAACTACCATACGATCCAGTAATTCCACTTCTGGATATTTTCCCAAAGAAAACAAAACAAAACAAAAACTATTTTGAAAAGATATATGCACCCTATGTTCATTGCAGCATTATTCACAATAGCCAAGATACAGAAGCAACCTAAGTCCCCACCGATAGATGAATGGATAAAGAAGTTGTGATATACACAATGAATATTAGTCAGCCATAAAAAAGAATAAAACCTTGCCATTTGCAACAACAGGTATGGACCTAGAGGGTACTATGCTAAGTGAAGTAAGTCAGACAGAGAAAGACAAATACTGTGTGATTTCACTTATATGTGGAATCTAAAAAACGAGACAAGTGAACAAACAAAACAAAAAAAAAACAAAAAAAGAGTCATAGATACAGGGAACAAACAGGTGGTTGCCAGAAGGGATGGGGGTGGGAGGATAAGTGAAATAGGTGAGGTAAATGAAGAGGTACAAAAAAAAAAAGACAAATAGATCAATGAAACTGAATAGAGAATACAGAATTAGACCCACACAGATATGGACAGTTTATTTTTGACAAAGGTGCAAAGATAATTCAGTGGAAAAGGGATAATCCTTTCAATAAATAATGCTGCCTCAGTTAGATATCCATATGGGAAAAAAAGAACTCCAATCCATACCTTGCACTATATACAAAAATTAATTCAAAGTAGATCACAGGCCTAAATATAAAACTTAAAACTATAAAACTTCTAGAAGAGAACTCAGGAGAAAACCTTTGCAATCTTCAGTTAGACAAAGATTCCTTAGATATGACATTAAAGCACAATCTATAAGAACAAATTGATAATTTGAACCTTTCAAAAATAAACTTATGCTCTTCAAAAGACACTTAAGAGAATAAAAGGTAGCCCAAAGACTGGGAGAAAATATTTGTAGGTCATATATATGATAAAGTGCTTGAGTTCAGAATATTTTGAAAACTCTTAAAACTCAGTAATAAGAAAATGATGCAATTTTTAAAAATGGAAAAAAGATTTGCATTGACACTTAACCAAAGAAGATACACATAAGGCAAACAGGCATATTAAAAGATGTTCAACATGGTTAATCGTCATAGAAATGCAAATTGTAATTACACATGTATTAGAAAGCCTGAAGTTAGAAAGATAGACCATACCAAGTGTTGTCGAGGATGAGGAGAAGCTGGAACTCTTCCACCTGCTGCTGGGAAAGTAAAATAGTACAGTGTAGAAAACAGTTAGCAATTTCTTAGAAAGTTGTTTACACCTACCACAATAGCCAGTCATTCTACTCCTAGGTGTGATATAAGGGAACTGAAATCATATGTCCATACATAGACTTGTAAATGAACATTCATTACAGCTCTACTTGTAGGAGCTCCAAACTGGAAACAACCCAAATGTTTATCATAGGTGAATAGATAAACTCCTATATATTCACATCCCATATTCAGCGGGAACACGAAATAGTAGAGTCACTTTGGAAGACAGCTTGGCAGTTTCTTACAAAGCTGAATATACACTTAACATGATTCAGCAATCCCATTCCTACATATTTATGCAAGAAAAATTAAAACATGTTTCATATGAAAATCTGTGCTTAAATATTTATAGCAGCTTTATAATTGTCTCAAACTGGAAACAACACAAATGTATTTCAGTGGATAAAGAGATAACAAAGTATGGTACATCCATCCAATGGAATACCACTCAGCAATAAAAATGTACAAACTACTGACATACACAACATAGATGAAACTCAAATGCATTAATGCTAAGTGAAAGAAATCAGAAAATGCTACATACTAAATGATTCAATTTATGATACAGTGGAAAAGGCAGAATTGTAGGTATAGAAAACAAACTATATAAATCTGTGTTTAGGAGCACCCTGTGCTCATCTCTATCATCTAACGCATCACTGTGTTGTACTTTCCCATTTTTCTGTGTCCCTCATTAATCTATTGCCCTAGGCCTAGAGCTTAGCACTGTGGTTGGTACAGTGCTAGCACTGAAATTCTTATTGCTTGCAGTATTGCCCTGCTCTGGGACATGAATTAAGAGAATACTTCTGGTTCTCTTCCAGGCACTCCCTTCTGCAAAGGATGAGTAATTCGTGGGGTAAAGAGGCTATCCCCACCCAAAGCCTAAACTGCCCCTCTTCTGGAGTCTAGACCATGTTCAGGGTACCTGTACTCCTGGAATTTACTGCCCAAACGATGCCAGGTTCTGCATGAGCCTCTTTCCCAGCTTTCTCTGGAGGGCAGAGAAATGGGTGCTAATATGGGCACCCCTAGACCTGAAAGGTGGACAAGGCATGGCGCTTTGCAGGATAATGGGCAGAACTTGCATGTGGCTTGGAGTATCCACACTATGTATGCAAGGCCCCTCTCAGTGATGTAAGTGGGAGCCAGAAGTGGGGTGGAAAGGGCTGGGAAAGGACTGGAGATCAGCTCTCCCCGCAGTACCATATTCTAGCCATGTTTCCAGGTATTCCAAGGAGTCCAAGAATCCTGAATGTTAAACTGGACTTCTTGATCATTATGACGGTACATTTGTCCAGGAAGGAGAAAAGAACGTAGCTTATTCAACAATTTGTTACCTTGATTTAAACATTTAAACATGGTTTGTGGGTCTCTATTTGTACTGTTACCCAGGGCCTGCAAATGTTAGGTGCAGGCCTGACCACGGGAATAAAGATTACAAAAATAGATGACCTTACTTTGTGACTATAGGTTGTACATTTTATAAAATTACTGCTATGGAATGAGTGGGGCTTCATGTCTTCAGCCCTCACAGAAGGAACGTTCAGTGGTGCAATTGCATTTTAATCTCTTTTTGCCCCAACTTTGTTCGCGTTAACCCTTTTAGAATTTCCTCAAGTAGCAATCTTCTTTCAGTGTTAATAATCCTAACAGAAAATTCTCTCACTTTACCCAGCTCTCCTGCTAAAATACACTCCATGAATTGGCTTATTTCTGCTCTAACCATTTCCTTCCCCAGATCTGGAGCTGGTGCTGCTAATGGAAACGGAGGCACAGAGCTGGGAAACGATTAGGCTTCTCAGTTCCCAAGCAAAAGTTCAGAGGAATCTCCATTCGGGATTCCGCTGGGGGTCCCTGGGTACCCGAGATCCGAGGGGAGGCGCGGGGCGTCCCGGGGAAGCCGACGCTGAGGAGACGGGCTCCCTCAGATCGCCCTCTAGGAGATCCTAGAGATAGAGGAGAGTCCTAGGACAAGTGAGGAGCCGCTGCACCCGAGGGCAAAAGCCGAAGTTTCGCTCACCTGGGCCGGCAGCTTGACGTTGCCTTAGTAACCACAACTTCCGGCCCCAAACCGGAAGCCCGAGAAGTTGCTCTTCGGAAAGTGCACCCGCCCCCACGGGGGTGGGGAGACTTGGGTCCTCTGGGTGGCAGAGACTGACAGTTCCGTGGGGACTCGTCAGCAGCCCTTGAGGACTCGCAAAAGAACCCGGTGCCACTCTTGTCCTTGGGCTGGGTGCCATGGACGCCTTCATCCGCTTCACCAACCAGACCCAGGGCCGGGACCGACTCTTCAGGTGAGTCCGGTGCCCGCGGCCTCTAGCCCTTCCCCGTCCCTCAACCCGGTACAAGGTTCCCTGTTCTCCGGCATCCGGAGAAGGAAGTAGCAGCCCAGTGGACGAAAGCAGGAAGGACGCTGCCGGCTCCCGGAGGGAGTGTGGTCCGGAGCCCCTCCTCACCCTAAATTCAGTGGGGCTGGGCCGAACGCACCGCGTCCGGTCCCGAGCCTCGTGCCCCAAAGTCCCGCAGCCGCTTCGGGGGCGCTGGCAGTTAAACCAGCAGTTAAACCAGCCGACGAACCCTCCTCTCCTAACCTGAGAAAGACTGGGTTTTCTCCGCCCAACATTCTTCCGAGGAATTATTTAAGAGAAACTCTGGGTTGACATTTATGACCAGTGAAGCCAACACTTGTATTTATCTTCCGTTCTTGTCCCGTATATCTCATTGAGATAGCGCATGTGAAATAGTTTTGTGAACTGTAAAATAGTGTGGAGAGCCTCAGAAAGAACTACTGCACCTCTAAGGTACACGAAAATATTAAAGAGATTGCGGCTTTAATACTAATTCATGATGTTTCTTTTAGGAATTTGGTTGAGTCTTGCTCAATAATAAGAAATTAGTCACAGTTACAGTTTTATTTAACAGCTTTTCCTTCTTCTGGGTGTACAAGTGCTAATACACACAGATCAGTAGTAGCGCCAATAATTATGAGACTTTTGGAAGCGGACTTAATGCCAGACGTTGTTCTCAGTGTGTTACAACTATTAACCCATTTAACCCTCAACACAACCCTATTAGGTTAAATTCTCTGAATCATCCCCATTTATGTGAAACGGGGAAACTGAAGTAGAAGGTTAATAGGGACTAAGTGACTGAACCGAGTGATTTAGAACTACACAGTTGAGCCTCCCTGGTGGCGCAGTGGTTGAGAGTCCGACTGGCGATGCAGGGGACACGGGTTCGTGCCCCAGTCCGGGAAGATCCCACATGCTGTGGAGAGGCTGGGCCCGTGAGCCATGGCCGCTGAGCCTGTGCGTCTGGAGTCTGTGCTCCGCAGCGGGAGAGGCCACAACAGTGAGAGGCCCGCGTACTGCAAAAGCAAACAAACAAAAAACAGTTGACTCGGGGCCCACTTCTTTAACTACCAAGCCATACTATCTTTCTAATTAATTTGATAGATTTTCAAAATGGTTGCATTATGTACAAACGTCATTAAAATAGAAGCCTACAAATCCAATGTACTTAGAATGTACCCTGCAAATTTTATCAGTGAGGTTGGTTAATAAATAATTGTTTAGGGGAATTCCCTGGCGTTCCAGTAGTTAGGACTCTGCACTTCCACTGCAGAGGGCACGGGTTCGATCCCTGGTCAGGGAACTAGGATCCCACATGCTGTGGCAAAAAAATAATAAAAAATAAATAATTGTTTAAGATATACTTATTTAGCAAGATGTGAGATCTCTAGTATTCATTTCCTAATCCCCTTGGTGATCTATAGCTTCTTTGAACACACTGGCATTCAGAAAATAATGCCTTGTGTTTGGACGCATTCCTATTATTAGACCAGATCTGAAAAAGGGGGATTCATTGACCTGACCAGCTTGAGCCCTCTATCCAGGAAGCATGCTTAAAAGAGAAGGAGAGGTTGTTTCTTTTTACTTCATTCACAATAACAAGTTCACCATTTTGGAAAATGTGCTATATTTTTATTGAGAATAATATTTATAGCATAAAGGGATTCAAATGCGGTTACAGGACAGCAGGAGACAGGCATCTACCTACTTTATTTACTAGACTGCCAAATGCATTTAGATGTTTATGTGATATAAAAATTTTTGTTATGTTTCTGTTGGTAAGGCATTGCTATTTGTACTCATGACAATAATCACTTTATTGAATATTTAGTATTATTAAAACAGGAGTCTGTATTTTATATAAAATACTAATTAGTTTCGAAAGACAAATCTGTACTTATTTATGTATTGGTGTGTATTTGGTCCTTTTATAAAAAGTTAAGCAATATGCAAATGGTGGACTTTTCATTTGGCTCTGGTTTGAGTGTGTGACCTGTCACATAAGTAGTTGGTAAAAAATATCCTTTTAGAAATCTGAAAATCTTTTAGAAATTTACACTGGAAGAAATAAAGAATATGGATCTTTGCAGACTTAACATTTTTGTGCAGTTTTACTGCTTTGACTATATCCATTTCTCTGTGCCAGCAAGAGGCCTTCTGAGGAGCTGTTCACTGTATTATTGCAGAGTTTTCTTTCATTACCCTTGTGTTGCATTTCCATGACATGTTCTACCCTTTAGCCCTGTGGAGTGACTCTTGCAGAATTTTGCTCTTGTAAGAGCTGCTACATGAGAAATTGTCTTGGAAACTTTGCTTTTAGCAGGACATGTTTCTCCTTCCCCTACTTCATGAGTCAAATTTTATTTGGTTTGTAAATCGTTCTCCTCATTTTGTTTCCATTTCAGAGCCACTCAGTACACATGCATGTTGCTTAGATATTTGTTAGAGCCTAAAGCTGACAAAGAGGAGGTTGTTATGAAGCTCAAGAAACTGGAGTCCAGTGTGAGCACTGGCCGTAAATGTAAGTACCCTGTCCCTTGAGGGACAGTGGCTCCTGGTTTAGAATCCTCAGACCTTGTAATTCACAAAATATTTCCTAGGTCATGATTTTCTAGTCAATCAACTTTATTGATGAAGTTCACCAGTAAGGCTGCCCTCATGGAACGACAGGCCAAAAGGATTGAATGTTTTGCTGCACACCATTCACAAACACCCTCCTATGTTCACATTTGGTGCTACATTATATCTTTCTGCTTAATCATAACCAGTGGGACATGCAATGTGTTAGTTCACCTTTAGTTCTTAGAATCACAAAACGTTCTGGCAATCTTTGACATGAGCTTCTGGCTCCTGGGAACCCTCGAAGAATAGAATAGCTATATCCTTGACCCCCTGCCTTTTTCCCTTCTCTTGAGGGATTGCTAGAGGAAATGGATGGATACATTTTCTTAAGTCATTTGTGGGATTGTTTCATGTTAATGCCAAAAAGTGGTCAGTGCTTTGTACTCATTTAATTCACTTGAGTACCTGCTTCATATAGATATAGTCCTGAGCTTTATGGGAGAACTAAGATCACATGGTATAATGATCTAAGATTTAGTACCAAATATGTTGGTTGGGGTAGAGAAAAAGAAAGATGTTTGGAGGAGATGGAACTTGAGGTGTGGCAAGAGAGAGAAGGATTAGGAGAACATTCTTGAAGGGTGGTTTCCTCTAGTGGAGGCTCAGGACTGTTCTGGGCAAACCATTGTATTGAGGATCAATGAGAAAACTAGTTTGATGGAAACAAGACTTAGATTGTCAAGCAGAGGGATGGGAAGGAGCTTTTCTGGATGGCTTGGAAAGCCAAGATTAGAAGTTCTCAGGCTCTTTGGAATGTTGGAGCTCAAAGGTCCTTTAAAGATCACTAGTCTCTGAAGTCTAGAAAAGACTTACCCAAGGTCACTAAGTTAGTGCAACAGCCAGAACTGGAACCCAGGATTATTCATTACATATTTTGTGTTATTTTTGATAAAATAATACAAAACATTTTTCTGAGATCATAAGTTTCCTGAGGGTAGCTACTTCTGAGCGTTTGCTGAGTCTAAGATATAGTCACTTAGGGAAAATAGTTCTTTTGTATCCTCCATGATGTTTAGGACTATAACTTACTCTGAGAAGGTGCTCAGTAAATATTTATTGATTGATGCATCCCTGATTAATTGAGTTACATGCTCAGATAAAGGACATGCCCTTGCAATGGTTGATTTAATTGAATTAGGAGTCACATATGACAGTATTATTAGTTGTGTTATCCACTAAATCCTATCATCTCTACTTTGTCTTTTTGACAGTAGGGAGCCAAAGGGGCTTTGGACCAGAGAAATGGCAGTATGATAATGGTTTTTTTTTTTTAAAGCAATCTTTTAACTGGAAAGTAAGTACAGTGTAAGGTATCAGACTCTCCAAAAGAATGTTGCATCTGGAGTTCATGTAATTTGCAGTACCTTCCTTCTAAAGAAGTGTAGCTGGTGATATTCATATGTAACAATCCACACTTATGATTGACCTTTGCCTAAAGTGTGTAGTAAGTCATTGTTAATGTAGTCATTGAAATGGAGGCAATAAGTTTAAAGAGTCACTGTCTTTTTTACATTCCAGGATCATTTTAGGTGTCCTTAACATACTGTACAGTCCTCCTTTCCTGAGCAAAGACTGAGCCTCAGAGGGCGGTCAGTTGTTAAAAAAAAACAGTGCTGCTGCTGGTGGGAATGTGAATTGGTACAGCCACTATGGAGAACAGTATGGAGGTTCCTTAAAAAACTACAAATAGAATTACCATATGACCCAGCAATCCCACTACTGGGTATATACCCTGAGAAAACCATAATTCAAAAAGTCATGTACCAAAATGTTCATTGCAGCTCTACTTACAATAGCCCGGAGATGGAAACAACCTAAGTGTCCATCATCGGATGAATGGATAAAGAAGATGTGGCACATATATACAATGGAATATTACTCAGCCATAAAAAGAAACGAAATTGAGCTATTTGTAATGAGGTGGATAGACCTAGAGTCTGTCATACAGAGTGAAGTAAGTCAGAAAGAGAAAGACAAATACCGTATGCTAACACATATATATGGAATTTAAGAAAAAAAAATGTCGTGAAGAACCTAGGGGTAAGACAGGAATAAAGACACAGACCTACTAGAGAATGGACTTGAGGATATGGGAAGGGGGAAGGGTAAGCTGGGACAAAGCGAGAGAGAGGCATGGACATATATACACTACCAGACGTAAGGTAGATAGCTAGTGGGAAGCAGCCGCATAGCACAGGGAGATCAGCTCGTGCTTTGTGACCGCCTGGAGGGGTGGGATAAGGAGGGTGGGAGGGAGGGAGACGCAAGAGGGAAGAGATATGGGAACATATGTATATGTATAACTGATTCACTTTGTTGTAAAGCAGAAACTAACACACCATTGTAAAGCAAGTATACTCCAATAAAGATGTAAAAAAAAGAAAGACAGTGCTGACCCCTCACCCTGATGCAGGGATTCTGCCTGTAAAATCCTATTACATACTGATTAAATAACTGTTAACTCTTGTGGGTTCTTCTTGCAGGGTTCAGACTAGGCAATGTGGTACATGCTGTACAGATGATTCAGCAGAGCAGTCATGCCACTGACCTAGTGCCCCGCATCTGCCTAATATTAGCCAGCCTGAACCGTGTGATTTATTTCATCTGTGACACCATCCTTTTTGTGAGGAGTGTAGGGCTCGCCTCTGGCATTAACAAAGAGAAATGGCGAATGTGGGCTGCACGCCATTACTACTATTCTCTTCTGCTGAGCCTGGTCAGGGATCTGTATGAAATCTCCCTGCAGATGGAACAGGTTGCACACGACAGATCAAAGAAGGAGAAATCACCATCCCAGGATCCTCTTGTGTATAGCGTGGCTGATGAGGAAACAGAATGGCTCCAGTCCTTTCTTCTTCTCTTATTCCAATCTCTGAAGAAGCATCCTCCCTTGCTCCTGGACACAGTGAAGAACTTCTGTGATATCCTGAACCCTTTGGACCAGCTGGGGATCTATAAGTCCAATCCTGGCATCATAGGCCTTGGAGGTCTCGTGTCCTCTATAGCAGGCATCATCACTGTGGCGTATCCTCAGATGAAACTGAAGACCCGCTGAGGTTGTTTCAGACTGAAGACTAGTACCTGCTTTGAAGACAACCTGTTAGTGAAATGGACATTTGCATTAGATACAGCCATGTCACACTGTGCTTACAGACTTAGTCACATGAGCACTGAGTGACCTGTGATGTGAACAGAGGTGGGGCCAAGAATGGTGGAGGGAAGAACATGAAGGTTTATGTGTTTTCTAGAGCGCTGGAGTGACTTCTGAATTTCTGAGTATTTTTCCTTCATCTAATGTTTATCGAGCATCTTTTATGTGCATGTTAGGAACTTAGTGGTTGCTGAATGGATAAAAATTAAGAGAAAAATTGAAAAGGATCCAAACTAACAAGTGGACACTAATATAACTAACTTTTGGGCCATGTGCCTCACTACTTTTGCCCAACTACAGTAGGTCTGATACACACCCTCTCTCAGATTTAGTGGAGGCCCCTTATTCTCTGATCAGTTATCCCACTTCCTCCATAGCTGCCAGTGCCAGGATGGAGGAGAGCTGGGTTTATAGCCTCTTAACTTGGCTTTTACATCACTGCGCTCCTGTCTTTCCTCTGTCTAGTAGTAAAATCAGAAGTGCATCAGGCACCTTCATGGTATAAATTGTGTCTTTAAGTAGCGCAGTAAGGAAACAAAAAATCAGAAGCAGATAGAAAGGACTTGAGGTAGAAATAATGTGGAAAGTTACAGTTGGTGCCTGCAGGTTTCCCTGTGACAGATGAGGAGACTTGAGGTTAAAACTGAGGACATAACCTCATTTCTCTGACTCCCAATCCAGTGCTCTTTCCATATTTCACTGCCTTCCTGATTGAGTGGAAGTGCAAGACTCTCCAGAATCCTGTGCGAAAAGCCTTTTTTAGAACCTTTGTTGGTCAGTGGTTTATATTCTGTTCTACAAAAATTAAAACTATATCTAGAAACACCAGCAGGATGGTTTTATTTAAAACCATATAACATTTTGGGCACTTACGCGTTAATTTTCATCAAAATTTGTGCAGTTAAGAAATTTCACGAATACGATGAAATTCTACTATATTCGACAATAAATCAGAGTTCGTATTTGTAGGGTGGTTGGGGGAGGTGGAGAAGAGCAGTAAGGGGCAAGAGAAGAGGACAGTAGAACGATGAGTTGATGCCACTTGCTCGTGTTCCTACTTCTCATCTTGGATGTTGGGTTCTTATTTGTGATTACAGATCCTCTTAATTTGAGGCAAGTGAGGTAGAGAAATAGGGTACCATCAGGTAAGAGGTCAGTGTCAGTCCTGCCAGTAAAGCCATCTGACAGGACTGGATGGAAAGGAGAAAAGAAATGTGCACTAAGTAAATTTCCCATAAATGTGATTGAGATTCTTAAAAAGTAGACTCAGGTCCTTGGCTCTCTATTTTTAAAGTGACCAATCAAGATATGGGATTTGAGAAAGAACATTTCGGGAATTTTAAGAGAAAAGCTGCTAGATCAGGGCAAATAAAAAATTTAACTATTTTTACTTTGTCCAGATCTTCTACTGTAACAAATTATGTCTAATAAATTTATAGACAAAACTTATTCATGTATCTGTGAATGTGTTCTGGGAATGGAGAAGAGTTAAAAATAAGGTGATCCAAAGATAATCAGACTACACAGTTGGTAGAGTGAGATCTGGTAAAATAAGCTCTTGGCTGGAAGATCCAAGCTCAGGAAAAGGATGAAGGAAGATTTAAATGTAGAACGTCCAGGTTGAAAGAGACCTCTAAGACAATCTCATCCAGACTGCTAGCCAGGAGAGGGTCCTCTATATCATCCCTGTCAGTGGTGCTTTTGATTCTGCCTGGAGAAGTTGGCCTTGAATCTGTGATGGCATTTTACAGTGGTGTCCATCTTGATAGTTTTGTCCTCTGCAAGTTACGGTGGGTGGAGGAGAGCTTGGGAAATGCCACCTCTTCTAGACTTTGTGAAAACCTTAATGGTGCCCTGCTACCTCCTTCCCTGTGCATCTTTGTCCTTTATAACTAACCATCCCCACCTCCAGGCCTCCACGTTCATTCATGAGGGATTCTAAAAACCAAGGACATTTCTCTATTTTTCTTCCAGTTTTACTGAGATACAATTGACACAATACTGTGTAAGTTCAAGTTGTACAGCAAATGATTTGACTTAACATACATCATGAAATGATTACCACAGTAAGTTTAGTGAACATCGATAATCTCATATAGATACAAAATTAAAGAAAGAGAAAAAAAATTTTTTTTTCCTTGCAATGAGAACGCTTAGGGTTTACTCTCTTAACAACTTTCATAAATAACATAAAGCAGTGTTAATTATATTTATCATATAAATTAATAAAATCATATAAATTAATTATATTTATACATTACATCCCTAGTACTTATTTGTCTTATAACTGGAAGTTTGTACTTTTTGACTGCCTTCATCTAATTTTCCCTCTCCCCACCCCCTACCTCGTAACCACAAATTTGATCTCTTTTTCTATGAGTTCGTTTTTGAAGTAAAGGTGACCTGCAGCACAATGTTAGTTCCTGGTGCACGACATAGTAATTCAATATTTCTGTACATTTCAAAATGATCACCATGATAAATCTAGGTACCAGCTGTCAACAGACAAAGATATATTTATTATATTCCCCATGCTGTACATTTCATACCTGTGACACAATTATTTTGTAACTGTAAGAAGTTTGTACCTCTTAATCTCCCTCACCTATTTCTCTCCTCCCTGCACATCCCCACCCCAAATGGTAGGTATTCTTACTAAGTGTATTTTTTGTTTTGTTTTTTTTAAATTGAAGTATAGTTGATTTACAATACTGTGTTAGTTTCAGGTGTACAGCAAAGTGATTCAGTGATATATATGTATTTTTTTAGATTATTTTCCATTTTAGGTTATTACAAACCTAATATTTTTGTGGTTATTACAAAAGATATTGAATATAGTTCCCTGTGCTATACAGTAAATCTTTGTTTATCTATTTTATGTATAGTAATTTGTATCTGTTAATCCCATGCCCCTTCCCCTTTGGTAATCATAAGTTTGTTTTCTGTGTTTGTGAGTCTGTTTCTGTTTTGTATATAGATTTGTTAGTATTATTTTTTAGACTCCACATGTAAGTGATATCATATTTATCCAGAGACATTTCTAATAGATGTATGGGCCAGCACATTGACAACTGAACATTGTTGCCTGAGAATTTGTTTATTCAGCAACGAATGTTCGAGTGCCGTTCTTAGATTTGTTTGGGATCCATTTGTGCACAAGATGACCAAGGTCCCTGTGCTCATGTGGTAGTTGGACAGGGTTGGGAGGGCCATGTAGGGATGGGGAAGAAAACAAGGTAACCATGTCCTTCAAGCTGCTGCTGGAAAGTGGACTCTTCCTGAGGGACTCCCTTAGACCCTTTCACTACTTCTCACCTCTCACCCACATTCTGGACGCCCAGCTGAAGCGGCCAAAGAACGACCTTTGTCAACAGAGCTTTCAGGCACAGAGCCCTGTATGTCCTCTGGCCCAAAGCCACGGCTTCAAAATCTTAACATTACCCTTTGGCCCAGGGTACTCTCTCGACACAGCCTCATAGATAATTTGTCCTGAACCTTGAAGTGAGGTGAGGGCTGAGGCCACTTTTTTTAGATACTTCTCTTCCTCTCCATTATTGTCTTATATTTTAAAAGCCCAGGTTGGATCAATAAGTATTAAATGTATCACATATTTATTACTCCTTTTGGAGACTGCTTGACTCTTTCCTCCCTCTCCTGCTTTATCAGTATCCTAGATACAGGATTGATACAAAGGATCTACCACAAATAGATCCTTTGGGGACTTCCCTGGTGGTGCAGTGGTTAAGAATCTGCCTGCCTATGCAGGGGACACAGATTTGAGCCCTGGTCCAGGAAGATCCCACATGCCGTGGAGCAACTAAGCCCGTGCGCCACAACTCTGAGCCTGCACTCTAGAGCCCCCGAGCCACAACTACTGAGCCTGCGTGCCACAACTACTGAAGCCCGCCCACCTAGAGCCTGAGCTCCGCAACAAGAGAAGCCATCGCAATGAGAAGAACACGGACTGCAACAAAGAGGAGCCCCCGCTCAACACAACTAGAGAAAGCCCATGCGCAGCAGCGAAGGCCCAATGCAGCCAAAAATAAAGACAAAAACAAAAAAAACCCAAATAGATCCTTTGTATCAGTCTCTCCATTCCCTGCCTCTTTCTCCTATTGCCCACAGTATACAACTTAGCAGAGAGTCAACACTAAATATGATTCTACAAAAAATAAGGAAAAAAAGTTTTGTCCTATTACCCATTTTAATTAAAAAGCCCTTATTAGACAATCTGAAAACGATGTCTGAAAACCACAGCCTCCATCATCTTTGAAGCCAAGAATTAGCACCTGGGCTCCTGCCTGATTCATCGCTAAGGAAGGGATGAGAGGTGATCGGTGGTTGTCTGGATGCTGTTGATCAGTAACAGAACCTTGGTCAACATTGTCACTTTTCCAAACTTGACAAAATCCAGTTGGCTTTCCCACTGCATATTCTGGTGGCATCTTAGACCAGGTAGAGTTCAATAAACTTTCTTGAAATCCAGGATTTTGCAGAGATTGAAATTGTTCCCTCAAAGCCTAGATTGTCAAGGAGTAAACCACAGCTCTGGTTCTCTTCTTCACTGGGAGCAATTCATCTTCATAATCAAAGACTAATACATTCAGGTAAACTGTGTTCCTGTGTGGATTTAAATCTTACTGTTCAAAATTCACTCTTGATAGTAAAAAATAAGGATGAGGCAAATGGGTTGAAAAGGGTTCCGTAGGACCCTCTAATGGAAAAGGAGCCAAAGATTATAAAACTTTAGAGCTTATGAGTTTAATGACACATATCCCAAAATCTTCTTTCTGGAAAAGTTTCTTGAGAACTGGGGGCCAGAAATATGTTACAGAACAGCTATCTAATGGAATAATAACTCCTTTGAGTATGGTTTCCTACAGCTGTGCAATCTAACTCCTAGTTGGCTAAACCTCCTTACAGAAGTTAAGATATGCCCAGGGGACGCTGGGTCAAATAACCATGAACCAGCTTTCTCTTCTTCTCTGCCCTCCTCTATCTGGGAGGTGTTAGTAGCTTTGCTCAAGACTCCCCAGAGCAACTGGAATTGTTTCTGCTGGAGGAGACGCTCTGCAGCCCGGGCTCCGTGGGACTGAGGTGGCATCAGCTGGAGTGAGTGTGGGGATCCTGGGACAACCTTACCTGGTTTGTTTCTGAGAATTAAAGAAGTTGAGGGTAAGGGTCTTCTGGGAATTTTACTGAGGATGAAGAGGCCTGCAGGGAAACCACTAAGGGAGAGATTATTCAGGGTGAATGACCAAGAGTGTAGAGTAGATATTCTGGGGCCACTAGTTTTCCAGAACAGAGCTGAAATTGCTGGTTTTAAGAATGACTACTTTCTCCTCTGGTTGAGCACAGAGGGAATAACTGGCAGATTTGCTTATTTAAAAAGAGAGGAATTAATGCAGAACTTTTTCGTTTAAAAAAAAAAGACTAAATCTGAAACTTTGTTTGTCTCTTTTGGACCCTCATCTAAGAGCTCCTAAACATCTACAACCTCTTATCTCTTAAAGTTACTTTCATTTTTTATTTCTTACCCTGAATCCTTATAAGAAACTACGGTCTTGACAAGTAGGCTGCAGGACAACTCATCCCTATGGGACTCTAAGGACTGGCCACTTGTCTGTGACATTCATCCTCCAAATACCTTCTCTTCAGGGAACTTGAGTTCCCAGACAGCCTGGGCCCCCCTGATGGCCATGAGAGGTAGGGGACTGATCCTGTGGATCTCAGGCTGAGGACTTTCTCATGGACCTGGAACCCTCTGCTTTGCAGCTTGAAGAGCTCCGATGGCAGTTAACAAGGGTCCAACTTTGCTGGATGAAGACCGCCCTGTAAGTAACCTGGGCTTATATGAGACAGTGGACAACTCTGTGGGGAGGAAGGAGACGGGAGGAGAAGTTCAGGGGGCTTAGAGCAAGATATGTCTAGATTATATTCATAACTCATTGACCATTATGTCTTAGTTATTCTTGCCCTCACTACCTTTTGCAGAAGGCTGTTAGAGAATGTGAGGGGGAACAAAAGATGTCTATTAAAAACTAAGTACCTTGGAGAAAAAGCACAGAAAAGTTGGCTGGGAGGGAAAGGAGAGGAAGGGAACTACTATATTCTAAAGCCTGAAACAGAAGCCCATGCTTTGTCCACCCAGGCGAAATGTATATTTGGGATGGAGCCTCTGCATTTTGTAACTCCAGAGGCTTCTTGTATGGTGCAGTCTATGTAAATGGCACCTCTTAGAGTTACACGATGCACATTATGTATGTGGGAAGGGGTTAGAGGGGCAGTGTGTCCAGTTTGTGTGTCTGACCTGGTTTTCAGTGTGACTCAGAGTGGTTTGACACGTTTAGGTGTATTGATGCCTCCTGGCAAGGCCTCTCTAATTTAGGTACAGTTCAAATAGTGAAACTTAAAAATTGTGAACCCATATAATACCCATCTTGTCCCAAGTTAGGCTTTAACTAACCTCTGTACTAGTAATCACCATGTTAAGTTTTTTATTGGATCATAGAACACAGAGAGGCATAAAATGATCAAGTGCATAGTTAAGAGGTATTGATAGTTTATTGCCGTCCCAGGACCTCTCTCCTTTGGCTTTGCCTATAACAACTCCTGAAGGTTCTGTCCAAAATGTTAAAGAAATTTTTTCTTGTTTACAGTCATAATCTTTTTCTGGTTCAAATTTCAAACTCACCTGCAAGACCAAAAGCTGAAATATTGCAGCTTGCTGTCTAGTATACATCAGGTCTCCTTGATGGGTCTTCTAATTCAGCCGCCTACAAACAGAAGAAGCTAGGTCCTCACCTTTAGAGTAGAACTATGCAACAGTGCATATTCAAAGCTACAGAAAGAGCTCGAACATCTGAGTCAGACCTGGGATGTTTATGTGGAGAATTCTTAATATTCCTAAGAACAGACAGAAAAATATAATACCCTTCACTAGCCCCAGCAACCATAATCCATGGACAATTGTGCCTCATCCTCACCCCATTCATTCCCCAGCCTTGTGTTTTTTGTTTTGTTTTGTTTTTGTTTTTTTGCGGTACATGGGCACTGCTGTGGCCTCTCCCGTGGCGGAGCACAGGCTCAGGACGCGCAGGCTCAGCGGCCATGGCTCACGGGCCCAGCCGCTCCGCGGCATGTGGGATCTTCCTGGACTGGGGCACGAACCCGTGTCCCTTGCATCGGCAGGCGGACTCTCAACCACTGCGCCACCAGGGAAGCCCCCTTGTGTTATTTTGAAGCAAATCTCAGACATGCTGTTTCAGGCCTGAGTTGGCCTGGCAGTGCCACTCACTAGCTGTGTGATCTTGGGTAAGTCACTTCACATCTCTGAGTCTTTGTCTCATTGGCAAAGTGCTGATGATAATGCTGTCCTCAGAGTGTCGCTCTTAGAATTAAATGAGGTCATATCATGAAAGCACCCCAATCAGTGCCTGGAGCATAATGGCACTGAGTAAATGTTTCCCTCTGCAGGATTAGAATCCACTTTTTCTTTTTTTTTTTTAACCTCAAAGATCAGTGTTTCTCCACTAAGATTCTTAGGTGATCTAAAGTTTAATTAAGTGCCTGCTATTGAGATTAGAATGCATTAATAAGAGCACAGCACCCCAATAACGAGAGGTGATGGTTTCACTATACCTCACACACTCAGACCACACCTGGAATGCTGTCTTCAAGTCTGAGTGCTATATTTTTTAGAAAGGCGATGTCAAACTGTAGTGTGTGCAGAGGAGGGAATCAGCAGATCAGGGGGCTGAGCCGTTTGTAAGCTAAGTAAGGAACTAGAGCTATTTAGAATGGAGAAGGGACTGCTAAAGGGAGAAATATTTGTCTTCAAGTGTGTGAAAGGCCAGCCCATGAATGATGAAACAGATTTCCTCAGTATTGTTACACAGGGCAGAGAGTGGAGCGGATTTCAGCTCAGCCACGCTGTCCAACAAGGGGCATAGGCCACTCTATGAGGGGTGAGCTCCATGCAAGGAGACGTCCAAATACAAGCCTCCCAGAGGGACCGTGGGAAGCAGTCTTGCTACAGAGGCCCCTGGAGGCCTAAGATTCTGTGATTCTGTATGGTTGGGCAGATCTAAACTTAACACCTTAGGTGCAGCCCTGACTGTGATTCACCTATTCAACTAACATTACTGTGCAGGCTTTAGGTTAGGCCCTGGAGATACAGAGATGACAGTCTCCTGGGAGAGAGCCAAGTACACACATGATCAAGACGAGCACCATGTATGATACGGAAAAAACCCAGCGAGGGAAGTGGTGGCTTCTGATGTGAAGGAGGAGAGTCAGGAAGCTTCACACAAGAAGCAATGCTCAAGCCGTGTCTTGAAGGAGTGACATTTTGCCAGACGGAAGGGACTGTGGGAGGGAAGGGGAGCATCCTAGGCAGTGGGACAAGCACTGGAGGCAGGGAGGCAGTCTCCCGAAAAGACCAGAATGATGTTCAGATGAAGCTACCAATCCAAGATGGACTAAAACTCCAGGCAGGTGCGCCGACACACTTGCTCCTACCATTAAGTTTAAGTGGGGTGGCTGCGGGTTGGGGGGTAGCCCCTGGAGGCCAGAGTTTGCCCAGTAGCTCTCCAGAGCCAGGATTGTGACCAGGAGAGCATGGCAGCTTGGCTCTTGTTTTCCCTGTGGGGCCTCCAGAGACCTCTCTAGTCTGGGTTTCTCCTAGGTCTCTTGGACCCAGGCCAGCCCTAATGGGCTCCATGGCCCTGGGGCTGCCTCCCCAGGAGGTGGGAGGAGGAGGTGGGATGACTTCAGTACCTGCTTTCCTTCCACTCCAGGAGCAGGAGAACGTGCTGCAGCGGGTTCTGCAGCTGCCGGTGGTGAGCAGCACCTGTGAGTGCTTCCAGAAGACCTACACCAGCACCAAGGAAGCCCACCCCCTGGTGACCTCTGTATGCAGTGCATACGAGAAGGGCGTGCAGAGCGCCACCAGCTTGGCAGCCTGGAGCATGGAGCCGGTGGTCCGAAGGCTGTCCACCCAGTGTGAGTCCTTGCACTCGGAGGCTGTCTGCCTGTTCAGTGATGCTCACTGCCTGCCTGCCAATCTTTTGTCCGTCTATCAGTCTGTTTGATAGCTTGCTTGTCTGTCTGCCTTTTTGTTTGTCTGACTGCCTTCCTAAGTATCTACATCCCATTACATAGTCTTTTCATCTACAGATATAGATGATATAAATATAGATGTAGATATAGATATAGGTCTCTTCTCATGTATAGATGCCTCATCTGTAGCCCAGCTGGCATTTTCCTAGGACGACAATGATGGGCCACATAATTGGCAGGAGAAGGGGTGGGCAGAGCTATGAGGGCAGTGGTGGGAGTGGGGGCCCATGGCAGACCAGACACCCACTTTGGCTCCATATCCAGCAGCAGCAGCAGGAACTAGCAGAGTCTGGCACAGAGGCAGAGGCAGTGGGCACTAGGGCTAGCCTGGCAGGAATCGGGGGAGAGGAGGGAGAGGGGAAGCCCTCTGGGTCCAGCAGCTGATGGTACTGGCCCCATGACAGGCCGGGGCAGCAGAGAGCTACCAGTCAGGGCCCTGAAGGTGAGGACAACTTACCAGACCTGCCCCTGTTCAAATTGTTCTGCCCCGTTGGAAAATATGGTCTCCATGGCACGGCTCTGGGCTGAGGGAAATTCCAGAAGTCTAGGACCTGCCACAGTCCTGATTACAGAGTTATGGGTATCTGAGGATTTGGCACAGCCAACGGGAGAGGGCAGATATAAAGAAGACCTGGGCCTGGGTCCACCTCCCTGCCTGCAAACTCCTTAAATAATTTCCCTGGGTCTCACTTTGCCCAATCGGAAGTCAGCCAAGTCATCTGGGCTCTCTGCTGCTTGAGAATTTTGTGAAGAAACCTGGGATATCTGGAGAAAGAACATATGAAAGAGAATATATAGATATCCTTTAAAACTGTGATCTCCATGGTCATGTGTGCAGAGCTGATGTCCTCGGCAGCCCCTGGGCAGTATCTCCCGGGAACATTTGCATCCTCTGGCACTCTTCCCTGTGACCTTCTTCCCAGTGTTGACCATCTCATTCCTAGAGGTTAAAAGGAAGGGCCATGGACTATCTGGAACTCTAGAACAGCCTTTCACCTCTAGAATTAAGCAGTGCCAGGCCTGCTCCCACCCTAGGGCCTGGCTGCCCCTCCACCATGACACCTCTGCTCTCCCCCCTCGTGTTCACCCAGCGCTCACCCAAAGAGGGGTTGTAGGAGGAGGAGAGACCAGGATCTGTTGGTGATTCACAAAGGTTCTGTCACTTCCTCCTCACGACAACCCTGCAACGTTTGTCCGCATTAATCCACATTTTACAAGTGAGGAACTTGAGGCTCAGCCAGGTTGCGACCTGCCTGAAACTACACTGCAGATGCAGGTGCTGGGCTTTGAGTGCAGATCTGCATGACTCCAGAGCTCCAGCTCAGAGGGAAAACATCCTGCTCTCAAGGAGTCACAGTGAATGGTGGCTAAAAGTAGCAGAGGGCCTCAGATTCCCAGATGCTTTGGGGGTAGCAGGGCTGGGGGTTTTGAGGGCTCCAAGGTGCCTTCCTTGGCACAGAGGCCCCTGCTGGGCTCTCACAGTGGGGGCACAGCTCACCTGACCATGGCCTTTTGCTTCCAGTCATAGCTGCCAACGAGCTGGCCTGCCGAGGCCTGGACCACCTGGAGGAAAAGATCCCGGCCCTCCAGTATCCTCCTGAAAAGGTGAGCCCCTCTCCTCTTCTCTAAGGCTCCCCACATTCTGTTGTCACTGCCTCCCAGTTGAGGAGAGGGCACGAGCCCATGATGCATAAATGTGAGTCTTTTGTTTCTGTGGCAAATGCCTTCCAAGGCTGGTGGCAGCTGCCTGTCCCTAAGACCATACGATGGGCTTCTTCCTCTCCCTGTGGGGCCAGATGAAGGCAGGCTTTCTGAAACCAGCAGGCACAGTCCAGAGGCAAACTCAAACAGGAGCTTGGGGTAGGGCCCACTGCTTCTGATTCCCTGCTCTTTGGACCGTTTGGTGACTACAGCCACCTGAGATCATGGGTCACACTCGTCAGATCCCAGGATTGCAGTCCCATGTCCTCAAGATCCAACACTTTATGGACCATGAGACTGAAAATGTCACTTCACCTGGATGGCTATTCATTGGGCATTTGCCATGGTAAGGGCCATGTCTGGTGCTTTGGGGGAATAAGTTGCACTCTCAGACGCTATCCATCTCACTGACAAACTACCACCCATCTCACAAACATTTACTGAGCCCTACCCTATGACAGGGGTCATGACATATGATTTATAGAGCCCTCTCATTTAATCCTCTTGTCAATCCTCTGGTATAGGGGTGGGTATCCCCATTTTACAGATGAGAAAACTAGTGACTTCCCCCTGACCACACAGCCTTAAGTGGAGGCCACATGAGAGCAGGTCTATTTGGCTCTGAGGCCTGTGCTCTTCACTTATTTTTCCAGATAAACGGCAACGTCTTTGTCACAGAGGAGCTCCTAAGGCAAAGGAGAGAAAGACATTATTTCAATGCAGAACCTGTAGGAAGATCAACCACATCTATAAGTCCACATAAGTGCAGATAGGAATGTGAGCAATGTTCTGAGGGCAAGACAGAGCAGACAGCAGAGGAATTTGGAAGAGGAGATGTCTTGTGTGCATGAGGTGTTATCAAGGAGGTGGACTTTAGGGGGCATTCTTGAAGGATGGTTAGGATCTTGACAGGTAGAAATGGGGTGCAAAGAAGTCAGGAGATCTAAGTGGTTGGCACAAGAAGGACTGGAGCCCTTTTCCTTTTAAGTTCAGCTTAATCAAGCTGCCCAAATATTGGTGCCAGTCCCCTTTAAATGAGGCTTTCCTGAAGCTGGGCTCAGGGTCTGTCAGATCCAATGCCTGACTCCCCTCCCCACTTCCTCCAGATTGCTTCTGAGCTGAAGGACACCATCTCTACCCGCCTTCGCAGTGCCAGGAACAGCATCAGTGTGCCCATCGCCAGCACTTCAGACAAAGTCCTAGAGGCCGCTCTGGCTGGCTGTGAGCTCGCCTGGGGGATGGTCAAAGACACTGCCGAATTTGCTGCCAACACCCGAGCTGGCCAGCTAGCCTCTGGAGGAGCCGACTTGGCCTTGGGTGGTGTTGAGAAGGTGGTAGAGTTCCTCCTCCCTCCAGCCAAGGAAGAGTCAGGTATCTGCCATTAGGGGGCCTGGGGAGCGAGTTGGCCCCCATGCTGCTTGGGAATTAGGAAGAGGCAGCCAGGGCCCATCTAGCCCCTGCTCTGGAACAGGGATGGCCCAGCAAGATTTTCAGATGGATCCATCCTCACCTAGCCCTCTCTCCCCATTTTTAAGTGGAGAAAGTGAGTTGCCCAAATCACCAGCAAGCTTGTGGTGGAGCTAGGATGACCACTTTCCAACCCTAGACACAACCCAGCTTTGCCCAGTGCCTTTCTGATCAGCTTTCCTTTCCTTCCCCTCACAAACTCCTACCTAGCCCCTGCTCCAGGACAGCAGCATGCCCAGAAACCTCCCCAGGCCAAGCCGGGCCTCGTGAGCAGGGTTGGGGCCCTGGCCAACACTCTCTCTCAACACACCTTCCAGACCACAGCCCGGGTGCTGAAACAGGGCCAGGCCCTGGCCATGTGGATCCCAGGTGTGGCGCCCCTGGTGAGTGTCTGCCCTGAGCTCTGACTGACCCACGGCCTGGGAACCCTGTCTGTGGGCCTCCTGGTCCCTCCCATCCCCTACCCAATTCTGCCTCCTGTCCTAGGAACTTCCTCTCTTCCGGCCTGGGCGGGGACTTTAGGTCTAAGGACAAGAGGACTTAGGTGGGGTGGTGGGCTAGTCCTCTAGGATGCAAGGGGAGAGGGCAGGCCTGCTTGTTAGGGTGGTCCTGCCCCCCACCCTCTTCTGTCTCTCCCATTCTCCCTCTGAGTCACCCCCACCCTCCCAAGCCTTCCTCCTCCCAAGTGGGCCCTCCCACTTGTGAGGAAGCAGAGACACCCCCCCCCCCCCCCGCCCCATCTGCCCTCTAGGCACTAGGGAGTGTCATCTGTAAATAAGCAAGGCACAAAACCCATTCTGTTGGGCAGAGAGCCCCAGCTGGGCTGTGTCTCTGGCTGTGCCCAGGGTTCTGGTTTCCCTTCTAGAGGCTTCTAATTTGCATCCCACTGCACCCAAGGTAAAGCTGCCTTTTCTAGGCCCAGATAGGGCTTACTCCCCACCACACCCCACCTCCACCTCTCTGTGTATTTTAGCAGAGATAGCCTGGATTATTTTCATAGGAACTTTAGTAAGAAACTAAGCAGCCCCCCACCTCAAAAAAAAGGAAATAAAAGCATTAACGCATAAATGTCAGCAAACAAGATAACCACTTCTCAGCCATCAAGAGGGTGGTACTTTTAAAAGCATCCTCAGGCCTGGCTCATTCATTCAAGCAAATGTTTGCTGAGAACCTACTATGTGCCAGTTCCTGTAGCTCCAGTAGGGATACAGGAGTAGTAGTTCTCCTCTGTCACCTGCACTGGGGGGCCACTTCCCCATGGGGGCTAGACTAACTCCTGCGCCCTGGCCTAGCCCCTAGTGGGCGGGGGCCACTGTACGGCACAGCCTCAGCCACCACCGTTCATATAGAAAATAATGGTGTCCCAGGGACTTCCCTGGCGGTCCAGTGGTTAGGACCTTGCCTTCCAATGCAGTGGGTGTGGGTTCGATCCCTGGTCAGGCAGCTAAGATCCCAAATGCCTCGCAGCCAAAAGACCAAACATAAAACAAGCAATACTGCAACAAATTCAATAAAGACTTTAAAAATGGTCCACATCAAAAAAGAAAAAAATCTTAAAAAGAAAATAATGGTGTCCCCTAAGGATGTATAACAAGGAGACCCTGTTTGTGGGGTTCCCTAGGGGTTTGAAATGAGCCAAGCTGTGCTCCAGGGGACACCAGCCCACCTACCCATGTCAGTTTCCTCCCATGGGATCCTCTGGCCCACTTGATTTTTTTCACTCTTTAAAAGATCTGCAGGGAGTATGTACTAAAGCTAAACATACATATCCCCTATGACTCAGCAATTCCACCCGACAGAAATAAGAGCTTATGTCCCCCAAAGACACACCGGAAATGTTCCTATCAGCTTTATCCTTAGCCAAGAACTGGAAATAACACAAATGTCCATCAACAGTAGAATGGGTATATTGTGGTATATTTATTCAGTGGAATATGACACAAATGAAAAAGGAGGAACTACTCTGACACTCAGTAATGTGGATGAATCTCACAACACAACGTTGAACAAAAGCTATTCACGAAAGAAAACACGTTGTGTGAGTCCATTTACAAATGAGAAAAATCAATGCATGGTGATAGAGGCCAGAATGTGGCCACCCTTATGTGGTACTGACTGGGTGAGGGGCACAGGGAGTCTTCTGGGGTGTCGAAAATGTCTATATCTTGATCTGTAATGGTCACACAGGTGTGTGTTTCTAAAAATTCCCAGAGGTGTATACTAAAGCTTGTGCACCTTAGTGGGTGTAAGTTACCACTCCATAAAAAGTTTGAAGAACAGTCTGCTGGGGCCAGGCCCTGCTTGCCTCCCCCAACCCTGACCCTGGGGGTGAGGGGCTTTGCCTGCTGGGGCTGCCCAGCCTCTGGCAGGGGCTGTGAAACCAGCAGCCCGCCACCTTCCCGCCCTCAGAGCAGCCTGGCCCAGTGGGGCGCATCGGCGGCCATACAGGTGGTGTCCCGGCGGTCGAGTGAGGTGCGGGTGCCCTGGCTGCACAACCTCACTGCCACCCGGGAGGAGGACCACAATGACCAGATGGACACAGAGGGGGAGGAGACAGAGGTGGAGGAGGAGGAATCAGAGACGGAGGAGAACAAGCTCAGTGAGGTAAGGGAGAGAGCAGAAGCCGAGCAGGATGCGGGAACCTGGAGGTCCCACAGCCCACCGAGGGGGTGAGAAGCAGAGGCCCCGGGTGAAACAGGGGCCCCAGGAATGTAGTACATGGGTGCAGTGCTCTTCACCTCACCCCCAAACACCCAGATAACAAAGTTCTCTCAGAGGATCCTCACAACAACCCCATAAAATAGGCAGGACAGAGATTGTCGTCCCCATTTTGCAGATGAAGAAACTGAGGTTCAGAGAGCAGAAGTGACCTGCCCAAGAGCCAGGCTAATAGTTTTTTCAGTTTGGTATCCACGTTCTTTCCCCTCTAGCTCTGGGGATGGTGAGGAGAGGGGAAGGGTCAGGGGAGTTGCTGAGGAGGCACTGACCTTGCTCTGGCCCCCAGGGAGCAGCCCTGCCTGGCCCACAAGACCTCCTGGGTGGTGTGGTGCACACCCTGCAGAAGGCCCTCCAGAGCACCACCTCGGTCGTGACGTGGGTGCCTGCGGCTGTGCTGGGCACGGCAGGGAGGTTGCTGCATCTCATGCCAGCCCATGCTGTCTCCTCCACCAAGGGCAGGGCCATGTCCCTGTCTGATGCCCTGAAGGGCGTTACTGACAACGTCGTGGACACCGTGGTGCACTATGTGCCGGTGAGTCCCCCTACCCTTCCGGCTAACCCTCCCCCTCCCCCCCACCCCTGAAAGGACAGATAAAGCAGATTTGACTGAAGGGGCTGCAGCTGCCCTCCCTTCCCCAGTCTCTGATCCTCAGTGCCCCAGAAACATTTTGACATACTATGGCCTTGACTGGGGGCCTTGGCAGCCCCCAAAGTACAGAGACCTGTGGCCTTGGCCTGAGACCTTTCCCCACATCTGTCCTTCCCACCTGCTGCTGGGGAGGTCACCCACCATTAATCTGGGGGTCCCAGTGGCCAAGTCCTCACCCCTCAGCTCCAAACTGAAGGACCTGGCAGGTTTGCATGCTGCTCCCTGGGAAAGCGTTGCAGGGAGGCTTCCAGGGCACCCTGCGGGGTCGGCTAGGTTCCAGGGGACAGCAGCTGCCGCCATGCCAATTCCAACACCTGTCACCAACAGGAAAACCCCAAGGAGTGCCAGTACTATCACTTTGGGGGTCCCTGGGTCCCTTTCCAGAGCAAGTTACAGGTCGAGCAGTCAGTAGGAGGGCTGGTCAGGGCAGGAGGCCCCTTAGAGCTGAGGGTTGAGGGAGGCTGTGAGGGTAGTGGGGGAATGGGTTACTCAGCCACTCACTCTCACCAAGAGGCATGGCAGGGGGTCTTGGCAGCCAGCTTGTTCACCTTGGGCCCAAAACAGAGCCAGGCGTGGGTACCCTGACCCAGGCAGGGGCAAGGAAGGGTCAGGAACGCCACTGACCTCCCACTGAGGAACCTCCGAGGGAGACCCGAGGGGTCCAGAAACTTTAGAGGGTGGCTGTCTGCCTTGCCTTGGGGGTCTGGACTGTGCACACTGTCAGGGAGGGCAGGACCTAAGCGGTCTCCCCCACACCCTCCATCCCTGTCCCACACCCCGGCCTCTGCCCTCCGGACGGTCGCTCCCTGGAGGCGTGACCGCGAGGGCCGCAGAGGAGGCGGTGGTGGGAGGCGCAGGGACTAGGGCCAAGGCGGGGGCCTAACGTGGTTTGCTGGCCCCCAGCTCCCCAGGCTGTCGCTGATGGAGCCCGAGAGCGAATTCCGGGAGATCGAAAACCCGCCTGCCGAGGCCGAGAGCCCGGAGGCGGAGCGCAGGGGGTCCGGGGCGCTGCCCGCCGGCTCGGATACCGCGTCGCGCCCCGCGCAGTCCCGCGGCAGCCTGCGCAGCGCTCAGGGCCCGGGCGCGGAGGACCGGGTGGACACGGCCGCCGCGCCGCGCACCGCCTTGCCGGCCATGCCCCGCGAGAAGCCCGCGCGCAGGGTCAGCGACAGCTTCTTCCAGCCCAGCGTCATGGAGCCCATCCTGGGCCGCACGCAGTACAGCCAGCTGCGCAAGAAGAGCTGAGCCCGCTGCCCCCATCGCCCTCCCGGCCCGGCCCGACGCCCCACCCCGGCCGAGCGCTGGGGCTGTTGTCTCCTGAAAACAAACAGAACCTACATGTCCAAATGAGCATTGACTTCTTCCAAGTAGTCCCCTTGGGTCCCGAGCCTCATTCCAAGGATGCTGCCAAGGCACACATCATCTTCTGAGCATCCTTTTTGGGCTTAGCTGTCAGAGCCCATTTTTGAGAAGCATCAGACTAGCAGTCTGCTTTAATTCTATGCCTTGTTATTTTTACCAAAAGATTAATTGCCTAACTTGATCTCTCACTTCTTTCACTAAATTTGTGGCCAAGTGACATTTAACTGTTTCCAGTATTTACATCCATCCTCTGTAGACAAATATTTGTCACCAGTGAACGTGTCACTACCCTAAAGGTTCAAGCAGTAGATCCTGCCACATTTTTAAGCCCTGAATGCAGAGATTCCTCTGAGTATACAGGCTCTCAGAAGACTACTTTGAGGGGAACAGCAATCAGGTGCAAAAGCTCTTGAGTGTTTATATACCTACGAGCATCACTTTCTGAGTGCCCCACACTCTTCACAGGCTGAGTCCTGGCCTGTGCTCTGTAGCGCCACCGTCCTGTTCACAGCTACATTTCCATTTGCACCCTTACTGCTTTCCACCTGCATGTTCACCCTTCCGTCCACTTCTCGAATGCTGGCGCCCCTAGTGCTGGGAGACAGTGGTGATCGTTTGTTATACAGTATAGACCATATATTTGGACTCTATAGCCACTGTTCATTCCAAGCCCTATTTTTGAAAATGTTAATATTTCTTACATTTGGAAATGCATACATATAAGTTAAAAATTCAAACACTGCCAAAGGATGTGTGCCTTCCTCCCTGAGTTCCCTGGTTTCTCTTCCCCAAAGCAACCATGGTGCCAGTCTCTTCTGTATCTTTCTGATTACGGACTGTGCATGCACAGGCACATGTGTATATACTCCCCACTGTTTACACAAGCTGTGGGAGGTTATACTCAGTGCTGTTTTCACTCAGCAATACATCTTAGAAATCTTTTTTGTATCAGTATCATAAATCCTCCTTGCTCTTTTTAACAGCCACACAGTAAGTGCTTCATAATATAGATGTGCTATGTTTGATTAAACTAGTGCCCTAATCATGGACTTTTAGGTTGTTTCCAATTGTTTGCTCCTTCGAACAGTGCTACAATAAATGTCTTTATACAAACGTTTCATGTAGACGTGTGCATATAGCTATAGGGTAAATTTATAACTTGGAATGATGACATGTCGAGTGAAAGGGAACGTTCATTTTAAACCTTGATAGATAATGCCAAGTAGCCTTCCAAACCAAACTCAGTTTTTCTTGTCATCTGCAGCTGCACAGATAATTCTGACACTTCTGTCAGTCCTTTTAGACATCTCTATATATATACACTCAGCCCCTATAGGTCCCCCTCAGATCCATGAGCACCCTCTTGGCCGCCACTCTGTGGCACACCTAAGAGTCCAGCTCCGTGTAACTGACTCTGGGCCCTGGCAGATCTTTGGTGTAATGAGTCCTTGGCCTTTATCCGTGGTTTTGAAATCTGAGGATGCCCAGAATGAGGAGAGGGGAGTGTTGATGGACATACACATATGGACATGGTCATGACCTTGAACTAGCTTTGGGCCCTCCACCTAACCTCACAATCCACACCACACTCAGCAGTTTCCTGGGGAGGGGGTATGGATCTGGCAAGAGGGGCCCTCAGAAGGTGATATGACATGGCTAAGAAGGCAGTACCAGCCTAGCCCTGGCAGGGTTCCTGTGGGCAGCTGCTGGAGAACTGGCCTCAGGTCTGGTTGTGTAGAGAGAAACACACAGCTATCCTGGGCCTCACCTGCCCATGCTGCTTTCTTCCTGGAGCTCCAGAAACCACACTCCTGACTATCTACTCCTCCACAGTCCTGTGGCTCCTCCTGCCAGGAGCAACCCAGGAGAACTGTAGAAGTCAGAACACCCATTGGCCAGACACAGACCCCTCACCCTGTCCTGGACCTCAGCCAGGGTGCCGGGAACCAGTACAGGACAGCCCAGGAAGCAAACAGCTTGCCATATAAGTCTCTTTTTATTATTAAATAGATGGTAAAGTGCTCTGAGCCTGGCCCTCAGTATTTCTGAATACTTTTTGGTGAGAAATGAGAGCAAAGCCTCTTCTCTAAATGTCAGAAATTTGCCTCATTGGCTCCAGGTTGGATGTGGGACTTTTCTCTGTTCTGACAACAGAACATGTTCTCGCTCATGTGGATGTGAGGGCTCATCCACACTCATCTTTGGTAGCTCTGGACCTCAGGAAGACTTCCCCTTCACACTGGGATGCCAACGTTCCTCTCCAGAGAAATACCCTATCCCTTCTCTTCTATTCCAGCTCATAAAATGCACCTCCAACTCAATCACAGCTTTTAGAGATGGAAAAACAACCATTACAGACATACATTTATCCATGCAATTATTTACCACTTTTTTCTTCCATACTTATCTGGGATCTTAATATCCAAAGGACTTCTGAGCCTGGAGAGAGATATCTCTGCAACTTGGGTTTTAATGCTCATTGTATTAGCCATAGTTTTCCTAAACATTTAAGCACTTTTTACTTAATCAAAATTATTAAATGCATTAATCAAATTATTTTAAATATTTAAATGTTGATACAAACTAAAAAGTCATCAGCTCCATATTCCAGCCACAGAAAAGAGCAAGGGGGTAGAAGAAATTAAACTTCTGCTTATAACTCACTAGAAAAATCTTAGAGTCACATGGCCACATCTGGCTGAAAGGGAGGATGGGAAATATAGTCTTTATTTGGGGTGGCTAGGCATCTAGTTAAAAATCTGAGGTCTTAAAAGGAGGGGAAGTGGATTCTGGGGGTGGGGGGCAACTTGCAATCTCTGCCACACCACTCTCCTGTCAACAGACATTTGGGTTGCTCCTCTATTTCTACTATTACATACTTTTGGCAGTAAACATTGTTATGAGTTGCTTAGGGAAGATGATGAAGAGTGGGATTGCTAAGTCATAAAGTATGTGTATTGTTAACTAGATATTGCCAAATTGTCCTCCAACTTGGTTGTTCTGATTTACATTCTCACCAGAAGTATATGAGTCCTCTTATTCAACGTTCTTACCAACACTCGGTATTGTCTGGTTTTATCATTTTTGCAAATCTGAAGTGTGTATAATGGCATTTCTTTGTGGACTTAATTCCGTGAATCACAGTGATATTGAACATTGTTTATTATGTTTATCGAATGTTTGTATTTCCCCTCTGTGAAGTGTCTGTCAAAACTTTTGCGCAGTTTTCTATTGGTTGTTTTTCTTTTTCTCATTGATTTCTGGAAGACTTTAATATTTTTTGGATACCAATCCTTTATCAACTCTACGCATCACAAATATCCTCTTCCAGTGTGTGGTTTTTCATTCTCTTTATGGTTTCTTTCAATGAACAAAAGTTCTTAATTTTTACTTAGTCAAAATTATAATTCTTTTCCTTTATGTTTTGCAATTTTGAGTAGTTTTTAAAGCTCTCCCTACCATGAAGTCATGAAGATATTCCCCTGTATTTTCTTCAAATATTTTCATAGTTTTGCCTTTTACATTTAATTAATTTTTATATATGGTTTAAGTAGGAATCTGATTTTTCTTCCATATGGATAACTGATTATCCTATACTTTTCCTAATTTCTTGAATTTTTAGTTTCTCCTTAATTGAATTGTACACTGTGGGAAGGCTAAGAGTTTCTTATAGAAGTCAGCTGGAAGCTTCTGACCTGTTGATGTCTGATGCCTGAATGATGCTTTCTTGCATCTAGGTGGAACAGAGGGACCAGGTTCTGCCTCATGTATGGAATAGTCTGGCTTCCCCCGACTCTCAGTTTCGTCGTAGATCAAGTTTCCAAATGTGTTCTATTTATCTATTCCTGTGGCATTAGCACATTGTCTGACTTACAACGGTTTAAAATCTGTTTTCATATCTGGTTGGGCAAGCCCCCCACATTGCCCTTCTGTAGGAGGGCTTTACAACTTCTGGCTCTTTGCTTTTCCATACAAATAATAAAGTCAGCTTGTCAAATTCTACAAAAGGAAAATTTACAGACTCAGCTTGTTTCAATTAACTATAATTATTATTTGCTCTTTTGATGCTCAAATTGTCACAATTTGGCCCCTTTAAGTAGGGGCCTTTGTCCTTTAGGCTGACAACGAACATTCTAAAAGCATGTTTTTTCTGACCACAAAAAAATGATTCCTGTTCTTGACCTAATCCATGGGATCAGCTACTTTTAAAGAGGAATAGTGGTAGCACAATTTGGACCCTGGATATGCATATCTGATTGTTCCATGTGCATATTGGTGATAGACAGAAAAACACTGCACACCCACTAGTGACAGCTAGAAAAAAGGCATTTCTTTCCAAGGTCATCAATTCACATTGATATTTCCCGTGAACTCTAACATCACAAAAATCTTTAAAATTACTGTAACAAAAGTTTCAATGTTCTTTTCTCTAAACTTAAGTACCTTAAAATTGTAATTATAATTATACCAAGGTTTCACTGATCATGATCACCTTTTGTTACATTTACATACATAAAGATCCAAGTTTAGTTTTAGGCTTCTTCACATTGAGTCTAAATGAATCTTTTTTGACTGTGTGGTAACAGGCTGCTCCGAATCATTCCAGCTGAGGACCCCAACTTCTTTAGAATATTTCAGACCAACAGAGTAGTTCTATAGCATATCAGAGAACAATGGGGTTTCATCTACTTTTCCCACATGCTTGAATTTTTGGTTTCTCCTAAACTGAATTATATATTGTAGGAAGGGTCATAGCTTCTGGCAGCTTCTAACAGATGAATGTTTGGTACAAGAATGATGGTCCTTCATGATACATGAATCAGTTGACCAGCCTCTCTTAGCTTTGAAAATTCTAGGAGGTGGTTGTGGATATCATGGATGACTTCCTGTATTAGGGTTCTACAGACAAACAGAACCAAGAGGAAGTATATAAATTTATACCAGTAGGAAATATATATACAATTGACCCTTGGACACTGCATAGGTTAGGGGTGCCGACCCTCTGCATAGCTGAAAATCCGAGGGAGATTCCCTGGTGGTCTAGTTGTTAGTGTTGTGGTCTGCGATTCGGCGCTTTAACTGCCGTGGCCTGGGTTCAATCCCTGGTTGGCCACGGGGCCAAAAAAAAAAAAAAGAAAAGAAAATCCGAGCATAACTTTACAGTCAGCCCTCTGTACCTGCAGTTCTGCATCTGCGGATTCAACCAACAGGGATTGTGTAGTAATATAGTATGTATTTATTGAAAAATATATGAGTATAAGCCGACCTGCACAATTCAAACCTGTGTTGTTCAAAGGTCAACTGTATATATAACTATGTATACATATATATTTTTTATATTTATATATATATAAAGAGATTCATTATAAGGAATTAGCTCACAAGATTATGGAGGCTGGCAAGTCCCGAGAACTACAGGCTGAATCAGCAAGCATGGAGACACAGGAGAGCCAGTGGTTTAGTTCCAGTCCAAAGACTGGCAGGCTCAAGACCCAGGAAGAGCCGATATTTCAGTTTGAGTCTGAAGGCAGGAAAAAAGCCAAAGTCTCAGTTAAAAGACAGGCAGGAAAACTCTCCCTTATTTGGAGCAGGGTCAGCCTTTTTGTTCTATTCAGGCCTTCAACTGATTGGATGAGGGCCACCCACGTTGGAGAGCACAATCGGCTCTCCTCAAACATATGTTAATCTCATCCAAAAACACCCTCACAGAAACATTCAGAATAATGTTTGACCAAATATTTGGGCACCCCACAGCCCAGTCAAGTTGACACATAAAATTAACCATCACACTTCCCAACATCCATGCATATTCATCTCATGTGCATATTCCAAGCCAACCATAGTTATTCTGTCTCCTTGTCAGTGATGATTTCAGGGGTGGACAGGCCTCAGCCATGATGTGAGGGAAAGCTGATGGTAGGGCTCCTAGGAAAAGTTCCTTTGATCCAAAGACAGTGCTGCGTGACACAATGCTCTCTTCCCCCTCTGGATGTTTTATGGTTGATGGTGATGGCAGAGGGGAGAAATGGAAAAGCCAGGTCCCTTGTCACTGACTCAACCTGCCCCAGAGCCCTCCTCCCTCTGGTCTCTCTGTTCACCAAGATAACAAATGGCCTATTGTTCAAGCCACTTCAAAGTGTGGTTTCTGCTCCTTGAGGCTGAGGATTTCCTAATATAGATCCATCCTAAGAGACTTGGCAGTTTCTACAGCCTTTAATTATAATGCCTGTTTGTGACAGGCAATCTTCTGTATATATAATAAATTGTTTCGTTACTACCTCAAAGTTTGATTTTTCTAATGACATTTTAAGTCGCAAAGACGTTTCTAGATTTTCATTAAAATTCAACCATGCGTGATGCTCCCAGTGCAACCAGTCCATCAGAGGTCACAGAGGTGAAGAGACCATCTCTTTCAGGCAGCACGTGGACATTCCTATATCATCTCTCCTGGTGCCCAGTTTCCCTTGGCAATGACTACAAGATGCAACTCAATTTCAGAAATGTTAAAATGAGCGTCTTAAAACTGAGGAAGCATTTTTGTATGTAGGGAGATGCAAGTTTCTGCTGGTTTTGGGTGGAGGGGTGGTTTAGGGCTGAGAGTGAAAACAGGGATGAGTGGAGAAAGGACTCTGAACCGAGGACAGGATCGTCTGGTATCCAGTTTGGAGGCTTGACGTAAGGAGATGCCATCATGAGGATACTTCCTCATTCTCCAAAGATGTTCTACATACCACGCTGTCGTTTGTGCCTGCAAAATGAAAATATGAGCCATATTGATCCACACCCATATTTCTGTTAATGCAAAGACAGTTTTTCCTTTCTTTCTAAAATAACTTGACCAAAAACCTTCATGGAGTGACTATGCCAGGTCTTGGGCCAAGGGAGAGAGACTTGGAGATAAATAAAGCACACTCCATTCAAGGACCTCACAGTTTAGTAAGACAAGTTATAATATGTATAACATATTTGTATATATTATATATGTATGAACATGCTTGTATATCGTAGTGCTATAGTCTGAATGTTTGTGTCTCCCAAATTCATATGTTGAAATCCTAACCCCCAGTGTGATAGTATTTGAAGGCTCGCCTTTGGGAGGTGATTAGGTCATGAGGGCGGAGCTCTCATGATTGAGATCAGTGCCCTTATAAAAGAGACACCAGAGAGCTAGCTTGTCCCATCTGCCATGTGGGACACTGTAAAAAGATGGCCATCTAGGAAGTGGGGCCTCACCTGACACTGAATCTGCCATCACCAGGATCTTGGACTTCCCAGCCCTCAGAACTGTGAGAAATAAATATTTGTTTTTTATGAGCCACCCAGTCTGTGGCATTTTGTTATAGCAGCCTGAGTGGACTAAGCAACATGGAGGGTAATAGTTGGAAGGGTACCCTCCAAAACATGACTATGCTTACCTGTCTCCTTCTGTACTTTTTAAAAACTGGCATGCATTACTAGGGCAGAAGGGGGACCAGTGATAAGGCTTTGCAGTGGCCCAGGCAAGAGACAGTGGTGGCTTGGGCAGCAAGGTTGTGGAGGATGAAGAGACTTGCCTGGACTGGAAGCTACTGAGGAGGGGGAATCAGGGCTTGGTGGTAGATAGAACAGAGGAGTCAAAGATGGCTTGAGCGATAGGGTGGATGGTGGGGGGGCATGCTGGAAGAGATGTTTGGGGGCAGTTTCCTGGTCAGCACCTGCCCAGGTAGATGCAGGATGAATACCTCTGCAGGATTTCCACTGGCTGTTCACCCACAAAATTGCCTCCCCAACCGGAGAGGTTGGCTAAGAGCTCTACAGCAGCTCCCAACTCCCAGTGGCCTCTTCTAGGGGCAGTTGTCCATCCAGGAACCCAAGGCTGGGTGGCAGTGTAATCCACCAGTGGGCCAGTGGATCCCATGCCCATTCCCACCTGGGGGCTTACAAGCCAGAACTGTGAGGCCAGACTTTGTCAGGGCCTGCCCTGGGGTGAGGCTGCCCCCAGCAGGGGGCAGCAGCCATCCTGCTCTCTGCCTAGAATGCTGGAAGGCCTGAATAGGAGCTCCCTCGTGGTTTCATCCATCCACCCACCGCTTGGTGTTAGTGCCCAGGGTGCAGCCAGGGCCTCGGCCACACCGCCGGGAGTGGGCCCCCATCCCAACCCCGAATATCTCAGGGGGGATGAATCCTTCTCAGCTTTAGAAGGGGTAGTGAAATCAGATAAAAAAAGGGGTGGAGGCTTTGCTGACCTTTGACGGGGCGTGGGGAGTTCTGCGATAGAAGGGTAGCAATGGCGGAAAGGAGGGAAGGTCTGCACTTGAATGAACAAACGAACTAACGAACCAAGAGTAGTTGATTTTTAGGCCACTTTAACCGGAGTCTCAGGGTTAGAAAATCCACCCTCCCCTCCCGGAACGAAAATGTCTCCTAGTTAGTTTTCATTCTCTCACTTGTTACAACTTGCATTATAAAACTTAGGCTCCCCGCTCCAGGAGCTGGTGGGCTTCTCCAGCTCGGAGAATCCGGGCGGCCTTGTTGGTCGCTGTGTCCCCAGAATTCGGCGAATAGTGCTCGCGACTCCGGCCGCTGCTGGGTGCCCCCACACGGTGCTGGGGGCCCAGGGATAAGGAGCCCCCGCACTTCAGCCCAGGCCACGCCCAATCCCCCGCCCCTCCTGTCCCCGCCCCACCCCGTCTGCCGACAGACTCCGCGGCGCCGCGCAGCCAGCGCCGCCGCCCCCGAGCCCCCAGGTGGGCGGAGTTGCGGATGAGGGGCGGGATGTTTTGGTGGGCGGGGGTCCCGGTGACGGCATCCGCGCGCGCCGCGCTGGGGCTCAGAGCCTGACCGTCCCGCGGCGGGACTACGCTCACACCGGAGCGGGTGGGTGTGGGCCGGGGAGGGGTGGCGGTCGAGGACCGGGGTAGGAGGGAGGAGGCGCGCGCCTGGACCGGGTGGCACGGTGTCGGCACGCCTGGGGAGCCCTGACCGAGCACGGGGACCTCCCCCATCCTTGCTTACCAGTCTCCTGGAAGTCCGTGTCTGGGCGGGTGGGAGTCTCCCCTTTCCTAAGTCGGGGGCCTGAGGACGGCCTTATGGGCCTGGCCAGGAGGAGCTAGCGCCCACGCTGCGAGAGTTGGATTCGCATTTGAAATCACTTCTCCGAACTTTCCGCGAGCTCCTATCCCTTGCCTGGCGCTTCTGACTCCGGTTGCCCTACCCCGGGCGCCCGACCGCCCCGGTGTTGTCCAGGCGCCTTCGGTGCGCGGAGCACTGTGCCCCGAGCCGGGGTGCGGAGAAGCCGCGACTGCACGGGTCTGGAAAAGCTTTGGGTGAGGGTTGCGCGAAGGCGCCCACAGTATCGCGTGGCAGTTACCGCTGTGGCCCCAGGGCCGGGCACCCAGCAGGCGCTGATGATTGAATTAACGAAAGAACCGTTACAGCTGCTGAGAGACGTTAAGTAGTGAAAAATAAAATGCTGTGACCTGGGGGTGGGGGTAGGGAGTGGTGAGGACTGCGATAAGAGAAAGGAGGAAGGAGATGGGGAAGTTTCCTTGGATGAAGATTATTCATCACTATTGGGCAGCTACTAAGCGTCGGACCTTGTGCTGGGTGCTGAAGATGCAGCACGAAGGGGACAGGAGGGTCCCTGCCTCCCAGCTCCCAGATTGGGACGTGGGGGGGGGGACGACGGGTAATCTGTCTTTTGCAAGGGAAGGGAGTGGTCAGTGGCTGATGGGAGAACCACAGGGCATTGTGTGTGTGTGTGTGTGTGTATGTGTATGTGTATGTGTAGTGGTGGGGGCACAGAGCAGGGGCCCCTCCCTGGCTCCCTGAAGGTGGGACCAGCCTAAGCCTGGAGGGATGAGGAGTCTTGAGCAACACTGAGTGTGCTGCAGGAGGAGAAAGGTGAGGAAAGGTGGGGTATAGGGGGTAGGCAGGGCCCATTAAAAGTTTTTTTTTTCCTGTTAAGGTTTTGAATCTCAAAAGCATTAGGGAGTCTCTTCTGGGGGGAGTTTAAATAGGAGAGTGATGTGAGCGCATTTGCATTTCTGAAAAATGCCCGTGTTGCTGCATAGGAAGGTGCAGGGAGGCTGAGGCCAGTGAGGAGGCTGGTAAATGTCATTCCGTCAAGATGTCGGTGGGCAGGATCAGAGCTTTGGTAATAGGATGGAAAGAAGCAGGTGTACTTGATATTTAGAAGATGGGATTGGCAGTATTTGATGGTGGGGGCTTGGTCTCAAGCGGTACGTGGGCCTCTCACTGTTGTGGCCTCTCCCGTTGAGGAGCACAGGCTCCGGACGCGCAGGCCCAGCGGCCATGGCTCACGGGCCCAGCCACTCCGTGGCATGCGGGATCTTCCCGGACCAGGGCATGAACGCATGTCCCCTGCATCGGCAGGCGGACTCTCAACCACTGCGCCACCAGGGAAGCCCTGCTTTTTTTTTTTTTTTAGCATCTTTATTGGAGTATAATTGCTTTACAATGGTGTGTTAGTTTCTGCTGTATAACAAAGTGAATCATTGTATGTGTACATATATCCCCATATCTCCTCCCACCCTCCCTATCCCACCCCTCTAGGTGGCCACAAAGCACTGAGCTGATCTCCCTGTGTTATGCGGCTGCTTCCCACTAGCTATTTTAGATTTGGTAATGTATATATGTCCATGCCACTCTCTCACTTCATCCCAGCTTCTCCTTCCGCCTCCCTGTGTCCTCAAGTCCATTCTCTACATCTGTATCTTTATTCCTGTCCTGTGCTGACTCTTTTTAAGAAGGTGGAGCAGGGGATGTGAGATGACAAAGGCAGAGACTATGGAAAACCCAATAGGTGTTAGGGAAGAGATCCCTGATGTGGTGCTGCTTGTGTGTGTGTCTGTGTGTCTTCCTTCTAGGAGATAGGGTCCCAGGGGAAGGATGCAGCTGGAACACAGAAACCCTTGGATGTCAGGTGGAGGAGTTAGGGCCTTATTTTGCCAGTGATGGGAGCCATGAAATGTTACTGTGTAGGATTTTTATCGTGGCCCTTGCAGCATCTGGGCATTAGGTTGGGGCACGGAGAATGTTCTGAGTTTTGACCACCCTCCCTTTTAATCCTTGCAAGGTCAGGAGCTGCAGGATCTGGCTCCAGGTCACCTGCAAAGTGAGTCCAGGTGCTGATGGCAGGGGCCTCTTCCTCTCTTCGCAGGGCAGGGAACAGCCTTCCCTCAACATGGGGCTGGAGGCCCAGAGGCTGCCAGGGGCTGAGGAGGCCCCAGTGAGGGTGGCCCTTCGAGTCCGCCCATTGCTGCCCAAGGAGCTGCTGCACGGGCACCAGAGCTGCCTGAGGGTGGAGCCGGGGCACGGCCGGGTCACTTTGGGCCGGGACCGCCACTTTGGCTTCCACGTAGTGCTGGACGAGGACGCCGGGCAGGAGGCTGTGTACCAGGCCTGCGTGCAACCCCTCCTCGAGGCTTTTTTTGAGGGCTTCAATGCCACCGTCTTTGCCTACGGTCAGACAGGCTCCGGGAAGACGTACACCATGGGGGAGGCCAGTGTGGGTGAGTGACCCTGCTTGAGGCCCCCTGCCCTTGTTGAGGGTCCTCAATGTCTCCTGAATTTCTGCCCCTGCCCTCTTGCTGCCATTCTCTGTTGAAGATGAGGATGCTGGGGGAGGGGGGAGGGGCAGGTTTCCTAAACAGATCTGCAGCCCGGAGTGGGATCAGCTGTGTCAGTGGGCGGGTCGGGCAGGCAGGAAGAGTCCTCGGAGGTGAGTGACCTTCTCAACTCCATAGAGATGGGACCATGCTGTCTGGCTGTGGGGACCTCACGGGGAGGAAGGGCACGGGAAGTTGGCTTGTCTCTGGAGGTTGTTAGGATGGCTGCTGGGGGTCAGGAATCCATGTTCTGGTCAGAGTGGTTGGAAGGGGAACTGTCCTGGAAGAGATATGCTTTGGCTGCTGCATAGCAGGGAAGTAGGCTGGTTCCATGAGGCTCTGGAGCAGAGTTTTGGGAGAGATGCTTTAGGCCAGCTGAAGGAACTGCCCCCTTTTAAAGAGCATGAACTGCTTTATCCTAGGTTTTAAAAGTGTACATGTTTGTTGTGGAAAATTAGGAAAATACAGAAAACACATACACAAAATAAAACTTACTTGATAATTGCCTTTCAGAAATCACTCACCCTGTTAGCATTTCAGTCTTTCTGGGTGAAAATTAGTATACGTTAAAAAATGGTATAATAGTGTACCCACTCTTTTGTATCCTGTTTTATTTTTTTAACAGTATATCATGAACATTTCTCTGTATCATTAAATATTCTTCAATCAAAAATTTTAATGGCTGCCTGGCATGCCATTGTGAGTATAAGGTAACTTATTTAACCAGGTCCCCTGTTTGGATGTTAGGATGGACACTTAGGATGTTTACATTTTTATTGAGTTATGAGGAAGAATATGTTCTGAATATCCTCTTATTACTTCCTTGGGATAAATTTAGGAGGTCCTTTAGGTAACTGAGCATAGACTATGGTAATGAGTCTCCAGGAGTAATCAAGCAAAGGGTATCTGACCGCCTGGCAGAGATGTAGTGGAGGGGATGCTTACATCATGAAAGGGATTGGTTGAACCTTGAGAGGTTACTTCCAACTCTGAAATTCTGCCTGACCACCCTGGGGCATGGCCTAGCTCAGGCTGCCCAGCCCATCCTGGCCTCTGCTGCTGCCTTCTCCACACTGGAGCCCCATCCTCCAGCTGCTGCTAGGGGCTTCTGGGCCTTGTGGGTGCCACATCCAGCTGAAAGCATGGTGGCAGGAGGCCCTGCGGTGTCTCCTCAGCCTCTCTTCACGAGGACGAGCAGGGCATCATCCCACGGGCCATGGCTGAGGCCTTTAAGCTGATTGATGAGAATGACCTGCTTGACTGTCTGGTGCACGTGTCCTACCTGGAAGTGTACAAGGAGGAGTTCCGAGATCTGCTGGAGGTGGGCACCGCCAGCCGTGACATCCAGCTTCGGGAAGATGATCGTGGGAATGTTGGTGAGGAACTCCTGGGTCTACCACTGGCTGGGAGCGGGATACCTGGCTTGGGGAGGCTTTACCTGCTTAGGGTGGCTTACCTGTCTGGTGGGGGTACCTCCTAACTGGGAAACCAAGCTCTGGAAAGTTTTGCTTTTGCTTCCCGTCTCTACTGAGTTCAGTATACATTGGTGTGCCCAGAGTGATAGGCATTGAGGTAAGCGTGGGGAAGCTGGAGCCCCCTCAAGCCCCAGCCAGTATGGGCAGGACCCCCTGGGCATGGGGAAGGGAGCCCTGAGTCAGGAAGAGCTTTAGGGGACCAGCCGTGCTCTGCCTGCTCTCCTGGCTGTCAGTCTCAGGCTGCCCCTGCCCTGGGCTCATGGCCTTCTGTGCCCGCAGTGCTGTGTGGAGTGAAGGAGGTCGACGTGGAGGGCCTGGATGAGGTGCTGAGCCTCTTGGAGATGGGCAATGCAGCACGGCACACGGGGGCCACACACCTCAACCGCCTCTCCAGCCGCTCACACACTGTGTTCACCGTGACCCTGGAGCAGCGGGGGCGCGCCCCCAGCCGCCTCCCCCGACCTGCTGCGGGCCAGCTGCTCATCTCCAAGTTCCACTTCGTGGACTTGGCGGGCTCAGAGAGGGTGCTCAAGACGGGCAGCACAGGCGAGCGGCTCAAGGAGAGCATCCAGATCAACAGCAGCCTCTTGGCGCTGGGCAACGTCATCAGCGCCCTGGGTGACCCCCAGCGCCGTGGCAGCCACATCCCCTACCGGGACTCCAAGATCACCCGGTGAGCCGCCGATGGCCGCAGGCCCACAGAGAAGGGGCCCCAAGAGCCACGCTAGTCTGTTCTAGCTGCTGTCTGGCCTCTGGGGTTGGGGGGAGGTGACTAGGAGATGGGTCCCCATCAGGCGGTTCGAGGTATCCGGCCCATGGGGAAGCACGCCGAGGATCGGACCCTGTTTGGGGTCTGTACCTGGGACGTTGGGGCCCCTAACGCGTCTTGCCTGGCGCCCTCAGGATCCTCAAGGACTCCCTGGGCGGGAATGCCAAGACAGTGATGATCGCTTGCGTCAGCCCTTCCTCCTCGGACTTCGACGAGACTCTCAACACCCTGAACTACGCCAGCCGCGCCCAGAACATCCGCAACCGCGCCACTGTCAACTGGCGGCCTGAGGCCGAGCGGGCACCTGAGGAGGCAGCTGCTGGCCCGCGGGGGCCGCCTAGACACCGCTCGGAGACGCGCATCATCCACCGGGGCCGGCGCGTCCTGGGCCCCACCGCCGCCTCCGCCGCGGCCGCCGCCCGCCTTGGCGCCGAGTGCGCTCGCTACCGGGCCCGCACTGACGCCGCTTACAGCCTCCTGCGCGAGCTACAGGCCGAGCCCGGGCTGCCTGGCGCCGCCGCCCGCAAGGTGCGCGACTGGCTGTGCGCCGTCGAGGGTGAGCGCAGCGCCCTAAGCTCTGCCTCCGGTCCCGACAGCGGCATCGAGAGTGCCTCCGCCGAGGAGCAGGCCATGCAGGGACCCGGCGGACGAAAGGTGGCCAGGGGTCAGGTGTGGCCTAGGGGTGGGGAGGGGATGGGGAAGGAAGAAAGTCTTCATACAGCTAGCTGTGTCCCTGTCCCTTGCTCATTAGCAGAGCACATTCGGGATTCAGAGGCACTTCTGCTGGTGACCTTGATGACTTTCCAATCCTCAGCGTCTCTATCTGTAAAATAGGGATAGCATTAGTATCTACCTCCTGGTGATGTAAGGACTGAAGGTGTCACAAGTGCAGGTGAAGGCTAGTTGTTCCTAATAATAGTGATGTTATTGTTAATGAAAATATGATTAATAATTACAAGAGCTGGCCCAATGGCTTGTGGAGGGGACTGCAGGCCAGGTGGGGTCTCGAGCCCCTGTTGCAGGTGGGGCTTGGAGCAGAGTAGCAAGCCCGGCTAGGGGAACCTCTGGCAGGGCAGGGAGAGGGCTGAGGTGTCTCAGGGACAGGCAGGCTTGTCTTGACAGCTCCTGGCCCTGAAACTTCTCTCCTGGCCCCATAGGAAGATGAGGGGGCACTGCAGCTGCTGGCCCTGCAGAGCCAGGTGGCCCGGCTGGAGGAGGAGAACCGAGACTTTCTGGCTGCGCTGGAGGACGCCATGGAGCAGTACAAGCTGCAGGTGGGGCACCCCCTTCCACAGTGGTGGGGGGGCACTTCTGCTGGGAGGTGAAACTGAGCTGAGCCTGTCAGGATGAGAGGAAGTTAGCTGTGTGGGTGGGGGGGCGGGTTCTGGCAGGATGGGTAGAGATACGGGGTGCGCAGTATGAGCAAAAGTGTGGAGGTGAGGAACACATTGGTGCAGGTGGGTGTGCAGGATGGTCATGAGGATGGATAGGAAGTGGGACTGGAGGGGTAGCAGAATGAGACTCCAGAGCTGGGCTTTTCCTTTTGTCCCAGGGTAACTGGGTCAGCATTGCTCCTGGCGCCCTCTGGTGGCAGTGAATGGCATGGATATGGAGGGAGTGATAGGATGTGGCAGGGTGGGTGAGTTTGAACCGGAACTGATGCAGTGTGTGTGCGCGTGGGAGGGACACCAAGAGGTGGTCAGAGGTATTTGGCCCTCCTCCATTTTAGCACAGAGAGGGCAGGGTGGCCTCAGACGTGCTCTTCAGTTTCCTGCACTTCTGCCTCTCAGCATCCCTGCACCCTACCTTTCGCACTTCCGCGTTGCCCCATCCGCACTTGGACCGTGTCTTGCAGAGCGACCGTCTTCGTGAGCAGCAGGAGGAGATGGCAGAGCTGCGGCTGCGGCTGGAGCTGGTGCGGCCTGGCTGGGGGGCCCCAGGGCTCTTGCAGGGCTTGCCTCCTGAGTCCTTTATGCCCCGGCCTCACACGGCCCCCCTGGGGGGTGCCCACACCCATGTGCTGGGCATGGTGCCCCCTGCCTGCCTTCCTGGAGATGAAGTTGGCCCTGAGAATTGGGGAGAGGTGAGGAGGTGGCGTGTCTGCTGGGCCTGTTGACCTGGGCAGGCTCTGGCAGGGGAAGGTGATGCTGGGGAATGTGTCCCTCACCCCATGCTTTCATGGGACCAGCTATGAGATGCCCCTTTCTGGTGGTTCCTAGAGGAATGGCCAAAATTTGCGTAGGGCTTCTCAGAAGGATCTGGTGCCGTTGAGCATCCCTGGAGTACCTGGGATCGCTCAGAGTGAGGAGGTTATAGAGGGGCTTCTGGCTTCCAGTATGGAGTGGAAAGCTCACATACTTCCAGGGGTGGGGAGCTCATCACCTCCGAGCCCACACCCTCTCCATCTTTGGACGCGTTTCTTTGCAAGTTCACTCTTTCCTGAGCTCTAATCTGCTCCTCAAGCCTGGTCTCTTGTTTCTAGTTCTGTCACTTGGGGCCTTTTGGACAAAGGCTGCTCCTGCATCTGCCTGAGAGCTCTGGGTCATCTCAGCTCTAAAGGCCTGAGGGACTGAGGAGAGGGAGGACGTGGGTTTGGCAGAAGCCTGTTATGCAGCCCCCCTACTCTAGCAGGGCGTTGTTGGTGAGATAAAACTTGGTGCAGATGACCTGTATACGAGACAGAAAGGACCAGTTGTCCCCCGAGGAGTGCCAGGTTTGCTATGGGAGCCGGAGCAGGGGTGAAGAGGGGGAGAAGAGGGAGGAGCGAGGGAAGAGGGAGGAAGCTCCTGCTCCGACTTGAGAGTGGAAAGGCTTCCCAGAGGTGTCATTTGAGCTAGATCCTGAAGGTAAAGTAGGGCTGGAAGAGGTAGAGATGTGAGGAGCATGCAAGGTGGGTGTAGGTGGGAGCAAAGACTTGGTGGTGGGAGATGGCTGATGAAGAATGCCCTAGAAGCTTCCTATCCTGAAACCTGGCATTCCCCTAGCAAGTGACAAATGGCGGGGAGGCTGGAGCCAAGTTGCTGGCAGAGGGAGAGAGGCTGGGAAGTGGCTCTTCAGCTGCATCAGAGGAAGAGGAGGCGGGGGGGGAGGAGGAGCCACCCCGACGGATCCTGCACCCACGCAGGTGAGTGGGACCCACGGCCCACCTGACAAGGACTGGCTCAGGGCCCCGGCTGGGCAGGAGGAGGATCCCACTGGGATCTCAGGGTTCCCTCGCCTGCATCGCCCTGGCCGGCCCTTGGGGGAGAGCAGGCAGGGACTATGGGCTCTGAATCAAGAGTTCTCGCTGGGGTGAGTGTGCTGAGGGGATGGGCCCAGACTTCCTGGTTCTCAACCTCCAAGGTGGCCCTCGGTTCCCCCAGCTGCCCTGCACCCTCTAAGCTCAGCTGCTGGCCTCAGAATTCTGCCAGACTGACATCCTGGGGTAACAGTGACCGTGGTGGCCTCTCTTCCCCTCCTGGGCCCAGGAGGTAGCTGGGCTGGGGAGGGATACAGGCTCCCACTTCTGCCCTCCAGGAATAGGATCAGTAAGGGGAGCCAGAGGATGGGGGCCCGCCCAGGGAGTCCACTCAACAGGAAGGGCCCAGAGCTTCGCCTGGAGGAGCTGGGTGCAACCATCCCGGGGCCCAGAGGTGAACTGGGTAGGGCACAGAGAGGGTCCTGACCCCTTTTCCCCTTCATGGTCCTGGACTGGCCATCCTGGACAGTCCACACACAACCCCTGGCTGTTGCTGGCCAGGGCATGCCCTCCCCCTCCCCTCCCCTCCCCCTCCCCTCCCCTCCCCTCCCCTCCCCCTCCCCTCCCCCTCCCCTCCCCCTCCCCTCCCCCTCCCCCCCACTGTTAGCTGGGACAGCGGCCCTGACAGTCAGCCTATTACAGTGGTTGGTGGGAGCCAGGCCCTGGTTCGGCCCCACCAGGCCCCCACTGCCATGGCCTCTGAGTGGCGGCTGGCCCAAGCCCAGCAGAAGATCCGTGAGCTGGCCATCAACATCCGCATGAAGGAGGAGCTCATAGGCGAGCTGGTCCGCACAGGTGAGGGGGAGGGTTTTTGGGCTGGCCTCCCACCTGAGGGTGGTTAGGAGCGGGGTCCAGGTGGCATAGGTTTGGTAAACCAGCTCAGTTTCTTCCAGATATGTGACCTTGAGCAGGTAGGATAATGCCTCTGTGCTTCAGTTTTCTCCTCTCTGAAATGGAGATAGTAACTGAACCTGCTTTATAGGTTGTTGAAATGAGCTAATTCAAGTGAAGTGCTTAGGCTGGCTTTCAGGAAGCATTAGTTCTTATTATTGGGTTGGCTGAAAAGTTCGTTCGGGTTTTCAAACGAACTTTTTGGCCAACCCAATATTATTATCAATTGCTGTGTGTCAGGTACCACACTGGGCACAGAATCTCCTGGTCCTTGGGAGCAAACAGCGTCCCCAGATCATCTACGTCTACTACTGGTGATACTGGTGAACGAGCAGGGGATGATTTTTGGTGGTGACTAGTTGAGCTTTTTAATTTTAATAGTTATAATTTTATTTATTCCAAAATGCACTGGGAACAATTTCAAATAGACATATGAGAGTCCCTATCACCAGATTTAGCATTTCCAAGCTTTGCTCGCATTTGTTTTATCTCTCCCTTTTTTCTTTGCTGAAATATTTTGAAGCAAATCCAGGACAGCATGTCATTTCATCCCTACACCTCTCAGTATGCCTCTTTTTCAACATTTTAACCAAAATGCCATTAGCACATCTAACAGAACTCATGCCCTTTCAATGCCCAGAGCAGAAGCAGCTCTACAGCAGTGTCTGTGTGCAGCTCCGGGCTTGTCCACACATTATATTTGCACGTTAGTTCTCTGAAATCTCCCTTCTCTCACCTTTACACAGTCATCCTATAGAATGTTCCAAACTCCAAATGTTCTGGGTTTTGTCTATTAGCTTCCTGTGGTGTCATTTAGCTTGTCCCTCTGTCCTCCATATTTCCTACAAATGGAAGTTAGTTCTAGAGGCTTAGTTGTATGCAGGCTCAAGTTACATATTTACTTTAGCATGTGTTAGTTAAAAGTAAAACAAGTAAACCCGTATTTTCCCTGGGTCACTGCTATGGATAAGGCTAATTTAAAAAATGTGTCAATTTAAAGAAAAATATTAAGTAAATCACAGTTCTAGGGGTACAGAGTTGTGGCAAAATCCATGTAGGTGTCCAGGGCTGACAGAGGTCTGGAAAAGCTCCCGGGGGAATGAACTACAATGCTCTTCAGGCAGAGGGGCTGTGCTGACACGACCCTCGCCTTTTCTTCCAGGGAAGGCGGCCCAGGCCCTGAACCGCCAGCACAGCCAGCGCATCCGGGAGCTGGAGCAGGAGGCAGAGCGGGTGCGGACTGAGCTGAGTGAAGGCCAGAGGCAGCTGCGGGAGCTTGAGGGCAAGGAGCCCCAGGACGCCAGCGAGTGTTCGCAGCTCCAGGAGTTCCGCAAGAGGGTTGCTGCCGCTCAGAGCCAAGTGCAGGTACTGACCTGTCCGGACCCTGGGGGTAGTGGTTGCTGCCTCCCAGGCTGGGGTTCTGGGATTAAGACATGTGAGCCCTGGAGCCCAAGCTCACTGTGGAACCTGTGGGTGCTCAGGCCCTCGTGCCCCAGCCCCGGCTGGTGGCACTAACGCCCTCCTGGTCTCTCAGGGTGAGGCTGGCATTAGGTAGAAGCTGGCGGTGCTGGGAGTCGGCTCAGGTTTAAACACAGCAGAGGCAGGGAGGTGGGGCCTGCCCGAAGACCATCTAGGAGACCAGTGAGGGTGAGGGGTGGGCATCGGGAGAAACCAGCCTTCTCTCCTGCAGCTCCTCCCGCCTCCCTCCATCTGTCTACCCTTCCAGTTCTCCATTTACCCGCCTCTCCAAACCATCATCCCTCTGTCCATCCACCCATCAGTCCATGTGTCTATCTAATCCATCCATCCGATTGTCCTTTTATCAGTTGGTATGACTAACTGTCCGTTTATGTGTCTATTCATTTGTCTTTCTATTCCCCTTGATGGACCCTTGCATTATCTGTCCATCCTGTTTTTTACCTTTATATGATCCCATCATCTGTCTGTCCACCCACCCTGCCATCCATTCTTTGCAGCTGTCCATCCATTATTCATTCCTTCTTTTCTCAGTTCAGGTGTCCAAGAGACCATACAGTAGAGTGATTAAGAGCACAGGTTCTGGAGCCTGTGCTCTTTGTTTGGGTTTGAATCCCAGCTCTGCCATTTACTAGCTATGTGTCTTTGGTCAAGTTTCCTAGCCTCTCTGTGCCTCAGTTTCCTAATCTGTTAAGTAGGAAACCTTTAAAACCTTTTCATCAGATTGTTAGGATCATTTAGTATACTGAGAGCACTTGATGTAGCGCTTAGTACATAATAAGCATCGTAGTAGCTTGACATTCTTATAATTTTGATATTTTAATTAGTCCGTCATCCATCTGCCTGTTTTCCCTTCTGTCTGTTCTTCTATGTGCCGTTCTTCTGTCCTGCCTGCCCTTGTTGAGTGCCCGGCACCATGCCAGGCTCTCGGCAGCCCCCACGCGTGGCCCAGCAGAGGCTGTGTTGGTCCCAGGTGCTGAAGGAGAAGAAACAGGCGACAGAGCGGCTGGTGTCGCTGTCGGCCCAGAGCGAGAAGCGGCTGCAGGAGCTGGAGAGGAATGTGCAGCTCATGCGGCAGCAGCAGGGGCAGCTGCAAAGGCGGCTTCGTGAGGAGACAGAGCAGAAGCGGCGCCTGGAGACAGAGATGAACAAGCGGCAGCACCGTGTCAAGGTCAGGCGCTTGGGCGGTGGGGTGCCTGTGTCCCAGCCAGGAGGCCAGGCGGGGCACACAGCCAGGGGAGCACTTACAGCCACGTGACCTTATAAAGCGGCTCACTTGGCTTCCCTGAGTTTGATTTTTTACTTGAAAATGAGGAGAGTTATGGGAAACTCAGGGCTAGGGTGAGAATTCAGTAGGATGAATTATATAAGGGGACTGGCATCTTGCAAATGTTTGCTTCTGTTTGCGGGTCCCCAGCGAGACTTGGGGGTGGCGAGGCTGGGGGTTGCTGCACAGGGCTGTCTTGGGAGCAGGGTAGGCACTCCTTTGGGCTTGGGGGATCACTGGCTCTGGGAGGATGCGGGTACCACTCACGGCCCTGCCCACTGAGCTTCTCACCCTGCACATCCCCAGGAGCTGGAGCTGAAGCACGAGCAGCAGCAAAAGATCCTGAAGATCAAGACAGAAGAGATTGCGGCATTTCAGAGGAAGCGGCGCAGCGGCAGCAACGGCTCTGTTGTCAGCCTGGAGCAGCAGCAGGTGGGGCCTGGGCTGAGCCTGCACCCCCAGGGGCACCCACAGCCTGGCTGGGCAGCCTGGCCAGTTGCTAGAGTCCCTGGGGGGTCAGATGGTGGGTACACCATTCTCCCCACCTGACCTGGGTGGCCACCTGCACCACCCACGCAGCCAGAGGTGAAAGCTGAGTTCCCTCCCCGCCTCCACTGTCCCTCAGAAGATTGAAGAGCAGAAGAAGTGGCTGGACCAGGAGATGGAGAAGGTCCTACAGCAGCGGCGGGCGCTGGAGGAGCTAGGGGAGGAGCTCCACAAGCGGGAGGCCATCCTGGCCAAGAAGGAGGCCCTGATGCAGGAGAAGACGGGGCTGGAGAGCAAGCGCCTGCGGTCCAGCCAGGTGAGGTCCTGCCAGGTGAGGCCCTACCCGATGAGGCCCTGCCATGGGAGGCCCTGCCAGGTGAAGTCCAGCAAGGCGAGAGCCTGCCAGTTGAGTTTCTGCCGGGTGAGGTCCTGCCAGGTGAGATTCCATCAGGTGAGGTCCTTCCAAGTGAGATCTCTCCATTTGATAACACTGCCAGGTGAGTTCTAGACAGGTGCGGTTCTTCTAGGTGATGTCCCTGCCAGGTAAGTTCCAGCCAGGTCAGGCTATATCCTATGGATCTCTCAAGAATTCTAGGGCTTTAGGGTGTCTGTGATGCAGGTGCTGCTGTGTGGATAGAAGAACCTCTCCAAGTATCTATCCCACAATTCATTTTACCTCATTAACCACCTGCTCTGGACTGTGCAGGCAGAACAGGGAACCACAGGTATGGAGAGGTGGTATGGCCAGAGTGGAAGAGCCTTCACTGGCACTGGAGGCAGATGAACCTGGCCCCACCCAGCTCTGCTAGGCTTCATTGCCTCCTCTTGAGCAGGAAGCTTCTGAGCCATACCTTCCTCCTCTGTCAGATGGAATCACAGTGTGGTCATGAGGATCAGAGAAGGCGTATGTCACACACAAAGCCCAGAGCCTGTTCCAGGAGCGGGTGCTCAGGCTAGATGCCCACAGGGTTCCAGACTCACTTCTGCCCTCATGGAGTCCAAGAGGATTCAGCTGGATTATCTGGAACTTCCCTCGGCCACTAGAGCCCTTACTTCCTCCCACATCAGGTTCCCAGAAGGGCCTTTGGGATTTGGCCACTGATTTCCCATAATTCCCATCGCAAGCTGGAGTCACATCATCGCCGTAACAGGCCACCACCATCCCGCTCTGTTTCTGCCCGGGTTGTTCCCTCCTTGTCAGGACTGCCCTTTCCTCAGCTTGTCTGTATCCTCCTTCCAGGCCGTCTCTGGGGGCCCCTCTTCAGAGGCTCGGGTCCCATAGGTGCCCACTCCCCGGCTTATGCAGAGCTGAGAGTCAGGCCTCCCGCGGAGCAGCACTCCTCAGCATCCTGTGGTGGGGCTGGGCCATCCCTGTCGCCCTGGGGAGGATGGGACCTGCTTCTTCCCTAATCACTAGCTGTGCCGCCCACAGGCCCTCAACGAGGACATTGTGCGTGTGTCCAGCCGGCTGGAGCACCTGGAGAAGGAGCTCTCCGAGAAGAGCGGGCAGCTGCGGCAGGGCAGCGCCCAGAGCCAGCAGCAGATCCGTGGGGAGATCGACGCCCTGCGCCAGGAGAAGGACGCGCTGCTGAAGCAGCGGCTGGAGATTGACGGCAAGCTGAGGCAGGGCAGCCTGCTGTCGCCTGAGGTGCGCCCTGCGGGCTGGCCCTGGCTGCCTGCTCCACGCTGGGTTGCGGGCCTTGCTGCTTTTGGACACGCACGCGTTCCTCCCGGGTGTTAGCCCACCAAGAACGCACAGAACTGGCCCTCCCCCCCACCGCTCCAGCCCCCATGTCTGGGACACACGGCTGGGGCCTGGCTGCCCTCGGTCCCGCCCAGCTGGACTCTGGACTCGTTCCGCGTCCTGCGGCACGTTGACCTCGTGTATGTATCACGAGCTCACACCTCTCAACTCCCTAACGTGGGATGAGAGTTGGGACCATGTCAGCACACCTCAGCCACACAGGTTTGCCCTCCTGACAGCAGAGAAAGCCCATGTTAAGAGCAGTGGACTTCAGCAGATCCTGGGTGCCTCTGTGGTCCCAGCACGCCTTCCCTTCAGTGCAGGGTCTCCCGAGTGCAGGTCACGCCAGAGGCCATGTGCTCCAGAGGGCAGCCTCTTGGCGAGCCCCAGCCTCCTGTACCCCCCCGGGCTGAGGCTGAGATGGAAGTGTCCCTGTTCCTGCCGTAGTGGCCAGGGGCCCCTCTCTCCATGTGCTGACTCTGCGCTAGGACGAGGGGACATGTACGGGCTGAGTCATGGCTGCGTGTGACTGTTGCAAGCCTGCCCGGGACCTGTTCAGGGAGCGGGCGTTCCGTGGAGCAGGAAGCCAGCGCTCCACCTCCACACGTCCCATGTCCCCGCAGGAGGAGCGGACGCTGTTCCAGCTGGACGAGGCCATCGAGGCCCTAGACGCTGCCATCGAGTACAAGAACGAGGCCATCACGTGCCGCCAGCGGGTGCTGCGGGCCTCGGCCTCCTTGCTGTCCCAGTGTGAGATGAACCTCATGGCCAAGCTCAGCTACCTCTCATCCTCGGAGACCAGAGCCCTACTCTGCAAGTACTTTGACAAGGTGGGTCACTGGCCCACGAGCCCCTGACTCCTCCTCCTGGAACTCAGTGGGAGAAGGTTGATGATGTTGGTGGCAGTTGGCCAAATACCTGCTGCCCCTGGTTGAGGATCCCCTGGGTGAAGGGAGCCGGCACTGGGGCTGAGCCTGGCTGGGCCTTGGGACAGGTGGTGACGCTCCGAGAGGAGCAGCACCAGCAGCAGATTGCCTTCTCGGAGCTGGAGATGCAGCTGGAGGAGCAGCAGAGGCTGGTCTATTGGCTGGAGGTGGCTCTAGAGCGGCAGCGCCTGGAGATGGACCGCCAGCTGACCCTGCAGCAGAAGGAGCATGAGCAGAACATCCAGCTCCTCCTCCAGCAGAGTCGAGGTGAGGCCCAGGCCTGCCCCAAAGGCCGTGGTGACTGCCGCCTGCCCATAGCCCCTTGCCACCTGTTTCTGCCTTTTCCCTCCAGACCACCTTGGTGAAGGGTTAGCAGACAGCAAGAGGCAGTATGAGACCAGAATTCAGGCTCTGGAAAAGGAGCTGGGCCGCCACATGTGGATCAACCAGGAACTGAAACAGAAGCTCAGTAGTCTGAATGCTGCGGGCCAGAGCAGGGGTAATTGTTATGTGCTGTCACCAAGCTGGCCAATGCCTTGCCCTGACGTCAGGTTTTCTTTGTTTTGGAGAAAGCTTAGAAACCACTCTAACTTCAGCTCTTGGGTCATTTCACATGTTGCTTATTGCACTGGGGCATTGGAAAGCTAGGACTTCAGGAAGGTGCTGCTACTCCATTTCTGACAAGGATGTTGTTATTCCCAGTGACAGGTGGGGAGAAGAGGACCCTGTGCCCGGAGAACAGACAAGCCCCTGGAAGTGAAGATGAGCCCCACCCGGCACCTGAGCCTCTGTGGCAGCCCCCCGTCACTGAGGGTGTGCCCCGCCCCCGTGAGGAGATGCGGGACTTGGTACATGCCCCGTTACCATTGACATGGAAACGCTCGAGCCTGTGCAGCGAGGAGCAGGGTTCCCCTGAGGAGCTACGGCAGCGGGAGGCCGCTGAACCCTTGGTGGGGCGGATGCTACCTGTGGGTGAGATGGGTCTGCCCCGGAACCTCGGGCCCTTGCCCAAGCCCCGGCGGGAACTGCGAAGGACCAGCCCAGGGATGATTGATGTCAGAAAAAACCCCCTGTAGGCTCTTGGGGCAGAGCTGGGCTTGGAGGGAGATTTGGAGCCTGCTGAAAGTTATGATGTCAATGCTCCCTTCTGTGAAGGAGTCTTTACCTCAAACTCTAAATCAGGTCCTGATTTTTCTAATTGGAGTCAACAAATTTGGGCCACAGCCCAGAACTGTTTAAAAAAGATGCAGATTCCTACCATTCATTTCCTTTAAGCTGCAATACCCAATTGCTACCTTCTGGCTTTTTAAAAAATTTTTATTTCATATTAGAGTATAGGTGATTTACAGTGTTGTGTTAATTTCAGGTGTCCAGCAAAGTGATTCAGTTATACATATACATATATCCATTCTTCTTCAGATTCTTTTCCCATATAGGTTATTACCGATTATTGAGTAGAGTTTCCTGTGCTATATAGTAGGTCCTTGTTGATTATCTGTGTTATATATAGTAGTGTGTATATGTTAATCCCAAACTCCTAATTTATCCCTCCCCTTACCTTTTCCCTTTGGTAACTGTAAATTTGTTTTCAAAGTCTGTGAGTCTGTTTCTGTTTTGTAAATAAGTTCATTTGTATCATTTTTTTAGATTCCACATATAAGTGATATCATATGATATTTGTCTTTGTCTGACTTACTTCACTTAGTATGATAATCTCTAGGCCCATCCATGTTGCCGCAAGTGGCATTATTTCATTTTTTTATGGCTGAGTAATATTCCATCATATATATGTACCATGTCTTTATCCATTCCTCTATCGATGGACATTTAGGTTGCTTCCATGTCTTGGCTATTGTAAACAGTGCTGCAATGAACATTGTGGTGCATGTATCTTTTCAAATTATGGTTTTCTCCGGATATATGCCTAGGAGTGGGATTGCTGGATCATATGGTAGCTCTATTTTTAGTTGTTTAAGGAACCTCCATAATGGTTGTGTCAATTTATATTCTCACCAACACTGTAGGAGGGTTCCCTTTTCTCCACACCCTCTCCAGCATTTATTGTTTGTAGACTTTTTGATGATGGCCATTCTGACTGGTGTGAGGTGATACCTCATTGTAGTTTTGATTTTTATTTCTCTGAACATCTTTTCATGTGCGTTTTGGCCATCTGTATGTCTTCTTTGAAGAAATGTCTATTTAGCTGTTCTGCCCATTCTTTGATTGGATTTTTTTTTTTTTTATATAGAGCTGCATGAGCTGTTAGTATATTTTAGAGATTAATCCGTTGGTGGTCACTTTGTTTGCAAATATTTTCTCCCATTCTGTGGGCTGTCTTTTCATTTTGTTTATGGTTTCCTTTGCTGTGCAAAAGCTTTTAAGTTTAATTAGGTCCCATTTGTTTATTTTTATTTTCATTACTCTGGGAGGTGGATCCAAAAAGATATTGCTGTGACTTATGTCAAAGTGTTCTGCCTATGTTTTCCTCTAAGAGTTTTATAGTATCCAATCTTACATTTAGGTCTTTAATCCATTTTGAGTTTATTTTTGTGTATGGTGTTAGAGAATGTTCTAGTTTCATTCTTTTATTAATGTGTGTATCTGTCCAGTTTTCCCAGCACCACTTATTGAAGAGACTGTCTTTTCTACATTGTATGTCCTTTCCTCATTTGTTGTAGATTAATTGACCATAGGTGCATGGGTTTATTTTGGGGTTTTCTATCCTGTTCCATTGATGTATGTGTCTGTTTTTGTGCTAGGACCATACTGTTTTGATTACTGTAGCTTTGTAGTATAGTCTGAAGTCAAAGTGCCTGATTCCTCCATCTCTGTTTTTCAGGATTGCTATGGCTATTTGGGGTCTTTTGTGTTTCCATACAAATTAAAAAAATTTTTGTTCTAGTTCTTTGAAAAATGCCCTAGGTAATTTGATAGGGATTGCACTGAATCTGTAGATTGCCTTGGGTAGTATAGTCATTTTGACAGTGTTGATTCTTCCAATCCAAGAACATGGTATATCTTTCCAACTGTTTGTGTCATCTTCAATTTCTTTCATCAGCATCTTATAGTTTTCAGAGTACAGGTCTTTTGCCTCCTTAGGTAGGTTTATTCCTGGGTATTTTATTCTTTTTGTTGCAATGGTGAATGGAATTGTTTCCTTAATTTCTCTTTCTGATCTTTCATTGTTAATATATAGGAATGCAAGAGATTTCTGTGCATTAGTTTTGTATCCTGCAACCTTACTGAATTCATTGATGAGCTCTAGTAGTTTTCTGGCAGTATCTTTAGGATTTTCTATGTATAGTATCATGTCATCTGCAAACAGTGACAGTTTTAGTTCTTTTCCAATTTGGGTTCCTTTTATTTCTTTTTTTTCTCTGATTGCTGAGGCTAGGACTTCCAAAGCTATGTTGAATAAAAGTGGCAAGAGTGGACATCCTTGTCTTGTTCCTGATCTTAGTGGAAATGCTTTCAGCTTTTCACCATTGAGAATGATGTTAGCTGTGTGTCTGTCATATGTCATATTTTAATTCTTTATTATGTTGGGATAAGTTCCCTCTAGGCCCACTTTCTGGAGAGTTTTTTTTATCATAAATGGGTGTTGAATTTTGTCAAAAGCTTTTTCTACGTCTACTGAGATGATCATATGGGTTTTATTCTTCAGTTTGTTCATGTGGTGTATCACACTGAGTGATTTGCAGATATGGAAAAGTCCTTGCATCCCTGGGATATATCTTACTTGATAATGGTGTATCATCCTTTTAATGTATTGTTGGATTCTGTTTGCTAGTATTTTGTTGAGGATTTTTTTTTTATCATCAGTGATATTGGCCTGTAATTTTCTTTTTTTGTGGTATCTTTGTCTGGTTTTGGTATCAGGGTGATGGTGGCCATATAGAATGAGTTTGGGAGTGTTCCTTCCTCTGCAGTTTTTTGGAATAGTTTCAGAAGGATAGGTGTTAACTCTTCTTTAAATGTTTGATAGAATTCACCTGTGAAACCATCTGGTCCTGGACTTTTGTTTGTTGGAAGTTTTTAAATCACAGTTTCAATTTCAGTACTTGTGACTGGTCTGTTTATATTTTCTGTTTATTCCTGGTTCAGTCTTAGAAGGTTGTACCTTTCTAAGAAGTTGTCCATTTCTTCTAGAGTGTCCATTTAATTGGCATATAGTTGCTTGTAGTAGTCTCTTATGGTCCTTTGTATTTCATTGGTGTCAGTTGTAACTTCTTTTTCGTTTCTAATTTTATTGATTTGAACCCTCTCCCTTTTTTTTCTGATGAGTCTGGCTAAAGTTTTATCAATTTTGCCTGTCTTTTCAAAGAATGAACTTTTAGTTTTATTGATCTTTTCTATTGTTTTCTTTGTTTCTATTTCATTTATTTCTGCTCTGATTGTTATGATTTCTTTCCTTTTACTAACTTTGGGTTTTACTTGTTCTTCTTTCTCTAGTTGCTTTAGGTATAAGGTTGGGTTGTTTGAGAATTTTTTGTTTCCTGAGGTAAGATAGCATTGCTATAAACTTCTCTCTTAGAACTGTTTTTGCTGTGTCCCATAGGTTTTTGATCATCGTGTTTTTGTTGTCATTTGTCTCTAAGTATTTTTTGATTTCCTCTTTGATTTCTTCAGTGATCCATTGGTCGTTTAGTAACATATTGTTTAGCTCCATATGTTTGCACTTTTTTACAGGTTTTTTTTTTTCCTGTAATTGATTTCTAATCTCAGTGTTGTGGTTGGAGAAGATGCTTGATACGATTTCAATTTTCTTAAATTTATGGAGGCTTGCTTTGTGGCCCAGCATATGATCTATCCTGGAGAATGTTCCATGCATACTTGAGAAGAATGTGTATTCTGCTGCTTCCAGATGGAATGTTCTGTAAATATCAATTAAGCCCATCAGGTCTAACGTGTCCTTTAAGGCCTGTTTCCTTACTAATTTTCTGTTTGGGTGATAATGTCCATTGATGTAAATGGTGTGTTAAAGTCCCCCACTACTGTTGAGTTAATGTCAATTCCTCCTTTTATGGCTGTTAGCATTTGCCTTATATGTTGAGGTGCTTCTATTTTGTAGGCATATATATTTATAATTGTTATATCTTCTTGGATTGATCCCTTGATCATTATGTAGTGTCCTTCTTTGTCTCTTGTAACAGTATTTATTTTAAAGTCTATTTTGTCTGAGTATTGCTACTCCAGTTTTCTTTTGATTTCCATTTGTATGGAATACCTTTTTCCATCCCCTCACTTTCAGTCTTTATCTGTCCCTAGATCTGAAGTGGGTCTCTTGTAGACAGCATATATATGGGTCTTGTTTTTGTATCCATTCAGCCAGTCTATGCCTTTTGGTTGGCTCATTTAATCCATTTACATTTAAGGAAATTATCAATATGTATGTTCTTATTGCCATCATGTTTTGGATTTGTTTTTGTAGGTCTTTTTTCTTCCCTTCCTCTTTTGTTCTCTTGTGATTTGATGACTATCTTTAGTGTTGTGTTTGGATTGCTTTTTCTTTTTGTCTGTGTATCTATTGTAGATTTTTGGTTTGCGGTTACTGTGAGGTTTTGATATAGCGGTCTATATATATACAAGATTGTTTTTAGTTGCTGGTCTCTTAATTTCAAATGCTTTTCCAATATCCTGCATTTATATTCTCCTCACAATGATGGTTTTGATATCATATTTGTGTGTGGATGATTTTCTACCTTTTCAGTATATTTGTCTTTACTGGTGAGCTTTCCCATTTGTAATTTTCTTGTTTCTAGTTGTGGCCTTCTTTTCTGCCTCAGTAAGTTCCTTTAGCATTTGTTGTAAAGCTGGTTTGGTGGTGCTGAATTCTGTTAGCTTTTGCTTGTCTGTAAAGCTTTTCATTTCTCCGTCAAATCTGAACGAGAGCCTTGCTGGGTAGAGTTAGAGTATTCTTGGTTGTAGGTTTTTCCCTTTCATCACTTTAAATAAATTATGCCACTTCCTTGTGGCCTGCAGAGTTTCTGCTGAAAAATCAGCTGAAACTCCCTTGCATGTTATTTGTTGCTTTTCTCTTGTTGCTTTTAATATTTTCTGTTTTTCATTTATGTCAGTTTGATTAATATGTGTCTCAGCGTGTTCCTGCTTGGGTTTATCCTGTATGGGACTGTCTGTGCTTCCTGGACTTGAGTGTTTCCTTTCCCAAGTTAGGGAAGTTTTCGGCTATTATCTCTGCAAATATTTTCTCAGACCCCTTTTCTCTTCTTCTGGGACCACTATAATGCAAATGTTGGTGCATTTAATGTTGTCCCAGGCTCTGAGACTGTCCTCATTTCTTTTCATTCTTCTTTCTTTATTCTCTTTCACAGCAGTAATTTCCACTAATCTGTCTTCCAGCTCACTTATTCGTTCTTCTGTCTCATTCTGTTATTGATTCCTTCTAGTGTATTTTTCGTTTCAGTTATTGTTCATCTCTGTTTTTTAAAGTTTCTAGCTCTTTATTAAACATTTCTTGTATCCTTTCACTATTGTGCCTCCATTCTTTTCCTGAGATCTTGTTACCTTTACTATCATTACTTGGAATTCTTTTTCAGGGTGATTGCCTATCTCCACTTCACTTAGTTGTTCTTCTGTGGTTTCATCTTGTTCCTTTGTCTGGAACATATTTCTGTGCCGTCTCATTTTGTCTAACTTTGTCTGTGGTCTCCATTTCTCAGGCTGCAGGATTTTAATACTTGGTACTGGTACCTACCTGCTGGTGGGTGAGGTTGGTCTAAGAGTCTTGTGCAGGCTTCCTGGTGGGAGGGACTGGTGCCTGCCCACTGGTGAGTGGAGCTGGGTCTTGTCCCTCAGGTGGGCAGAGCCATGTCAAAGGGTGTTTATAGGCTATTGGCTCTGGATGACTTTAGGCAGCCTGTTTGCTGATGAGTGGGGCTGTGTTCCCACCCTATTGGTTGTTTGGCCTGAGGCATCCCAGCACTGGAGCCTGCAAGCTGTTGGGCAGGGCAGGGCCAGGTCTTGATGGCCAAATGGCAACCTCTGGGAGAGCTCACACCAATGAGTGTTGCCTGGGGCATCCACCACTAGTGTCGTTGTCCCCACAATGGGCCACAGCTGACCCCCACCTCCCCAGGAGATCCTCTAAGATCCACAGGTAGGTCTGGTCCAAGCTGTAATGGAGTTACTGCTTTGTCCTGGGCCCCAGTGCTTGTGAACATTTTGTGTGCTAAGAATGGAGTCCCTGTTTCCCCCAGTCCTGTGGAGCTCCTGTACTCAAGTCTAGCTGGCCATCAAAGCCAAATGCTCTGGGGGCTCCTCCTCCCAATGCCAGAACCCCAGGCTGGGGAGCCTGACGTGGGGCTCAGAACTTTCACTCATGTGGGAGAAACTCCACAGGTATGGGATTTGATTATATCACTAATGTGCCCCTCCTCCTGTCTTGTTGTGGCTTCTTCTTGGTCTTTGGGTGTAGAATATCTTGTTTGGTAGGTTCAAGTCTTTTTTGTTGATGGTTGTTCAGCAGTCAGTTGTGATTTTGGTGTTTTCGTGAGAGGAGGTGAGCTCAAGTCCTACTCGGCCATCTTGTCTCTCTCCTTCTGCCACCTTTTGGCTTGAGTTTCAGAAGGATGATTCTGGTCTCACGCTCATGTGTGTGCTGTTGGTTCTGAAGTTCAGCCAAGGCTTGTCACAGAACAGTCAATGGCAACAGGGTTGTGGTTTAAATGGTCTTATGTATATTGCAGGGGGGAGGGGACTGAAAAGCTTAGTAGTATCAAGTTTCGAAAACCATTTTAAAATAAATGACAGTAACCTCTGGAGGGAGAAATGGGAGTTTTCACTTAGAGTTTGATTTACAAGATCATAGTAAGACTCAGGTTTGGGAACACAACAGGCTTGAAAGTTTTTCAGAGACCATGAGACTGTTGAATCAGCTCTGTTAGCGAAGCTCCTGGCCAAGACTTGACAGCAAACTGGTCCACGGGGTGCTCTGGGCATATCCACGACTCAGGTGAGTCTCCCTGTGAATGGTGGGAACTGTGCCAGGGACTAGCTGACTCTCGGGGCAGACCTTGAGATGTGGCTGCTCCAGAAACCACTAGAGCTGGACCCTGGTCACATTTAACCTCAGGCTGGAATGTTATACAGAAATGCACTGCATGCCAAGTAGCTAGAGATGATTTTATTGTTACACAGGGAATGCAAAAGATTTATTCTGCCCCCATGCCAGTCTTCCATTTGGTGGATGCTGCTTCCACCTCCAGGCACTGCCTCTGTCTTGGGCTCCTGGCCTATAGCAGCTGTGAGGGACTGATGTGTAGGGGTCCTTCTCCCATTTCGTAAGTGAAGCAGAGTGGTCTGAACTTGCCATGGTCACAGCTGGGGTGGGGTGGAATGGGATCCTGATCTTAACAGTTCCTTGTCTGGTTCCTGACTCCCAGGCTGCCTCTGAGTTACACCACCAGCTATACCACCTTACTAAGGTAGGGCAGGCATTGTGGGTTAGGGCTGGGCTTGGAGGTGGACAGACTCCACAAGGGGGATTTGAAAAGTTGAAGGCATTCACGTGGGAATCTGAAAGCTGATCATGGTAAAGGAGGCTTGGGACCAGGCCCCAGTTTCTTTATGCCCATGGGGACCTGGCTGACCTCACCTTCATGTTTTAAATTTCCTAAGTAAGTTCCATTAAGCCTTGGTTATTCCTGTTTCTGTGCAGCAAACTGAGGGTTACATATGATGAGCAGACCAGTAGGGCCCTGGCTCAAATGAACCGAGTTTCTGGGTACATTACTAAGAATTCTTTTAAAATACATGTCTGGAATTCCTTGTACGTCCAGAGAAAACTGCTGTCAGAGCACTTCTGTTAAGAAGTGCGGTAGCTCTGGGCAGGCTCAGTAGTGTTTGTAGTTATAAGTCCCCCAACCAGTTCCATCCTGACTAGCTAATCAGCTTCTTCCGTGTGTAAGTTCTGCTGATGGGACGTCTCCTGGAGAATGCTCGGCTGAAAGGAGAGTCTTCTGCCGTGGGGGAGAATACATCCACATCCTCATCTAGAAAAAGGCAGAAAGACTTAGCATACAGGAAGTAACTGAGAACAGAACAAAAGAAAATGGGCTTCAACTGCAGAGGGTTACACGTTAAGATGGACTTAAAGCCAGCATTGCTTGTAGGTTCTCTCATCCCACAGACACGCTACCTATACTATTTCAAGGCCCTCTGCCCTTACCGTCAGCACGGAGCTGACAGCAACAAGTAATTGTGAAAACGCAGAATACCTGTGGCACTTCAGTTTGATACCAGGCAGTTCTTTTTGTCTCAGATCTGTGGCGGTTTTGCATGATTTCTATCATGGTCTTGAGGAAAGAGAGCCACTGAAGAGCCCCACCTCCTGCACCCCGCTGCAGTTCTAGCAGAAGGAGGAAACCTCTCTAACCAGTGCAGCTAACAGGGTGAATCCCGTTCTTTCCAGGTGGGGTCGAGGGGAATCCTAGGGTCTGAAGGCTGATTATAATAGCCAGTCCGTTCTCAGACTGAATGTATGGAAACACGGGTAACCCCCGAGGGGAAATGACTGGCTCTGCACACACCACCTACCACTCGTGCTGCTTTCCCCTCAGATCCCAGCGACCACAGACGAGCAGGACGTGATTGTGTGCCAGCTTCTGTCACTGTCTTCAAGAAGCTGAAGTAATTTGGTAGGATGTTGAGGGGTTTTTTGGTTCAAATACACATAAGTTCTAAAGTGGTATTTCTCTGGGAAGGGCACATGACACTGCAGGGATAAAACCATCCCAAACTGTGGCAGTCCCTACGACTCCTGCAAGATGCAAGTGCCTGAAAACCCCAAGCTAGCTTGGGATAGAGCTAACCAAAGGATAGACGATTGATCCTGGTAACATCTTTAGGACCTTCAACAAATTACCTCTGGTGTCTTTACACTGAGAGGAGGGTGCCTTCCCGTGGAACAGCAGCGGAGAGTGGGTCAGCGCCTGCAGACCGCTGGCAGAGAGGCAGCTCCGCACGGCACAGCCAGGAGGCGGGGTGGCACCTGCAGCAACGGCACGGTCAGCACAGCCCGCAGCCCTCACAAGGAGGCCCCAGCCATCCCAGTAGGCGTCTCTACAGTGCCTCCTGGCCAACACACCCGACAGAGCTGCACGGCAGCCAACTCACCTGAAACAAACACCTCGTCGCCTGCCATGGAGGGGAGCTGTCGCACACCCGTGCCTGGAGACCTGTCTTCACTCTTACTGACTTGGGAGTCTCCTCTCTGCTTGTCACAGACTCTTTTGGTTTGACACTCAGCCTCCTCCTTGGCAGAAAGGAGTCTCTTCCGAGATCCCAACCCAAACTGTCCCCAGGAGAAGGCTTCCTCAGCCTTAGGCTCACTGTCCCTGGGAGGTGACTGGTCTGGCAGCTGACACACCCCCTCGAGCTCAAAATCCCCCAAGATGGGGGTCTTGGTGATGCTGAGTTCAAGCCCTCGCTCCTTCCCCTCCGGCTCCAGCAGCGACACGCCCCCAGGAAGGTCTGTACCGACCTCGCTCCTCCCAGCAGAGGAGCTGAGGCTGCAGTCCACTGCCCTCTTCCGGCGGGGCCAGTCTTTAATTGTGTCAGGAGTTGTCTTCCCGCTGTGCTTGGGGGATGGTGTCCAAGGAACCCCGATTTCTGTCTGAAAGGGAGAGGGGGTACTAGAGGGGCAGCGGGTGGGGGTACAGGACTGGCAGATATAGGTCTGTCCCCCGCTCTTGCCGGGGGTGCCGTGCGAGGGGCGAAGGCAGGGGGGCGACAGGTAGGGGGCTTCGGGTTTGCCTGAGGACTTGCTGGCCCTGGGCACGCTGAGACCAGGGAGGCAGCTCTCCTCTCCCAGAGAGCTCTCCTCCCTTCGCAGGGGCTCGGCTTCTGACAGACAGCTGGGGTCTATCTTTTTAATTCGAAGCTTGGGAAGGCCAGAAGCTTGCATCTCCAGCTCAACCTCATAGGTCTGTGGGCTGGCAGAGGCTCTGGAGGGCCAGGCTGATGCCTGCAGATTCTCTAGTTGGGCGGCAGCCTGGCGCTGCTTCCTGTCTGCGGTGCAGCGCAGGTCGTAGCAGGGTGTCAGGGGAGAGCTGGGCCCAGAGGAAGGAGAAGAGGGAGGAATCCCGGGGTTACACAGAGACGGCTTCTCATAAGTACCCATCCTTGACCCCTCACCTTCTTCCACTGGTGAAACGTTGCTTTTTAAGTTATCACTGCTATGGTGCTCAGCAGCTTCATCCAGGAGAGTGAGATACTCCGAGTCTCTTGCAATAAGCAAAGGAGAGGATGTATGCCAGTGACTCCCAAAGCTAGTCCCAGGGTAACTATGTCTTTCAGGAGGAGATGGAGGAGAGAGGGTCTCTTCCTTCTGGTTCTTTCTAGCATCTGTGATGGCAGCTGGGTTATCAGTTGTGGCAACTCTCAGAACAGCAGAGCTGTTAGGCTGGCCCTCCTGGAAGTTTCTTTCTGTTTTAGAAGTCTTTTTATGCCTTTTCCCAATTTTAGAAGGGGGTGGAGGCGGTAGGAGGTCAGATCTAGCTATCTGTGAGGCTTTGTGGGAAGTCGAGGGAGCAGGACAGGAGGGAGATGTGGCTACACTGGGTGATTTCTGGGCCTCCTGCCAATCCAGTTCTCCAGAGGGAGGAGATTCTATAGAAAAATTCCCAAATGGAGTCTTCTCGGAAATACCACATGAAGGAGAGGGAACAGGTTTCTTTGGAGAAGTCAGAGCTGTGTTCCCTGGTTTCTCTGGGGTTCCGACAGCATCATTCCATGGCTGCACCAGCTTCTCTGCCTGAGATGCTCCGGAGCCACGGAGGAGTTGGCGTTTCTGACTTGGAGGTGTGCCCACGAAGGCAGCTCGTCTTCGGACCCCCGAGGCTGCTGCCCTCAGAGAGATTCGAGGAGAGTACTTGCTGGGAGTCAGACACTCACTTCTGGTCTGGGCAGTTGACGAAACCAGGGCTGCCGGACAGGAGGTGCTTTCTGGACTGGAATTCACCAAACTTGGCCAAGCAGAATTCTGCAAAAATCTAGGTGGCTGGCCACCTTGTCTTTGGGGAGTTCTCAGTATTTTTTCAAGAGGAGAGTGACCTTCTGCCAGGGAGTGTCCTTTCTGAGGAGTGGCTTTTCGTCGAGATGGCGAATGCCAGCCGTGTGAGGAGTCTTTTAAGAACTCCTTAAAAATGACCTGTTTGGCAGGGGTCATTTCTGCAGGGGATTTTTGCAGCCTTTCAGGAGTGCGCAACGGAGTTCGTGGTGTATGAGGGAACTTTCTTGGTGTAGCTTTAGAAAAGACTGGAGATTTCCAGCAATTCTTCTCAGGAGTCTGTAAAGAAAAATGCTTATTTCAGTGCTTGAACATCATAACCCATATTCTCTGAAGAGTGTTTTAATAATGTCTAAGATGATTAAAAAGTCAAATTTGGAAGATTTATATAGTCAGCCAAAGGAATGATCTTAAGTTGGATTTCGTATAGTGACACGTTTCCACTTCCAAAACATGACCCAGATTTTACATGTCCACTTTTTCTAGCACCAAGCGCTGTATCCAATCTTAGTTTCTTCTCCTAAGACAAATAGTTTTAATAATTTGCATACTACAGCCAAAACATGCTTTGCCTCTAACTCTAACTCTGTCACTCCACTACTCACAGCTATCTTCTTCAATGAGACAACTATTTCTGATCTTTGCCTAAAGTAACCTTTCGGAGCCACATCACCTGCTGTTGATCTGCATTCAACATGTGCTTTTAAGTACCTGCTATGTGCTAGGCAATGTGTGTGCGGGAGGAGGCCCGGGGGGATGAGGTGGAACATGGAATATATGGATATATAAGGCACAGCCTCAAAGATAACATCTCAGAAAGGAAACTCTCCAGCAAAAAACTTCCCTTCTTTCTTGCAAAAATGCAGTTAAATACTCCAACAGGTAAGGAGGTCCAACACCTATTGTTTAATCTTACCTGATCATCTCAAGGGAGTCCTGGTCTAGTTGGCATTTCATGTGGGATACAGACAGATATATAGTATGGCCAATGCAATGACAGGGGCACGCATGGAACAATGTGGGAGCACCGGGACGGTTGGCTATCTAACCCAGCAAAGGGGAGAAAGAGGGAACAGGAATAGCGAGTCAGGTCTTAAAAGAATGGGTGTGAGCAAGTGAAGACAAAAGGTGGGAAAGTGGGGGAGAGGGAACTTCAGGCATAGAAAACAGTGTAAGCAAAGGCACAAAAGCAAAAAACAGCAGTTGTGTGCATCTGAGGCTGCTGGAAAGGTGGAGTGTGAAGCAGAGATGGCTGAGCAGGGATCAGATCATGGAGGTCCTTGCCTGTCCACGGAGGAGAATGAACATGGTCCTATAGATCTGTGGTTTTCAAACCCTTCCCCATAGTTCCCTCCATATCCTCCTCCATCCTAAGCAGTTTTTGGGTTTCCAAACAAAGATTATTATCTTTGAACACAGGGTTCCATTTTAGGAAAACTTAGAAAACCCTGCTTTAACAGATGAAGAGTCTATAGAGCTTCAAGCAAAGTGATGTGGTCAGAGGAGCGTCCACTGGGGTCACAAAGGTCCCTCTGACCTCTGGGGACAGGATGAATTTGAGAGAGAAGAGGCTACTGAAGTGTTCCAGGCAGAACTGAACTAGGGCAGGAACTGCAGGGATGGAGAAGAGGGAATGAGTATGAGATAGTTTGTCAGTAAAATGGGCAGGACTAATTGAGTAGCCAGGCCTGAGGAGAGGGGGAAGTCCAGGATGACTTCCAGGTTTCTAACATGGGTGACTGGATCGAGTGGGCAATCTAACAGAAACAGATGAATGCTACTGCACATTTCAGAAGGATATATACGTAGTGTCCAATATAAATGGAAGATGAAGCCAAGAGAGTAGGGCGAGATCTTTCTATCTCCTCCCTGCCACCTTGGCCTCAGCCCAACTGCTACCTAAGTCCCCATACACCCAATAATCGTTCATTCAAGTCAACCCCAACCACCTCAAATCTCTGTTATTATCTTCTCTTCCCTACTGGACTCAGTGGTTTTCCTTGTCCACGACTACATGCTCCCCAAACTATACTATCTGAAACATCATCGTAATTTTATACCTGATAAGCTATAGGTATTTCAGAATCCAATGTGTTTCCTGAAGGCCTTTTAATTCGAGCTGAACCCTTCTCAGAGGGACTGATCATCTCAGACACTGCCCCGAAAAGAAGCCTCTTGGGAGACCGAATACTTTGGATTGGAGAATTTTCTCTTTGGTCTGCAAGTCAAAAACAGTTACAATATTTCATCCTTTCTCAACTCCTGCACCCCCCACCCGCCTCCCGCACCAAATACCCATAAAACAGCCAGTCCATACGAGAAAGATGATAATTCTTTTAGAGCAAATAGGGGCAGATCCCACCTAATTATGACAGCAGTCCAATAATTGCTGCCTTTTTGAATTTTAACACTGCATATCAAGCCCAGTCCCTGTGTTAGGAGATGTAGGCAACTGAAATAATTTAATTTGCAAAGACAAATATAAAAAGACATATCTGATAATCCAAGCTAATAATGATAAAAGAATGAAGGACAAACAGCACCTGCCACCTGGAGATGCCTTTCTGTAGGATCTGAACATATGGTAGAAATTACAGGTAATTTCCTCTTGAATGAATGAATTACCCACGAGGATAATGTGGACAGCCAGCCATAGGAATCTAAACGGATGACTCTGATAACGGTGGCCATGGATTGTTCATCTGGTCATCACTCTGAACCTCAAATATTTATACCTATTCTATTTCTCCAACGTCAAACTTCATTCTTTTCCCAACAACACTTCCCACCAAATCTGCATGGACCTCTGAAGACAGGTAGGCAAGCACTGTTACCTGACTTGACTTGCTGGAATGAGTGAACTCGTTGTATACTTCGAGACTTTGGTTGAGACACAGAGTAGAAGGAACCAGAATTTTTCCTGCTGAATGCCAACTGCTTGATTCGAGGACTTCGTCTCAAACTTACTTCTACAAGAACTAATCACAGTTAGTTCTGACAAGAAGAAATGCAAGCTTGACGCTTCCCCACATATTAAATGGGTAAGATTTATGTAACACCACGTACAAGATGGAAAATTGACAAGCTGTTGACTTTGAGATCTCTGAAGTGAGACAAAGCTAAGAGGGATATGATACGTGGCCCCAACAAAGTACCAAAAAAACCCAAAAAACCCCCACAAAAACCAAAAACCAAAAAAACCCTGACCCCCCCCACTATAATCTGCAGAAATTTCATAACCTGCCACCTTTAAGAATGATGTAGAGTGAAAAAAGGTTTGTATAGTGTGAGTTGTTAAAAAGTTTAAAAATGAGTTTTCATATTTATGTTACACATATTTGTATAGAAACAACACCTGTAAGAGTATTATTAAAGCTAAATGTTAATAGTTATTTCTTTTCTTTCTCTTTTTTAAAACATATTTATTGGAGTATAATTGCTTTACTATGCTGTGTTAGTTTCTGCTGTATAACAAAGTGAATCAGCTATATGTGTACATATATCCCCATATCTCCTCCCTCAACAGACTTATTTCTAATTTGTGGGATTACCAAGTGATAACTAAATTCTTGGCTTCTCTGTGTTTTCTAATTTTTCTACAATAAACATAAACTACTTGATTTAAAGAACTTAGTTTTTGGAAACCCCTCCTTCATCATGTATACTTTTTTTTTTTGTGGTACGCAGGCCTCTCACTGTTGTGGCCTCTCCCGTTGCGAGCACAGGCTCTGGACGCACAGGCTCAGCGACCATGGCTCACAGGCCTAGCCGCTCTGTGGCACATGGGATCTTCCCAGACCGGGGCACGAACCCGTGTTCCCTGCATCGGCAGGCGGACTCTCAACCACTGCACCACCAGGGAAGCCCCATCATCATGTATACTTTAAAAATAAGCCACAGGGGACTTCCCTGGTAGTCCAGTAGGTAAGACTCCACGCTCCTAATGCAGGGGGACTCAAGTTCAATCCCTGGTCGGGGAACTAGACCCCGCACGCATGCTGCAACTAAGGGTCCGCATGCCACAAGTAAAAGATCCTGCATGCTGCAACTAAGACCCAGTGCAGCCAAAATAAACAAACAAATAAATATATATATATATATTTTAAAAAAGCCACAGCACTTTATATTAACGTAGTAGTTTAGCTTTCACCCTGAATCCCATTTCTCTTGTGTAACAATATTTCTTCTCCAGAAACTCTCAGTACATTCTATGTAAAAGACCATTCACCAGTAAATATGTACTGATATACGTTGTGGGCCCAGAGCTGTCATAATGTCTGTAAAGTATCTTAGGCTATGCCGAGCGATAATACCAGTATAGAATAGCTTTCACAGAAAGTAGAGGAAACACAAAAACTGAGAACCCTAAAAAAAAAACAAAAGGAGGTAATACCATCATCTCCTTTTTCCGGGGACTCTTCAACAACGTCAATTTCAGGACCAGGATCAGAGGACCTTGAGGAACAGCAAGTACAAGGATTATTCAACACCACTCATAAATGACGCATGTCAAAGAGCTACAGGTTCACACCTCACAAGGTAACAAAGACCACAAGTGGTCTTTGGCAAGCACTCTCACACATTACTGTCAAGAATGAAATGGTAAGAATATTTTTTTTTGGAAAGCAGTTTGACAACATAAAGTTAAAAATATGTATACCTTCTGACCCACAAATTTCACTTCTTACAATTTACCCTGTAGATAAACATGCACAAGTGTGTAAAATCCACACACAAATAATGTCCAAATGGAGCCTTGACAAGGAGGAGTAGATGCACTTCTCCCCATTCTCCCTGTTATGTACAGCTAAGAACCCTGGATATTACATATAAAGGAAGCATAAGACTCTCAAAGGTGGAGAGAAGAGGCTTGGGACTTTAGGACCTGAGAAGAGACAGGGCAGCGAGCCCCCGGAGCTCCTGGATTGGGCGCCCGACAACCTGACAACCCCGATACACCAAGAGGTGCAGATGAAAACTGCCCTAAGGATAGCTAGCTCTCCTAGCCAAAGAACCAGGAAAGAGGCAGCCAAGCAAGACAGAAACTTTCAGACCAGAACTGCCCTACTCCAAGTGCCATGGCAAGCTGTGGTCCCACCACAGGCCAAGTTGGGATCCCAGACTTCCAGCCTTGCCTGGCAGTGAGACTCCCTCCTTCCCCAGGTCAACACATGAATAGATTTTTAAATCAGGCAGTATGCATTCAAATGGAATACTACTCAGCAATAAAATGGAACTACTGATATATGCAACATGGATAAATCTCAATAATTATGCCAAGTGAAAGAGGCGAGACACAAAGAGTGCATTCTGTATGGATCTCCAGCCCCCATAAAATCTACAGAATGCTCTTTGGTTATAAGCAACACAGTTGAGACTAGAATCACAAAGGTCATGAGAAGGTAAACATGGCCCATAAGATTAGGAGGGCTGTGCAGGTGTATGAAGAAGATAGACAAGGATGTCATTTACCTGCCCTTGATCTGTCTATGAAGCAGCCTTCTGGAGATTTGCTTATGTACTGGAGTCTCGGCCACACTCTTGGTTAGCAGCTTGCGATAACCTAAAATGTAAAAAGGATAAATTTCACATAATCTTATCAAGAAGGAAGAGCAAGGCAAAGGGAACAGTTTGAACTTAAATATGGTCTAATGTTTAGCCGGAGTGGCTCTTAATGGTCTTTTGGACCAAGGTCTAACCATAAGACTCAATTTAACATGATATAACAATTTATCAACACTATTGGAGTTTAATAATAAATAAGCCAATGTAAAATATTATAAAATTTTCAGATAATATTCCTGAAAAAGTGAAAAGTTCTCATTTATTTGGGCTAACACATCTGTGCACCTACTTGGTGGTTCTTGTATTTATGATTAAATGAAATAAAGCATGTGAAAATGCTGATGTGTCATACAATAAGATATTTAATATAACGATAAATCTAACTTATGCTCTGGCATAAGTTTTCTCAATAGAGTAGGTATGCAAGCTACTCATGGGAGGACTGGTTTTAAGGGAGATAAAAATGACTAGAAAGAAGAGTGATGTCAGCAGGAATGTGGAGTAAGGACCTCTTAAAAAAACTCTCCTCCATTAAAGGAACGAGAACACTGGCAAAAGTTCAAAATCAATTTTTCCAGAACTCTGGCAATTAACCAGTTTGGAACAATCCAGGGAGTATTTATTCAACAAAAGCAGCTGCATCTCATTAAGAATAGCAAGCTTTGTGGAACTTTAACTTGCCCCAATCCCAACCTCCTCTCCCTAGGCCTGTGGTAACCTTGAGAACCAAAAGCCCATAATTACAGTGAAAACCAACAGCCCAGGAGCCTCTGGATGGAACAGAATGGGATCCAAGCTCCTCCAAAGCCCCATTTCCAGATAACAATTTGGCCTGTCTGGCGGTTCCCTGGAAAATCCCACTCACAAGGCCTGTCTTTATTTGACCTGACTCAGAACTCATCCAATGCAAACAACTTTTTTCCAGGGAGCATTTACTGAAAACAATCAGCAGCAACTGTAAACATCACAGCTGCCTGAGGTGGTGATAACACTTGGGGCAAACCACAAGCTGACCAAAAGTTTAGATGGGAAAACTGGGGAGTGAGATGTCCCTAAGGGACTCTGCTGACTTCTGACACACTCCTGGGACCCTAAAAGTACATGTGTGGTAGGGCTGTGTGCATGCCCAGGATGGACCCAAGAAGGCCCTTAGCTGTCACCTCTGGCTGACCTTGAGGCTCTGGAAAACAGAAAGAGTTGTAAAATATCTGGCTGAGTATTGAAGACATGAGCCAATGCACACATAGGGCCCCTCAGCAAAGGCTGGGAAACTTACTGGTTCTGGGCATGTAAGAAAATCTCTGTCCAACCCTTAGCTGACCACTAAGCTAACCAAGCAGAGACTTCAGTGGCTACACATGACAGAATACAGACTTAAAAGACTTAGTTCAGGAAAGTAAACAAACAAAAGCAGTAATGGTAACAACAAACCCTGCCCTGGAGCAGTGGCAATCTGATCATCAGAGTTGACTCATTATTTAAAATGTCCAGTTGTCAACAAAAAATATGAGACAAGAAACAAGAAAGAATGGCCCACACACAGTGGGAAAAAAAAATCATTCAACAGAAAGCATCCCTGAGGAAGTCCAGACACTGAATTTATTAGCCCAAGACCTTAAATTAGCTATCTGAAATATGTCCAAAGGAAAAAAAAATCATATCTAAAGAACTAAAGGAATGTATGAATGAGCCTGATGACTTGCCAAACAGAGAATGTCAATAAAGAGAAATATCATTAAAAAACAGAACCAAATAGAAATTCTGAAGTTGAAAAGTACACTATCTAAAATGAAAAACTCATTAGAGGGGCCCAGCAGTTGATATGAGGTGGCAGAAGAAAGAATCAACAAATTGAAGACAAGTAATTGAGATTATCCAGTCTGAGGGACAAAAAGAAAAAAGAAGAAAAATGAACAGTCTCAGACACCCATACGACACAATCAAGCATAATAACATAGGCACAGTGGGAGTCCTGGAGGAAGAGGAGAGAAAGAGGCAGAAAAAATATTTGAAGAAATACTGGCTGAAAACTTCCGATGTTTGATGACAGACATTACGTAGCCAAGAAGCTCAACAAACCTAAGTATGATAAAGTCAAAGAGATCCACACCAGACAAATCATAATCAAACTGTTAGAAGCCAAAGGGGAAGAGAGAATCTTGAAAGAAACAAGAAAGCAGTGATCCATCATGTACCAGGAACCCTCAATAAGACTAACAGCTGATTTCTCATCAGAAACATAGGATAACAAAAAGGCACTGAGATGAAAGGCAAAGTGCTGAAAGAAAAAGACTCAAGGATTCTATATCCTCTAAAACTGTTACTCAAACATGAAGGAGAAATCAGCACATCCTCTCCACCTCCAAAGAAACACCCAAAAAACAACACTGAGAGAATCTGACACTAGCAGACCAGCCCTAAAAGTAATATCAGTTCTACAGGATGAAAGGAAAGGGCACTATAGAGTAACATGAGTCCACGTGAAGAATTAAAGAGCACTGGTAAAGGCAACTATACAAGTAAATGCAAAGAACAGAATAGAAGTATTTTTGGGGCTTCCCTGGTGACGCAGTGGTTGAGAGTCCGCCTGCCGATGCAGGGGACACGGGTTTGTGCCCCGGTCCGGGAAGATCCCACATGCCGCGGAGCGGCTGGGCCCGTGAGCCATGGCCGCTGAGCCTGTGCGTCGGGAGACTGTGCTCCACAACGGGAGAGGCCACAACAGTGAGAAGCCCGCGTACCGCAAAAAAAAAAAAAAAAAGTATTTTTGTTTGTAATTCTTTTCTCCTTTGAGTTAAAAGATAAAGCAATGATTACAAATGTACTGATGGGCATACAATGCATAAACATGTAATCTGTATGACAATATAGCCCAACGAAGGGGATAGAAAACAGAGTTATACAGAAGCAAAGTTTTTGTATACTCCTGAAGTTAAGTTGGTATTAACCTCAACTAGATAAATTAAGATACTTAATTGTAACCCCCAGAAAAAGTGACATCACATGAAACAGGGAAGTAGGAAGCTCTAGGGTTTGGTCCCTCCCCCCAAACAACTAGTAAACTAGGGAAAAAAATTATCAGAGTAAACTCTTTTGGAACTCTGGAACCTGACTGGCACTTATGACAACCAGGGAAGTGCCTGATGAAGGGAGAGGCTGATATTTAGTAAGTAAATGACGTGCACGAACCAGCTACCAGCCTCCTTTGCTCAGCCCTGCTGTAGCTGTGGGGACAGTGGCCCACATTCTAGGAGCAGCTGGCTGGTGGTAGGGCAGACAGTGGGGACCCTGTCTTCCAAATTTGGGGTTATACGGTTCAGTCAGTGTGCTTTGGAGAGTGGAGTCCTGTGGGGCTGGTGCAGACATTTGCCTTGATTTCTGCTCTCTCAGGCTGCAGCAGCTTTCCCCCACTGCATCTAACAGAAGATTTAGAGGGACAGGAACACCTTTTTGGAGCCAGACACTTAAGGAAATCTTTGTCAGGCCACTGGCTAACCACAGAGATAACAGAACAGAAACTTCAGTGACCACACAAGAAGGAATACACGCTTTGTAAAAAACAGTTTGGAAAACGCACAAATGGACAGACCCTCAATAAGCAAAGATCAGCAATTCCTCAGAAGTGGGAGAATTTGATCTCCAGAGTTAACCAACTGTAATATTCAGAATATCTAATTCTCAAAAAAGAATTACAAAGCATACAAAGAAACAGGAAAGTGTGTCCAGGAAAAAGGAATTTGACAGAAACCACCCTTGAGAAATCCCAGACATTGGAATCACTGGTCAAATATGTTAAATCAAATATTCTAAACATGCTCAACAAGCTCAAGGAAAAAAAAGAACAAAGAATTAAAAGAAATAAGGAAAATGATAAATAAAATGAGAATACCAATAAAGGGACAGAAATTATATAAAGGAACCAAACAGAAATTTTTGAGCTGAAAAGTACAATAACTGAAATGAAAAGTTCACTAGAGGGGTTCAACCTCAGATTTGAGCAGGCAGAAAAATCAATAAACTTGAAGATAAGACAATCAAAACTATCCAATCTGAGCAGAAAGAAAAGAGGATAAAGAAAAATGAACAAAGCCTGCTTAAGGGACCTGTGAGACACCATCAAGCATAACAATATACAGACACTGGGAGTCCTAGAAGAAAAAGGAGAAGAGAGAAAAAGGCAGAAAAAAGTCGGGAGAAATAATGGTTGTAAATTTGCTAAATATGATGGAAATATATAGCAACAGAGTGTATACTATTGAAACTAAGTCATATTATTCAACAGGTTTAAATTTAAGGTGTTAATTGTAATCTCCAAGGTAAACACTAAGAAAATAATTAGAAAATATACAGAAAAAAAGATGAAGGGAATTGAAACAGTATACTACAAAAAAACAAAACAAATCAGCTACAAAAATGGCAGTAACAGAAAAATGAAAGAACAAAAGAGGTATAAGATATATAAAAAAATAAGTAGAAAATGGCAGAAGTCCTTCCTTATCAGTAACTACATTAAATGTAAATGGATTAAGTGTTTCAATTAAAAGGCAGAAATTGGGGACTTCCCTGGTGGTACAGTGGTTAAGACTGTGCTCCCAATGCAGGGAGCCCAGGTTTGATCCTTAGTCAGGGAACTAGATCCCACATGCATGCCATAACTAAGGAGCCCATGTGCCACAACTAAGGAGCTGCTGAGCTGCAACTAAGACCCAGCACAACCAAATAAAAAAAATAAATAAATGTTAAAAAAAAAAAGGCAGAAATTGGCAGAATGGATTTTTAAAAATATGATCCAACTATATTCTGTCTATAAGCTCACTTTAGATACAAAGAGGTTGAAAGTAAAAGGACAGAAAAAGATATTGTATGCAAAAGAGAGCTCGTATGGCTATATTATTGTCAAAATAGATTTTAAGTCAAAAAAGGTTCAAAAGACAAAGTTCATCATGTTGATTTAAAAAATTCAATCCATTAAGTGATACAATTATAAACATACACACGCAACTAACAACAGGGCCCCAAACTCTATGAAGCATGAAACTGACAGAATTGAAGGAAGAAAAAAATAGATAAGTCAACAATAATACTTGGAGACTTTAATACCCTGATTTCAATGATAGAACGTCTATACAGAAGATCAAAAAGAAAACAGAAGACTTGAACACCATAAACCGACTAGGCATAACAGACATCTATAGGCATTCTACCCAAGTGCAGAACACACATTCTTCTCAAGTACACATAGAACATTAACCAGAACAGGCCAAATGTTAGGCCATAAAACAAGTCTCAAAAAATTTAAAAAGACCAAAATCATACAAAGTATTTTCTTCAACTACAATGGTATGAAATTAGAAACTAATAACAGAAATTTGTGAAATTAACAAATATGTGAAAATTTACACCCTCCTAAATAGCCAAAGGACCAAAGAAAAAAAATCACAAGGGAAATTAGAAAATATTTTGAGATGATGAAATTGAAAACACAACATACCAAAAGTTACAGGATGAAGCTAAAGCAGCGCTTAGAGGGGAATTTGTACCTGTAAAAAGCTGTATTAAAAAAGAAGTCTGGGGAATTCCCTGGCAGTCCAGTGGTAAGGACTCTGCGCTTCCATTGCAGGGGCCACGGGTTCAATCCCTAGTCAGGAAACTAAGATCCCACAAGCCATGCAGCGTGGTCAAAAACAAAAACAAAAAAGAAGCCTGGAACCCTCCTACACTGTTGTTGGGAAAGTAAACTGGTACCTTTACATTGGTACCTAAACCACTATGGGGAACAGTATGGAGGTTCTTTTAAAAACTAAAAATAGAACTACCATATGATCCAGCAATCCCACTCCTGGGCATATATATCTGGAAGAAGCCATAATTCGAAAATATACATGCACCCCAATGTTCACTGCAGCACTATTTACAACAGCCAAGACATGGAAGCAACCTAAATGTTCATCGGCAGAGGAAAGGATAAAGAAGACATGGTACATATATACAATGGAATATTAGCCATAAAAAAGAATGAAATAATGCAATTTGCAGCAACATGGATGGACCTAGAGATTATCATACTAAGTGAAGTAAGTCAGAGAAAGACAAATATGATGTAACTTATATGTGGAATCTAAAAAAATGATCAAATGAACTCATTTACAAAACAGACTCAGACTTTGAAAACAAACTTTTGGTTACCAAAGGGGAAAGGTGGGGGTAATTAGGAATTGGGAATTAACATATATACACTACTAATATATAAAACAGATAATCAACAAGCTTCTACTGTAGAGCACAAAGAACTCTATTCCATATTCTGTAATAACCTATATGGGAAAAAGAGTCTGAAAAAGAATGGATATATGATAATGTGTAACTAAATCACTTTGCTGTACACCTGAAACTAACACAACATTGTAAATCAACTATACTCCAATATAAAATAAAAATTTTAAAAAAAAGGACAGTGGTGATAAACTGTTCAATGAGTGATGTAAATAAAAAAAAAGCATGTATTTTAAAAAATCAATAACAAAACCTTAATCTTAAAAAAACTGAAAAAGATCAAACTAACATCAAAGCAAGTAGAGGGAAGGAAAAAATAAAGATTACACAGGAAGTAAACGAAATCAAGAGTAGAAAAATAATAGAAACATCAATGAAACCAACAGTTGGCTCTTTGAAAAGATCTTTAAGTTAACAAACCTTTAGCTAGATTGACAAAGAAAAAATACAGAACACTCAAACAACTATGAAAGAGAGAATAAAACTACCAAACTTACAGAAATAAAAAAGGACTATGAGGTAATACTACAAACAATTGCATAGCAGCAAATTAGAAAACCTAGATGAAATGGACAAATTCCTAGAAAGACAAACAACTGAAAACAGACTAAACAATAGAAAATCTGAATAAACCTATAACAAGTAAAAAAAAAATGAAACTGTTATCAAAAAACTTCCAAAAAATACCCAGGACTAGATGGCTTCACTGCTGAATTCTACCTAACATTTAAAAAGAACTGGGGGGATCCTAGTAAGAGAAAGAAGAGAGATATTTGAAACACACAGACACAAAGTGGAAAGTCATGTGAAGACAGAAGTGAAGATTGAAGTGATACATCTATAAGACAAGGAACTTCAAGGATAGCATAAACCACCAGCAGTTAGGAGCCAGATACACCAGAAATACATCTACACGTGGAACAACTCCTACAGAACACCTACTGAACGCTGGCAGAAGACCTCAGACATCCCAAAAGGCAAGAAACTCCCCACGTACCCGGTTAGGGCAAAAGAAAAAACAGAGACAAAAGAATAGGGGTGGGACCTGCACCAGTGGGAGGGAGCTGTGAAGGAGGAAAGGTTTCCACACACTAGGAAGCCCCTTCACGGGCGGAGACTGCGGGTGGCGGAGGGGGGGAGCTTCGGAGCCGCTGAGGAGAGCGCAGCAACAGGGGTGTGGAGGGCAAAGCAGGGAGATTCCCACACAGAGGATCGGTGCCGACCGGCACTCACCAGCCCCAGAGGATTGTCTGCTCACCCGCCGGGGCTGCGAGCTGAGGCTCGGGCTTCTGTCGGAGTGCAGGGAGAGGACTGGGGTTAGCGGTGTGAACACAGCCTGAAGGGGTTAGTGCGCCACGGCTAGCCGGGACGGAGTCCGGGAAAAGGTCTGGAGCTGCCGAAGAGGCAAGAGACTTTTTCTTCCCTCTTTGTTTCCTGGTGCGCAAGGAGAGGGGATTAAGAGCGCTGCTTAAAGGAGCTCCAGAGACAGGCACGAGCCGCGGCTATCAACGCGGTCCCCAGAGACGGGCATTAGACGCTAAGGCTTTTGTTGAAGGCTGTGTGCGAGCACAGGTCACTATCCACACCCCTCTTCCGGGGAGCCTGTGCAGCCCGCCACTGCCAGGTTCCTGGGATCCAGGGACAACTTCCCCGGAAGAACGCACGGCGAGCCTCAGGCTGGTGCAACATCACGTTGGCCTCTGCCGCCGCAGGCCCGCCCCGCACTCCGTGCCCCTCCCTCCCCCCCAGCCTAAGTGAGCCAGAGCCCCCGAATCAGCGGCTCCTTTAACCCCGTCCTGTCTGAGCGGAAAAACAGACGCCCTCCGGCAACCTACATACAGAGGCGGGGCCAAATCCAAAGCTGAGCCCCTGGGAGCTGTGAGAACAAAGAAGAGAAAGGGAAATCTCTCCCAGCAGCCTCAGAAGCAGCGGATTGAAGCTCCACAATCAACTTGATGTACCCTGCATCTGTGGTATACATGAATAGACAACGAATCATCCCAAATTGAGGAGGTGGACTTTGAGAGCAAGATTTATGATTTTTTTCCCCTTGTCCTCTTTTTGTGAGTGTGTATGTGTATGCTTCTGTGTGCGATTTTGTCTGTATAGCTTTGCTTCCACCATTTGTCCTAGGATTCTATCCGTCCGTTTTTTTTTTCTTTTCTTAAATTTTTTTCTTAATAATTTTAATTTTAATAGCTTTATTTTATATTACTATATCTTCTTTTTTTCTTTCCTTCCTTCCCTCCTTTAGACAATGAATCATCCCAAATTGAGGAGGTGGACTTTGAGAGCAAGATTTATTATTTTTTTCCCCTTTTCCTCTTTTTGTGAGTGTGTATGTGTATGCTTCTGTATGAGATTTTGTCTGTATAGCTTTGCTTCCACCATTTGTCCTAAGGTTCTATCCATCCGGTTTTTTTTTAAATTTTTTTCTTAATTATTATTTTTAATTTAATAACTTTATTATATTTTACTTTATTTTATCTTCTTTCTTTCTTTTTTCCTTCCTTCCCTCCTTCCTCCCACCGTCCGTCCGTCCGTCCCTCCCTCCCTCTCTCCTTTCTTTCTTTCCTTCTTCCTTCCTTTCTTCCTCCTTCTACTAATTCTTTCTCTCTACTTTTTCTCCCTCTTATTCTGAACCGTGTGGATGAAAGGCTCTTGGTGCTGCAGGCAGGAGTCAGTGCTGTGCCTCTGAGGTGGGAGAGCCAACTTCAGGACACTGGTCAACAAGAGACCTCCCAGCTCCACATAATATCAAACGGCAAAAATCTCCCAGAGATCTCCATCTCAATGCCAGCACCCAGCTTCACTCAACGACCAGCAAGCTACAGTGCTGGGCACCCTATGCCAATCAACTAGCAAAACAGTAACACAACCCCACCCATTAGCAGAGAGGCTGCCTAAAATCATAATAAGTCCACAGACACCACAAAACACACCACCAGACGTGGACCTGCCCACCAGAGAGAAAAGATCCAGCCTCTTCCACCAGAACACAGGCACTAGTCCCCTCCACCAGGAAGCCTACATAACCCACTGAACCAACCTTAGCCACTGGGGACAGACACCAAAAACAACGGGAACTACGAACCTGCAGCCTGCAAAAAGGAGACCCCAAACACAGTAAGATAAGCAAAATGAGAAGACAGAAAAACACACTGCAGATGAAGGAGCAAGATAAAAACCCACCAGACCTAACAAATGAAGAGGAAACAGGCAGTCTACCTGAAAAAGAATTCAGAATAATGATAGTAAAGATGATCCAAAATCTTGGAAATAGAATAGACAAAATGCAAGAAAACATTTAACAAGGACCTAGAAGTACTAAAGATGAAACAAACAACGATGAACAACACAATAAATGAAATTAAAGATACTCTAGATGGGATCAGTAGCAGAATAACTGAGGCAGAAGAACGGATAAGTGACCTGAAAGATAAAATAGTGGAAATTACTACTGCAGAGCAGAATAAAGAAAAAAGAATGAAAAGAACTGAGGACAGTTTCAGAGACCTCTGGGACAACATTAAACGCACCAACATTCGAATTATAGGGGTTCCAGAAGAAGAGAAAAAGAAAGGGAATGAGGAAATATTTGAAGAGATAATAGTTAAAAACTTCCCTAATATGGGAAAGGAAATAGTTAATCAAGTCCAGGAAGCACAGAGAGTCCCATACAGGATAAATCCAAGGAGAAATACGCCAAGACACATATTAATCAAACTGTCAAAAATTAAATACAAGGAAAGCATATTAAAAGCAGCAAGGGAAAACAACAAATAACACACAGGGAATCCCCATAAGGTTAACAGCTGATCTTTCAGCAGAAACTCTACAAGCCAGAAGAGAGTGGCAGGACATATTTAAAGTGATGAAGGAGAAAAACCTGCAACCAAGATTACTCTACCTAGCAAGGATCTCATTCAGATTTGACGGAGAAATTAAAACCTTTACAGACAAGCAAAAGCTGAGAGAGTTCAGCACCACCAAACCAGCTCTACAACAAATGCTAAAGGAACTTCTCTAGGCAAGAAACACAAGAGAAGGAAAAGACCTACAATAATGAACCCAAAACAATTTAGAAAATGGGAATAGGAACATACATATCGATAATTACCTTAAATGTAAATGGACTAAATGCTCCCACCAAAAGACACAGATTGGCTGAATGGATACAAAAACAAGACCCATATATATGCTATCTACAAGAGACCCACTTCAAACCTAGAGACACATACAGACTGAAAGTAAGGAGATGGAAAAAGATATTCCATGCAAATGGAAACCAAAAGAAAACTGGAAGAGCAATTCTCATATCAGACAAAACAGACTCTAAAATAAAGACTATTAGAAGAGACAAAGGGCACTACATAATGATCAAGGGATTGATCCAAAAAGAAGATATAACAATTGTAAATATTTATGCACCCAACATAGGAGCACCTCAATACATAAGGCAAATACTAACAGCCACAAAAGGGGAAATCGACAGTAGCACATTCATAGTAGGGAACTTTAACACCCCAATTTCACCAATGGACAGATCATCCAAAACGAAAGTAAATAAGGAAACACAAGCTTTAAATGATACATTAAACAAGATGGACTTAATTGATATTTATAGGACATTCCATCCAAAAACAACAGAATACACATTTTTCTCAAGTGCTCATGGAACATTCTCCAGGATAGATCATATCTTGGGTCACAAATCAAGCCTTGGTAAATTTAAGAAAATTGAAATTGTATCAAGTATCTTTTCCAACCACAATGCTATGAGGTTAGATATCAATTACAGGAAAAGATCTGTAAAAACTACAAACACATGGAGGCTAAACAATACACTACTTAATAACGAAGTGATCACTGAAGAAATCAAAGATGAAATCAAAAAATACCTAGAAACAAATGACAATGGAGACACGACGACCCAAAACCTATGGGATGCAGCAAAAGCAGTTCTAAGAGGGAAGTTTATAGCAATACAAGCCCACCTTAAGAAACAGAAAACATCTTGAATAAACAACCTATCTTGCACCTAAAGCAATTAGAGAAAGAAGAACAAAAAAACCCCAAAGTTACCAGAAGGAAAGAAATCATAAAAATCAGATCAGAAATAAATGAAAAAGAAATGAAGGAAACGATAGCAAAGATCAATAAAACTAAAAGCTGGTTCTTTGAGAAGATAAACAAAATAGATAAACCATTAGCCAGACTCATCAAGAAAAAAAGGGAGAAGACTCAAATCAATAGAATTAGAAATGAAAAAGGAGAAGTAACAACTGACACTGCAGAAATACAAAAGATCATGAGGGATTACTACAAGCAACTCTATGCCAATATAATGGACAACCTGGAAGAAATGGACAAATTCTTAGAAATGCACAACCTGCCAAGACTGAATCAGGAAGAAATAGAAAATATAAACAGACCAATCACAAGCACTGAAATTGAAACTGTGATTAAAAATCTTCCAACAAACAAAAGTCCAGGACCAGATGTCTTCACAGGCGAATTCTATCAAACATTTAGAGAAGAGCTAACACCTATCCTTCTCAAACTCTTCCAAAACATAGCAGAGAGAGGAACACTCCCAAATTCATTCTACGAGGCCACCATCACCTTGATACCAAAACCAGACAAGGATGTCACAAAGAAAGAAAACTACAGGCCAATATCACTGATGAACATAGATTCAAAAATCCTCAACAAAATACTAGCAAACAGAATCCAACAGCACATTAAAAGGATCATACACGTTGATCAAGTGGGGTTTATTCCAGGAATGGAAGGATTCTTCAATATACGCAAATCAATCAATGTGATAAACCATATTAACAATTTGAAGGAGAAAAACCATATGATCATCTCAATAGATGCAGAGAAAGCTTCTGACAAAATTCAGCACCCATTTATGATAAAAACCCTGCAGAAAGTAGGCATAGAGGGAACTTTCCTCAACATAATAAAGGCCATATATGACAAACCCACAGCCAACATCATCCTCAATGGTGAAAAACTGAAAGCATTTCCACTAAGATCAGGAACAAGACAAGGTTGCCCACTCTCACCACTCTTACTCAACATAGCTTTGGAAGTTTTAGCCACAGCAATCAGAGAAGAAAAGGAAATAAAAGGAATCCAAATCAGAAAAGAAGTAAAGCTGTCACTGTTTGCAGATGACATGATACTATACATAGAGTATCCTAAAGGTGCTACCAGAAAACGACTAGAGCTAATCAATGAATTCAGTAAGGTTGCAGGGTACAAAATTAATGCACAGAAATCTCTGGCATTCCTATACACTAAGGATGAAAAATCTGAAAGTGAAATCAAGAAAACACTCCCATTTACCATTGCAACAAAAAGAATAAAATATCTAGGTATAAACCTACCTAAGGAGACAAAAGACCTGTATGCAGAAAATTATAAGACACTAATGAAAGAAATTAAAGATGATACAAATAGATGGAGAAATATACCATGTTCTTGGACTGGAAGAATCAACATTGTGAAAATGACTCTACTACCCAAAGCAATCTATAGATTCAATGCAATCCCTATCAAACTACCGATGGCATTTTTCAGAGAACTAGAACAAAAAATTTCACAATTTGTATGGAAACACAAAAGACCCCGAATAGCCAAAGCAATCTTGAGAAAGAAAAACGGAGCTGGAGGAATCAGGCTCCCTGACTTCAGACTATACTACAAAGCTACAGTAATCAAGGCAGTATGGTACTGGCACAAAAACAGAAAGATAGATCAATGGAACAGGATAGAAAGCCCAGAGATAAACCCACGCACATATGGTCACCTTATCTTTGATAAAGGAGGCTAGAATGTACAGTGGAGAAATGACAGCCTCTTCAATAAGTGGTGCTGGGAAAACTGGACAGCTACATGTAAAAGTATGAGATTAGATCACTCCCTAACACCATACACAAAAATAAGCTCAAAATGGATTAAAGACCTAAATGTAAGGCCAGAAACTATCAAACTATTAGAGGAAAACATAGGCAGAACACTCTATGACATAAATCACAGCAAGATCCTTTTTGACCCACCTCCTAGAGAAATGGAAATAAAAACAAAAATAAACAAATGGGACCTAATGAAACTTTAAAGCTTTTGGACAGCAAAGGAAACCATAAACAAGACCAAAAGACAACCCTCAGAATGGGAGAAAATATTTGTAAATGAAGCAACTGACAAAGGATTAATTTCCAAAATTTACAAGCAGCTCATGCAGCTCAATAACAAAAAACAAACAACCCAATCCAAAAATGGGCAGAAGACCTAAACAGACATTTCTCCAAAGAAGATATATAGACTGCCAACAAACACATGAAAGAACGCTCAACATCATTAATCATTAGAGAAATGCAAATCAAAACTACAATGAGATATCATCTCACACCAGTCAGAATGTCCATCATCAAAAAATCTAGAAACAATAAATGCTGGAGAGGGTGTGGAGAAAAGGGAACACTCTTGCACTGCTGGTGGGAATGTGAAACTGGTTCAGCCACTATGGAGAACAGTATGGAGGTTCCTTAAAAAACTACAAATAGAACTACCATATGACCCAGCAATCCCACTACTGGGCATATACCCTGAGAAAAACAAAATTCAAAGAGTCATGTACCAAAACGTTCATTGCAGCTCTATTTACAATAGCCCAGAGATGGAAACAACCGAAGTGCCCATCATCGGATGAATGGATAAAGAAGATGTGGCACATATATACAATGGAATATTACTCAGCCATAAAAAGAAATGAAATTGAGCTATTTGTAATGAGGTGGATAGACCTAGAGTCTGTCATACAGAGTGAAGTAAGTCAGAAAGAGAAAGTCAAATACCGTATGCTAACACATATATATGGAATTTAAGAAAAAAAAAATGTCATGAAGAACCTAGGGGTAAGACAGGAATAAAGACACAGACCTACTGGAGAATGGACTTGAGGATATGGGGAGGGGGAAGGGTGAGCTGTGACAGGGCGAGAGAGAGGCATGGACATATATACACTAACAAACGTAAGGTAGATAGCTAGTGGGAAGCAGCCGCATGGCACAGGGATATCGGCCCGGTGCTTTGTGACCGCCTGGAGGGGTGGGATAGGGAGGGTGGGAGGGAGGGAGACGCAAGAGGGAAGAGATATGGGAACATATGTATATGTATAACTGATTCACTTTGTTATAAAGCAGAAACTAACACACCATTGTAAAGCAATTATACCCCAATAAAGATGTTAAAAAAAAATAAAATATAAAAAGAATTAGGGGGACTTCCCTGGTGTTGCAGTGGTTAAGAATCTGCCTGCCAGTGCAGGGGACACAGGTTCAAGCCCTGGTCTGGGAAGATCCCACATGCTGCGGTGCAACTAAGCCCGTGTCCCACAACTGCTGAGCCTGCGCTCTAGAGCCTGCAAGCCACAACTACTGAGCCCACATGCCACAACTACTGAAACCTGTGTGCCTAGAGCCCATGTTCCACAACAAGAGAAGCCACCACAATGAGAAGCCCATGCACCGCAATGAAGAGTGGCCCCCGTTCGCCACAACTAGAGAAAGCCTGTGTGTAGCAATGAAGACCCAATGCAGCCATAAATAAATAAATAAATAAATTTATTTAAAAAAAAAAAAATTGGGACTTTGCTGGTGGTCCAGTGGCTAAGACTCCATGCTCCCAATGCAGGGGGCCCGGGTATGAACCCTGGTCAGGGAACTAGATCCCAGATGCTGCAACTAAGTGTCTGCATGCCACAACTAAAGATCCCACGTACCACAATGAAGACCCAATGCAGCCAAAAATAAATTTTAAAAAATGGATATCATCAAAATTAAAAGTATTTTATGTATCAAAGAACACTATCAAGAAAGTGAAAAGAAAACCCAACAGATTGGGGAAAAAATATTTGCAAATTGTGTATCTGATAAGGGGCTGGTATCTAGACTATATAAAGAACTCTTACAGCTCAACAGTGAAAAGACAAACAACCTAATATAAAAATGGGCAAAGAGTTCTCCAAAGAAGATATACAAATGGCCAGCGAGCACATGAAAAGCAACTCAGCAACATTAGTTATCAAGGAAATGCAACTCATAACCACAATGACACACCACTTTACACCCACTAGGATGAGCAGAATCAAAGAGGGACAATGGAAGGTGGAGGCAAGGATGTGGAGAAATTAGAACCCTCATACACTGTTAGTGGGAATATAAAATGGTATAGCCACTTTGGAAAACAGTCTGGTAATTGCTTAAAAAGTTAAACATAGAGTTACCATATGATCCAGCAATTTCATTTCTAGGCATATGCCTGAGAATTAAAAATGTGTCTACACACAATCTTATATATGAATGTTTACAGCAGCATCACTCACAATAGCCAAAAGTAGAAACAACTTAAATGTCCACCAATTGATGAATGGATAAGTAAAATGTAGTTTATCCATACAATGGTATATTTTTGTCAATAAAAAGAAATGAAGTACTGAGACGTACTACACCACGTATAAACCTTGAAAACATTATGGTAAAGTAAAAAAAGCCAGTTACAAAGACCACATAATATGATTCCTCTTAAAAGAAATATCCATAAGAAATCTATAAAAACAGAAAGTAGACTGGTGGTTGCCTACAGCTGGGAAGACTGGGAGAAATGGAGAGTGATACTAATGGGTAGGTACAGGGCTTCTTTCTGGAATGATGAAAATGTTCTGGAATGTGTCATGATGGTTGCACAACTTTGTGAATATACTGAAAACCACTAAAAGTTGATTTTATGATACATGAATGGTCTCAATTATAAAAAAGCAAAAAAAACCCCAACACACCGAAAGACTAGAAAATTGCTAGTCACTATCTTTCATTTTGGTTTAATTGGTTTTATAAAATAGATGTTTGTCTGTTGTCTGTAGGGGTAACCAGAAAGGGAGGAATGAGAAAGACCAGGATTAATTCTTCATCTAAACTTGGAGGGAGAGACCCCAAGTGGAAAATTAACTGATGGTAACCAAAGAGGAGAGGAAAACATGAGATTAATGAGCTTCTGCAACAAGAGTCTGGAGACCGGTTTGGGTCCAAGAATCCCCTTCTCGTGGTTACCCTAAAATGTAGTACCTTTGGTCCTCTTGAAGTTGTCAAGTTTATACTCTAGACCTTCCACAGCTGACACAGAATGGCTTCTAGGCAACCCCCGCTTTACAGATCTCTTTGAAGGAGAAATCATTTCCTGGTTGAAGAGATTTCTTCGAACTTTGGTCACTTCTGAAAGCATTAAGAAAAAAAGAAAGTCAAATATTATCATTAATAAAAGCCACATGTGGGAAAAGAAAGATATCCAAAACAGAGAATCTGCTTGAGGAAGCTATTTTACAGGCTGACTGCTATATTCACATTTACTAATAGGATTTCCTTAAATAGTACACTCACATGGTATATCAAAACTATTTACTTCCCTGATGGCGCAGTGCTTAAGACTTCACGCTCGCAACGCGGGGGGCCTGGGTTCGATCCCCGGCCAGGGAACTAGATCCCACGTGCATGCCGCAACTAAGGAGCCTGCCTGCCACAACTAAAGGAGCCCACGTGCTGCAAATAAGACCTGGTGCAACCAAATAAATAAATAAATATTAAAAAAAAAACTTAAAAAAAAGTTTTTAGAAACTACTTACATTTGTAAATTTAATTTAAACCCAACCTTTCAGGAATACAAGGAAGGCCCACATCACTTAAATTAGAAGTTTTATTCACTGTAAAATGGACATAATCCTTAAGTGAGAGGTTGGATAATGTAAATCATAGTCCTTTTAATATATCCCAGTGTTACGATATTTTTCTCACATTGGAACTTTTTGCTGCTTTGTATTTCAGCGTCAAGCAGAGAAACTGTTCTTTTCAATCCCAGAGATTTCATTTTTCTTCTTTTGAGTATAGTACTAATTTGCTGGGATACAGTAGTCCCTCCCTATCTGTGGAAAGTTTCACTTTCCACATTTTCAGTTACCCGCAGTCAACTGCAGTCTGAAAATATCAAATGAAAAATCCCAGAAATACATAAGTCATAAGTTTTAAAGTTGTGTGTCTTTCTGAGTAGTGTGATAAAATCTCATGCCATCCTGCTCTGTCCCACCCAAAACATGAATCATTCCTTTGTCCAGCACATCCCACCCGTTAGGCACTTAGTAGCCAGCTGGGTTATCAGATCAACTGTAGCAGTATAGCAGTGCTATATTCAAGTAACCCTTATTTTACTTAAATACTTCTTGTGTCCCAAAGCACAAAAGTAGTGATGCTGGCAACTTGGATATGCTGAAAAGAAGTCATAAAGTGCTTCCTATAAATAAAAAGTTTCTCAACTTAAGGGAAAAAAAAATTGTATGTTAAGGTTGCTACGATCTATGGTAAGAGTGAATTGTCTATCTGTGAAACTGTGAAGGAAAAATTCACGCTAGTTTTGCTGTCACAACTCAAACTGCAAAAATTATGGCTAAAACGCACGAAAGTGCTTAGTTAAGATGGAAAAGGCATTAAATTTGTACAAGATATTTTGAGAAAGACCACATTCATGTAACTTTTATTATAGCATATTGTTATAATTGTTCTATTTTATTATGGTATTGTTAATTCTTACCGTGCCTAATTTATAAATTAAACTTTATCATAGGTATGTATGTATAGGAAAAAACATAGTATAGGGTTTAGTACTATCTGAAGTTTCAGGTATCTGAGGGTATTGGAACGTAACCCCTGTGGATAAGGGGGGAACTACTATATTTTAAATCCTCTTCCTAACTTCAGAGCATGAGAGTTGTAACCATCTAGACTCAAAGTTAGGAAAAATAGCTGAAGAGTCAGGAAATACTTGACAAAGCCAGCAGGCTAGCATTTTAATCTTAATCTTAAGCAAGATGGCCTGGTGGAGGCTACTCAAAAATTCACCAAGAGTAAAAAAATTCTAATTGCAAGTCACTTAAATAAAAACCAAATAAACCAGGATCCACAAACTGGGAGGAGCCTTTTTTACCCATCAATGACATAAACATTAAGGACGCCAACAATGCACACCAAAGTTTCAAAAAAATGTTTCTCTATCTCCATTATAAAAGCCTCTGTTACCTGCCTTAGGCTGTCTATGAAACTGATTTACAGCCTGACAGCCAAATTTGATCTGTTTTCCATTTTTCCCAAATTTTGGAGAAGTTTAATATCTATAGAAAATTTCAACGTAGAATCATGGTGACTTTGGTGGTGGCTCAGTGGATAAGACTCCACGCTCCCAATGCAGGGGGCCCGGGTTTGATCTCTAGTCAGGGAACTAGATCCCACATGCATGTTGCGACTAAGAGTTTGCATGCCACAACTAAGGAGCCTGTGTGCCGCAACTAAGGAGCTGGCGAGCTGCAACTAAGACCCAGCACAACCAAATAAATAAATATTAAAAAAAACCAAAACCAAAAAAACACACATAGAATTGTCACTAAAATTCACCAACTGTCAACATTTGTTTTCTCCCTCCATCTCTCTCTACGTTTGTACAACTGCCCACCCCAGAACGCTGGAGAGTGAGTTGCAGACATCACAACTCTTCAGTTTCCTGTATTTCAGCATGTATCTCCAAAGAACAAGGGCGTATATCTAAACCATCTTCGAATTTCCTCTCATCGTCTCAGTAATATCCGTTATAGCTTTTTACCCTATATTTAAGACCCAAGCAGGGATCATGTAGTGCACTTATGTCACAGTTAAATTCCTTTTATCTAAACCAGCTCCACTGCCTCTTTTCTTTTTCAGCTTTCATGTTAATGGCATTAAAAAAATATTTTAGGGCTTCCCTGGTGGCACAGTGGTTAAGAATCCACCTGCCAATGCAGGGGACACGAGTTCGAGCCCTGGTCCGGGAAGATCTCACATGCCACGGAGTAACTAAGCCCGTGCGCCACAACTACCCAGCCCACGTGCCTAGAGCCCATGCTCCACAGGAGAAGCCACCACGAGAAGCCCGCGCATTGCAACGAAGAGTAGCCCCCCGCTTGCCACAACTAGAGAAAGCCCACACACAGCAATGAAGACCCAATGCAGCCAAAAATAAACAAAAAATAAATTAATTAAAAAACTTGAGACCAGTTATTTTACAAAATGCAGTATTTTGAGACCATGTGAACATCCTACTCCTCTAGCACACAGTATATGGACATATTTCATAAACCAACAATTATAAAAAACTATAATTTTTAACTATATGCAACTGCTTAAATATATGTAATCAAAATAAAACTGTCACTGAGTACAACAAGGAAACAAAGTATACCTTGTACCGTTTCTTTCACTGGGGGTGGAGGCTGCTGAAGAGTAGGGTGAGAATTCTCCTGAAAGATGAGAAAATCCAATAAGAAAATTTAAATAGGAATTCATTTAAAAGAATAAAAATTCCACAAGAAACCCTTTGATCCTTGCAATTCCACTTGTAGGAATCTGTAACAGAAATAGTTGTAAAATGCACAAAAACAGGGCCTGGAAATATACACAACAAACTGTCATCAGCGATTACTTCTGAAGAATGGATGGTGAAGAGGCACTAACATTTAACTTTATATAATTTCAACTTTTAAACGATGTTTCTGTACACCTTTTATAACTAAAACATCAGGGAAACCCCATAATATTAGAGGATGGCTATATACTCTTAGGAACGTCTCTGTATAAAACTGCTATTTGGGGACTTCCCTGGTGGTCCAGTGGTTAAGACTCCGTGCTTCCACTGCAGGGAGTGCTGGTTCGATCCCTGGTTGGGGAACTAAGATCCCACATGCCGTGTGGCGGGCAGAAAAAGAAATACCCACCTGCTATTTATTTGCTATTATAGTAGAGGATTCAAGTGCCTAAACTCAAATGGCATCTAAACAGAGAATTGTTTTTAAAGATTTTGTTGCTGTTTTTTTCAATTATGCCACTGCAATCATTAAAGAATAAACAGCCAAACAGGAGCAGAAACTTAACAAATGATATTCTTTTTTAACCGAAATCAAATCCTGATCTCAGTAAATCTGGTCTTAAAGAAGTTAACTTTCTAGGCCAATCTGAAACAAAAGTTTTCCAAAAGGAGTGCTAGAAAGGACTGCTAATCGTGTAAAATCTAGTGAGAGAGGTGGTCTGATACCTTTTGGACTTCATACTCTCTGAACAAAATCTCCAAGATATCTAAGATTTGCATCTTATTCACTCATATAAGAAAGTGAACACCACTAACTCTTCCAAAGAAACCCCACCTCCAGTACTAAAGCACAGCTATAAATCTCTAGAAACAAACCACTATTGTAATGATTAATGCTTCTAAAGCTAGTTCTCCTAGAATTTTAACTCTTCTCATAATTCATGCAGTTTAAAAGTTTCAATGCATTTTTTTGTCTCTCTCCTTCTCTTAGTAAGACATTAATTCTACTTAGTAAATAGACTCCAGCTGGATTTCTGTTTTTGCAACTAACAAGTCCTAACATCTACTGCCACAGAAAAATAATTACCACCTGGCTTCACGACTTTTTTTTTTTTTTTTTTTTGGCGGTACGCGGGCCTCTCAATGCTGTGGCCTCTCCCGCCGCGGAGCACAGGCTCCGGACGCGCAGGCTCCGGACGCGCAGGCTCAGCGGCCATGGCCCACGGGCCCAGCCGCTCCGCGGCACGTGGGATCCTCCCGGACCGGGGCACGAACCCGCGTCCCCCGCATCGGCAGGCGGACTCTCAACCACTGCGCCACCAGGGAAGCCCCACGACTTTTTTTGTTTGCTTTTGTAACTTGTTATTGACGTAAAACATACTTACTGAAAAGTACTTTCTGATACACAAAGTCCTATTATGATTGTACATTATTTTTCAATGGCTTCTTTTGCTTATGTTATTATTTCATGAGTTTTCTTAACTACATTAAAGATTTTGAATTAACTTATTCATTCCTAACTTTTACTATTTTTTTCCCCTTAATATTACCTCTGTCACACTTTTGGGAAAAATGATTAATATTTAAATTTATATTTCTTTATTCCTTAGATTACAGTTTGTAGACACATTCATAAAAATACCTAATTTTATTTCTGTATCCTCCAATGCTCATTTCTTAAAAGTAAAGACACTGTGTTTCATTCTTATTTATTGTATGAACTCAGGCCCAAAGTGATACCACTTTCTATCTCCTGGAAATGACTTACATTTTTCGTAGCTCTCTTGGATACTTTGGAAATTTCAATTTGTCGCAGATTTTGTGAAACCTCTGCAATGCTTTTATGTCTTATTGCATTTTTCCTTTTAAAAATAGAAAGAAACAGTCAATATACACTGAATACAGGTTACAGCTAGTTATATCAGAATGGAACTAGAGTTTAAAATAAAACACTTAAATAAAAGTCGGTTATCTTGAGGTTGCCCTGAACTTACAGTAAAACAAGTCAATCCCAGAATTTCTAAAAGTAACAACTATAAATTTAACTAGTTATGAACAATGTAGAGCATCATGGAAAATATACAAAGTAAGCTGAAACCCTAAGCTTATCTCATGGAAGGCTCCTAGTTCTTGGAGACCCCATGTGGAGAGTCAAGAGGGGACTGTGACTACACAATACAAGACTATATATTCCCCAGATAACATAAAGAGTGTCAGATGCTCCTTGTTAAGAACTCTAATAATTGGCTTCTGTGATTCAGACATAAGGGCAACTACTAATTCAATAAATTATAGACAAAGACAACTGGACTATGGCTTAAACATACCCTATACCAGAACTGTAACAGTGCAAGTAATTCCTTTAATTCCTTGAGCTCCTACCTTCTCTTCTTAGCTGATCTGGAACGAAGGTCCTCCAGTTGGTCAGATTCAGTGCCACCCGACACTGACCTATGAGCATTTGACGTAAGAGGCACAGAAAGGGGTGATTTGCTCTCCTGTGTCATGGAGTCATCACTGATAAAATCTGTAGGAAGGACACCAGCCAGCTTCTGAGGAATCACAAATCCTAGGCTGTGGTAAAGATGTCCAAGTATCTTTGGGATTGAATCAATATACCTGTGGAATAGATTGATTAAATATGGAACAGTCAGTCACCATTCCACCCTCTCTACTCCCTTCCTCACCCAGCATGAGAAATAGTCCTTACAATGCTACAATTCTGAGACAATACCTATATAAGTTCTTGGTAAAATTATTTTAAATTTAAATTAGTAGTCATCAAACTTACAATTCCAAAATTTCTTCCAGAAACTTTGCTAGGTATGCCGAATCTTCAGTTAAACACACCATGCGCAGCAAATCTGTCACCTGAAGATTTTAGAAAATTACCACATGGCCTCTGCAGGAAGCTGAATGCATCTACAGCACATCCCCAGTGGCACTAAGCAGCATACTTGCCTCCTCCACTACTTGCTCCATTTCACCTATATGTTCATATACTGAAGGGCACTGCCGACACATCTCCAAATGAAGAAATACCTGGAGCTGGCACCTTGAGAGAAAAAAAAAAAGCTTGGTTATATCTGCTTTGAGTGTCACTTAACTGAAATGAAAGTTCCTTCCTTATGCAGAGATCTGTTTACATAAGAAACAACAACCAAAAAGAAGAGCCATTGCTTTCTAAATAGCAATATGGTTATTAGGTAAACAGGTGTTGCAAACTGAACATTAGAACGTTATAGAGAATCAGCTACAAAAGCCTCTTCAAGCAACTGGCAATCTATTTTAAACTGATATATACTCAGCCATTGAAAAGAAAAATGAAATAATTCAATCTGCAGCAATAGGAATGGACCTAGAGATTATCATACTAAGTGAAGTACGTCAGAAAGAAAAACATACATCACTTATATGTGTGGAATCTGAAATATGACACAAATGAACTACCTATGAAACAGAAACAGACTCAGACACAGAAAACAAACTTATGGTTACCAAAGGGCAAAGGGCAAAGGGCGTGGGGGAGGGATAAATTAGCAGTTTGGGACTAGCAGATACAAACTATATTATATATAAAATAGATAAACAACGACATTGTAAAGCAACTATACTCAAAAATTTTTTAAAAAAGATAAATAAGGTCCTAGTGTGCAGCACAGGGAATTATATTCAAGATCCTATAATAAACCATAATGGAAAAGAATTTTTTAAAAATGAAAAATTAAATTGATACAAGTAAATCTTGGAAGTTCTGTTTTGGAGTAATGGTTTAAAAAAAAAAAAGGGGGACTTCCCTGTTGGTCCAGTGGAAAAGAATCCGCCTTACAATGCAAGAGACGTGGGTTCAATCCCTGGTCAGGAAACTAAGATCCCACATGCCGCAGGGCAACTAAGCTCACACGCCACAGCTACTGAGCTCGTGCACCTCAACTAGAGAGCCCACGTACTCTGGAATCCGTGTGCCACAACTAGAAGGAAGCCCACACACCGCAAGGAAGAGTCCGCATGCTGCAACTAAGACCCGATGCAGCCAAAAATTTTAAAAATCATAATAAATAAATCTTTAAGAAAAATTAAAAAGGTAGTTAATTACTCTCTGACTTTATCGTCTTTATCCAGTTTTCCTACATTCTGTCGAAGACTTTTGCTAGTTTTCAAGAGGTTGTTTCTTACTTGATGTAGGCAGTTCATCTGAAAATACAAAATTACATAGGAGAATATTAATATTAATGCTTATCATTATTTCTAATTTCTTCACAGCTGACTAATGCCCTAAGAAGGGAAGTACATCCTCTTTCTTTCATTTGAATGAAAAATAGTGTAATATTCTTTTATATTTTTTAAAAGAACATGTAGAAAAGTATTTGAGAGCAAGTGGGCATGGATACAGCAAGCCTGCCGATTTGAACTTTCATAAAAGGAAGATTCCATAAAGTAGTGATTGAGAAGTCTAAGCAAAATGAATCAACATTTTAAAGAAATGTTCCAGGTGACTCTAAAGTGCAGCCAGGGTTAAGAACCACTGGCTTAATTCATGCAGCTAACATGCAACTCAGATGAGGATAGAGCTTTCACTGGAAGGGAAGTACATGTAATTACTCCCACTTGGCCCATTTCCTTGATTTCTGCCTTCTCAGTGGACTACGTCCATCTTCCAAGACCTAGAATTGTGCTCACCCCCTCACTCATCATTTTTGAAATGTGCACTGCATAACAGATATTTTCCAAGACATATGAGCCAGACCCACCAACAAGCAACTAACATTGTTATGACAAACAACAATATCCGGATTCCCTTACTTCTAATTCCTTGGTGCCTTTGGACTTTAGGAATGCTTTAATGTTTGAGATCATGTTCCGAGCACATGAACACAACACGATTTCTCCTGTGGCCACAGTCTTTTGGTAATTTTCATGTATGTAAGATAGTAGCTCCTCCTCAGTTTTAAAATCTGTGGGGAAAAAAAGTCACATTGATCATCAGACCCAGCTGAAGTCACTGTACTGCTTAAGCCAGTGGTTATAAACTGGGAAGTTTTGCTGCCCAGGGGGACATCTGGCTATGTCTGGGTGGCAGTGACTGGTGGGGAGAGGGAGGGTACTACTGGCATCTAATGGGGTGGAGGCCAGGGATGCTGCTAAACATCTTATAGTTCACAGAGGATTACCTGGTCCAAAATGTCAAAAATGCTGAGGTTGAAAAGTTCAGAGATAGTGATTAATTTTAAGGGTTTGCAAATCACGTGTACATGTTATAAATTTAAGGATAACCAGTAATGGAGAAGAAATAAACTATACAAACCTAGCAGAAAGGAAAAAGATGCATAAAGAAAACTTGATTAATCCCATAGCCTGCTAGAAAGGAAAAAAACAATTGAAAGCACAAAATAAGACACTAAAATACACCCTAGCTTATCAGTAATCATAATAATTATAAATATTTATTTTACGAATACACTTGCTGGTTAAATAAAAGATAGAAACTGTCAGGTTGGGTTTAAAAAAAAAATTATGCTATTTACAAAAGACATACCCAAAACACATGACAAAGAAACATTGGAAATAAAGGAATAGAGGTATAATCACAAGGAAAACATAAATGATTTTGTATGGACCTAAAAAGAAAGCCTCAAAATATATGATGCAAAAATTGGCAGAACTGCAAGGAAATTTAGACATCTACATGGTGGAAGACTATAATACAATCATCTCAGTTATAGATTCTTTTAAGTAGAAAAAAATTAATAAGGATTTTGAATATTCAAATATTAAGATGAATATGTATGGAACCAAGTACCCCAAAATTAGAGAATACACATTATTTTCAAGTACACATGGAATATTAACAAAACAATCACATATTAGGCCATAGAGTTTCCACAAATATTAAAGATTCAATATCTTACAGAACACATTGTGCACAGTCCAAAAAAATTAAAAGCTAATTACAAAAATAAAACACTCCTTTCTATTACAGATGTCAGAAAATATTTAGATGTATCAATGAAAACAGAATATAGCGAACTTATATAATGCAGCTAAATTTATACCTAAAGGAAAATTTATAGACAAATTATCTTTTTAAAGAAAAATTCAAAAACCGAATTAGCTAAGGGTCCAACACAAGAAATAACACAAAAGAGTAAATCCAAATAATAAAGAAGGCAACAATAAAGATAAAAACAGAAATGAATTAAGTAGGAAAAAAAGAAATGAGAGAGCAACAAAAACAAAGATGATTCAAGAAAATAAAACAAATTCAAAATACTATTAAGAGATAAGGTTTAAGTTCAATTTTTCCATAAACATATCCAGTTATTCCTGCACCATCTGTTGAAGATTATCCTTGTCCTGTTGAATTGTTGGGGGCACTACTGTCAAATATCAATTTACCACTGTTGTGCAGGTCTATTTCTGGAAAGGATCTAGTCCAGAAATTATGCTAATGCCACACTGTCTTGCATTACTGTTAATTTTGCTCTCCCATCTGCATTCTGGTATACCATACTAGCTCATCGAAGATGTGCTATCTCACTCAAACTGATTATCATCTATGATCCAGTATTCCACAAGAAAAAAAAAATGTTTAAAGAAGCAGAAAACTTTCATTCCAGAATTTTCAAAAGGACTCAAAGGTGACATCAGGTAATTATCGCCCAAAGTTCATAAGCTATTGTCACAATCACCCCACAGTACTGGCACTGTCAGTGTGAGCTAAGAATGTACCCTGAGAATGAGAAACATACTGTAGTTCAATCCATTTTTAAATAAGAAAAAAGAACAAATAGGAAAATAAAAGCTACTGGACTAAATTCTTCTGCCTGACTTTGAAAGACCTCAATAATCTAACCCTAGATTATTCACGAACCTTTTCCCTTCTCTTCATTCACAAATGTATAAAACTTCTTTAACCACTTAAAGGGCCAAGACACAGCCCTTCTTTGTGACTTTGCTTATGCTAATCTTCCATCTAGCACACACTTCTTTTACCTTTCTGCCTTCTAAACTCTGCTCATTCTTCAAAGTCTAACCTGGGCTCCACTGGCTCCGTAAAAGCCTTCTCAGCCTGTTCTGCTCAAGACTGGACTTTCCCTTTCTTGACTCCTAGTATGTCTTTACTTCCAAAATGAACAAGTATTTTCTGTTACAGTCTCTTGGCTCTCTTACGTATTCATTTTACCAATTCGTTGTGTATATGTATGTGTATATATATATATATGTTCATTATTATTCTTTGTAGCTGGATCATAAATCTAAGGCTATCTTATTTACTGTACTCCCCATAACACACTTGTGGACATACAGTAGATAGCCAATAAATGTTCATTAAGCGAGGGATATGATTAAAACTTAAAAATATGAGAGTACCGAAGAGTAAACATGAATTTAGATACCAAAATGCAATGGAACTGAGGAATACCTTTAGGTTTAGAACTTCTTAGTGTTCTTCCTTTGTTTCCCAAGTTATCTGCTGTTCTTCCATTGGCTATCTTTTGGATCCCTTTCTCCCCAGCTGTGTCTGGACTGCCATCTGGATGTAACTTCTGAGCCTTTACATTCAGTCTTGCAACATTCAGCATCTTTAAGGAACGGCACATGGTATTCATCTTCTGCCTCACTGGAGTACGAGGGACACCTCCTACCAAAACGACATCGTGGGAAGGAAAGTAAAATAACTTTTACGTCTGTGGAATCAAGAACTACTTTAATTCAGATGAAATATTCTGTGAAGGAGTATTGAAATGAAGTATATCCATTCAGAATGATCTGAATTAGGTAGTTCTTGCATCTCTTTCTACCTACAACACGGGGTAGAAAAGAGCTCTTTTTTAAACTGAAGTTTAGGAACTAAATATCTCAAGGTGGTTAGATGATTTTTACATCTAATGCCAAACAGACAACAGACAAATGCCGAACTGACTCATTTTGGTGTTACCCAGTAGTCACAGAGTTGTGATGAAACTCTTTTGAAAGGCAATTAAGCAGTCTGCATCCAGAGCTCCCTTTTCCATGAATAACTTGTTCATGGAAACTTATACTAAGGAAATCACTCAAAGGTAAATCATATGCATGATGTACACTATAGTATTATTTATAATGGTAAAAACTGAAAACAATCTACATGTTCAACAACATAAGAAATTTGCAAATTTTGTTAAGCAATGAGGTAACTAAAAAAGCAAAGTAGTAGATAAACAAGTAATTATAAGCAGCACACAAAGTTGTATTTAAATTTCTGTTACAACTAAAAACAAAAATGGTTTAACTCATTAAGAAGGTAGAAAAAAAAGAAGGTAGGATTGTGGGAGATTTTTAAAATCACTACTGTACTAATATAATTACTTTAAAATATGAAATATAAGAACGTGTCCTTCTTTATTCAGTTACCATTTCAACTTCATTTTAAGGAATATCAATCTTTTAAAACACACTATCAAAAAAGTCTGTAAGAAACAGCCTTTCTATGTGCTTACGCTTCTTTTTGCTGTCTTCTTGATTGGACACAGTATATTCTTCACGAGACTTTCTCTGGTAGAGCTCAGAGAGGCAACGTGTCAATTCACTTTCAGTTTTGGAAGGCTCTTCCTTATTAGATGACGCAGCCTGTAGTAACCTGTGAATAAGTCAAGATGTCTAGTACAAAGTTGAAATTCTGATTTTCCAAAATGCTTTAAAAACAGCAACAACAATATTCATTATCCTTTTAAAAGCTAATCAAAAGATGTTTCCACAAGATGCCTTCACAAGTATTTTTTCTCAGGAGGGAAAATGTCCCTCTTCTCATTTATGATTTGTACAAATTCATGGGCAGAAGCTACCTGTTCACAAAACCATTAATGTATTATTACATACAGTATTGACTTTTATTAATAAGATTCTTCATGTCCTAGGGTACATGTCTAATTATGCTAACTATTTCACTCACTTCTGGGCTTCCACAATTTTTACCCAGTTTCCATATATTAAAGTACAAGATGATGTAATACAGTGTAGTGAGTATCAGAATAACTTTTGAATAATTATTTCACACTCTAGTAAACTAATTTGGGATTGATGAGCAGGGAAAGAAATAGGGCAGGGGAGATGATTAGTTATTAACTGCTTTCCCGCCTACAGCTAAATATCAGTCACTAAGGAAATAATGAAAATAGCACAACTTTCAAAATGTATTATTTCTATTTCATTATCTTCCATTATCTGATATCATCTGACTTAAAAGTAGGAGAAAGTTATGGTGCCATTAGTTGAATTAGTTCATACCAGCAGCAGGTCTGAAGCAGCCTAATTCTCCTAAGTGTGCTGGTATTTCCTTGAGCAGTGAGGGTTGCTTTTTCCCCCCCGTTAATTTACTGTATCTGCTTCAGATTTTTTTTTAAATAAAATTAAGCATTCATGGACACAGAGAAAGCCTCAACCAATTTCTTCCCATCCCTTCCTCCCAGAGGTATTCCTAGATTCCTGTGTACCTTATTTACAGAGACATATATATGTAACAAAACGAACAAACTGCTGTTTCACATGTTGTAAATCTTATGAAAATGGTATCATACAACACCATCCTTTGGCAATTTTGTTTGCACTCAACCTATTTTTCACGTGTTGCTCTGGTTTATTCAGTTTTACTAATCTACGTATAATATTCTATTGTATAACTATACTGTAATTTATTTATCCATTTCCCTGCTGAGAGTCTGCTAGTCCTTTCCACTGGAAATGAATATTCTAGCACAGCTCTCCTTGTGTTTGTGCAAAAATTTCTTCAGTGCAGACACCTAGAAGTAGAATTGCTGAGTGTCAGAGTATGTGAAGTTTCTGTTTTACTAGGAACATTGTTCTCTAAAATGGTTGTAACCATTTTACACTTCTACCATCTAAAATGTGCTCATTTCCCCACATGCTAATTTTTCACAATCTAATAGTTATAAAATAGAATCTGGTGGGTTTTTCCATGTTGTGGTTTTAATTTCCATTTGCCTATGCTGAGTATCTTTCCAAATTACTGCTCTGTTGGATTTCTTCATATGAATTGCTTGTTCACAATTTTTTTTAAATTTATTTTATTTATTTATTTTTGGCTGCATTGAGTCTTTGTTGCTGAGCATGGACTTCCTCTAGTTGCGGCAAGCGGGGGCTACTCTTCATTGCGGTGTGCAGGCTTCTCATTGCGGTGGCTTCTCTTGTTGCAGAGCATGGGCTCTACGTGCACGGGCTTCAGTAGTTGTGGCGTGTGGGCTCAGTAGTTGTGGCTTGTGGGCTCTAGAGCGCAGGCTCAGCAGTTATGGCACATGGGCTTAGGTGCTCTGCAGCATGTAGGGATCGAACCCGTGTCCCCTGCATTGGCAGGTGGATTCTTAACCACTGTGCCACCAGGGAAACCCTGCTTGTTCACATTCTTTGCCCAAGTTTCTATTATATTTCTTATATTTAGGAGATCTGTACTAATTTGGATACTAATGCTTTGCTGGTTATATGGATTACAGCTACCCGAGTCTATGACTAGTCTTCATCATATAAACATTTTAAAATTCATTATAGTCATATATGTTCCTTCATGCTTTGAATTTTTTAGGTCTTATTTGAGAAATCCACCCTTAGCCTAATCTTCTTCTCTAGTGTTTCTCCTTCTTACAATTTTAAAGTGTTTACTTTTCATGTTTGGTTTTTCAGTTTATTTGGAATTTATCATTATGTATGCTGTGAAGTAGAAATCTAATTTTTTATCTTTTTTGTTCTGGATAGCCAATCATCAACACCACCATTTACTGAATAGTCTATTCTTTCCCTGCTGCTTCTACTCCACTGGTCTATCTGTTGATCCTTGCACCGATACCACACTATGTTATTTACTACAGCTTTATGGTAAATTTTGCTATCTCATATGGGAAGGTGTACCTGTTATGCTCTTAGTCCTTTGGAGCTGTACCATGTCCATGAATCAGAAGACTCATTATTATAAGATGTCAATTCTTCCCAAATGGACCTATAAGCTCAATACACACTCAATCAAAAATCCTAGCGGGCTTTTTTTGGGTGTGTGGAAACAGGCTGATTCTAAAATTTACATGGAAATGCAAAGGGTCCAAAATAGCCAAAGCAATTCTGAGAAAAAAAAAGAACAAAGTTGAGAGGACACAGACTACCTGATTTCAGTACTCAAGATAATGTGTTATTAACATAATTTCTGGACTAGACTCTTTCCAGAAATAGACCTGCACGTTGGTGGTCAACTGATTTTGACAAAGGTGCCACAGTGATTGAGAAAAAGATTGTCTTAACAAATGGAGTTGGAACAACTGGGTATCTTTATGGAAAAAATAAACCTCAACTTCTTAATATTTTGAATTTCTGCCATATCTTTTACATTTCCAATATTATTTATGACTGCTCATATAAGTAGCTCAATCTTGCTATAGATTATTTTATTTGGCTTCTCAAAGAATCATCTTTTGTTTCTCTTGACTTCTATTTATTATTTTTAATATTGCCTTCTTTTTTTAATTTTTGGGTTTACTCTCTTGTATTAAGTGTGTCAGTCTCAGCTAATTGGTTTTTAATTTTTCTCTTCAAAAGATACTTTAAATTTTCCTTTAAGTATAAATTTAACTGCATTATTCAAGTTTGCTATTTTCCTTTTTTATTGAGATTTAATACTAAATATTTTCTGACATCTATGAGTGTATTTTGTTTTCGTAATTAACTTTTTCTAAATTTTTAGTTCTGATAAAATACACAACATAAATTTATCATCTTAATCACTCTTAAGTACATAGTTCAGTGATATTAAGTATATTCATAATACCATCATCTCCATCCATCTCCAGGATTCATCTTGTAAAACTGAAACTCTAGGGGCCTCCCTGGTGGCACAGTGGTTGAGAGTCCGCCTGCCAATGCAGGGGACACGGGTTCGTGCCCCGGTCCAGGAAGATCCCACATGCCACGGAGTGGCTAGGCCCATGAGCCATGGCCACTGAGCCTGCGCATCTGGAGCCTGTGCTCGCGACAGGAGAGGCCCCAACAGTGAGAGGTCCGCGTACCGCAAAAATAAAAAAAAAAAAAAAACCCTGAAACTCTATACCCATTAAACAATATTCTCCATTTGTAGTTTTTAATATTATTGGACTGTACTCAGAAAGGGTGGTCTGTTAAAAACAACAACAAACTCACATGCAGATAACTGAGAGCTGACTTCAATAATCAATACCCAGAGAAAAAAATAAGTTTTACCAAAATGACTCCATCAAATTTGAACTGGCACCACTAAAGTTAGAGCAAGGAAACCACTTCTCCACAACAGAGGAATTCCAGGGAGCTGTGCGGCCAAGCTCCTGCTGGGCCCATTCTGGAGTAGGCGGAGCTACAGAAACAAAGAAGCAGAGATGGAAGAGGAAAAGAGGCATTAGAAGCAAAGCAGAGAATTCCAAGCACTTGCTCCTCCCTTGGACTGACTGCATTCTTCTAAAGGACATCATTAACAATGTTCCTTCAGCTGCACCCCCAATCCCAACAGGCCTATGTTGTCTATGAAAAATGCGCAAACACAGGCTTCCTGAATGTTCCTCAAACACACCAGACACACAAACCTTGGCACTTACTGTTGCTTCTACAATGTTCTCTCCCTATCACTTCCTTCAAAGCCTTTGCTCAGATATCACTTTTTTAACAAGGCCTGTTTAAAATTACAACCCTCCTATTCTTTTTTCTCTGCTTTATAACTATAGCACTTAACTCTTTCAAACATACTATATAATTTCCTTATTTAATTTATTTTCTTGTCTCCCCTGACTAGATAAGTTTCTTAACAACAGAGACCTTTGTCTATTTTCTTCTCTAATGTACTCCCAGCCCCTGGAACAGAGCCTGACATACAGCAGGCACTCAATAAATCTATTGAGTAAATGTGAATGGAAGAACTATCAAATTGATTATATCTATCTAGCATAAATAAGGTTTGTATCATATCAGTAACAGTGCAAAAAGTGGAAGACAGAATCATAACAGTTTTACATGTAGTCTTTATTAAACATATTAAAAAATACCTTCGATTTCAAAATGGTTTCACAGAGCCTTTGGCCTCCTCAGAATTGCTTCAGGATTTCTATAAATAATGATTTAAAGTGCCAGAAATATTGTAGCCTACTTTTATCTGTTTTATAACAGATATTGGGCTCTACTAAGAGCACATTGAAAAAAAGTTATGTTGCTAGAAAAGATGGTAAACCACTAACCTAGAGTATGGTAGTTATTGCTTCAGAAGCTTACCTGAGGTAGCAGGATCTTCAAGTGAATTGTGAATCTGATTCAATACACCATCCACAACCTCAGAAAAAAGGGAAGCTGAATCCTGGGGGCTCTCTGCCACAACTGTTTGGAGAAAATGTCTTTGAAATTCAGTCTCCTTGGTGTGGAACACAGTGAGAATTGTAGCACTGGCAGAGAAGGGGGAAATAACTCCAGTGATGGGGGGCCAGCCTTCACCAGGGTCCACACTGGTAACCTACATAAAAAGATCTAATTAGTTGGGAATATTGTTGACATATGTCTAAAAAGGCATGTAGTTTAGTAAAAAACAGAATGATAGTTTCACCCAATGATTAATATAAAAGAGAAAACTGGAAAAGACAGACTTCACGGATATTAGTGCTAGCATTGAATTTACTGATCATCTAATCCTAATCCCTCAATTTACAGATAAGAAAAGCCTAAGGTTATTAGGAATATTTACTAAGCACTTATTATGTACTTATTATAACTCAATGGATTCTCATAACCACTCTGAAGTAAAAATGATTATTATCAGAACTTCCCTGACGGTTCAGTGGTTAAGACTCTGTGCTTCCACTGCAGGGAGCACGGGTTCGATCCCTAGTTGAGGAACTAAGATCCTGCATGCCATGAGGCACAGCAAAAAAAAAAAGATTATTATCCCCATTTTATAGAGGAGGAATTGAGGTTGAGGAATAAGCAACCTGTTTGTCACCCAGTTAATAAGAGGCAGAAGCCAAGAGTGTATGAATTTGAAACCCATGCTCTTAACCAAGAATCAATTCTACCACTTAAGGGGATTTATTCAGATCACATGGTGGGCAGCAGAGCTGTGATCTAATCCAGGTCACCTGACGCCCTGACTCCAGTGCTCTGTCAGAGCACAAAACTCTTAGAATAACAACTGTCCAAATGACTACCCAGTTTTTCTCTGGAATGTTTTACAGTGGAATCCAGAAGATAAAAGCTTTCTGAGCTTACAAAAGCAAAAGGCAAAGTAAGGTAAGGAATTACTGGTAGTTAAAAAATTAGCATCACCTTTATATCAAATCTGGGTATGTATGTATTCCTTTTCAGAAGACATTACTAAATTTATATCAAATCTGGGTATGTATGTATTCCTTTTCAGAAGACATTACTAAATTTGTATAACTACTGGACACTAGTATATCTAATTTTACAATGTAGAGTTTTTTTTAAAAATGAAATATATTTATTACGTAAAAGTAATAAATACACAATGCAACATTTAAAAAATGAGAAACCACCCATCACTTCACTGCCCTAATATAATCATTCCATTTGGCTCACTGCCTCTTCCCTATGTGAATATAATTTGGTTTAATTGGATTCAAGGTACATGCAATTTTTATAAGCTGTTTCTTCACTAATGAGCATTGTCACGATGCTATAAGACTTGCAAAAATATCATCTGTTTCACTGAGACTGTATTATGTAGGGCACTCCTTGGCATTTCATAAATGCACTTATTTCACTTTACCAGTGTGTTATTAGACCAGAATAACTTGCCACGTGGAAGATACCTACCAGATGTAATTCTTCAGCAGTCAGCCTGTTTACCAGCTGCTGAAATAACATCCTTTGAGTTGATTTGTTATCCTCTGGACTTTGTAGCATCCAGCTATCAGTGCCCAAAGTGCAGCTTGTTGGGAGGGACCACTGGGTCACTGTGCCTTTTAGAAAAATTCTGACTGGTTTCTGAAAATGTCTCTGATGTATGGCCAAGGGCTCTAGAGTAACTGTCCATGTTTCTTGATCTTGAATCTCTTTGCCTGTTAGAAATAAAGAATATTGAAATTCTAATATAAGAAGTAGCTCCTAATAAGAGATTTAATAGTAAGAAAAAAAAATTAGATTGCCAGCCGAGGTACTAGTATTGTCACTTAGTTCACCCTTCAACCCTCATTCTACTGCTATCATAGTTAAGTTCATTCAGTTTTATAGGAAAAGCTGTATTTGACTGGAATTACAATGGTGTGACTTGATATCAGAACTTCTCAATTATGACTTAGAAATAAGTATTCAAGCAGTACAAACACACACAAAACCCACTGCTTCTTAAATCCATAAAATACAGTGCATCCTATCTTACGAGTTTAAATTCTAAAGACCATGTAAGACAAAACTGCTTTCCATGAAGAGAGATGAGGTTCCCTTAACATCTTTCTTTCACTACCAAGCAGTGTTTCCCCAGCTTTAGTAAAATCCTGGCTGAAAGTTTCAAAACTACTCTTGAAATTTCCTTAAATTGTCCATAGTGTATAATATAGTTTTATGTACATATCTCTATATGGTATTATTTATGTGACTACATAATGATTCAGAAATTAGATTCACTATATAGCAAATCATATGATAAAGCAAATTTATGAAGATTCCGACATGCTGGCTCTTCCTGGTACCAGGCACCATTTTCTGCTTCAATTGACTAATTTGTTATTTCTTCTCTGAGTCAATCACTGATTTTCTATGATCTTCAATTTATCAATCTCTTTTATGAAGCAGTGAAACCTTACTACCCATTTGCTTGGGCACCTGAACAATATTATCCTTCTTTGCAAAAAGTTGGGAAACTCTTTAAAAACATTCACTTGTCCTTTTTACATGGGCTTACAGTTGTACCAAACTTTAGTCCTTTCCTGTGGTATCTCTGATTTTGCTTAGATATCTTTCAATGACAAGCGTTAATGGAATGCTTAGGCTGCTGGAAATTCTAAATTCTAAAGAATTCATGGGCCTGACTTGCAGAAATGAATGAAACCCAGACCAACCACCCCATCACCACTCCTCCCCCGCCCCCGGCCCCAAGTATTATTTGCTTACCTTCAACAGGGAAAAATAATGTTCCTTCCACCTGTGGAAATGAGGCTTCATACTCAGGAGAATTATAGAGCAAACAGTTTAAAGTGGAATCAGTTGGCAGAGTTGAAATCCATGAAGAGAGGTGAGGTTCCCTTGATAGCTTTCTTTCACTACCAAGCAGTGTTTCCCCAGCTTTAGTAAAATCCTGGCTGAAAGTTTCAAATGGCAAGACAGTGCCTCCTACATGGTGGAGCAGTTCACATACTGTCCAGTACCCAAGGTGGTCCGGAGATTCCCACAACTAAAATAAAAATTACAAAGAATCTTGGGTTATTGTAAGTTAGGCATTCATAAAGCTAAGGGAAATCAGGAGAAAGTAAAGTTGATATGTACATTAAAGGATCAAATTACACAATTAATGTATTTGTTGAACCAAACACAAATAATGGCCAGCATCCCATTACTTGCATAACTGCTATATAATATGCCTTGAATAACTGCTATATAATATGCCTTCAAGAAAGCACCTATTTAGTGAAAATAGCACTTCAATTCTATATTCTGTCAAGGAACAGAAGTGATGCAACTCACGAGGGATAAATCATAAAACGTTAGAAGGAATGCAAAGTCATTACACATTAATAAAAAAAAATCGTCCTCCACAACACAACAGCGGCCAAGTGTCACAGGAGAGAGGCAGGAGCACCTCCCTTAGAAGGTGATCACCAGAGACTCACCCACCCTGCCCACACCCACGGGTCTGTGTGGAGACCAAACAGGTCTTCTCAGTTCTATCTTCAGTGTTTTCACTAAACCCTGGACTCTTACTGAAGCTTACAGTCTGTGCTCTGCCTCCAATCTTTCCTTTGTTTTAAGAAGTATTCTTCGAAACTACATATCCAATCATGCTACTTCTGTAAAAACTCTGAAGGGCTTCCCACTGCCCTACAGTATAGCCATAAAGCCCTTTACAACCCAGCTCTAAACAATATTTCCAAACACATTATCCTTCCCTCACCCACCCCTACCTTCCAGGCACACCGAACCATTTGCTGTTTCCTGAACATGCCACATTTTACAATGCTTCCATGTTTTTGCTAGTTCTGTTTGCTGTGTATTCCCTTTCCATCTTCACCAACTGGATGCTTATTATACTTCATTACCTAGCTCAAACCCTGCTGTCTCTGTAAAAGCCATTCCTCACTCCTTCACACATAGCTGACTCTTCATCCAACCTTCTTTCAGCAAACTTTTATTGAGCAACCTTTATGTGCCATTGAGATAGGCTGGGACATGGGACCCTTTATTGGAGTGCTTGCACCTGAACAAACGAATACAAAGAAACTATAAGGGACTAAAAATAACTGCATGCAGTCAGGGCAATTATGAACAATAGGATACAAAAAGGCCACAAATCAACTGCCATTTCTGAGGTGCTGAGAGCAAAAGCAGGGTACTGAGCATGATCCCTGCACACAGCACCAAGGGGGTGCACAGATCACCTAAGCTACGCCTCCTGCCCAGCCCACCAATCTGCTCCTACTACACCCCCATTTAAGGAATCAGGCCCCTGCCCTTCTCTGGGGAGTAGGAAGGGCCCCTGTTTCTTGTTCTTACTCCCTTGTGCAGCACGAGTCCCAGTAAAGCCTTGCCTGAATTTCTCATCTGGCCTCTTATCAATTTCTATTGATTAAAGAGTCCAAGGACTCAGGATGATAATACCATGAACTAGCAAGACATAGTCCCTGTCTTCTATGATCTTAAAGTCAAGGGTGGGGTGAGTAAAAAAGCAATAGCACGAAATATTTGGCTCAGAATCACAATGTACCATGACAATATGCAGGTACTATGGGAACATAAAGGCGCACCTACCCTAGAATACATTGATCGTGCTGCTTTGCCTACTCCACAGGTGAGTTGACAACTGTGAACCACAAATTGCTATGTGAATGTGAAAAATTAGAACTAGAAGGGTCTTCTAGGTCCTCTCCAAACTTTCTATTATATTGAAGTTCAAAGGGTGCCCAAGTTCACAGCAAGGCAATGATAGTCCAGTCTAAGAACCCACGACTCTCTTGGGTAGTGCTTTTAAAATGAGGATGGTGATCCTGATGAACTTGGATGGACCCTATGATGAATCAACTGAATCGTTTAAGATCAGTGTTAAAGAAAAAAACCAGGAAAGAAAATATCAGAGCACAACAGAAACTATCACATGTAGTGAAGATAAGTAATGTACTGCCAAACTTTTGTTTTGGTTATGCCTATCAGTTTGGAAAATGCTGTGATAGATTAATCAATTAGTATTTGATGTTACCACCCATATATCCACACCTGTGCTCACTGCCAAGGGGGAGAATGGTTAAGTCAGTTCAACTATCATAGATCCTGATTAGGATTTTCTGCCAAAGGGAAACAAAAAAATTGTTGAAATTATTTCAGTCAGAGGACCAGCCAGGAAAAAAAAACTGCTTGGCAAATGAAAAGTAAAACTTTAAAAGGAGTTGAAAAGGACATAAGCTTTGATTAAAAATATATGAACATGATAAAAAAAAAAACCCACAACCAGTATATAGATTATGGCTACATTTTTCTTTTTTATGTACATTATGGGCTAAGTAACAGACAAGTCCTAGTGGTAGTTTCAAATTTAGGGATTTATAAACGTCCACAAGACTATAAGCTCCAAGACAGCAGGGACCACATCCATCTGGCTCACTAATGGTGCACCCAGTACTCAGCATACCTCGCAGTTTGTTCAACAACAGGTATCTGTTGAGTAAATCAGGGTTAGCATAAAGTGGAAAATGTGAGAGAGGTCTCTTATGCTCCCTTCTATCCTATATCTTTGCAAGAGTTATGTGTGCTTGGATTCCCTCCTCCCTGAGTCTGTTTCTCCCAGTTTTACTTCCCAGACTGTAAGCTCCACATGGCAGACCCTGGAATTTCTCTTCTCTTCTCTCTACCTCATAGTGAGAGCTCCCCAAGGACAGAACCTAAGTCTCCCTTTTGCCTCCACAGTGCGGCTAGGCAGAGGCTTTTGAACAGGAAAAGACAGATCTACACCAGAAAAAAAATTCCAGAAAAGCTTAAGATTATCTGATGGGCTTTTTCTTATGGGAAACAACATAATAGATGTAAGAAGCCTCAGAGAAGACCCATCTCCACAGATGATGGGATGTGTGAACTGGAAGAATCTTTAAAAAGATCCTGTCAACCTACTTATTTTAATGCCATTCAGAAAAGAAAAAAAGAATCTCCAAGCCCAATCTGCTAAGACTTATTTCTAGCCAATATCTGATAAAATACAATTCCAGCATTAAGTCTTTGATGTGATTTAATATCAACTATCCCAAATCGAGCCCTTATGTGTTGTGTCCAACACCTGATTTGCTGCCTTAAACAAACTAAGTTTTAGGATTCCATTTTCTCCGTCAATGTTTACCATTCCCTTAAACACTTTTGCCTTTTCCTTTTCTTTTGACCAGCCACTGCTGCCTTACATTGCATTTGCTAAGTCTTCCTTGGGCTTTGCATGTGAAAGCAATTTGGAAATTTTAACCCACTATATCACTACTTGTGTTAAGTATCTGCTCATTTCCCATTTGCAACCTTGCAATTTAACCCACTCCTACTTTAGTGACATATGTTTCCAACAGATGCAATCACATCTTTCACCTGGTTAAGCCACTTTCCCAACTATTAGAACAAAATCCGAATTTATTACCTTGGCCCTACAGATATGCCTCTGCTACCTTCTAACTTCCTCTCCTACTGTGCTTGTCCTTGCCTACTAGTTTTCAGCATTCCTTGCCTTTTTGTTTCTGAAACAAACTAGGCTCATTTCCAGCTCAAATCTTTACACTGGCTCTTCTCTTTGCCTGGAAAGTTCTTGCCCAACCTTCACTATCCTCCTCCTTCACCATTCAGTTCTCTGTTCAAAAAGGCCTTCCCTGACTACGACCCTATTTACAACTGTCTCCTGCTTCTACTTCCTCTGCCCCACCGTCAGCCCCTTACTCAGCTTTATTTTCTTGAGAGCATTATTTGAAATCCTATCACTTGTTTATCTGTTTAATCTGTTAACCATACCTGTCTAATATATCTTCCCCCAGAAGGTAAACTCCACTTTGCTGACCACCGCATCCCCAGCAGCTAAAACAATGTAGTCGGTACTCAATGTAGTGGCTCCTCAAATGAAGTTATTTATTGACAAAGTGAAGTGACAGAAAGAAAATGATAGAGGTAGAAATTTATACTTATCACTGGAGCAGGAGCTCCACTGCCTCAACGAAAGTCCAAATTAGCCATTTAGGACTGTAAGTACATAAGAATTTGTTCATTTGGTCAACAAATATTTTCTGAACACCTATAACAAGCAACAACACATCTGCAGGAGATACAGAGATGTGTGTGCCTGCCTCTTAGGTTATTTCTAGGCTAGATGGAAGGTGAGGGACTGCACGACTGGAACATATAATGGAGAAAGGGTAAGTGCCACAAAAGTGTTTGGAAATTCAGAAGTTGAGATTGAGTAGTTGCCATGTGGGCAAAGGCCCTAAAGAATGAGTGTGATTTAAACTGGCACAGAAGAGAGAGCAGTGGCGTTTCACTGCTAAGACAAAACAAGCCGTCAAGGCCTGTTGGCCAAGTAAACTGTTTCAACAGTATGGAATAAGGGTCGTGTGTAGGAAAGATTAAGTCTGGGAAGACAGATAGGGCCCAAATTGTGAAGGACCTCAAACGCGTTTACTCAGGTACCGAGGACCTACCTATCCCGTTGTGATGAATGTCCCTCTTTGTGACCCCAGAACTTTCCTTCTGAAGGGACACCTGTTGGTCATGTTAGTCTCATTCTGGGTCCACGGGCTGCTCTGCAGATGCTGTCAAGTTCTGGTTCATCAGCACCAGCACCACGTACTAAAATCTGAGTTCGCTGTGTAATCTTACCTTAGGCCACTCGGTGGTATCCACCCAGTACAAGGTGATTTTTCGGGTTATCATGACTTCCTGGACTCTCTTGGGCAGCAACTTGTCCATCACCTGCTTAGGAGTAGGCGGCAGGCGCTGGGCCTGGGCCTCGCACCCGGACACGAACTGCAGCAGCTCCCTCTGCGAATGCGGACAGGGGGCTAGGAGGAAGACGGCGTTCACAAAGCCGCCGAGCGCAGACTGGGCCTCCTTGGCCTCGCCCTCCACGTCCAGCAGTCTCCTCCCGCTGCTACGCAGAATCGGCTTCGTGGGCGATGTGATCTCGGGCCGGTCCCACTGATAGTCTAGCAGCGTCTCCATAAGGGCACTGTGCGTGTGGGTGGCCCTGGGCGCCGGGCCCGGCAGGTGGGCGCCGTGGGCGCCATCCCCGAGCCTGGCCTCCAGCTCCTCCTCAAAGTCCTCCCAGGAGCGGACCCCCAGCTCGCGGAAGTCAGACACGCGGGAAGGCCGGCTCCGCGCACCCTGAGAGTCAAAGAACCTGAAGGCCCAGCGGACCCTGGCCAGGCCGAACCTGCAACTCAGGTAGGTGAGGAGGCGCAGGGCGACCCGCCGGACTGGGCTCTCAACAGCGGCGCCTCCCGCGGTGTCCAGCAGCAGCATTACGTTGTGACAGCAGGCCATGTCGGCCGCGCAGCCGCCTCAGGGTTAGAGCCGGGGCCGGCGCCGCTCTCTCCTAGACCCTCACTTCAAAGAACCAGCGCCATTCTCTGCTTCTCTCAGGAACCCTGGTCGAAAGCCTCCCGCGCTCTCCAAGGGCTGCTGGCATTGGCGGAGCTAACCCCCAAGGTCAGCTCCCATTGGTCGCTTGCCTTACGTAAGGGACGTGAGCAACTTTCATCCTTGGCTCTGATTGGAAGGGTGATGGAGAAGAGCCCTGCTTGATTGGTGGACTGCGGGACGGCGGGCGGGACGCTGTGTTCCGAGAGAAACTTAACGTTCATTGGCCTGGGCCTTCGTTTTAAAATTTAAAGAGGCGGTGCTGGGGGCCTGTGGCTTTAAGTTTCTCTTTTACGAAGGAGGACTGGGGCCGTGCGATGGTACGGGGAGAGGTTTACTAAGATCTGAAAATAGTAGGGGAAGAGAATTTGGGATGGTTTGAATCGAACTGGTTTAAAGCCACCCTAGACTTTCTATGGAGCGGGATCTGATGGGGAAGACTTAAATTTTCTGTAATTTAAGAAAAAAATATTAAAAATTAAAAGTTCACTTCCTTTGCCCTAGTAATTTCTAAGCGTTTCTCTTGAAGAAGGTAATCGAAGATCAGGATAAAAGTTTAATTTGAGAAAAAAAGGAAACAGCTTGGGAATGATTAAATAAGGCATGGTGCACCCCCAAGGGGAACATCGTGCAGCTTTTTAAAGTAATGTTTTTATATGTAATGTTAGATGGAAAAAACTGCAAAACCGCACATGCAATGAGATCCCCAAATTTTCTATCTGCCTATGTGTATATTTTTAAACTGTTAAGATAATACTGTGTACTGAAAGTTGTTTTTAATTGTATCTGGGTAACGAGATGGTGATTTTTAAAAGTTTTTTTTTCTTTTAATTTTCTAAAGTTCTATATTTTTATTTTACTTTTACATTCGAGGAGGCGGGGAATATTCTTAATGAAAAGGATCTTTTTGTTGCAAATAGAAGAATCCTCAATTGTAGAGAAGGTTGTGACTCTAGATGGGAGAAATCCCTATTATTGGTTCTAACAGCAGAGGAGAATTTAAACTCTCTCTAGCTAGGACTGGCCTACCTTTAAATATCCTTCCAATCCTGAGATTCTCTGAACCAGTTGTTTCAAGAAAGACCACCAATGATACTTAGTAGATTGTCAATTTATTTTATTCATGGACTTTTCCTGATCCACCGACTGTCATTTTAGAGTCACAAACATTTTTTAGTCTTAATGTGTCAGGTGCTTACTAAAACTGTACACACCCATTGTGTTGTTCATCATTCAACAAATAGTCATTACAGGGAACAAAAGAGCTAACTATACTTCCTCTGGGAAGCTTACATTCCAATAAGGGGAGCCAAACAAATAAGTAAAAGATATAATATGTTAGGTGGTGATAAAATCTTTGGAGAAGAATTAAGTGGAAAAAAGAATATGAAGTAGGTAGGAGTATGCAGGATAGGGAGAGAGGCACCGTGGACATTTGGGAGAAGAGGGTTTCAGGAAGAGGGAACAGCAAATGCAAAGGCCCTGGGACAGGATTTTGCTCCCTATTCGCCAAAGTAAACTTCTAAAGAGTTATTAAACTCATGCTTTTATAAATAGAGGAAACTGAACCTCAGAGCAATTGAAGAATCTCTGCCATGATTTTATACACAGCAGAACCACAAATGGAATCAAATTCAGATTCCCAAAAGCAGGTTCCCAGGGTGCAATGCTTGCAACCTAGATTGAAAAACCAGCTTCATAAGGAGGGACTTAGTATACTTTTAAGAGTAAGGTTGATTGGTTAGGTCTTCACTGAAAACAGTGACAGGATCTGGCTATTTAATCCACATTTCTTCTTCCCTCTCCATTCAACAATCTCCCTTAAAGATTGTTTGTTTATTTAATATTTGTTTTTCTTTCGCTCCCTGTCTTCTACCCTTTTATTTAGTTAACGAAAAGTTATTGCCTATCTGCCTACTGTTAGTGGAAGTGAGGAATGGATGTAAAGGAAGAATAATATTTTTCCCTAGGAGGAATTAAAAACAAAAATACACAGAATGCTTAAGAGACAGTTCAATGCTAAACTGAATGTTTAGTATTTCCAAAAGAAGAAACCATCCAAAAAGAAACCATCACAGTGAGCTGGGGTTTCCAGATATGCCACCCTCACACCAGGCTGGGAAGGATGAGAGTGTGAGAGAAGCATTTTATCATTGCTGGAAAATTTGGTTGCCTTTAGGCACCAGACAGGTAAAGGAAATGAGACATGGTGGGCATTAGTGATAAATGGGAAATAGAGGGGGGTGAGCTTGTGGCCCAAACACATTCAAAGTCTCTTTAATTAAAAGACATTTTATTTAAAATAAAAGTAAAAAACGTCCTTGCCATACTGCTTAACTAATTTAAGTGAAAACTCAGCAGCTGAGCGTCTTTCTTGTAGTGACAAAAGTAAAATGATTCCTATTTTAAAGAGGTCACATATCAATCAAAACAGCAACTTGCTAAATGCTTATATCTATACTGTGAAATAAACAGCAGAGGAAATGTTCCACATCACTGGGGACAGTGGTGGAATATTTGGACTAAAGTGCTCCAAAATTGGAGCCAAATGCAAAATCATGACGAAAAATAGAGATATACATGTCCTTAATTTTTTTAAAATCTTACCAGAGAAAAGGTTAAGGCACTGGTCTGTCCAGTTAGACACTAGAAAACTACACTCCCACCCCCACTGGAAGATCGTCATAGTGAGAGCTAGTTTATTGAGTGTTCACTGTGTACTAGACAGTATTTCGCAGAGGCTTCATAGAGCAGGTAAACATTTATCTGAGTTTTTATTGTTTATCAACTGTAGGATAATATAGGTAGTGAGATTTTATTATTTTATGTCACACTAAAAGAAAAATTTAGCCAATTATAATAACCCAATGTTTTCTAATCACTTCAAATTTGAGGGGTTTATATATGAAAGAACTCCTTTAGATTTATGTAGACATAATTTTTAAAAAATCATTTATCACTCTTGTACATATGAAAGAAAGAAAACAAGAATATAAGCAAAATTAATTGGTTAAAGTATTCCTAAAACTTCTTCAGAATCCCAGTCAATCATTTTTCAATTCATTCTCCAGGGTCCATCTCTTTTCATAAACTATCATCCATCCTGTCTGCCATCAGGAGTGTTGGCAATGCAGTATTTCTCAAAAGAATGCTCCACTACTGCCTCTGGTAGTTACTTTCAAACCATTCTCTCCCATTCTGCAAGTTCTGTCACACACCCACTGACCATGACACCTACCTCACTGCTCTCACCGGCCAACAGATTTTTCATAAAGGAGAGCAGAGAAATGAGGTGGTAGCCAGGGAAAGCTTGTGTGTGTGTGTGTGTGTGTGTGTGTGTGTGTGTGTGTGTGTGTGTGTGTGTGTGTATGTGTGTGTGTGTGTGTGTGTATTTTTAAGGTAGGAGACATTACAATGTATGTGGTTGGGAATGATCAGGAAGTGAGTGGGGGCTCCCCTCCCCTTCCCTGGTGGCGCAGTGGTTGAGAGTCCGACTGCCGATGCAGGGGACGCGGGTTCGTGCCCGGGTCCGGGAGGATCCCACATGCCGCGGAGCGGCTGGGCCCATGAGCCATGGCTGCTGAGCCTGCGTGTCCGGAGCCTGTGCTCCGCAACGGGAGAGGCCACAACAGTGAGAGGCCCGCGTACCGCAAAAAAAAAAAAAAAAAAAGTGAGTGAAGGGGAATTCCCTGGTGGTCCAGTGGCTAGGACTTGGCACTTTCACTGCTGAGGGCGTGGGTTCAATCCCTGGTCAGGGAATATTCTGCAAGCAGCGCAGCATGGCCAAAAAAAGAAAGACTGAAAATCTGATGATACAGAAAAGGGTTGAGGAGGGAGAGGATTGCAGTAGTGCAGTAGCCTGATGTCTGGGTGGGTGAGAAGGATGGGCTCCTCCCTTTTTCTGGGTGACCATGGGCTCTGTGACAACTTTGCGGTTCTATTACTAAAGGGAAAAGGGGAGAACGGATATTGGGGAATGACTTGCCGCCTTAGACACCCCAGGATTTGGTGATGCTGGACAAGAACAATAGGTGAAAGAGGAAGGTGAGGGATTTGAGGATGTGCGCCAGGGAGATGTTTACTGATTATAAATTATTTCAGCTGCGAGGGCAGAAAATTTGACCACAATGGCTTAAAAAACAGCTTTTTTCCCTTTACATAACAAGAAGATTGGAGGTAAGTGGCTTCTGGTGTGAGTTCCTTGGTTGAATGATGTCAGGACCAACAAGTGTGCCATCCTCCTGCCTTTTCCACATGCTCATAATCACAAGAAGGCTGCATACACCCCATTCATATTCAAGTTAGGAAGAAAAGAGCAGATCTCACGGCAGGAAAGCAAAGCTTTCACAGAAACCACCCCACCGTCAGATTTAGACTTAAGTCTCAATGGGTCACATAGCACTACCTCTAGCTGCAAGGGAGGCTGGGGAATTTGGGGAGATTGTTATGATTGACCGAGAGGTCTAGTGTTGGATGGATCATTTTCACAGATGCTGAAGTTACCAAGAATGATGACAGGGCTTCCCTGGTGGCACAGTGGTTGAGAGTCCGCCTGCCGATGCAGGGGACACGGGTTCGTGCCCCCGCTGGGAAGGTCCCACATGCCGCAGAGCGGCTGGGCCCAGGAGCCTGCGCGACCAGAGCTTGTGCTCCGCAGTGGGAGAGGCCACAACAGTGAGAGGCCCGCGCACTGCAAAAAATAAAAGAAAACAACAACAACAAAAACAAAACAAACAAAAGAATGATGACAGGAGCAGTGGTGGAGAGAGACAGTGAGCCAGTGGCCAAAATGTTCAGTGAAGAGGAAGAGATCTACAGATGACTGTGACAAGGAGGCAGGGTATAGTCTAATGTCAGAGGCTGGGGTTTTATGGAGAAGGGGAAAGGAGGATAGCTACTGCCACCTGCAGGCCAGGTGGAATAAGGGGTGTGAAAGGGAAAACAGCCCTTACTTGGGGAAACTATACTGGAAGTAATATCTGCAGGCATTAGCCAGGTTTCCAGTAGAGCAGGAAGGTGAAGGGCTGAGGACATAGGGGAGTTTGTTCCTGGTACACTACCATTCCAGAAGACACTGTAGGGAGATCAAGGAAGGGTGGGAGATGGGGTCAGCTTAGGGGATATACAGAGCTGTAAGTGGTTAAAATCAAGATGATGAGAACTGCCTGGAAAAAAAGGGCTGAGGGTTCAGTGCAGGACTCAGAAACCATTCTAGGTATTTAAAGCAGGAAGACTTTATTTTATTCTTTAAACATTTATTTATTTATTTATTTTTGGCTGTGTCGCGTCTTAGTTGCGGCACGTGGGAATCTTCCGTTGCAGCACTCGGGCTTCTCTCTAGCTGTGGCGCACGGGCTCTAGAGCGTGTGGGCTCAGTAGTTGCAGGGCACAGGCATAGTTGCCTCTCGGCATGGGGGGTATTAGTTCCCCGACCAGGGATCGAACCGCGTCCCCTACATTAGAAGGTGGATTCTTAACCACTGGACCACCAGGGAAGTCCCTAAAGCATGAAGAATTTAATGCAGGCATTGAGTATCGGCCTAAAGTGGGAGGAGACAACCTCTGTCTATAGTAAGATAATGTGGCAGCTCTCCTAGTGTTTTAGCTCTCCTAGTTCCTTTTGCCTTTCCATATAAATTTTAGAAAAAGCCTACCTATATCTAGAAATAATCTTGCTGGAATTGCTTTAAACTTATAGATCAATTTGGGGAAAATTGACATCTTTACTATGAGTCTTCCAATACATATGTGAACATGGTAATGTCTCTTCATTTATTTAGATCTTTGATTTTTTTGGTTAAAAAGAAAACTTGTTTTGTAGTTTTCAACATACAAGTCCTATATGTGTTTTGCTAGGTTTATACCTAAAGTCTTTTTTTTTTTTTTGAGCAATTGCACATGGTATTGTATTTTTAACTTCAGTTTCCAAGTATTCATTGCTAGCATATAGAAAAACAATCCATTTTTTCATGTTGATCTTGTATCCTGCAACCTCACTAAATTCATGTGTTAGTTCTATGAGAGTTTTGGGGGTTTTTTGTTTTTCTTGTAGATTCCTTGGGATTTTCTAGGTAACCCATAAAGCCATCTGCAAATAGGGGCAGTTTTACAACTTCCTTTCCAAGCTATATGCCTTTTATTTCCTTTTCTAGCCTAATTGAGCTGGCTTAGTAAAAGTGATGAAAGCAGACATACTGGCTTTCTTTTTCGGTACACGGGCCTCTCACTGTTGCGGCCTCTCCCGTTGAGGAGCACAGGCTCCGGACGCGCAGTCTCAGCGGCCATGGCTCACAGGCCTAACCGCTCCGCGGCATGTGGGATCTTCCCGGACTGCGGCACGAACCCGTGTCCCCTGCCTCGGCAGGCGGACTCTCAACCACTGCGCCACCAGGGAAGCCCCTGGCTTTGTTTTTGATCTTAGGAGGAAAGCATTCAACCTTTTACCATTAAGTATGTTGTTAGCTGTTTTGTAGATGTTCTCTGCCAAGTTGAGAAATTTCCCCTTTATTTTTAGTTTTATGGGAGTTTTTATCAGAAATGGGTGTTAAATTTTGTCGAATTCTTCTGCTGCTTCTATTGATATGATCATGAGACTTTTGTATGTATACATGGTAGATTACATTGAATGATTTTTCTTTTTTTAAATTTTATTTGGCCATGCCATGCGGCATGCAAGATCCTAGTTCCCTGACCAGGGATCAAATCCCTGTCCCCTGCGTTGGGAGCGCAGAGCCTTAACCACTGGATCACCAGGGAAGTCCCTTGACTGATTTTTTAATATCGAACCAGCCTTGGGTATCAGGAATAAATCCCACTTGGTCATAGTATATAATTATCTTTATGTATGGATGAATTCTCCTTGTTAATATTTTGTGAAGGTTTTTGCATCTATATTCACAAAGAATTCTGGTCTATAGCTTTATTTTCTTACATTAACTTTGTCTGGTTTTGGTATCATGGAACACTGGCTTCATAAAATGAGTTGGGCAGTTGTTATACAACAATGTGAATAAAGTTAACACTACTGAACTGTACATTTAAAAAGGATTAGGAGGATAAATTTTATATTTTGTATTTTTATCACAACTAAATATTACAAAATGAGTTTGGGAAGTTTATTAATTACAAATTCTACTTCTCTATTAGTTACTGGGCTATTCAAATGATATATTTTATGTTGGGTGATTTATAGTAGTTTGTGTTTTCCAAGAAATTGGTCCATTTTGTCTAACTTATCGAATTTATGTGGGTAGAGTTGCTTGCGGTATCCTCTTATTATTTTTATGATGTCTGCAATGTTTGTAGTGATAGCCTCTGTTTCATTCTTTTTTTTAAGCAGTTCATTTTATTTTTTTATTATTATTTTTTAATGTATTTATTTATTTATTTATTTTTGGCTGCATTGGGTCTTCACTGCTGCACGCAGGCTTTCTCTAGTTGCGGTGAGTGGGGGCTACTCTTTGTTGCGGTGCGCGGGCTTCTCATTGCGGTGGCTTCTCTTGTTGCGGAGCACGGGCTCTAGTCACGCGGGCTTCAGTAGTTGTGGCTCAAGGGCTCAGTAGTTGTGGCTCAAGGGCTCAGTAGTTGTGGCTCGCGGGCTCTAGAGCGCAGGCTCAGTAGTTGTGGTGCTTAGCTGCTCCATGGCACATGGGATCTTCCCAGACCAGGGCTCGAACCCGTATCTCCTGCATCGGCAGGCTGATTCTTAACCACTGCGCCACCAGGGAAGCCCTCTTTCCTCGTCTTTTGACTAGAGAGAGCAGGCTTTGTTGTTATTTTGTTGTTTTTTGCCTGCCTCCATTGACGTATTAGGTTGCCAGCTTCTCCAGTATCCAGTTAGATATAAAAGGCAAAAAGGAAACCCAGGGTACTCACTGCCATATCATTTCTTGGGTCTCAAGAGAGCCCTAGCCAGTCTGCCTCTTCTCTCAACCTCTCAGAGTCTTCTTCTGTTTGTTTATGTGGAATGTCCAGGGGATATTTAGCTTTTACTAGTGGGAAGGCTAGGAATAAATATGTCTACTCCATTTTGTTTGGAACCAGAAGTCGGGAGTCATTGTTTTTATTAAAATATCACACTGCACTATAATTCAAGCTACCTCTTTAGGAGTTTGTTTCACATTCTAAACAATGAGGGCAAGAACTGTGTTTTATTCATCTTTGCATCCCTAGTGTCTAGCAGAGTAGCAATAAATTATTTTTTTAATTGAATTGTAGTGTGTTATCAAGCATTTTTATATTTCCCGGAAGGATGTTAGGAATTTGGGCAGATACAGATATATTACCACCAGAGGGCAGTAGCAGCAACACTTCACTAAGGGCTCTGAAGCATACACACCCTGCTCCAGAACGAAACCTTTCCCCAGAACTACTTCCTCTTAGTTTGTATGAGAAAAGCTGAAGTCTGGGAACTTAATGATGGGCCTCCCAGGGGGGAAAAAAAGGACTTGACAAGGCTGTACTGGGAGCACAAGGATCCCCCTCTTCCCAATAAAGGGATGGGAAGTCACATATTTCCAGCATCTAGAGGGACAGTCATGCATCTGGACACTCCTCACAATAATTCACAGGCATTATTTCCTCCATTTTACAGATGAAGAAACTGAGGCTCAGAGGGCCTCTCACAGATAGTGAGAGGGAGCTCTGAAGCTCTTACACTGCTTCTTCCAAGAGATGCAAGGGCAGCCTTCTCCCTGTGATGGAATGAACAGGAGAAGGAACCTCCTTGGGCAATGAACCCAGGTCAGCCCCACACCCAGCAAGCCTCTGAGCTCTGAGTGTGTTCCTCATCTTTCTTTAGAGGGGTGATGATCCATTCTGCTTTCAAGAGCTGTACGATATTGGGCCAGGGCCAGTGCAAAGTGAAAAATGTGGGACCCCCTTGTTAAAAAAAATTAAAAATTTCAAAACAGCAACAGCAGAGCATTAAACCAAGCCTGAGGGCCTGTGTGGCTGTGCAAGTCGCCTGTCCCTGAAGCCAGCCCTGTCTAGAGCAATAATAGAAATAATGAAATAATAATAGCTTCCCTCTTTGGGGCACCTATTTTGCACTAAATTCTCCCTGTCACTTTAAATATTTATTTCTTTTAACCTTTCTGAGATTGTTTTTATTTCCCCCTGTGTGTTTTTATCTCTACAATGGGGAGGTTGGACTAGACCAGTAGTTCTTAACCCTGGTTACACATTAGAAGCACCTGGGGACTTTTAAACAATACCCAAAGCTGGTCCCACCTCCACAGATTCTAACTGAACTGGATTGAGTCTCAAGATGGGAATTTTTACTGGCAGTGACATGAAGAATAGGTGTCCTTGGTGGGTCTGGGTAAAGGGTGGGTCTTTGAGGACATTGTTTCTCCTCCACAGCAGCCATTTACCCAGCCGTCGGTTCCGCCCAGGGTGTCAGTACTCCAGGGTTAGCTGGTGGCCTCTGGAGGAAGCCATCCATTGGTGGCAGTATTTCTGGGTACAAAGAGAAGACGGTGGCTTCCCCACCTCTTCTGGGATCTGCCAGCCTGCCTAGCTTCCCTGATAAAACCAAAGCAATGTGCATAAAACTGTTAAAGAGAAGAAAGCAGAGAGGAAAATGATGTGTATTGCACACTTTCTGAGTGTCTGGCATTACACAAGGAACATTCATATTTAACCTTCCAAAAACCCTTCTGGGTATTTTCTAGAATCCCCATTTTTACAGCTCAGAAAGCTTAAGGATGTTGCTGGACATCACACAGCTGATTGAGTGGTCCCTGTACTTACTGTAGGGGCAGTGTTGCGGTTCAGCATGGTGGAGGGTGGAGTGGGGTGCAGAAGTGTAGGTATAAGGCTGGGTGGTGCTTGCCTCACCTCTGCCCCGTCATCTCTCTTGACCCCTGCTAGCTTGAGGCCTGGGACCCCTACCGTCTTGCTCCAACCCCACCTCCACTCCCACCCAGCAGTAGTCCCTGGGCAAACCATGACTGAGGGCCAGTACAATCTCAGAACCCTGTGGGACTGGCCCTCCCTTTTCTGGCAAAGAGAGCCAAGCCGTGGATGAAGCCAATGAGGCATGTCCCAGGCCTGCCTTATCAGGACCGCACAGAGCCCAGAACAGCTCACCTTGGGTCCTATGGAAATGGTCTGGAACACTGGGTCCATTCACTTTTGTGAGAACCCAAGGACAAAAGGAAGGTCCCCTGGGGAGGCAGCCCAGGCTCCTCACGGAAGCCTGTCAAGAGATGGGACTAAAGCAGATGGGGGGCTCTGGAGCCACTGAGCAAGGCTGAAACTCCTTCTAAGACTAAACTCCTTCTTTGAAGCCAGTTACGCTGCAAAGATCCTGAGTCTGCACACGGACTGGGGCAATTCTCACCCTGATGACCGACCGTCAGCCTCAGGCTCTGCCCAAGGCGGGATAGTTTCACTTTTGAGGAAGGAGCTCATAATTCCCCTCCCTACTCTTGGAGGGCCTTGGATGGCATCCTGCCCATCCTTCCCTGGCTCAGGGAAGCCATGGGGTCTGGGGTGGAATGTTGGGAAGTAATGCAGACCCCAGACAATTTAGGGGGTGGGCAGGACTGCAGCCTCTCTAATGGAGCCATGGCCAGAGCAGAGGGGAGGGCTGGAGCTGATCTGGAGGGCCCCTCCCCATAGGAATCTACCCACACTTCCACTTAGGCGAGTAGACCTGCAGTTTCACAGCCCCAAGCTGGGCTAAGCCAGTGAGGCCTGGACCAGCTAATAGAAGCCACAAGGAAAGAAAGATTTCTATCACATCATTCATCTTGGGGCAGCCAAGTGGTTTGGGTGTGGAGGACTGGGGAACCTGCTTTTAATTCATTCTTTTCCTTTTTCTTTTTTTTTTTTTTTTTTGCCCACACGGCATGTGGGATCTTACTTCCCTGACCAGGGATGGAACCCATGCCCCCTGCATTGGAAGCACAAAGTCTTAACCACTGGACCACCAGGGAATTCCCTAATTCATTCTTTTTTTTTTTCTTAACAAATTTATTTATTTACTTATTTATTTTTGGCTGCTTTGGGTCTTCATTGCTGCCTGCGGGCTTTCTCTAGTTGCGGTGAGCGGGGGCTACTCTTCGTTGCAGTGCACAGATTTCTCACTGCGGTGGCTTCTCTTGTTGCAGAGCACGGGCTCTAGGCACGCAGGCTTCAGTAGTTGTGGCACGAGTGCTCTAGAGTGCAGGCTCATTAGTTGTGGCACATGGGCTTAGTTGCTTCGCAGCATGTGGGATCTTCCCGGACCAGGGATTGAACCTGTGTCCCTTGCGCTAGCAGGCAGATTCTTAACCACTGGACCACCAGGGAAGTCCTAAAATGGTAAATTTTATGTTATGTGTATCTTACTACAGTTTAAAAAAAGAAAAAAGGATATTTAATGGTGGTTAGCTTAGAAAGCACACCAGACCAGAAAGCGCATCATCAGACAGTCTCATCTGAGGCTGAAAAGAGGCTTCCAGAAGCACCTGCAGGCTTCTGGGGAAGGCATAGTCTTCCCCTTAAGGCTCAAAATGATCCACCGAGGGGGTTAGAAATGAGTTCTTAAAAGCCTGTCAGATGTGCCTCCCTTCTCACCCTTTCTGGCTGTCCTTAGGTCCATGAGATGGGATTATCTCTCTCCTCTCCAGTAAAATTTGGGGGTGCATGTGAGGACCGAGCCAGTAAGCCAGCCCCTGGCATTTTTGCACCCTGCTTTAGGACTGCTGAACCATTTTACAGAATCTTAGCTGTTATGAGTGTGTGAAGTTTGCAGTGGAGAACGCAGACTGCATCCAGGCTGAAAGAGCCAGCTAACGATGCAGCAGAAGGTATACTCTCCGGGCAGAGGTCCCATACGCCCCCGGTAGGGGTCTGTGGCAGTGTCTAGGAGCACAGGAGGCCTCGGGAGAGAAGGGATTTACCTGCCTGGAGTGTATTTTTACTTAAAAATTCACAAGAGTGGATCTTATTACATTTTTACTTAAAACACATATAACATCACTGGAATGACACAAAAGATTAACCTGGTCCTTGTACAAGGATGACGTGCAAATTTGTGAAGCATTTCATATTTTTTTAGCAGTCGATAACTGAAAAGTGAAATTGGAAAAGCAAACCAATTTACAGCAAAACAACAACAAAAACAGAAAATACTTAAGGATAAATTTAACAAAAGATGTGCCAGACTTACATGCTGAAAACCACATGTCACTGGGGCACCATCCTGCCCCGTGGCCTGCTGGCTTTGACTACCAGGTTGGGTGACTGCTCAGTTGACCTGACAGCAAGGGCACCAGCCTGTGTTGTTTTTGCCAGAATTGGCAGGGTTGGACTGGGATATGGCTGGCTGGGAAGGGCCAGACAATCAAAGTGCTCTCAAAGACAAAGACAAAGATGACTTGACTCTTTCAGCTAAGGGCCTGTGGCATCCTGTCCTGGTCGCCCCATCCTGCCCCTCCCCACCCTGTGATTAGTGTGGTAACTGTGAGTGGTGAGGATGACAGTGAATACTGTGAGAGTCAGAGTTGATGAGTAGATGTGTAACATCCCTGCAGGCACCTACAAGGCTGGTGTTCTCTTGTCTAAGCATCTCTGACCTTAAAGGCATGGTCCTGGGTCAGCCCAGTTCTTGTTTGCTTACCTAGTATGGCTACTCTTTGAGTATGCTTGTGTGTTTATCCTGATTTCATTTCTTAAATATTATTTCTTATTAAAAAGTGATACTCAGGGACTTCCCTGGTGGCGCAGTGGTTAAGAATCTGCCTGCCAATGCAGGGGACGCGGGTTCAAGCTCTGGTCTGGGAAGATCGCATGTGCCGTGGAGCAACTAAGCCCGTGCGCCACAATTACTGAGCCTCCGCCCTAGAGTCCATGAGCCACAACTACTGAGACCGCATGCCACAACTACTGAAGCCCACGCACCAAGAGCCCATGCTTCGCAACAAGAGAAGCCACCACAATGAGAAGCCTGTGCACCGCAACAAAGAGTAGCCCCTGCTCACCGCAACTAGAGAAAGCCTGCACGCAGCAACGAAGACTCAACACGGACAAAAATAAATAAATAAATATAATTAATTAATTAATTTTAAAAAAATGTGATGCTCGGGACTTCCCTGGTGGAACAGTGGTTAAGAATCTGCCTGCCAATGCAGAGCACATGGGTTCGAGTTCTGATCAGGGAAGATCCCACATGCCTCGGAGCAACTAAGGCCATGTGCTCTAGAGCCTGCAAGCCACAACTACTGAGCCAGCATGTCACAACTACTGAAGCGCATGCGCCTAGAGCCCGTGCTCTGCAACAAGAGAAGCTACCTCAATGAGAAGTCTGAGCACCACAACGAAGAGTAGCCCCCGCTCGCCGCAACTAGAGAAAGCCTACGCGCAGCAACGAAGACCCAATGTAGCCCAAAATAAATAAATAAATAAATAAATTAAAAAAATTAAACTTAAAAAAAAAAGTGATACTCACTTATCATAGAAAATTTAGATAAACAAATTGAATAAACTGAAATAATCACCCAGAGATAACCTCTTGGAAGCCTGTGATGTGGTTCCTGACAATGTCTTCCGGTAGGAACCAATAGTTCCCATTTCAGGATAAGCGAATAGTCCCAGCTAATTACAAAAGTTTTTATTTACAGAAGAATGCCAGCTAATAAATGTCAAAGAAATTATAGCATCAGAAAAACACTCTTTTGCAATCCCTAATGAAAAAATTGATTCAGGCAAGGAACGTCAATGGATGCTAAAATCCTTAGGTAAACGCTTTCTTGGGGGAAATGATCAGTCTAAAGAAGAAAATATAAAGTTACAATGGGAGGGATCATCTTAACCTAGTTCTTCATCTAGCATCACCACTAGTAGGACATCATCCCATGCTTTCTGGCGTGATGAATTAGGCAGAGTCAGCAACACCTGGATATATTCTTGCCAAATTTAATCAAACCTTTAACTTCCAGTTTTCAGAAAATGCAGGGAATAAAGGAACAATTGAAGTGACATCACAAGGAAACAACACATATCTAGACAGGACAGTCAACAAGACGCTGGTGTGGCTTCTTCATATCACTGTCAGTAGAAACACACAAAAATAACAGAACAGACCAGTGTTTCTTCTAGATTAAAGATACTTAAGACATGTAACAACCAAATCCAATTCTTGGTCCTCTATTGGATTCTGGTTTGAACAACCCATCTAAAGAAGTCATTTTGGGGGAGTAAAAGAAATTTGAGTAACGACAAGGTATTTGTTCATTTTCTTAAGTATTAGTGCAGCTATTCAGGAAAATATGTTTTAAACAGAAACCTATTGAAGTATTTAAGGATGAAAATATTTTATTAGCTTTTTTGATTTTGTTACTTTAAAATACTTAAGCAGAAAAACAATAGATGAAACAAATATGACAAAACGTCAAAAGCATTAAATCTGAGTGATGAGTGAATTTGGATGTGGATGATTATTATACCATCACTCTTTCTGTATATTTGAAGTTTTTCACAATAAAAAAATTTTAATAATCAAGAGTATTTAATCAAACATTTAAAAAATCTGGAGATTTCATGTAAAGAAATCCAAATTTCTGGCTTCTCTGGAAACTTCACAGTATCTGGGCCACAGGGTCCATATTTCCAGATGGAAACATCTGGCCCTGAGCAGTGGCTGTTCTTTAGGTTCCTCTCCTGTCCCAAGTATGCCCTCCCCTCTGCTCACTTCACCCACTTATTTACCTGCCTGGCACTTGAAGTCATTTGAGTTTGCCTAAAAAGGCCCAAACAAAAGCAACAATTAAACCAATGCTTCTGGGATACATAGGGAATGAAGGCCCCTGATGAGGAGGAGGGTCCACACTTATGCTGTAGACTCCCAGGGGCAGAGTAAGAACTTGAGGGCGTGTAGGGTGGGTTTACACCCACGCAGCAGGTCACGGCCCAAAGGTCTCTGTCAAGGTAGTATGGTTGGTTCTGAGGGGGTCTTAGTCATGTGATTTTTAAGTTGTTGATTATATGTTAACATCGGTCATTCCTCTTGGCGCCCCCAACCAATCTCCTTTAGGATGTCCTCAACCGTTTTACTCTGCGCATCTGGTAAAGCAGAAACCCGAAATGCACTTTCCCAGCTTCCTTTGCAGTTAGGGCCCAGACATGTGACCTGATGTCCACCAGTCAGATGCAACCTCAGAGCCTGGATTTGGGAATTGAGCCCCACCCAGTTTGGCGAGGGTGGAGGCGGGCGGAAGTGCCCAGCTGCCAGAGGTAGCAGTAGCGGAGTGTGAGCCCAGCATCAGTCTTGCCAGGGGTCGCACCTGGTCCACACTCAGTCAGGGCAGCAGTTGTGTCTCTTTACAGCAGCTCTGCCTTGTCACAGCTGCCAAGCCTGGCTTCATGCCCTCATAGAGACTCTTAGAAGTACCTTAAGCCTTTTCTGCTTAAGCTCGCCAGATTGGGTTCTATCGTTTGCAACCAAGAATCCAGAGTGATTTGCCACTTTCTCTCTTTCAGGCCTGTGACTGAAGACGGAAGGAGATAACGTTGCCTGGGATGAAGTCAGAGCCCTTTTCACCCAAGCCCTCCACTTCCCCAAACCCTGGGTCATTTTGGGAGTCATCCCCCCAATGAGATGTGAAGCCCCAGGGTGCTGGGGAGGCATCAGCAAGAGAGGTGCTGAGTGAGGGAGTCACTGTGTGTTGTTGAAGTCTCCAAAAAGAGCATTGTCCTGTCTACCTTGGCAATTAACTTCATGTTTCTTGCCTTGAAAGAGTTAGTCTCACTAATCAGATCAGAGAAATGAGAACTAAACTTGTCAAGCCAGCCTAGCAGATTTTCCCTTGGGCCAGTTTGACATTTAAGGATCTCCTAGGATGAATACTTCTTTCGGATGATCCCAGAGCTCAATGGTTAGTATCACCTTGATCCCTTGATCACACTATGATCCTGCGACCCCCATAATCCCCAGAGGCCAAGTTCAGTGGATATGGGGGAAAAGAGAGAGAGAAGAAAAAGAAAAGAAAACCACAGCCATAAATTCAGAATATTGAGAAAGAGTATGTAGAATTATCCAGATCAATTAGTCAAATCATTTATAGCAGCCATATTTAAAAAATGCTCTCTGACTCAACTCTCCTGAAACCACTGTGGGAATGAAACCCACACACATCCTGGGCCCCAGCCATCCACCCACGCGTGCCCTCATAGCACACAATGAGTGAAAGGGGGAGATTTTCACCACCTGCTGACATCACTGCATTTTCAGCTCACCCAGACCAACCTCTTCGGTAACCACCTGGGTCTGCCCACCTTCCTGCCTTACTCTGGGACTGGAAGCGGGAACTTAACTCCAAGACACACGTGGAGACAATCTACCACCCAGCCATACCGAAACTCAGGAGGAGTCACTGGATGACTTGGGCTGCAGATAATAATAATGTAATAATAGCCAACAGTTAGTGCTTACTCTGTGCCAAGCACTGTCCTAAGAACCACATATATATTAACATTTCATTTTCATAACTCTGTGAGGTAAGCACCATTATAATCTCCATTTAAATGAGGCACAGGGACTTCCCTGGTGTCCAGTGGGTAAGACTCTGCGCTCCCAATGCAGGCGACCTGGGTCCGTTCCCTGGTCAGGGAACTAGATCCCGCATGCATGCCACAACTAAGAGTTCACATGATGCAACTAAGAAGTCTGCATGCCACAACTAAAAGATCCCGCCTGCTGCAACTAAAGATCCCGCATGCCACAACGAAGATCCCGCGTGCCGCAACTAAGACCCAGCACGGTCTAAATAAATAAATAAATATTAAAAGAAATAAATAGGGGCTTCCCTGGTGGTGCAGTGGTTAAGAATCCGCCTGACAATGCGGGGAACATGGGTTCAAGCGCTGGTCTGGGAAGACCTCACATGCCGCTGAGCAACTAAGCCCATGTGCCACAACTACTGAGCCTGCATGCCACAACTACTGAAGCGCACATGCCTAGAGCCCATGCTCCGCAACAAGAGAAGCCACTGCAATGAGAAGCCTGTGCACCACAATGAAGGGTAGCCCCTGCTCACCTCAACTAGAGAAAGCCCACACGCAGCAACGAAGACCCAGCACAGCCAAAAAAAATAATAGTAATAAATAAAAATAAATAAATTTTTTAAATATTAAAATAAATAAATAAACGAGGCACAGAGAGGTTAAGTGACTTGCCCAAAGTCATATCACCTCCTTCACATACTCTCTACTATTTACTCATAAGGGTAAGAAGCAGAGTGGGAATTGCATTTGTAGAATTGTACCCTAATTTCTGGGAGGGCTTTTTACTCTGAGAATGTCTGGAGGATGAGGCCATTTCTCTAGGCTTTCTGTGAACATGAGGGTTCTCTTCTTATGATCCTCAAGGGTTTTCAGTGGCTCTCTGTGTGTTCAGTTCCCTGGACAAGCACACATGAGGAGCCAGAGGAGCCTGACGTATTGGTAAGACTGCTTAGCTCTCCTCTGACCACATGTGCAGCCTCACATAACCTCTTTGAGTCTTAGTGTCCTTATCTGTATATTAGGAATAATACTACTACTCAGCTCATGGAGTTGCTATGAGGGTTAAATGAGATAATGCATGCAGAGTGCTTATACAGATTAAATGAATGTTCATTGTAATTATTAGATATATTTTCTTCCCTATTGTCCATATCCACACACCAGAGTTACACTGCACGCAAAGAATACAGGACAGATGGAGAGAGTCTGAGCTGCCTAACTCTTTCCTAATCCCACAAGAGACTGGGAAACCACTAAAGACCAAGGGAAGGCAGAGGTCACCAGACAGAACTGACCTTGAACAAACACTAGCAGGATGTTGGCCTGCTGTTGGGAATCATAAAAGACAAATGAAAAATGGGAGAGGGAGACAAAACAAACTAGTGGCGGGGGGGTGTGCAATGACCCCACCTAAACTACAGGGAAGGAACTGTAGGGTCAGAGAGTAGAGAAGACACTGTCCCCATCTATGGAGAACCAAAGGGGACAGGACAGCAAACTAGGCTGCATTTAAATTGTCCTCCAGTTGCAGAACTTGATGCTGAAGCAGGGCGCCCAGTATGGCTCACCCCCGGTCCTTTGCAGAGTCCCATTTTTAATCTGCCTTTACAACTACCTTTTCCTTCTTTCTTGAAAAAAGTTATGATTGTAATTATAATGATAAAATATTTTATACATACAAAATATTATTAAAATTGAACTATTTTAAAGAAAAATAATAGAATGAATATCTATATACTCATCACCCAGCTAAAAAATAACATATGACCAATGCCTTAGAAGCCACTGTGTGTCCCTCCTTGATTCCACACCTCCTCCTCCTCATTATCCTGATTCTGGTTTATCCATTCCCCTGATGTTCTGTATATTTGAACCACTTATACATGTTTCTTAAACAATACAGTATTGAGTTGTGCCTGCCTCTGAGCTTTACCTCCTTTCTTTGTTTTCTTCTGATTTTTAAAGATTTTTTCATTCCATTGTTCCCACCCTCCTACTTGTTTGCAACTTACGTGTTTTATGTCTGTTCTTTTGGTGATTACCCTAGCTTCTTCCTTCTTCTTTTCACTGTGGTGAAATATACATAACGTTAAATTTACATTTAACATTTTAACCATTTTTAAGTGTACAATTCAGTGGTGTTAAGTGCACTCAAGCTGCTGTGCAACCATTACCACCATCTATCTTCAGGACTTCATCTTCCCAAAGTGAAACTCTGTACCCATTAAATAATAATGGATACATTATTATCTCCATTTTCCTCTCTCCCAGCCCCTGGAAACCACTATTCTATTTTCTGCTTGTAGCATTTTCTTTTCTTTTTTTAATATTTATTTATTTTGTTGCACCATGTCTTAGTTGCAGCAAGTAGTCTCCTTTGTTGTGGCTCCAGGACTCCTTAGTTGCGGCTTGCTGGCTACTTAGTTGCAGCACACAGGCTCCTTAGTTGTGGCATGCAAACTCTTAGTTGCGGCATGCATGTGGGATGTAGTTCCCTGACCAGGGATCGCATCCAGGCCCTCCGCATTAGGAGCACAGAGTCTTATCCACTGCGCCACCAGGGAAGTCCCTGTGGCGTTTTCTTTAACATGTATACCTAACATAGTGAAGTCTAAAGTTCAATCAGTATCTGTGCATTCTTTCCAAGTACATAAGGATCTTAGAATTCTTTCATTCCAATCACACTCTCTTAATTTATTTGGTATTCTCATCCAGCACAGTAGCCTGTTTCCCTTGTCACACACACACAAATCTCACAGTAGTTAATATTTTTATACACATATTTGTTAACATCTTTGCTCACCATTCCTTTTTTAAATTTTATTTCAGTTCTTCTATCCAGGATATCTGAAGTACATTCTTTAAGTTTTCTTTAGTGAATTTTTTTGTCAGCACACTCTGTTTTTATTTGTTTGAAATGGTTTTATTTCACCTTTCTTCTTTTAAATTTTTTTCTCTTTGGTCATTTATTTATTTATTTTTAAAGCAAGCATCTGCCTTTTTAAAAAATATTTATTTATTTATTTTTGGCTGTGTTGGGTCTTCGTTTCTGTGCGAGGGCTTTCTCTAGTTGTGGCGAGCGGTGGCCACTCTTCATTGCGGTGCGCGGGCCTCTTACTGTCGCGGCCTCTCTTGTTGCGGAGCACAAGCTCCAGATGCGCAGGCTCAGTAGTTGTGGCTCACGGGCCTAGTTGCTCCGCGGTACATGGGATCTTCCCAGACCAGGGCTCGAACCCGTGTCCCCTGCATTGGCAGGCAGATTCTCAACCACTGCGCCACCAGGGAAGCCCTCACCTTTCTTCTTGAAAGAGCGTTTCACTAGGTATCGAATTATTGTAGGTCAACAGTTATTTTCTGTTAGCAAATTAAAGCTATTATTCCACCTGCTTTTGGTTCCCTTTGTTGCCATCGAGAAATTGGCCGTAGTCTAATTGCTATTTCTTTGTGGGTGATCTGTGCTTTCTCTCCAGCTGCTTTTTAGACTCTCTTGCCCTCACTTTTGCTCTGTGTGTGTGTGTGCGTGCACACTGAATTATGACACTGCATTCCCAATATGCCTCATGGCCAAGCTGGGCCAAGTCATACCATTTACTTCAGTACTTCTCAAACTTCAATGTGCATTCAAATCACTGGGGATGGTGTTAAGGTGCAGACCCTGATCTGGCAGGTCTGGGATGGGGCCTGACATTCTGCATGTCTGTCATGATCTCAGGTGCTGCTGGTCCAAGGACCACACTTTGAGTGGCATCAGCTAGGAAACTTCACATTGAGCCCCATGTCAGGCACCACTGTGCTAGCTACTTTCTATACATTTTCTAATGTAATAATTACAACATTGGAATTGGAACTTACTCCTCTGAAATGGAACTTACTGTTTTTACTTTCCAGAATAGCGAACTGAGGGTCAGAAAATGATTTTTTTTTTTTTTTTTGGCCCCACCACCTCGCTTGCAGGATCTTTAATTCCCTGACCAGGGACCGAACCCAGGCCACAGCAGTGAGAGTGCTGAGTCCTAACCACTGCACCACCAGTGAATTCCCAGAAAGATGAAATATTTTACAAAGTTAGTAAGTAGCAGAACTGAGCTCTGAACTTGAGTCTGTCTGACTTTATAGCTCATACTGGGCCTCCTGGTCAGCAAGACTGCTATGGACTGAACTGTGTATCCCCTCCAAATTCATATGTTGAAGCCCTAACTCCCAGGTGGCTATATTTAGAGTAAGGAAGTAATTAAGCTTAAATGAGGTCATAAGGGTGGCACCCTGATCCAATAGGATTAGTGTCCTCATAAGAGGAAACATCAGAGAGCTTGTTCTCTTTCTCTGCCATGTGAGGGCACAGTGAGAAGGTGGCCATCTGCAAATCAGGAAAAGAGCCTGCACCAGGAACTGAATTGGCTGGCACCTTGATCTTGGTCTTCCCAGGCTCCAGAACTGTGAGAAATAAATTTCTGTTGTTTAAGCCACCCAGTCTGTGGTATTTTGTTATGGCCCAAGCAGACTAGGACAGGGGCCCAGCTGCCGCAGATCAGCCAAGGATGCCAATTAAAATGAACAGCTCCCCTTCTATGGAATGTTGCTCTGCCCAAAAAGAGCAGGACTGGGGTAGAACCAAAATGATGATGATAATGATGATGATGATGACGATGATGATAATTCACACCCAAGCCAAAGCCACCTGTAACATTCACAAATGAAAACACATAAAAACAAGCTCAGAACAATAGAACCACCCCAAACATCACAACCTAAATCCAAACATTTTCCTTGAGAAGACCGGAAATGGCACAGCAATCAGGTATTACCCACTAATTTTCTGCACATACTGAGATGGCTGAGTCTGCAGCCTTGTAGAGTGGACAGGTAAAATGAATAAACAAAGCCCTGGCTCTTACAGTTTAGCCAAGCCCCCTGTGCCTGCAAGTCATTGGAAACCATGAGTGTGGTAGGTTAGATACCTGAATGATTCTCCCAATGAGAAAATGAAAAAACTGAATACTGAATAAAATATTAAACAAAATATCTTTTATTTATTATTTTTTAATTTTTTGGCTGTGCCATGCAGCATGCAGGATCTTAGTTCCCCAACCAGGCATCAAACCCATGCCCCCTGCAGTGGAAGTGTGGAATCTTAACCACTGGACCACCAGGGAAGTCCCCAAAATATCTTTTAAAATGTATCACTGAACTGATACAAAAATGAGTAATGCACAGATCTCAAAACTGGGGGTAAAGGAGCCCCAAGGCCAGCTGCTACTCTGAGGCTTTCTGCTGGACACTGGATACTGTGAGCTTGTACTTTGATGGCTGCCCCAGGTGAGAGATCAAAGACAAATCTCAGGTTCCATCCAGTGATATGGGAAAAATGCATGCAGATATATGTACATAAATTTTACTGACATAAAGGATGTATGGAACCAATTTACAAATAATAATAAAATATACAATACTCCTTATTGTAAATTCTATATAGAAAACTGATTCACACAAAACACTTGATGATTTTTGCCAAACTCTTGTATCCACAGCCAACCTATGGTTGCAATTCACTGCAGTTCTAAAGTGAATGTTGGCTAACACTTTTATTTATGTTAAGGAGGAAGATAAAATGAAACAACAAAGACATACATTGGCACTTCCTTTGTTAGTCAGTAATGTAAGCTACTTCTTTGCTAAACCAGATAATAATTTTGAATAGTGGAAGAATATTTCCTCAGTTTTTCTGTGCTATTCTCAATGTAATGGCTACAGACACAACACACTTTTAAGTTTAAATTATTAACATTTTCCATCAGTTTCTTAAGTTTAGACAATAAAACATTAAACCAAGCCTTCATTTGTAGCATTTGCTTATTTTCAGGTGTAAATACTCCCACCATGGCTGATTTCAGGCTACCAGTGTGACATCACTGAACATCACAATACTATTATATAGGATTTCCACCACCGTAGAGATCACTATAAAGACTGATGAAGCAGATTTGAAAAAGAACCAAATCAATGTATAATAATTGAAATAAAATATTCAGTGGATGACCATGAAGAAATAGACAAATCCAGAATGTGGAACATACTACAAGATCATTCTTTGGTTTCATCAAAAATCAATGTAAAAAAAAAAGAAGCGAGGTGAGGGAGGGGAGGAACAATCCTAGATTAAAGGTAAGAGATAAAATAACCAAATGTATTGTGTGTTCCTTGACTGGATCCTGGTTTGAAAATGTAGCTATAAAAAGTATTTTAGGGCTTCCCTGGTGGCACAGTGGTTGGGAGTCCCCCTGCCGATGCAGGGGACATGGGTTCGTGACCCGGTCCGGGAGGCTCCCACATGCCGCGGAGCGGCTGGGCCCGTGGGCCATGCCCGCTGGGCCTGCGCGTCCGGAGCCTGTGCTCCGCAACGGGAGAGGCCACAACAGTGAGAGGCCCGCGTACCGCAAAAAAAAAAAAAAAAAAAGTATTTTAGAGTCAATTGGAGAAATTTTAATGCACTCGGTATTAGCCAGGATTAAGGGATTATTGTTATTTTTCGTGGGTGTGATAATGATATTGAGTTATTTAGGAGAATGCTTTTTTAAAAAAGAGATACATGCTGAAGTATTTAATATTGAAGTATCATGATGTCTGTTATTTATTTTAAGATAGTTCAACAAACACATATAAATGAAACAAGTATGACAAGATGTTAAAATGATTGAATTTAGGTCACAAGAATATAGGTGGTTATTATACAATTCTTTCCTTTATATTTAATGTTTGAAATTTTCCATAATTCAAAACAAATTTTTTCAACAGTAAATGGTTTAAATCAGGGGTTAGCAAACTTTTTCTTTTCAGGAGAGAGCCAGGGCCAGGCAGCCCTGAGAATTGAAGGGAAGGGAGGGGAACCTGAAGAATTGGGACTGCTGAGAGCTGACACCAGGCCAAGCTCCCGCCATCCACTTGCACCGCCTAGAGGGGCAATGCCGGGCAAGGTCCGCACTGTGCTGCTGCTCTCCAAGGGGTCTTTTTTTTTGGCCTTGCCATGCAGCATGCAGGATCTTGCTGCCCAGGGATCGAACTCATGCCCCCAGCATTGGGAGCATGGAGTCTTAACCACTAGACCACCAGGGAAGTCCCTCCAAGGGGTCTTACTGGTCATTTGTGTCAGTGGTTACTGGTGACTATAAAAGGCTCATCCTCAGTCAGTTCTTCTCTTGTCTGAACTCTTAGCTGTTGACAGAATCTGCCGTTTTACTCTCATCTCTGGGACTTTGTACCTTTCTTCCCCATCCTTTTTCCCTGACTCATTCCTGCTCCTTGCTGAAAACTCAGCTTGAAGGCCACCTTTTCCAGGAAGCTGTCTCTGCCCCTCCTTAACTAACTGCTCCCTTCCCAGCCTGTCTTCCCCACACTCATGTCTCACATGCTTTAGGGATGCTGTGCACCTGCCTGCCTTTCCCTCTAGTTCCTTGGAAAAGTCTAGAGAGCTGTGAGGTTAGGAGGGCATGCTCAGGATTGAATGCTGGCTGTGCCACTTCCCAGCTCTGTGAATTTGAACAAGTCTCTGAATTTCTAGAAGCTTCACTTTCCTCATTGGTAAAATGGAGGCACAGATCTTTTGAGAATTAAATAAGGTAAGAGGTGAATTGCATGCGAGACTTTGAGCTACAACACAGGTGTGCAAGAAACACCACACTTCCTTATTTTCTTTAAATCAGCTTAAGTCTGACTCCAATAGGCTGGAGGGGAATTCAATTTCAGTTCTTACTGGGGCATTCCTCCTCTCTCTCTTTCTCTCTGTTCACACATGAAAACTTTCATGATGTATGGAGAATGGGAGAAGGGCCCTAGATCTTGAGTCCCACCCTGGACGTCAGAGATTTGCACACTTGAGTATGTAGGATAGTGGTCGTGGTTAAGGGAGAGTTCAAGAGTCAGTCCAGCCTCCACCCCACAACAGCTGTGTTGCTATGATAAATTCACTTGACCTCTCTGACCCTCAGTTTCTTCATTCTTAAAGTGAGGGTTGTTCTAAGGACTCAAGCCAGTCCATAGAAAGCACTTGGCACAGAGTAAATATAAAGCATGTGGCACCCGGAAATAGTTAATTCAATAAAAGTTAGCCATTATTATTATAATGTACAATGTATTTATTATTGATCTTGTAGTCAGCCATCTTGCTAAATTCTCTTATTATTTCTAACAACTTGTTTGTAGATTCATCTTTTGGCTTTCCATGCAGACAATTGCATAACTTGCAAGGATAGTTTTATTTCCTCCTCTCCAATCCTTATCCTTCCATTCGTTTTATGACCTGACTGTGACCTCTGGAATAATGCTAAATAGAAAGGATGATAGAGGGCCTTGTCCTCATCTGGATTTTAAAAAGGATGCTTCCTATTTTCCCCACTAAGAATGATGTTTCCTATAGCTTTTCAGTAAATTAAGGTAATCGGTGTATTTACATTCTTTGTTGTCTATTTGCTGACCTTCTCTCTCCAGTGGCCTTTAGACCCTTGACGACAGGGACTGTATGTGCCATGAATCAAGACAATTCCCACAGGGTTTAATTTACTGGTGGCCTGTCATTAGCCAAGGCTCTGGGCTTCCTGCCCCATTTGAGGCTGCACTGGAGTCCAGCCTTCAGCCTGCACCAGAGTCCAGCCTTGAGCCTGCACCACTAGCCCTCTTTCCCATTGCTGGTTGATTACAAGAGTTTCGTGGGAAACCTTTTAAATAGAGAAAACCTCAGTCCACCTCCTGTGTTCCTCCTTTCCTTTCACACCACTACCACACTCAGAATACTTCTGACACCAGTTGTGTGGGTTTTTTCCCCCAATAAGCAATTCTCTGTGACACCAGCTGGGTGTCCTACAATTTAACTCAGTTCTGACACTATCTACCTGGAGAGAGTGTCAGATCCCATAGGTTAAGGGCTCAGTCCCATGAGACTGGCCCCCCACTTCAGATGCCAATGGCACATAGTAGGTCCCCAAGTTATGCACAACTTCTGTCCAACTTGGCTACAAATCAAAAGTTCCCACAACCTCCTCCCCCTTGGATCTGATTACTTGCTAGAGCAGCTCACAGAACTCAGGGAAACACTTACGTTTCCCAGTTTATTAAAGGCTATGATGAAGGATGCAGATAAACAGCCAGATGAAGAGATACACAGGGCGAGGCCTGGAAGGGTCCTGAGCACAGGATTTTCTTTGGGTTTTTTGTGTTGTTGTTGTTGTTTTAATTTTTATTGGAGTATAGTTGCTTTACAATGTTGTGTTAATTTCTGCTGTATAGCAAAGTGAATCACCTATATGTATACATATATCCACTCTTTTTTGGATTTCCTTCCCATTTAGGTCACTACAGAGCATTAAGTAGAGTTCTCTGGAGCACAGGATTTTCCCTCCCTGTGGAGCTGGAGAATGTCAGCCTCCCAGTACATGGATGTGTTTACCAACCTGCAAGCTCCCTAAACCCCACACTACTGGGATTCTATGGACGCTTCCTCACATGGGCATGATTAATTATTGACTCCCTTTCCAGCCCCTCTCCCCTCTCTAGAGAATGCGGAGCATGGCTGAAAATTCCAAGCTTCTAATCATGGCTTGATCTCTCTGGTGACCAGCCCCCATCAAGAGCCCACCCAGAGTCACCTCACTAGAACAAAAGACATTCCTATCACCTAGAAAATTCCAAGGGATTTAGGAGCCCTGTGTCAGGGACCAGGTCAAGGACCAAATATTAGAACAAAAGGTGCTCCTAATGCTCTTATCACTTTTTTACAAGGGTGTTTTTTGTTTGTTTGTTTGTTTTACACTCAGGTTGCCCTGTGTCAGGAGCTGGAACAGAGACCAATGTACCTTGCTTTTTCACATCCAGGATAACCAAAGTGGATCAGGTGCTGGCTAACCTCTTCCTTGGACCCTGGCTCCTAATCTCAAGGCAAACAAGGCCCCAAATTAAATCCATCCCAGAGGAATGACCCAGAGGACAGTTGGCATCTTTCCCAGATTCTTATTTAAGATCTTTTCCTTTTCCTGGGAGCTCCAACAAGCGGGGTTCCGGGTGGGGCCTGGTGACCCTCTGTGGAGTCCAGCTTACACCGCAGATAATAAACAACCCCCTTCTCTCCCTCTTTCAACACTGAGTCCCTTCCCCACTCTGCATTCCTCCCCTCTCTGACTCCCTGTCCATCAAGGCCTGGCCTCGAAGTCTCACAGTTTGCTCTTTACCCTACATGCCTATCAGCATCTCTCTATAACTGTCAGGGGTCAGGCAGACACTCCCTCTCCCTAGAAGGGAAGGAGGCTGTCCTCTCAGGCCATTTGGCTGAGCCAGCACCTTGTCACACACAGATGGATCCACTTTAGACCTGCTTGTAGGGGGGACCACCAGGCCTGCTCAGACCTCCAGTCCTACACGTGATTCCTACTTTTCTGCAACTCTCTGGCTTTCTCACAACTCCATGTATCTGACCTCCCTAATTAGTACATAGGGAGAAATATACTTATCTGTACTTCATAGACAGATATATGCTTAATAAAGAAACTGAATCCCTGCTGGGTTCTTCAGGGTCCACAGTGAGCACCTGATTCCCAGGTAAGAGGTCTGGGGCCTGGAGGACCATTGGTAGAGGCAGGGCCTTGCACTTTTGCTAGCCCTGCCTTACATTATGTACAGCATATTAAAATGCCTCCACATTTCACATTAAATATAAGTTTGCCCTAAAATCATTTGAAATGATGTGGGGACATTTCTTTCTCTTCTTTCTGCTACAAAAATATATTGTAAAATTTTATTACATTTTTCATAAATAAAATAAAGAATAATATAATAAAAACCTGTGGTACTCACCACCAGCTTAAGCAATAAAATGTTCCCAGGATAGTTGAAATATCCTGTGTACCTTTCTCTGCTACCCTCCCCTCCCTACAGAGGAAACTACCATCCTGAATTTTGAGTGTATTGTTCCTACTGATTTCCTTAAACTTTATATATATTTCTGAAACAGATTGAAAATGTTTGCATTTTCAGCTCTATCACAGTGATTTACGAAAATAATTTTTACAATTTTGCATTTGAAGTTATCTGGTTACAAGTTACTTACATTCCGATTGGTTCTGATTCTTAGTCGTCATCACTTAGATTCTTGTAGAATGAAAACATCTAACATATAAATGGATTTCAAATGTTATTAAATGTTTGCAAAGACAGTTAAGGAAGTTAAAATAATAGTGTTTTGTAGACACTTCACAAGGCATTCACTAGTTTTGGTTTTGCACTTTTCGTTTCATATTTCGAGGCCAAACACCTTTTTCCCAGGTGATATAAATGTTTCTATTGATAGGAAAATGTCCTAGGCCTAGCACTTGTCCAGAGTCTCTGAGGGGTACAACAGGCTGGCTGTGCCCACCACAGAGCAACAGCAGTGGCAAAATTAAGCTGACACTTTGGAGCACCCACTGAGCCAGGCCCCCCAGTCCTCAGCCTTTCACATCTGCCTATGAATTCACTTACTCCTATCAGGTAGATGCTACAGCCATCCCACTTTCTATTAGAGGAAATAGGCACCAGGCAGTCCTGTGCCAGGTGAAAAGGGGTGGAGCTGGGATTTGAACCCAGGCAGCTGCCACCCTTCCTCCTACTGCCTTCCATTTTCTGAGCCCCACCTGTACCGTACATGAACGTGTACGGTATCAGAATCCTCTCAAGGACCAGGCATTGTTATCCCCATTTTATGAGGGAACCTAGCTCAGAGACTTGCTCCGGATCACGCGGTTGAAAGAAGTGGCAGATCTGGGATTTGAATCTGCGCCTGCGTGATTCCAAATGCTGTGTGTGATTTTCGGGACACCGCACTGCTGCCCTCTCGCAACCTTGCCACTTGGCAGCCAGGCCAAGTTCCCTCCTGCCCACATCTCCTCCCTCAACTCACCCCTTTAGGGGAGGGAAGGATCTGCAGGTGTTAGGGGTGGGTGAAGAGGGGCACCGACCTAGCTCACCCTCACCCAGATTTCAGGCCTCTGTCAGCCCAGGGCCTCTGCAGTAGGGAGGGGGCTCTTTATCAGCAAGTCCTGGCACCGTGCCTCTTCCTCCCCTCCCCACCAGCTCTCCCTCCCACCCCCCCTTCTCTCCCCACCCGCCTCTTACCCAGGGTGGTGAGTAGGTGGTTAGAAGCAGGCCTCACTGCTTTCTGCTTTCCACGTGATAGTCTCAGCTGACTGGCTCCCCTCCCCCTGCAGATCTCCTTTATCTTGAGCCATCAGAATCTCTCTGGAGAGCACCCTCCCCTCCCCCAAGGTCACCTCCAGGGGGTTTGGCTCTTGCTCACTGAACAGGCCCCCTTCTGCCTGGAAATGGAAGATGGTTTTAAAGAGCCAGATCCTTCCCTGGAGTCTTCTACTTTCCACCCCAGGGAACAGAGTCAGAGTGAAGGTGGGGCGGGGAAGGGAAGGACCATGGCTTGGAACCAGAAGACTAGGGTTTTGTCTCTGGGTCTGTGCCTCATTCGTTGTGTGACCTTGGACTAGTCGCATCCTCTTTCTGGGCCTCAGTTTCCTCAACTAGAGAGTGTGGCTGGACCAGATGCTCTCCAAGATCCTTTTCTTCTAGAGGTGTATGACTAAATCTATCCCATGCCCTGCAACGTTGGATATGTGACAGGTATATATACATATAATTTTTTTTTCTTTAACTAGAAATATGAGCAAACCTGTCTCCTGCTATTTCAGGAAGAAGTCTCACTGACTTTTCAGCCCAGAGAGGGAAGAGAAAACCAAGGTGAAACTAATACCTAGGGGAGAGAGGAGGAACTCTCAGGCTGAAGCAGGAAGGGGGAGGGAATTCCAGGGTACAATTTGGAAGTACACTAGAATCAGAGATGGAGTTTTTTTTGTTTTGGTTTTTTTTTAAATATTTATTTATTTATTTGGCTGCGTCGGGTCTTAGTTGCAGCACGTGGGATCTTTATTGTGGCACGCAGGCTTCTCTCTAGTTGTGGCACATGGGCTTAGTTGCCCCAGCATGTAGGATCTTAGTCTCTCAACCAGGGATCAAACCCATGTCCCCTGCAGTGGAAGGCAGATTCTTTTTTTTTTTTTTTAGGTTCACTAACTTTATTTAAAAAATCATAAAACGTTTCTTACAAAAAAGCATCACATTCTGCACACTGCTCTGAATAGATGCCAGGGACATATGGACTACTGTTACTTTTCCTCCCTGTCCCACCCCTCCAGATGTTACAGCGACCACAAAGCAAAGTGTTCACAATAATTAGACGGGGGGACTTTTTTTAAACCACCAACAATGAAAAAAAATTAAAATTCACTCTGCCGCTGTTTCAAAATTTCAGTGTTAGTTTTTGCATACCCTCCCCCAACTCCCAACCCTGCTTGTAAGGAACTAAAACATTTCATCTGGTGAAGAGCAAAGATTTCACTACACCTCAAATTCAGAACACCTACAAGGTAGAGGAATGTTGGCTTTTTAAACAGAAGAGTTTTTTTAAAAAAAAGATGCAGGACTCCTTCAGTTCTTCACTAGTCTTAGAAAAATTTTCCAGAATACTGCTTCACACTGTTCTGCAGCAAATACTGTGCATTCCGTATCTGGTCCCGTGTTCCTGTAATGGTAATGATCTGATCTTCGGACCCTTCTAAAGGCTCATCAATTTTGATTGAAGCTCCTGACTCATGACGGATTTGTTTCATCTGCTGACCACCTTTGCCAATAATCGATCCAACCAAATCTTTGGGAATAGTTACTTGTGTAGTAATAATAGGTCCGCCAAGATCACCATATGAGCCACGACCTCCAGCATAGGAATAATCACATCCAGAGCCACCCTGTGGTTCATAAGCCATCTGCCACTCTGATGGGCTCCATGCATCTATTGCAGAGTCCCAGGTTTCATCAGCACTGAAACCAACCATGCCATCATAACGGTCTCCAGGTCTCCCTCTTCTGTCATAGGCCATTAGATCTCCTCCTCTAGGTGGTGGTGGTGGAGGAAGAGGAAGATTCTGAGCTCTGCCACCACCCGGGCCCCCTCGTCCAGGGGGAGGTGGAGGAGGTCCTGGACAGGTTCCTATCATCACAATCTCTTCTGGATGGAGGCATGGGACGCCCACGCCGACCAGGAGGCATTCTGTCAAAACCACCTCTTCCCCGCATGCGAAATCCCATGGGACGTCCACAGCGGTCATCGACCATTATTGTAAAACCACCATAATCATAGATTTCATCGTAAAATTTGGGATCATAAGGCTGAGCATGTCCTTTGATGGGAGACTCTGATATAAGATCAAGAATGATCTTTATGCACTCTACAACCCTATCAGGTTTTCCTCCAATAAGAACGAATCTGTCAGTGGATTGAGGACAACGTTCCTGGAAAAGCTTGATTGTTGTCTGAGTGGTCTCTCGAAGTTCTTTGATTTTAGCACCTTTGACGCCAATAATTCCTCCAGCCAGACTCTGATGAATCAACAGTCTCAACTCACAGTCAAAAGTCGCTTCCTTTATAGTGTTGGTAATTTAAGCATTCCACAGCTTCAGATTCGAGCGGCAGCTGGCTGGTTGCAGTGGGTGATGGCAACTGCAGGCCCTCTTCCAAGGTAGGGATGATTTTCTTCAGGATTTCTCCGATTGTTTCAATATTAGCGCTGTTCAGTATGCGCTCGGGGCCACTGCTGTCTGGGGCTGAAACACTGGCATTGTAGTCTGTACGGAGAGCCTTAATATTCTTGCCTCCTTTTCCAATCACTGCCCCAGCATTCTTGCTCTGCAGCAGAATGAGTAATTCAACCATCTCATCAGTGTTTCTAGATCTTTTAAAAGCTTGTTCCTCTTCCTATCTTTAGCAGGGCGTTTATCAAATCCGCCACTGGTTTCGGTGTTGGGAAGGGTTTCCTCTGGCTGTTCAGTTTCCATTTTCTTGTATTAAAGGGACACACCAATCAGTTATTAAATATAACCTTGCAGGGCAGAACTGAAGTGTTCTGGGTGGGACCAACTGACACTCTAGTGCTGCAGTAACCGGACAAGACTACCGTCCCTATCGGAAGGCGGATTCTTAACCACTGGACCACCAGGGAAGTCTCAGGGATGGAGCTTTTGAAAATGGGGTGCCTGAGCCGTACTCCAGACCAATTAAATCAGAATTTCTGGGCATGGCTGTGATGTAGGTGTAACAAACCCAGTTAGAAGTAGTTGGAGAAGTAATAGTTACAAGAGGAGACCTTTAAAAAATAAGGTTGCAGTTATCAGCTGCCAGCAGACATTGTTTTGAGAATAGCTGGTGGCATCCCAAGTCTGACATAGCTCAGAAAACTCAAGTTCTTGGCAATACAAGAACTTGTCTAAAATCACACCCATAGTGTCACCTAGTTATTTCCTTGGATGTCTGAACCACAGCTACTCCATTTTGACTTTTAATTGTAATTCTCTCCTTAATAGCCAAAGCGGATGTCACTGTTAATGATGTTAGTGTTTCTCTGGGTATGAGAAGAGACAAGAGTTTGGGCTCATAAAATCTTCTCCTGAAAAGATCTAACTATCTGAAGGCTTGTTCTGCCAGTTTTTCCCAGAGCACAGAGTGCCTCATTCCTGATCTCCACCCTAAACTCCTTTCAGGGGGTGTTGAAGGTCAGCAGCTGCAGCAGCTCCTGATTTAATCTTTGTAGAGGCACATGGCAAGTGCCAATGGCAAGTGCCAATTTGTAGGTGACAGGGCCTCCTCGTGGTTATAAATTTAACCATGGTTTGGCAGGCATTTCATGACCATTTTGTCCCATGGTGCCAGGAATGCTCATTCCCAGGTCTGGCGAAGATTTTGCTGATAGGCTACTCAATGTACCATTATTGGACTAGGCCTTACAAGCAGCAGAAAGTCTCTGGACCACCTGTCTTACTAATCTCTTATGGTCCAGGAAAATATTCCCTCTTGTTGCTTCTTCCCATATCTAGAGTTACACTCTTACAATTATTGATCTCATATGGAACTATATATCATCATTTTATCAGAGGCTCAGTCACACATTTGGTAATGTAAGAAACAACAATTTTGTAAAACAGGCAATATAAAAAAATATATAGCTAGCAGTATTAGTAAGTTCATAAGTAAGAATTAAGCCAAGAACTTCCATTAGGTGTGGCCCAATATATCCCAGGTCATCTGACTTAGTCTGTTCTGTACCAATCCTTATCTTTCAGGGAAATTATATATTGGCACTGTCCATAAGGTACCCAGCCCAGTTTCCTAGTGTTACTAGACTGACTATCCTTAGTATGATTTAATTATCCCCAACATAGAGGAGCCTTTAAACTTAAATTACCATAGCCTGGTGTTAACTACATAAATCCATCCCATAATTGTGGGAGGTTTTATTCCTTGGCTGAAATTTTGCTTGTTGCTTTGATTGAGCTTGAGTAATAGAGGAAAATTCATATTTATGGCCAAGGTCAGAACAGGTATTATTAATTGGTTAGGTGAGGGGATCCCATCTAGTCATATCAATAGTGGTCTGAACATGACTTAATTTTTTCTCCATAAAGTCTAAAGAATATTGTGGCCACACTGTCAAAAATTTCCTAAGGGCCAACCAATTAGACCCTTGGAATGGAGAAATCTAGCAAGGAAACTCAGAAGTACTAGGCACAGGTAATTGGCCACAAACCCAACAATTGGACTGATTTTTAAAACTAGCATAGGATCATACCCATGATAGGAAAACATTTGATTCATATGCAGAGGTCTAAGAAGTCAAGAAAACATTATAAATGATCATACAAGTCAGGTCCAGGATCTTGGGCTGTCTACTTCTGATGTCATCTTCTCTTCCTAGTGCAAGTGTAGTTTCTCCCCTGTTTGAATGTTGTTTTAAGGTGAGTTTGAGGTCAGCAGTCCTCTCTATAGGCCAGTCCAGTGCAGGGGCCCTATTAGTGAGGTAGCCAGCCTAATTTATCTGCTAAAGCTGCTGGGAACCTAAGAGTTTCCAATCTCGGGAGGGAGCAGAGAGAGAGAAAATATAAATGTTTCAATTCTGGTTGCATAAGTAATTTACCAAATTACTGTAAGCCATAATTAGTTTGAGGGGAAGATTTTCCTTACACCTGGAAAACACAGATTTAAACCAGTAAATTTTTCAGATAGAAACCATAAAAATTATAACCACATTTGTCAGTTCACTCAGTCCTATGTAACTAATCCTTTTTGTTAACAGCTTTATGAAGCCATCAGGTTTTTCATTAGGATTCTTCCATTTCTTACTCAGTTCAGCATTATGGTCTGAAAGTCAGAAACTTGTATTAATCCAAAAGTCCTTTCTATAAGTCTTATTGAAGAGGAAGCATTTTTGCAAAGGTATTAGGGTGAAACTGTGTCTATAATGACAAAAGACTTAAGAAGGCACATTTAAAATCTGATTACAATGCAATTGACAAAGTAACTTGGTTACTGTTGTGACATACAACACTTTAAGATAATAATTAGAATTATCACTGATATCATTTTACCAGGACATACCAGATCTTTAGGAATTCCATATAATTTACAAATTAACCTCAGAAATATTATCCAAAGACACATACTGAGACACATATACATATCCAGACAGACACAACGAGAGATCTAGCTTCATTTTCTAAACTTAGTCATGAATCGGATATCACAATATAAAACTCACTCATTTATAAATAACAGTTGGAATAAGAAAAATTGTAAAAGGCTTCGTTCCCTGTTTTTTTCCCCTCAGTTTCAGGAATCAGAGGCGGTCTAGATAAGTGTTCCTGAGAGCCCGAGTCTCAAGGCACAGGGAGAGAATATCAGCTTCTCCTAGTAGGACTTGCTCCTCAGGATCAGAATTCTGGGGGAAAAAAAATGTATTTTAACAAGCTAGCTTTCTCTAATTGCACATGCAAAAAAGAACCAGTTTTGCAATTTCAAAAAAAGTTTTTTCTTAACCAGAGGAGTCGAAGCTGCCTTTAGAAGTGGATGTCTAGGAGTAGAAATGGGTAAGAGGATTTTGGCTGACATTGGTAGAGATGATTTCTCCTTTGCGTCCCCTACCCCAAACCCAGGAAATGCATAAACAAGACATTCAAGGTAAGACTGGTGTTTCCTTTGGATGTGACACATTAAGACCCATCTTAAGGTGGGAGCAAGGAGGCTCAGCCAATTTAAGTCACATGCAAGATAGGGGATTATGAGATCTTTTTCTTCAAATACCAGGGGTGCTTCAGATGGGCCCCACATGAAAACAGAGGCCATGTTAGCTGTTACTTCAAAGGCATCACTCTGTACAAGTGGCACTTGGAAGGTTCACCTCCCTGCAGACTGCTGCGTTTTGGACTTAGCACCTGGAGTGTTCCCGTTCCCTGTCCTGATTCTGATATTCTAACCTCATCCTCCCTGACTCCCTTTTCCTTTCCCTTCTCTTCACTTCCCTTGCTGTCAGGTCCTGTCCAACCCCCAGAAAACACTTCCTTCTAGAGCACTTCATGGATTCCCCTTTCATGATTTTAGTGCCCATTTCCCTCTACTGTTCAACATGTTCTATGACAACTGAGGATAGTGCTTATTTAATTAATTTTAGTTTGTTTTTTACTTATTTGTATTAGGTCAGAAAGGTCTTAAATCAGTTTAAGATTATTGGAGAACCCAAGCTCTATGTTGTGTTTGAGTTTGAATCTGCTAGAGCCACTTTTTTTTTTTTTTTTTTTAACTTTCACAGCCAGTAAAAGCAGGAGATACACCCAGGGGTCTGAGATTTTTCTAACAGAAGGGCCTGTAGTTAGTTCATTTATAGCCTAAGTTAGCAAATTCCAGTTCCTTCAACAAATATTTTATATATTAAATGAATAATACATTGTTTCCAGGGCTTCCCCAGTGTGGAGACTCTGTACTTAACACTAAATAACCATCTCAAGAGGAACTCTGTATTAGTTTGCTCAGGAGTAAATGAGACAGAGGTTAAAATGTAAATAGGAGCTTTCTCCCACCTCTCTGGTGTCTTGATTCCTTTTGCTCTAGAGATCCCTGGAATTTAAATATTCTTCCATCCCCTTTCACTTTCCTTTACTAAACTTCAAAGTAATTGATATAACAGTACTCTTCCCTGTAATGTCTTTTCATCTTAATCAAACCTAAATCAAAGTGATTTTTTTTAGATATATAATTCCTATTTCCACATAGGGATACATGAAATGCAGCAAGATTATATAAATAAAAAGTAAAGTTTTCCCCTTGATGGGGAAAACAAGGATAAGAACATAAAATTAAACGAGGAACAAGGCTACGATTAAAAACAAACAAGCAAACAAAAAAATCCACTATGGAATTCTATACTTTTGCTACAAGTACTTGTGTATTGGGTTTCCTGGCAGGCAAGGGGAAAAGGGACAACTAGTTAGTTACATACCTCATAGTATCTATGTGGTAAAAAATGAATCCACAGCTTAAGAGAGGCACAGTTAAAAGACCAGAATGACCCTGTGTAAAGTAGGGAGCCACCCCTTCAATACCAGCTTTGCAATAGACTTGGTGCCGAGTTTTGCATAGCATTTTTTTCGCGAAGCACAGCAGAGTAAAGGTGACTCTGCAGGAAGTGGTATTCATCCCCTGTTGGTCTGGCTTACACTTGGGTTAATTTTAAAATATCTGGATTGGATCATCTGGTTGACCTTCAAAGAGAGTTTATTACCAGAAAAAAGGTCTATCAGTTAGGATCCGGACAGTTGCAAGCAACAGAAACTCCAGCCCTACTGGCTAAAACAAAATGACGTTCTGTGTTCCTGGGACCAAAAAGATCAGCAATAGTTTTAGCATCAGACAAGGGTTTACCTAGGACTTAAGTGCTCTGAACAGGCCTGGTTTCTTTCTCTACATTTCTCAGGAGCACTTCCTGGGTGTTGGCTCCATGCTCAGACAGATCAAACAGCTCTCAGAACTGACAGCACTGAGAGTAACAGTGTGCTGTTACATTGATACAAATAGTTATAATGTTGGAAAATTTCTATGCTCATTGGTAAATAGCCACCATCCCAAGCTATCTGAGTAACCCCTAATGTGATGGTTAATTTTTTTTTTTTTTTTTTGCAATATGCGGGCCTCTCACTGTTGTGGTCTCTCCCGTTGCGGAGCACAGGTTCCAGACACACAGGCTCAGCAGCCATGGCTCATGGGCCTAGCCGCTCCGCGGCATGTGGGATCTTCCCAGACCGGGGCACGAACCCATGTCCTCTGCATCGGCAGGCAGACTCTCAACCACTGCGCCACCAGGGAAGCCCAATGATGGTTAATTTTATGTTCAACTTAACTGGACCAAGGGGTGCCCAGGTTAAACATTATTTATGGGTGTTTCCAGGTGAGATTAGCATTTAAATGGTGGACCCAATGGAGGTGGGATGTCATCCAATCCACTGAAGGCCTAAATAGAGCAAAAAGAAGGCGGAAGGAGGAATTCATCCCTTTTGCTTCCTACTTGCCTGCTTGAGCTGGGACATCAGTTTTCTCCTGCTCTTGGACTGGAATTTATACTACAGTAAGTCCCCTACATATGAACGACTTCCATCCCAAGAGCGTGTTCGTAAGTCCAATTTGTTCATAAATCCAACAAAGTTAGCCTAGGTACCTGACTTTTACAGATAATGTCAGAGACATATGAACTAACTTACGTGATTGGACATGCGAACACATGTTCGCATCTTTGAAAGTTCGCAACTTGAAGGTTCATATGTAGGGGATTTACTGTATTGGCTCTCTCATTCTCAGTACTTAGGACTCAGACTAGAATTACACCTCCGGCTTTCCAGCTTGCAGATGGTAGATCATGGGACTTCTCCACCTCCATAATCATGTGAGCCAATTCCTCGTAATAAATTTCTTCCTATATTCATGTATTCTATTGGTTTTTTTCCTCTGGAGAACCCTGAGTAATACACCTAGCCACCCTGGACCTCCTTAAAATGCAACTAAAGTGTTAAAGCCCAGCATAGCCAGGAGCCTTTAAATCCTTACTTCCTGCACTGGCTTGTTCTGATTTTGAAAATCATCCCTGACTAGATTTTCTCCTTTATATTGACTGGGGTAGAGAAGGTGTTTTCCCCAGCATCCTCAGTAAACGTCCTGAGTCTCAGTCTGATTGCATTAGCTTAGGTCACGGATACATCCCTTAATCAATCACTGTGAACTAGAAAGCATTGATTGGCCTAGGCTAGATTACATGTTCTATCCTTGACCCCACTAGTCCCAAGATAAGCACCTTGTCTGGGAACAAAGTGGTGGAGCAGAAACTCATGGGCTTTAGAATCAGACAGATCCTGGTTAGTTCATTCATTCATGAATCAAAGCAGTAGGAATAAGGTACCAAACAAAACAGACCTAGTCCAAGCCCTAATGGAGACACTAAATGAGTGTATCAGTTATCTAATGCTGTGTAACAAACCACTCCCAAACTCAGTGACTTAAAATCAACAACCCTTTTATTTGCTCACCACTGTGTGTGTCAGCAATGTGGGCTGGGCTCAGAATGATTCTTCTGGACTCACTCCTGTGGCTTCAGTCAGCTTGTGAGGCAGCTGGGGCTGGTTGATCTAGGGTGGCCTTACTCCAATGTCTGGCAGTAGTGGTTGGCTGGGCCAGGGTACTCCAGCAGGCTAGCAGGGGCTTCTTCAATTGACAGCAGTGTTTGAAGAAGGCAAGCCCAATGCACATGTGCTTTTCAAGTCTGTGATTGCATCATCATGCTAATGTGCCGTTGGCCTAAGCAAATCACATGGCCATGCCCTAGAATCATTATGATGAGAGGCTTCCCAAGAACGTGAGTGTGGAGAGACATGATCAATTGGGGACAGACTGTAACAATCTTCCACAATCTGTAGTAAACACATAAACAAATGACAAATTTTGATTACTGCTCTGAAGGAAGAGAGCAAGATGCTGTGAGAGGATTATAGGAAGGCCCTCATTTTAGGTGGTAGTCAGGGCAGGCCTTTCTGAAGAGGGTCATTTGCACTGATATCTAAAGAAGGAGTAGGCACATGAATGCAGGGAAAGAACTGGAAAGGAGGACATCTATGACCTTGCTAATCCAAGTGGTTCCTGGACCAGCAACATTGGCATCACCTGGGATTTGTTAGCGAAACAGTAACTCAGGCTCTGTTCCAGGCCTGTTGAATCAGAATCTGCATTTTTTTTTGCTTATGATTATCCTTTTTATTTTTTGAATTTTATTAATACAGCAAGTTCTTATTAGTTATCTATTTTATACATATTAGTGTATATATGTCAATCCCAATCTCCCAATTCATCCCACCACCACTCACCCAGAATCTGCATTTTAACAAGACATACGTGTGCACAATAAACTTTGAGAAGCTTGTGACTATCAGAGAGAAGGCAGAGGTGTAAGAAAGAGGGAAGGAAACAGCACAGCTAGCCGGAGACACTCAGGTGCGCACCTCAATCCTAAAGTTTCTACTGTGACCTGGCTACCAGGCCAGGAGAGACCCTTTCTCCACTGCCCTGGGCCCCACCAGAGGGCCCCATGTTCACAGGTCCGCGGTGAGAAGGGCTTTGGTTCAGTGGGCATCACCCAGAGGGAAGCACCCGAAACCAGAGCTCTGCTGGCCTTGGCAGGCACTTGCCCTCTGATAGGAGGGGACAGTACAAATGGGGCCTCTGTTTATGCATACACAGTTCCAGGTGGGAGGGAGGCCAGTTATGGAGCAGCCAGTTCTGGGGCACCCTGATAATCCCTGGGAAGGCCAAACCCTCAAGGTTACTTGGTCCTCTGGCCCCTCACTGGGTATGGAAGGTGATGATGAGTTTTCAGGTCCCTTCAGCCATAAGGCTACAAAGAAGCTTTCCTGGGGGGCAAGTGGGTGGTATTCAGCTGTCATGGTAGAGTGATCATTTGTCCCATTTGCCCATGGCAGTCCTGTTTACACCTGCTCTCCTGGTGTAATGATTAATAATGCCCCCTCTCACTCTGGTTTGGATGATAATTAGGGTCACCTTAGTTATAGCCCAATTTTGATCTCCAGAACCAAGGGAAGGTGATTCTGAAAGAGCACTGGTCCAGGAGTAAGAAATATGGACTCTTGTCCTGCCCTACTGCTGACAAGCTGGGGGACCTTGCACGAGTCCTCTCTGGCTGCAGCTGCCTCATCTCTGAATTGAGGGGGTTAGATCAGACAGGCCTCTTCTAGCTGGGGAGTTAATGAATGTGAGACATGGGTCCCTGGGGGTTCTGGCCCAACAATAGGTTTATGGGGACATTGTCCCTTCTCTAGCATCTTTGACTCCACGGCCTCTGGGGACCCCGCATTCTGCTAGCTCTTCCTCCAGGTCCTGCTGTCTGTGCCCACAGCTCTCAGGGGCCCTAGGCTGGTGTCTCTGCCCAGGGCTCTGTGTCAACAGGGCTTCGCTGCCTGTCAGCCACCTTCTCTTCCCCTGCACTCCACCCTAGGGGGACCCTTCTTTAGCCTGCACTTCCTTATTGTGTGATGTTTGGGACAAACAACTAAATCACCTGCAATTGAGTCTCCACCTGTCATGGAGGATAAGATGTCAATATTGTAGGGTTAGGGATAATGTTCATAAAGTGCCCAGCTCATAGTAGGAACTCACCAAGTTATTACTAAGCCTCACATTCCCCCATCTTAATGTTAATGCATCATCTCTTTCCATTTTAAAATTAACCATCTGCTAAAGGGTCTTAACAGAGTTGTCTGAGAACCAAAGGCAATGATGGACAGACAAGTGTGAAGGCACAGAAGGTCACTCCCTGTAACTTTCTGTAACTGGAAGGGTCTGTGAAACCTCTCATTCCTCAGCCCCACCTAATAGACTACATGTTCCGCCTGTCACTGGCTGGTGCACGGGGTGAAGCCTTACGGGCCCTTGAATCCCTGAAAAATGACCACATAGCTTCGGTAATCTTTATTCCCATGACATCATGTTGCTAAATTTAACTTTCTTCTTACTTGCTCCTTTAGTCTTGCTTTCGGGTGCTTTGCTCCAGCAAAAAGAATACCAGCTCTTCAGTCTGACACTTAACTAACCCTTCTTATCCCCTCAGAACCCCCATTTCCTCTTTTCCCCAGCTCATAGAATCATGAGGGTTATAGGAGGTGGTTTATGAAAAGGATCTGTCTTATGGCAGGACTCAATAAATGGAGGCCTTTTATCCTGTTATCTTTCTCCTTGCTGAGAATAAAGAATTTTCTCTGGGGCGAGACAAGGAAGCAAGCCAGAGTTTCTAGTCTCTATTGCTGCATAATAAATGATCTCCAAACTTAGCAGCTCAAAACAATTTTTTCTCTCATGATTTTTTGGGTCAGAAATGTGAGAAGGCTCATCTAGGCAGTTCCTGCTGGGGGTCTCCCAGGCAATTGTTGAATGGAGCTGTCATCATCTGAAGGCTCTGCTGGGCTGGGTGTCCAAGATGACTCTCTAACTCAGCTGGCTGTTGGCCGGGAGCTCCATCTGGGACTGTCAACCAGACTGCCTACATATGCCTGTCCTGCATCAGGGTAGTTGGACTTCTTACACGGGGACTGACTTCCTCGCCAGAGCAAGCATCTCAAGGGGACCAGGCCAAAACTGCCTGGCTTCTTATGACCTAGTTTTAGAAGTCACACAGCATCTCATCTGCCATACTCTATTTGTGGAAGCCTGCCCAGATTCAAGAGGAGGGGCCATAGACCCCACCACTCCATGGAAGGATTGGCAAGGTTATATTGTCGATCAGTGTGTGGGATGGGAGAAATTGACTGATGAGAGCATCTTGGGAAAATACAATCTGTCACATTCCCCCCAATTCATATGTAAATCAGGGCTGTTATCATTCATAAACTACAGAAGCTGGCTCTGGTTAGCTTAAGAATAAAAAAAATTTGGACACCTTTAGGGCTCATAGACTTGATGGAGGCTGGAAGGCCAGGATTGGCAAATAGGCCAGAAACAAGGAGGTCTGGAGGCCTGGGCAGCAGGTATGCACATGAAGGAGGAACCTAAGAACTATGCAGTCTAATTACTATAGCCCACCACTGCTAGAATAAATACAACCACTAGGCACTCAGCTTCCTTGCAGCCCTCTGAAGAGCAAAGCCCAGGAAAGGCGAGTTGATGGGTTGAGTCACATGCTTTCCTCTGCTTGGGCCAGTGTAGACGGAGAGAGGACCTATTGGTACCTTTTACTTTCATACTGGGAAGTTGGGCTGTCCTCCACAGAGACTGTACACAGTGGGAGATTCTCCAGAGGAGATGTAGGGTGCTATAGGACAGTGTGGAGTACGTGCTGGAGATCCCCAAATCACAAGTGTCCACCAGAGAGCCCACCGACTCCGACACCCCTCTGTAGTGATTGATGTCCCCAGTATGGAGAAGGAGGAACAGAGAGCTGAAGCAGATGCTCGGAGGGAGCAGAATACTGTCCTAAGGATTTAAAGGGCTGTCATTTAGAGGAGAATTTGATTTGTTCAACATGGTTGTAGGACATACTTTTTTTTTTTTTTTTCGGCGGTACGCGGGCCTCCCCCTGCCGTGGCCTGTCCCGTTGCGGAGCACAGGCTCCGGACGCGCAGGCTCAGCGGCCATGGCTCACGGGCCCAGCTGCTCCGCGGCATGTGGGATCTTCCCGGACCGGGGCACGAACCCGTGTCCCCTGCATCGGCAGGCGGACTCTCAACCACCGCGCCACCAGGGAAGCCCGGACATACTTTTGCTCAACATCAGAAAGAACTTTCTCTTAAAATTTTTTTAATTCTATTTTTAATGTTTTGAATATGCAATACATTCATTGAAAGAGTATTAAAAGGAATGCAGTGAAAGTCTCCCTCCCACTACTTTTCCCTATCCACCTACTTCTCACTTTATTCCCCACCTCCACTCCAGATACTCATCTTAATAGTGCCTTGTATACGCTCCCATAGGTTTTAAATTTCCTTTTAGATTTTTTAAATTTATTTTTAGTTGTGATTAAAGTATACATAACATAAAATTTACCATTTTAACCATTTTAAGTGTACAACTCAGTGGTATTAAGCACATTCACATTGTTGTGCAACCATCACCACCATCCATCTCCAGAATGTATTTCATCCTCCCAAACTAAAAATCTGTACCCATTAAACAATAACCCCTCATTCCTCCCTTCTCCAAGCCCTTGGCAACCATGATTCTACTTTCCGTTTCTATGAATTTGCCTATTTTAGGTACCTCATACAAATGAAATGATACAGTATTTGTTCTTTTGTGTCTGGCTTATTTCACTTAGCATAATATCTTCAAGATTCACCCAGGTTGTATCATATGTCAGAATTTCCTTCCTTTGTAAGCTTAAATAATATTCCATTACTTCATATATTTTGATGGTCTGTTATTAGATGCATATATGTGTATAATTATTATATCTTCTTGCTATATTAAAGCTTTTACATATAGATAATTCCTTCTTTGCCTTTTATAAACTTTTTTGATTTAAAACCTATTTTGTCTGATATTAGTATAACCACCCCTGCTCTTTTTTGGTTACTATTTGCATGGAATGTCTTTTTCCATCCTTTCACTTTCAACTTATTTGTGTTTTTGGATCTAAAGTGAGTCTCTAGTAGACAACATATAATTGGATCATGTTTTTTTTTAAGCCATCCTACCAATCTCTGTCCTTTGATTCAAGAGTTTAATCCATTTACATTTAAAGAAATTACTGCTAAGGAGGGACATACTTTTGTTATTTTGCTATTTGTTTTCTATATGCCTTTTGACTCTTTTGGCCCTCATTTCCTGCATTACTCTCTTCTCTTGTATTTCAGTTATTGACGTTAGAAAACTACATCTTTATACATTATGTGTCTAAAACCATAGACTTAACAATTTATTTTTAATGTACTAGTTTCTTAAATCATATAGAAAACAAAAACTGGAGTTACAGACCAAAATTATAATAATTCGAGCTTTTATAATTGTCCATGTATTTATCTTTAGGAGAGATCTTATTTCTTCATATCATTTCAAGTTAGTGTCTAATGACCTTTCATTTCCATCTGAAGCACTTTTCCTTTAGCATTTCCTGCAGGGAAGATCTAGTGGTAAGAAACTTTTTTTTCCTTTTAAGAATTTATTGTCAGAAACAACTTGAAAAGGAAATTTTAAAAGAAAAAATTCCACCACTCTGACAAGGCTGTTTTTATTTTTCTATGGTTTCCAGTCTTCAGCATAGGAATATATAGTTCTATATTTTGTAAAACAACGTCATTTCACATTGTTTCATAAACATTTCCTTGCTGCCAGAGACCATTTTCATGGTCTTTGTAATATTTCACCTGGAGAACACATCTGGATTTATTTAATCAGTCACTCATTGTTGGACACTTAGTTGCCTCCCAGTTTTCCACTATTAGAAGTAACACTGCAGTAGACGGCCTTGTTTGGCTTTTTCTTCATTTGAATTGTTCCCTTAGAAGGATTCTGTTCTCATAGGATGCTTTTCCTTTTAGGAAAATGAGATCCATTCAAATTATGTCAAGGAACTGGGGGAAAATAATAGTTATTCTACAGATTTTGTATGCGAGGGGATCCAAGAAAAGGTAAACAACCAGGCTGTGGGGAGGAATGTTGTTTAATAGAGCTAGTCCATGGGGTCTTCTCTCAGGGACTTCTCTCTCTTTCTCTCTCTTTTTTTTTTTTTTGCCACGCTGTGCAGCTTGTGGGAACTTCGTCGTTCCCTGACCAGGGATCGAACCCAGGCCATGGCAGTGAAAGCACTGAACCCTAACCACTGGACTGCCAGAGAATTCCCAGGGACTTCTCTTTTAATAAGTCCCAGCTACTACATCAACCAGTGCCCTTGACTCCAGTTGAGTTAGGCAAGAAAGGAATTTATTTACATGTTTGTGGGTAGATCTCAGAATTGGATGGAAGGAAGGAAAGAAGGAAGAAATCCTTCCTTAAATTCATGTGGGATTAGAGAATCAGGCTTAGAGACTTCACAGGATCAATGACCAAAATCACATTATGGGACTAATCCAGCGAAGACCATCACAGGCCCTAGACACCCCCTGGGCCACCACCACTGGACATACCACAAGAACTGTGGCCATGACAACCCTAGAGATTGTATATGGTCACTGCTGCAGCTACCACCCATCACCAAAATGAGCTGTGCACTATCCCTGCTAGTTTGCTTCCAATTCCAAGTCTGAGGCTGATGCTCCTGATGAGTGGCACTAGGTCAGCTCTCAAACTTCCAGGAAAACTGGAATGTACCTGGAATTTTCCACTTCTATAATGCCTCATCAGAAAGGACTTTCCTCAAACATTGGAAGGAGATTTAAATGCTGGTCAGCCAAAAAGTATGACAAATACCTGCTACAGATCACAAGCCCATCGGGGATAAAGATCAAAACAGGGATGGCAAATTCAGATGCCTACAGTGAGTGACCAGGCAGGTAATGTACTAGGTGAAGAGCTCTGAGTGGGCACTTATGTAAATTTATCACCATACAGAATAAGAGGTCAGCAGGGCCACTTCTTCCAATAGTTCAAGAGAAGCTAGAAATCTAAAAAAAAAAAAAGAAATGTATGAGAAATCTCCTGATTTTAAATGTTGGCACTGTGGAAGACAGAGTATATCAATTGTCTGGATTTGCTCCAAGGGCAGCTGGTTTGTGGCTTTTGTATAAACCAGGGCTTTACTAAGGCTGCTCAGTGTCTAAGGGCTGAATATGCACATTTTATAGATTTATCTGTTGCTATATTTTGCTTTAAGAAATAATTTTTTTTACCATCTTAACCATTTTAAGTGTATAGTTCAGTAGTGTTAAGTACATTCACATTGTTGTGCCATCTCCAGAACTTTTTCATCTTGCAAAACTGAAACTCTATACCCATTAAACAAGAACTCCTCATTTCCCTCTTCTCTAGCCTCTGGCAACCACCATTCTACTTGCTGTCTCTATGAATTTGACTACTCTATGTACCTCGCGTAAGTGGAACCGTACAGTATTTGTCTTTTTGTGACTGGTTTATTTCAGTGAGCAAAATATCCTCAACGTTCATCTGTGTTGTGGTATGTGTCAGAATTTCCTTTCTTTATAAGGCTGAATAGTATTCCATCGTATGCCTATGCATTTCGTTTATCCATTCATCCATCAACAGACATTTGGGTTGCTTCCAGCTTTTGGCTATTGTGAATAATGCTGCTACGTACACAGGTGTACAAATACCTTTTCAAGACCCTGCTGTCATTTCTATGGGGGTATATACCCAGAAGTGGAATTACTGGTTAATATGGTAATTCTACTTTTAATATTTTTGAGGAATTGTATTTTGGGTTTTGAGAGTTCTTTCTATATTCAGATACAAGTCCCTTTTCAGACAGGTAACTTGCAAATATTTTCTTCAAGTCTGTCATTTATCTATCCATTCTCTTAAAAGCATCTTTCAAAAATCAGTTCTTCATTTTGATGAAGCACAATTTAGCAAAAAAGAAAAAATTTTTTACAGGTAATGCTTTTAGCATTATATTTAAGAAATCTTTGCCTAACGCAAAGTCACAAAGATTTCCTCCTATTTTCTTTGAGAAAATTTATAGTCTTAGGTTTTACATTTAAGGCTATAATCCATTTTGAGTTAAATATTGTAAGTAACATGAAGTATGGATTGAGGTTTTTTATTTTTGTATGGATATCCAATTGTTCTAGTACCAATGTTGAAAAGTTTATCCTTTCCTCATTGAAATGCATTTACGGCTTTGTCAAAATTCAATTGACCATATATGTCTTGGTCTATTTCTGGACTCTATTTTGTTCAATTGATCTATATTATCTTTTCACCAGTACTACACTGTTTTGATTATTATAGCTTCAGAGTAAGTCATGAAATTAATGTGAATTCTCCAACTTTGTTGTTATTGTTTGAAATTGTTCTGATATTCTAGTTCCATTGCCTTTCCAAATAAACTTTAAAATCTGCGTGTCAATTTCTACAAGAAATTCTGATGGAATTTTTTTAGAATTACATTGAGTCTACAGATCAGTGTGGGGATAATTTTATTGAGTCTTCCAACCCATGAACATGATGTACCTCTCCATATGTCAGGTTTTCTTTGATTTCTTCCATCAGTGTTTTGCAATTTTTAGCATACAGATCTTGCACATATTTTGTTAGATTTCTACCTAAGTGTTTCATGTTTTCTGGTGCTACTGTAAATAATGCTTTAAAATGTTTTTTTTCAATTTTCAATTGTTTATTGATAATGTATAGAAATAATTTTAATTTTTGTATATTGACCTTGTATCCTGTGACCTTGCTAATAAGCTCACTCATTAGTTAACATTTATTAGTTATTATTAGCTAATAACACATTAATGTTTTAATATTATTTAAAATTGCCATCCAATCCTTGCCATCCTGATCCATTTTAGCACACTCTTCCCCCCACTTTTTTTGCTAGAGCATTTATTACCTTCTAGCTTTCTGTAATTTACCTATTTTGTTTAATGTCTGTCCTCCCCACTCCATGCCATTAGAAGGTAAGAGTCACAGGATTAGAGATTTTTGTCTGTTTATTCACTGATTTCTTAGCGCATAGTAAGCACTCAGTACGTAGCTCTCAATATGCACCATTTGATTGACTAGATTACTAAACAGCAGTATCTAATGAGTAACTGGGCCACCTTGAGAGGTAAAGTGCTTCTTGCCACCTAAGGTGTCCTTCTTGCCACCTAAGGTAGAGATCAGAGAGAAGATTCAGTCTTCAGTGGGCCAGGTCAGTTGAAAAAGGTGAACTTTAAGCTCTCTTCTAGCCTACTGGAAACAAATCTGAAACTTGCCTGATCTCAATAACAATACCAACACCCTGTGCCTGAAGGTGTTTGTACTGTGCAGTGGCATCCGAGGAGGGGCAGGTTATCTGGAGCAGCTGCAAGGAGGAGGCAGGGGACTCCAACATCCTGGTCTGTTTAGGAGAAGCATTTTCTCATTCCCAGGGAGGGGGTAGCAGGGAGTCAGCACCCAGGAACTCCTTGATCCCAGCTGCTGCTCCGGGCAACAGAAGGAGGGGAGAAGGCTGACTCTTAGAGACCCAGCCTGTCTTTACTGAAGGCCTTGCCACTAAGCCTGACAGGGAGTGAGATGTGGGTGGGTCTTGCTCACTGCTCCATCCCCAGAACCTAGCACAGTGCTTGGAACAGGGAGGGATCCCTAGTGTTTGTTGACAAACTAACACTTACCAGGGGTGCCCTGAAAGGGTACAATTACAAAAAGAGATTGGTAGATGGAATGATTACAGGCAACAGCTTGTTCAAAACAACTATATTTGGAGAGGTCTACTGATGCAAAAAAAAAAAAAAAAGTCCTGTTTCAGGATGAAACGTCTCCCTTTCCACAGCTCACTATCAATTATCTCAATCTCAGCTATTGCCCAATTCTTTGTTTTCCCCACAAGGTCAGATTTGAATGATACTGCTGCTAATCATCAAAGAAGTTATTTCTAAAACTTGTAGTTCAAAATCAGCTGTCTTTTATAGTATACTTGTGTGTTTGTTTTATTTTTCAAATGACAAGGGCTGTTTTCCCAAAACTTGCTTTTAACAGTGAAAAAAAAAATGGGGGGAAAACTCTAAATGTTCAAAGAGGTTAAATAAATAAATTATGTATCTTCATTTACTAAAATATTTGCAGCCACTATGATGTGAAATTTTATTTATTAATACAGAAAAGTGTTCATAGGCATTATTGGATGGAAAAAAGGAAGTTTCAAAACACTATGTACAGTGTGATTCCAGTTTTGTTTGTTTTAAAAAGATCTTTTGTATATTTTAACATACAAATATACAAATATATATATAAATTCTAGGATGATATGCAGCAAAATGTTGACAATAGTTATCTCTTGGATTTTAGGTCATTTTTGTATTCTTTCCTTTGTATTGGTAATCATGAGCTTTCTTTCCTTTATATTCAGGGAGAACAATAATACTATTGTCATTTTGTGGAAAACATTAAAATTAAATGAAAGCACATTTCCCTCTAAGAACACAGCTCTGAAATTATGTGAATCAAATAGAAATGAGCAAGAACTAGACCTAATAAGAATTTGCCAGTCCTGTCTGTTCCCAAGCTCCCCCTTGGCCCCCAGAGCTGTCCACGCCCACTTGTCAGCCTGTGCCCATCCCAACCCCGCATAGTCCCAAGCTCTGATGCTCAGCAACCACCAGCCTGCCTGACCCCTCTCCCTGGGCTGGGCCTGCATGGGGCAGGAAATATGTGTAGCAGCTCAAGTCCCAGCTGCTGCAATGCCTGGGGTAGTGTTGCTGTTGATAAACCACTGACCGTCAAGCAGGGGTGAGGCTTGGGCATCTGTGTAAGCTCTGGGTACAGGAGTCCCTCCCTCCTGCCCCCCTCCCTTCCTTCTTCCCTCCCTCTCTCTTCCTTCCTCTCTCTCTCTTCAGTTCCTTTATCCTTCCCTTCCTCTCATCCTCCTTCCTTTTCTCTTTCCCTCCATTCCTTCCTCCTTCCTTCTCTCATTTCTCTACATCTCCAAGCACCTACCAAGCACAAGGGACACAGTGATGAATCACCCTCTGTCCCCCCTCAAGAGACTAACAGTCTGTAGAAGGAAGTAGCCAAGTCCCAGAGTTCACTGCTGTGAACTCAGAGTCCTAGGGGAGGGCTTCCTGGAGGAGGTGGTACCTGTGGTGGATCCTGATAAATGAGGAAGAGTTGATCAGGAAAGAAAATGGGCAAGAGCTCAACCCTCATGGGCAAGTCTGTTGTAGCTTCAGGTTCCTGACTGGCCCTCCTGCTCCACAGAACCAGCCCTGCCCAGAAACCCTCTTTGGCCGTGGCAGGCTCCCTGGCCATCTCATGCCACTGCCTCCCTGGCAACCCAGCCCACCTGGCCCTACAATGGCAGCAGCCCTGACTACAGAGCTTGGCTTAGTTTCATTCCATAAATGCAACTGCATCAGCACTTGTCTTTGTGGTCAGGACTTCCCGGAAGGAGCTGGCCCAACTGCTCCTGCTGGGTCATGCCCAGGTTCTGAAGTTCTCACCATCAGTTTGGCAGTTCTTTTCTTATTTTAAGCCCAGATCCTTTCTGCTGCATTTAATCCAGTGTTATTATTATAAGCAAAGATTTAAAAACTGGTCTCTCAGCTCTAGATCCAGACCTTCTAGAAAGATGTGATTAGGTTTGTCTCTCCATCATTGTTAGGCACTTGGAACCACTTTAAGCAAAAGTGTGGGAGAGCAGGAATGTGTTTGGGGATCTTTCTCACTACTTTCACCTCTGCCAAGGACCCCTCCTGGGTGTCCTGATCCACTTGCCATGTTTGGACCATAATTTGATAAAAGACCCATTCAGGGGTGATTAGTCCATGTGGATAAAGCCACTACCCTCTCCAAATTTTCCTAGTTTTAAAAGGTGTTCCAAGCGAACATAGACCTTGAAGAGATCAGTGTCAGTATGAGTCACCGTGGAAGCTCAGACATGGGAGCTGGAGACCAGGATGAGAGGTTTGGAACAAGGGCAAAGAGAGAGACCCACTGAAACTGTTTAAAGAAAGGAGAACAAGTAAATACGCATGGCTGTATGATTTAAAATTTTTTTGCCAATAAATTATATTCAAAAAAGAGAGAGAGAGAGACAGATTGGAGGGAAACTGCTGGAGTCAACGAGAAAGGAGCGTCCACCATGGAGGCTAATTCAGAAAAGATGGAATAAGGTTGGAAGGGGCTTTCATCAGACGGGGCAGGATGGAGCAGAATCTACAGCTGCTGCCTGCAGAGACCTTCCACCAGGGCCAGCAGGGAAAGAGGGACCCTGGGCTGAAGGAGCAGGGCCCACGGAGTGTGGTCTAAGGTAGGGAGGATACGAAGGATGTTGGGGTCAGTGTAGCTACAGATGTCTCTATTTCTCTCCTTCCTTTATTCTATTATCACTGATGGTCCATCTCAAAGTCCTTAGAGCACATCCTGAATGCTCTCCAGTTTCAGAGCCCAACCTACCTTCCCGTAAAGGGAATTGGAGGAAAAAAGGTACCCAGATCGTCAAACCACCCTAATCCCAGGCACAGCCTTACTCCACCAGGTCCCTGATCCCCAAGGCCAGAAATCCACTGGGGGAGATAGACAAGTAAATGTAACCTTGCAAGACTTACATGATGGTGTAATAAGACCAATCTTAAGTTCATTCATTCGTTCAGTGCTTACTGTGGGCTGCCATGTGTCAGGCTCTGTTCTAATCTCTGAGGATAGAGTTGAGCAAAACAGACAAAAATCTCTGAACTTTTGGGGCTAACATTTTTTTTCTTTTGTATTGAAGAATAATTTACATGTAGTGAAATGCATTAATCACAGGTGTAAAACTTGATAAATTTTTATAAGTATATACATCTGGGTATCTGCCATTCCCAGTCAATCACTGCCACCCCCTCCCCAAGGTAACCACTATTCCTAACTTCTTTCACCATCCGTTAATTTTGCCTGTCCTTGAACTTTATAGAAATGGAGTCTTTTGTGCCTAGCTTCTTTCGTTTATGTTTGTGAGAGACATCTGTATGGTTGCATGTATACGTAGTTAGTTCTTTTTTAATTTCTATGTAGTATTCCATTGTGCGAATAATCCACAATTTATTTATCCATTCTCTAAGTGATGGACATTTGAGTTATTTACAATTCGAGGTTTTTATGAGCAAAGCTGCTATGAACATTCTGTATAATACATATCTTTTGGTGGACATATTCATTTTTCTTTAGTATGTCCAGTGGCATACCTAGAATACTGGACACTTGGGATGGATATTTTTAATGCTTCCAGTTCTCTATACAAGAAAATTATTTTTAGCAATAATAATGAAATTGAAAATCATAATAATGATGACAAGAAAAACAACACAGAAAATGACACTTTAATTTTATTGCACTTCATGTATATGTCATCACACCAGTAAAAAAATTAAGAATAAAATAAATATTACCATAACCCCCCAAAAAGGATTAATATTTTTTAAGTATGTTAACTTTTTTTAAAGGAGACAAAAAAACATATACCAGTTTATACTATTTTACTGTATTAAATTTTAAACACAGAAACGCCAATAGGGAATTCCCTGGCAGTCCAGTGGTTAAGACTTGGCACTTTCATTCACAGGGCCTGGGTTCGAGCCCTGGTCGGGGAACTAAGATCCCACAAGCTGCTCGGCCTGGCCAAAAGAAAAAAAAAAAGCCAATAATCACATAAAATTAAATTAACTTAGGTTCTGCTTCTTTGTCTTTAAAATCATTGTGCTACCGTTATTTATTTCAAATATATGGTTAGGTGCAGGAATATGTAATACCACGGGGAATGGAGAGAGGAACTGTGACTTGAAAAAGCTTGAATGATTCTGAATCTTTAGGAAATTACTCTCAAAATAAATACAGGTACAATGGAACATTATACAGCCATAAAAAGGAATGAAGTTCTCATAAATGTGACAATATGGATGAACCCTGAAAACATTATGCTAAGTGAAATAAGCCAGACATGAAAGGACAAATACTATATGATTCCACTTACATAAGGTACCTAGAATAGGCAAATCCATAGAGACAGAAATATTAGAAGTTACTTAGAGACAGGGGAAGGTTGTAATGGAGAATTAATGTTCAATAGAGTTTCAGTTTGGGAAGATGAAAAAGTTCTGCAGATGAGTGGTGGTGATGGTTGCACAAAATAGTGTATGTAATTAATGTCACTGGATTGTACATTTAAACATGGTTAAAATGGCACATTTTAGGGACTTCTCTGGTGGCGCAGTGGATCTACGTTGATTTAATGTGTATGGTGTGAGGAAGGGGTCAGAGCAAATTTTTTTCCCTTATGAGTATGCAGAGAAAAAAGCATTGGTTCATCCCCAGAATTGCATAGGTGTCTTTATTGTAAGTCAAGTTACCATATGTATGGATCTATCATGAACAACTTCAGAGGTATTAACTTCCAGATCCTCAACTTCTCTCTGCCCTCTTTTTCTAAAATGAATCTATTTGCTTCTGCAGTCAAACATCAAGCCAGTTGTCCTTTCCCACTTCACTTACCTTTCCAAGTAAGGCTTACCTTTCACTCAATCTCAGTTGGACCATGGTCCATCATTTAGACAAGTGCAGACCACTATGGACCCAAACAAAGGAGCAATGAGAGAGTGCACACTTCTGAGGGAGAGATCCCCCCAACAAAGCACAGAGAGCACTGGCTATAAATATTGAAGGGGCAGCATCTTATTCCATCTAAGGGACAAATGCTTGGTGACAAGGCTCTGTGCACTATTTAGCTTAGAACTAGAATATGAAAGTGAGATGGTTGTCACAGGGCTATGTATTAACACATTTATTTGAATTGAAAAATGAATCCAGATTTTCTTTTGACAGATAGTAAATCTGATTGGGCTGACTGACTTGACGATGAATTCTGGCTTTGCCAATTAGCTTATATGGCAGACATTTCCCATAAATTAAATAAACCAAATCTGCAACCCTGAGGTTCTGGAGAAAATATATACAACATGCAGGAAATTATATTTTTACAGCTATTAAAATTATGATAAAAAAATTTAGATGTCAACTTAAAAATATGAAAGTATGTAGTTTTCCAAAATTCTTTTAGGGGATACACAGCATGAAAATTTAAAGAACACTGATCTAGGTCAGTGGTTCTCAACTCTGGTTGCAATTGGAATCACTTGGGGAGTTTAAAAGAAGATGACTGGGCTTCACTCCAGGCCCATTAAATCAAAGGAGCTGGGAGTGAATGCTTTTTAAAAGCTCCCCAGATTCAGCCAGGCTAAGAACCACTTGCTCCTTCCTCCACCCTGCCTTGTCTCTGTAAACACACAATCTAAACCCCTCTCCCTTCCTCACCCCCAGCACCCAAGGCTGTGTCCCTAACCCACACCCTTATCTAGCTCCAAGCCTAGACATTACCTCTTGGACATTCACAGGCCCTTCAAACACAACATGTCTCAAGCCAGTCTTGGCAACAGTTTTGATCATGCATCAGTAGAAAATGTGGGAGGGGTGCGCCTCAAAATACATATATTAAAAAATAAACCAGGAGGGTTCCCTGGTGGCTTAGTGGTTAAGATTCCTGGCTTTCACTGCTGTGGCCCAGGTTCAATCCCTGGTTTGGGGAACTGAGATCCCACAAGCCTTGCGGCACAGCCAAAAACAACAACAACAACAAAAACCATATATGTATCACTATGTTAATATGTCTATAAAATAGAAAATAAAAAAGCATGAGACTAGAACTTAATATAAATACAAGGTCTAACATTTTCTCTCCACATCCCATGGATGACCTCTGCTTTTGCACATGCTGGTCCTTCTTCCGGGAATTCCCTTCCCCCTTTGTCCTTCACTACGATCCTCCACTTATCCTTCAAGACCCAGTCCTCTGAGACTCCTCCACAGGTAGACCTTTCCTACCTCCATGGTGCCCCCAGGGGACCCTGTACAGGCCTCTACCTTTACAACTGCTGTGCTACGTGAATCGTTGATGTTTGGTTGTCTCTTTAGTCCCTACGGGCCCAGGAACACTTTGAGGGCAGCACCTAGCATAGGACCTGGCTCATGGTAGGTTTGCAATAAATGTTGAATGATGGAGGGAGTGAAGAGGAAATAGCCAAAATATGTAACGGCCGGTATAACAGTGGGGGGTGGCGGATGGGTGGTGGGGAGGAGGTTCCTGGAAGTTCTTCATTAGGAGAGTGTTAACCCTTTTTTTTTTTTTAATTTTTAATTTTATTCAACACTGGTACAGAAGTGTTAACATTTCCATAAAATAATTTCTGTGATACGGAAAAGAATATACTTTGCAAGAAATGTAGTTCATCTTAAGTCTCCAAACACTTTTAAAGGTTAATGCAGCAGCTGGCAAGATAACACACAGTACACAGTGGCTGGCTTGGCAGAAGCCAGGACATCCAGGTCAGTTGCGGTGGACGGGCACTCTAGTTTGGCCATACCACTGCTTACTGACTGTACTTTATTTGTTAACGGTGAATTCCTGGAGACCTGACTGTCCAAGGTCTCAGGGACTTTTTAAGTCTGAAGGACAGCATTTCCATCTGGGCTGCAGAGAGAACTCTGCCCTGTGTGGGTGTGGAGGGGACGATCCCTGCGCAAGAGCCCTCCCTTTGTCACTCACTGTCTGGAATTCAGGCCTGGCCAGGAACCCTGAGGCCACAGCAGTGATCCATTGGGATTCCTCAAAGCAGTTGTGTTTGTCTCCGCGTTACAAGTGGGGACACTGAGACACTGGAAGGGGTGACCTTCCTAGGCCCTGCAAGTGATGATCAGGGCCAGGTCTGTCTCTGGCCACTCTCAGCTGGCCCAGGGGGCTGCTGCTCACTGGACTCTCCAAGAAGAGCAGTCAAGGCAGAAATGGAGGCGAGGACAGTGTGGGAGGAGAAGCCGGGTGGAGCCGCAGAGACAGGGCAGAGTTCATGCCAGGGTTTGTCCACCTGCCCACCTCAGGAGGGAGCAGGCACAGCCCTCCAGCCAGGAGCAGAGCTAGGCCAAGGGCTGCGCTTCAGCTTAGGGCAGGATGCAGATGCTTTACCCCAGTGGCTCTCAGCGGCAGGGATCTTGCCCCCAGACAAACGTCTGCCAATGTCTGGAGACATTTTTAGTTGTTTCAGCAAGGGGTAGAGGGTGCTACTGGCTACTGGCATACAGTGGGTAGAGGCCAGGGGTGCCGCTACACATCCTGCAACGCACAGGACAGACGCACAACAGAGATTTATCTGGCCCCAAATGTCACTAGTGTTAAAGCTGAGAAACCCTGCCCACACTTTCCTCCCTCCACATCTTCACTCAAGCAGTCCCTTCATGCCTGGCAAGCAACAAACTAAGTCAGTTTGAGGGGACTTCCCTGGAGGTCCAGTGGTTAAAACTCCGTACTTCTACTGCAGGGGGCATGGGTTCGATCCCTTGTCGGGGAACTAAGATCCCACATGCTGCATGGTGCAGTCAAAACAAAAACCAAAACCAAAGCTAAGTCAGTTTGTCAAACCTCTTCATGACTGAGATCACGTCACCTCCTTTTCCAGATCTGCCATCCTCTTGCTGTGTGACTTTAGACAAGTGATGTGACCTCTCTGAGCCAGAGTTTCCACCTTGTTAAAAAAAAAAAAATCCCTCCTGCATGGTCAGCCATTGTGAAGAGGAGACACAGTGTTGTCCAGAGAAGGCCCAGCTCTGTGCTTGGCTTCTAGAAACGCCCAGTTCACAGAGGCTGCTCCTGTTGCTAATCTCTGCTTCTGTCTTCCCTGAGACCCCTGCATTTTGGTTTGTGTGTTTTTGGACTCCTGTACCCAGAACATACTCTGCAATGGCATGAGCTGACCCCTCCATGAACTGTGCACACTGAAAGAGCAGGGGCTTGATGTCTTGGTACCTAGTACAGGGCCTGGCACGGGGTAGGTCCTGAATAAGTTCTGAGTCCCTGGTACATGCTGGCCCCTGTTCTGTACGGAACACAGGGAGCCCAGTGGGTCATGCAAAGTTTGAACTGTAATTGGGCAGAGTGTGTGGGTGGGACTCTCCTTGAGCCTATAACTCTGTGGTTTCTGCCCCAGGCCTTGGGGAAGCTGATTTTTCCTAGCAGATATCGGAGGCTCCCAGTGACAGCTCCACAAGGGATTTTCTCCAAACTTTTTGTTTACGAATTTTCAAACCTACAGAAGAGTTGCAAGAATGGTGCAATGAACATGCATGTACCCCTCACCTGGATTCACCACTTTTGCTTCATCACACACACACACACACACACACACACATACACACACACACATTGTTTTCAGAACCATTTGAGAGTTGACATCATGACATTTCACCTCAAAATGCTTCACCAGGCATACTCTCAGAACAAGGCCACTGTCCCATACAACCACACTACAATGATCATACTCAAAACACTTGACGCAGATAAATCCCTTATCTAACCGTGGTTCTTGTTTAGATTTCCCCAGCTGTCCCAATAGTGGTTTTTTATAGGGTTCTTTTTGTTTGTTTGTTTTGATCCAGGAGCCAATCAAGGATCAATCAAAGCACCACATGCAGCTGTCATGTCTTTTTAATCTAGTTCTCTTTTTTTTTTGTTGGTCATCCGGGACACCTACATTTTTTTTAAGGAATGCAGGTCAGTTGTTTTGCAGAATGTCCCTCAATTTGGGATTGTCTGCTGCTTCCACATGATTAAATTCAACGTGTATGTTTTTGGTAGGAATAGCACAGATAGAATGTTGTGACCCTCTCAGAGCAGCCCACCAGGGAGCACAAGATGTCCCTTGTCCCACTATCTGTGACCTTATTTTTGATCCCACAAGTTGTCATAGGGGAGAGAATTTTGCCGAAGCCTGCATCCTCTCCCCTTGCCCCGCAGGCCAGCCACATTGGAGACCGCCCCATGAGCGTGGAGATGTGGCACTCTCTGTGGCTCTGAGGAGATGAAGGGAATGGGGTGTGGCCAGAACTGCTTCCCAGAGCAGTTCAGAATCACCTTTGCCCCCAAACCACAACTCCCCTCCTGCCTGCCCACGTGGCTGCCATGCCCTGCCTCTCTTTGGCTGGGAGGAAACCATCCTGTCCCGGCAATCCCCACTCATCCTCCCTACTTGTCAAGGCACTCACGTTTTAGGAGGAAGAGGCTGGTTCCTGTGGTAAACCCCTGCCTGGCCCAACAGACCTGAGCAGCCAGTGTCTTGAACCCTGGTCTCAGAGGAGAAGCCTAGAATCCCAGCCTGCTGGTGGCAAGAGAAAATACTGGGCCAGGACAGGGAGGTGGCCTGGAATCAACTGGTGGGATGTGGGTGAGTCAAGGGTAGCCAGAGGGCAGAGGGGAAAGGTCTACCTCTTAACTGCTCTACAAATCCCAGATCAGTTCACCTCTTCCATGAAGCCCACCTTGATCACCTTGGTGCCCACCAAACTCTTCTCAACTGCATAGGAAGGTGCTTAATTCTGCTTTAACCACTGGGGCAAATTACTTGTGCCTCCTCTTGTATAGTACTAAACCTGGGGGGGGGAGGTGCATCTTTGTGCAGCTATTTGGGCCTAATCCTGCATTGTGTATGCAGTAGGTGCTCAGTACATGTTTTGATTAGCTAAATAAAATGAGGGTTCATCTATTCATGCATTCATTCACTCGAAAAATCATTAACGAGCAACTATCTTGAGCTAGAATCTCTTCTAGGGGCCCTTGCCCTTGGGGACTGAATGTAGGGGTCAGACCACAGACAGATAAATAAGCAGATGATGTGAGGCCAGCGCTACAAAGAAAGAGTGTGTGAATGACTGAACGACTGAATGAATGTATGAATTGTAGATCGAGGAGAGGAGAAAGTGGATGAATGGCCCGGGGAGGGAGCTCCCATCCTCCTGCTATCACCCTGGGAGGACAGGCGCTCTACAGAGAGTCTGGCCCTTGTCTGAGGTGGGGCAGCCTGCTGGCCTGGCCTTATGTTAGCTGGAGAGAAGGTATTCTGGGAGGAGGTATTTTCCCTAGGCTTTTGGAGCAGTGGCCATCTCCCCCCAGGGGCACCAGAAATGAAACTGCTAGCCACTCGAGGGAAAAACAGAGCTCAGTTCACCAGTAAGACCAAGGGCAGCCAGTGAAGAGGACAGCTGCCCTGGGACATTCAGTAAAGTGCAATAGCATCAAAATGCTACTGAGGAGGTCATGTTCCCCAAGTTCAGGGGCGAGCTGGGACTAAAGGCAGCAGAAGAATCTCCTTCCTTCCTCCCTCCCTCCCTCCCTTTCTTTCTTTTTAACTGATGAATTCATAAAAGTGCTAACAAAAGATCAAAATTAAAAAAATTAATTACATTGGACTGAGTGAAATGATGAGGATGATTATAATTTTTGTGACTTTCTGTTTGAATAAAATAAAAAAAAAATCCCACAAGGACTCAGAGGCAAAAAATATACAAATCAATTTTCACTGCAAAGTAAAGGAGCTGTTACGGTGGAGGATTCCTGGACTGAATGTCAATATTATGACATAGTATGAGTGTGTTTCGTGTTTGGTAATTGCAATCATTGTTATTTTTGTTGTGGTCATCCATCTACAATGCTTGGTGTCAGTTGATTTATCTCTTGTAAAAATAAAATACAGTCTGTGTGTGTGTGAAAAATAAAGGGAAAGCAATATTTAAAAAAATAAGAAAATCAAATTTATTTTGACAAAATACGGACAAAGCAAAGATTTAACTTAAATTCCAAGGTTAAATTCTATCTTGACTCATATCAAGATCACTTATAGTAACCAATAGATAATTCCTGATCATAGTTAAATGAACTTGTGAAAAGCTCTTAAACTGTTCCTACAATCTTTTATATATTTTTTTTTCTTAATACCCTTTTCTTTGGGAATAATGTTAATTTACCTGAAATGTGCAAAGATAGTACAGAGAGTTCCCCTGTACCCCTCACCCAGACCCTCCTAACTTGCATAACCAGGGTACGCTTGTCGCAGCTAAGAAACCAAGGAGGGTACAACACTAGTAACTAAACTTGAGACTTTATTTGCGTTTCTCCAGCTTTCCCATTAACATCCTCTTTCTGTTCCAGGATACAATCCTGGGTATCACATCACGTTGATTTGTCATGTCTCTTCAGGCTTCCCTGGTCTGTGACAGTTTCTTGAACTTTCCTGGTTTTTCATGTACCCTGTGTGAATTTTGTAATCAGGAAAAGAAAGGCACGACGATGAAGAAGATGAAGATGAAGATGAAGAAGATGATGATGATGATGATTTATGCCCGGGAATGCCTTCGTTTTTATCTCGGTGGGAGGCAAATGATCGGCTTTTTCTTTCTCTGTTCACCGGAACAGAAGAGGAAAGGCAGTGCTGCCCGGTATCTATGGGATCCACAGAGGCTGGACGCCTTAATCCCTGCCCTCTGCCCTCTCGGTCCCTACTCCCGCCACCGTCAACACCACCCCAGCGCGGGGGCCCTTGGGCGGAGGGCGAGCCGCGGGCCGCGGGTCCCCTCCCCGGTTGGGCGAGAGCGCGGGCGGCCCCCGGATCAGCTGTTCCACAACCGGACTCGGCCGCCCCGCCCCTGCCCAAGTCTTAAAAGCCTCTCTCGCCTCCGAGCCTCCGAACTGCCTGCTGCCCGTCCCGGCCAGGCGCCCCCTGCAGCATGGCCTGGAACACCAATCTCCGCTGGCGGCTGCCGGTCATCTGCCTGCTCCTGCAGGTGGCCCTGGTGGTCCTCTTCGGCGTGTTCGTGCGCTATGACCTGGATGCCGACGCCCACTGGATCGAGGAGAGGATGTCCAGGAACATTTCCAGCGACTTGGACAACGAATTCTACTATCGGTACCCGAGTAAGTACCACCACCTTGCAGGCCCAGCTGCGGCATATCCGAGCTGTCCCCACCGGGCTGAGGGCCCCGCCTAGCCTCACCTCCGCAGCCTGCTGCTCAGGAACATCGGGCAGGCAGGCGGGAGCAGAGGAGGAAATGCTGCCCACAGGCCCCCCTGCCGCGCCCCTCTTAGGCTCCCCACCAGGGGGACTTCCCAGTGTCTGGAGATCAAGCTTGGGAAGTGGCCCGATGTACACAAATTCCTTTCACCCCCTGAAAACTCACCGGGGAGAGCTCACTCCTTCCAGGTGCTGCCAGAGACCTCCAGCCTCCCTGTCAGAGAGCCCTTCCTGATATCTTCCAAAGACCTGAGTCTAATCTTGGTCACCAACCAGTGGGTGACTCTGGTTCCCTTGTCCAGCTGTGCCCATGCTCTCCATGTTAAGGGGGTAGTTCCAATGTCGAGGGCTGCAGGGGTGGCTCATTGGCCTACCAGCCCTGCTGCTGGGAGAGGTGTGGGGGACCATGGCACCTACCACCTTTTGGCTTGGAGAGGGAGAAAGAGCACCCCTGAATTCTCTCGCATCTGTGGTGCTGTGGTTAAGAGCATGGCCCTGGAATCACCAGACCTCACCTCTATCATGGCTCTGCCATTAACCGGGTGCGTGGCCTTAGGCAAATGTCAACAATGCAGAAACTCTATTTCCTCATCTGTCCAGTGACGATAATAATAGATCCTACCTCCCAGGAGTGGGTTGAGACCTTGCACATAAAGTTCTGGCCTGGTGCTGGGCATGGAGTCCTCACTTCATAATGGAGCAATTGCTAGAAGAGCACTAAACACAGAGGCCCTGGGATTCAGGAGTTAGAAGAACTGGCCCAAGGTCACTCGGGTCGGCCCAACCTCCAGACTCCCCAGCCCAGGACTCTTTTCATGCCCTTGTGCTTTCTAGTTTTCTACATCATCTACCAGCAGCCAAAGACAATCTTTCTAACTGTTGGTGCTCACATAGTCATGGACTATTGGTTTTGGAACAGTCACCTACACAAACTGGTCTTCCCTCCATGGCTTATACACCCTCAGTAATGGGATTCTACCCATTGTACTCAGATCCAGTTAAATAAGTACACACATTCCGGATGGCAGCCTGCATGAAAAGAAGTAGAGGTGGAGGAGACTGTAGGCCCTGTGGGAGCCAGCCACATTAAGTGCCTCCCAAAAAGCCAGCAAAATCACAGGCTTCGTTAACAGAAATATGGTGCCTAAAAGAAGGGAGGTGAGAGAAGAGGGTGCCCAGCATTGGTGACACCACAGCCCCTACTGGGCTCCACTCAGGGCCATGTTTTAAGAGATCTTGACAGCTGTAGCCTTGGAGCTTAGACTCCAAATCCACCTTTCACATTGCCCACTTTTATGCTTCTTGGCGGGGGACTGACCCAGCAAATGGTGAGGCAGGCAAGCTTGAGACCCTCCTTTGCCTGTTTCACTCCTTCCCTCCAGCTCTTGCTTCTCTGTTGGGCACAGAGCCAGCCCCTTGGTAAAGCGTCAGGGCCAAGGCCTCCCATGGGCGTTTATAGGTCCCCCATGTGTCTGTGCAGTGGAAGGTCTCAAGATCCTCTAATAGGAGCTACAGAACCACGCCAGTAGGGGGTACAATCCTCACATCTCCCCAGCTCCTATCCCCACTCTCTCCACACCCACCCACTTCCTTGCATGCATGCTCTACTTTTATTCACTCAGTGATCACTTATCTATGGGATGGCCGTATAATTTATCAACCAGATGACACTTTGGAGAGTGAAGAGGTAGGAAATTTGTGCTAGTAGTAATTTGCCAGGACACAGGCATAAACCATGACTGTCTCAGCAAACCAGGGCTTATGGCCACTCTGGTCAGAGAGGTACACCCCGACACCGCAGGCCTCAGCAAGGGGGTCAAGTGCTCTGTGCAGAAGAGATCTGTGACAGCTTCCTGGAGAGCAGTGGGATGGTGAGGAGGGGAAAGCAGGGCAGTTAAGGGGTCCATGGAAACAGCATGCGGGGATGTGGGCTGAGTGGCTTAAGTTTGTGAAAAGACTGGGAGGGAGGTCGCTAAGCGGGATGAGGTAGTCCCAGCCATCAATGAGGGCCTTGAGTTTCTCCTGCCACGGCCGGGGCGCTCTTTGTCATCTGAGCAGGAAGTGACAGAGAGGAGAGGAGTGTAGGGAAAGAATCTCGGCCTCAGGATTCCTTGGCAAGGGCGGGAAGTAGTGGCAGCAACTCAAACCAACATGCAATCTCTCCATAAGTCATCACCGCCACCGCACGAGGAAGGCAATGTTATGACTCTCATTTTACAGGTGAGGAGACTAAGGCCAGAGAGGGGAAGTATCTTGCAAAAGTCACTCAGCTAGGAAACTAGTGAGCCAGAGTAGGAGCTCCGGGGACCTGAGCCCACCCTGCTACACTGCCCTCCTCCCCCTAGTCTCACCTTTTCCCTCTCTTCCTGCCCCTCTTGCTCCCAGTGGCCATGGTTAGGAGTTGGAGCCCAGGTGGGGCCCTGTGCCTGGATTCCTGGGCCTGAAGGCAATTCCCAGGGGCGGGGAGTGAGGGCAGCCCTTGTGGTACTTTCGGGATCCTTGGTTCCAGGCTGTCAACACCTGTGTGGGCCTCATTCCCGCCCAAGGGATTAGTGGAGTACACTGGGCATCTCGGTTTCCAGAGGAGTACCGCTCCAGCTGGCTCAGGCTGGGGCCCGGGAGTGCCTGAGGACAACTCCCCAAGCGTGGGCCCCTTGGCGGCAGGCACAGAACCAGCTGGGGACCTGCCCTGGCAGTGGCCTCAAAGGCCGTGCTGCAGGCACCGGCTGCTGAACACGAACTTCCTCCTGGGCTGGTGCTCTGGGGCCTGGGGGTCTCCAGGCAGTGTCTGGGGGAGGTTGGCCTGAGGAGGAGCCATCAGAGCCTCGGCTCTTGAAGCCTCCTGGGAAAACTAAGGGAGAAGGGAGATCACCCAAGGTAGAGGATGCCACAGTTTCAAACCTGAAGGACTGTTTCATGAAACCGAGGCAACAAGGCTTGACCTGTGCTCCTGGGAACCTGAACCTCAGATTCAACTCCACTTAATAAAAGACCAATGTTCCCACAAGCAGAGGGCAGTGTAACCTGGTGGTTGACTTTGGAATTAAACAGATCTGGGTCCATCACTAAATGGAGTAAGCCACCTCCTTAACCATGCTGAGCCTCAGTATGCTCATCTGTGAAGTGGGAATGTTCTTTAATGCACAGGCTCTCCTGGAAGATTGAAGATGACGGGTGGCTGGGAGGGCACGTCTCATGGCATGAAAACAGAGGACAGTAAATGCTGGTATCGAGCTTACTCAGAAGGGAGTGAGTGCTCTGTTGCTGAAGGTGTTTAAGTGCAGGCTCAGCATCCCTTTAGAGATGTGGCCGAGGAATGTCTCTTCCAATATTAGTTTGAACTATTATAGCATTTAAATTCCTTTGTGCTCTCCCCACTTACAAGTGCTTTTTGCATGCTCTGTCAGGCAGGGAGTGTATTTGTTTCCATTTTATGGTGCCGGTGATGGAGGTTAGAGACTTGCCCAGCTGGTCAGTGGCACAGGAAGGGGCAAGGCCAAGCCCTCCCACTGCACAGCCAACCAGCTTCCCCCAGTCTCTGCCGCATTGCTACTCCCCAGCCACCTCCCCAGGAGGTTTTGCAGTGATGGGGTGGTTTTCTGGTCGGCTCTGAGGCATGGGGGAGGTGGGCACAGAGCCTTGGGGAATTGAGGGGCTGGCCGGTAGGTTTCAAAGGCAACAGGTTAGGCTGGGCTGGCCTATAGAGCATGGGAAGGGCTGGTACCCAGGCTGCTGCAGGGCACCACTCCTGCTGTGCTGAGGCAGCAGAGGAGGAAGCGCTGCCATAGCCCGTCAGCATGGGAAGATTTGTCCTCAGGCTTCAGAGATTTTTGAGACTTGGCCAGCTTCAGGCCAGCTTCATTAGGGACCCATAGGGAAGAGTGAGCAAGGAAGTGGGTGCAGAACAGCTGTGTACTGGTGCCCCCTTGTGGCAGCTCTCAGAGCTGGATGCCAGGTGCCAGACTCGCCCGATCAGGGACCTCCCAGTGGAGAGCAGGTTCTGGGCTGGGCTGCTTGAGTCACTCCAGGCTGGGGAAGGAGGGGGAAGAGGGGAGAGGTGTCTTAACAACTTACACTGTCCTCCAGCAAGTCGCCAACGCAATGCAAAGCACCTAGTCAGTCTTGAAAGAGAAAAACAGAAGTATTACAGTAGTTAATATGATTGCACAACGGCTAAAGGGCCAGGCCTATGCCCAGGGCTTTGGTTGGATGACCAATCAAATGTGCACCACACACCTCTGAGCTCTGTTACTATCCCCCACTTTACAGAAAAAGAAACTGCAGATCAGAGAGGTATGTCCCTGCTGAAGTTCATGCACTCCGGACCTTCACACTATTTTTTTTTTTTAAGATTTTTTTTTTTTTGATGTGGACCATTTTTAAAGTCTTTATTGAATTTGTTACAATATTGCTTCCGTTTTATGTTTTGATTTTTTGGCCACAAGGCATGTGGGATCTTAGCTCCCCAACCAGGGATCGAACCCACACTCCCTGCATTGGAAGGCAAAGTCTTAACCACTGGACCTCCTGGGAAGTCCCCAGACCATTATTATTAAAAGCATTTTCAGTAGCATCAAACTTTATGAAATATAAGTTAATAAAATGGTACTTCTAATGAGAACTTTGGGAGATAAAGAGAGATGAGCAAGAGAATGGATAGGGAAGGTGCCCAAGGAGAGAGAAGCTGGCATCTGTGTGCCTGAGGTGGGGGGAGGAGAAAGAGACACCTGCAGAGAGGGTCGGAGACAGAGGTCAGGACAGCCAGGGAGTCACAGAGAAGGACAGAGAACTGGCCAGGTGGGGACAGTTAGGGAGAAGCCCTGGGAAGCTGAGGCCTCTCTTCTGCTCCACAGGGAGAACGAAGGCAGCCCTGAAACTGCACATCACCCCCCAGGAAGGCCGCCTCCAGTACTCTTCAGCCCTGCCCCTGCCCGCATGCTTCCTCTGCCACCAAACAGCTGACACCCCGCTCCTTGAATGGCCCCCACCTTCTGTGATGCTACCTTTTTCCAGGGGTTCCCCCCACCTCCTTGCCAGCAGCTTCCCTGTCTGGTCTGTTAGCTTCAAGGCAAGCTAGCAGATCCTCGGCTTCTGGCTCCCACTCACCATTCCCACATTCCAGCTGCCAGCTCTGTCTGCAGGTCTGCCTGATCTCAGACCCCAGCTCCAAGCCCCAAGGCCAGGATCCATTCCTCCCACATTACCCTGCCCGACACTCACCACCACCCCTGGGGTCATCTCAGACTCCCACAACCAGCGTTAGTCCCAGCACCTCCCTCCCACCCCGGCAACCTCCTCCTCCTTCCTTGTGTTTACCCACAGCTCTGCCCTCCTGCCACGTCCCCTCCCTGCTTTTGTAATTGTGGTCTGAATGTGTCTTCTCCCTCTCTTTCCAGTCTGTCACCCATCAGTTCTTCCCAAGAATAACCATAACACCGTGTATGGTGCTTCACATACATTAGCTCAGCTTCCTCCACAACAGTTAGAAACGTGATAAACCATGAAACATGATAATACATGAAATCAGCTGCACACATTGTGAACCTAAGCTGAGCTGCTGTTTGTTTGTGTAGGTCTGCGCAAGAAGCGCAAAGCTCAGAGCACCATACTGGGGCGACACCCACAGCTCTCTTGCATCATCTGCTATGCCCTCAACCCTTACCCAGCAATGTGCCAGGGCCTCCTCTCTCAGCCTCGTCCAGGTAGCTGCTAGCCAAGGGGTCTATGGCTGTGGCCTGGGCCTCAGGGAAGCCTGCAGGGGAGACAGATGAGGGCAGATGGGGGCTGGCAAGCGTAAGCATCGCCAGGCTGCTGTGGGCACCAGGGCCTATCCGCCCAGTGGGTAGGAGACTTTGGACGGTAGAAGGCCTGCAGCCTCCCCTGATGGTGAAATCCCACCTGGGCCCTAGGCTGGCATATCTGGGTGCTGCTGAGATCATGACAGTAACCATTCATTCATTCATTCATTCATTCCTGGATTTTTATGGGACATCTACCTGGGCACTCTCATAGACAATGGAGAATACCAGAGTGAACAAAACAGGCTTGGCCTTGCCTTCTTTGAGCTTTATAGTCTGGAGGTCTAGACAAACAAACCTAACTACAAATTGTAATAAGAACTAGAATAGAAACAAGAGGGTGCTGTGAGGGAAAGAACCAAGTTTAAACTCAGGGGTCAGGAAGGCCTCTGTGATGAGGTGACATTTTGCCAAGATCTGCAGGAAGAGAAGTTGCTTGGCCATTCTGTGGGAACAGCATCCCAGGTGGAGGGACCACCACGGGCAAAGACCCGGAGTGGGACCGAGCACAAGGGAGGCCAGTGACGCCGGGGCACAGGAGGGAGGGGAGGACTGAGGAAAGGAAGAATGAGGAGGCAGGCGGGTAGGCCAGGTCTGGTGGGCTCTGCAGTTCACTTTTATTCAAAAAATGTTTTAATTTGGAAATCATTCCAAATTTACAAAAAGTTGCTAAGACAAAAATAGTACAAAGAACACTGTATACTCTTTAACTCCGATTAAGCTATCTGCTCTTCTCTCTCTCTCTCTCTCTCTTTTCCCACATAAACACAAGCACATACACACACTTACTTTTTCCCTGAACTACTTGAGAGTCAGTTGTACACATCATGGTCTTGTAGCCTTAATTACTCCACAATGTTTCCTAAGAATAGAGGTATTCTCTTCTATAACCACAGTGATCAATTTCATAAATTTACATTGCACAGTACTTTAATATACTGTCCCTATATAATTTTGTCAGTTGGCGCAGTAACAACCTTTGTAGCACTCCCCTGCACCTGCACCCACCCCCCACCCCAGCCAAGTCCAGGATCCAGTCTAGTGTTAGGTGTTGAATTTATTTGACCTGTCTCTTTAGCCTCTTTTTCTTTTTTTTAACATCTTTATTGGAGTATAATTGCTTTACAATGTTGTGTTAGTTTTTGCTGAATAACAAAGTGAATCAGCTATACGTATACATATATCCCCGTATCCCCTCCCTCTTGTGCCTCCCTCCCACCCTCCCTATCCCACCCCTCTAGGTGGTCTCAAAACACCGAGCTGGTCTCCCTGTGCTATGCAGCTGCTTCCCACTAGCTATCTATTTTGCATTTGGTAGTGTATATATGGCAATGCTACTCTCTCACTTCGTCCCAGCTTACCCTTCCCTCTCCCTCTTTAGCCGCTTTAATCTGGACCATTCCTGTGCATGTAAAGCACCTAGCACAGGGTCTGTCCCATAATAGATGCTCAAAATGGGCAGCCTTTCTTTATCTTTTACGATATTGATTTTTTTCAAGAATACAGCCTCACCCCTTTCTAATAACATGTTGCTCATTTTTTGTCTGATGTTTCCTCACGGTTAGAGTGGGATTATGCATTCTCAGCCAGAGCACCACAGAGGGGATATGTCCTTTTCAGAGTATCTCCCTAAAGGAGCACATTGTCCATCTGTCCCTCACTGGTGATGTTCATTTTGATCACCCAGTCAAGATGTTGCCCAATTTCTCTGCCGTATAATTACTGGGTGCTTTTTCCCCTCCCTTGCAACTCATAAGCAGTCTATAGGGAGACCATTTTAAGACAAGGCAAATGTCCTGCTCTTCATAAAAATTTGTCCCTGGATTTCAGCATCCACTGATGGAATCTTTGCTGTGAAAATTATGATTTTCCAACTTCAGCGCTCATTCCACATTTAACTGTCAGGCTGGCAGCATTCTGCTGTAAGCAAGAGCCCTCCCTGCTATCTCATTTATATATTTACCTATTCTGAGTTCCTATTTTTTTATGGTTTTAATTTGTTATGGTAACCTAATTATTTTGGTGCTCAAATTGTCCCAGAATTGGCCAATGAGAGCGCTTCCATCTGGCCCCTGTGTCCTGTGACACCTGTGGTAGTTCCTTTTAGTGGCTTATACTTTTGTAGCTGTCTTTGCTTCTCAAAGCTCTTTGCCTTCTGTTATTTTCTGGGAATCTAGAACCATGCAATGTTAGCCCTAGGAGGACACTTGAGATCATTCTAATCCATCCCTTTAGTTTTATCATTGAGAAAACTGAGGCTCTGAGAGGGGAAGTGACTTGTCTTTTCTTTCTTTCTCCCTTCCTTTCTTTCTTTCTCCCTTCCCTTATTCCTTCCTTCCTTCCTTTCTTTTTTGCTGCACCATGCGGGATCTTAGTTCCCTGACCAGGGATCGAACCCATGCCCCCTGCAGTGGAAGCGCAAAGTCTTAACCACTGGACCGCCCAGGAAGTCCTGGAAGTAGCTTGTTGAGGCCACAAGCTTGTTGAGCTTGTTGGTAGAAGGGTTGGGTCAGAACTGAGAATTAGACTATACCTAAGTAACAATAAATGATAATCAAGTAGCAATAAATAATGACATGCCCATTTGGAGCATCTATTATGGGATAGACACTGTGCTAGGTGCTTTACATACACATCTGCATTTAATCTCTGCAACGTCTGTGAGTAAGCATTGCAGAAGGTGCTGAGAATCAAGTATGTTAAGTGACTTTCCAGAGACATCTAATTCAGGTCTCAGTGATGCTGGAAGGTGTGCTTGCTGGGAGTGGGGGTGGGATGTGGCGATGTTTCTGGGGGTGATCAACTGATGAGCATGGCCAGTCAAGGGACTCCTAGGCTAGATAAGACTAACTTCTCCATAGTAGAAGAATGGAGTTGAGGGGGCAAGGCCCTAGACCCTGGGTGTAATCCACAGCCTGGCCCCAGTTTGAAATGCCTAGCTGCCCACGCCCACCCTTGGTGAGAGTGGTGAGGGGGAGCTGTCATCTCCCGAGGGGGACCTCAGGCATTTCTTGGCCTTAAAACCCAGTGGTCTAAGTGGTCTAAAGTCGGGGGGCCCACCTCTGTTCCCCTAGACCAGTCCACTCCAGAAGGCCTTTTTTTTTTAAATTGAAGTATAGTCGATTTACAATGTTAGGTTAGTTTCTGGTGTACAGCAAAGTGATTCAGTTATACATATATATAAATATATTTTTTCTTTTTTTTAATAAATTTTTAAAAAATAAGTTTATTTATTTATTTATGGCTGCATTGGGTCTTTGTTGCTGCGCTCAGGCTTTCTCTAGTTGTGTAGAGTAGGGGCTACTCTTCATTGCGGTGCTCGGGCTTCTCATTGTGGTGGTGCAAAGCACGGGCTCTAGGCACGCGGGCTTCAATAGTTGCACCACGTGGGCTCAATAGTTGTGGCGTGCAGGCTCAATACTTGTGGCTCACAGGCTTAGTTGCCACAAGCATGTGGGATCTTCCTGGATCAGGGACTGAACCCATGTCCCCTGCATTGGCAGGTGGATTCTTAACCACTGCACCACCAGGGAAGTCCATTCTTTTTCATATTCTTTCCTTTACGGTTTATTACAGGCTATTGAATATATTGAATAGTTTCAATAGTTTCTATTCAATATATTGAATAGAACTATTGAATAGTTCCCTTTGCTATACAGTAGGACCTTGTTTATCTGTTTTATACATAGTAGTTTGTATATTATGACTTGATGGGGGTAGTAATGGCTGCTCTACTTGCAGTAGAGCCATTCATTACTGCGCCTAGCCTCAGGATCCAGATGCGGGCATGGCGGGACCGGCTTCGGGGGCGGCCCGCCCCGGCCAGCGGCAGGGAAGACACAAGCTCTATGTCGGGCGGAGCTGGCCCAGACCCAAGGCTACGGTGGGTCTTCGCCGGGCCGCCAAGACCCTCGGCTGCGCTTTCCCCGCAGGCTTCCAGGACGTGCACGTGATGATCTTCGTGGGCTTCGGCTTCCTCATGACCTTCCTGCAGCGCTACGGCTACAGCGCCGTGGGCTTCAACTTCCTGCTGGCGGCCTTCGGCATCCAGTGGGCGCTGCTCATGCAGGGATGGTTCCACTCCTTTGACGGACGCTACATTCTCTTGGGCGTGGAGAAGTAAGGGCGGCGCCGGCGGCGGGGCGGGCACAGTGGGCGGGGCCCCGGGTGAGGGGAGGGTCCAGGGGCGGAGCCCGGCGCTTGGGGCTGTGAGTTGGGTCCTCATCGTCCATCCAGGGTACCCGGGGCCCTGCGACATACACCACACACGCTCGCTCACTCACTTCCTGATCAACGAGTCCCCAAGGTGGGAGTTCTAATGGTGTCCAAGTGCTGTTGGAGGCTTTCCCTCCTCCTAAGACGCAGGCTGCAGGGACACAAGGCCAGGCTTCTTCTCTCCAGGGGCCAGAGCCAGACCCTCCCCTTTGACACATCAAACATCAAAATTGCCCTGAGAAACCTCAGCCCATGGAACCCATGGAGGGGGCGGTGTTGCGGGTGGCAGAGGAGGGGAAGGAGTGTAGGGCTGCCTGAACAAGCCTCCTAAGGTTCATTGTGGACGGAATGGGGTGCTTCTCCCTGCCTTGCCCTCTCCCTGACTTGCCTGTATCCCCACCCACGGAACAGGCATAGGAAAGAGCAGAAGCAGGTGTGGAGACCGAAGACTGAAGCCCCTCCCTGCCTCAGCCTCCAGGGGGCACCTTATCCCCATCTCTTCTCACCTCTATCCACATCACTTTTCTCTGTGATAATCTCTTGGTCTGGTGAATACCACCACCCCCTCACATCAGGTAACTCAGCTCCTCCCTCTGTCTGAGGAGACCTCCTAGGAGCCTCAGTGTATCCCTCCCCCCAACACCACCACCAGGTTATACAATAAATTTGCCAACTTGCCAAAAACCAAGTTGCCAAGCAGTCACTTCACTGAATGTCTCATTTATCAAACTCTCTAGGCCATGGCAACTTGTGAAACCTATAGCAATTTGTGTTGCATGGGAGAAAATCAGAAAACCAAGTTCACAGAAAGGGTTTAGAGGCAAATTGTTATAAACCACGTTTAAAGTGCAAATCCCTGCTGTCACATATAGGGCACCAACCAGGTATCATAAGCCAGGTGCCTGAAATTTTAAACATATGCCAAATATTTGCAAAATATTAATTCACTTAAGCCAGTTAGTGACTCCATGAATTAAGAGAAACAGGAAAAATAGTCGACTAGATAGGAAATGTTTCGGAACCAAGAAGTCAGTCTTTTTGTATATAAAATCCGTGACATGCATATCACTCTACTGTTTAAGATACACAAGAAATTCTCATTCCCAAAGCCATAGACCCAAAGCATAAAAAATATCTGTAATATATTTAATTGGCCACCACAGCAAAATAGCTATGGCTAAATGCTTTTTAAAATGTTCAAAGGGAATTATTGTAAACTTTTGTGAGTTAAGTTTTTTGAACCAGTTATTTAACAAGTTAGTCATTTGACAACTTGAGTTTTGGCAAATTGGTTTTCAGGGAAATGATTTTCACCAACTGAGCCAGAGCTGATCTATGGTGCCCAGGGCTGAGATGAGCATGTCGCCCCCAGACCTGACCTGTGGACCCTTCTTCTGGCTTCTGTCCTGTCCCTGCTGCCGAGTCCTCCAGATCGTACCTGTCACTCCAGGGTAGTTCCCCTCTGCAGGCTCTGCCTGAGAGGTGAAATCCAGGTCTCCATCTCCTGGGAGCTGATGGCCCAGGTGTGGGCTTTGGTACTCTCCCTCTCACTCCTTCCTAGTGGTCACCTCTGTCAGATGGTCTTCTGGCTGCAGTTATGGGAATTGGGGCAAATAACTCGGCCTCTCTAAGCCTCCATTTCCCATCATTGGTTCAGATGTGGTACAGGAGGGCCTGAGCAGTAGTGAGCAGGCATTTAGGTGCCTGGCACTTAGCAGCTGTCATTGTTCATGCAGCCAGGCCCTGGGGACTCAGCAGTGAACAAGGCTCATAGTGAAGCGTACATTCCAGTGAACATCCTTTGTCTGGGGAGGGACCCTGAGGGAACAGTGCCCTGCCCCCACTCCACGCACTGACCCTACAATCAGCTGGCTTCTTACTTCTCACCTCCTGATTCACACACACACACACACAACACACACACACACACACACACACACACACACACACACACACACACACACCTGAACGTGGGGGAGGGGCACTCCCCTGGATGTGACTGCCTTAAGGAAGTAGTAGCCCCTGCTGTACTTACACGAACCCCAATTAACAACGCTCTTACACGAACCCCAATTAACAACGCTCATGACTCGGAGAGCCACGCTGAGAGTCTGCCTTGGAATCCAGGACAGCGTTGCTGCTGGCAGGGCCCACAGAGGCCTGGGTTAGGCAAAGCGGACACACGGATGGAAACAGGGTCTCCTCTGACCACATGATGTCCACCTCTGCTGGCTGGCTGGGCTTTCAGGGTTCACACTTAAGGAGCGCCTATGTGCCCCTCTGCCTCCATTCTCTCTGTTGGCCTTTCTGCCCCCTCCCTCCACCCAGCCTCCGGCTCCCTACTGCCTGCAGGAAGGCCCCTCTCTCTTCCCTGGACACATATCCTCTCTCCCAAGTAAGGTGAGGAGGAGGTCACGATAACTCAAACCCAAGCAAGGCCCTGGTAGCCAGCAGGAGAGGTGTGTGCACAGTGAGAGATAAGGATTCGGAGGCAGAGACCACATCTGGTTAGAGGAATTGGGGAAGGCTTCCTGAAGAGGAGGCAGGTGAGAAGAGGTTCTGGAAGGGCAGGTAGAAGACGGAGGGCAGGGCAAGGCCCCAAATATGGGCCACATTCAACAACAGCAGCCAGACCACTTGGATGCCTTAAACGCAAGCTGCCTGCAAGGAGGCGTGGGGGCCTGAGATGGGGCCGCAAAGGAAGGGTGTGGCATCTATTATGTACCACTGCTGTGCTGGATACTTCACATGCTATTTCTTTCAATTCTTTTTTTTTTTTGCTGTACGTGGGCCTCTCACTGTTGTGGCCTCTCCCGTTGCGGAGCACAGGCTCCAGACGCGCAGGCTCAGCGGCCATGGCTCACGGGCCCAGCCACTCCATGGCATGTGGGATCTTCCCGGACCGGGGCCCCTGCATCGGCAGGTGGACTCTCAACCACTGCGCCACCAGGGAAGCCCTCTTTCAATTCTTAGAGTAGCTCTAAGATGCTATGTGCCCATTACCACAGATGATGAAACTGAGGCTCAGAAAGTTTAGACCGCAAGCCCAAACCCACAAGTGACCAAAGTCTAGGTTCAACCCCAGGGCTTGGAGTGCCACTTCTTGCTGTGGCCTCAGCCCCTCCCCTGACCTGTCTCCCCACAGCCTCATCAATGCGGACTTCTGTGTGGGCTCTGTCTGTGTCGCCTTTGGGGCAGTTCTGGGCAAAGTCAGCCCTGTCCAGCTCCTCATCATGACTCTCTTCCAAGTGACCCTCTTCTCAGTGAATGAGTTCATTCTCCTCAGCCTGCTAGAGGTGAGCAGGGGTCAGAACAGGGATGGGGGTGGAAGGGACACTTGGGTGGGGGCAGGAGGGGGACAGAGAAAGAGAGAGCTGGGGAGACATGCCAGCTGAATTCAATTCAAGCTTGGCAAGTCAGTTAACCTTCTGAATCTCAGTTTCCTCATCTGTAAAGCGGGAGTAATGACATTTATTGGGCAGGAATGATAGTCCACCTGGTACATCAGTCCACCAGCTAGGCAGAGAAGTGGTTCCTCACATGTTGATTTTCTCTCTTCTTTCTCTTTCTTGTATATCAGATGGAAAGAATGGGATGTTCCTGCACATCCTCTTCCACACACATATTCCCAGATTGCTCTGCCAAGAAAAAGGCACAGTATATTGAAGGGGCACATCAGTAAGAAAAGTTTCCAGGGGAGTGGCCAAGGTGGATATGTATAGCTTCACAGGTTGCACAACTCCAGAGGTGCCATTCACATGGACCTCTATGGCAGGAATGATGCCCCCTGGAGTTGGCCAATTCACTGGCCCAGGTAAGGGGCACCTTAGGCTGCTGACTCTTGCTCAGACACCTCTTTGGTATATTTGCAGGTGTAGGGATTATTCAGGGACCCCATCCATTTCTTAGCCCCCAGCTCCCCTATATTTGGACCCTGCCTGAAAACCCCCAGGATTTTGGGGAGTTTTTTGTTTTTTAATACAAAAGTTTATTTCTCAGAAGCAGGGAGATCAGGGCTTGTATAGTGGTTCCTCAGTATCATCTGGGATCCAGGACCCTAATCTTTTTTGTTCCACTATTGTGAGCACATGATTTCCATTCTTTTTCTTTTCGTTTTTTTTCAGCCATGCTGTGCACACAGAATTTTAGTTCCCCAACCAGGGATCGAACCCATGCCCCCTGCAGTGGAAGCACAGAGTCTTAACCACTGGACCACCAGGGAAGTCCCACTGCCAGGGTTTTTGTTTTCAGGCCACCCTACATTCAATCATTCATTTTGTCATTTTTTTTCAGCCACCAGACTAGTCCAAGCCACCATATCCCTTCCTCCTGACTCATCTCCCTGTCTTCATCCTTTTATTTATTTATTTTTTTGGCCGTGCCAGGCATGTGGGACCTTAGTTCCCCTATCAGGGATTGAACCCACGCCCCCTGCAGTGGAGGCGCAGAGTTTTAACTACTGGATGGCCAGGGAAGTAAGTCCCTCGCTGGCTTCATCCTTGCCGCACCCACCACCTCAGGCTAATCTCCACCAGCAGCCATGGTGACCTGTTAATAATGCATATAAGACCATTCCCCGGATTAAAACACTGGTTTTTAAAATTTCACTTCAAATAAAATCCAAACTTGTTATAAGGCCCTACATGTTCTGGTCCCAGCCTTTTCTCCAAGCTTATCATCTACTGTCTCCCCATCTTTCTGTGCTCTGGCCATACCCTGCTGTCTGCTCTTCAAACACACCAAGCTTGGTTCCACCTCAGGGCCTTTGTACTTGCTGTTCCCTTTACCTGGAATGCTCATCCCCCCACCCCAGTCCTTTTTTGTGGTCTAAACTGGAATCTCACCTATTCAGAGAGGCCCTCCCAGATTCTCCTACCCAGTGTTGCCTTCTACCTTACCTCTTCCCAGTCACTCTCTCTCTCATTGCCTTAATTTATCTTCTTCATAGCATGTATCCTTATATGATAAGGATGGGAAACCTTATCTTATCTGGACAGTCTCTATTCCTGGCACCTGGCCCAATGCCTAATAAGTTCTCAAGAAATATTTGTGGAGGGAATGAATTTTGGAGTCTAACTGCATGTCAGGCAATGCTCCAGGCACTAGGATACAGAGGTGAGCAGGACTCACGTTTCGATCCGAAGGAGCTCACAGTCTAGTGAGGGGGCCAGGAAGCAAATAGACAGTGACCATGCAGTGAGACAAGGATTGAGCTCCAGGGCTAGGTGGCCTGGAGGGAGGGGAGGAAGGCCTGAACCAGCACCTGGCAGGTCAGGGAGGCTTCCTGGAGGAAGAGATATCAAAGCTAGAAGTCAAGTAGGAGATAACCAGGCAAAGGAATGAGCAAGGGCATTTGAGGCAGAGGAAACGGGGTAGGGAGATGAACATGGATCTTCAGACTTTCAGAGGCTGTGTTAAAGAGTCTCAACTTTATTTTTTTGTTTGTTTGTTTTTTGCCTGCACCATGCGGCATGTGAGATCTTAGTTCCCCAACCAGGGATCGAACCCGAGTCCCCTGCATTGGAAGCGCAGAGTCTTAACCACTGGACCACCAGGGAAGTCCCAAAGAGTCTCCACTTTACCATGAGGGCAGTCGGGAGTTATGGAAGGTTTCAGGCAGGAGAGTGACGTGGTCAGACACATGTAATAGAAATGTCACTTTGGCTGTGGTGAAGAGAACAGTTGGAGGCAAAGGGTCCAGTTAGGAGGCTGTTTTAGTCACCCTGGCGAGAGATAATGGGACTGGGTTAGTACAAGGAGAAGAAAGTGGATGATACAAGAGTTATAAGGAAGGTGAACAAATAGACCTTGGAGACCGGTTGGGGTGGGTAGAGAGAAAGAAGTGAGGCTAGGTGAGGGGGTACACAGTGGGGTCAACAGATGAGATCTGAAATTGGCTGAGAAGTAGTATCCTGGGTGTGAATTTAGAGGCAGAGAAGGATCCTTTCGCCCTCAAAACCCCTCCCTGATCTGCTGCAGAAATTCTTTCAATCCATGACAGTCTTCTGGCCTCTCTTTGAGCCAAATTTAAACACAATAATGACTGCTGACAGTTAAGGAGCACTTGCCCTTGCCTGGGCCCTGCTCTGAATGCTTCACGTGGGTTATCTCATTTAATTCTCATCTCTGAGATAGACACAATTATTACCCCCATGTTACAGATGAGAAGACTGAGACTCAGAGAGGGTAAGGGGCTCCCCAAAGGTCACATAGCTAGTAGAGGCACCCACCAGGCTGGGAGTCAGGAAACTCAGCTCTGTCAACTATTCAACAGCTAGCTCTGTGACCTTGGACACAAGGTTGGGTTTCCCATCTAAAGCGAAGAAGCGAGTCTGTGATCCTGATGGAGATTTCCTGAGTGGGGAAGAAGAGGAAGATGAAGAGAGGGGAGGTTGGGGGCAGGGAGGAAGACTAAATCAGTCAATCATCCACCCCTGTGGAGTGCCACATGCTTGCCAAGTGCTTTACACCAGTTGTCTAGTTTCATCCTCAAGACAGCTCTGCTAAGTCACTAGGACCTGCCCCACTTTGTAAAGGAGGAACTTGAGACTTAAGGTCCAGAGGTGCAGTGGGCTGAGTCGGGTAGGGCAGGAGGCCCAGGAATGGACAGATGGGGAGGGCACCAAATCTGCCTGCTCTGACTCTGGGGGACAGGGGAGAGGAGAGGGGATGGGGTGGACGGTGGGCTGGGAGGTTGGAGGACAAGGAGCATGATAGGATGCAGGGGAGACAGGTAATGGCAGTCCGGATGGGGTGGTGTTGGGCCAGGAGTGGTGTGTAGGAGGAAATGTGGAGAGGGGAGACCCCAGAGGGCAGCGGCGAGGTCCCAGGAATTAAGATAAGCTGGAAACTAGTGGGTGACAGACCAGATAGGGCGCTGCCCTGGGTCCTAGCTTGGCTTTACCTCTTCCAGCTGTGTGACCGAGCAAGTCCTTTCCAGGCCTGGGTTCCCCATCTGGCCATAAACCTCATCTGTTGGGTGAGGATGCCCTGGCATTTTGCTGACAGGCTTACAGCCTGGGTTCATGGATCCCCCTCTTTATTTTTTTATTGAAGTATAGCTGTACAGGGGATCCCCACTTTCTCCCCTTCCCAGTTGATTGGTCTATAAGGGGCCCTAGGCTCCCTCCTGTAGCCTGTGGAGTCAAAAGACAGCTGAACTTCTGTCTGTGGGTAGGGGGAGGTGGGAGAGTGCTCTGAGGAGGGAGAGAGAGGAGGTGTCAGAGTCTTACAGGCCCCTTGTACCCCAGGTGAAGGATGCAGGGGGCTCCATGACCATCCACACATTCGGCGCCTACTTTGGGCTCACAGTGACCTGGATCCTCTACCGACCCAACCTATATCAGAGCAAGGACAGGCCAAGCTCTGTGTACCACTCGGACCTCTTTGCCATGATCGGTGAGAGCTTCCATAATGATTGAGGGTCGCCTTGATGACTGAGGGCTGCCATGTCGGGTGAGGACCACTGTGACGGGTGAAGGTCACCATAAGCAGTTCAGGCTGCCATGTTCACAGCTGATCCCCATGCGCTCTGTGAGGTGGCTGCCAGCTCCCTTTGGAGGAAGTGCAGACAGAGGTCGCCTATAGATACTTCCAGGATCCCAGATACTTGTCCCTTTCCCCCATGGGGCTGGAAGAAGTTGGTCAGTCATCCTGTGTGTTCCCTAGGATGTCCCAGGGCAGACACAGTGGTAACCAGGAACTGTTCACTCCATCCCTAGGCTAGGCAAGGTGTACATTCCTATTTCCAGTGTCCATTCATTCCAGAGAATACGTATCAGCCACCCTCTCTGGTCTCTTAAAACCCAGCCCTGCCTCCAAGGAGCGCCTCACAGTGTAGTAGAGAGATGGCCATGCCACCAGATAATCTCCCTACAGTGGAGAAAAGGATTCTCCCTCAAGGTGCTGTGGGAGGCATTTTGCCCAGTTATGGGGTCAAGGTAGACTTCCTGGAGCAGAGTGGAAGGCTCAGTGGGAGTTAGGTAGTAAGTAAGGCAGGGACGGCCTTCTAAGAAGATCCCAGCATGAATAAAGCTGCAGGGGTGGGAAATAGCTGGGGCGTGTGAGTCATCTGACATCTCTGTAGCTAAAGGACAGGATGTCTGCCTGAGCTCCGTTGGGCCCATCTAACACCTCTTCTCCCGGGCCCACCGGCCCTGTCTGGTCTGGCCAGGCACACTCTTCCTGTGGATGTACTGGCCCAGCTTCAACTCAGCTGTGTCCAATCACGGAGACGCCCAGCACCGAGCTGTCATCAACACCTACTGCTCCTTGGCAGCCTGTGTGCTCACTGCGGTGGCGCTGTCCAGCGTCCTGCATAAGAAGGGCAAGCTGGATATGGTGAGCGTGGGGCGGGGGAGCAGTGGGGAGCCTTGGGGGGAGCTGTGGCCACGACTGCCTGTGCCCAGTGGGCACTGATTACCATGCCCCGCCGACAGCGCTGTGCAGCAGGCAGCATAAGGGTTATCGCACCCATCTTGCAGATGAAGAAATGGAGGCTCCGGGAGAAATGATTTGTCCAGATGACATAGCTGGCTTTAGGCAGAGTCCAGAACCACGTTCTTGGAGGTTCTATTATGCCGGCTGCTCTGGATGAACTGGCTCCTCTCCTTCTCCTCCCCACAGCCTGGGTGCTGACAGCTCTTCTGGACTGAGCACCTCCCCTCTGCCAACTTCTGATCCCCCAGACACTGGCCCTCAGCCTTCCTAGCACTGCTTTCACCTGCCCTATCCCACACACCAAAGGGGGGTATCCCTTCGATGCATTTGGGAGGTTTGTGGGAATGTGATGTTGCCCAGTGTCCTTCATATCACGCCACTGGGACATGTGTTTCTGTCATTAGCGGGAGGGGCCAAACCCCATGGGTGTTGGTAGATTTTTCTGTAAAAAGACAACCGCCTCTCTATTTGCCATTCTGACACTAGCTTCTAGACATGGGCACATGTGTGTCGAGACACTGCCAGGAGTACCCGTTATTCCGGGACACAGCCTCGAGCCCCTGGATGCACTGGCCGATCACTGCACAGAGAGGTGGGGACTCAGGAAGCAGGGGGAAGAGAATCAGACACGCTGACGTGGGCACATGCAGGGAGGGACATGGAATAGGGTCAAGGTCAGGGGCTGTGGCTCCACGAAGACCTGGATCAAGACACCTTTCTGCCCCTTGCTAGCTGTGTGGTCTTCAGCAAGTCCATTAACCTCCCTGTGCCTCAATTTCCTCATCTGTAAACGTCAAAAGATAACTGTACTTACCTCCTGGGCTTGTTGTGGAGAGGAAACAACATCCCCACAAGCCAGCGACACAGTCCATGGCGCAGGTAGGCGCTCAGAGAGTCAACTGGTGCTGGTGTAGGCTCACAGAGTCTGACATGGGTGCGTGTGAATAAATAGGCCCCAGAGGTACCTGACATTGGCACACGGGCACGTAGAGAACATCAGACATGCAAACCTGGGCACACAGGGATGTGTGGCAGCCAGATACAAAGGGAACATGCAGATGTGCTGATGGAACTCATTGGCATGGACACAAGAACACTGATTTGTGCACACGGAAAAAGCCCAGAGCGCTGGTGTGGGTGGCACATGTGCAGAGAACACAGGGGTGGCTGTCCGAAGCCTGGGCCCAGGCTGGAGCCCTCTGCAGTCTCCTGGCTTGCTGAGATGCACTCTGAGCCATCCCTGGCTCCCAGGTGGCACCCACGCATAGGAGGTCAACTTGGGCTATGGGTCAGCTCCTCCAGGACGCTACTCTGGGAGAGGACTGAGTTCCTGCCCGCTCTGCCTGCCCTGCTCAGGTGCACATCCAGAACGCCACGCTCGCAGGAGGGGTGGCCGTGGGCACTGCCGCCGAGATGATGCTCATGCCTTACGGCTCCCTCATCATTGGCTTCATCTGCGGCATCATCTCCACCCTGGGTTTTGTGTACCTGACGGTGAGGGCCCCAGGCCAGGGGCTGAGGGCTGGAGAATGCTGGGGTCTCTGTGTTCCTGACAGTGGGGGGCAGTCCCTAGGGAGGGGGTGGGGGACTGGGGAATCCGGGATCTCTCTGTATTTGGAGCCTCCAGAATCCTGGCCTCCCCACATCGTGCCACAGCCCCCTGCCTGAGCAGCACCTATCTCCCCTTTCCAGCCATTCCTGGAGTCCCGGCTGCGGATCCAGGACACGTGTGGCATTCACAACCTGCATGGCATGCCCGGCATCATAGGTGGCATTGTGGGTGCTGTGACGGCAGCCTCTGCCAACACTGAGCTGTATGGGCAGGAAGGGTAAGAATGGAGGAGGCAGAGGGAGGTTGAGCTCCCTCCTTCCTTCTCCATTCTTCCTTCCTACTGTTCCTTTCGGGTCCAAGACTGTGTCTCTCTCCCCTTTCTTGCCCAGTCTGGACCACTATTTCATGGGCCTTCTCTCCTCAACCTCTGTCCTTCCATAAGGATCTTAGAGATCATCTGGTCTTTCCAGTGCCCCCATTTTGTAGACAGGAAGGCTGAGGCCCTTGGTGTCCACTCGTGTGTGGGGTGGCAGCAGGCGGTGACTTGGCCTCTCCGTGGGGCCCTGACCTGCCCCCTGTTTCCACCCCAGGCTTGCCTTTGCCTTTGGCTTTGGAAGTTCCACACTGAGCTGGAACGCAAGCACACAGGGCAAGTTCCAGGCTGCTGGTCTCTTTGTGTCGCTGGCCATGGCCCTGGTGGGCGGCATCATCGTAGGTGAGTGGGACTGCCTGGGCCAGAGAAGGTGGAGCCTGTGGTTGGGGGACCTAAGAGTGTGTGCCAGAGGTCAGCTGAGGCTCCCAGAAACCCTTTGTCTCTGCACTTATAGCGGTGAGACTGAGGGGATTTTTCCGTCAAGGGAAAGGGCTGGGTAGGTAGAGAAGAAGTTATCCCTGACCTCCAACTTCCTTTAGGGGTCATTTTGAAATTGCCATTCTGGGGACAAGCCGCTGATGAGAACTGCTTTGAGGATGCAATCTACTGGGAGGTGAGTTTTACTGACTTGTCCCCCCACACAAGGGTGGCTGCCTTCCCCTCTCCCTGGACCACATCAGCTGGGCTGGGGCCTGGGAAGCAGGAAGCTGAGGGTTGGGGGACAGAGCCTGTGTCATCCTGCTCCTTTATCCAGGAGGCTGTGTCTCCTGGGGGTTGAAGGCTTCATTCTAGAGCATTCTAGAGTAATTCCCAAAGCCTAGTCCCCTGTGCTCCCCAGAGCAGAAGCACCACCTGGGAGCTCGTGAGAAATATAAATTCTCAAGTCCCACCCAAAGCTCCTGATTTCACAGCTCAAGAGGTGGGGCCCAGGGCTGTTTACAAGCCCTCCACCTGACTCTGATGAAAAACTCATCTGTGAACCACTGCCCAAGACCAGTGGGTTTGGGTCCTTACATGCACATTGGAATCACCTGGAGAGCTTTAAAAGTTTCCAAGCGCAGGTCTCAGCCTCCAGAGACTTGGAGTTAATTCGTCTTGTGAAGGGCCTGGGCATTAGAATTTTTCAGTACTTAAAACCTCCCAGGTGAATCTAATATACAGCCTGGGTTCAGAATCACAGTGCAGTGCTTAGCCTCTGTATCCATAAGAACCACCTGGAAAAACTCAGTTTCCCAGAGGCTAGCCCAGAAATTCCATTTCAGTAGGGCCTGGGACTCTGCATGGGAACAAGCTCCCAGGTGGTCTTATACTAACACTTCTCCCAGCATCCAGAGAAGTGTCAGTACAAAAATCCAACTTGAGAAACATTGTTCTAGAAGCTAAAAGTAGTAGAATGTCACAGAACTCAGTTTCTTTAAAAACATGCCACAGGGCTTCCCTGGTGGCGCAGTGGTTGAGAGTCTGCCTGCCGATGCAGGGGACACGGGTTCGTGCCCTGGTCCGGGAAGATCCCACGTGCCGTAAAGCGGCTAGGCCCGTGAGCCATGGCCACTGAGCCTGAGCGTCTGGAGCCTGTGCTCCGCAACGGGAGAGGCCACAACAGTGAGAGGCCCGCGTACATCAAAAAACAAAAAACAAAAAACATGCCACAGTCTGGGCTTTCTGTGACATCAGGATGGCCTTCCTCCCCACGAATCATTATTAGAGGTATTTACCTGCATTAGGTGATGGAGGATGACATAGAGGGCCCTTCTTGCCTCCTGCACTTCCCCCTCCTGACAAGGGCAAGGACCTAGCCTGTGTCTGTGGCCCCTGAGACAAGGGTCTGCCCATCATGGTCCTTCATTTGGCTTTGTATTATTTTATTACTGAAGTATGGTTGAATTACAGTATTATATTAGTTTCAGATGTACAGCATAGTGATTCAATATTCTAATAGATTATACTCTATTTAAAGTTATTATAAAATAATAGCTATATTTCCCTGTGCTGTATACTATATCCTTGTAGCTTATTTTATACATGGTGGTTTGTACCTCTTAATCCCCTACCCCATCTGGCCCCTCCTCCCTTCCCTCTCCCCACTGGTAACCACTAGTTTGTTCTCTGTATCTGTGAGTCTGTTTCTGTTCTGTTATATTCATTCATTCATTTTATGTTTTAGATTCCACATATAAGTGATAACGTACAGTATTTGTCTTTCTCTGATTTATTTCACTAAGCATAACACCCTCCAGGTCCATCTATGTTGTTACAAATGGCAGAATTTCATTTCATTTATGGCTGAGTAATATTCCATTCTCTCTATATACCATGTCTTCTTCTTTATCTGCTTATCTGTTGTTGAACACTTAGGTTGCTTCCATATCTTGGCTATTGTAAATAATGCTGCTATGCACATTGGGGTGCATATATCTTTTCAAATTAGTGTTTCCATTTTCTTCAGATATATATCCAGCAGTGGAATTGCTGGATCATATAGCAGTTCTATTTTTAGTTTTTTGAGGAACTTCCATACTGTTCTCCATAGTGGCTGCACCAATTTCCATTCCCACCAACGGTGTCCAGGGTTCCCTTTTCTCACATCCTCACCAGCGTTTGTTATTTGTAGACTTTCTGATGATAGCCATTCTGACAGGTGTGAGGTGATAGCTCATTGTGGTTTTGATTTGCATCTCTTATGATTAGTTGGCTCTGTATTTTTAAAATCATACCAGAAGTTTTCAGGGTAATCCAATTTTATGTACATAACTAATAAGCCTTTTCAATTCACTCTCTTTAAATTATTTTTTAAATTATAACATGAATAGAAGCTCATTAAAGAAAATCTGGAAATAGAGAAAAATAGAAAGAAATCCCATCACCCTCATTCAAGCACTATTAATAGTCTCGATATATTTCCTTCCAGCCCTTTTTTTAAAATCGGCATTGATTTTTCATACATAGCTGAGATGATATTATACTCGATTTGGTATCCTGCTCTTGTTCTTTATCTCTCTATCATAAGAAGTGTTTTGTGTTATTACATTCTGAATAAACTTTATTTTTTTAGCAGTGTAATTATTTTCACTCTATATTTGAAGTCAGAACTTAAACTATTTCAGACACCACAATTAGAAACCACACAGATTTAATGCTGATGAAATAAACTAAAAAACATTATCAATTCCCATATGTAGAAGTTCTCTCTTGTTTTATTTTTTTTCTTTTCTTCTTTTTTGGCCATTGCACAGCTTGTGGGATCCTAGTTTCCCAACCAGGGATTGAACTGGGGCGGCCGCAGCAGTGGAAGCTCCAAGTCCTAACCACTGGACCACCAGGGAATTCCCTCTTGGTTCTGTTTTGATCTTCATAATTTATTCTAAGTTCACATCTTCTCCGTGCTGTATACTCTTCAGCAGTGCTCAGTTTCAAGTAATATAATTCCGTGTTGATGGAAGTAAGCCACCATCAAGCCATTCCCATGGCCCCTGGCCTCTGGATAGTCTACCTGGGAGATAAGGTGGCTTCCCAGAGGACAGAAGTGAGACAGATATTCCCCAGGACAACAGATGAGGGAGTCTTTAGGATCAAATCTGAGACTTGAGGCCAAGGTTGGGCTGATCTGCCCCACCCCTACTGCACCTACCAATCCACTTCTGGCTGCCCCTGCATCTCCCCCTACCTCACTTTTGGACCTGCCCGCGCTTCAGGGAGCTTGCCGTGCTGCCTCTCACCTGGCACACTGCTACGCCTCTTTCAAAAAGTGTGTTCAGCACAATGGAATCCCCCCAGGCTGGGTTATCAGTCTCTTGCGTGCATTTACAACTCTTACTGTCACTGTGCACTTCACTTGAATGCCTTCCCATTGCTCTAGTGGGTCAAGGACTGTGCCTTGGCCTTGCAGTGCCCTAGCACCCTGGACAGTGGCTAAGTGAACTAGAAGCCAGATACCTGTGTGAAAGACTGCCCTGCTTTGCGGCATGCAAACTGCACGGTGATCACAAGGTGGCGCCCGCCACACACCATTTGCTGCTCCTGACTTGCCCAGGCTGTTCTAGTTCCACCAGGTACACCTGCCCGGCCTGGAGCAGGGCCCTCGGAGCTGCCTCCTCTCTCTGCAGATGCCCAAGGACCAGAAGAGTATTGTCTTCCATTCTGAGGACCCCACCCTCAAGCCCTCAGAACCTTAAACTCCCAGGGCAAGTGAGAAGCAGGTGAGCATGGGCTTGGCTTGTCAGTGGGGGCCCAACTCTGGGAATCAGATGCCACCAGCAAAGGGGCAAAAAGAAAGCATCAAGAAATGAGGATGTGAGCTCCCACACCCCCCTACCCACCCACCCACAGCGGCATGCTGGGGTTGGTGGGAGAGGCACTCAGAGTCAGACTATGTGCCTACTGGACAGACACGGTAATTTGTGGAAAGCACCCGGGACTGGAAGAGTGACTTTGAGGAACTCTTCACCCCAGAGACTGAGCCTCACTTTCCTCATTTATAAAAGTGGAGATGACAGGTCTGGCTCTGTTCAGTAGATCAACTCAGGCGAGACCCTTTCTTCCTTCCTTATCTCTCTCTCCTTCCTTTTTTTCCATCAACTAACATTTCCTTGCTCCCTCTGTGGAATGCACCAAGCCCTTTCTCATGTCTTTTGCATCTGACCCTTCAGAGATCTCTACAGACAGGTGCAGTTACTTCCCTCTTTTTAATAGATGAGGAAATTAAGGCTCAGAGATGTTCAGGATCTTCAAAGCCACACAGCGCAAGTGGAGGAACTGGGGTCTCTCCAGGTCGCTATCATTGCTCTTATCGTAGTTATCTGACCTCTTCAAAGACCAGAGTTTGGAAAGAGCTGTGTCTGGGACACAGGCTGAGTGATGTGGCAGGAGAGGATGCTGGGGTTTAAGGAAAGAGAAAAGAGAGGCTGTCACCGGTTGCTTCTAATGCTGCCCATCTCGTTCAGAAAAGGAAAAGGTGCCCGAGGGGCTACTGCAGAACATGACAGTGGCCCGCTGCTGTTGGCTCTCTCCCTGCAGGCTCCACAGACTGTTCCAGCATTCCCCAAGGAGCCAGTGCTGATCAAGCTGGGAACAAAAGAGCAAGGCGAGCGGCACTCCACCTGCTGGCCCGGTCCAGGGTGCCTCCATCTCTCCCTCCGCTTTCATCCCAGGGGACCTGCCTGAGAATGGAGGAGGAGCTATAGACAAAGTGGGCATCCAAGCCAGGTTCTGGCTGCAGGAAGCCTGCCACCAGGAGTCTTGGTGGCCACATGCTGAGAAAAGCAGGCAGGAGTGGGGCTGGGGGCTGGAGGTGGACCTGAGCCCTCCTACGAAACAACGTAGCTGCCAACCACCGACTGCTGGGCTCTTCCACTCCCTTCCTGCCCCTCAGCCAGTATCTCCCATGCCCCCTGAAACCTCCAGGCCTCTCTGTGCCATGCAGATGGTAGCCTCCGTGAATAAAACGTTCTTGGTGTTCTTTGTAGAATGGGTATTAATGCTCCAACAGGGCCAGTTTGAGGGAGAAAAAGACCCAAGAAACCTCCTGCCTCAGTCCTGACCTCCCACCCCAAGCTGCCGCTCACACTGCAAGGAAAATCATCCCAGGCTGAAGAGGAAGAATTCAGGGTGCTGGAGTCTGCCCAGCCTGGAGCCCGCCCCCACCCTCCCCCAGCAGGGCTCAGCTTTTGTACTGGGATCTTTCCCCAAGGCCCCTCCTTACTTCACATCAGCCACCCCAGAAACACCCATTTTGTGAAACTACCATGCCCACTGTGCCCTCCATGTGACCCGGCTCCCTTTCAAGGGCACTCAGGCAGGTGAGAGAGTAGAGAGATAGGGCTTTTGTGGCCAATTCCCCTCCCCCAACCCTTCCCGCCTTCCTCCCTGCCATGCCAGTCCTGCTTTCCCTCCACATTGGGAGAATGTTGCAGTAATTCAGATCTTCCATCACTTATTAAGGCCTGCCACCACAGAGGGTTCCTGCCTTCAGGGGGCTCACAGTGTAGCTGGGGGATTAAACTGACATCCAGAATCCACCCTGAACTCTGGCAGGCATTCAATGCCCAGGTGGCTTACCAGAGTGGGCCACCTGTGCAGGGTTTTGGAGGCTGAATAGGAGTTTACCAGAAGGATGGCAAAGGGACAGCATGGGCAGAGACCCAGGGATGGGAATCAGCATGGCAAGGTTTGGTATGGCTAAAAAGGAGGTGAGGCAAAAGTGTGCCAGCTGGAGACTAAGAAGCAGAATCCAGATCCTTTGTGGAGCAAAGACTCCAGGAAGAAGGGGTGAGGGGAGAGGGAGGAGAAGGTCTCTCCTGCCTCCAAATCGCCCTCCCCGTCCGCCTCGCAATTCACACGTACATACGCACTCAGGCCTTCATTCCGCTTGCCAGAGGAGCGGGAGGAGGCGGCGGGGAGGAGGAGCTGAAATGCAACCTATTCATGTTCCCGAGATGTAACACCCCTCATTTTCCATGCTGGGTAAAGACAAAAACCCTTTACAACCTGTTTCTGGAACTTGTCAGCAGCTGCCAAGAGGAGCGTGTTAATTAAACGTCGGCAAAGATGGAAGCCGGAGGCCCCGGCTCTAATTGGACAGTTTGCTTCACCGGATTGAAAAACATTGTGACAAAGAAGGAGGTGCGCGGCGGCTCGGCAGGGGTGCGGCGTGGCGGGGAGGGGAGCGGCGGCTTTGATTTCAGCTGATCCTCACCCCAGCCTCCCTCCCCCTGCAGAGCTGGCCCAGCCCAGCCCAGCCCGGCACGCCCACGGAGGGCCTGGGAGGGGCGGCGGCGCCGGAGAGGTACGGGTGGAGGAGATCCCCGAAGCCTGACGGCCCTGAGGTCCCGCTGGCAGTCTCGCCCAGTAGTAGGCCCAGACAAGGACCAGGCTTTGGGGGCTCTGGGGGGGCCCCTTCCCCTGATGACACGACCTGGGTTCTGGTGGCTGTGCAGGGAGGGCACCGAAGACAAGGGTCCGGCAGTTGCCTCAGGGTAATGTAGAGGTTGCCCTGGGAGCCCAAGCCCAGGCCTCAGCAGGGAGAGACCTGAGTCTGGACCGACCCCTGTTGCCCGAACTAGCTCTGGGTCACGTGACTGGGGATGAGGTCTTTAAAACGTTGGCAACTGGGAGGCTTATACTGGGAGGCTTATCCTGGAGGGGACAGCTGTGACGACGGTTTTCGCAGGACCCTGCAGAGCCCAGATTCCTGCAGGGCTGCAGGGGCACACCCAGAGACTGTCCCCACATCTGTTGTTTGGTGGCTGCACCCCAAGTCCCCTCCTGTTTTGACTCACAAATGATGACAGCAGCCATGTACTGAGTGCTGGCTATGTGCTGGGCACTGTGCTGACCTTACAGGCCCTGTTATTTAACCTCCCAGCAGCTCCCAGCATCTCACAGGTGGGGATACTGAGGTCCAGAGAGGATAAGTAACCCGTCCATGGTCACAGTGTTATTAAGGGTGGTGCTAAAGTGACACTGGAGCCCAGGTCCCTCTGATTTCAATGTCCCAACCTGGACCCCATGTTTCCCACTCTCTGGTTCCTGGCCCAGCCAGGAGATGAGGGTCTTCAGGACGGTGTGAGAAAAGAGTGGGGTTCTTAAGTGGAGAACCCTTTCTCAGAGCCTCCAGGTTGAATGGCCTGAAAGATGGGGTGCAGCAGCCTGGGGCTCATCCCTGAGGGCCCTACGCATGTCACCCACCCATACGTACATGCCTGTCTTGCATCTCTTGGGGTAGGCGTGGTTAGTTAACAAGGCCAGAGCCTCCTCTTCTGTCCCCTTCCGCCTTGCGCCAGGTTTGTCCCCCGCCCCACCCTCATCCTGTGCTGCGGTCCAGAAGGGCTCCGATTGGGGTGGGAGGCCAGGCTGGGGCCTGTGAGGACCAGGAGCAAGTATGGGAAAAGGGGCCATTGTGGCTCAGCTCCGGGGATTAAGAGCTAGAAAGTGGATGTGGAGAGCTGAGGCCATTGACGGTAGCCCTGCGAGCTGAGTTCCTGGGGGGGCGGCCCAAGCAGCCTGTGCCTGAGCTGTGTCCAGGCTGCCTGCTGGGCCTAATCCCCTGGGAGCTGCAGCCCGAGAAGCCCTGGAAATACAGCTGCTGTGGAGAGAGGGCTGCCCTTGGTGGGGTCGGGTATCTTGTCCTGGATGGTCAGAGTGGCCGCTCTGAGGAGGGATGGGTGGTGGGGAGGCATGCCCATGGGGTGTGAGTGTACGTGTGTGCCCCTGGCCTGGGCAGTGTATCCGAGTGGGACACTCTAAAGATAGGTGACCCAAGATATAAAGAACAAGCTAGTGGTTACCAGTTGGGGTGGGGGGAGAGCAATTGGGGGTGGGCGAGAAGGAAGTACAAACTGTTGGGTGTAAGATAGACTCAAGGATGTATTGTACGACGTGGGGAGTATAGCCAATGTTTTGTAATAACTGTAAATGGAAAGTAACTTTTAAAATTGTATTAAGAAATTAAAAAAATAAAAAGATAGGTGACCCAGTGTGTTAGTGTCAGTCCCCTTGTGTGTCAGGTTTAGGGCCTGTCTTGAGGGGAATGGGGCCTGAAGGCGGCGACTAGGACAGCTCAGAGGTCCTCAGAGGTCCCTGACTAAAGAGGTGAGCCATGGTGAGGAAAGAGGCAGCGCCTCCACCAGCAGGCTTGAGTGGGTGCTAAGTGTGTGTGTGTGTGTGTGTGTGTACTCGTGTGTGCACCATCAAGCAGGATGCTTGAGAACGGCCCTTCAGAGGCGGCTGGAGGGGCTCTGCAAGTTGTAATCAGATTAAGGGGGCCAATCACTTAGGGCTCTTGAAAAGGCCACAAGGTTTCTAATCAGCCCTGAGCACCAGGCCCACAAAGCCCAGGAGGAGCTCGGCAGGAGCTGCCCGCGGGCTGCTGTGGGAGCCGGGCGCGGCTTTCTTCCCTCTCTGTCTCTCCTAATTATGTCAATTTGCTAGCCAAATTGTTTGCTCGAGTGGACAGGGCGCCTTGTGGCCCATTCATGTGGTAATGTGGGAACTGGCAGGCCTCCTGGCTGGGAAAATAGGAGGTACCGGGACCCTTTTCGAGGGAGCAGACAGGCTGGGAGTGTGGGGCACCCAGGCCTTGGGAACTCTCCCCTAACTAGTGTGGGGCTTTTTCCCATGAATTCCAGAAACTTCCAGCTTGGGTTGTGCTCTGGGATGTCCTTTTTGGCCAGTCAAGATGAAGGATGGGGAAGGAGGCAAGGACCCCATAGAGGACAGAAGAATTGGCCTCCAGTTTCCTTCAGGGTGAAGATGGGCAGCTTTCTGTCTTTATGCCTGATCCTTTGAGGGCCAGGCTGAGACTTGAGTGGTTTGGGAGCTGGATAGAATCTGGGAGGTGCCGGAGAGATGGAATCCTGAAAGGGTAAGTCGAGTCACAGCAAGCGGACACGTTGGGATGTGTAGAGACTCAGAAAAAGTTCTTATCAGTTTACTGAGCCTTTATGCAGGCGCCAGCCACTGTGTCACTACTTTGTACACAGCAGCTCATTGAGCCTGAGAGCAATCCAGGGACGTAGGCCCTGGGCTTCCCATTTCACAAAGAAACTGAGGCTCAGATAAGCTAAATGATTTGCCCAAGGTCACACAGCCAGTAGGTGAAGAGCAGAAATTTTTTTTTAATTAATTTATTTTTTAATTTATTTCTGGCTGCGTTGGGTCTTCGTTTGTGCACGCGGGCTTTCTCTAGTGGCGGCAAGCGGGGGCTACTCTTCGTCATGGTGCATGGGTTTCTCATTGCAGTGGCTTCTCTTGTTGTGGAGCACGGGCTCTAGGCGCGTGGGCTTCAGTAGTTGTGGCACCTGGGCTCAGTAGTTGTGGTGCGCGGGCTCTAGAGTTCAGGCTCAGTAGTTGTGGCGCATAGGCTTAGTTGCTCTGTGGCATGTGGGATCTGCCCAGATCAGGGCTTGAACCCGTGTTCCCTGCATTGGCAGGCAGATTCTTAACCACTGCACCACCAGGGAAGCCCCAAGAGCAGAAATTTGAACCCAGGTCTATCTGATCCCTTTTTCCCTTCTGCCCGGCCCCACCACAGGCGTTCATTCCTTCCTTCAAGCAGCAAACAAGAACTGACAGTCAGCCGGGTTCTGTTTGAGGCATGGAGGATGCAGAGAACTAAGATGACCCAGGAAGTGAAACCGTGCACCTCAGATTGGGACTTGAACCCCCACGGCTGGGACTCGAACCCGGCCAAAACCCACAGTCTTTGAACTGTGATCACACACCTGGTTTCAGGACTTAATGAAGCTTAGATTCTTGATGTCTCATCGCAGAAGAAATTCAGTGAGAGACAAAGTGATAAGTAAGAAGTGGATTTATTTAGAGAGAAACACACTCCACAGACAGAGTGTGGGCCATCTCAGAAGATGAGAAAGTCACCAGGGTTTGGGGTTGTCAGTTTTTATAGGGGTGGGTAATTTCATAGGCTAATGAGTGGGAGGAGGATTCCAGCTATTTCACAAAGTGGGTGGATTTACATATATTAATTCATTTAATCTTTTTTTTTAGAAGATTTATTTATTTTATTTTTATTTTTGGCTGTGTTAGGTCTTAGTTGCAGCATGCGGGATCTTTTGTTGTGGCGCGCAGGCTCCAGAGCATGTGGGCTCTATAGTTTGCAGCATGCAGGCTCTCTCGTTGAGGTGCTCGAGCTCAGTAGTTGTGGCTCATGGGCCTAATTGCCCTGCGACATTTGGGATCTTAGTTCCCTGACCAGGGATCAAACCTGCATCCCCTGCATTGGAAGGCGGATTCTTTACCACTGGACCACCAGAGAAGTCCCAATTCATTTAATCTTCATAACAATTCTATGAAGGGAGTACAGTTATTATCCTCATTTTAACTCATGAAGAAACTGAAGCACAGAGAGGTTGAGTAACTTGCCCAAAGTCACACAGCTAAGTATGTAGCAAAGCTGGCATTCAAACTATGGCCCCAGAGGTCCAGCTTTTAATCACACACTTTTAGTCACAGCTAGGCTGTTACCACTCTTAGGTCACTGGAAGAGACAAAGGAAGGGAGGGTTTGAGGATCCTGGATGGGGGAGGGTTATGTGGAGAGGGCTGTCTCAAGCAGATCAGTGATATCTGTCAATGGCCATAGCCAGCTCCAAGTGACCCTGTGAGGGAGGGAGGAGAGGAGACCATGGAACAATGACCCATCCTCACTCCCCTCCCTCCTGACAAAACCTTCATGGAACCCATGGGTTTGCAGAGACAAACAGGAGAATATTTAACCCGCTTTCCAGAGGCCATGATGTCTAATCTGTGTCCTGAAGGACAAATAGGAAATATTCAAGCAAAGGGTTGGGGGTGGAGAAACCAGCTTCTGGGAGGTGACAGAACATCTGGCTCAGGAGTGGCCAGGCATGCAGCCAGAGGGGAAGACAGGAGTCTACCCAAGGGCAAGTTTAGATATTATACTAAGGGTTCTGAGAACAAGTCATTGAAGAGTTTTAAGCACCAGGAGTGACAGGATCAGGAACAGTATTCTCCACTCCCCCTTGCTGTTTGGGATGCCAGCCTCAGGGAATTCACTGAGTTCTAGGAATTAGCCATACAGTTCTGCCTCAGGGCCTTTGCATAGGCCATGCCCTTTGCCTAGAGTGTTCTACACACCCTGCCCCATTGCATTGACTCCCTGTGCACTGCATTTTCTACTCATCCTTAAATTTCAGGAAATATTTCTCAGAGGAACTTTTCCTGAGCCCTAGACCAGGACAGGACCCCTAGTTATATGCCTTTACTGTACCCTGAACTTTTCTTCATAGCATTTACAGAGTCTGTGATGATATATTTCGTTGTGTGATTAGTTAACTCTCAGTTCCCCCAGTACATATAAGTCCTATGAGAACAGGAATCCATCTTCCTAGGGCTGAGCCTGGCACATTGCAGGGGATTGATCAGTACTTGTTAAGTGAATGAATAAGTGAATGAATGAATTTTGGCTACACTGGGAGAATGAGGTGGAGAATAGCAAGCAGAGAACAACTATATATGTCATAAACTATTCAGTAAACATATACCTGTATGTATATATACTCTATGGAGACAAACTCTTGAGGTGGCCCCCATGACACCCACTTCTTGGTATTCATGCCCATGCAGAATCCCATCTCCTTGAGATTGGGCAGGACCTGTGACTTATGTCTAAACAACAGGATACAACAAAGGTGATGGGATGTATGTGATTACATGTATATGATGATGTGATTACATCACGTAAGACTGTAGTACCCGGGAACTTCCCTGGCGGTCCAGTGGTTAAGACTCTGAACTTCCACTGCAGGGGGCACCTGTCCGATCCTTGGTCAGGGAACTAAGATCCCACGTGTCACATGGCGTGGCCAAAAAAAAAAAAAAGATTGTAGCACCCATCTTACTAATTCTCTCACTCCCTTGTTGGTTTTGCTAAAGCAGGTGGCCATGTTGCAGCCCACCTGAAAATGGCCTCTAGAAACTGAGGACAGGTGACAGCCAGCAAGAAAATGAGCCCTCAGTCCTGTATGTGCAAGGAACTGAATTTGGCCAAGTGCTGCATGAATTTGGAAGTGAACCCTTCCCCAGCTGAGCCTCCAGATGAGGCCTCAGTCCTGGCCTGCACCTTGATTGCAGGCTTGCAGAGGACCCAGCTAAGCCATGCCAGGATTCCTGACCCACAAAAGCTGTGAGATAATATATGGTGTCTCACACTGCTGCATTTGTGGTAATATTGTTATACAACAATAGATTAGGGACTTCCATGGTGGCGCAGTGGATAAGAATCCGCCTGCCAGTGCAGGGGACATGGGTTCGAGCCCTGGTCCGGGAAGATCCCACATGCCACAGAGCAGTGAAGCCCGTGCGCCACAACTGCTGAGCCTGTGCTCTAGAGCCCACAAGCCACAACTACTGAAGCCCGTGCGCCTAGAGCCCATGCTCCACAACAAGAGAAGCCACCACAATGAGAAGCCGGTGCAACACAACAAAGAGTAGCCCCTGCTCTCAGCAGCTAGAGAAAGCCCACGCACAACAACAAAGACCCAACACAGTCAAAAATAAATAAATAAATAAATTAATTAATTAAAAAAAAAAGACCCAAAGCAGCCAAAAATAAAATCTTAAAAAAGACACAATAGATTAAAAAATATATATATATACAATATATACACATATATGACATAAATGATATATGTAAACACCCACACAATACACATGTTAGGCCAAGCATGGTATGCCATCCCCCGACCACAATTTTTGGCCAGATAGGGGCACATGGCACAGGCTAAGCCAGTCAGACTCCTTCCCTGGGATTTTATATATGGAGGCAGGGAAAAGAGGAGGCTTCTCTTTCCTCTAGGCTTGCTCAGATGGTAGGATGTAAGCCTTATGGTTGACAAAATCCATGCTCTCCTCCCACTGCATAGAGGAAGTGCTCCACAGCAGGACAGAATGCAAGTAGCTCACAAAGGGGAGACCTGAGCCACATTGAAAAAGAGACCAATTGACATCATTTGAGTAACAGGACTCTGCCACACCTGAAGCCAGCCCATTCCTGGATTTCCCAGTTGCATGAACCATTAAATTCCTTCTTTTGCTTCTCTTGGCTCCCCTTATCCACTCTGAGCTCCTGGAGGTCAGGGAATCTGCCAGCTTCCTCACAATATTTCCTATTATGGCCCAGCCCAGAAAGCTTTTCCAGAATAAGTGCAGTAAAAGGTGGCTGGATGGAAGAGGGCTATGTGTCAAGTGCCCAAGTAAGCAGTCACTTATATGATCTTATTCAGTCATTACTGTATCAGTTACGCAGTTTGGGCTGTGAGTAAAAGAAGACCCTAACAAAAAATGGCTTAAGCCATATGAGGACTTATTAATTCACATAACAAGAGTTCCAGGGATACACCAGGCTGCGGGCATGCTTTCCTGTGATTCTCATGGCTCCTCCCTCCTTGCTATTGGCTCCAACGTCAGGCCAGTATAAAGGTGGCTGCAGCATCGCATGCAGACGCAGCAATGTCCAGGGCAAGAAGAGCAACAATCTACCTTTTCCTTACCTGTCTTTTTTCCCTTCAGTCATCTTTTTAAGTGAAATTATACACCCACATAATTTGATTAAGTTTAGTTTTTGTGTTTTGGGAGGGAAAATTGATGTTATTCTTTATCTTTTGCGGCTCACACACACCTTGTCCTTAGATCAATTTCAGTGTATTCTCTAGTAGAGAGAGTCTCTAATTCAGGGGTTCTCAAAGTGTGGTCTGGACCAGCAGCATCGCCATCACCTGGGAGCCTGTTTGAAACGCAGAATTCTTGAGCCTTCCCTCCCCCAGCCTACAGAAACTCTGCGAGCAGGACCTGACAGTCTTCAGGTGATCCTGATGCATGCTCAAGCTTGAGTCATACTCTCTAATTTATTTAACTATTCCCCTGGGGGTGGACATTCAAGTTGTCTCCAATTTCTTGTTATTAAAACTTATGCTATGATACATCCCATTATATGTGTTTTTGTGTCCTGTGAGAACACTTCTTCTCTCTCAAAATTTTCTTGGTTAATTTTTCACATTCGCTTCTCCAGATGAACTTTAGAATGTTTCTAAATTCCAATCTCAGTGGTATTGCATTGTATTTATACTTTAATTTAGGAAGGATTGACATCTTGACAGTATTGAGTTTTCCCATCAAATATTGAAATTCTACAGGATTTTAAGTATAATTCACATAATTATATGTAATTTAGGCATGCTTTGTTATGATCCCAAATATAACAACTGCAGGAGATATTATTATAATGGTCTCCTTTCCCTGAATTTTATGAAACTAAGAATATAATCGTAAAGGGTCAAGTGTATGATCATCCTATTCTTCTTGGGAGAGTCTCATTTCTTATGTTGGCCTCTCAGTTGTGATTCAGTTAAGCCTATGTCTCTTTTGGGGAGCAAAGAAACCTTTCTTAGTAATCACCCCCCAACAGACTTCTCCCCATGTTTCACTGGCTACAGCAATTTTAAAACATGCCCCCACCCCCAATTCTTCCATATTCTTCTCATCAAGAGGTGAGGTCTGTGCCCTCCCCTTGAATCTGAGCTTGGTGACTGCTTGCCCAATAGAACAGGACAAAATGACACTGTGCCAGCTCCCAGGCCCAGACCTTAAGAAATGACAGCTTCTCTTTCCTGCGTCTTGGGACCCTTGTTCTGGGAACCCAGCGTCCATGTCTGAAGAAGTCCAAGCAAGGAGGAATGGAGGCCCTTGGCCCGCAGGCTAGGCTGAGTGACCGGCCCACAGCCAGCCCCAACTTCCAGCCGTGTGATTGATCCTCTAGCTCCACTCAGACTGCCCAGTTGATACCATGTGAAACCTAGATGAGCCATCCCACTGATTCCTGCCCCAATCACAGATGTATTGAGCAAAAGAAATGATTGTTGGGACTTCCCTGGTGGCACGGAAGTTAAGAATCCACTTGCCAATGCAGGGGACACAGGTTCGAGCCCTAGTCCGGGAAGATCCCACATGCTGCGGAGCAACTAAGCCCGTGCGCCACAACTACTGAGCCTGCGCTCTAGGGCCTGCAAACCACAACTACTGAGCCCACTCGCCTAGATCCCGTGCTCTGCAGTAAGAGAAGCCACTGCAATGAGAAGCCCATGCACTGCAACAAAGAGTAGCCCCCGCTCGCCGCAACTAGAGAAAGCCCACGCAGCAACAAAGACCCAACACAGCCAAAAATAAATAAAAAAGGAAATAATCGTTGTTGTTTGAAGTGTCAAGGTGGTTTGTTAGGCAGTTGTGCCAATGGTGCAATATGTTTCAACGCCTAAACCAATCACTGACAAGGGGACAAGGACTTAAATCTTCTGGAACCCTCCCCCAGAGGCTGGGACTGGGGCTGGAGCTCGGTTCCCCTTCCCTGAGCCAGGGTCAAAGTTAGAGTTGTGCAAGGACAAAGAAATGCCTGCTGGTGGGTGACCAACAGCATCTGCCGTGGATGTTAGGTCCAGTGAGATGAGGTAACTAGCCCGAGGTCCCACAGCTAGTGTGTGTCAGGGCCAGGCTTTGAACCCAGGCTGTATCCCAGACATCAGGAGCAAGGCTGAAACTATTAGTGCCCATAACCTCTCCTACTCTCCCTCTGAGAATTTCCTCCAGTGTCCTCTGCTCTACAAAGCCTTCCTGGATGCCATTTCCCCATGGACACACCTCCCCTATAACACACATCACAGTATATTCTCATCATGTGCCTATACGTCTACCCCCAATAGGATACAATACCCCACAAGGTGGGACCTTTGTTTCTGTCTCCCCCAGGGCATAATGGGGGGCTTGGCAGAGAGGAGGGAATAGGCACAGTGGAGTCTTATCTTTTGTGGGGTTAGAATCATTACTTAAAGTCAACATCCAGTATAGTCAAAATTACCCCTAGCTGGGGACTTCACTGGTGGTCCCATGGTTAAGAATCCACCTTCCGGGACTTCCCTGGTGGCGCAGTGGTTTAGAATCTGCCTGCCAATACAGGAGACACGGGTTTGAGCCCTGGTCTGGGAAGATTCCATCCCACATGCTGCGGAGCAACTAAGGCCGTGTGCCTCAACTACTGAAGTCTGTGCGCCTAGAGCCCGTGCTCTACAAGAGAGGCCACTGCAATGAGAAGCCCGTGCACAGTAACGAAGAGTATCCCCGCCTCGCCGCAACTAGAGAAAGCCCACATGTAGCAACGAAGACCCAATGCAGCCAAAAAAAAAAAGTAAAAAAAAAAAGAGTTCACCTTCCAATGCAGGGGACATGGGTCCTATCCCTGGTCAAGGAACTAAGATCCTACATGCTTTGGGGCAACTAAGCCGGGACAACTAAGCCCACGCTCTGCAACTAAGCCCGTGCGCCACAACTAGAGAGCCCGTGCACCGCAGCCACTGAGTTCACACACCACAGCTAGAGAGAAGCCCACATGCTGCAACTAAGACCCGAAGCAGCCATAAATAAATTAATTAATTAAATATTTGAAAAAAAATATTACCCCTAGTGAGCCTTTAAAATTTGCCCAGCAAGTCAGTATACATGGTTTTGTATATACAACTCTGAACAGTAATATACATGTATAAATGGATGTACTAATATGTAGGATACAAGAAAGAGTACATTTTCAAATGTATTCAGTATTTTTAATTAAAAATATTTTGAGTGTCTATACACATAATTAAATGCACATGAGATAAACATCACTGTAAATGCTTGATAGAAGAAGATATCTGTCATTAAAGACACAAAGGGATGGGTCTGGCCCATCTGCTCATCTTTCGCCTCAAACCTCTCCCCTGTCGGCCCAGCACTGTTTGTCCTTCTCTTGTGCCTGGAATTTCCCCACTTGAGTCACTGAGCACCAAGGCACACAGGTCAAGTGTCCCAAAGACCACAGTTATGAGCAGCACACCAGTACCTGATATGTGTTCTAACCTTTCTGGTTGACTATTACCAAGAATTGTAATGAAAGGTCACCTAGCTGACCCCTCGGACACACCAGGAGCCACACCCGGAAGATGGGTTGTGTGTGCACATGCACGTGTGTGCTCGTGCGTGCACGTGTGTGCTTGCACATGCTTGTGCACTTACATACATGGGTACTTGTGAAAAGCTGCCTCACTAAAGACCTGACCCTTCTGTATGTTCCTAAGAGATGCCATCAAGGGGTCCTGCAGGCAGAGCTGGCACGAATGCCAACCCCAGTAGCCCCAGTCCCATGGGCCAAGGGGAGGGAAGGCTAAGGGGACCACTTGTGAATCTGGCTTAGAGGGCTCCGGATTTGAATCCTGTCCCCTAGAATGTGCTTGGAGATGTTTCAGGGGAGGAGAATTTTTACTCTTCGCTTGATCTCCTCCTATGTTGTCACGGCAAGTGTTTTCTCTTTATCATCTTAAAAGCTTAATAACATTTTCAAAAGGAACTTTTTTAAGAATTTGAAATTTTTGGTCTCATCCTTCCCAAATAAATGTAAACTCCTTTGACACGTGGGTGGGGCTCCCCATCTGCAGCACCTCCCTGGAGTCTAGTGAGAGCTGTCCTTCTGCCTTTCAGAGCCCTCAGAACATGTCGGCCCTTGACTGGAGTCTGTCACTTACCAGCGTAGAGGTAGTGCCGACTTCCCCTGAGCTTCAAATGCAGGTGCGCACGGCCCCAGGGTTCAGAGCAAAGAGGGAATCATCCCGGAGGGCTCTGATTCTTGCCCCTCAGAGCCTCTGGGAACTGCGGAGACAGTCCTGACAAGGGAAGCCTGGGGAAGGGGACCTGGGGGCACCTGGGGGGGGTGTCCCCTACCTTCTCTCCTCTCCTGCCCTTCTCTCCTCCTCTCTTCCGCGGTCTCTTTCCATGTCTGTCTGTAGGTCTCTCTCTGACTCTGTCCACCTGTGTCAGGCTTGTCCCCTGTGTCTCTCCCCATCTCTCTCCTCTGTCTCCACAAACATCCCCTATCTCTCTTGTATCTCTCTCTGATTTCCTTGCTGTTTCTCTCTGTGTATTCGCCTGATTCTCCCTCTCTTTCTCTCTCTTCTTCTCCCTTTTCTCTTTCCTTCTCTGCTCCCTCGCCTCCCTGCTCTTCTCTCTCTGTGGCTGTCTCTCTCTCTCTGTCTCTCTCCCTCTCGGTCCTCCCCCTCCCCATTGCCCCCTCTGGAGGATGATCTGTATTGTGGGATCATGCCAAGCCCAAAGGGAAGGTCAGGGCACCCCGCAGAGACCAGCACAGACTGCCATTAACCTGTCACTTCTGCCTCCAGTGGGGAAAACAGCGGGGCTCAGGAAAGGCGAGGAATTGCAGTCATTGGAGATGGGACGTCTCAGCTGGGGCTGACAACTGAAAGCAGAAGCCACCCAGTCAGAGGGCTGCAGACGTGCACCAGGGCACCAAGGACAAGTAGAGTGGGTTTCTGGACACCAGCCCGCATTACAGACTGCTTTTGACTTCTGGGCCGGGGGGACCTGTGCACAGGGAGAATCTGCACTGGTGGCCACATTCAAGCCTCCCTTGCCTGCAGTCTTGGGAACTGAGGATGGGGGATCTCAGTGAGGTCAGAAGCAAAGGTCTCAAACTCAGCAGCCTGAGGGCCATGTATTCCATCACCACCCTGCCTCCCAGTGGCTCTAAAATATGAATGTACATTTTTTAATTGGCAAATTTCACATTTTTTAACATCTTTATTGGAGTATAATTGCTTTACAATGGTATGTTAGTTTCTGCTGTATAACAAAGTGAATCAGCTATACATAGACATACATCCCCATCTCTCCTCCTTCTTGCGTCTCCCTTCCACCCTCCCTATCCCACCTCTCTAGGTGGTCACAAAGCACCAAGCTGATCTCCCTGTGCTATGCGGCTGCTTCCCACTAGCTATCTATTTTGGTAGCACATTTTTTGGTAGCTACATAAAATGGTAGCATTTTTTTTTTTAATCTAAGTTTCTTTTCTTTTTTTTTTTTTGTCTGCTTTGGGCCTTTGCTGCTGTGTGCAGGCTTTCTCTAGTTGCGGTGAGTGGGACCTAGTTTTCGTTGTGGTGCGTGGGCTTCTCATCGCGGTGGCTTCTCTTTTTTTTTTTTTTGCGGTACGCGGGCCTCTCACTGTTGTGGCCCCTCCCGTTGCGGAGCACGGGCTCCGGATGCGCAGGCGCAGCGGCCATGGCTCACGGGCCCAGCCGCTCCGCGGCATGTGGGATCCTCCCGGACCGGGGCGCAAACCCGCATCCCCTGCATCTGCAGGCGGACTCCCAACCACTGCGCCACCAGGGAAGCCCTACCGTGGCTTCTCTTGTTGCGGAGCACAGGCTCTAGGCGCGTGGGCTTCAGTAGTTGTAGCATGCAGCCCCGGTAATTGCGGCGAGTGGACCCTAGTGCATGCGGGCTTCAGTAGTTGTGACTCGCAGGCTCTAGAGTGCAGGCTCAGTAGTTGTGGCGCACGGGCTTAGTTGCTCCGCAGCATGTGGGATCTTCCTGGACCAGGGCTCGAACCCTTGTCCCCTACATTGGCAGGTGGATTCTTAACCACTGTGCCGCCAGGGAAGTCCCCAAATCTAAGTTTCCTCTTGAGGACCTGGCAACACTGGGCTATGGCTGAGCAGCAGTGTCCCTGGCAGACCATTGCACACTCCTCTGTCCTGCTGGCCCCTTCTCCTTGAACCTGGATAACTCCTCAGTTACCTGCCTGCCTCTGTAAGCTCAGGAATGTGTTGCCTGTGACAGCAGAGAGTTCTCTGGGCAAGAGTAGGGGCCCAAGTGCTACCACCAACTTATCGTGTGACATTGGGCAAAGCATGCCAGCTCTGGGCCTCAGCTTTTCCATCTATAAAACGGGAGATTGGATGAGCCCAGCAGTAAGACTCACCTTTTGGAGCATCTGATGAAAGCTATGGACCCTCTCCCTAGAGAAAAGGACCTGTGCATAGATTTGCCTACCATTTGAGAGGTTCACATGCCCCTCCCCCTGGGGGGCAGGGATGCCAGGCTGAGAACCCCTGCTGAGCACCAACGTCCCTTCCCCCTTTGCCTCAGCTGCCTGAGACTGGGTCCAAGCAGACCCACTCTCTCAGACCTGACTGGCCAGGGCCACCCCTCCTCTGGGTGAGTGGGGCCTCTCTGGATCCCCAGTGGCTGTCCCAGCCAGGCTGACAGCTGCCCATCGATATGCAGGAGGGGTCCGGACTGGCGCTGGATTAGCATAACGCACTCCAGGAGGTAAAGGCCCACCAGGCGGCCTCTGTGTGCAGTGCCTGCCTTTGTCCTGGCCCCAGGACCAGGTTAGGACGGCCCAGGCGGCTCATACACTTTTGACTGCCAGATGAAAGGGGGCGACATAAAAAGGCTGCCTGGGCTGAGCATGGGGGCGCTTTGTGTCTCTCCAGACGAGTTACAGACGTCTGTGAAACGTCAATTACAGCTGAATAAAGACGTCTGCTCGGTCCAGACATGCCTCCTTTCAGCTGGGGAGGTGTTTCCAGGCCAGGCCTGGGATGCTTTGGCAACCTAATTTGGCGATTGTGACTCTATAAGCGGCCCTGGCATTCATCATGCCCAGGGAGGATGGGAACAGGCTGGGCTGGCCTGACCCAGCTCTGGGAAGTGTCCTGGAATGCGGGGTGGGGTAGGGGTGGGAAGAGAAAGGAACAACTCACCTCCCTTCCTTTCTCCCCAGGCCAGGCCAGGGAGGGGGGCAATCTGGGAACTACACAGTCCCCCTGTATCAGCCAGTCCCCCTTCCCAGGCCTTTGTCGATGCCAAGGTGGCCCAGTGCCTCTAACAGCTACTGGGTGGGATTAAGTGTTCACTGATCCTTTCTCCTGATGGGCTAGTGTGAGGCACTGTTGAGGGGACAGGATTAGGAGAGCCTAAGGTTCAAGTGCCAGGGTGACCAGAGATGCTGAACCCTGATGTCACTGAGCCACCAGACCAACCCGGGGATCACCACCCTCTTACTGTGTGAGATGAATAGGCCTTCATTTGTTTAAGCCCCTGTCCTGTCCATCAGGCTGTCAGTTACTTGCAGCAGAAACAATCCTACCTGACACAGTAGGACAGCCCAGGGCTCACATTCCTGGTCTTGCACTTTCAGAGTGACTGAAGGGGTTGTGCCACTCAGAACTTCCTTGAGAGGAGGTGACATAGCCATGGTGGGGTGTGAAGACCTGGGACAGAGCAGTGATTCTGGGCATAGTGAGCCAGGCTGTCCCTTCCCAGATGGTGGTGGCCCGTGAAGTGCCCTCGCCCAAGGAGACCTCATCTCTGGGGGTCTTGGGCAGCAAAGGCATTTCCTGAGGACCCCCATGCTTCCTGGGACACCTGTCCTGACACTTGCCCAGCAGGACTAGACAACTGACCCTTTGGCCACCATGTGTCACGTCCTGAGTGAAAGCCTGTGAGCTGCCTCTTATAGGAGTACAGAGCAGAAACGGCCATAATAATGACTCTCCTGCTTACTGAGCACCTCTTGTGCACCTCTTGTGTTTTTCATGCACAAACACCTCAAAAAGCCCCTCAAAGCTGAGAGGTGGCCCCCTCGGCACTGTGGGGACGAGCATAGCTGCTGGGCCACCCTGACGGGTGTGATCCTGGCTCTGCCACTTACCAGCTGTGGGACCTTAGCAAGCCAGTCAACTTCTCTGTGCCTCAGTTTGCAGACCTGCCAATGTTGATGACACATCCTAGAAAAGCACTTGGCACACCAGGAGCAAGCAGCAGGGCTGGGCTTTGTATCCCTGTGGTCTGACCCCTGAGCTCGAAGGCTCACTACTTCTCACAGTCCCAAGGGATATGGAGCCTCATTCCCCACTTGGGTCTAGGCCGTGGGAGATGATAGCCTGGGATGGATGAGCCCAGTTCTCTCGGTTCTTCCAGTCCTCCCTCTGAGTTCCCACTCCCCACCCCTCAGTGCCTTGGTCCTGACTGTGGCTGAGGGGGCATCCCCGACCTGCGTATTGGCCCAAGCAAGGCCTATGTGCCCAGGTGTGCCTGTGCGCATGCAAGCACATGTTGTTGGCTGTGTGTATGTGGTTGTGCGTGTGCCTGTGCCATGGTCACGTACGGCTGGAGCAGAAGCCTTGAACCACTCTGATGTTCCTAAGTGCAAGACAAAGGTGGGCCCATACCTGGATTATGGGGTGAGTCCCAACATGAGACCAGCTGAGTAAGCGGCCAAGGAAGCTGGGGGTATCCCTGAGGAAGGAAAGGGAGCTGCAGGTCTGTACCACCTCCACCCCCGGCTGCCCCTGCAGACAGGCCACAGGTGGTTTCACCTGACCTACACCTCCCACAAGAGCGGGCACCTAAGAGAACCCACAGGGGTGGTGACATTTGTATGAGCCTGTACCACACCACCAAGAGCATTTCAGATCATTCGTATTTAATTTTTTGCAAAAGCTGATATTTTCACCTAGTATAAAACTAAAAAGATTTGCTGTGAGAAGTCTCCTTCATGTCCTGTCTCCCATCTGCCCTGTTCTCATGACTCCCTAAAAAGGTAATAACTGTTATTCATTTTTTTGTATCCTTCCAGAGTTTCTTTATACATAAACAAGCCCATACAAACTTGTATTCTGATTTTTCCCTCATTTTACACAGCTTCATAGGATGACATTAATCAGTCCTCTCTTGAGGCTCATTTGCCTTGTTTCAACCTTTTGCTTTTACAGATGTCACTGCAGCAAATAACCTTGCTCATAAGTCATTTCTCACAAGTGTGAGCGTATCTATAGGACAAATTCCCAGAAGGGAGACTGCTGGGCCAAAGCTTATATGCCTTTGTCATTTTGCTATATCTTGTCCTTCATGGGGTGGGTGTCACCCCCTACCCACAGTATGTGGCTGATAGGATCTTAGTGAGGATGGATCACTGTGTAGTTAGACGCACCCATCGTGGCTTGGCCAGCAGGGCGCTGGCCTGTCAGCCTTCCCAGCCGGTGCTCTCATGCAGGGATAGTGCGTGACCACACATGGCAGCCCTGCTCACGCTTGTATCTGCTGTTTTTCTCCCCTGCCTCTTCCTCTGAAACCATTACAAAGGAGGGGACGCCCCCGCCAACCACCAACACCACACACACATACACAAGTCGGTTCTGGAAAACACAGCAGCAGAGCCCTACAGGAAGAAGTACATCTGCCCATGTTTACTCATTGAACAAATCCATGAGCATCTACCGTGGGCCTGGCATCCTCCTAAGTGCTGTATGTGTGATATGTGATCTTGGCCACTTCCCTTAACCTCTGGGCCCCAGCAATCTCTTGAGTAAGATGACAGGTATGGACGTGGGGCTTCCAAGTCTCCTAGCGCTAATGAGGTACCATCGCCAAATCATGTGGTCAGTCCATGTATGTATCAAAGGGAGGAAAGGCTTGGAAAACACTTCTTGGGCTGATAAATGGTGGTGCTTTGTAGAAATGCAAAGCATTTTCTGGGCCACCTTCACATCTCTCTTAGGTGGCTATTGTGAACACTGAATGAGATCTTGTTACTGAAGAGCTGGACACATTAGAAGTGCTCAGCAGGGACTTCCTTTGTGGTCCTGTGGCTAAGACTCCGTGCTCCCAATGCAGGGGGCCTAGGTTCGATCCCTGGTCAGGGAAATAGACCCCATGTGCCGCAACTAAGAGTTCTCATGCCGCAACTAAAGACCCCATATGCCGCAACTAAAGATTATGCATGCCACAACTAAAAAAAAAAAAAAATCTCGCACGTGGCAATGAAGATCCCGCATGCCACAACTAAGACCCGGCACAGCCAAATAAATAAATAAATATATATATATTTTTAAAAAGTGCTCAGCAAACGTTATCTGCTTTCCCGGGAGTTTCCAAGAGCACTTGCGTTGCCACCCAGGGTCAGGCTTGGAGGCAGACCCTCCCGGAGGCCCCAGCCAGGCCACTGGCAAGTGCGGCACTCAGAGCAGGGCCCCGCGCCGCGCTCTCCAAGGCGTCTGGACAGGCCGGGAGGCAGACGGGACGAGTGACAGCTGGGAAGGTTTAATTGCTCCTCAGTGGCTTGGGAGCACCTCCCTCCCTTGCCAATGATCTGCATTTCAATGTGAGAAGAGTGGAAAGTAGGATGCTGCTCAAAGGGGTTACAATGATTAATCATTTAAAAAGCAAGATCTTAATTACAGGCCGCAATTTTTGCTATTTAAGGAGTCCATTAGTTGCCAGAAAGAAGAAGAAAAAATTATCACAGGTTATTCTCCTCCGAAAGTAGAGAGGGGGGAGGGGCGGTGGGGGAGAATCAGCTGCCTCTCCAAGATGGGGTTGGGTGCAGGGTCCCAGCCCAGGAAGAGGCCTGGCGGGCAGCAAGATGGGCCCTGTGTGGTGTGGGAGCGAAGTGAGAAAGACGCTTCCTGGAGGCCTGGTGGAGGGTGCAGGGGGTGGTTGAGAGCTGGAACCTCCTCTCCTCTCTCCAGCTCGGGCCTGGGTGGAATCCCGCCTGTGGGGGCCGCTGGAGGCCTCCTCTTGGGCATGGCAGCTGGTGGTCAGCCCCTCCCCCCACCTCAATGACCCCTGACCCCACCCTGCTCAGGATGTGAGGTTAATTGCCAGGCCTTCCCCTCTGACCCTTCTGTGGGTTTTAGTCCTGTCTGTTCTCTCAGCCCCCAGGGTGTATAAAGGAGACTGGGGGTGGGGGTGGGTGTTGAGAGTGAGATAAAAAACAACCCAACCTCTTTAGCGGATTAATTTACTGGGCCTCAGGGGGCTAGAAGATCAAGAGACCAAGCCTCCACGCCTACTCCCCACCCCTGCCCTGTGGCCCCGGAGGCTCTCGTGGCAAGGGATGTGGACATCTTCCCTGCCCTGGTCACCTTGAAGCCAGGGCACCATCCCACCTCTAAGGAGGGCAGTGCTGCCTGACCCTGAGTTCTGGATCTGCAGATCCAAGCCTCCTCCTGAGCTGTGACTGGCAGCTCCTGAATCCCAGAAAACAGCCCCAGAAACAAAGGGGCTCCACCAGCGCAGGACCAGTCACAGGAATGCAAGAAACCCAAATCAAGATGATCGTGTGCATGATGGTACCAGTGCCATCAAAATTAATAACTCAGATGAGTCAAGAATAAGTGTGAGCTGGAACCAGGCCCCAAACTAGCCTTATTGCTATGATACCATAGGTTTAAAATAAGCTTGCAAACAAGTCACAGAGTTTACCAGCCTACCTAGAGGAAAGGTTTATTCCCTGCAAAGCCTCCTTGATATTGAGAGTAAAATAAATGAAATCGCTTCTATAAACTGTCCCTCCTGCCAGACTGATTAAGTGCCTCTGGGTGTGTGTGTCTGAGTGTGTGTGTGTGTGTCCATCAGCCTCACTGTTCTAACATTTAGGCCCCCAGAGGGCAGGCCGCTAAATCGGATTGAATGATAATCCCAGGGATTTCTGGGGAAAGGTTGGGGCACAGACTCACAATATGGATTTGAATTCAAAATACCCAAACTGGTTTCATGGTGACTCTACCCTGGCCCCTGCCTCCTCCATCCTCAGACCCCACCACCACCCAGGAGAGGGAGAGTGTCTGTCCCTTTAACTGTCAGGTTCTCCACCTCCTGGGGGGTAGGCACACAGACCCTTACCCATCTTCTCCAACCATCCCTCTACTCCAATGCTGATTAATTTCAGGGTTGGGCACCCCAAACCGGCTGGACCACATTATTTCTGATGTTGGATCTTTTCACTGGTCACTGCCTTGAAGCCACAGTAATCAGCAGCTTTTAGCTTGTCACTCTCCTGACACTCTTTACTTAGACCAGGAAATGGCAAATGTGATAGAAATAGAACTTTATTATCTGTCTCATTCTTTCCAAGAGAGGAGGGTTGGAGGATAGAGTGGAGGGCCTAGCATCCGGAAGCCATGTCTGCAGGTGATGCTCAGACCATGGGGCAGATGCATGGTGGATCAAGCCCAGGGCCCGGGGCCTACCAGCAGCACCTCCACACACATCACCTACCCAGGTTCCTCATGGGCAACTGGGGACGCAGATTCATTCCTGCCTCAGAGACCTGCTGAATATCCATGCCTGGAAAAGTGCTCTAACCCCAGGGAGTCCTGGAGGGTTTCAGACGCCAGGCTGCCTCTCTCCTGTTAGGGCCTGCACCCCAGCTCAGCTGCCAGCCCAGGCAAGTCTTGTGTGAAAATTAGGAAAAGGCGCCCCCTCTGGGCAGCGCCTGCAGGGCATACAGCTTGGGGATTGAGTGCAGGCTGGATTTTAAACCCACTTCCCCACTTGGTCTTCATGACAAACCCTAAAACAGTTTATCTTACACCTGGGGAAACTGATGCTCCCTGCTCTAGGGCACACAGCTGCAAGGGGCCTCCCAGGGCCTAGAACCCGTTGTCCTACATCTCCTGGTAGGCTGCCAACCCACTCCCACAAAGTCGTAGAGGAGCATCCAGATCCAGCAAGGAGAAGGAACTGATGACCCCCAGACAGCCCAAGCACCCCTGTCCCCAGCAGTCTGGGGAGCTCCAGACCCTGGACAAGGGTGCGGCAGGAGCCAAAGAGAGGCCAGTAGCTTTTCTTAATACCAAACACTGCTTTCTGTTTGTGTGAAGCTTTCCCATTTTCAAAGCACGTTCACATCCAGGATCTTGTCTGAGCCCCTCAAACCAGCATGCCGGGGAGCCAGGGCAGGACCACAATGTCCATTTCACAGGAGCAGCCCAGAAGCTCAGGGAATGAGACTCACACATCTCTTGAGAAGGCTGAGGCTAGGACCCAGCGCTAGTTTGAGAAGGTCCTGGAGCCCGTTGGACTGGGACTTAGTCCCTGATGGAATCGGGGACCTGGTGCCACACTCTGATGAGAGAAGCATCCCAGATCCCCCCTGCCTCTCCACGCAGACCCAGTTCATTTACCTCACATTTTCTAAGAGGTGGAGCGTGTGATAGAAGACTTGGCAGGAAAGTGCCTAACCTCCCTGGGTCTCGGTTTCTTCACCTGTGGAATGGGCTTAATAATAGCATTTATTATTAATTATCAGTAATAGAACCCAAAGGGTCATGGTGAAGAGTCGCTGAAGTGTGTGTAATGCATTTTCCACTATATCTTGCACACAGGATACACTCATTACACTCATTAGATAGTAGCAATTTGTATTATGGGCCTAGACCCGGGGATGCAGCTGGGAGGGGACACATGGGCCCCGCCCCCACTCCCAAAGCCTTGTGTCCCCTGGGGGAGAGACAGCACATCATGTGAGGGTGCGGTGAGGCAAGGCCCGTGTAAGGGGAAGCCCGATGGAGGGGCAGCTAACTCAGCCACTGGGGCCTCTAAGCCTTGGTGCATGCCCAGGAGCAGTCCAGGCAAAGAAGGAAGAACCAAGTTCTGGCCAGAAGAAACAGCAGATGCCGAGGCAGGTCTGCTCAGGGCCCTGCAGCAGCTCAGTGCAGCTACAGCAGGGGACGCGTGGAAGGATGGAAAGGCCGGCTCCTAAAAGGCCTGTGTGAGCCCTGCTGAGGAGTTTGGACTTCTGGGGGCGATGGGGATAGGGGCACAGCTGAGCTCAGAGAATGGGAGGGTAGAAGGAGAGAGAAGAAATGCAGTGGAGAGAGGTGACGGTTAGAAGAGAAGACAGGGGGTGGAGAGGGGCCAGTTTACCAGGGTCACCCAGCTCTGGGGTGCAGAAAGTCTGGGTGTGTTAGGGAAATGGGTCTTCTTTTCTAATTCAAATGGAGATACCATGTAGGTTAGCTCTGGTGCTGCAGGGAACCCCCATGATCATTCTGGACCCAAGCCCTTGTCCCAGGAAGAAGTTGCCCCCAGTCTCCCGATAGCATCCTCTAGACTCTGAGCTCTCTTGGGCTGGAGACCCTGTATGGGACAAGGAAGGGATCCACTGGTGGCCCTCCCTGAATCCTTTCCACCAACAGTCAAGAGCCCTGACTGCCTATAGTCTAATGTTTGAACCCACAAAAGTCCCTTCCCTTATCTGGACCTCAGTTTCCTCATCTGTCAAATGAACCAGTTTTCTTCCTCCTCTCAGGCCCTCAGGTTTGTACCCATTTAGTCTGGGATGCTCAGCAGGCCAGCAACAGGGGCTCCCTGCTGCCTGGATCCCTTAATTCCCCACCCCCAGGCGTCCTGTGACCTATGAATGCAGGGGACACCATGTGAAGGGCAAGAACCTGGTTACTGGACCAAGCAACCCCCGCTTCCCCTGCAAACCTGCTGCTTTGCCCCAGACTGGCTCAGCTGGGTTCAGGCCCTCTAGGGCTGGCAAGAGGCCTGAGCTTAGTGCCTTCCCTCTGCAGGGGTTAGGTCCTTGTCCTCCCACATCTGACAGGCCCCCTTCTGCTCCAAGGGGCAGCCAGAGGTTGGGGATGTCTCTGGCTGCCTGCCTCCCTCCTTCTCACCTCTTTCCCACAGCTGTGGCTGCACTCCCTCTTCTGCCCTGGGCTTCTGCCAATGCCGAATTCACGTGACATCTCAGAGGGAGGGCTCCTGGGTGGGCAGACAGATGGAAGGGGAGATGCTCTGAGCCCCCTACCCCCATTCTCCCAGGATGCTCCTCTGCCCTCATTTGCAAGTTCTGAGCAAGCAGGACAGAGTCCCTGGGTGGAACTGATGGCAGCACCTCCGGCAGGAGCAAGGTGTGTGATGGGGCTGCAGGACTGGGCTGGCAGAGGACAGTCTAGCATAACACAGAGGCCTCTGCTTGGTCTCAAGCAATCTCTGAGAGAGTCAGTGACCAATGGGTCCTAAGCAGGAGACAGCTGGAGCAGGTGATCCTAGCAGACCTCCTGGTCAGAGTCTGAGCAGACGTGGCTTGAATCTCTGCTCTTCCACTTCCTCGCTGTGTGACCTTAGACAAGTAATTGGACTTTTCAGTGTTTCAGCTCCCTGGTGCAAAATAAAAGGAAATAGTGATACCTATTCTAAAGGGTTGCTATCATGCAATAGGTACAAATGCCTAGCACAAGACCTAAAATTTAGTAGGTGCTCAATAAAAGGTGCTATGATTCTTTTTATTCCCATGGACAAGTGGCCACATAGTACTTTAGTGCCCTGGGCTTTGTGACCTTGGGCAAATTGCATCCCGTCTCTGGGCCATCTGTGAAATGAGGGGCTTGGAGGAGAAGAAACCCAAGGCCTCCTTCTGGTGTGAGCTATATGGTTTGTGGGCACTCTGGGTTGATGAGAGGAAGGCTGTGCTGACTATATCATTTATGAGCTTCAAATCCTGGGCCCCTGGAGACGTTTGGAGGTAGGAGAGAGTGGAGGAGGGAGAGAAGGAGGAGAAGAAAAGTGTAGGAGAGAGGGGATGAGGAAGAGGAAAAGGAAAGGGAGAGGAAGAAAGAGATGAGAAGCAGGAAGAAGGAAAGAAAGATGGGAGAGGAGAAGGGAGGGCAGAGGAAGGAGGGGGGAGGGGGAGGAGTGAGGGAGGGAGGGAGGAGAAGAAGAAGAGGAGGAATGAGAAGGAAGTTTCAGCTGGGCTGCTCCCATCTGTGCAGAGGAGACCAGGAATGAGTTAGCTACCGGGATGCCTGAAGGACTTCTGGCTTGTGGGAGGTGGGGCATGGTAGGCTCTTCCTAGAGGGCTGATGTCCAGTCTGGCCCCTGCGGCTGCCCTTCTGGATTCCAGGGACAGACCACTAGACCTTGAGTCACTGCCTCCCCTGACCTAGAGGAAAACAGGTCAGGTGAGAGCCATTGGCCTATAGACGAGCCATTATTTCCCCCGCGAGCACGCCCAGGGTGTGCTCATGCGCCCGGGGGCAGTACCCCTTCTCTTCTTTGGAGGCGAGGGGCAGACAGAGAGGCAAGAGATCAAACCAGGGTAAAAGGCTTTTCTGGCTCTTTCCTGGAAGGACCAGAACCTTCCCACTAGGTAAAGGTGGCCACTCCCAGGGGATCGCTGAGGCTGGGTACTCTGGACAGATGGGGCCAAAGCAGCCAGCCCCAGAGCAGGCTCTCTGGCCATGGCCGTGTAGTTTGACCCCTGGTTGGCATTCCTGCTCTCTCTCCTGAATTGTAGTAAAAAGCATGGCCTTAAGGATCAGAGACCCATGGCCTTAAATTTCACTTTTGAGCTGTGAGTCCTTGAGAAAGTCACTTCCTTCTCTCAGGCTTAGTTGTCTATAGGAAGGGGTACTACTGGAGGCACTGAGCACCATTATGTGAGGCCAGGGCTCGGCATACCAGTGCTTAAAGGAGGAGGTTAAGATGTCCTGCCTTCCTCTTCCTTTCTTTTTTTTTTTTTTTTTTTTGCGGTAGGTACGCAGGCCTCTCTCTGTTGTGGCCTCTCCCGCTGCGGAGCACAGGCTCCGGACGCCCAGGCTCAGCGGCCATAGCCGCTCCACGGCATGTGAGATCTTCCCGGACCAGGGCACGAACCCGCGTCCCCTGCATCAGCAGGCGGACTCTCAACCACTGCGCCACCAGGGAAGCCCCCTCTTCCTTTCTTTACTCTGTTCTTCCTCTGGCACAGGGCAGCCATGCATGTGCTCATGGTGGGTGCAAGTCCCCACAGACAGGCCTCCGGCCCGCTTCCCCACCCTACCCCACTTTCCAGCTGCTTCTTGGGGAGGCCCACACCCAGTGCATCCTCAGCTGCCTGCAAGTCAGCAAACCTTCCAAAAACACTTTGCAGCACGTGAACGGAGGAAGCTGCATCTTCCTGGAGTCTCCCCCAGCGTTTAGCGCGGGAACTGCTTGCTGTGTGTGTCCCGATGTGAGCACAGGAGGGACAGGGAGATGGTGGCCAGTGAATAGCCGGGCCCCGGGGGCAGGGGAGCCAGTGCAGGCTAGATGAATGAACAGGTCTGGGACCCAGAAGTAGAAGGTCTGAGTCTCCGGCTTACGCAGGGGAGCCTGGGAAACCCTCTCCCTGCTGAGCCACAGGCAGGGGTGGGAAGTCAGGGCCCGCAGGCTCTTTGTACCCATACAATCGCAGCCACTCTTCTGGATAAAGGGGCGAACAAAGGGGCCTTCGGAAGTGGCCACGCTGCTCAACACCCGGGGAGGCCCCAGGAAGCCAGCTCTCACTTGCCGCCCCATCACGGGGGCCTGCTGGGTCCCAGTCACCCACAGCCTGGGCAGCTGTGCTGAGACTTAATGAAAGCAGAGGGAACCCGCCCCCTACACACACACACACACTGGCCAAGGGGCCCGGAAAGTACAAGAAGAGTCCCCACCAGGAGCGAGGGGGGGAGCTAAAATGCTGCCTTCCAGGTCAGCAACAGGAACTCGTGACGGATGAGAGTGGGCTTCAGAAAGGCCTTCAGCCTCTGATGAGAGATGGACCCCCTGAGAGGTTGCTGGTTTGCAAACCAGGGGAAGCTCCAGGAGGCTTAGAAACAGCTCCTCTTCTGAGCCGTCCCCCCCGCTGGCCAATCACATCACAAGAGCCATGTCTTTAGCCAACTGCGTTATCAGATAGGAATCTCACCCTGGGGACCTGGGACTATGGGATACAGGAGTCAGCATGCCTGGGCTCTGCAGCTCTGGCTCTGTGATCTCAACGGGCTTTATAACCCACTGAACCACAGTTTCTCCATCTCTAAACAGTGATTGTACAGAAATTACGCTTGTAGGGTGGCGTGTGCATTATATGAGGTGATGGGTATCAGGCCCTGACACATAGGATATGCTCTATAAATGGCAACTATATTTCTTAGGCCCTGTTTGAATGCGGAATGATCATTAATTCTAAATAAGTTTTATCCAAAAGTAGCGTTCAGACTAAGGCTTCCAGCATTCTTAGTAACAACCGTTGTATGTTGGAGCGAAAGTGGTGCACAATAAGGGCTCCTTCTATAGTATCCATCTGGCCTTTTATAAAATAACCTTTTTTATTTTGGAATAACTTTAGACTTACAGAAAAATTGCAGGTAGTACAGAGTTCCGTATACCCTTCATCCAGATTCCCCAAACATTAACGCGTTATACAACCATGGTACATTTTTCAAAACTAGGAAGTTAACGTTTCTACAATACGATGATATAAACTCCAGACTTATTTGGATTTCACCAGTTTTTCCACTAATGTCCTTTGTTCCAGGGTCCAGTCCACACACCTACTTTTGTTGGTTGGTTGGTTGGTTGGTTGGTTTTGCTGCGCTGCGCGGCTTGTGGGATCTTAGTTCCCCGACCAGGGATCAAACCTGCACCCCCTGCATTGGAAGCATGGAGTCTTAACCAGTGGACCGCCAGGGAAGTCCCGCCACCTGTTTTTTAGTGGATGAAAGGACGGAAGTGTCATTCTTCATCAGCTTTTCTTACTCCCCGAAGGCAGAGCTTCCAGTAAAGCTGTCTCCACCGTGGGCACGGGATCCACACAAGCTGTCCGGTTGATGCTTCCGCATCTCCCTGATCTGCGCGCAGGTTTCCTAAACTCAGGAGTGCAGGTAGAGCTGCCCTTCTCAAAGCTCTGGATTCGTGAAGGATTTCGGTAGCTTCTTGCTAGCTTGGGAGTCTGTAGGGAGAATTTCAGAGCTGTGCCAGACCACACAGATGGGAACTGGGACCCCGGAAGCATCTGAGGGGCCCTGTGTCCCGGCTGCTTGGTGCCCACACACCCTCAGCCCCAAGTCAGGCCATCTTGTAGCTCAGAGGGTGGTTCTGAATCCAGAACTCTTTCTCCCCACACTCGAGCACTTGAATGAGAACCAGGAGTCCCAGCCCATACCCCAAGCCCTCTTCCCTCAGAACTGGGTCTTGGTGCCTGACGGTGGCCACCCCTGGGTTCCAGCATACCCTGGGAGCAGGGAGTCCACTGGGCCCCCAAGAGCAGGGGAGGAAAGACCCGTTGGCTCCGGTGAGGAAGGGACAATGCCCCTTTTTTCTGGTAGCTGGCAGAGCCTGCCAGGCCCTGAGCTTCTGAATGCCCATTGGAGCCAGACACTGGACTCTGTTTCCCAGGCAGTCCTGTGCCAGGCCTGCCACGACCCAGAGAGAAGGAGCCTTTCTTCCCTGCTGGCCAAAGCCAAGCCTCCCAAAAGAGCATCAGCGGCAAGGGGGACTAACCTTTGTTCAGGAAGCAGAGGCTTCCCGCTACCCCCCGCTTGGGAACCTCAGAGTTGGAAAGGGAAGTGTGCCCCCCACGCTTTGTGAGTCGGGTCCGCTCCCTCCTGACTCTGAAGCTACAGGATTCCCAGCCTGCCTGGCTCACTGCCTCCGGCCCCCACCCACCCCGTACCTATTCATCAACTGCTCTGAAGACCTTTCACAAGGCTCATCCTGTTAGCCTTGAAAGGGGCTTGCAATGAAGCCTGCTTAGGGCTGTGTTTGGAAGGAGGGAGAGATTCCAGCTGGAGTTACTGTGCCTACTTTGAAGGTAGTGGAACTCAGGCCCAGAGGGGTGACTGATGGGCCCAGGGGAGGGGCATGCATCGGGTCTCCAGACCCAGGATTGGAGTCCCATGTGGCTCCTGGGCCACTTGCCCTAAGGACTCATGCCCCTAGCTCTGTGAAAGGGGTGGACCGAGGTGACCTCAAGAGGGTTTGCCCACTGCCAGGGTTGTTTGCTGTCCACTCCTTACTGCCCAATTTGGGGGTCCGTGGATGAGCAAGTGCAGGGCTAGCTGGGACTTTAGAAGGACTGGGAGTCACTAGGAAGACCGTCTCAGGCAAAATGTCAGAGACTTTTTGGTGTGGCTTTTGGGAAAGCCAGGCCATGGGGTGCCCTCTCCCACCAGTGCAGCTCTGGGGGAACCCTAAGCCAGAAATTTGGGGGCAGCAGCAGCCCTCCCTATGAGCCCATCCACTGTGGCACCCCACACACAGGCCAGAGAGGAGGAGTAGAGATGGAGACAGTCACCATGTACCTACCCCACACACCATACACACACATAGAAACTTGTACACAGAGACACCAAAACCCCACCACCATCAGAACCATGGAGACACAAAGACGAGAACCCACAAACACAGCAGATAACAGTTGTTGGATCCTCATCATAGGCACTGTAATGGGTGCCTGATCATCTCACTGTAGACAGACACGCAAATATACACACAAAAAGACATAAAGAGAGAGACACACACACACATAGAAACCCAAAGACAAACGCTTCACAGACTCAGACACAAAAGAGGGACAAACACACCTTGGACCCACGAAGATAAACACAACAAAGTTGTCCCAAGGGATCCAGCCTGGGGTCAGGCAAGTACCTTGTCTGTAGAGAACTTGAAAACCGTAGTAAAACACGCCTTCAGTCTGCTTCCCCCCCTCCCCCCCGCCTTGCACTGGCCTTTAACCACGTCAGTGATAAGATATTCCTCTCCCCCTCCCCAAATTATTTTGTTAATTCTAACCTGTTGGGTTGTTTCAGATGATTTTTATTGTGGTAAAATATACATAACATAAAAATAATCATTTTTTCTATTTTTTATTGTGACTATTTTAACCACTTTTAAGCATACAGTTCAATGGCGTTGAGTGCATTCACGATGTTGTATAACCATCACCACTATTTCCAGAACTCTTTCATCATCCCAATCAGAAACCTTGTACCCATTAAACAATAACTTCCAATCCCCCTTCCCCAGCCCCTGGTAACCTCTTTCTACTTTCCGTTTCTATGAATTACCTATTCTAGGTTTCTCATATAAGTGGAATCATATAACATGTGTCCTTTTGTGTCTTAACCTGTTGGCTTTAATAATAAATATGTAGGCTTCAAGTCAGCACATTTTTTATTACTTATCCTTTAATTAACCCTGTGTTCTACATGGAAGTTAATCCCAATAACTTGCAGCTCCATGCAGCTGGCCCCTTATCCAGTTCTGGTGTTTGGAATCAACTGAGTGTTTTCAGGTGCAGTTTGTGTCGCCTAGCCCTAGCTCTGTGATGGTGAAATTGTAGAAACAGGACTTGAATTGCTTAGTTTTATTTGTATTTAACATTTAAAACAGTGAATTAGAGTGTGAGTTGTGAGGCCATAATAGTTTTGTTAGGAAAGTGTACATTTTAGATTACACAGGAAATATTTTACTGAATTTGAACAGTTTGTTTATAAATTAAGTTTCTTCTTTTTAACTAGTTAGTCTTTTATTCTGATTTAATTCTAATGTAATTGTATTCATTACTGAGATAGACCATTATGTAGATATATATTCCCCCCTTTTAAAAATAATGTAATTTAAAAGTATGTATCCATTTTTCCCCTTTTTGTACTATAATGATTATTGTATTTTTAATTTTATTTGTTTTTGAAATGGCATAAGTTTATATACAAAATTCAGTAAAAGAAAATTTTGGCTGCCTGCCGTTTATTTATTGTTATTCATTTCATGATTGTTACTGATAAAATTTGGTCTTATAGGAGTGGTGTTAAGTATTGACTAAGGGTACATGCTAACTACGCCCTGAAATGCACAAGTGCATCACACACACACACACACACACACACACACACACACACACACACGCTCCTCCCTCCCTCCCTCCCTCCCTCGCGCTCTCTCTCTCTCTCTCTCTCTCTCTCTCTCTCTCTCTGTCTCTCTGTCTCTCTGTCTCTCTCTCTCTGTCTCTCTAAGTGCCCAAAGCCAATGATAGGCAAATCTCCTTAGCCGAGGGCAGTCCCGGTGATGGAAAGGCGGGCGTGTCACCCGCCCACTGGGCTCTGCCTAGGTTGGGCGCCGTTGGGCAAGGTGGGGTCTAGAGTGGATGGGCGGGAGACCGTCTCCGACTCGGACCTCAGGGGACATCTGGAGTCTTGGAGCCCCCGCCCCTAGCCCCAGTGTCCCCTTCCTGCTGCACTTCCGAGGCCTACCACGAGGTGCCGTTGTAGCAAAGCGATCCCCGCTTGTCAGCCCGTTCCGAACCCACTGGGCGATATTTGCGGAGGGAGCTCCCTCTCTGTGCCAGGCACCGGGTCCGGATCTGGGGATTCCAGATGCGTAAGGTACAGGCTCTTGTCCCCGAACATCGCACAGCCTGGCGGGGGAGACACAAGGAAGCAGAGAGTGGCAGTGGCCCGTGGCGGGCGCTGAATGCGCACATAGGCAGGAGGGACACTGCCAGAGCAGCGTGCAGAGCCAGGCAAGCTGAGGCCTGAAGAAGAGCAGGAGGAGCCAGGAGCAGTATAAGGGTGCTCCGAGCGGAGGCAGAGGTGTGCACAGGCCTGGAGGTGAGCAAGGACGCTGGGGAGCGGTCAGAAGAGGGGCTGGTTGCGGACTGCCTTTAGTCCCAGCCTAGAGAGTTTGGGCTTTGCGATGCGGGACACTAGGAAGCCACACAAAGGTCCGGTTGGAGGTGCACTTAGAAAAGTATCCTGCTGTCATTTGTGTAAAAAAAAGGGGGGGGCAGCAAAAATAAAGAATATGTATGCATACACTCCTGAGTATTCACAGAATTTTTCAGAAGATATACAGCAGTGATAGACAGTAGTTTCCTCTGGGGATAGGACTGGGGGCTGGGCACAGGGGTGGGAGGGAAAACTTCACTGTGTATATTTTGTTCTTGTTGAATTTTGAGCCATGTGAATGAATCACCTTGCTGAAAAATAAACTAAACAAAAATTATTAAATTGAAAATTGTATTTATAATTAAAAAAAGAAAAAGAGGGACTTCCCTGGTGGCCCAGTGGTTAAGACTTGCACTGGCAATGCAGGGGGCCCCGGGTTTGACCCCTGGTCAGGGAACTAGATCCCACGTACTGCAACTAAAAGAGCCTGTGTGCCACAACTAAGACCCGGTGCAACCAAATAAATAAATATTTTTCAAAAAGAAAAGAAATTAAGATCACTTTGGCTGTGTTGAGTAGGGCGAGTTGGAGAGACAGAGACTGGAAGCAGGGAGAACTGCAGAAGACTGAGGAGTGATGGAGGGGGCCTGGGCCAGGCTGGGAGGCTGGGGGGCTGGGGGTTAGGAGCAAGCACAGGGCTAGGGGTCTCCAGCCTGGCAACAGGCACAGGGTTCAGCTTATCAGCTTTTCTGTGGCTACAAAAATATAAGGGGCATGAAAACAAAAGTGTTGCTTTTTAAAAGAAAACTGCAACAACCAAATGAACACATGTTTAATCAGATATCTACAGAACGGAACTGGTGCCTATAAGTCAATTGCCACGTACCTCATAGAGTAAATTATGTTCAGTGTGCATTCGTGTTAATAGGTTTGATATGTGGGGGGGAAGGGATGCCCAATGGGAGCCCTGTAGGACCTGCCTCCATTCTGTACCTCCAGGGCTGAAGCCAGGCACCAGGGAAGTCACATCTTGGGCCAGGAGCAAATTTCTAGGGCTATGGATACTCCTAGACATCCTCACACAAAGGCCCCCTCCTGCCCAAGATGAGGAGTGTGAGCAGGGGCAGGACGAGGCAGCTCCCACAGTGAGGCTCTTTCAAGGGAGGGGTACATGGAGAAGCAGTGGTGGAATATCTGCAGTGAAAGGAAACCTTGAGACCATGGTCGTCAACCCCCTTCTTGGACAGAAGAGGAAGCTGAGCCCAGAGAGGGGCAGGGGCTGCTCCAAGGCCACACAGCCAGTTAGCTGCAGCACTGAAACCCACCCCACCTCCTCTGCCTCCCAGCCCTCGGTGGCCTCCACTTGGCTCCACTGTTGCCCTGCACGCCCACTCCCAAAGCCAGGAGATGACCTTCAGGGACCCCTCAGCCTTCCCCAGACAGAACTGTCAGTCATTCATCGCTCCCAAAGTATTACTGGTAGGATTCAGGAAGAACTCCGCATCCCAGGCCCTGAAAATGGCTGCACCTCCTGGGGAGAGGAGAGGAGGGGAGGTTTGGTCTAGGCCTCTGGACATTTGCCTGTGTCACAGGCTGGTGAGCTGGCCTTTCTGTAGCATGGTTTCCTCATCCCAGCAGGCCTCCTTCCTGTCAGCTCATGAAAACCTCCAGTTCATCCAGCCTCACAGTCCTGATGTACACAAGGAAATGGATTTCCAGATTTGATTACATAAAAGTTAAACACTTACATCAAGCAAAAAATACCTCATATGAAGTTAAAAGTAAAGTGACAATTGGAAAACATGTCAACAATGTAAATAAAAAGAGGAATAGTATCTATAATATATTACAAATGAGTTTTGGGTTTTTTTGGTTTTTTTTTTTTTTGCAGTACGCGGGCCTCTCACTGTTGTGGCCTCTCCCTCTGCGGATCACAGGCTCCGGACACGCAGGCTCAGCGGTCATGGCTCACGGGCCCAGCCATTCCACAGCATGTGGGATCTTCCCGGACCGGGGCACGAACCCGTGTCCCCTGCACCGGCAGGCGGGTTCTCAACCACTGCGCCACCAGGGAAACTCCTACAAGTTAGTTTTTAAAAAGCCAAGTAACCCACAGGAGGCAAGGTCCATTGAGATAGTAGCAGGAAAGGGATTCTGTATGGTAGGAAGAGTTGGACAAATCTGAGTGTTCTGGAAAAAGTCAGGGAGAGAGGACTCATTCTGTCTCAGTGGGCGCAGGACCAGCCTACCCTGTCTTTCTGCCTCCTGTTTTTGTTTTATTTTGTTCTGTTCTGTTTGTTTGGCCTCATTGTGCGGCATGTGGCATCTTAGTTCCCTGACCAGGGATCAAACCTGGGCCCCTGGCAGTGAGAGCAACAAGTCCTAACCACTGGACCACCAGGGAATTCCCCCAACAAATCATTTCTGATTGGACCAACCAGAGGTTTTCCAGAAGGGCAGCAGTATCCCTAGGGGCATTTACATTTCTGTGAGACATTTTTGGTTGTCATGATGATGGGGGCACTGTGAATATTTGGTGAGCAGGGGTGGGGGCTAGAATCCCTGAAAGTTCCACAGAACAAAGCTTTGGCCTGAATCCCACATGACTTTCAAATGTCCCATGGGACAGAGACATAGGTGAAAAATCTGAGCCTAGGATCTAATCTCACTTTACATGTTAACAGAAAGTTTTTTTGGCACAGCTTTAATATATATATCGAATATACACCATAGCACAACCACCACTGTGTACATTGAGGAAGCGTATGTTCTGTGTTGTTTAGAATCTTCCAAGAGTTACCATTTCAACACAGTCACATAGCAGTGGCATTTTAGTCACCAAAACAATCCATCTGTATCTGCCTGCATACATCACTGCCATACTCATGGAGGTCTGTGCAGGTGAAGACACCTGATTGTTTCATCATGTCTTCTAGAATACTCTAGAATCAAGAATGCCTGGGGCTTCCCTGGTGGCGCAGTGGTTGAGAATCTGCCTGCCAATGCAGGGGACACGGGTTCGAGCCCTGGTCTGGGAAGATCCCACATGCCGCGGAGCAACTAGGCCCGTGAGCCACAACTACTGAGCCTGCGCGTCTGGAGCTTGTGCTCTACAACAAGAGAGGCCACGACAGTGAGAGGCCCGCGCACCGCGATGAAGAGTGGCCTCTGCTCTCCGCAACTAGAGAAAGCCCTCTCACAGAAACAAAGACCCAACACAGCCAAAAATAAATAACTTAATTAATTTTTTTAAAAAACCTGATAAATACTGAGGATATATCTTGAAATACATATTATTTCATTATACATTTCCTTTTGTTTTTCCTTTACAGTTAGGGCATTGCATTGATATTTTTGCAATTATATTTGTTAGTGGGTTCTATTTTCTACAGATTTCATTAGGATAGTAATACTTGTTATGGAAAGGGGGCACTAGACCTGATGGGATTGGGAACAGCTGGTCTGAGCCAGTCAGTGCCATCTGCCCTGGTGAGGAGTACAGGTCCATGGATTGGGTAGAGCGTTTTCCCTCACCTTCTCACTTGCAGGAAAGCAATCCCATGTCCCTGATGACTACCAACAGCCACCTTGTAATCAAGAAGAGGGAATGTTCCTGAGAATAAAGCCAACATGAAGGATGGAGACGGAGGACCTGAATCCTTGGGGAGCTCACTGAGCCCTGATGCTACAATGTCCATGGACATCCTTCTTCTGGACCTTCAGCTCTGTGAGATGTGTCCCTATTGGGAAGGCAGCTTCTGGGTACAATGGCATGAGGGGTTTGGGTTAAAGTAGCACTACGGCCTCAGTTTCCCCTTCAGAAAGAGAGAATCCTAGTGAGCAAGGATACACCCTCCTCTTACTATTGATCCCAACATGGCTGTTGATATTTCTGACCCTTAAAGGCCCCCAGGAGCCATATCTCAGAAGGGACAGCAGCCGCTGCAAACTTCTGCCATAAGTTTCTCTCCACCTGAGAAAAGTTTATGGGGCTCAAAGTGGGTCTAACAGAAAGGCCATGAGTCTAGGTATTTAAAAGAACTTGAGGTTGAGTATCACTGGGTAAGCCAAAAGTAGACTCACAGGCCCAAGCCACAGAAAAGCCAGCACGGCAGAATCCCAGCCTGTTATGCACATCTGGAAGGGACTTGGGAATTACCCCATCCAGTTCCCTTCTGTATCAGTCAGAATAAGCACTGTTATGCTACAGTAACAAACAACCCCCCAAATCTTAGTAGCTTGAAGCCACATCATTTATTTCTCACTCGTGTTTAAATACCTATTGCAGGTACTCATTATAGTCACTCAGGCACGCAGGCTGAAGGGAGCTCCATATCAGCCAGTACTCCCACAATTGCCAAGGGAGAGAAATGAGAACGTGGCAGATCCCAAACTAACCATCCCTTAAAGCTGCTCCTGGAAAATCTCTTCCATTCATGTTTCCCTGGCCAGAACAAGTCACATGGCCATGCCTGTGTTCACCAGGGTTGGGACGTAGAATCCTCCTGCAGGGAGGGTCGGTGAAGGGAGGGACACTGAATATGGGGGAACAGTACTACTGTCGCCCACACCTGGTTTGCAGTCTATGTGGCCACCCTGATTCCACCTGGGCTCCCAGAGGAACCTCTCTATGAGAGCAGATCTGACTCTTCCCATTCCCATATGAGGGCTTTCAGGGGGACCCCATCCCTGACCAGACAAAGTTTAAACCTTCAGCCTGGCCATCAAAGCCATGGCCTCTGCCCACTTCGCCAGCTCCTCTCCTTTTATCCTCTACTTATTCATTTGTCCATAAACATTCACCAAGTACTGACCACTATGCCAAATGCTGGGTATGAAAGTGTATCCAAGACCCCTCTATGAGTCCCTTAAGGGGCAGGACTACCTCTTGTTCATACCTAATGACTCCCAGCTCCAGCAGCCAGCCAAGTGCTTCACAGCTCAGGACCTCTGCCTAAAGCCCTGACATCCTCCCTCCTCTCACTTGCAGCCTGGTTCCTCCCTGACTTCTGCAAGCTGTGCTGTGCCATTCCTGGACACTCCACCATCACAGCAGCTATGCAATGTATTGTTATTACACGGGCTTGTTCACTTGTCTATCTGCCTCAGCAGACTGTGGGCTCCTCAAGGACTATCGTGGGTAGCCCATTGTGAAAAATGGCAACAATTTAAATGTTCAACCATAAGGAACTGTTAAATGTGTCATGGCCATTTATGTTCTGGAATATTACAAAACCATTAAAAATAATGGTGTAATACTCTGAATTAGTAAGTCTCCTTTAGAACTCCAACCTCAGATATAGCGGGGCAGCCTTATCTGTGGCAATAACCTGAGCGTCCACCGACAGGGTACTGGTGAGATGCACTGGAGTCCAGAATTGTATCGAATGCAGCTGTTAAAAAAGAATGAGACTGTTCTGTGCATGCTGCTATGGGACTATCTCCAAGACACACTTGAAAGGGAAAAAAGTAAGGTGCAAAGCAGAGTGAATAGTGTGCTAACATTGTTAAACAAAACCGATACATGGAAAAAATGTACATAGGATGTCTCTGGACAGATACAAAAGAAACTGGTATCAGTGGTTGCCTCTGGAGTGGGGAACGAGCTAGGAAACTTACCTTTTCTGTCTACCCTTTGTACAGATGGCATATTTTACAATGTGCTTTAAAAAAAAAAAGTCAGGAAGTAAACGTAACATTCTGGTAAAGCATTCAAGATATCTTGTTATCTTGAAGTGATAAATTTAGATTTCAAAATTGTAGATACACTATGACCACTATTTTTCTAGAGAAAAATGTACACTGCATCTCAATGTATAGAAGTGTTGCATTGTGTGCTATTTTAATAAATTTATTTATTTATTTATTTTTGGCTGCGTTGGTCTTCGTTGCTGTGCACAGGCTTTCTCTAGTTGCAGTGAGTGGGGGCTACTCTTCGTTGTGGTGTGTGGGCTTCTCATTGCAGTGGCTTCCCTTGTTGCAGAGCATGGAATCTAGTCGCGTGGGTGTCAGTAGTTGTGGCACATGAGCTCAGTAGTTGTGCCTCGTGGGCTCTAGAGCGCAGGCTCAGTAGTTGTGGCACACGGGCTTAGTTGCTCCGCGGCATGTGGGATTTTCCCAGGCCAGGGATCGAACCCGTGTCCCCTCCATTGGCAGGCGGATTCTTAACAACTGCACCACCAGGGAAGTCCCTGCTATTTTAACTTAGTTTTGACATTCTCCTGATGAAAATTCAAACAGTAGAAAAGGGTATAAACATAAAAATATACATTCTCCTATTGCTTCCTTCAGTTCAGCTTCCTGTAGCCTCTGCTCAACTTATCTTACCAAAAACATTAATAGTCATTAAGTCGGAGTGGAGGACTGCAGGGATATTTTCTTTTCTGTACTTTTCTGAAATTTCTAATTTTTCTCAATAAGCATATATATTACTATGGAAATAAGAAAAAAATACATACTTTTTAAAAGTGCTTGGAATTAAGAGAAGCCTTTCTTCCTCCCTTCCTTCCTTCCTTCCTTTCCTCCCTCAACTCTGAAGAAACAGGCTTGGTGCTCTTCCACCACCATTTCCGTCTACACCATCCCTCCACCAACAACTTTTCTAAGTTCCAGGAAAGGCTTCCGGTTCCATTTCAAATAAAATCCTCCTTCCTCACCTTCTGCTCTGCCCTCATTGCCTCTACCCTCCCCTCCCTCCTTAAACCTCTTCCACCAGATCTCCTTTCTGGTGCAGAGCAGCACCAGGGAGAGAAACCTGTTGATTTTCTCGTGGGACTGATCCCAAGAATTCTGTCTTGTTCTTCCTCAGAGACTCTGGAAATGGATCCAAAACACAGGAAGGGAGAAAGGGAAGCAGCCTGAAGAACACCTCTTTCATGGGATCTCCAGTTAAAAACAACAGGCCTTGTTAAAACCTCACCTTAATGAGGCTCCTTCCCGGCCTAATTGTCGCCATGGCAATGACCCCTAGCGGCCATCCTTAATTAACTCGGAGTCAGAGTCACCAAATGAACTCCTCCAGTAAATTGCCCGCCAGCTCAGACAGTCACGCGGCTCCTCCTCTGTCCTTTGGCCTCCGGCACAGGTGATGGGGCAGAAAATTCTCAGCCCCAGCCTTCCTTTCTATCTCCTGATTCTCCCTGGCAGGTCAGGGGAGGGGTTCAGACCCATGATAATACTACTACTAATAGAAATAATAATAGCTACTATGCGAAACGCTTTATTTGCGTTATCTCTTTTAATCTTCACAGTAATCCTATGAGGGTTGCACTACTGCTACCCACCTTTTTTCAGATGAGGAAACTGAGGCACAGAGAGACTAAGCCAGTAAGTGGCAGAGCTGGTATTTAAACACAGGCTCCAGAGCCACCCTTGTAATCCCTCTGCTGGAGGTGAAGTTCACAGGGTCACCTGCTTCTCTTGAGCACAATAAATACCTGGAGTTTCTTGTCTACTACTTTCCAGCTGTGTGACCTTGGGCCACCTGGTTCACATCTCTGAGCCTGGTTCCTCACCTAGAGCAGGAAGGGTGATTAAAGTGGGTCAGGGGTTGGGGCCTGAAGAGCCTCATCAGTTCTATTCAATAATGACTCCTGACTCCATCAGAACCTTCCTGTTCTCTTCACCCTGGTGTGGTTTCAGAAGCAAGACGGCATGAAGGTTAAGAGATAATATATGTGATCATCCATGCAAAGCCCTGAGCACAGCGCCTGCCCATAGTAAGTGTTCAGTGAATATTAGCTGTTATTATTTTCACTAAGTGGATGAAATTGTCTCAGCTGTCCAAATGTGGAGATGGCCCTGAGAAATACCTCCTCCAGAATGGGGCTAACAGTTGGGAACATGGGGAAAAGGAAGCAGTGGAGATGGCCCAGTTGCCACCAGTTTTAGGATAGGTGAGCAAAAGGCTCAGGCAGCTGTGGGAGAATACACTGGAAGAGCAGAGTAGAGCTGTGGACCAAAGATGGTAGCCACCATCTCGCCCTGGCCTTGCCCATTGAACATGCTTGCATCAGCCTAACCAGATCAGATCAGGAGGACCAGGCGACAGCCATCAAGGTACATTCCAGCCAGAAGGCATAGGCACTTTCCCTCCCACAAGGGACACTCCCTGGAAGGTACACAAGATACTTCTGCTTACATCCAGTCGGCCAGAACTTAGTCACAGGTCCATACCTAACTCCAAGAGAGGCTGGAAATGCAGTCTTCCTTTTGGGCATGCATGGGGAAAGGGAGACAATCCAGGCTTTGCCACAAACCTTCAAGTTCTTCTCCACACCACCCCTGAGTAATATTTCTTAACTGAAACTTCTGACCATGTCTAAATCCTTCAGTGTCTCCCCACTGCCTTCAGCATGAGCTCCAAATGTATGAGCATGGATTATAAAGCCCTGAAGGATCTGCCCCCATTGCTTGCCACTTACCCTTCATTCTAGCCACTCTGGGCCACTGGCCTTCTCCAAATCAGCCATGGTTCCATGACTCTATGCCTTTGCCCATGCTTGGAATGCCATTTTTCTCTCTTCTCCATTTAGTTAGAATATTATCTCCTCCCTAGAGTCTTCCCAGGGTCAGGGAGAAAGAGGTGACCAGGAAAGGGTATGCATTCAGACTTGGGCTGGGGAAGGAGGAGGCGTTCTGCTGTCCAGGGCTAAAGAGAGCCCTGAGCTATAGATGCAGCAGCCTTACACGTGCCAGCAGGAGGCAAGCTGGGACTACCCTTGAGTCTTTGAGATGGGAAAAGATGATGGGTTCCAATTTGTTCCTTAACCCCCATTTGACAGATGAGAAAACTGAGACCTGGAGACAGGCAGTAACTTGCCCAAGGTCACACAGAGGCAGAGTAGGGACTCTTGGTCCCCCATTGGTGCTCACACCACACTTGCATTACTAGGTTTAGCCTGTATATGGATATTTTATGGGACAAGGGGCAGTCCTGGAAGCATCATGCCAGGAGGTGTGGTTCATGAATGGGCAGGATGGGCAGGGGGTACCCAGAGACCTAGTCTCTCAGCAGCGACTTTGCAGCCCCAGGAAAACACACACACACCCGTGGGGCCTGGGAGCTGCACGTGGCCTGGCTCTGCAGTTCTCCCATGACTTCAGGAGGGGATGCAGAGCAGCTAAAGAGAGGTGACAGAGGTCAAGGAGCATCCAAGGGAACCCACCTGAATCCACCTGCTCCACTTCTGCAGCCTCGGCACCTGAGAGCACAAGGTTGGTCCTTGTCTCCACCCTTGGTAATTGAGACTGGGCGCTTCGTGCTCCCCCACTAGACAGTGAACTCAAGCCATTGTTCCACAGGTGGGCACTGAGTGAGAGAGCCCACCTCTGCTTCTCAGGGCTTCTCATCAAGGCTGCTTGGGGACCACTGTGATCCTAAGGTCTGCGGACTCTCACTGAGCCCAGGGTCCCTGCGAGAAAAACCTGCTACCATCTGCCTAAATGACAGGCCAAGTAGAGTCAGACTGTATTTGGGGGCATTGAATCTTTCCCAACTTGAAAAATAAGGCAAAAAGAGATACCTACTGCATTCTTGAAGGCAGGCTGAGCAAGGGAGGTGGCTCTGGAGAGCCTCAAGCCTGGGCATGGGGCCTGCCAAAGGGTATGTGGTACAAGGCCACCCAGATTCACTGGTTGGTGGGAAGCAAGAATGTGTCCTGATGCTCCCAGATTGCCCATCGCAATCTGGTCCCTATGAGGTTAAGGGGCTGCAAAGCTCTGATCTCACAAGGGTGAATGTCAAACCATTTCATCAGCTGGGATCTTGAGTTCAAATGAAAAAGAAGAGGAAAATGAAAACTCTGCTAAACATGTGTGCCCTGAATGTCTTATTAAGGCTCAGATAGGTTCTGAGCTGATTTTAGAAGCATGTGGAAGGTTGAGGGCATGGTCTGCCAATGGGGCACTTACCTGGCTGAAAATGTTTAGCCCAGGGCTTTACCACCTCATGGGGTTCCTTCCCTTTGGCCTCCCTGCCAGCTCCCAGTCCATTTTTCTCTTTCTTAGCCTGCCAGGCTATGTCAATGCCAGCTACCGTTTCCTCTTACTCTCTCTTGGTCTTCCCTCTAATCAACCCAACCCAGACTCCCATTTCTCAAAGAGGACCTCTTTGAGGATATATCCAAGGGTCAGTTCTCAGTCCTCATCTTACTTGGCCTGTGCCTGTCAGTATATTGGACACTTTTTTTTTTTTTTTTTGCGGTACGCAGGCCTCTCACTGTTGTGGCCTCTCCCATTGCAGAGCACAAGCTCTGGACGTGCAGGCTCAGTGGCCATGGCTCACAGGCCCAGCCGCTCCGCGGCATGTGGGATCTTCCCGGACCAGGGCACGAACCCGTGTCCCCTGCATCGGCAGGCGGACTCCCAACCACTGCGCCACCAGGGAAGCCTGGTATATTGGACACTTTTGATCTCTCCTTCCTTCTTAAGACATTTTCGCCCTGGCCTCAAGGATACCACTTTCTTTGTTCTCCTACTCAAAGACTCTCTCTCTTGGCCTCTTTTACTGATTCTCATCTTCCTCCTGTCAAAATCAAAGTACCCCAGTGTTCAGCCCTTAGAACATTTTTTTTCTTTCTACACTTACTCCCTAGTAATCTCACTTGCCTCATGGTTTTAAATAAGACCTATAATGTAACAACTCCTAGGTTTAAAACTCCAACCTGGACCTCTCCCCTGAATGCCAGGCCTATAAGTCCAGTTGCCTATGGGACCTCCCCCCACCCCAGCTTTCTGATTGGCCTCTCAAACTTAACATGTCCAGAGCCAAGCTATCTTTTTTTTTGGCCACGCCACTTGTGGGTTGTGGGATCTTAGTTCCCTGACCAGGGATCGAACCCAGGCCCTCGGCAGTGAAAGCGCAGAGTCCTAACCACTGGACCACCAGGGAATTCCCAAGCTGATATCCTCAGTCCCAAAATTCTGCTCTTACTTCTATCTTGTCAGTTCAGGAAATAGAAACTTCATCCTTCCAGAAGCTCAAATCAAACCCCTGTAATCATCCTTGATTCCACGATTTCTCCCACACCCTACCTCCAACCCCTCAGCAAATCATAGCAGTTTTGCCTTCAAAATATATGAGAAATAAGCCAGTTCCCACCCTATCACTACTATCTTGATAGGTATTTAAAGTGGGAGAAGTAGGCAGGGGCTAGATCATTGAAGGGGAGAGAAGGTGTATTGGCTGTGGCGAGAACTTTTAAGTTTCACTCTGAATTATATGGGAGACCATTGGAAAACTTTAAATATGATGAGATTTCTCTCTTGAAGGAACTACCCTGGGTGCTGAGTGGGGAATGAATTGAGGGGGCAAGGCTGGAAGTAGTGAGGCCTGTTAGGTAGCTATTGAGGTTTGGAGGCAGGATGATGATGATGTGCATTATTTTCCTTCCGTGAAGAATCCCCCACCTCAGTTGCATCAGAGGAGCCCGTCTCAGAGGCTGGAAGGCGGGCCCGGGGTGTGGCTGAATCAGCTCGCTCTGTCGGTAACACCAGCAGAGGCGGTCCGCGTTTCAGCACCACTGGGTGGACAGCTCCCGCCCCTTTTGAGAATTGGGAGCCTAGGCGTTCAAGCCCGCGCCCAGTGCCCTCGCTGGAAGCCGGCGGCCAGGGGAAGCGGCCCTGCCCTGGACTTAGGCGAACACCTTTCCTTTGGAAACCTCCGTTTGCCACACTCTAAAAGAGTTAATAACGCCGTCGCTCTGCCTCACAAGGCCGCTGCAAGCGCCGACGAGCCAGCTACCCAAGGACTTTGGGAACACCAGTGGATAGGGCTGCCTGAGAGCAAGACCTCTTAAAAGAGTTTCCGGGACTTCCGGTCCAGTGGTTAAGATTCTGCGCTTCCAATTCAGGGAACGCTTGTTCGATCACTGGTCGGGGAACTAAGGTGCCATATGCCGCGGGGCGTGGCAAAAAAAAAAAAAAAAGAGTTTCCCTACAGACTCCGGAGTTCATTCCCCTGACTTTGGAGAATTTAAAATGAAGCCGAGTCTTCAGCGGGTTTGGGGAAGGAGCTGTTCGAAACCTAATCTGGGGTGCCTCCCGCGCAGCCCTTGCCCCTGGTCTCCTGCACCACTGTGCATGGAGTCGCTATTGACAAAGCTCTGGAGAACTAAGCTACTTCTCCGACAGCTGGACAATCAGTCTGAACTGTTCCAGACAGTGCAGATTTTCTCCCTCCAACAGCAGAGTTTCTCCAGGATGGAATGGCGAGAGCCAGGATTCCATTCCTGCCCTTCCCGTCGCTGGGCCCTAACCAAATCTAGTTCCTCTTGATGTGTTTGAACTGGTTTGCTTTTCTTGTTTGGAGATTGGCAGGATTCCTTTTCTCGGAGTTGGGGAGTGCCACTTGGGAACAGCAGACGGAAGGATCTTGATGTGCCAACTCAGGCTCTCAAAGACGCAGTCTTGCTAGGTCAGGGAAGCCAGGAGGGACCAGGAGATTTCTGTCTGAAATGACTTCTGGGTTTTGGGTCCCCAGAGAGGAGCTTCCTTTCAGCTTCCCTGAGGGAAAGGGAGTGGAGAGTCAGACTCTGGCCTTAGGGATACTGGCAAACCACAGCAGGAGCCAACCTGGGCATCTGGAATGGCCCCACTGCTAAACCCTGCATCAGTCTGGCTCTCCAGCACTCTCTGCAACTGCCCAAGTCCACACAGTCGTCCGGCCGGCCATTTGGCCCTCTCTCCTTCCCTTCCCTCCAGAGTGGAGGCCCAGGAGTCCTCTGAGAGCCTTCCCACACTGTGAGGGGGCGCGGTCTTTTATTTATTTATTTATTATTTATTTATTTTTGCGGTACACGGGCCTCTCACTGTTGTGGCCTCTCCCGTTGCGGAGCACAGGCTCCGGACACACAGGCTCAGCGGCCATGGCTCACGGGCCCAGCCACTCCACGGCATGTGGGATCTTCCCAGACCGGGGCATGAACCCGTGTCCCCTGCATCGGCAGGTGGACTCTCAACCACTGCGCCACCAGGGAAGCCCTATTTATTTATTTTTAAAATTTATTTATTTAATTTTGGCATTCGATCTTCCTTGCTGCGTGTGTGCTTTCTCTAGTTGCGGCAGGTGGGGGCTACTCTTCGTTGCGGTGCATGGGTTTCTCATTGTGTTGGCTTCTCTTGTTGTGGAGCACGGGCTCTACATGTGCAGGCTTCCGTAGTTGTGGCTTACAGGCTCTAGAGTGCAGGCTCAGTAGTTGTGGCACATGGGCTCAGTAGTTGTGACACATGGGCTCAGTAGTTGTGGCTCACAGGCTCTAGAGCGCAGGCTCAGTAGTTGTGGCTCATGGGCTTCGTTACTCCGCGGCATGTGGGCACTTCCCGGACCAGGGCTTGAACCCTTGTCTCCAGCATTGGCAGGTGGATTCTTAACCAGTGCGCCACCAGGGAGGCCCAGGGCTCGGTCTTTAGGCCTGCCAGGCTCCAAAAGGACTAGGGCTCAGATGACCCAACCTCAGAATCACCCTGCCCCCAAGGGATAATGAGGTGGATACAGAAGTGGGGAGGTGGCCGGAAGTAGGTTTCTTGGTGTGAAAAGGTGGCCAGACCCAGACCTCATTCAAACCCCAGGTCCTTCTCTTTTTCCTCACTCACTCGGTGACCTTGGGCAAGTCCCTTTTCATTTTACTGCTCTCAGCCTCAGTTTCTTCAACAGTGAAATGGGATGAACGTAGTTCCTCCCAGGGGGCTGCTATCAGGAGTCACTGAGATAAAAGTAAACCTCTTACTATAGCCCCAATGACTCATTAAAATGTGGGTGCCCTCCAGGAAGGGAAGTGCCCGAGGAGATTCTCAGAATTAAGGGAGACTTCCCCCATCCCAACTAGTTCATTTCCTGGTATCCCTCTAGACTTCTATGACCTCCACTGAGAACTGGGCAGACATGTTCACACTCACTGTACAGATGGGAAAAGTGAGGACCTGGAGGTGACCTACTGTGTCCAGGGTCCCACTTCGGTTCCTCTGACCAAGACTCCAGGTGAAGGTGACATCTACCCTCAGCCAGAGTTACCTTAAGTGTCTCTCCTCCCTCCCAGGGGCTTCAGCACCCCATTTCAGGAACTTCTAAAGGGGCCTTGGGAACAATGGCTGCTCCTTCATCTTTAAATGAGGAGAATAAGACTCCTCAGATGAGCATGAGGATGAAATAAGATAAAAATTCAGCAGTATATCTAGCGCTCAGTCCTGAGTGGGGGATTACAGTCTCCCCAGAGGAGCCCACATCCCCCTAAGGGGCTAGTATTTTGGCTCCAGATGGTTCACAGGGGTTAACTGACCCGACCAGGGTCACACAAATGGAAATGTGTACCTCCACGACTCCAACCCAAGTTCTCTCGGAGCGCCTGAGAGAGCAGGAGCCAGGCTCCAGACGAGTCTGCTGCGACAAAAGGTGTGGGCAAGACACTGGCAGGGCCAACAAGGCTGCCCGCAGCTGTGCTAGAGTCGCTGGCTCCGACCGGTCCTTTGGGCCCTTTGGGCGGGTAAGGAGCTGAGCAGACGCATCCCAGGCGGGTCCCCTCACTCCCCCACCACTCTCCACATCCCACCGCCAGACCTCATCCTCACCCTCCGGGCGGGGGGTGCTGAAGGTGAGGAACCCTCCTGCGGTGGGGCGAGGAGAAAACCATCTTAGGTCATTCCGTTTCTCAATGTCTTTTTGATGCCTGCATTTTCAAGCCGAGACTCAAACTGTTTTTTAATTAGCCACGATGATGGATTGTCAGCAGCTCTGATATTTTAAAATATCTGTGAACAACTATTACGTACATACATATACATATATACATACCAGGGCTCCCAAATTAGCTCTTCTCTCAGCTTCGGACCCGCCACCGCAGGGTAGTGGCGGAGAAAACAGCGCGGCAGGAAGTGGAATCAAGAATGTCACGGTCAAGGCCAGATCCCACGTGGCACCCCCATCTTGTGCCAAAGGGGCTCAGGTTTTACCTCTTCCCGGGTCTCCGCAGGGGTGGCGTGAAGGGCTGGGGGAAGGATACGGTTTTCACTTCCAAACTGCCGTGAAGGAGGCCCTTGAGCCTACGCCTCCATGCCACAAAGTCTCCCAGCGACTCTAAGCGAGAAGTACAGGGTGCCTACTCTGAGCTGGGTGCTGAGGGCGCAGCGGAGAAGCAGAACGCACCGCGGCCCTCCACCAGCGCAGGTCACCACCAACTGGGCTTCCCCAGCCCAGGCCCGTGCAGGACCCAAACCGGGGCCCCTCGCGCTCAAGAAGTTGGCCTTCACGACAGCGTTCGTTCCAGGCAGGGCACCTCACTGCTCCACCCGAACCCCCAACTTTCCAGCTATCGTGCGGGTGCGGCACTGGCGGGTGCACCGCACACAGTGGGTACTCTGTCGAGGGTAATTTCCGCTAGCTCGGCTTGAAGGAGCCGGCCACGTTGTGGCGACTCGGGCTCCCCCTGCTGTCATCCTCGGTAACGACCTGAGCCCGGACCAGCTGCGAAAACTGGAAAGCTTATTTATTTTAAGCTCTAGGGGACCCTCTAACCACCACTGTCTGCCAACCCCGACCCCAACCCCTCCTCCCACCAAAGTAACACGCCAGGAGATTCCTGGAAGATTTTATGTTCCTATAACTTTATTCTAAATGCAAACAAAATGAAAAATGCACTCATCTACCAACAAATATGTTCGGGGCACTCTAATTTTAATCACTTTTGCTGGGACTTACCTGGTGGTGCAGTGGTTAAGAATCCACCTGCCAATGCAGGGGACATGGGTTCCAGTCCTGGTCCGGGAAGATCCCACATGCCGTGGAGCAACTAAGCCTGTGCGCCACAACTACTGAGCCTGTGCTCTAGAGCCTGTGAGCCATAACTGCTGAAGCCCGCGCTCCTAGAGCCCATGCTCCACAACAAGAGAAGCCACCGCAATGAGAACTCCACACACCACAACGAAGAGTAGCCCCCGCTCGCCACAACTAGAGAAAGTCCACGCACAGCAACGAAGACCCAACACAGCCAAAAAAAAATAAATTAAAATAAATAATTTTTTTTAAAAAAACCTTTAAAAAATCACCTTGGTTAACACTAACAGAGCAAGTACTGCATGCAAGACATTGTTGGGCTCTTCTACATAAATTTAGTTCATTAAACCCTCACAACAACCCTAGCAGGGTGGTACTGTTATTATCTCCACTTTATAATTGAAGACACTCAGGCTCCAAGAGTTGTGTCCAAGGTCACACATAGCTGGTAAGTGGCTTTGAACCTGGGCTGTCCCCAGTGCCCAGGCCACCAACCACTACATTACACCCTGGAACACTGTGGTTAAAAAGAGAAAGAAAGAAAGAGGAATTGGCTTCAAAGGATCTCTTGTTCTCTAATTTCCCTGGGGAATTTCTCCTAGAAAGAGAAACAGATGAATGTTTCATCTAGAGAGAGATGTAAGGGTTTTCCTGGTCACTTCCTGGGTATGCATTTCCTTGTGACACCAGAATAAGATGGTTTCCCCACATTTCAAAGGAGAGGTAAGGTTAAAAAATTAAAAACATGCAAATCACTAGCAGTTTGAGATCCCCACATCCTTTCCTTCCAGGAGGGAAGAGAATGAGGCTTAATAAAGAAGCCTAAGAAGCCAGGAAACATGAAGGAACCCCAGGAACCATCACCACCTCAAAGTGGATCCATCACACTCTTTCCGAGCCTCTCCTTTGTTCCTGGGGACTTGGAGTGGGCCCCAGCCCTGCCCTCACCATGGGCCTGGGGACAGCTTTGGTGCGAGGTGATAAGTGCTATGATAAAATTACACTGTGCAGAGTGAGTTAGGGAACAACCATTCACCCTGGAAAGAGTGTCACAGTGAGACAGCCATGGACCCAGATAGGAGCCCAAGAATCTTAGAGTAGAAAGAGGCCTTGAATACCAGCGAATCTATCATTTATACAACACGGGGACTTCCAAGGTTCCACAACTGTACCTCAGGCACAGGACATTAAATGGGCCACTCCAGTCCCTGATTCCAATATTCCAATGTGGAAACTAGAAACTCATTTCATTACTTTACATTCAGCCCCAGCGTCATCACTGTACCCTGCCCCGGGCCCATATATTGTGTGTGGTTGCCCCTTTTAAGACTCTAAGTTTTTTGAAGACAGGTTTATATGTTATTCATCATTGTATTCTAAGCTCTGAGCACAGGATCTGACACAGGAGCACAGGAGGGGCTGAACTAAACAAATTCCCCCAAAGCATCCCTGACTGGTGATCATCTTGCCCCTATTTGAATCCTCCCAGAAATGGGGCACTCACTACTTCTCCATTGGACGGCTTCCCCTGTGAGTCAGTTGGCTGGTTGGGTTCTTCCTTCTGTAGCCTCCCAGACCTAGTAGCACCCACTGAGCCTTTCCTGAGACCTAGGAAAAGCTACAGATTTTACCAGAGAGCCTTCTGTCTTTGGAGCCCAGTTGGAAGGGGAAAAGTGGAAAAGGGAGATTTCTCTTCCCAAAGGGCATGTGGAGACCCACCTGAGCCCCAACGGAGAATCCAGCCCATCTGGATGTTGAATTCATACACAGTGTGTAGTTGGTTGGAGGTTTACTCTGGAAACTCCCTTGCATGTCTGGCCATGAGTGTCTGGGAGAGGCTGGCCAGGAAATGCTAAAACACTGTAATGGCATTTCGGTTCCAGAGTACTTTCCTGAGTTTTCACATGTTAGTGTGAGTTATCAGATGTGCATGTGTCCATGCATGAGTGTGCATGACAGTCTCTGTATTTGAACACAGGCTAGGCATGGATCGAAGAACATGACCAGAGCAAGCCTATATCCTGGCGAGGGAGAGGGGTGTGGCATCACCACACTGTGCACAAGCTGGTGAATGTCCTAGAGCCACAGAAGAAATGGGGTCTGGATAACCCTAGGGGTGTATATGTATGTATATATGAGTATGTGTGTGTTCACAAACAAACCCCAGTCTGGGTGGTTTGTGTGTGTGTGTGTATGCACAAAGACAAAAATAAACTGGTTGTGGACTTCCCTGTTGGTGCAGTGGTTAAGAATCCACCTGCCAATGAAGGAGACATGGGTTCGAGCCCTGGTCCGGGAAGATCCCACATGTTGCAGAGCAACTAAGCCCGTGCACCACAACTACTGAGCCTGTGCTCTAGAGCCCACGAGCCACAACTACTGAGTCCACGTGTCACAACTACTGAAGCCCGCATGCCTAGAGCACATGCTCCGCAACAAGAGAAGCCACCACAATGAGAAGCCTGCGCACTGCAACCAAGAGTAGCTCCCACTCGGTGCAACTAGAGCAAGCCCGCGCGCAGCAACGAAGACCCAATGCAGCCAAAAATAAAAATAAAAAAATTTATAAAAAGAAACAAACAAACTGGTTCTACATCTGGGTGACAGTGCATGTGGTATGTGTGTATATTTACAAGCATTTCTAACCTGGTTCTGTGACATTGTGATCTTGTAGCTGAGCATGTATGTATGCATGTGCATATGTGTGTCTACAATGTAATCCCAAGACTATACGTGAATGACTAGGTGTGTGTGTGTGTTTAGATGCGAAGCCAAATCTGAGTCAGAGTCTGGATGACTCTGTCTGTGTGTGTGCTTTTCCTGCACACCCCAGCATGCATAGTCCCCAATCCCATGGACACATGTGGGTGCTCTGACTACAGAGTCTGAGCCCAGGTAGGTCCCCAGGCTGGCTGAGCATGTAGGGGAGTATGTATGGGTGACGTGTTTACGGGCAACCTCGCCAAGCCTTTGTCTGATGCCCACTCCCCATGGCCTCTAAATTCCTCACCTTGGCAGAACCTAGGCTGTCCTTGCTCCCAGACTGCCTTCCCCAAGGAGTCCCTTTAACTTGCAGCCCCTTTCCAGGCCAGGAGGCTGAGAGTTGGGGGATATTCATCTCGGGGTGGTTTTTGTTCCGTCTCATGAAAGGCCTCAATGGCTGGGAATACCATTCTAATTACAGGGAAGCCTAGCTTATGTGGGGGACACAAAGGGCTGTGGTCTCATAGCAGCTCCTTCCATCCGTCAAATAAGGCTGTCTAATGACAGGGTGAGAGCTGTGAATGCCTAAAACAAACTCGAAAAGGAGGGAAAATAAAGCCGCCGGGGGCTTAAAATATATTAAATTACCCTGATTAGGAGTTGTGGCTTTGCAGGAGCTGGTTGGAGAGGCTGGGGAGGCTTCGAGTCCTGCTATTCACTTGGGGGGGAGGGGTCAGTAGGTCGGGAGGGGTTCACAGAGCCCGGGCCCATTCTCATGCTAACACCAGGGACACACTACAGGCTTAGTGGGCTGGAAAATAGAAATGAATTTGCCATAATCCTCCTCCTCCTCCCAAGCCCAGGAGAAGCGTTGCCTAATTGCAGCCCCTTAGAGGTGCTGGGCATTGGGGCAGGGCCACACCCTGGAACCTGGGCCCCTCGGCCTTCTCACCCCTCACTCCTTTTTCCTGTAGGGCAGGCTCAGGGCCTGGCAGTGGATCAGAGCATGGTGTGCGTGTGTGTGTCTGTGGGGGGGTAGTGCCAGTGTGCATGTGCATGAGTGTGCACACACACTCACACTCCCTCCTTTTGAGGGTGCAATTATTCACAATCATCCCTTTCCACATCCACATGCCATGCACAGACACAAATACGCCTTCACTTCTCCAAACACACCCCTTCACACACACACTTCTGTAGGCACAAATACAACTCCATACAATTTGCAGACACATGTACCCCTTCATGGGTGAATATACACAGGCCCCAACATACTTTCACAGGCACCCATGCATGGACACACACTCCTCCTCGGTGGCCAAATGCTGTTTCCTAGACATGAACATATCCCTCCAGATATGCCCCTCAAACCACAGACTTAGTACAATTTCAATGCTTACAGCAGAAGAAACTGAGGCTTAGAACACAGCCAAGGGACTGCGCCACCTGTGTCACCCTATCTAACTGCTTCAGGACCTTGGGTTGGTCTATTCCCTACCTGGGCCTCAGTTTCCTACTATTAAAAGGAGGTGCTTGGACTAAATGTTCTAGAAAACCCCAGCCTAGAAATTGGCTAGGAGGGGCCAGGTGTTAGGAGTTACTCCTCCTGCCCCTTCCCTGCCTCTGCATTTATGTGTGCAAACACACACACTCCACAATGCACATAATAACGATTTTCTCGGTTTCCCAGGATTACAGACTAGAGGGAGGCCTGGAGTCCAGTGGCCTGCGTCCGCGCAAGTCCCGCTGCAGGTGGCGCTGCCGCCCCGCCCACCCACCTACCTACCTACCTACCTACCTTCCTACCTTCAGCCGCGCCCGTCTGTGGCTCCGTCCGTGCGACTTTGCCGGTTTGGGACGCGGGGGAGTCAGGTGTGGATCTGAACCACAGAGCCCCACAGTGTGGCGCCCGGAACCCAGGAGAGGCATCCAAACGCGTTCCTCCCCGGCCCAGGACGCCCTCTGCCGGCGGATCTGGAACAGGCGCGCCCGGAGGAGGCCGTACAAAGGCACGTGACCATCAGGCCTGACCCGAACAGTCAGCGCCCTGAAACCTACTCCCCCCAGTACTCCGCTCAGCTGAGCTAAGCCAAGAAAGCGCTGGCCAGACTGGAACGGAGACTGCGAAAATAAACTCCGCAGAGGGAGCGTGGCAACCGCAAGGCCTCGCCTCCCCTTTCCTCTCGCGGTCTCTAGGAACACCCCTCTCCTTTCAGCGCCTCGCAATGAGCCCGCGGGTACGAGCGAGCGGAGGGGCCAGGGGCCAGGGTGGGCGGGCACACCCAGGGTCCGCCGCCGGCTGCTGGCCAACCTGAACCAATCGGCCTCAGCGTTTCCACCTGAGCTGTGGGCAAGGGAGGGCTCTGGGCAGCCAAAGAAGCTAGGAAGAAGCCCCAGAATTTCCCTCCCATCCACCCCACGAAGAGAAGGCGGAGACCCCGAACCCTCAGAAGACGACCCTCGCCCCCCACCTCTGGGGGTCAGCTGGGGCCGCTGTCGCCCCTCCTCCCTGGGCTGGGATGACAATAGGGGCACGACCCCTGGCTGCAGTGGGGGCAGGGAGTGCAAACGAGATCCTCCAGGCTTGGGCACCCAGACGCGCTACGTGGTGGCCGGGCATCAATGGGGTAGAGCAGGGGGCTGGGGGACCAAAGAGGCGCGGGTTTAAGATAGGGGCAGGATTGTTTCAATGAACCGAGAGGTTTCAGAAAACCAGACGGTACAGGGACCGCAGATCCCTCCCCATCCCCTCCAAGGGGTCCACGATATCTGCAGCATGAAATGTTCAGGGGCCATACGTACCTCCGAGGTGAAATTACAACGCAAGGGTCTGCTAAGCCTAGTTGTGAGGTCAAATAACAGGCTTCGGGCGACCTCAGCACTCTGTTCTCGGCCCTACGCATTTGCACGGCTCCCTCCCCAAGTATGGTTCGCCAGAGCTCTGCTCTGGGGATTTATCTAGGCCGAACGCCACAAGCCTTCTCCAGGCTTCCCAGCCCCAGGCCAGGTGGCCCCGCGCACTCCTATCTTAGGCACAGAGGAACTCCCGCGGGGCCACTCGTCCGGAAGAGCCAAAATGAAATGCGGCGGGGGTGGTGGTGGTGGTGGGGAGTTGGAGAGGCTGTTTGAGGACAAACCACGCTGTTTGGAGAGGACCTGGCTCTCCACCTTCGCCGAGGCCAGAGTCTAACCTGGAGGGCCTCTCTTGGGACCCCAGCGTTTCCCAAACGGCTGCCCAGGCCTCGGGCCTGGCTGCGCCTGCGGGTAAGAGAACCAGCTCGAGACCCGCCGGGCCCTGATCCCGTTTGACTCTGCTCCTCCCTGGTCTCTTGGGGAAGCCGGGTCAGAGCCCAGAGGGACAGCTGGTATTGAACCAAGGGCGTGGCTGAGAAGGCTGAAAATGCGGGCGCCGACAGGAGAGGATTGAAGCCCTTATTGCCCCAGCCATGCTTCAGCCGCTCCTTGGTAATCAGTCCCAATATCGTCCTCTCCTCCCGGTCCCCGAAGCCCTTCGCCACAGTCAGCCGCCCGGAAATCCATAGATCCCTGCGGAAGCGCACACAGCCACACCATGTAGCACGCCGTGTAGTTTATTCAACGCAAACCTACGGGAACAACGAATTCGAATTCCAGAATCTTCTCCAAATAAAATAAAACTTCAGGAGGCTACATTCAGCCTCTGGAACGTGAGGTGCGGTAGTCTCTCGCAGGAGGAGAAGGGGTTTGTTTGATGCCCTGTGGGGCGAGAGGGAATCCCTTCCACCTGGCCCTCCTGGAGGCGCCCCGCGGCCCGCGGCCTGGTGCCCTGGTTCTCAGGGCGAGGAAGGCGCCCGCCAGACTCCGCGGCCACAAAAGGGGCCTGAGTGGGCTGGAGGCGGCCCACAAGCCGAGACACAGAAATGCCTGGGTTCTCCCAACACAGGAGCCACCAGAGTCCAATGTGTAGCCAGAAACTGGAGACAAGGAAATTTCGAGCCATTCCTTGTTTAAAGCATATCTCCCGAAGTCACCCTCATCGTTCCCTTGTCTGCCCTCATGCAAATGGCTCACCCCATCAATTACCTCCCTTTAACCGTAAAGAGACGCGGGATCTTTTTTTTTTTTTTCTAGAATATTCCAAAAATGAGCGGCTGTATTTGGGTGAATCCCAGCGGGGCCGAGCTTGTTTTCTTCGGCGTGATGGCGCTGCCAAGGCTCGGGAAGGATCTCCGCGGGCCCAGCACCAGGAGGGGCTAGGGACTCGGGGTCACTGGCTTCTTTCTGCGGAGAAGTGCAAGCCAGCGTCCCCTCAGCTCGCACTGCTGCAGCCTCTGGTTCTCGTGCTCAGACCCAGCGTTCTCCGCTGCCTTTTGAGGAGAACCCAGTCCCCACCGCAGGCCTCCCCTGAACCGAGCCAGTCACACCCACCAGCAGGACAGCAAAACCCCAAGGGTCCTACCCAATCTTTGGCAAGAGACTGGAGCCTGGGTTTTCAGAGGCCGCCTGCGTTCCGTGTAAAGGGGATGGGCTAGGAAACCCCAATAAGCAGCGATTTTCTAAACATCCCGGATTCCTGAACCCCGCGTGATCACCGCCAGGAGCCATGCAGGGGCTGGGAGGCAAAGCCGCGCTGTCGGCAGTGGCTACCGGCTTTTATTTGTTAAACAGAATGAAATCGAGAGAGCCGAATGAAGACAAAGCCGTTTTAAAACGTTCGATTGGCGAAATCTACACACTTAGCAAACACTTTCATTTTCAGAGCTGCCTGTGGCCGCACGCAGGTCCAGAAAATCGATCGTGTTTCCTGGCGAATTCCACCCAGGGAACAGAGCCCTGGGAACACGCGCCCGTGTACACATGCTGGAAGGAATGGATGAGTGGCTAACAAGCGAGCCGCCAGGATGAAACGCGTTTATAAACTCACGGGTGCGACTTTGTGGGCATCTACATTTTTATGCCTGTTTACCCTGTTTTTATACCCTCCGTGGGGCTGCCTCGGTTGTGCGGGCCTAGCCAACCAACCTTTGAGCAGGCAGAAACCTTAGTTGCCTCTGCCAGAAGCTACCATTCGGCCCAGCCGGTCCAGAAAAAGCCACTTTTCCTTGTACTGGCCAGGAGGTTTTGCAAATTGTGGTTGTGCAGATCCTTACATCCTGTCTTTCGTGCTCACTCCTTAACAGACCCAGGTGTGGGGCCCTCCTGGAGAGAGAGGGGAGCTGAAGACAGGAAGGGCTGGGAAGGGGGGTGCAGCTGGGGCCCACGCAGCCAAGGTTGACAGGCACCACGGACACCTTGGGCCACCGTTTCCAATATTTTGCCCAACGTTTAGGAATTCAGGGGACTTTGTTCAAGTGTGTCCATAGGCCCCTGTAGCCAAACACAGGACTAGCCTTTCCGAAGACCGTGCGTTCCGCGGGCTGACTTTTCCTATCAATGGGAGAGACGTAGGTTATTGACCTAGCGGCCTCCTCCTTTCCATCCATTGTTGCAGCTCAATCACGCACTTACCGGAAGAAAAGCGAGTTTATCTTAGCCTGGAGGAGCCTCGCGTTGCGAGTGTGTGTGTGTGTCTGTGTGTGTGTGTGTGTGTGTGTGTGTGACTAAAGGGTGGGGGAAGTTCTGCAGCCAGGACTGTGCAGATGGGTTGAGGATAGACACTTTCAGAAAAGGGCCAATTTCCCCTTCACAATGAGCGCTAAGTACCTGATAAATGGGGCTGGTGTTTATTCATGAGCAGGTACTTTGGAGATGGCGATTAGAACAGCCGCCCGCGCTGCTTAGCCAAGGTACTTAAAGCCGGGCAGGTGCAGCGCTGCGCGCGGCCCGAGCGCACAAAGCCCGCGGACGCAGAGACGTAGGGAGGGGCGTGAATGAGGGCCGCGCCGGGCCCCGAGGGCGCGCAGCGCGCAGCCACCTTAGCCCTTTGTTCCTCATCCGAAGCCAAGGACACTTCACCGAGGGGCGTCCCGGGAAAACCTCCCCTCTAATTACCAAGAATTCCCCCTTCGTCCCTCCTCCCGGAGCCCAGCCGGCAACTCTCGGTCTGGCGGACGCGGGGACTCAGCGTGAGACCAGGCTGGACATTTGCGAAAATGCTGCCTGTAAACTGGCTATTAGCTAACCAGCTAAATAACTCAACAGCTAGGAAAGCAACAGAACCCAGGCCTGGGAACAGCACGGACACACGGTTCTAGCCGCCCCCGCCGCCGAGGCGCCACCTCTGGCCGTGCGAGTAACCTCGGGCTTTCAGGTTTTGTTTCAACTCCAGGGGGAGAAAATTGGGGTCTGTCTCTTTCCACAGCTTCCTGGCGCCAAGGTCGTGGGACAGACCCGATCTCGCCCTCAGAGTGGCTCCGGAATCCCTAAGAACCTCCAGCTTTTGCCCACGATCGGCGGCCTTAGTGCGCGGGGAGAGAGCACAGCTGGTGCGCGGGCCGTGGGGGACCGAGAGCCCGGTCCTCTGCGTGTTTGGACGTGGAGTGGCCGAGTGTTTCCTTTAGAGCCCTGCGGGGCAACCAGTGTCTCTCATCCTCCTGCACCCCCCTTACCCCACCCTACCCCAGGCAACTAGGGTGCTTCGTATATGCCATGTCCAGGGGTCTGAGGTGCTCGTGGGGTGGGCACTCTCGGACTGATTCCTCGGGCTTGTCCGGTTGCCTCTTTCTAAAAAATAATTGTTTCGAAAACAGATAATTTATCTCCAGTCCGGAGAATCAGAGAGGAGAAATCTATTTCAAATAAGTTGACTTCCCCGTGAGGAGAAAATTCTTTTGACCATAAATAACGGGCAGGAAACTGACCTGACCCATCACAAGACAGTTTTTTTTTTCATTTTCCACCACGAAGAACGCGACGGCTTTCCCGCTTGATGCAGATTGACCAGGAGATTGTACATATTAATGTTCATTATAGCTTTTTCTTGGAACCTTGCAGTTAGAATAAATTGCAGATATAATCCCGATTCTTAGGGAAATCCGACATCCGGGGTGTGAGAGCAAACCAGAAGTGGTAACTCAGAGGCGAGGCAGGGAGGGGGGCGGAGGCCAGCCCACTGGCCAGGGACTGGAGCGCGGTGCCACCAGCCAGCCCCCAGCAGGGCCGGACCCAGAGCCAGACGCGCGGGCGGCCGCGGATAGTTAAAAGGGATCACTAGAGAAGCTAGGCTTCCCCTCGCGTCTTCTGCCAGGACCTGAGTTAGGGTTCGAGGACGAAGCGTTCTCCCCGGTTATAGCCTGCGTTCCCTGCTCCAAGGAGACAGGAGGGGATTGCGGGACAGCCGGCTAGCCGCAGAGAGCCCGAGACGCCAGATGCGGCCCCCTCCCGCGAGTCGCAGCGTTTCCAAGGCCATGCAAATAGCCTCGTTGCACGACGGCCTGGAGTAAAAGGTACGGGTCAGTTGAGGAGCGCCGAGCAGAGCCGCGCCACTTCTTACGCCCGAAAGGCGCGGAGCGGCGACCGCAGGGCGCTGGAGGCGAACCGCGTCATGGGCCTGGGACGGACCCAGCGCGGCGCGGCCTCCTCTGTCCTCACCGCAAAATGGCTGCGGCCCCGGCATGGGGCCCCAAATTTAGGCAGGAGTGAAAGATTGGAACGGGTCGGGGAGGTGGTGGAAACTAAAGGTGACGCATCGCAAAGCAGTTTTTATATTTTCTATTCTCAAGACCTTTAAGGCGCACCCAAAAGATGCAGGTGTGACCAGGAGGAGGGCCAGCAATACTAACGCCCACGATTGACTTTCTTAGCATTACAGATTTAGAATAAATCATAAAAATATAATGAATACGCTTCCCGGAAAAGTAGATAAGCCCGTACGTAATCGTTCGCCCCGGCCTCCCGAGGTCCGCTTCCCCCAGCTGAAAGTTTGTTTTATTTTTCTAAGGAAGCCATTTGGGCAAGTGCAGTCTGTGTTCACGTGGGCGTGGTGCCTCTCACCCTAGCAAAACCCCACTGACCGGGGGGCCTCCTCTCAGGCGCTCTAGTGAGTTAAGCCATGAGGCATGCTGAGCTGGAGCCCTGGGCAGAGTTGCTTGATAGGGTGCCCCCTAAGTCCGACCTCAGCCTCCCCAGCGCCAGAACCCTTTCACCCATGAAGAGCTTTATCAAGTTGTGGAGTAAGTTGAGGCAGGAACCTCCTATGGATTTCTGTTACTCCGACTATTATATCACAAATGACTTGGGGCTTCTTCCCTGGTGGCGCAGTGGTTAAGAATCCACCTGCCAATGCAGGGGACACGGGTTTGAACCCTGGTCCGGGAAGATCCCACATGCCGCGGAGCAACTAAGCCCGTACGCCACTGCTACTGAGCCTGCGCTCTAGAGCCCGTGAGCCACAACTACTGAGCCCATGTGCCACAACTACTGAAGCCGATGCTCCGCAACAAGAGAAGCCACCACAATGAGGAACCCGCACACAGCAACGAAGACCCAGCACAGCCATAAATAAATAAATAAATAAATAAAACAAATGACATATTTTTGTTGGTTGTTCATACAATCTCTACCTCCTGGAAAAGCTAGGAATATCTCAGTAGCCTGGCATCCTCCTTATCACCATCCCAGTGACTGATGTAAAGTGAAGGCTACTGAATGTCAAGTTCTGACCAGAAGGCTTCAGGCTAGAAGACAGACTCCTTTACCTACTGGCCTTGGTGTATGTTGGCTCTTCCAAGGGCCCACCCCCTACCTCAGCTTCCTCCTCACAGCAGCAAGGCTCACTGTGGAGTAGGACAAGGCAGCACTCCAGATGGAGCCTGCTGTGGGGGAAGCCCACCCCTTCCTGATCATCTCTCATCCTCTCTCTGGGCTTGTGATGAAAGGACTGAGCTTTCTCTGACCTTGAAGAGGCTGCAGTAAGGGAAGCAGCTCTTCACCCCAAGACCTTGACATGCAGCGCCAGCAAGGCAGTGAGTGGGCTGAGCTGTACCAAGAGACTACAGTTCTGATGTCCACTTTGACAGTGACCTTGGGGGAAGTCCCTCTGCGTCTTCAGTTTCCTCAACTGCCAAGAGAGGAGGGTTATAAAAGAAGACTCCTTAACATCTCTAACCTGAGGCTACAAGAAATGTGAGAGAGGGCAGCACAAGGAATTCCTGCAGACTTCTGAGGACACTTGGTTTCTCCCTAAGGGAATGAACATTTCTTTCTGAAACATGGTCCTTTGATAAACAATCTGGTAAAATAGATAACTAATGAGAACATACTGTATAGCACAGGGAACTCTACTTAATGCACTGTGGACCTAAAGGGGGAGGAAATCCAAAAAAGAGAGGATATACGTATGTGTATAGCTGGTTTATTTTGCTGTACAGTAGAAACTAACACAACATTGTAAAGCAACTATACTCCAGTAAAAATTAATTAAAATAAATTAATTAATTAATTAAAATGGGGAAAAAGTATTCCAATTTACATTCCTACCAAAGAAAAAAACAAAAACAATTTGGTAGTGGAGTTGGTGGATCCAAGCTGCCTGGGTTTAAATCTGACGCAGATCTGCTATTTACCAGCTATGTGGCCTTGGGACACTTTACTTAGTCTCTCTGTGCCTCAGTATCCTCATCTCTGAAACAGAGATCAATAATGATACCTATCTCACAGGCTCCTGGTGAAGGGTAACTGAGCTAGTCTTCATGTATGTAATGCATTCAGAAGCATGCTGGCACGGGCAAGCTGTTAATATGATCTGCCCAGACCCTGGATGCAGCCTCACACCTTCCCAGTCCTCTTGGTTTCCTCCACTGATTGTCACCATTTCTGTCCCTGCACCACTGTCAGGATCTTAGCATTCCCTGGGTCCCAGAAGCCCAGGAATGGGATGGAGGAGGGCAGAACACCTGCGTATTGCCTGCTTGATGAGCACTTTTCCCGAGGAAAAGTGCCTCAGTCTCTGCCTCAGTCCGTTACTCATTTTCTGATATGGAAGTTGAGTCATCTCTCTCTCCCTTTCTCTCTCCTCAGTTCCACCCATAGGCAGAAACAGCTGTGTGAAAACATGTGCCCTTGGCTTTAAAGGGTGAGTGAGGGAGGGAGGCCCAGTTGATCTATCCCCACCAAGAGGGATCCTGCTCAGAGGCAATCAGGGCCGTACTGCACAAAACTATTGACATTTTCTCCCTCCCCCTCTCTCTCTCTCTCTCTCTCTCCATACACACACGCACACACACACACACACACGTACACACACACACGTCAGCTCCCCTAGGGCAGGGGTTATTCTGTTTTGTTCTGTATCCCTAGTGCCTAAAAACAATGCCTGGTGCAGAACAAGCACTCAATAAATAACTATTAACTCAATGAAAAGAGGAAGAAGTGTCCCACTGATCAGATCAGCTTCTGTAGCAGGGTCTAGTCTTATTTTCCTCATGGAGAGCCAATGGCCAGATTTTAAAGTTAAGAAAGAAAAAACAGAACTGTTCATCTCAGATTTCTCTCCTTAGTAGTCTTCTGTCTTAGCCTTTAATTCTCTCAATTATCTACAAGGTTCTTCTTCCAACACCCCCTGACACACACACACACACACACACGCACACACACATCCCTGTAAGGGGTTAGGCTCCAGGAGGGACAAGATTGTAAGGGTCTGTGTTTACTTCATCACCTTCAAAGACAGCAGGGATCCATGTGACCATCTGGGGGTCTGGGTTATCTCGTACAGAATGGAGCAGCTGTCCTACCACACTCCGGGCACCTCCTCAGATGTTTGGTTAAAGCACGTGGAGACCAATTGTTGACAGTGTTTTCTGAGGGGCACGAGTGTTGTTTTTCAAAAATGCCAAGTGACGGTAACATTGTCATTAAAGATGACTGCTGTTAAAATAATCATGGCTTTCACTCTTGGGTACATTTATAACGTCTCAGGCACTGGACTAAGCACAACATCTTATTTTATCCTTACAACAAGCCCTTGAGATCGATTTACAAGCCCATTTTACAGATGAGGAAATGGAGAATTGGCAAAAGTCACATATCAATAATTTGTAAGAGAGAGAGCCAGGGTTTGAACACAAGATTCCAAAGGTTGAGCTGTTCATCCCCACCCTGTAAGACCTACTTTCTGTCTCTGTGTGATAGGGAAAGCAAGAGAATCCACGTGAAATGTGATTTGGGAGGCATTTTCAGTGACTAGCTCAGAAATAAAGCTCAAATGTTGGTAGTCAAGCACAGTGAATCTAAAACAGCCTGCCTAAGTTCTAAGCCCACCTGAACTGCTTTCTAGATGTGACACTGAAGACAGTTTACTTCGCACCTCAGTTTCCTCTTATATAAAAGGGGCTTATAACAAGACCCATCTCCTTTAGTTGGGAGGACTAAATGAGGTCATATATATAAATTATAAATTATTATTTTCTCCCTCTATATCAGAGTAGTATTTACACTGCCCTTTGCAAACTTCTGCCTTAAAGTTCCTCATTCTACCCAACCATGAGTTGGGAATCTTGGCTACTGGGACAAAAAAAAAAAAAAAAGGTTTATCCAAGATGTCACAATAACCCAAGGAGAATCAGACTAGATTCAGGTCAGAAGTTCTCATGAGGAAGAGGAAGGGTCTAGAGCAGCCTTTACAGATGGTTTTGCAGGAAAAACGTTTCCATTTCCCTTTTTAAAAAGATGTAAACATTTTCCTAGGCTCCTCTAGGAGCCATGTCAGTGATGAATCATCGGGAGCATAAAGACATGCACTAGGTAGGTCACAGTCTCCATTTTTAGTCAACTTCCTGGTGGCCCCGCTGAGGCCTTGCAGGAAGGCCGGGGATTTGATGGAGCACATGAAACCTCAGCCCCTCCAGGCCCTCAGAGGACCCAGCCAGATGGAGAGGGAAAGCCTTACAGAGGCTGAGGGGCTCCCTTCTGGTATTTCTTCTTTTTTAAATTTTAAAGCAATTTGTGTAGAATTTTTCTCCTTTCTTTTTAACAGAGTACATGGACCTAGCCTTTTCCTGCTAATTCTTGCTTGTGAATGAGACCTTGTATGTAATAGAACAGAGGGAAGGAGTCCCTGGGAGATATCTCAGTTTGAACCAATGTTTATTAAAAAGAAAACAAAAAAAGACCCTCAATCCTCAATGCTTTCTAAATTTATGTGTATTTGATTTTTTTATTAATCCATCCAGAAACTATTTCACTTATCATGTACTAAGCACTTGGCAGTGCAGCTGAAGATGTTAAGAGAGGGAGAGATGTGGGGGAAATCTGGGCAGATCTCCTAGAGGAGGAAACACTTGCTAAAGTTTGGCCAGGTGAAGATGAGAAGGAGTGTACTCAGAGGCAGATACTTCATCATGACTAAAATTCCTGAAGTAAGAACTCTGGGGAGTACACAGAAGAAGAAGGGAAGGAACACAGAAGGGGAGCAGTGTTGCTTCAGGAAAAAGCCCATCTCCCCCTTTGTATTTTTTCTACTTCTAAGATGCTGTGAATTTAGAAACCAAATATCATGGACGTTAGAACTGTGTGTAGAGCACGAGTACGTAAACAATCTCAGAGTGAGCATCTATCTGACAGTGAAAGGCAGGAATGCGGGGCAAGGTTTGGGCCACTCAGAAGAAGCCTTCTATACTCTTTCAGCCTGGCAGTGTGATGGCAGGGTGAGGTACAAGCTAATACCTGTCCCCACACAGAATCCAGGAACCAGGCACAGCAGGAACAGCAAGAGGTTCTACCTGCAACAAGGAGGATACCTTATGGCCCCTGCACTGCCACTAAGTCACAGCCCACTCCACCCCACCCCAGCTACCACCATTTGGCCCAGGACCTTAATTTAGGTGCTGGAGATGGGGGAGGGAATGTCCACAGCTGATTCTCTCTAGAGCTGAGCTACACACACACACACCCCTCCAGCTCTCCAGACCGAGCTTCAGGGCCTGGGGAACTAGACTCTAACTGGGGGCCCCTCCAGCAGAATCTGAGAGAAAGCAAAGAAGAGCCAGAGCCAGAACTAGCCGCGCAGAAGTGGAGACCAAGAGGCTAACCCGATGAGAGATGGATAAGCTAGACGCCCTTGGGAAAGGCCGGCGACTTCACCGGGCAGACACAGGGCGCCCTTGCCCTCTGTGCCCCCCGCCCCAGGCCTGGTACCCCTCAGAGCCCTGGAGGGGCAGCGCCCCCACCCCCGAGGCCCGGCGGGGCTGCCCTGCCCTGTTCCTGTGGGTCGCAGAGTCCGGGGCGGGGGCGGGGCACAAGGGATGCAGGCGAACCCCGCCAAGGCTTCTTACCTCAGCGCGAGCATCCGTCCGACCAAGCTCGGTGTGCTGCTGGGACTGCGGGGCTGGGGAGGCTCCCACGGACTCGGATCGCGCCTCTCCCCTCCCCGAGCCCCCAGACCCTTCGGTGGCCCCGAGCGGGGGCGCCGGGACCAGGGGACAGGCGCCGCGCGGGCGGGAGGAGGCGGCTCCTGCGGGGCCCGGTGGGGCGGGGCGGGGGCGTCTGCCGGGTCCCGCCCGGAGGGGACTTGGGAGCGATTATCTTGAAGAACAAAGGCGACCGGGGAAGGCTTGGCGCCCCCCGGCCCCGGCCCTGAACTTGAACTTGTACTTGACACTTTGTCCGGAAGGTGGCGAGGGAACCCATCTGAGCTCGGACGGGGGCTCATCCTTCCACCTCTCGTTCGGGGGAGGTGGCGAGCCCGCCCTCCTCGGCGCCGGGAGGGAGCTTGGCATCTCCAGGTGCCCTTGGGCCCAGGTGCGCCCCAAACGGCCTCGGACTCAAGGGTTGTGGGGTCCCCGCGTCCCCTCAGAGAGGAGGGGCGCGAACTAGGCCGTGGGTCTCCCGCCAGCAGGAGTAGGCCGGGGCCCGGCGCCCCCGCCCTCCACTCCCACCCCATCCTGGACCCGGCCCGTAGCCGTAGCTGCGCGGGGCCGGCCGGATTCTCTGCACGTCGCGTCGGCGGCCGCTATTCAGCAGCTAATTGAACGTTAATGGCAGGTGCGGATGAGGTCACCGGAGCTGGCTTTTCTCACACATTTTTCATGCAAATTCGCGAAACTCTAAACAAATTTAAATAAAAAGCTCTTTGTGCCGCGCGGCCCTCAGTCTTCTCCCTCCCGCCCGGGGTCCTGGCTCCTCCCGGGGCCCTGGGGCCAGAGCCTGCTGCCCGGCGGAGCGCGGCCCGCGGGGGGAGCCGGGCGCCCCAGGCAGCGTCGCCTGCCGGACGGCGATGCAGACCCCGCCGCGTCGCCAGGGGCCGTACGTAGCCCCAGCCGCTGTGGTGCGGGGATGAGAGACGTTTCACTGGGGTTGTGCGGCAGGGCGAGGCTGGTGGGGCACCAGGCCTTTAGGGAGGCAGCGTGGGCAGTGGGTGAGTGCCTGGCATCTGGACAGGTGTGGTTGTGCCAGCATCCTGGCTACACCCACACCCGCACCCACCAGCTACCTCTGCCTCACTCTCCCCGTTGGTTAAATAGGAATTAAGGTAATGCCCAGTTTTGCATAGGGATGTCTGGGGATTAAACCATGATTGAGGACATGAACAAGCACTTAGAACAGTGCCTGGCACAAGAAAGTCCAAGGGCCTTGTGAAAAGGAATGCTGTGATTTTGCACATACATGGAGAACCTTGTCAAGGGCTTTCAGATTTACAAAACCTTGCATCCCATTCTGGTTACAGAAATGAGATCTGGAGCTCAGCTCCATTGCTTCCTAGCTGCGTGTCTTTGCATATTTCTTAGCCTCTCTGAAACCTCTGTTTCCTAGTCTGTAAAATGGGATTAAGTCTTATGGTGGGGGCACGGTGTGTGTCATTGTGAGGATTAAATGAGAAGACACTGATGGAGGTTCAGGAGGAGCTTGGGAGCTGTCTCAAAATCCAGAACCTCCAGAGCCCCTCTTCTGAGGGCAGTACACCTAAGATTGCCATCCTCAAGGCTAGAGGCAGGCCTTGGACCAGCCAATGGCCTTCATCCCGAAGGACCCTAGCCCAGGTCAGGAAGACAGACTTTCCAAGGCCTTGGGAGGCTTCTTGTTCCACTCTTCCCATCCATACCAGGGATCCACCACACCTGACACACCATGAATTGTCTTTGCTAGTGGATAAATCTTACTTTCCTCACCCATGTCCTCCTCCCAGAAAACTGACCAGAGACATGGAAGGCTTTACAAAGAAACTTTATTTGTTGTGGGCTGGGAACAGGGAGGTGAGGCTAACAGGATGGGAAGAGGCCTCTCTCTCAGAACTTGCCCTTGTCCTCCCGCAGGACCATCCAGGGGCACCCACTGGCCTTGGAAAAGTCCCAATGATTCCAGCTGCCTGAGTGAGATCCCTGCTCTCCCACTTCTGCTTCTGCAGCTTCAGCTTTCCCTGAGGTCCTCATCAGGCCAGACTCTGGGAAGCACTGGGGCAAGCCCAGGAGTGCCCTCATCTTCCTGTAAGGCCCCTTCAGGTCAGGGGAGAAGCAGAATCTGCAGAACTGTAGGTGACCTGCAGCCCGGGGACTGGGAAGCTGCAGCATTTAGACCCTCTGACCCCACCCACTCCCACTTCCCATTTCCCACCAGGTGGAAGCCCTGGGCCTTCCCCAGTCCCCAGCCCCCACTCTCCAATGCTCACTCACGCTTGTCTTGACCAGCTGGGCTATATCTTTGCCTCAAGGCCACCACCCCCAGGAAGTCCATCTGGACCACCATACTGACCCTGGACAACTCCGAGGAGAGGCTATACTAACCAAAGTCTCTACAATCTTCCTCCCCACCACTCCACTGCCCAGTCCAGGGCCAGGCATACTGCAGGAGATAGATGGCATTAGGTAAAATTGGGGGAGGACCCCAGGCAAGGAACCATTTGAGGAGGTGACCTTGCAGAGGAGGGGTTAATAACTCTATGTATGGGGGTAGGCAAGGAGGGGTTGCAGCTTTGGGGACGTCCTCTAAGTGGCCAAGCCAAACAGGATCTCTTTGGGGTTTGGAGTAACAGACTTGAGGTCCGAGAGATGTGGTTTTGAATCTCAGTTCTGGTACTTACTAGCTGTGTGACTTGGGACCTATAACTTAACTTTTCTGGGCCTCGGTGTCATCTGTAAAATGGATATAACGATAGTATCGACAGCCTATAAAGTTATGAGGAGTCACTGCAGCCCTCTGCATGTGGTCCACTTTTAATTCTTTCCTGCTCTCTGCAGGCTCCACAGCTGATTTGGGTTGACTGTAGGTGCCGCTCAGGCCCCAGGGACCATCCTGCTATCCCACGGATTTCCCAGGGCCCTCTGGGTGGCTGCTTGATCCAGATCCACGGCATCTTTTCCCCCCACCCCAGCCAGGCCCATCAGGGGCCCAATGGAGAGCTCCACCGGTGGCAGTGGCAAGGTCCTGGCCTGCCTCCTGGGTAGCCAGACCCATGCCTCCCACTCCTAGCGCCTCGTATTGTTCCTCAGAGACACTTGCTAGGCCATTTACTTTTTCTGGGGTGAAGTAAACAGGGAAGGCAAGCGCTCTACATTCCGTGTGGTGATATCTCTCTCAGGACACACGCTGCTTATGCAAATAAGGCCTTTCACAGCCCTGCCCACTCCTCCTGCTGGCCCAAGCCCAATGGCCCCCAACACAATGAGACCTCTATTGGGAAGTGGCAGAAGGGGGCAATGCCCCCCCTCCACCACATGACCAGGTGGGTGTCGGGGGTCCGCATGACTGGGGCTTCCAAGGCCCCCACCCTAAACAGGCAGCTCTTGAAAGCGAAGGGGCAACGTGTCTACCCTCAGTGGAACTGGGATCCCCCCTAACAACCCAATCCCTGCTGAGGAACTTGGACAAGCCAGTCAACTACTCTTCAGCATGGGGAAACTGGAATAATGATACCCACCTAAGCCAGACCCCAAAGTACTAAGCCTGGCACTTGGTAGGCTTTTAATTAACAACAATAACAGCCATGACGATGACATGTGATTGTTTGGCCTGAAAATGGCCAGTGGCATAGTTTTTGGGATGTTTTTTCTTACAACTTCACCACCATTCTCTTGGAGCTCCTACTCCAAGTTGGTTAATAGAAGTTAAGCCTACTCTATTAAATAGCCTCTTTACATTTCTCAATAAAAGTGGAAAAAAAATGGAAGAGTGCATTCATCCCTTCCCACTCCCCAGAGTAGCCCTTTAATACATACTTCCAGAATCTCTTCATATATAAGCATACTTACGACTTTTGAATACACACAAATAAGATCATATTCTATTGCCTGTTCTGTGATTTATTCTATTCACCCAACAATATATACTGGCCAGCCTTCCATATCAGCTAATATATAGAGACCTACCACATTAATTTTTGTAGCTGCATGGTATTTCACAGTATGAATGGACCATAGGTTCATTTCAATTTCTTTACATTCTTAAAAAAGAAATGCTCTGATGAACATTCTTGTACATTCTTCTTTGGGAACTTTTGCATGTTAACCACATAGTAAATTTCTAGCAGTGCAATTTGTTTGTAACCAAGTATATGTGTCCTTTACACTTCACACTTTCCAACCAACAGTGTTTGAGAGTGTCTTAGAATAGAAACATGATGGTAGAGAAAGGCACCAAGATAGCCAAGATGTGAGATACAGGCCATGGAGGCATCCAAGGAGCCCACCGAGTAGCACCGGACTGACCTGTAGTCCTGAGGGCAGTGCCCAGTGGCTCTGTCCTATCCAGGCCTATGTGGGCTAGTAGTCCAGGGGTGCCCTGAGTCAGAGGGGAGTGGGGCCCACAGGGGCACTGGGAGTGGAGGGCGGGCCAGCATGGCTGGAGTCCCGCCTGAATGGTTTCCTGCAGCCATTGTCTCTGCCCTGCCTGGTCCCCTTGGGGGGAGTTTATTCAGGGGCTTTTGGAGAAGAGTGGGGCAGGAGCAGGAGGGTGTGCAGTCCTCACCAAAGGCACCCAGGAATGTATTACAGGAGGGAGAGAAAAAGGGAGGCGGCGGTGGGGGGGGAACCCATCCCTGGGAGAGACGGACGTCAAGAACCCCTGACTAATGAATAGTGAGTTTGCCCTTGAACCTCACTGGGCTTTGCCATTCTCAGGCACAGAACAAGAGCTGAGACACGTCTGAGCCCAGCTGCATGGGGACGGCGGCGGTTCATCTCAGACAGTTTGACAGGCTGGGCCTTTTCCCTGCATAGCTCAGATCTGGCTCCCGGCTCCCCTGGCAACAGCACAGCGGCACGGCTCCCAGGTCCGGGCCCTGCCTGCCGCGAGCAGGAGGAGGGAGAAGGAGGAGCACCAAGGGGAGGACAGCTGCGGAGAGCGAGTCCTTAACTCCTGGGAGGCTGGAGCCCCTTGCTTTGGCAATCTCCCAGCGTGCAGCCCTCGGTCCTCTGGGGTGGGGATGTGGATGGCGAAGAGCTTCTGTTTGCTGGAGGCCAGGTTAGAGCAGCTTGGATGGAAGAGGAACACGATGTGACAAGGCCCAAAATGGCGGCCAACAGGTCAAAGGCAAAGACCTCTGCAGGACGGGTTGGGGCATGTTTCCCCAGGTCCCCTGCCAAGTCCCACAGGAGTAGGAATGGGAGTGGAGCCTGCACCGTGCCCTCTGCCCCAGCCCTCCTCCTCCGTCCTGGCCCCTGACTGCTGCAGCCTCAGGTCAGTGTCTGCTGTGTCTTCCCTTTCTGATGATCCTGAGTGTCCTGGAGCGGCATGGCTCTGTATTCCAATCCTGTGACCTTGGCAAGACCCACAGTTCCTCCTGTCTCCATTTTCAGAGAAGGTGAAAAGAGGCTGTCCCATCACACTTCACAGGACAATCTAAAGATAAGAGAAATAATATGTGAGAGGGAGTTCTGCACTCTGGGGAGGGAGATGTCCTATAAATCTCATTCAGGTATTATTAGGGCGGAAAGTAGGTATTTCTGCTCCCTGGGGCTAGGGGGGAGGAGCTTGCTTGAGGTTGTCTCCGAACCTCCTCAGCAGAGCAGGCTGAAACTCAAAGGCGAGAGGCGAGGAAAGACAATGGTTTATGTCTGTGGCCTTTGAAGGCTCAGCTTGGATGAGAAGGTAAGACAGACCGACCTTACATTTTCAAGGAACTTTACCTATATCATTGCTAGGTCTCGCTGCAACTTCATGAGAAATATATGAATATGAGCAATCCTCATTTTAGAAATGGGAAAACAGAGGCTCGGAGAGGTTAAGGGCTAGCTCTGGTTAACAAGGACCTGAGCCCATGTCCACCTGATTCTGTGGCCTGCACTTGTGTCAGCTGTACTGGTGGCAGAGTCACCTGGCTGGGCGTCCCGGGGAGGGGGGCTAGGCACTGAGAAGTAGCATTTCCCCTGTGGATTGCTTCTCGGGGCCTGGATCTTCTGAGTTCGAAGAGCCTGGCCAAGGGAAGTAGGAGAGGGCAAGTCCCAAGGCGAACAATGCAAACCCATCGTGACGGTCACCTGGTGGCAAACCGAGCCACAGGACAAAGACTAGCCAGAGCACATGGAAACGGAAGAGAAGGCTCCAGATCAGAAGCCGGGAACAAACTCAGCTAAGGCTTGGGCTCTCTCTCGCCAAAGTCTCGCCCCAGGCCAGGTCATGTCCCAGCCTCACAGTCACTTGCCAGCAGTGAGCTGGGTTTTCATTTCTGTAGCCTCTGGGTGCAGAAATGCCTCCCTGCATCCCAGGGCAACTTGAAGGAGACCATGCTGGTTGGGTTTCCTGTGAGCCAGAGGGCTGGGGGTGCGGGTTACTGGTAGGTAGCAGAAGAGAAAAAGCAGGAAAAACTTCCAGATTATAAAATGTCACAGCTAAAAGGGACCTTAGATGCCATCCTAGCCAATGCTCCTTTTCCAGGTCCAGAAAGGGAGGGGGTTCACTCAAGACCAGAAGGAAGTCCAAGTCTCTGACTTCCAGCTAGGTAGGGCTGTGTCTTCCTATGCAATTTGTCACTCTACCGGGCTATTCTGAGCCCTCAAAGGCAGGGATTTCACCCAGCGAGGCACACAGAAGGATCAGGTAGAAGAAGCTACTGTTGGCAGAACACACCATGTGTCAAGCGGTGGCTTCGGGAAGCCTGGGGCTGGGGCAGACGCCGCCATGGGGCCAGAAGCCTTCCTTGATGACAGAACGGGGCTCCACACCAACGCCACCACCACACTCCCAATCCTCCACAGCCAGTCAGTGGGGACCACGAACCTCCCCTGACTGATGAGGAAACAGAGGCATGAGGAGATGGATCAGAACATGGACAGGTCCCTAGTCCTCACCCCCAGTGCTTTTAAGAAGGGCCAGGGAGGAAGAGCGGAAGAGCAGCTTGTGTGGGTGTAAGGAGGGTGAAAGCCCCCAGGCGAAGCTTGTCCCCACAGAGCCTGATGGCACAGCTGTAGCCAGGGCAGGGCCTGGAGCTAGGAAGGACTTCGGCTCACTGCCCTTTGCTGCTGGGTCCTCTGCCAGGTGGAGCAGGGTGCCCCATGCCAGGCAGACCTGACCTGCTCAAAATGCAAAGGAGATCAGGGATCCTGCGTCCTGCAACCTCGTCAGGAACTGCCCTCGAGGGAAGTCTGTGTGCTCGCTGATGAACAGACACGTGATGGAACAGAAAGACACAAAGACAAATGAACTCCTTTCAGCCCAGCTGTGCCCTCCTCCCTGGGCTGCTGATTTCGGCCAGCTGCCATTTGACTGGCCAGTGCCCATGGTTAAATATTCTGCATGTCACCGCTGTCCTCATCCTCCAAATCATAGCTATATCAACCAACCTTGAGAAGCTCAACTCCTTCATACCTGCCCCATACCTAAGGGAAAATGGGAAGGAAAATGAGCCCTATTTAGTGTTTAGCAACTCCATAGGGAGGTAGGGATTATTGTTCCCATTTTACAGATGATGGTTAAAAGGCTCTCAGATATTCAGGGGTCTGTTGTATGGTGGTCAGAAGCAGAACTCCGATCTGGGCCTCTGCCTTGTCCCTCCTCTCCAGCCAAGGTCCCAGGTCTGGGACATCCCCATCCTGGTGGGCTGGAAGGCTCTGAAGCACCTGGGCTTGTGCCTAGCATCCCCACCTCATTTTCTTACCTCCCCAGGGTTCTCTCAGGGCTCAGTGTAAGCAGGGGAGGCATACTGCCCAGCACATTTGATTAGTTCTAGAACAAACTCCCTACCCCCTGACCAGCCCTGACAGCATTTTCCTGGCTAACCAGGAGAAGGAATACCTGCAGTGTATACATGGCTTCTCCTAACTGGGATAGGAAGCCAGAGGATTTGGGGGCTGGGGTAAGGGTGGGGACAGCTACCAAACAGTAAGCAGATAGGGCTAGAGAGCCTAAATCTTGGGAGCTTTCCTCCTGAGGAACAAAGAAAAAGGTCACTCCAGCTGCACGCAGGGCCAGTGCCCCAGCCCTCCACTGGGTACCACCCATGCTGGTCCAGCCTTGGAATGGGGAGCCATGCTTGGAATGTGATTCCCTGGCTTTGTGCGATGCTTGGTTAGCAGAGTGCGACTCCCAAGATCCCCTGTCACCTCCTAAAGCCTCTGCCAGCCCTCCCTGGAGCACCACACTGCTCACCAGATTAAGGAGCTCAGGGCTACAGCTGAGGCGGCTAAAATCCAGGAGGGAGGATGGGGAGGGGCAGGGAGGGCAGTGGGCAGCTCTCCCAAGGCCCTGCCTGCCTTGCTTCTCTCCCCTCACCGGTACTGTGGACCCTGCTCTCTGTTCCCACCATGAGTTCTAACCTCTATACTCTTCCTCATTTAGCTTCTGACTTCCCCTCCAGATCCCCAGATGGAGCAGCCTAGGAGACAGGGAGAGGGGTAGGAAGTGAGTGAGTGCACTGGGGGTGGGGACGGGCTGGAGCCCAGGGCCTCCCCTGCCAGGACTGAGCGCCTGCTGAGGGTAATCCCAGAGGCTCTCTGTGGGTCCCTCCAATCAGCTGCCCGACTCCAGAGCAAGATGCATCCCACACAACATAAGAGAGAGCAGGAGGGAGCACCAGGGATGGGGGAGGCTGGCAAAGAAGGGACAAGAGAAGGAATCTGGGTGTTCAAAGCTCTTCCCTAAAACCCCGGCACTTCCTGAACCAAAGCCATCCCAAAATATTTAAAACACAAACACAGGAAAAGAAGTTCCCTTCTGTCTGCATAGACTCACCAGGTCTGTAAGAAATGATATGAATAGGTCCATAAAGACCCAACGGGAAGGAACTGGAGGCTTTGGCACAGGGCTTTTTGGACTGTGAGTGTCCCAGGCTTAGACTTTCAATTACTAAGAAGCTGTGATGAGAGGGCAGGGCCAGTGGGGCAGGGTGGGGGAAAGGCTAGGGAAGGGCCATGAAGCCAGACCCTCTGGTCGCTGGATCCTAAGACTCCTGTACCTGAACAGGAGGAGCCATGCTCCACACCCCTGCTCCCTGGCCTTCCCGCATTACTGTGAGGGGCTGTACAGAGCTGGAAACTCTGAAGGCATGACCCAGAAAGCTATCCGGAGGCCCAGTTCGGCAGGCATCCAGCCCCTTCCCAGCCCTGTCCCCCATGCCAGGGCCTGCAGGGGGCGACCGGGACACACCCAGGGCCTTGGCCAGCAGCTGCTCTCACTCCAGCTTCCCATTTGCCGCCACTGCCAAGCTCCCTTCTGCCGAGCCAGGGCCTGCCTCCCACCACTGCAGGGTAGGGGCAGGAGGAGGAGGGCTTGGGCCGCTGGGGCTGGTTTCTGTGAGGACCTGGGAAGAGGGGCTCTGCCAGCTCCTAATCCTCTACCGGCTCCGAAAACAGAGGCCCACACTCCAGTGCCAACAGCGATAAAATCCTTCCTCTAACCCCTGCTCCACCCCTGGCCAGAATTCACTGGTCCCATTCCCGTCGTTATGCTCAATCAGTGAGTGCTAAACCAACACAGGTTTAAAATGACCACAACCATCACAGACTTTTCGAGGTGGAAGGAACCAGGAGATTCCTGAAGTGCCACTCACTTGTTTTGCCAGTGAGAACATTGAGACTCAGGTGTTCGATGCACTGGCCTCCCTGAGGTCAGGCAGCAAGCCAGTGACAAGGACATGCTCATGCCCTGTCTACCAGACCCCTTTCCTGCTCAGGGCCAGGCCCCTTCGAGGGCCTAAAAGAGGGCTTCTCCGTCATATCCCAAACAAGATCCTGGCCCAACTGTGGGCGGCGGGGGTCTGGGGCCAGGGGAGGCCGTAATTCGATAAGCAGACTGGCCATCTGGCTTGGGGACGGAGGAGAGCCCAGACTGGCCGCTTCTGCTGCCTGGTCCCGGGGGGCCCTGTGTCGTGGGAGACAGACTGCCAGATGGACAGGCACTGGCCCAGGTCTGGGTGGAAGCCAGTGAGTTCCCTGTAGTCAGAGCTAACCAACTTTCAGACGTGGTGGGGTAGCAGTAGAGAAGGCATGGGGAGCAAAGCCAAGCCCCCCTAAAACGACAGAGAGACAGAAGAGCAGGATGGGGGAGCCAAGATTCCCACCCAGGCTCAAAGCCTGGCTCCCCAGGTAGGCCCAACCCAGCTCAGCTCCACAGCCACAAACAGGTCCCCCTCCCGGGGAAAGGCAAACACATCTCCCCTGGCACCTTCTCAGACATGCATGCAAAACTAATTAACATGGGGAGACATGCGAGCAGCCGGCCAGCTCCACACCCTCGAGTCCACGCAAACAAGGCGAGCCCTTGTCCGGGGGACGTGCACAAAGCTTTGTTGCTAATTTAGGCATCTGTCTCTGTCTGGTCTGGTCCTCCTGCCTGCGCTGGGGTTTTTCCCAGCCCCTCGGACAATGCTGGGAACAGGCCTGCCGATCCCTTATTCAAATCACACCCAGGACAATGAGCTCATTGTGCAGGCCACAGAAAAAGGGATGCTGGGGGGGGGCAGTGTGTGTAATGGGACATCAGGAGTGGAGAAGGGTGGGGTGATGAAGAAAATGGGAACCCAGCAAAGTGTTTACTAACACAGCCCCTGCAGCTGCCTTGGGCCCCTCTCCCCTCCCCTGACTGTCTGGCAGCGGGGAGAAGTCCCAGGACTCAGAGGTGGGGGACCCCAGAGTGGATGAGGGGCCTTGTATCCACTGGGCCAGCAGATACAAAGTCCGGCTCAAATCTTCGCCTTATTGCCCTCTCCTACCTTCAACAGCCTATAGCTACCCCTGCATGTCCACGGCCAATGTGTTTTTTATAGCTTGGTTTGGGGGTTCTTTCTCCCCTTACTGCTGACTGACAAATGTAATGTACAGATCCTGACTGCAGAGGAGGAGACAGGGATGAGGGGAGAGGTGCTGGCGGCTGTGCAGGGTGGGACCTGCTGTCTCGGCCATTGTCTTCAGGCAACATTTCATTTTCTCCTCCTTCCTAGCTAATAAATTAGAGAGGAGACCGTGAGCTTCGAAGGGACAGGCTCCCCATGGACGGCGGGTGGGCAGGTGGGAAGGCAAGTCTGTAAGCTCTCGGCAGATGGGGCTCACCCGGCCCCTGGCTGCTTACACCACACCTGGCCAGACACTCGCATGCAGCCCTACACAGTGAGCAGCACACACACAAAAACCCTATATATACAGACAGATAGACATCTCTATCTATCTATCTATCTATCATCTATCTATCTATAACACACATGTAAATATATATACAATATATAAATCCCCCGAGATTCCTGAGGGGGAGATCTGGGGCTTTGAAATGCCCTCCCTCCTACCAACAGCCCCCAGCTCCTTGTCGCACTGAGCCCGCCTAGACAGGCCGACGTAAACAGACACGCACAGCCTGACACTGACACGCAGACACAAAAAGAAACACACACACCCAGAGGCAGCCCCAGACACACACGCTGACAATGGCATAATGAATGCAGGACTGCGAGTGCATTCAGTCAAAAGCCCACGCCGCTGGTCGCCCAGCACCAGGGTGGCTGAAAGGTTATGGAGAGGCTGCACGCCAGCTCTCCAACAACCTCCTCCCCCGCTCTCTCCCAGGACAGCTATCAGCTATGCGGGAGGTGAAGTACAACACCATTCCAGGCGTCCAGATGGAAGCAAATGCCTCCTGAGACAGAAAGGTTTGGAACTGGTCTTAGCCCTTAGTCAGGGTTATCTGAGCTGCCCTGAAGGATTTTTTTGATACAGAAAGAAAAGGTGTTTGAAAGTCATCTCGATTGTCCTGCACTTTGAGACATGTCTTGAAGCTGGGGCAAAGTGGAGCCTTGCTGGGGTAGTTTTCTCTTACAGTAGAATCCACAGGTCGGGGTGATTTCTTCCTGCAGTTAAAATAATTCTGAGAAGGGTATGCAGGATGAAGAGGAATACAAACGGTAAAAATCTCAGAGACTCTTTAAAATGTGCTTCTGAGACTAAAGGAGAATGAATGGCTCCCTCTCCACTGGCCCAGAGCAGTGGAAATGTATTAGGTTGAACCATACAAAATCACCAATATTTGACTGTTTTTGATCTATAAAAAAGAAATTTCATATGAGCCAACCTAATAGGCAACTGGCTCCAAAAACTATTGGGTGTACTTTCCCTTCTTAAATTTCCTGTCCAAACTGGAGAGCTCATTGTGTAGACAGGTCAAAGTAGCCGCTGGAATGACCTGTGAACACACACACACACACACACACACACACACACACACACACACACACACACACACACACACACACACACACACACACACACACACACGGCCTGTGGCTTGTATCAGGCCAGGACCCACCTTCAAACTCTTCCACCAGGGCTCCTGCTTCTCCTTTCCCTGTCCTCTGACTTTGGAGCACGTCCTGGAGAGGACAGAAGGAACATGAGACTAGAAGAGAATGGGAAATGGGACAGCCGTGCTCCTGGCTTCTTCTCTGAAGAGGCGTCAGGGACTAGCACAGGGGTGTCTCTGCGTGTACTTTGTCCTGGAGGAAACATCAACCATGTGGCTTCGAGGCTAAAGTGTGTGCTGTCAACTGGCTACCAAATTTAAACCCAAGGCCAGTCTCTGTGCATATGAGACTCATTCAAACTGCCTCTAAGAGAGCCATGCACAGGAAGCTAGAAGGGCGAGAGGCCACCCAGTGTGGGGAAGGCCTACTCCTTGTCAGCAGCTGGACATCCACTGTCCTGTCCCTCACAGAAGGCAGAACATACTGCATCTTCCTGAGAAATCACTCTCACCAACTTCTCTGGAGTTTCTCAGGGAAGGAAAGATGGAAGGTTTCAGAAGCGGAGTCCAGCAGTGCTCTGCATCCCACTACCTGCCTCTTACTTGTCCACAGAGGAAAGCCTGTCTCACACATGCTCATCTTGCCCACCAGCAACAGTTGGCCTGTCCATACAGAAGCTGCGGGGAGGATACTTCCCCGAGAGTCTCCAACTGACCTGGGACTCCATTCAAAGATCTGGAACCACCTTCCATGCAGCGGGAAGTGACATGGTCCCTCCTACATCTCTGACAAGTACTTTGACCACAAATGCCATGTAACTCCTAGTGTTTTATCTTTCTAAACACATACACGCATTGACCTCAACAAGAAAATCACCAGAACAGTAATAACAACAATAAGATGAAACCTGTTTGGCCTTTCCCCTCCTGGGAGGCAAGTGAGAGAATGAGATCCTATAGTTTGGGCTTTAGAGCTGGTGGATGCATTTACAGGGTGGGCTCCAACCTAGTGGCTAAATGCATGACTCTTTCAAACGCCAGATGTGTTGAGAGAAGGCATCTGGGCGCCCACCGTTGCTAACTTACATGCAGGCTCACCTCCCAACCAGTCTGAGCAGAACCAGGAGAGAATTCTGGCCTTGAGGCCCCAAACAGTGTTGGATTTCTTCTGAGGAGAAACCTACTGTATATGAATTCACTCAGAGGTAATTTATCAATTGATTGCATTTAAGACGTTCCTTACCACTCAAATGCAAATCAGCGGCCATGGCTCATGGGCCCAGCCGCTCCGCAGCATGTGGGATCTTCCCGGACCGGGGCACAAACCCGTGTCCCCTGCATCGGCAGGTGGACTCTCAACCACTGTGCCACCAGGGAAGCCCCAAAGTTGTTTCTTAAATGAAGAAAAGGCAATTGAGAGGTCACAGTTCTATAAAGAACCAATGGAATCTGGAAAACTAAAGTTCTAGCCCAGGCTTCCCTGGTGGCGCAGTGGTTAAGAATCCACCTGCCAATGCAGGGGACATGGGTTCGAGCACTGGTCCGGGAAGATCCCACATGCCGCAGAGCAACTAAGTCCGGGTGCCACAACTACTAAGCCTGTGCTCTAGAGCCACGAGCCACAACTACTGAAGCCCGTGTGCCTAGAGCCTGTGCTCCGCAATGAGAAGCCACTGTAATGAGAAGCCCGCACACCACAACGAAGAGTAGCCCCCGCTTGCTGCAACTAGAGAAAGCCCGTGGGCAGCAAGGAAGACCCAACGCAGCCAAAAAAAAAAAAAAAAGTTCTAGCCCGGGCTAAATGGCAGCTTAAGGTCACCAAGGGCAAAGAATGAAATGGCCTCTGACCCAGCTCTACCAGGCTCTTGTGGTATGTAGAGAGGCAGGAAAGCCAGGAAGCCGCAAATGGGTGAGAAATGTCATACCCCCAGTGTCCGCTAATCCAACACCCCCCGCCAGGGGCCTAGCCTTCCCGTTCTGAATAGATAGATGAAATTCTGTATTATACAAGCTTTAAAGTGCTGGGCAAGGGATGTGGTGGTTTTCTTCTTTGTACCCCCAAGGCATTGCCCAGAGCCTGACACATAGTGTTCAATGAAAGCTGAATGAATAAATGAATGCAGTAGAAAAAATACAATCTGGTATGGGAAGACTTCCAATTTCTGAGCTTCACGGTTCCCTTACAAACTGGGATGGTTCCACGGCACAGCCCTGGAGGTACTGAAATCCAGGCCAAGAGCCAACAGCGGTGAGAGGCCCACAGTGGATGTGATGTGTCTACTCGACTCAGGCTGGCCTGGCAGCAACCCACACCCATCTTGCACATGGTAACGGGACCAGTTCCCCTAGCCTGCCCTCCATCGCCACTGTTCTTGGCCGCCACCATCTGACCTGCTCTTCATACCTAAATCTCTAACTCAGTCCTGTAGGACTCATGCCCACCTTTGAACCTCTGTTCAGGGAGTCTTCCCCCCTCCTCAGCCTAGAAGACCTTTGGGGGTACAATGAGGCTGCTCTGACGACTCCACCCCACACAAAGTCCTGCTCTCTTAACTCCCATGGCCTGAGTCAAGCTTTGCGCACCTTAAATGTGTGCCTTCTTAGGCTGGTTTCTGCTCCAAGCGGTCAAGGAACAGGTCAGGGCTTCTTCTGGGGCTCTCTCTGGACCTCGGAGCTGGGAGCCGAAGCAGTCAGTAAACACCATGACTTATTGTAGAGTGCCTGACAGAGAGCTGAGCCCGATCGCCGCCTCCCCTGTGCCTTCACTCATTACAGATGTGTGGCCCACCAGTGAGATGGTCCCCCGCAGCAGAGCCGTGCTGGCTCACTCGTGCTCAGCCCCCGCCTACCCCCAACACACACATACCCATTCCAAGGTGGCAGGTGGGGGATGCAAACTGACACTTCTTGAGTGCCACAAGGTAAGTATTACTACCCCCAAGTCTGCAGATGAGAAAACGGGCTCAGAGAGAGAGGTGAAATAGTGTGTCCCAGGGGTCTGAACTAGGTCACACAGACCCCGCCACCCACTGAGCCACACGCACTTCCTCACACCGCCATGATCTTTTCTTTTTTTGCCTGAAGTATAGTTGATTTCCACCATGATCTTGAAGCCTAAGATCCAACAGCAGAAGAGAGAAGAGCGAACTAGAAACAACTAAACATGGCTTAAAGGAAGCTGCAGGCACAAAGGGAGGGGTGGCTGTAAACTGGAGGCCTCCCTCTTTCTACTCCCAGCCTCCCAGCACTCCCCAAGGAAATGACACGCCCTCAGAGGCACGCACCACCTCTCCCGTCCTGTGCCACCAAACTGGGCGAATCAGGAAGAAGGTCTAATGTTCTCTGTTTAAGGACCAGATGAGATTAGACAGAGGACTTGGAGATCTTTGCCTTCTCCAAAAGACAGAGGGGGATGTTACATCCTCAGGGGATGTAACATTGCAGAAGGCGGAGGTTCAACCTCGTCCCAGGCAGGTGCAATCCCTTGGCACCATGGGCAGACTGGTGGGCTTGAATCAACCCCTGACTTTACAGACTGAAGCACAGCCAGGCTATGGACCACACTGACAATTAGGAGAAAGCTAGGAGTGGGTGGGATGCTTCTCACTCCTCTGAGCATCTCACCAAGGCTTCCAGGGGCCTAGCACTCAGCCTTCCTACCCGGATCATCCAAGTATATTGCCAGTCCAAAGCAGGAGACACTAGAGAGCCATCCTCTAGCAACCCAAATGAGCTCCTGCTGCTTCCCAAAGCCCAGGCTGACTCCTTAGGAGATGAGGACTCACAGGGGACTCAGATGCTACCTACCCAAGGGCTGTAGCTTCTGAAACATACCCCATGCAATCACCCCAATGGCATCTGGCTTAGAAAAGAAGGGCAGAGCCTAGATTACTTTTATTACTCTTTCTGCTCCCCAAGAGACAGGCCTTAAAGGAGGTAAAGTATGCAAAGCGTTAGCGCTGAACTTGGCACACATAAGTGCTCAATAAATGGTTCCTGTCACCATTATCATGACTCATTATGATTTCCTGTCTGCCAATTTCTCACCTCCCCGGCTCATGTGAGGAGCCTTCTTTTCATAATCTCAAGGGTTACTGGAGCTCAGAGGCCCTTAACCCAGTCCAGGGTAGGAAACTGAAGTTCTGAGATGGGGAGGTGATTGCGAGCAAGGCTGGACCCACAGCCAGGAGTCCTCCGAGGTGAGAAGGCCTCTCTGCCTTCTGACAGCAGGATGAGCCCAGCGCCTCCCCAGAAACTCTCTCTGAAGACCCGAGGCTTGGCAAGGAGCCAGGGCAGGAGGCTTCTCCAAGAAGACGCTGGCTCTGAGCCAAGGCGCATCCCAGAAGCTTCAGCTCACAGAGAGCAGCAGAGACTCAGGGGAGGAGGGGCAGCCAGGAGAGGGGCAGTGAGGAGCCCTCGGGCCAAAGGAAACCTGCTTTAAGTGGGTTTGGCACGAACCTGGGATGCACGGCTGCCTTCTCATGCCCTGTGGTTTCCACACATCTGGGAGACGATGAAATCACTTCGAGGTCAGGAACTGCGGGGACACGTTCCACCCCTGGGACAACCCTCCTGTCATCTACATCTGTGCCCATACAAACTCCACAGGGCACTACGAAAGCTGCAAGCAAAGACTCTTCTGGGGGCTACCCACTGGCTTTCTTCCTCCCACCCTAAAAGCTGAAAAACTTGATGCTGCCTGTGGATTCAGGCCTTCTGCCTCAAAGGACTGAGGGGTGACCCCCATTTAAGAAGCTGTACTAGCCTCCAGCCTGGCTTTTCCATGCACAGAACTCTCTGTCACCAGAGACCTTCCAGGGGTAGATCAGGATTAGTTACTGAACATTGGGGCTGGAAGAGGTCTCGATTCTCTAGTTTAGCTCAATGAAAATATGAGCGACATGTATCACTTTAAAATTTTCTAGAAGCCACACCAAAAAGTAAGAAGAGGTAAAACTAATTTTAATAATATATTTTAACCCAGTATTATCATTTCGGCATGTTGCACTGACTACAGCTCACGAGACCAACGGTGGTTAGCATACTGGACAGCGCAACTCTTGACTCCAGCAACGTCCCCCATTTTTGGATGAGGATGTGACCCAAGTATCTAAGGAGAGGGCTCCAGTGTAGAAACGGAGGCCCCAAACTCCATCCCAACAGCTGGGCCCATCAGCCTTTCCTTTCAGCCTCCTGATAAATACTCGTGGCCTATGAAATAGATCATTTTATGATAAATCAAATTCAGGGGGACTGCAACTTAAACCTAGTTGAAATAGACAACGTGGAGAGGAACAGAAACTGATATACTTGACATCACAAGCTCCGGAACAAAGACCAACAGAAAGGAACAGAAGGGAGGTTCTGGGAGGTCTCTGCACGGGAGGCCAGGCTCGATGAAGACCTCTGTGTGTGCCACCCCTGAGCAGGGCCCCCTGGCTCCTGAGGGTTGTAAATACCCACACTCCAGCACTGGGTCTGGTGATTTTTCTACCACGGCTCCCTGGAGGAACTACCCACAAAAGCTCCTCTCTGCTTTAGAAGGCAAGAACAAGTCGTGCATTTACCCAGTGCTTCTAGTCTTCTTACTCCGAGTCGCCATGCCAACACACAGTCATAATTACCGAGGAACGCGCCAATAGTGGCAGCATTGACAAAGACACTATATCAGGGCCTGTGAGCTAAGCAAGGTCAGGCTCCTTGCGGCCCCCAGCTTCCTGCCCACTTCCTTTATTCCACTCTGATCCATCTCTTTCCCTTCATTCTCTTCCTCTCCCACCCAGATGGTCTCTGATTATATTTTCTCTGCAAAGGAAGGCACTGTGGCTCAGTGTATAAAACACTTTTATAGCAATTAGGAGACACGTTCTCCTTTGAGTCCCGATTTTAACTTGTGGGAAAAGTCACTTTAACATCTAGGCCTCAGTTATTTCGCTGTGAATGGGGAGAATATTTTGGACAGTGCCTATTCAGCAAGTGGGTGCCTGCATTTAATTCACCTACTAAATTCAGAGGCCGGTGTGCGTCCCGTCAACTCTAAGATCTTCTTTATGATCAGCACCAGAGATACCAGAAGCTCAGGGAAACAAAAGAAGGTTCAGTTCAGAGAGGGAGTTGGTTCTAATACCCTGAGAACAGCAGGGCTTATATCTCCCCCCAGGAAGGGTGAAAATCTCAGAAAAGGAGCCAGGAGCAGCTGAATGGTGGGCTCTATCCGATTATAAAAAGATGAGTGGGATGGACGAGAACTATCAGACTAAGTGACGAGCATCCTGAGGCCCCCAGTGAGAACAAGGACATGCACCCATTTAAAATGAGAGGTCAGAAAAAGAAGACAGACAGCCATCACCCGGGCCCTACACAAGAGCGCCCCAATTTCAGAACACCCAGTGCACCAACATCTGAACTTACAAAGGAGATAGATTGGAGGCTGATGATTAGCATCACAAAATGATTATTCCCTTTGTAAAAGGCTTCACTGCAGGACTGCTTTAAATAGTGCATTTAAACCATGATCTGATTTGCTAAATTCGATTTATACACATCTACTGCCTAAGCTGGCGTGCGGCTGTATTTACATGTCTTCCCTTGGCACGGAGGAGGGGAGAGGCCAGCCATTATTTGGGGCCTTTAATCCTTGTAGACAGTAACTAACCTGGGGAGCTGAACCCTGTTTTTCTTCCAGAGCTGGGGCTTTAGCTGTAAACTGGCCTCAGCTCTCCACCCTGTTTTGCCTGGGCAGAGCCTGCCCAAAGACGATGGTCAGGATTTGGCTAGAATCTGTTGCAGCATTTCTGTCAATAGGGGCTGCTCACCAAGAAGCAGACCTCCTCCCCACACACCAGGGGTGACAAGTTTCCAGTACAAATTTCCAGAGAATCTGGTCTATGGCAGGCTCACCAAATTTATTCAGCACTGACAGTTATCATGCCAGGGGTTCCAAGGTTACCTTTTGGGAAGCATGAAAATCTGCTAATCTGTATAAGTTCTGGGGATCTGATGAGCCACATTCTATGACTTGTACTTAAGCCACAGGAACTAAACCTGGGAAGGCACAGAAAGGGGGGCTCTCTACCCAAAGAGGACAAAAGAATGGATCTACCAGGCCTCACGGCAGCTGTGCTGAGGCCATCGGGAAACCCTCCTTAGTTCACATAAAGGGACTTGTAGGTCTCACTGACAACATGTCCCTTCAAGAGAGAAATGACCCAGGGAATTCCCTGGTGGTCCAGTGGTTAGGACTCCGCGCTTCCACTGCAGGGGGCATGGGTTCGATCCCTGGTCAGGGGACTAAGATCTCACGTGCCATGCAGCACGGCCAAAACAAAAAATAAAATAAAACAAATAAATAAAAATAAGAGAAAAATAACCCCTTCCCATTAGGTCCAACAATGTGATAGAACGGTCAGGAGCTGGACGACTGCCAAAAGGGGAAATACACTACCCAGTTCACACCATTTGCCCAAAGAGAGAGGTCTAGGCAATTCATGGGCTCAGGAACGTAACATTCAAAAAACAAAGTCCCTCCAGAGGACTGAAACCAGAACATCTCTCCACCACCACCCCTATCTCCGCAGCACAGAGCTTTAGTCTTTAAGAGAGAGATCCACTCACTCATTTACCAGATATTTACAAACACCCACAATGGTGAGCCCAGCCTAGCATTAGGAACTGGGGCAAAGGAAAGAAGAAGACAGCACACAGGTCTGAGGAGTTTATAGTGGGGAATTGAGGGGTCACTAAAAACAACTAAACCATTGTTGAGAAGCCCACTAAAGCCTGCTCCTGAGAGGTTGGAAACTGGACTGGGAATCAGGAGCCCTGAGTCCCATTCCTTGCTCTGCTAGCTAACTTCATGACCTTGGGGAAAATTACTTAATCTCTCTGGGCTGTTCCTCATCTGTGACATAAGCAGTTGACCTACATAATCACCAAGCTTTAAATTTTCTATAAGTCTTATGGAGGGAAAAAATGTTCATATCTCTAAAAATCCTGATGAGCTTCCTTTTTGGAACAAGGTTATAAACCATCATACTTTCTTCTTTGTCTTGGCTGCCGGGAGGCTCAGAACAACCACAGTATTAAATCAGAACATCTATTTTAGGCCAGAGCTTTAGGCTAGGAGGTTGGGGATGAGGTGACAGGAGAGTCCTCATATGTGAGCCCTCATATGTGATGTGGGGATGGGGGCTTGGATTCAGGACAGGCTTGGTGCTTGTTTGAGAGATGAGACACAACAGATGAATCCATGTGTCTGTTGTATGTATGCAAGTGCTGAGCCTGTGGGTAAGAACTCAGGCTTTGGGGCAGACAGCTCTGACTCTACATCCTGGCCCCGGCTCTGTCGCATCCTAGCTATGGCCAAAATCACAAAGAGGGAATCATCACCCTACTTATCAAGCTGAGGCCCTAATGCACATGAAGTGCTTAGCAGCGGGCCTGGCACAAAGCAGGACTCAAACACAACTAACGTTACTGGAGCTCCTTGGTCGGTCTGTACAAATACACACGCGTGGAACCTGCTTTAGGGTAGCGGTGGGTCAACTGCGTTAATTAGAACAACAGCGACTGAGCTTAAATTATTCAACCTGGTGGAGGGGGCGGGGCCGAGGCCACATAACAGACACAGCTCTGACCTTTGGGCGGGGGCCTGGAGCGGGCGAACTCAAAGTTGCTCCACCGGGCCAGCGGAGGAAGCAATGGACCCGAAGCAGCCTAAGAGGATGCGAACGGAGCCTCTAGGCCTGCCCCCAACCACAGCGGCGACGCGGAGGCCCTCGCTAGACCGCCGCCCCCATCGGCGGGGCTCTCTGTTCCTCGGCCCCCGCTATCACTGCGCTCCGGAACACACAGTCCCGGGAAGGGTGGCTTCGCTCTGCTCGCCATTCGGGCCTCGCGGTTTCAAGAAAAAGCGGGCATTAACCATGCGCCTGACATTCCCCGGAAATAAGGAAAGAGTGCAAAGCGCCTGCGGTTCCGGGCTCCAAAATAACGACATTCTTCAGCCCGGCCCGCTCAAGCCCGGCTGCACCCCCTCAGGCCGAGAGGAAGGCCGTCTCCGCCCCTGCCTCAGACAGGTAAGTGAGGAGGGCTCGGACCGGAAGCCTCTTTTTCCGCCGCCGCGACGCGCACCGCAGGGCTCTTCGTCTCCGGCCAGGAGCTCACTTGGCGGCCTGGGGGGGTGCGCGGGCAGCCGCGACGGAGGGTCCGGTAGGGAGGTGGGAAGGAAGACGGCGGCCGTTCTCTCGCAAGGCACCCTCCCCGGGTGTAATTAATACCCTGAGGGCCTGCCTGGGACGGACGGCGGCCGAGACACTGCGGGCCCGGGCGCGCTCGACGCGCGTTCCGCCTCTGTGGGCCCGCGGCAGGGCGAGCGCGAGGAGGGGGTCGGCAGTGCCGCCGCGGCGCCGCGACCTACCTCGTGCCCACGCAGCCATCTTGCCGCCGCTCCTCGAGCTCTCAAAATGGCCTCCCGGCCTCGCAACGCGCCCCACTCGAGTCTCAGCGCAGACCAGGGGTCACGGCCGCGGGCCTCCTGCCGTCTTTCTCGCCGACCTCGGCCAGCCCCGGGCGTCCTGTTTGCGCCCTCCCCCCGCCGCGCCCGCGCCGCGGGGCCTGGGGGCGCTCCTGGTTACGAAGGGCGTTGGCCCAGGCAGTGCCCGGGTGTACACGAGGTGTGAATGCTGAAAACGGATTCTTGCTTTGCTTGGGCTCGTGCCCCACTGCGGCACTCGAGTCTGTGCCGGTGACTCCCTTTTCTTTAGCCCAGAGACTGGGCGCGGGCACAGGCCCCAGCCCTTCCGGGGCCGGCTGCGCATCCCCAGGCGGAGGGGCAAGGCGCTGGTTACTGCGCGCCTCCGATTCCCGCGGAAAGCCGACGGGGGGAGCCCAGGTGTCCAAAGAGCCGCGTCGGAGGCCGGAACCGTCACAGCCGCCATTTACTTGGGGCCTACTGTGTGCTATACATCGCGCTCTGCGCCAGCTCTGACGAATTGTATCACAAAGCATCACAAGCCAGTATGTGTATTTTTAATGCCATTTCACAGGGCGTTGCGCGTGTGTGTTTCATATTGGATCTGGGCTTAGGGAGGAGGGTTAGGGCCTTTCTGGTGACCCAGGTTAAAACACAGCCGCTCCACCGTCCTGATCTTGGAATCGCCCAACCTCCGGGCTGCAGGCCGGCGAGCCCGCTCTTGGAGACACCCAGGGCAGAGTTGGGGTGCAGGCAGACAGCTCCTCCTCCCATTCCCTGGCTCTGGCCACTCACCTTGCCCCCGGCGCGCCCTTCTACGAGAGAGCCGGTGCCCACAGCTAGTTCGTGCTTGCGAAGAGGGCGCTGAGCGCGGGCGGAACGGCGCCGAAGGGGGAAGCGCTTGCAGGGGAGTAGCTGTAAAACAGAGCGGAGACATCAGGCGCCCCCCATGCCTGCCCAGAAGCGCGCCCGCGTCCACTCGAAGGTGGGGTGGGGACACATGCATCCTCCAGGTCATGTCCACAGCCCACCTCTCTGCGCCTCAGTCTTGCCCGCCTAGGACGCAGAAGGGAAGCCCGGTGGGGTACTGGCTAAGGGGGATTCTGGCCCGGCTCTCCTTACCGGCCAGCGGGCCGGGCATTTAGCCACCCGCAAGTATGCCGCTGGAGGCCCGCCCTCCGGAGCGAAACCCTGCTCGTTGGGAGCTGGAGCACCAGAAATGGAGAACCGTGAGATGGGGCATCTGGGTGCACCTAGGGCCCAGCACACCAAGCAGAGCCTGCCAGCCAGCGCCCCGGAACGATCCTGACTAACCGCCCCCCCACCCCGAGCCCCGACAGCAATGTTCATGAGTCCTGAGACCCAGAACCTGCCGGAGCTGGGATCCCAGGCGCCAGCTATTAGAAATCCCCAACCGCTGAACTAACAAGGACCTGCTGGTGACGCCCTCTTGGCCTCAAAAGTCAGTTCCTAATCTGTTCCCTTCAAGGCTGTAGACATTTGTGTGTCCTCCTCCTCAGCCAGCCAAGCTTGGACCTTTATACCCATTCCAACGCCGCCCCCCACCTTCCACAACTGGGTGCTCCTTGGAGTCCTGTTTTGCCTCTCAATTCAGGGGCCCAGTGGGCATGGCAGGCACTGGTCAGTTCTTCCAAGGGATTCTTGGACATCCATCGGTGCTTTCATTCTGTCTCCAGCAGGTGGAGGTTTGAATTTCAGATCCAGACATTCATGTGCACCCCCTGTCTGACCCTGAAGAAAGCTATCATTTACTCAGCACCTACTGTATGCCAGGACTTTATTTGTATATTTTACTTAATTCTCACATGACCCCTGGAGGTGTGGGTACTATTATTCCCATTTCACAGATGGGGAAACAGAAGCCCAGAGAGGTGATATGACTTGCGAAGGATACACTGAGTTGTAATGTTGAAAGCATGCCCTCAAATCCTGCCTCACAGGCGTGGACATCCCTTCCCACCCACCCCCCAGCTGCTGCCCTTCTGAAATTTGGACTGCTGGATTATTAACCCAGTCCAGGATAGTCCTGAGTTCTCCATTCTAGTGCCTCCACTCAGGATTGTCACCCTTAGGGGCAGAAAAGGCCACAGAGGAGAGCCCGTCATGCTGCTCTCCCCATGACCTGTGATGGGGAATTTCTGCAGCCCTCTGGGCACCCCGGAGGCATTTCCACCCTCTTTAGCCTGGGTCCAGAACCTTGAGGGAACCTGGTAAAGCCTCATGCTGGCTAATAATCCACTCCTGATTTTTAAAATCCCAGTCTACACAGTCAAAGAAGTGGGTGACCTGTATTATGATCAAGATAATTCAGGCAGGAGAAAATGAGATGAAGGGGCAGGAAGGGCATGATATTTTTACACACAACCCCAATGGAGACCTGGGGGGATTCGGGAGCTAAAAAGAGGAGCATTACTAGGAAATGCCCCTGTCTCTGGTTCCCGCAAGAGATTTTATCCCAATTGATAATCACACAGGAAGCTGTAACTCCCCCAACCTCCAAGCTGAGAGGTGCTTTTTCTTTAAATGACGTTAATGTGACGTTAATGTTTCTTTTCTTTTCTTTTTTAATGAAATCTCTATAAAAAACAACCTCCACTTAAAAAATTATGTCCATTGGACCGGAGGTGAAAGAAAGAAAAAGCAAAATGAAAAAAAAAAGTTTGGGCTTTTTCAGAAGAAGAAGAAGATCAGGGAGACAGCCGCCACCCCCAGGCTGCCTGACACAGCAGAGATGGCAGCTGAAGGTTGAGATGGGGTGGGTACAACCAGACTTGAGAGACACCAGGAATCTGGGTAATGGAGGGAACAAGGATCTGAAGCCACACTCACCAGAGGGCAGAGGAGAAAGGTCCTTTTCAAAATAAACCCAAGTCGAGGAGTGTGAGACCAGCCTAACCTGGGGGAGTGGCCGTGGTACCCACCCCCCTTTCCAATTTGCAGTCCATCTCCACCCTAACAAGACAGAGAAGGCTCAAGAAATGCCACTCCCCGCACATTCCTGCAACACACAAAGAACCCGGGTTTGGCCAGAGACAGAGGAGAACAGCTCCACTCATAGCACCTCCTAATTCATGGGGGGAACAAAAACTAGGTTGCAAGCTGATGTGGGGGGAGGTGAGGCTGACCGGTGAGGGGCTCCAGTGCCTGTGCAGATGGAAGCTGAAAGGAAGTTCTAATTAGCACAAAGCTGGCACCTTCCATTAATAGCTCTCCATCAGCTCCTGGATGCCACTGATGGGAGACAAGTTGCGCGATGTGTGAGCTTCACCTGTCCCTTGATCATTAACAGACCTCGGGTGAGACCAGGGCTGTCCTGAAGGAGGACCACCTCAAACCAGCTGCCCCACCAAGAAAATCTAATAACAGGCCTGACTTCCGGGCCCATCCGAGGAGAAAGTGTTTAACGCGAGTCCGACGTGACCACAAACACAAAATCTCCTAAGAAGTCCTGGCATACATTCTATGTATTTGACACTCTAGATAGGTCAAACAGATCCATGGTAAGAGATATCGAAGGGGGTTGGGGAGGGATTGACTGGGAAGAGGCAGAAGGGAAGTTTCTGGAGTGAGGGAAATGCTATCTTGAGTGTTGGTTACGTGGATGTAAATGCATTGTACACCTATGATCTGTTTCTATATGTAAATTATACTTCTAATAATATACATGTAGGTGTATAAGTATGTGGCAGTGTATCACACACATGCATGCAAAGGTCTCAGCCGCTAACTGATTTCTCCATTGATGTGAAGGTTCACACCCTTTTCAAGGGTCACAGTAGAGAAAGGGGCCAGAGCAGATGGGGAAATGGGGCTGTGCACATCTCACAGACACGCGGCCTTGGCTGGCCTGGTAGGGAGGAGGAATGTCTGAATTGAATCAATTAGCTGCAGAAAACTTCAGAAAAGAAGTAAGGCCCTTCATAAAACCAAAGCCCACTCCTTAATCCCCAAAGGCAATCCTCTCCCCCATTCCCATGGCCATTCCTCAGTAAACAAAGAAATCCCTCCTTCCACATCCACACCTCAATATTCATTATGAGCTGACGTTAGAGACTGCATTCCAGCCTCCCAGAGTGCCCTAATGACTGGAAACCCAAGGGCAGATGACTGAGGGGGTTTCCTCTCTCTTTCTCTCCCTCTGCTTTTTCTCAACATCTCCTCTCCCCTTCCCATGGCAGTCTGTCCTTTCTTTCCTCCCTTCTCTCCCTTTTCCTTCCTTCTTTTCTTCAAATTAGTGAATAAGCAAATCAAGGCAAAGACATCACTAACTGTACCTTGTTCATTTATTTTGACAAGTACAGTTTAATTTTAATCATTTATTATAATACTTCATAGTAGACGAGTAAATGTGCTGGGGTATATTTGGTAACATTAATGAAGTCTGCCTAATAGGAACCTTCACTCCAGCACCCTGCCTGGATAGCTGCCTGCCCGAGAAGTGGGGCGAAACCACTGGTCTGTGGTAGGGTGTGCAGTTTTTTGTGGGGGGGTGGTGGGAGGGGAACTTAATGGGTTTGAGGATTAACGAAGGGAAAATTAACCCGATTCTAGAGAAGAGGCAAATATGCAAGCCCATAATCATGTGTGGTATGGATTGTGTGTATTTAAACACCGAGAGAGCACACTCTGTGATAAGGAAGCCCAGGCGTGCACACAGGCCACATGCATATTTACACATGAATCTCAAATGTGCAGATCAGCAGAGTCCCAAAGAAATTAGGCCCTGGGCAATTAAAAATTGAAATAAAAATGGAGAATGTGATACACAGAGTTCTATATCTCTTCCAAGTACCTTTCTCCTACTTATCATATGCCTCAAGTGGGCAAACATGGTGCAAAATGTGGAAGATAATAAGAAGGGTAGGGGGTTTCTTTCACTGGTGATGACTTCAGAATGCTCCCTCCAACACACAGTGAACCATGAAAAACAGGTCTCAATCAATGCAACATTTTAAATGGGAGTGACCTTTTTATAGCTCTTCCTTAACCCTGCCGCCATCCTTAACATAACTGATCGTCATATAAGTGTACGATTCGGTATATAGACCACATATATATAAGAATGGGTATACTATACATATGAATGTGCAATCATTTGGTCCAAACACATAGATATCTGGTACACCTCAAGACATAAGCTCCAAAGCAGTTACATTATTATCTACAATAATGATAGACTTGTCATAATATAATTAATGCTTAATTTTGAATGTAAAGAAATAGTTGACCCTTTATTTTAAAATAATAGTTAAAAAAAAAAAGGGACCTCAAGTTTCCCTGTTTCCCATCTCTGCCTTGTTTGCTCATACCCAGGGTGGTTTAGGGACATTTCAAGAGACAGAAGTGGGTTATCATGAGACCAACTGCACCGCCTGCCTCAGGATAGAGTGCAGGATTCTCCCAGAGTCTACAGGCTAGATTTGGTCCAGTTCTGTGGGCAAGAACTAAAACTCGGCAATTGCTTGTTTCTCTTACTGGATGATTCCAGTGGGAAGAAGCAAGGCTGCTTTTGCCAACTAAGGTGTGCCAAAGGCTCAAAGACCCTTTTCTTGGCATAGCCATGTGTGTGAGAGAGGGCAAGTAGAACCTGCCTGCACCCATGAAATGCCTTATAACAACTTCCCACCCTCCAAGCGGAGGAATGTCTTGGCCATTAGTTAGAGCAAGATCATCAGCTGGAGACACCTGGCTCCCAGCTTTCTCGCCTGGCCCCCGAGCTCCTCCAACCCGTCTCCTTAAAACCGTGGCCTGGCTCTGGCGTGGGAAAGGCAGTTTGGAGCTTTTCACAACTCCAGTATCCCCTTGAACCAAAACCAATTAGCCTGGCCCAAGGTCCTGTCATTGAGGGCCTGGCCCTCTTTTCAAACCCCTGCGGCTCAATTGCGGTGAGGGGGCTGGCCAGTGAATGCCGGGACCACTTAAAGTGGTGCTTAAGCCGGACCGGCCTGGAAGGAACGAGCCAGCACTATATAGGAGCTGCAGCGGCCCATTCTCAGAGCCACTGACCAAGGTTTTGTTCCAGCCACAGCCCCCGCCCTGACTCTATTTTGAAAAACCCTGTCTTCCTCTCAGATTCCCAGCTGTCTGGAGGAGCAATGAAAAGCTGGCTCTAGGAAGCCATGAGACACCCAAACTTGGCTTCCCCAGACAGAAAGGAAATCCCTATGTTGTGAGTTCCGTCCCCAATTATCTTGCCCTCCCTGCTAAGGGAGAAGGAGCCCTGACGTTGATAGAGCACCCACTGTGCACTCAGTGCTTTCCATCAGCAGCATGCACACCAGCCTGTCTTGTGGATGATAAAACTAAGGCTCAGGGGAAGTGACTTGCCCAAAATAACAACCCTTAAGAGCAAGGCAATATGGGGGGACCTCTGAGAGCCCCTGAACACCACTCTGGTAGGAAGAGAGACACAGAAGAGGGTGAGAGATTGACCAAGATGGAGCTTTGGACCAAGATGAGAAAGAAGAGGGGAACACCACCTGGGGGAAGGGAAGATTCCTGAACACAACTCCCAGCACAAGCTCACGTCTCTACCAAGGCCGTGCCCACATCATCCATTCTCCCCTGCCTGACCCAAGTTGAACTGACCCCAGGGAGAATAGGGTTGGAGGCGGGATGAGTTGCCACAGCCTTCCTCCAGCCCCCCACCAGTCACCACCTTCCTGTCCAGGCGGAGTGAAGATTCGCCCTCTGTGATGGGCGGCACTGCCAGGGCGCCCTGGCCGTCACCATGGTGACGCACATCCCACCCTAGGCCAGAGCCGATTGGTCACTCTATCCAGGCTGATGGAGGGGGTCTAAAGTACAGGCGGGATGGGGGACCGAGACACCCCGACACACACGCAAGAAAGAGATGCCAAGGGGGAAATGGAGACTATTAAAATGGCGCCGCGGCCTCCACGGGGCCTCTGCTGTGGGTGCGCATATACACGGGTTGGAAAAATCCGGGCCGTTTTCTTGACCGCGCCGCGTCGCCTGGGTCCTGGAGGGCGCATAAATCCCGCTGGGGCTGCCCCGGGGCTCAGGGCCGACCCCTCCCTGCTTTTCCCCGACCTAGGCGTACAGGACTGCACACCCCAGCTGGCTGGACCCGCCCTGCGCGCGGCACGGTCGGGCCGGGCGAGCGCGGCGGATTAGCCCTGAGCCCGCAGACCCGAGGGCGCGGGGCGGGCGCATTTGGGGGTGTGAGGGCGGGGCGAGTAGGCGACCGCGCCTCTAATCCCAGCGCTGCGTGTGGGAGCGGCCGGATCAGGGAATTACCGCTGTAACTTCGGATTAGTAACGCTCGCTAAATGAGCGCCTAATTCCGACCCTTCATGCTTTTCAGCGTCGCGGCTGGGCCCTGGGAGGCCTTCTGGCCTCGCTCCCTCCGCGCTCTGGTCCCATTTCCCGGGAGGTCGGCCGGCGGCCGTGGAGAGCTCCCTGACCGGCCTAGATCAGGCCTCTGGCCGCGCCGAAGCCTGATTTTCGGCGGCGCCCAGTGATGCCAGCTTTTCATTCGCCGAGCAGAGGCCCGCCTCGTCGTCCTACGGTCGTTCACGGTTGGGAGTTAGTGGACGAGTGAGAAGGAAGCCCTTGATGCCTCACTCACCACGGTGGCTGCCCTGATTCTTGCCCCACCAGTGGCTTGGTCTACGACCTTTGGCGAGCCACCGGGCCTTACTAAGCTCACTATTTCTAGATGTTAAATGAAAGGGGTTAGGTGAAGAGCATCTTTGAGATCCCAACCAATCCAGGCTTCCAAGCTGCAGCTTCAATTGCGTTCTCAGGCTCCCTAAAGCCTTTTTGAGTGGGGTGGGGGTAGCGGAAACGTGCGGCAAAAATGTAGCCCAAACATGGGGAGCCTAGTGGCCAGAGGAGACTTGGAGGAAGGCTTCCCTGGGGCATGAGAAGAAGAGGCGAGAAGGGCCAAGGCCCAGGCGGCTCCCCCAGGCCTGGGCAAACCAGATGAGATTTGATGGGGTGAGGCACCGGTTTTAAGTCTGTACCTCAGGCTTCAAGTGTCCAGAGGGGATTCGAACATGGCTATGTCAGGGGTGGGCGTTCATACCCGGAGGCCCAAATCCGGCGTGTTGACCTCTCTCCGAGGGCCACTGCTGGTGGGTGTGGGGTGGGGTCCGGGAGGTTAGGGTTCAGGCGCTCTCTGTCCCCCGAAGCCCCACCGCGATCCTTTCCCTGACCCGGAGGTTTGCATCAACGAATTTTCGTAAAAAGCAGAAAGAAAACCCGCATGCTCCCCTGCTCAGACTCCTCCTCCCCCAACCCAGATTTCAGGACTGACGAGATGGGTTCGGACCCTGGTTTTAAAAAAAATTTTGTTAATTAAAAAAAAAACATTGGAATTATATAGACACAGCTGTGAGGGTGCAAAGCCACCAGGTTACTAGAAGGACTAGTTCTTGCAAAATAGCAAAGGATAGAGATGGTGGGAAGGGAAGATGGAAGCCCAGGACCCAGGGCCATCTGGCTGGGAAAGAAGGCAGGGAGCACAGGGTGAGGAGGCAGGAAGAGCTGCTCTGGTTTCTTCCGAAATGGGGTCACGATCAGTGCACAGGCTCCCAGGTGTGCTGAGAAGGGAGGGGCGGCCCAGGGGATGCTACCCGTGGCCTCCAGGATCCTGAAACAAGATAGCCACCCTTTGCCCGCCTCTTGCCAGGAAAAAGGGAGACTGGCCTTTAAAAATGGGGAAGGGGGTGTCACACAGGATGCAGGAAAATTTTCTACCTGGGGATTATCTCTAGGGATAACTGGGGACAGAGGGAGGACAGCTGAATTTCCCTGCCTGGACTTTTGTTTTCTTCTTATTTTAATTTTATTTTCAATAGCTAACACATTCAAGTGGTTCAAAATCCAAAAGGTGATACAGTGAAAAGTCTCCCTCCACCATCCACCTCAGCCTCACAGTTCCCCTCCCCAGGGCCGATGGATTTCCCTTTTGTACTGTTTCAATTTTTGCTTCTTACACATAAAACCTATTTTCAAAAAAAATTTTTGTTAAGCAAAGGCAAAAAAAAAAAGCCTCGGAGGAATGAAAAATGGGAAAAGATTTCTATTATTAAAAGGGGAGTGGGCAGGTTCTGGGTAAGAGGATGGGAATGATGGGCCATATAAAAAAGTGAGGGAGAGGCTCTGGAGAATGAAGTGGGCAGAGATGGAAATAAGACCTGGGCCCAGCTCTGCACTTCTGAGCTGTGAGAGCCCGGAGGAATCACTTTAGGCCTCCTGATTTGTTTCCTCCTGTATAAAAGGGAAAAGGGATGGAGGTTCGTGTCTGAATGGTGGCTCAAGTTCATTCCAGCCTGCCTGTCATAGCACTCATACACCTACATTCCTAGAAAGCCCCCCAAACCATCAGGGGGTCTGAACCTACATTGGCTCCTTTCTTCCCTGAGGCATGGCAGGGTCCAGGGCTGGGTCTACAGCCACTCATCCCTGGGAGCCCAGGAGGTTCCCCAAGCTTCCAGGGAGCCCTGAGCTTCAGGACGAGTCAAGGTGTCAGGGAGGAAAGTGACCTGGAGGCAGACAAGGACCTCAAGAGGGACCCCAACGCTGTGTGCGCTGTGGGATCCTGATGCCCATGCAGTGAGCAGGGGCGCGTCCCACAGCCCGACGCCCAGCTAAGAGGGGCTGGGAGCTTGAGTGGCCGGGTGTGCTGCATTGGGTTGCCATGGGAACGGAATGCAGATTTCCCCCAATTGCTTTTTTATTTGCTAGACATTGTAATACATCTTATGTTGCAAGCAGAGAGGCGGGGTGCAGGAGAGTAGTGGGAAGGCGCCGGGAGCCTGCTTGCACCCTAACCACTCCGGGAAGTTGGGGAGGCGCGGGCGGGAATGGCCGAGCCAAGGCTGGTGCAGAGGTTGGCGGGGTTGAGCTCGGTCCCTCCCGCCCGCTCGCTCGCTGGCGCTCCGTTTGTATGCAGGGCAGGGCCGGCCCGTCGGGGAGGGAGGCCTCCCGCCCCGGCCCCTAGCCATTGAGCGCACTCCTCGCCAGTTCTGCTCCGCTTCACGCTGCACACAGACCCCCCAACTGCACACAAAGGCAGCTGCCAGAGCCCGTGAAAAGTGATCAAATTATCAAGAACTTGACCTCACCGAGGGGCGAGGCTCCGGCAACCCCCAAGCCGTATGCTAATGACGCTCAGGGGCTGACTCGTCGAATAATTCGATAAAGGGTGCATTGTTAGCGGCAGGGCAGACCCCTGCCCACCCTTTCAGTTACCCCCACTCCCACCCCCTACCGGCCGCTGTCTCACTCCGACCACATTTGCATCCCAAAATCCCCGTCCGCAGCTCCGGGAGAGGATTGTTCCAGCCTGATTTATGGGGTGAAGGCGAAGGCTGGCGCCTTCCCCGCCAGCGACCCCTCTGCAACCCCATCCCCCTCCCTTCCCCCGGGCCGCTCCACTTTGGGGTTCCTACTTCGGCGCCGGAGGATGGGTGGGGGCGGGGAAAGAGGAGTAGGGGGAAAGCTGGCAAGTTCCTCCAGGGTTCGGAAAGTGTCCCCGGAGAGAGAAACGAGGTCAGGTACCTGGTCCGGGCGCGGCCGCTCCGCCGGGCTGGAGTCCGCTGGGCCGGCACTGAGCTCCTCTGGGTTCCTCAGGCTCCTGTGGGCCGGGGCGGCCGGCGGGACGGGCGCTCGCACGCAGAAGTTGTGAGAGTCATTTCTACTTTCGGTTATCTAGCTTTATGACGGCTCTGTGGCACTCATACAGCTAGATAACCAAAGAGAGAAACGGGCCTCCCTTCGCCACCGCCTCTGCCGCGCCGTTGGCCCCACGTGCCGCTGCCCACCGGGCGCGGAAACCGGAGCGAGCGCCGCTCTCGGAACCCCGGGCGCACGCGGAGAGCCAAAGGGGACCGACAGACACACAGATACACAGACTTCCACAACCAAGGCCGGCAGCCCCCGCCCAGTTCCCTCCATCCCTCCATCCTCCGCCCTCCTATCGCGTTCCTCCCCGGCTATCCGTTCTGTGCGTCCGGACACCGGCGCCGGCTGCCCGCTCCGACGGCGTCCCGGGGCGCACTGAGGACACCCGCGCGGTGCGCTTCGGCAGCCTAGGGCACCCCGGCCGCCCCCAGCGCACTGGACTGCCAGCCCTCCTCTCTCAGGCTAATCGCCCCGCGGGGAAGTGACGTCAGTCTAGGGATCGGCCAATCACAGACTCTCATTCAAATCCCAGCCCCCTTCCCGCGCTCCGCACCACCCAGCCTTACAATGGCCTCGGCATTCACAGCTTCCCCTCTGGGAGGGCAGGGAGCGCCCCCGCTGCTCTCGAAAGCATTAGGGCTGCGCGCCAGGGTGCGCACCGTCTGGCCTTTCCCCCAACTCATTTGCCTTCCCCCAAGACCCTGGGAGCCTGGCAGCCACCGCGGACCATCAGAGTTAGGGAGCTACGGTGACAAGGTTTGGGGACGCGCTGGTGGGGCGTGGTGAAGGTCTCTCTAGAGCGGCCAAATGCGCACTTGGGAGGCCGAGAGCAGAAGAGTAGGAGCTGTTTAACCTTTAACTTCCCTTTCCCTCTCTCACGCCCAGCACCTTGCAGTCGACCCAACCCACGCGCCGAGACTGAGTGAGAAGGGAAGGAGGAATTAAATGTCCTGGTGCGCGTGGGTCGGTTTCCCACCCATTAGTGCATGCCTGGCACGCAGAAGCTCCCAAGCCATGCTACACTCGGTCCAGGCCCTGGCGCTCAGTACCAGGCTGCTGGGTCCCTCCTCTCTCTGCAAGTCAAGGAGGGTACAGCCGACTGTGGCCGGCCCCTTGGAGATGTCCTAGGCCCTAACTGCGGTGCTGGTTAAATTCGTGTTCCACCGGAAAATGAAAGCACAAACCCCTGCCTCGGCCCTCCTTCTAGGGCTCTTAGCACACACCTGGCCTACTCACTGCAAGTAGCTCAACAAGGGGAAGGGGCTGCCACCCAGGACCTACCAGAATCAGCCCCAAGTAAGCCTGACACAGACCTGGAGGCCCCATTGCAGCCTCCCAGAGGTGAATGGTCCATGGGCGCCCCTTCTTGCTCACCCCAACCATTACCCCTTTCCTCCTTGATGTGTGGCTACCCTCCAGCCTTAGGTGCTGAGATTCACCTTCTCACGCCAGCCATCCCTGGGAGGCAAAAGATTAAATATGAAAAATGTGATCTCTTTGCTCCCAGATGCCCCCAGGGAAAAAAAAATTTAGTCCAAGAGCTAGGGAGAGAATTGGCAGCAGGACAGGCAGGTGGATTCTCAACTTCCAGCAGTCAACACACCAATTTTTTCAGATCAGAGACTCTGCTGCACAGAGCACCTGAGAGGTTGGGCAGAGGTACCCTTAAGGATCCATTTTATTGGGCCCTGGGGCACTGAGCCACTCACAGCCGGGCAAATCTCTGCAGGATGTGTTCCAAACAAGTGGGCAAAAGAGGGTGGCTTGGAAAGGATTTCATGATTTTTCTAAATACGCTTTTCTCTCCTATTCTCTCCTAAAAATGACACATCTCCATTTTGCCAAGGTCTCAATTTTGTCAAGTGCCTGTAGCCCTACCGCTTGTCTCAGGTTTGTTCTATTTTCATCCTGACCCTAAATCCAAGGCAGCCTGCAGCCTGCAGCCTGCATCCCACTCCCACCCTAGTCAGCTTATGCCAGACCAGACCTAGCATTTACATATCTCCCTCCAAATCCCATTTTGCACACACATCCCTTTTTCCAGAAGGCGAACAAGAACTAGAGAGAGCCACAACGGTGGAGGAACAGAGAGAGGCTGACAGCAGCCCTGGGGAAGGAACCACCCGAATTTGGGCCCGAGACAGTTAATTCCAAAGGATTACCATAATTGGGAGGCGCCCCTTACTCCCCCTCCTCCTGCAGCTCTAGGAACCTGCACTGTCTCCCCTTCTTGGTGTGTGTGTGGGTGGCCTCCAGAGCCCTAGTCCTTCTGGGCCACCCCGGGTGGGAAGGGTGGGGCTGCGGAGGCTGGAAGAGGCGGAGAAGCACTGCTCACCTGCGAGAGAGGAAGGGGAGAGAGGGAGCGTGGGGGAAGGGAAAGCGAGGAAGAAGCCCCTCGGAGTGTGATTTAAGCAGGATGCTGCACAAAATGGCTCCTCAGCGAGGCTCACGGTAACACAACGGCGCCGGAGGCCCGACTGGCAAGCTGAGGGCGGGTGGGGGCTCTGGGAGGAAGAATTAAAAGCCTGATTTGGATTGAGTTCAGATGCGAGAGGCCACTGTTATCAGGGCCACATTTCTGCTACCCTTTATGGGAAACTGAGTCCCTTGGCGGGGAGCAGGTGAGGCCAGCCAGCAAAGGGCCCATGCCCTGCTTGAGTGGGACTGTCCCAGATGAGCGACCCCCTCCCCCTCCCTCTCCCCCTCCAGCACCTGGCCATTATAGCACTACTCCCAGGAAGGAGGCCACAGAAAAATCCGACCTTGAGGGCATAGGCATCGGGGAGGAGGCTGCTCTGGTGGGTCAGGGCTGACCGTAGTCTCCTTGGTCTGGTGGCTGGCCTTCATGCACAGATTAGACAGGGGCCCAGGAAATGGCCCAGGTTGATGCCAAGTGGAGGTGCATTGTGTGGGCCTGGCACCGCCAGCTGAGGTGTCAGGCTGTCGAGCAGGCTGATTCCAAGCCCGAGTGGGGAGAACATGATCAGCCCTGGCCCCATCACTCTCTTGTCTGCACACTGGACTGGGTCTGGGATCTGTGTGCTTTGTCCCACGCCAATCCCCTGGCCTTGGCCCGTGGGCCCAGCACAGGCCCTAAGGTGATGGGAAAGCAGGCACTGGGGCTGCCTGAGAGCTGGGTGTTGACACTAAAGCACCCGCGGTGGTGGCTGAGCCCTGGCCATGGTGCTGAGAGCTGCCCGCTGGACCTCTCTTGCCACCACTCCCTTTGCCCCGATCATCCTTGGCTTCCTCCCCACAGTCCCAAACCAAGCTCCAGGGGTGCCAGCAGCTACCAGAAGAAAAGAATGACAGCTAAAGAGAGAGTCCTGTTGGCAGGTGACCCCTCATGAGGAGGCTTCCCTCCTAGGCACCTCCACCGAGGGCCAGAGACTTCATTTTTCATCCTTGAATCTCCACCAAAGGACAGAGGGGCTCCTGGGCCCCCCACTCCTGTATCTACAGAAATGCCCATTCTTGCTGCAGTCACTCATGTGCCCTGTACCCCTTCAGCTTCACACAACCTGAAAATCCCTCCTCCCACACTTGGCCCAAACACCCATCTAGCAGCCTGCCTAAGGCAGGTGGCAGATACCTTGCCCGTGCAGGCACACGTGTATACAAGTGCTCTCATACCCATTGGCAACCTCAGCTGCTTGGGCTCCGAGATGGCTTTGGCCCAAGTTCCTGTTTCCTCTTGGTGGTTACACAACTCAGTGCGAGGGCCCTAACTACCCGCAGGAGGGTGCACTTCCCCCGCCCCCTGCCTATTTTAGGACACAGTGAGTTAACAGGTTAAATGGAAGGAGAGTAGGCAGTTCTGACCCTAGCCAACAGCCCTGTGCAGGGACCCATTATCCTGCTACCAGACTTGCCTTTATCCAGAGACTGAGAGCCTGAGACTGATGGAGCTCCCCAAGCTCCATCAGCCATGGGACCTGACATTCAGCCTGTATCTAGCCGTCCTTTCCTGGGCCCCTCTGGGCCTTAATTAGGAGACAGTATCTCAGGTCACAACCTAGGCCAAGTCCACAGTGCCGTTTACGCACTGCTCCCTCCCTCCCTTGCTCCTTCGTCAGGCTCAAGCTTTGATAAAGCTGATCTTCCTATTGTCTGGAGTCTGAAAGTCCAGCACCGGACTAATTCAGATGGACCCAGCTTCCTGTACCTAGGGCCCCAGGGGCCTCCACATCCACCTTCATGTACACCTGGTCAGCTGGGCTGTGGTGCCCTCTATGGCTCCCACATCTAGCCTCCCTTTCCTCAGAAGCTAAGGCTTAGGCATCCAGGGTGTGGGCTCTGGGGAGACCCAGGCTGGGCAGGAACTGGGAAACACCTCTCCTGAAAAGGCATGGGCAGAGCAGCACTCCCCTACCCTGGGGTCCCCAGCAGCTAGCATTGCTGATAGAGGCTCCTGCGGTGGAGCTTTGCATGATACCCCTACCTCCATGCCCACCTATCCTACCTTCTGGCCTCTTTTCCTTGATTGAAAGCCAGACCATCAAACTTCATTCTCTCTCTATATATAGCTGGAGAAACCACCTTTTTCAGGGTATGAGGGGCTCAAAAAGGGGGCTCCCTTTCAGCCCCAGCATCTCTATTTCTCTTCAGTTACAAAGAATCAGACTGTATATTTCTGGGTGCATGCACAGCCACCACGATCTGACCTGGAGCCACTCCCAGCTTCTGCTACCTCCCTGCCTTGCTGTGGGCCAGTCTGGACACCCCCCACCTCAGACTTCTCCCAGAGAAGCCCCTCACCAAAGCCTCAACCTCCACTGCCACCCTCATTCTTTCCAAGCTCACTGGAGCCTGGGATGGAGGAGGCGGAAGAGACACCCTCAGACAGATCCAAGAGGCCTGTTCTGGGGCATGGAGAGGGGAGTAGAGCAGAAAGCATTTTCCAACAACTTCCCGATACAGAAGGGGAAAGCGTGCCATAAATCTTGTCTAGAGTGGGTACTATGTGTTGCATTATTTCTTAAAATATTTTTTCAGGAAGTCACTTTCAGGGTTGTTTTTGTGGGGGAGGGGATACGAAGGAAGAGGAGAGTTAGGGGCAGAGGGGAGGAAGGGGGAGATCGGAGGACCCCAGGAAACCTCACTTCGGAAACATTCCCTCCTTTCTACTAAACCTGTCTGCCATCCCACAACTTCCATCGGCCCTGCGCCTTCCCCTCTCTGCACACACAAAGTCCTCACCGCTGGGCGCTTCCCACTGCCCCACGACCCTTGACCTTGGCCTTGATGATTTGTTGGGGATGATGGGTCAGGATCCAGAAGCTGATCCCACCTTCCACCCGCAGTCAGAGCGCACCCCGCACCCTGCCCGGCGGCAACGGGAAGCCCAGAGCCGCCCGTGCTGCCCAAGGGGGCTGAGCAGGGATGCCCCAGCCCCCTCTCCCAGTCCAGACCAGCTCCCTGATGCTGCCCTAGGAGAGACTACCGCCCTGGCGCCCTAGCCCCCTCTCCCCAGCCTCACTGAGACACAGCAGATAGCGGCACTTACGGACCGGGAAGGGGGCCGGGGGCCAGCGAGGCAGCGGCGGGGGTGGGGCGGCTGCGGGGACAGCGGCTCCGCGGCCCCTGATCTGGCGCGTTCCCGGGCTCAGGCCCGGCTCCGACCGCTCTCCAGGCGCCCCTGCCCTGGCGGACGCACGGCCGAGAGCCGCGGGAGGCGAGCAAGGCAGCGGTGGTTCGGGGGCTCCTGGCGGTACGCGGCGTCTCCGGGCTCTGAGCAGCTCTCAGCGCCGCCTTCTCGGGCGGGCACGGCCCGCAGTGACGTCAGCGCGGCTCCCCCCGCCCCCCCTCCCCTCACCCCGACCAGTGCGGAATGGAGGGGGCGGAAGCAAGCTGCTAGGGGCTCCCATCCCCGCGCCCCGGCGCTTCCTTCCTCCGCCCCGCTTGCCTCCCAGCTTTTCCCGGGGAGTCGCGGCGCCATTCGAGCCCTCCATTCCCCTTGCGTCGCCAGACTCGTCCAGAGCTAACAACAACCTGGGAGCAGCGGGTTGGAAGCCTCGCTGGCAGCTCTGAGCTAAGGGATCCGGGGAGAATGCTTTGGGGAGAATGGAGAGCTGGGAGGATGGGGGCGTCTACTCTCTGGGCTGAAAGGGGACATTTGACCTTTTCCCCTACGCAAGCGTTGGTTAGGCTGAGGGCATCCACGCTGGATTGGCTGGTCCCGGAGCCCCAGTGTGTGCTCAGAAGGGATATTTTAGCTCGGGGAAACGTGTCCCGTGCGGAGCGGAGGGTGCCCTCCAGTCTGGGTCCTGCCTCTCCAAAGCCCAATGCTTCCGCCTCCCCTCTTCCCGCCCTGTCCTGGGCTGTGTACCTGCAAACTGCACGCTCTTGGCCGACGGCGCCCCGGAGCCGCTGTCCAAATGCTGAACTCGGCCTCCTAAGTGGCTGGCTCCCGACGCCCCGCTCCCTTCTCCCAGCCTTGCTCACAGGGGCCAGCAGGGGGTTCTGGGACACCCAGCGCGGAACCCCGGGAAACTTTGGTGCTCCACGGTGATGTCGGAAAGCTTCGGGGAGGGAGGCAAGTGGTCAAGGAGAGGCGGGAGCCGAGAGGGCAGGAAGAGCAGCGCGCCTTGTCGGTCGCCCTGCCTTGTCGCCTAACCACCGTCTTCCCCCGCGCGCCCTGGCCGCTCATCCCGGGTCCCCTCTGCTTGTGTGTTTCTCCCTCAGCCACAGCAGGGGAGGTCCCTCCGGCTGAACTTGTCAGCGGGTTTCACCATCCATCACGAGCCAGACAGACAGGCCAAGTTCACGAGCAATGCTGTTAACCCCTTGCAAACTGAGCGCCTCCCATAGGAGGGAGCCGCCTGGCTGGGGCGTGCTCTCTCCGATTCTAGAGGCATTGCCTCCTAAAAGCTGTGGCCGCCACAGCGCCTTTCTTCTTTCCTACTTCTCTCTTTCCTGAACAACTTGAGGAAAGGTCTAGAAGAGGGAAAGATGATTTGTCTCTTCACCCCACCAGCCCAACGCATTTCTTGACCATTTTTTCCTGTCATTTTATTTACTCTTTTGGTCTCTGTAACTTCTCCTGTTTCTCCTTTTCTAAATTACTTTGACAACAGTGAAACTGACTGCTTTTCTAATTGACTTCCCCTTTTTCTGCTTTGTGACAGTTCATTGTGGAAAAATTGAGAAAGATCAGAAAAATATGAGATAAAAATAATAATTGGCCTTAATTTCTACACCCAGAGGCCTGACTTTAAAAGAAAAAGAGAGAGAGAATATTCTCATTGGAAGAATCTCGATTGCTGGTTGTGTGGCGTAGGGTGAGCCGAGGTGGGGAGGGCACCTAGCCTTCCTGAAATGGATGGAGAAAGAAAAACAAAAACAAGCCCTGAGGAAAGGATCAGAGAGGGAGACCTGTCCAGAGAGATCCTGCTAGAGTTTCGGAGAGACCCAGTGAGGTGGAGGGCTAGACACAGGGACCCAGAAGAGAGAGAGAGAGAGAGTGCATTTAGAATCTCCACCGCAGAACAAGGGCAAGGCCCAGTCACTCCCTCCCCCCTCCCCCCTCCCCCCCCTTTGGCCTCCATTCTAGCATCCAAAGCCCAAGAGAAGCTTCTTCTAGACTCCCTGGGCAGCCCAGCTCCTGAGCCTGGCCCAGAGTGGAAGCCTGGGGTCCGGATTCCTGCCCTGAGCAAAGACTCGGCCCTGCTGGGGAACCCTAGCCATCTCTGGGAGAACTTTCTCAGCCTCTCCCTGCGGTCCGGCCGACTTGGGCCACTCTCCCCCCCTCCCCCCATTTCCCATTGAATTCCTGGCGTCTGGTGGCTGGCGGCAACTAGGGCGACCTACCAACTTTTCCCCTGGGCATTTTCTCACCCCCTCCACCCCCCAGTGCTTTCTTTTCTTCTCCCTGTGCTCTTTTTGAAAGGAGGCACCCAGGCCCAGAACGTGTTCTGCAGTTTAACTACTTCCAAATTCTTTGTTCAGGTCACCCCGGGACTCCATTGTCCGCTATTGAGAGCTCAGGGCGGGCGGGCGGGCGGGTGTGCCTCAGCCGGGCAGGCCTGAATCCATTAGGCCGCTGCTCCGGCCCCTGCCGCCCATTGACGCGCCCGCCAAACCCGGGCCCTGGCGGCCCCCTCTCGTCCTCTGCACTCCCGCTCTCAGCTGCCCTTTTTGGAGGCCGCGGCAGAGTCCGCACGGGGTTATCTGGGTTTCGCCCGGTCTGGAGGGAATGAGCACGGGTGCAGGCCTAGTATAATTCTCGCCGACTGTCTCCCAGCCTGCACGCTCTCACCCGGGGGTTTGCCCGAACCCTGTTGTTTGCCGGCTGTGCAGCTTTTGAGGAGGCAGTAGCCGCGGCCTCAGGAATGGGGGAAGGGGAAACAGCCAGCAGCGCACCTCCTCGACTTCCCCACCCTCCCCGCTGCACTCCTGCAGCCTGAATTTCCCCTTCCTCTCTTTCCTCGGGGCCCAGACCCCCAGCTTCCAGTTGGATCAAGCTTTTCCTGAGTTAAGGACGTGAAAAAAGGCGGTCCAGTTTTCGGGGAGAAGCACAGAAGGGCGCGCCATCCCCGTCCTGTGCCCAGCGTTAGCCCCATGTTGCCCTCAAAGGCTGGTCTCCTCAGCGTGACACCTCTTCTCCCAGCCTACTGGGAAAATGATGCTCTGGTTTTAGTCATGACTTCCAGGCTCCCAGGGTGCCAGGGCTGGCTCCCCAGCGACCTCACCTCTCCTGCCTCAGGACCCAAGGAGACGGAGAGCGTGTGAACCCCTCCGGGAGCTCAGCTTGGTGGTGCGAGCCTGGGGATCGGGTTCCGACGCCTATGCCCTGCCGAGCGCTCTAGCGAGTGTCCCTCGGGTCCTGTAGGGAGGTGTTCTCTCTCTGAGCCCCGAAGAGCCTAGGAGAGACCGAGCATTCAGCTTGAACCCACGGAAAAACCTCGAGGTCCCAGAACGAGTGCCCAGGAAAGGGTCAGAGCATATCTTTTTCCGGCTCCCGAAGGTTCTCTTCGCACCGCCCCCATCCTGCTCTCCTACTGCAGGATTATGGGGTCACTGAGTCCCGGGTGAATATCGACGCCCATCCCCAGAGGTCACTCAAACCTCTGCTTCGACCTGCCTGTCCAGTTCGAGGATCGGCACGCCCTTTCCCAGGAGCAAAACTCGAGTGGAAAGTGGTAGATGAGTCCATGGGCGGGGCAGGGTAGGAGGGCCGGGCCCCTCTCCGGAGAAAGACAGTGTATGAGGGCGCGGGGCGCAGAGGAAGAGCGCTGGGTGGTGGGCCATGCAGGCCGAGGAGGGAGGGAGGGAGAGCGACCTCCTCTGCACGATCCCCGTCCCCGAAGCCCCATGACTCGGACCCCCGGGTTGGGACCGCCGGGGAACAGAGAGCGGAGACTTCCAAGAACAGATTGCTGCCTAGATGGATAGCGGAGGAGGCCAGACTAGCGCCCCCTGGCGTCTCTGCTGGAGCTTGCACAGTGCTGCCCGGCCATCCTCCTTACCCCTGGGTTCCAGACCTGAAGCTGGGGAGGCTGAAGCCCGCGCACCCCTAAGACCTGGCCGTACAACGACAGGACTCCTACAGGACACAGGACTTACTGAGGATATTCCAGCCTCCCACCCTAAGTCCTCCTGCTTCCGTCCGGGGAACTCCTGTTAACTGTTCTGACCTCGCCGCCCTCAGGAGCGCGGCTCCGCGCGCTGTCCAACAGTGCCCTCTGGCGGACGTTCCTGGAAGGTACAGGTGCATTCCCGCCTGAGCAGAGAAGCCTCCTCATGGTTTGGGGTCTCGGTAGAGGGGACAAAGTTGCAGTAGCCTAAAGAGAACCGGGCATCTATTTTCACTGCTCCTCTAGGCCTCTCCATGCAGATTAGCCGCTCATGTGTATGGGGTCCTCTCACCTGTCAGGAAACAGGCACTTAGGTAATGGGGACACCAGTGAGGCAGCCAGTCAGCAAGCCTAAAGTTCACCTCCTCTCCTACCTAGGACTTGGGCCTCTGCTACCTTGGCCTCCTTTAGGAAGGTCCCATGGAGACTGAGGTGGACAGGGCAGGCTCAGGACCTTCCCAAGGGTTCTTGTAGCCAGGCAAGCTGTGCCCCTTTTCTCCATGGCAGTGTCAGTCACTTCCCAGCCTCGCCCTTCCCACCTCTGCAGCTTCCCTTTCAGGCAGAGTCCCTTTCATACCTGTAGGACCTCAGAAAACTTAAAAAACAAACCCAAAAAAAGCAAACAAAAAACTTCTCATTAGGCCTAAGGGCCTCTTGTTTCAAAGGTGAATGAGAAATGGGTAAAGGAAATGATGGGATCTGTGGGCAAACCCTAGGGTTTGGAGAGTCTTGAGATTCCCCCTAGGCTCACATCTCCAGTGGTAGGAGCAACCCTGCCTGCCCCAGCATGGTGTTCTGCTTTCTCTCTGGTCATACATTTTGATAGGTTCTTGACATTCATTCAACAAGTCTGTGCTGACCTCCTACTATATGCCTCCGGGGACAAAACTCAGAGGGGGTAGGTAACTTGCTGAAAGTCACACAGCTAAAAATTGCTGGAGCCAGTATTCAGCTTTGGATGTGTGCCACCCTACTTCCAACTCTCCTCTTTCACCTGAATGATTTCAGAGGTCTTCTGGCTGGGACTCCACTTCAGAACTCAGCCCCCTCCAATGTGTCATCCACGCTTCTGGACGAGGACCCTTCTAAAATGCCAGTCTGATCATATCTCCTCCTTGCTTAAAATCCTTCAGTGGGGTTCTACTATTTTCAGGATAAAAGCCCATGTTTCCCAGAGGCATACAAGCTCCCCCTGTGACCTGACCTGTGTCCCTTTCTCTGTGTCCCCTTCTCTGTGTCCCCGACACTCCCACCACCCCAGATGTCTTCATTTCCCCAAGGCCCAGACTCTAGCACCACTCACTCCCTGCCTCTGTGTGCACCTACCATTTTTCTGCCTGTAATACTCCTCTCTCGAGTATCTTTTATTTATTTTTTTATTTTTATTTTTTTGGTGTATTTCCTTGTGATTTTTTTTAATTTTTGAATTTTATTTTATTTTTTTATACAGCACGTTCTTATTAGTCATCAATTTTATACACATCAGTGTTTACATGTCAATCCCAATCGCCCAATTCATCCCACCACCACCACTACCACCCCCAGCCACTTTCCCCCCTTGGTGTCCATACATTTGTTCTCTACATCTGTGTCTCAATTTCTGCCCTGCAAACCGGTTCATCTGTACCATTTTTCTAGGTTCCACATATATGCGTTAATATACAATATTTGTTTTTCTTTTTCTGACTTACTTCACTCTGTATGACAGTCTCTAGATCCATCCACATCTCAACAAATGACCCAAATTCGTTCCTTTTTATGGCTGAGTAATATTCCAGTGCATATATGTGCCACATCTTCTTTTTCCATTCGTCTGTCGATGGGCATTTAGGTTGCTTCCATGACCTGGCTGTTGTAAATAGTGCTGCAATGAACGTTGGGGTGCATGTGTCTTTTTGAATTATGGTTTTCTCTGGGTATATGCCCAGTAGTGGGATTGCTGGGTCATATGGTAGTTCTATTTTAAGTATTTTAAGGAACCTCCATACTGTTCTCCATAGTGGTTGTATCAATTTACATTCCCACCAACAGTGCAAGAGGGTTCCCTTTTCTCCACACCCTCTCCAGCATTTGTTGTTTGTAGATTTTCTGATGATGCCTATTCTAACTGGTGTGAGGTGATACTTCATTGTAGTTTTGATTTGCATTTCTCTAATAATTAGTGATGTTGAGCAGCTTTTCATGTGCTTCTTGGCCATCTGTATGTCCTCTTTGGAGAAATGTCTATTTAGGTCTTCTACCCATTTTTGGATTGGGTTGTTTGTTTTTGTAATATTGAGCTGCATGAATTGTTTATATATTTTGGAGATTAATCTTTTGTCCGTTGATTCGTTTGCAAATATTTTCTCCCATTCTGAGGGTTGTCTTTTCATCTTGTTTATGGTTTCCTTTGCTGTGCAAAAGCTTTGAAGTTTCATTAGGTCCCATTTGTTTATTTTTCTTTCTTTCTTTCTTTTTTCTGCGGTACGCGGGACTCTCACTGTTGTGGCCTCTCCAGTTGCAGAGCACAGGCTCCGGACGCGCAGGCTCAGCGGCCATGGCTCACGGGCCCAGCCACTCCATGGCACGCGGGATCCTCCCGGACCGGGGCACGAACCCGCGTCCCCTGCATCGGCAGGTGGACTCTCAACCACTGCGCCACCAGGGAAGCCCTATTTTCCTTTTTTATTGCATTACTCTAGGAGGTGGATCAAAAAAGATCTTGCTGTGATTTATGTCAGAGTATTCTTCCTATGTTTTCCTCTAAGAGTTTTATACTGTCCGGTCTTACATTAAGATCTCTAATCCATTTTGAATTTATTTTTGTGTACGGTGTTAGGGAGTGTTCTAATTTCATTCTTTTACATGTAGCTGTCCAGTTTTCCCAGCACCACTTATTGAAAAGACTGTCTTTTCTCCATTGTATATGCTTGCCTCCTTTGTCATAGATTAATTGACCATAGGTGCATGGGTTTATTTCTGGGCTTTCTATCTTGTTCCATTGATCTATGTTTCTGTTTTTGTGCCAATACCATATTGTCTTGATTACTGTAGCTTTGTAGTATAGTCTGAAGTCAGGGAGTCTGATTCCTCCAGCTCCGTTTTTTTCCCTCAAGACTGCTTTGGCTATTCGGGGTCTTCTGTGTCTCCATACAAATTTTAAGATTTTTTGTTCTAGTTCTGTAAAAAATGCCATTGGTCATTTGATAGGGATTGCATTGAATCTGTAGTATCTTTTATTTAAAAATTTTTTTTTGTAATTCTGTTTTTTATACACTTAGTGTATTTTATACTTATTTATTTATTTGGCTGCACCGGGTCTTAGTTGTGGCATGCAAACTCTTAGTTGCAGCATGTGGGATCTAGTTCCCTGACTAGGGATCGAACCCAGGCCCCCTGCATCGGGAACGTGGAGTCTTAGCCACTGGACCACCAGGGAAGTCCCTCTGGAGTATCTTTTATAGGTTATTTATTTATTTTATTTATTTATTATTATTATTTTTTTTTTTTTTGCGGTACGCGGGCCTATCACTGTTGTGGCCTCTCCCGCTGCAGAGCACAGGCTTCGGACGCGCAGGTTCAGCGGCCATGGCTCACGGGCACAGCCGCTCCACGGCATGTGGGATCTTCCCGGACCAGGGCACGCACCCGTGTCCCCTGCATCGGCAGGCGGACTCTCAACCACTGCGCCACCAGGGAAGCCCTGGAGTATCTTTTAGATTCTAGGCAAATTTCACCTCCTCCATAAAACCTTACCCAGACATATCTTCCTTCAGATAAAAGACCAGATGGGCCTAAGTGGCCATGTTTGCACCTCCTGCATTCTCTCCTCCCCGTGACGATCCATTGATTTTATCAGGCATGGCCACTGGCTCACGGGGACTAATCCCTGGCTCAACCTGAGACTCTCCTGAGCACTGAAGTGAGACCAGGCTGAGAAGGTCTGCATGAGCCTGACGGAGTCAGTGCTGTGTCAGTCCAGGTGATGAGGGAGCGGAGAAGCTGAGAGGAGAATGGAGCAGATGGGTAAAGAGGTCAGCAGAGAAAAGGCTCTGGGGCTCCAGGGAGAGAGTGCCTGAGACTTTCTCAGAGGGCTTCTGCCCCTCCCCTCCCAGAAGAGTCTTGCAATAAACCCCTTTCCACTGGCCTGCTTGGAGGAGGATTCTGTTCTCTGCCCCTGCCAGCTCCCTGACCCAAACCCCTCCTGTCAAGCAAACTGCAAAGCTGAAACGACTTTATCCAGACTCCCTGGCATCTCATATTCTGGATAGAAGCAATTTTCAAGGCGGAAGCGAGGCCAGGGCCATATTCCGGTCACCTCTGAGCAATGCAGTGGAGATGTGGGACTTCCAGCAACATGTTCCAGTGTACAGTCTTCAGCTTCTTGAGAATCTATAGGTGTTTTCATAGTTAAGGGTGGTGACTATTTGATTCCTGGATCCCAACTGCAGCAGCGTGTTGTTAAAGTCAACAGTTCCATGGGCCACCTCTTAACTTCCTACCTTCCAGACAGTGGTGGAAGTGTAGCTCTTCTGGCAGGCCAGCTCTGCAGCATTCTGAGAGTCACTCCTACAAGTCTAGCCTCCAACTGCTTCCCCAGTCCTTCCAGCAGTTTTATAATTGCCTAATTCTCTACATTAAATTCTTTGAAATTCCTTTCCGCTTAACATATCAGAGTGGTTTCTGGTTCTTGTGCAGGTGCCTGATTGATATAACTTTTGTTCCTTCCTCTGTTAATTTCCCAAATGTTGCTTGAAAAGGGGACACAGACCAGGCAGTGCCGCGGTAAAGAAACGGCTCCTGCCCTCAAGGAGGCTCAGCCTCGTGCTAGTCTCCCAGAGCTGTGTGGTCACACCACCCTGGGGCACTGTGGTCAGGTGGGCGCTGTAGTGGACACTGTTGGGTCCCCATCCAGCTCCCCTCCTATTCCTCTCATAACATCTGACGTTCCAGGGCAAGCACCTGGAAGCTCCTTCAGAAGACTGGAGCTTCGGGCTTCCCTGGTGGCACAGTGGTTGAGAGTCTGCCTGCTGATGCAGGGGACACGGGTTCGTGCCCCGGTCCGGGAAGATCCCACATGCCGCGGAGCGGCTGGGCCCGTGAGCCATGGCCGCTGAGCCTGCGCGTCCGGAGCCTGTGCTCTGCAGCGGGAGAGGCCACAACAGTGAGAGGCCCGCGTACCGCAAAAAAAACCCCAAAAACAACAGCAATAAAAAAAGAAGACTGGAGCTTCGTCAGCTGCATACTGAAGGGCTGAAGTGCCTGGGAGTTTATGCCTCGACTCCAGCCCCAGAGCAGCCCGTAACCGATGATATCTTGTGCAGAAGTACGAAAGCCCAGCTCCCTCAAGGACGAACTCTGAGGTGTGACTCACATCCCAGGGCCTTCTGCAGAAATACACTGAGGCTGAGACTTTGCTGGAAATCCCATCTTTGCTGGGCTTCTGCCCCTCCCCTGTCCTGCTTCCCCCACTCCCTTCCCAGTTCTCCTGGAGCACTTCATTAGCCTGCAGATCCTTGCCTTGGGGTCTGCTTTGGGGGAAGCTGACCAAAGATGGCTTCTTAACTTAAAAGGGACATTGACTGACAGAGTGATCAGGGCCTTAGGGACTTTGGTCCTCAAGCTGTGTAAACAGCAGAGGCTGGGGAAGGGGTTGGCCTAGAAAGAGGAGACCAAGGGGATGCTGTCCATTGAAAGGCAAGACTGTGAAAGAGCAGGCAGAACGGCATGGGATGCATCCAGAAGCCGGAACTGCTCTGTGATGGTTAATTTTTTGTATTTACTTGGTCAGGCCTTGGCACCCAGTTTTTTGGTCAAACACCAGTCTAGATGCTGCTGTGAAGGTATTTTTAAAAGATGTGATTAGGGCTTCCCCGGTGGCGCAGTGGTTGAGAGTCCGCCTGCTGATGCAGGGGACACGGGTTCGTGCCCCGATCCGGGAAGATCCCACATGCCGTGGAGCGGCTGTGCCCGTGAGCCATGGCCGCTGAGCCTGCGCGTCCGGAGCCTGTGCTCTGCAGCGGGAGAGGCCACAACAGTGAGAGGCCCGCGTACCGCAAAAAAAAAAAAAAAAAAAAAAGATGTGATTAACATTTAAATCAGTGGACTTTGGGTAAAGCAAATTATCTTCCATGATTTGGGTGGGCCTTATCCAATCAGTTGAAGGCCTTAAGAGAAAAAGACTGAGGTCCCCTGAAGAGGAAGGAATTCTGTCTCCAGATTGCCTTGGACTCAAGACTTCAGCATCAACTCTTCCCTGGGTCTCCAGCTTGCCATCCTGCTCTGTGGATTTCAGACTTGCCAGCCCCCATATCTATAAATACATCTCTCTCTCTCTCTCTCTCTCTCTCTCTCTCTCTCTCTCCTCTCCTTCTCCCTCTCTCTCTTTCTCTGATATATGTTATATCTCTTAATATATATCTATCCTATTGGTTACATTTCTCTGGAGAACTCTGACTAATACATGCCCCAAGCCAGGGGCAGGCTTTATGTTGATAGCACCACGGCGGGGTCCACCACAGGAAGGCTGGCAAGCCAGGGCAGTGCAGGTCCTGGGTGGTGGTGGTGGGGACCAACAGCCCTGGGACATGCAGGTCAATGGCAGGAACCAATCCCAAAGGTTCACTGAGGACAGGCCTGCCACTCCAGACCCCAGCTCAGCAACTGAGTAGAGGCCACAGGGCAGTGGAGCAGGGTGGCCAACTCCAGAGCCGTTCCTGGCATCACCAGGGAGATGTGTGTTGACCTCTGTGGCACCTGCCAAGGAGGTGGCTGGAGCTCCCCAGCATAACCCCTGGGGATGCTGAGCCTGAGATCAACATTATAGTCCTTGCTCTCATCTCCACCCATCACTTATTTGCTGTGGGACTTCTGGCAACTGATAACTTTTTTGCACCTGAATCTTTTCTATCTGTAAAATGGGGCTAGTGGTGTTCCCTCCTCATGGGGGTTATTGAAAGGATTGAATGGGACAATTGTTAGATAGCGCTGAGGATAATGCTTGAACATAAGTGATCAGTCCGTGTTAGCCGCCAGCTTTTACTATAGCAATGGCCCCACTCTCCTTCGGAGTGCATTCTGAGATACTAGGATTACACAAGTCAGAGATTTCAGTAACTTGATCTGACCAAACAAGAAATGGGCTTACTGCTTGAGGTAGTGAGCTCCCTGTTGCTGGAGGTATGTAAACAGAGCCAAGAGGATAGGTGAACCAGAGAGGGATGCCCTCAGGCTACAGTTCATCTGGGGCTTCAGGAACTGTGTTAAAGCTTGTGTGTTATGTGTCCAGACTATGAAGGCCCCTCCTGATTTTAGCCTTTAATAGGTTGCTGGTTCCCATCTCCTTGCTTTCATGCCCTGATTTTCTCTCTGCCAAGCCCTTGTGATTTGGCTGCTTCTCCGTCCCTTTTGGTGATTGAAGTCACCCTCCCAGCTAAGGCCAAGGGATGCCAGCCAAGGCCTGAATACCTTCCTCAGGCCTGAAACAAGGAGTTTCAGGTCCCTGCTCTGGCTTCAGAAGGAGCCAGGGAGGCACTCTCTCTCCTTCTCTGCAGGCATCTCTGCCTGTCTTGGTGACTGCAGTCCCCGCACCATGACAGTCCAGTTTTGACAGCTTGTAGAGCAACCTTGTTCAGCTAGAATTGCCTGCTGAGCCAGGCCACCATGCACAGTTGTGCAGGTTGGGTACTGCATTACTCCAGGGGGTGCCCTGGTCCTTCCTCCCAGGGTTGCTTATTGCAGGGGGAAGGAAAGCATATCAGAACCTTTAGGTGAGGAGGAATGTCATCCTAAAAAATATATCCATCATTGGGTATATTTTTATATATCCAATATATAAAAATAATTTCCTTTTGAGAAAATGAAATCCTGCATTGTTTAGGCAAGACAACCATAGAAAGTAAATGTGGACTAAATCTTCTTTTCTGATGGGGCCTGTGGAGAAGATCTTGATTCTCAATGGTGTGTGCAACTGGTGGGGGAGAGCAAGAGATGTTTATGTCTGTTAAAAGGCGATCAGAGAGGGCTTCCCTGGTGGCGCAGTGGTTGAGAGTCCGCCTGCCGATGCAGGGGACACGGGTTCGTGCCCCGGTCCGGGAGGATCCCACGTGCCGCGGAGCGGCTGGGCCTGTGAGCCATGGCCGCTGAGCCTGTGCGTCCGGAGCCTGTGCTCCACGAGGGGAGAGGCCACAATGGTGAGAGGCCCACGTACCGCAAAAAAAAAAAAAGGCAATCACAGAAAAACGCTGAGAAATCTCATTGTCCCATAGAGTGGGCGAGCTCCTGGCTGCCACCTCTGGTGTTCAACAGGGGGTGAATGTACAGTGGAAGGCACTGGACAGGCTGGGGGAGGGCCAAACGGGGTAAAAAGGCAGGGGGCCGGCCACCAGCAGGAGGGGTCGGCCAAGGGGTGGCTTTAGGCCCTGCTTAACCTCCAAAAGCCTTCTATAGCCACCCCAAAGAATACCAACAATCACGATCCTATCCTGTTTGTAAAGAAGGGGAAGGAAACAAAGTGGCCCAGCTCTTTGTGCTGTAGAGGTCATCTGAGCCTGCGCTCTAAGTACAAGCAGTGGATTCCCTGTCAGCGACCACGTGCCTCACACAGTTCCAGGCATGGAGTTGGCACTTAGTAAATCAGGGTTCGTTTCCCCTGAGGCCTCCCTCCTTGTAGATGGCTGTCTTCTCTCTGTGTCTTCACATGGTCTTTCCTCTGTGCTGGCTGTGTCCTAATCCCCTCTTCCTATCAGAACACCAGTCAAATTGGATTAGATCCCACTCTAATGACCTCATTTTTACTTTATTACTTCTTTAAAGACCCTGTCTCCAAATACAGACACATTCTGAGGTACTGGGGGTTAAGATTTTAAGCTATGAATTTGTGGGGGACACAGTTTAACCCATAATGGATGAGCTGCATCCCACCCCCATTTCCCATCTTGGCTGGTGAACTCCAGCTTGCTGGGGCCAGTGTGGGTTTGGGACAGAGGGGTCATCACGATGCAAAGACCCTGCCCATCCATGTCCTAAGGTATGCGGTCCAGGTCCACGGGTCTTACTTGGTCACCAGGTCACTGGACTCTCTTGCTCCACACCCCCTTCCTTCCCTGAAACCTGGTGTGGCTCCCTGAGGGACCCGCTGTCATTCCCTGATCCACACTCACCTGTCTCCACCTCACACATGCTCAGAAATCCGCCATCGGCTCCTTTTAGCCATCAAGTCCCACATTCACCCTGGAAACTCAGACTGCTCCAGACTGATGCTGGCCCCAATTTCTGCCTGGCTGGGGAGAGAGGCTCTGTTCTTTTGCATTTCTCCTGTCCTGTCCCTGCTCTGTGGCCAGCCAGGGACAGCAGTAGGCATCATCTCACTCCAAGCTAGAGCAGGTCATAAGACGTATCTCCCCGAAAGCCTATTTTCATCTATCCAAAGCCTTTTTTGTTCTAGATATACGCTGGTTCTAGATCAGGAGAGATTTTGTGGCATATATCAGGGCCATGTTCCCAGCAGCCTGTGCCGGTGGCGTCTGTGGGTGTTTGCATCTCAGCTGAATTGAAATGCAGCAATGCCACCCTTCTGTGCCACAGGGGCACCTCCCAGCCCTGTTGACCAGTTAGTCATCACCTTGGCAGAGCCCACAGATCCACATAAAACCATCTGGAGTGAGGAAATCCAAGTGAAGCGAGAAAGCAGTGGAAAACAGCCAAGTGTCCAGGCAGTCACGTGTATTCTTGTGTAAATGATTACCTGCGGGCACGGAAAAATAATCACTCTGTAGTGTCAGGTGAAAGCCATGGGTGTAGGTCCACTGCATGTAGTGAAAAGTACAAATATACCAACTTCATGAAGTGCACTCACCAAGGCGTCAGCAGTGATTATCTCTGGGTGATGGGCTTGGGGAAGCCCTTTGAATTCTCTTCTTTTTGTTTGTCAGTATGGGGGTGGTGGTGAGGGGCAGCTTGGGTCTAAATGGGATTCATACAGTCTGGGCTGGCCTTGTGGACTAACAGGACTTACAGCCAGAAGGGTATTTTCATGTGACCTTTGGGAACTACAATTCTAGTTCCACAATCCCCCCAACCAGGATTCTGATCACCAAGTCTAATGTGTGTAGTGGTTTCCCCACATCAGCACAAAATTGTTGGACACCAGCTGGGTGTCCTGTTATTGAACTCAATCTGACACTGTGGAGATAGCATCAGACTCCACAGGTTAAGGGCTCAGTCCCACAAGACCACCCTCCACTGCAGATGTCTGTTGCAAGTACATGTTGTCACCTAGGCTTCTGACCAACTGGAAATAAGTCAGAGGTTCCACAGCCCCTTCCTTGGGTTTGATTAATTTGCTGGAGTGGCTCACAGAACTCAGGAAACTCATTTACTCACTAGATTACTGGTGTATTACAAGGGATATTAAAGGATGTGAATCAACAACCAGATGAAGAGTTACATAGGACGAGGCCCTGAATAAAGGAGCCTCTGTCCCTGTGAAGTTTGCGGAGTTTGGGGGCTGGCAAGGTAGCATGTGGAAGGGTTATGGGTCACCAGCCTGGAAGCTCCCTGAACCCTCTCCTTTCAGGTTTTTATGGCGGCTTCATGACATAGGCATGATTTGCACAGGCTCCGGACGTGCAGGCTCAGCGGCCATGGCTCACGGGCCCAGCCGCTCCGCGGCATATGGGATCCTCCCGGACCGGGGCACGAACCCACGTCCCCTGCATCGGCAGGCGGACTCTCAACCACTGCACCAGCAGCGAAGCCCCAGGCATGATTCATTAATTAATTGACCATTGGTGATTGCTTCCACCTCCAGCCTCTCTCTCCTCCCTGGAAATTGACAGTGAGACTGAAAGTTCCACCCGTCTATTCAGGGCTGCTTCCTCTGTCAACCAGCTCCCTGTCTTTAGAGGATTTCCCCAAGTCGCCTCATTAACATAAAGCCAGTTGTGGTGGAAAGGGGCTTGTGAATGATCAGACACCCATTTCACTTTTATAGCTCTTAAGTGATTTCAGGAACTGAGGAAAGGAGACCAAGTATTATAGCAAAAGATGTTCCCATTGCTTTTATTGCTCATGGAATTCCAAGGGCTTTGGGAGCTGTGAGCCAGGAAACATGGATAAGGACCAAATGTTCATTTCTTATAAATCACAACATCACAAGAATCTTCTGAAAGTTTATAAATTCTGTAATAACAATAATAATAGCTAGCTTTCATGGTCTTTACAAGGGGCCAGGTATTTGCCAAGCAGTTTGCTTTGATTTTGATGCATAGGTACCCCTGGCATCCCTATTTTACAGACGAGGAAACTGAGGCCAAGATAGGTTGTGTAACTCATCAAAGGTCACACAGTGCTAAGAACCCAGCTTTTAACCTCTCACGCTGACCACCCTTCAAAATTCCCTGTGGTTTGGGGGGAATGACCACTCTCCATCTTCCCATCAGAGAAGCCAGGCTCTCAGGGTACCGTGCTGGGGACCAGCTGGCGTGCATAGAGGCCTCGATGGGTTGACAAACTGTGCGACTTGTCCCTGAACCCATGTGAGATGTCCCCAGAGGCTCTGAGGAGCAGCTGGGACTGAGGGCTGGGGTCCCGGCTGACACCTGTCAGAGCAAGGATCACTAATGTCAGTAATTCCAGATGTGCCCACAAGGTGGCGCCACCAGGAGAAAGGGATACTGATTTTTTTCTGTTGTATGAAACTTTTAAAAATTACGAAAGTGACACACGCCTCTCACAACAAGGCAGAGGTGTATAAAGAAAAGACTTCATCATCCCCCACACACACCTTGTTCTCCCTCCACCCAGGAAAGTCAGGTTGAACCTCTCCACTCTTTATTCCAAGTTCCAGCAAACATCAAACACACAGGTGAAGGACTTTTTCTTGTTTGTTTTAACTTCGCTTTATTTATTTTACTTTTTACAATATGGGATCATCCTATACTCAGTACTGTGCAACCTTCAGTCTTCATTGAAGTGAATATCACGCCCTCCCTCTAGGTTAGTGAACAGGTGATTCTCATTATTCAGTAGTCAGGCTCTGTAAAGTCCTGCAAAAATGGGGAAGAAGCGAAGGCTGAACCAGCGCTCCTAGGGCAACACGGGGTTGGGTTCCTGCCAGCCTCAGGTCACCGCATTTTTCTCAGTGGATCAACAGGTAGCTGTATAACCTTGTTTGGGGGATGTTTCTACCTAAAGACATTTTATTTAATATATATTGTTGGTTCATTAATGTTGCACTTAGGGTCAACAGCATTATAACTCATGCCTGAACAAAGCTAATTGAATGGCCGTATTTTCTCCTTAAGGCCCATCTTATCCTGTTTCCACTTGGGAACACCAGACGGCATTTCATTCACCACTAGGCTTGGGGGTCATTTCAAAGCGCGAAATCACCACAAAAAGCGTATAGATGTGAAAAAAAAAAAAAGTGGCCCTGCGTAAACTGCCAAAAGGACACTTGTCTGGCATCTGAGAGCTGAAACAAGAAGGCAGAATGCTGCCTTGCCGGACCTCAGCTGGAAACGCCAGTGCTCCACCACTCAAAATTTTCCCGGCTCTGCCCACGTTGGAGAATGACTGTGCAAATCCCAGCGTGTATTGGTTTTGGGGTTACAAATAAATTTTAGAGAATAGGTGACTTCACAAATACAGAATCCGTGAATAATGAGTGTTGACTGTATATTGATTAAGATATATTTTCTAAAATATCTATGATTAGTCTGCGGGGGGTTTTGGTGTAGGCGGGTGGTAAACAGAAAAAAATATTAGTTGCTTAAAAAAAAAAAAGGCAGGGGTTGGGGGGAGCGGTTGAGCTTCCACCTCCCCTGTTAACTCCATTTGCCGCCCTGGTCTCTCATGCAGAGATAAAGTGGAAGCAGCCTAGCTGGTCCCAGGAGGTGGCCCTTGGCATGGGCTGTGGCCAGGGGATGTGGGAGGCCACAGCTCTCCCCACAAGGCACACAGAACTCTGACGAAGGCAGGGAGCTGAACAGTGTCCTGAGGCTTCCACACCTGAGGGCTCACCTGATCGTGAGGGAGGCAAAGGAAGCATTTCTCCCCATTTTACAGATGAGCGATGGCAGTTCTCAGAGGTCCCCTGCTGAGGCCACGTAGTGCTGGACGTGACCTACACTGACTCAGGCCTCTCACCTTGACACTTCCTGCTGACATCCATGGAGTCAGTGCTGCTTCGGGACCCCTGGGGGCCAAGCCCCTGGAAAAGAGTGGATTTTCTCTTCCCTTCCAGGTGGGTCTGGCTAGAGGACCTGGAAGGCCTGTGGCAATGCCAAGTAGAGGTCTATGAAAAAAATGAGTTTGAATCCTGACTCTACCTGTCTAAGCTATGTGACCTCAAGCAAATTATGCTGGATCTCCCTGGGCCTCAGTGTCCTCATCTCTAGAAGGGGAAAGTCATGGCTTGTGAGGCTTATCTGCAGTAACATGCGCTGATTCCCTATTCAGAGAGGCTTTGGTTGTGTGTCCACTTCCCCCCAGCTGGCTGGCCCAGCAGCAGGGTAGGTAATGGCAGGATAGGGCCAGAGAAGGTGGCCAAATGCCTTTTCTTCATTTGGTCCATCCTCCTGAATGCAGTGTCCCAAGAATGAACCATTCTACCTGACATGGAAGGGAATGGTCTATGTCACATCCAGGCCAGACCCCGGCTCACTCCAGGGCACAGGGACCCCGGATGCCAAAACCACCAGGAACCCCAGAGACCAGCCTGTCTAGCCCCTTTATTTTACAAAGGGAAAGGCCAGTCACTTAGGATTCTTCTGGCTTCAAGCACCAGAAACCTGATTCAAACCAGTTTTGGCAGACAAAGTGGGAATTTTTTGGCTCACACAGCCAAACTGCAGAAAGGGAAGGGATGACAGGAACCTGACGTCACTGGGGTCTCGTCCGGCTCTCCTCTCCTCTCCCCGCGGGTCAGACCAGCTTTCGACACATCACAGGTGCATGGCTGCAGCAGATTTGACACCTGACCCTCTCTTCTAGCTACCGTTTAAAAATATCCCAGGCAAAGAGCCTGATGGGGCCCCTTTGGCTCACCTGCCACCTTTAGATCTGTCCCTGTGGCCAAGGTGGTGCCTGCAACTCTTTACAGACCACCTGTGGGCGGCAGGGTGTGTGCACAGGCTGGGTGGAGAGCAGTAACACCGAGGGTCCTGTCCGAGGAGCTGTAGTGATTTGACTGTCCCCTGTGGTCAAGGTGCATGTGTGTTAAACATGGAAGTAGATAACGTATGGAGGGAGAAAAATGACTTCTTTTTCTTTGTAAAGTTTAGTGTAATGTATGATTTTTGACCAATAACAAGTCCACCATTCCTAATTCAAAAGCTACTGCAGGATTGAAGTGAAAAGTCTCCCTGTGTCGCCGCCCCCTGGAGGTGGTCATCGATGGTGTCAGTTTCTTGCATTCTGGGGAAGGCAAAGAGCCTTTGGAGCTCCCCTCAGGACTTCCAGGGTGGAGGGGAGTCACGGAGAGGACCAAGAGCCAGTGTTTGTTGCTCCCATCTGGTCCTGGGGGTGTGCCTGCCTCTTGGTGGGCCCGGCCTCCCCTGCCCTTCTGTCCTCCCAAGCTGAACCCCCGGAGAGGCGTGGGTGACCCTGGGGCTGGAGTATGTCAGCAGCTTCCACGATTCCCTCCCCTTCCCACCCCACCCTGCTGGGGCTTAGCTTCCAATCCGGAGGGCTGGCCTCATTGTGGCCTCCCCCACCCCCAGGACTCCTCCTAGCCCATCAGACCCAGGACTGGCAGGAGGCTAGGGCACCTGGACTGGGTGGTCAGAGTCTGCTCTCTGCCAGGCGTGAGTTGCTGAAGGAACCAGACACACACCGACCCACTGTGGTTCGGAGGTGCCGAATCAGAACAGCCCAATCCCACCCACCTCGATAGCTGAGGCGTGAGGAGCCCCGTGCTGGGGGGTCAGAGCAGCCACCTTTGCTCTCTGACCCTTGCAGTGGGGGCACAGTTTTCCCCTGGGGTCCTGCCTCTCGGAACCCAGTCACACTTCAGCGGCCTTTGCTTCCAGCTGGGAATCACTGAGTCTCCCTGCAAACCCAAGGAGGGGCAGCTGAGCCCTGTCGCTGTGGATTCCTGGGGTTACACACCTTGCCCAGGGCCCTCACACTGGGCAGCTCCCTTGTCTGGAGCCAGCAGGCTTCCTCAGCAAGGTCCCCAGGGTTCCTCTGTTTGCCTGGTCCAGACCTGCCCTCCTGCTAGCTTGTGTCCTCTGCTTTCCAAGATGCTGCCGGTCGCTGAGCTGAGGTGCCGCAGGCCCCAGGCCCAGGCATTCAGCCGCTCTTCCCTGCGGCCTCTCCCTTCCTGTGAGTAGGGGTCAGGGAGCGCTGGTCGTTTGCTGGCAGCTTTTAAGGGTAGCCCGGAAGTCCCTCTCCTAGATCCCCGTTCTTGGGAACCCACAGAAATTGGCAGAGAACTTGGCCAGAAACATGGATGGAGCACTTGTTGTCCTCTGAGCATGAGCCGGGCCCAGGGTAATGAAGAAACAACCCCTGCCCTTAGTGCTGGGAGCCAGTGTGCATTTCCCAGATGCCCTTGCAGCTATGGTTCTGGGTGTGATTTATATTCTGCCTGTGAGATACACTCATGAGAGATTTGAGAGGCCAAAGAGAGGCAGGGGCCGTCTTCCTGTGGCCCTGGCACAGACCAGCTCTGGCGGACAAGACTGTTGTCGCAGCCCAACTCGGTGTGTCACTCTCTAGTCACTGAATTTGCATTGTGGTGGCAGCAACGGTGGTAGCCGTGGCAACAGTGGCCTCCTGTCCTCTAGAATCTGGCTCCAGATCCCAGCTGCAGTAGCGTGACCTTGAAGCAAGTCACGTTCTAACACCCACTATGCCAGCCCTTCCAGCCATCTTTATTCTTGCTGGTGAAGTTCTGTACCACATCTCATTTTGCTTGAAATAACCAGAGTGTTTCCTAGTTCCTACTCTGAATGATACGGATATGAAGGTGAAAAAGAATTTGTTCTCACTGGGGAGATTCACTGGTTCGCGCAACATGTATGGATTGGGCACTTCCTTCCTGCAGGCTCTGTGCTGGGTGCTGGGGATACGAGAGAAACCAGACACGGCTCTCAGCAAGCTCACAGCTGGGTGGGTGTGTGGGTGAGGGCGGGGGGAAGCTAAGCCACCATGGCCATGTGATCCACACCACAGGGTGCGCTGGGAGCCCAGAGGAGGGTCCTGGCATCAGTCAGGTTCAGTTTCAGGAAACAGAGACCTTTCCAGATATTTTAATACAAAAGGCACTTAGTATAGGGAATTAGGTGCTTACAGATCTTTGGAAGGGCTGGTGGGTGGGCTCTCAGTTGGGCCTCCAGAATGACTTCCAGAACTGGGCCTCTAGCAAAGCGACCATCCTGCCACAATCACAGCCACGCCTTCAACTTTGCATCAGTGTGGCACTCCAATGTCATGGGGAGAGCTGCCTGAGCTTCCCAGGCTGGGATGGCCTTCCAGGCTCATCACCATGTGGGTGCAGCAGTAGCTCTGGTGACCTTGGGCATCTTGTGTTCTCAGATGAGAATGTTCATGGCCCCTGCACGCTTCCTGAAAGAGGATGCAATCAGAACGCTTGGTCACCATCTGGTTTGGATCACCCCCATGGGCTAAGCGTCACCTCATCGACATTTAGTCTCTTTCAGACCTGGTTGGTCCACAGCTACCTTGACTCAGGTACCTGCCTGAGTCCAGCCAGTTGTGGCCAGGGGAGCACAGCTGGTTTGCTGGGGATGGGGCCTTGGGCATGGCAGGCCTTTGTGAGCCTCCTGGCAGGATCCCCCCCATGGCCACTGACCCCACCAGATGCCAACCTGAGCTGCTTCCCGGCTTTATGCTCTGACGGTAATGATTATGTGATTGAAACTAACCTCTGCCACCTGAAAGTGTTTCTGGAACAAAGCAGGGAGGGACTAAATAAATAAATAACCAGACCAATCTAAACTGAATGGCACATTACAATTACCAGACATTACAATTTCCCCTGAAGGACAACAGACAGAATCTTGTCTCGAAACCCTGACAATTGAATGCCAAGGCAAGATGACCATTTTCTTCCAGAAGCAGGATACCTGGGATGTTCCCCTACATGTAAACACCTGATCTCAGAGAGTCTTGCTCTCATTTATCCCCCAATGAATGAATGACTTAAACCTTTTTTTGTACCTGGGATGGGATGGGGTCTGTCCCCTTTTAACAGGAGAGCAAGACAATCTCCACAAAAGTTCTAGGTGCTTAGAGTTTAGCGCAACTTAAGGAAATGTCTCTGCAGGAGAGAAATATGCATCTCTTTTAATCCCACAGCCTATATTTTGAGCTTAAAATCTTTAGTGACAAACAAATGGCAAGAAACCCATTTACCATCTCTGGCGGGTGGGCGGAGTAGTCACTGCAGGTCAAGGCTCCGTGGGTGGTGCTGTGCTCATCCCACAGGGGGCACTGCTCGCCAAGCCGGGCCTGGCCGGGATCTAATAGATTAGGACATGGGATTTGCAATTTTGCAGCTGGCAAAACAGGCCACAGGGCCCTGGCCAGGGCTTGGAGCCCATGGATATTTCAATCCCTCAGGAACTGAAGGTTCTGCCCTTCTCTGTCTGGAAGGACACACTGCACTGATGCCATGGCCCCCAGGATGGATCCTTGTGGGGACTTTTTTTTCAGTGATTTGTAGAAATGTCACTTCCGGAAGTTGGCATTTGTTTAGTATGTGAAGTATGTACAAGTATGCAAATGTATATCAGAGAAGCCAGTTCAGTTGCCTTTCTCGTGGCATGCACATGTGGATTGAGATGGCTTGGGGCTGATTAACATCAACGTTTTAAGAATGAAATTGCCTTATTGACCAAGAACCTCATCTTTTTCCGTTGCGGAGCACAGGCTCCAGATGCGCAGGCTTCGCGGCCATGTCTCACGGGCCCAGCTGCTCCGCGGCATGTGGGATCTTCTCAGACCGGGGCACGAACCCGTGTCCCCTGCATCGGCAGGCGGACTCTCAACCACTGCGCCACCAGGGAAGCCCGAAAACCTCAACTTTATCTTAAACTAAGATACGTTAACTGAGTGTCTCCTTACTATATAGTGTTCATAATGTTCCATTCTTCTGAGGGAGGAACTTATTTTCAGGTGTGGATTTTTGTAAACCGGCTGAATTTCTTACTGGTGTCTGTTATTTTTAAATTTTATATGTTGAATTATACATTCAATGTATATTTACTATATAAATTAGGTATTCTATAGCTGTATATATTAAAATTATATTTATGATGTGATAGTTTTCAAGTTATGGTAGAAATAAATCAAGTTTTCTTTTTAAATACTTCTCTGAATCAGAGATATCTCCAGTATCATAAATTGTTGTGGAGAATCTTGTGTATGGCCTGGTCTTATCTTGGTGAAATTTACTTCGGTGAAATTTAGCTAAAGAGATAAAAAAAGAAAAGCTCGATCATTTATTCAGCAAATATTTAATGAATACTTAATCCGTGAGAGTTCTTTGTATCACAAGCAACAGGAAATCAACCCAAATGAGCTAAAGCAAAAAGGGGCTCTTGCCATTGGAAATTTCAACATTGACGGGCTATTTGATGGTAAGGAAATACTGTTCACTTTTTGGTGGAATGCCTGCTTGGCTCGGCGTCATTAATAAGCCCAGTCCCTGGCTGTGGGGACTGAGTCAGCTCCTCAGCCCTGGCCAGGAGTCAGGAAGGGACTATTGGTGTTGGCCAGGGGTGGGGTGGGGTGGAGGGAGACAATAAGCGTCCACCTCTATGTGCCAGGTTCCATGCTAGGGACACACAAATGGACAGGGCACGGTCTCTTCTGGTCAGGAAGCTTCTCATCCACAAGACCAAGGATTTGCATTTCCATTAATTCCCTTTTTGCCTTAAACTACACAGGTTTGACATCAACAATTACCCCTCTGAAATATGAAGCACATTTTGAAAATAGCCCACACCTCTCATCCCCAGTTGTACACACATGCCAACTTGATCCCACAGGTGGTAGACGGAGACCTGGCACGGCAGGAGCTGACCCCAAACGAGCCCTCCCCTTCCCATGTGTTTTTGCTAGAAACAGCTCAAAAGAGATGGTCGCCTTCTGCTTTCTGAAGTCCGGTAGCACAGGTGTGGTTATTTCAGGGACAAATGCCCTGGAGGTGCTCATAGTGCTGGCACAGCTTTTATGGAGGTGCTGACATAAGAATAATCACACCTTACACTTTGTGAGCGATTACTCTGGGCCGGGCGCTGTTCTCAATGCTTTACACGTAGAGCTCATTTGACCCTTGCAGCAATTCCATGGTGCTGGTGCTATAACGTCCCCATTTTACAGATAAGGAGACTTATGAACTGCGTGGTAAATAATATTTGGTTAAAAGACCCCTCCCCTCCCCCCTTCTTCATCCTGTTCCTCCTGTTCAACTCCCTTGGGGGCCCCACTGGTCAAGCACAAAGGAGGAAGACTCATGAAAAATATTAATAAACTCACATGTTGTACACACTGCTGTATTAAAAATGGATAACCAACAAGGACCTACTGTATAACACAGGGAACTCTGCTGAATATTATGTAACAACGTAAATGGGAAAAGAATTGGAAAAAGAATAGATAAATGTATATGCATAACTGAATCACTTTGCTGCACACCTGAAACTATCACAACATTGTTGGTCAACTATACTCCAATATAAAAGAAAAAGTTTTTTAAAAAAAAGACCTGTATCACTCAGATACAAATATAAAGTGTTAAAAAAATAATAAAAATAAACTCATGTTGCCTTCTGACAAATATTGGGGCAGCTATTAGCATGACCTGGGATCTTACGCCAGTCACTCTGGTGTGAGCCCGTAGCAAGCCCAGGATCAGTGTTGGCTTTCTGTCTTCTCAGACTCCCTTTCTCACATGGGGTGTTTAGTGGGCTTGCAGAAATGCCTGGTGGGTTTGGAAGCATACAGTGCTTGGGTCCTATTCCAGGCCCTGCGCTCACTGTGTAATTTTTGGATAAGTGAGTCAACCTCATACTTGTTACTGGAGACTTTTTCCTTTTTCCTCTGTAAAATGGAATAATAATAGTACCTACGTACCAATAGTCCCAAAGGGGTTATTGAGAGGATTAAAGCAGATGGTACCCTAAAATGTTTAGCCTGTTTCATTTGGCAGTGGTAGCTTTTGATAGAGGTAGAACAGTGATATTTTCTCTCTGAGTCAGAAACTGCTGAAGCTGGGCTTGGCAAACACGACAGAAAACGGTCACCAGGAAGTAAGCTCACTAGAGGGACCCTGGAGGAGCAGGCCGTGACCGAAGAGTCCCTTAGTCAGCAGCAGTGATGCAGAGTCTGCACCAGCCTGCATCTCCAGCACCAGCCCATGTCTGGCACATAACCTTGGAGCTGGGGGCCTCAGCTTTCAGGGTGAGTGGGTGTTTACTGTGTAACGCAGTTATTGAAATCCTTGCCCCTAGAGCAGGTCTCCCTGGGTTCAAATCTTGGGGAAGCTCTACCACTTACCCGTTGTCAGGCTTTAAGTGCCCTACTTTATCTCTCTGTGCCTCAGTTTCCTCATCAGTAAAAGGGGATAATAATAGTACCTCTATCCTAGGGGTCAATGCGAGGATTAATTAATTAGATGCCAGAACCTGACATCTAATAAGTGCTGTTGTTATTACCAAGCTCCAGCCAGGGCCTGGAGCAGAGCATCCAGTGAGACACAAGGTCAGTCTTCCTGGGCATTTACAACAGTGGAAGGGGAGATTTAAAAAAAAATCAGCTTTTGTTACAACTGAGGTACATGCTTTCCAAAAAAGTACAGTGTTTCAATTTGGACAGGGGGTTCCTAATAAATTTGTCTCTTGCTATGTGGAAGGAGAGGTCCAGGGAATTGTAGGGAAATGTACGTGGCTTCTCAGGTATTACTAGTAAAAATAGACTTTTCTAGAAGGACACACTCTCGCAGGAGCTCCCGGAAAAGACGGGAGGGAAGGTTGGGGAGCTGGGCTCAAAACCCTGGAAACAGTGCAGCTGGGCAGGAAGTGCTCATGCCTCCGGGTACCCTCCCTCAGCAGGAATCAGTGTCAATCAGTTTTATTCTTGCTGAAGATTCTGATTCCAGGGCCAGGGTATCAGACTGTCCTGAAGTAGCTTCTGGGAGGCGCAGGCATCCTGCTGGACATTTCCTGACACTGAACCTATGGGGAGGGCTGTTCTCTTAATGGATATCAGGCAGGTCCAGCAACACCATCCCCGGAAGTGACATTCAGGTAGGGCAAGAGAGCTTAGCTTTTTTGTACCATAGACACCTTCTAAGAATAATGTTTTTTAAATGCATAAAACACATAGGATTACAAAGGAAAACAAAGATAATGAAATATTAGAAAAAACAAATAGATGATATAATATGTAATTTTTTTGTTAACTCATGAAAAAGGAGATCAGGGCAGTGGCCTACCACACTGTTATTCTGAAGTACAGATGAGTGTATATTAGCCATAAAAAGGAATGAAATTGGGTCATTTGTAGAGACATGGAGGAACCTAGAGACTGTCATACAAAGTGAAGTAAGTCAGAGAGAAAAACAAATACTGTATATTAATGCATATATGTGGAATCTAGAAAAATGGTACAGATGAACCTGTCTGCAAGGCAGAAATAGAGACACAGATGTAGAGAACAAATGTATGGACACCAAGGGGGGAAATGGGGGGGGATGAATTGGGAGATTGGGATTGACATATATACACTAACATGTATAAAATAGGTAACTAATGAGAACCTGCTGTATAGCACAGGGAACTCTACTTAGTGCTTTGCAGTGACCTAAATGGGAAGGAAATCCAAAAAAGAGGGGATACTTATCGCTGTACAGTAGAAACTAACATGACATTGTAAAACAACTATACCCCAATTTTAAAAAAAGAAGAAATGAAGTACAGATGAGTGTAAACAATATTTTGAAAAATCTGCAGCAACTGTAATGTGTCATGGACATATCTGTGATTGCTACTGGGGACAAAGCCCCAGGTGCTGCTGATACTACTGTGGCTGGTAGCCTAACCTCATAATTGAAGGAAATGCTAAATTGCAGTAGGAGATTAGAAGAAATAATGAAAATGTTTTCCCCATTTAGGGAGTCCCTGATTTAAACTGAGAACCTCTTCTCTCGGCATTTTGTTAAATATCAGTGGTACAAGGTTATGTGAAAAAGCCCAGATTTTAAGACACTGAATTTTCATTTGCTTGTATTTTTTGCCAAAAGAAAGAAAAAAAAATACATTTGTGTGTATATTAAATACATCTAGAACAATGTATAAACAATATTTCATACTTAAAGAAAAGGGAAATGTATGGAAGGATCTAGGTTCAACGCCAGTGCAACCTTCACAAGCCTTGGTCTGGGGCTTCTCTCCGCCTCTCTGGGCAGGATCAGTCCGCAGGACAGGCGGAGGAGTGTGTTTCCCTGGGTATCCCCAAACCACACCCCTGAAAAATACCGAAGTCGGTTTTTCAAGTCAGTTCACGGTGTCCTGGCACACGCACGGCCTGGGAGGTGGGCGTCCACTTTTTGTGAGGCCTGAGTTTTGTCCCTAGTCAGCTGTGTGTCCTCAGGTCTGTTTCAAATCTCTCTGAGCCTTGCTTTCCTGGGTCTCCAGCATCCAACTCCCAGGCTCTCGTTATCCACGTGGGCCTTATTCTGCGGCGCTTTGCAGTTTATCAGAGGCACCTGGAGCAACAGGAGGTGGATGCAGAGATAGGAGCCCGCAAAGACTGGAAGGCAACCTCTGGTAGCTCCTCGGGCGCGGGGGAGCCGGACGCGCCGGGGCGAGGGCTTAATCTACCGGTGGCAGATTCGGGTTCAACGAAAGGCAGTATTTTTACCCATCAGAATTGCCCAGGATGAAGAGAGGGAGGGTGTTCCCCTCAAACGTGAATCTCTGTTATTCCCACTTATCAGTTGATTTAAAATCGGGGTTTCCGCGTAGGATGCCCCCCCCCACTCTACCAGCGTGGGGGTATGAGCCCGGAAGGTACATTTTAGAAAAATACCACTACTCCCGCCCCCAGGGCAAGTAAGGGAGCAATTTCAGTGGGTCATACTGGGTGTGGAGTGTGGGGTAGTTACTTCGGCAGATCTTGGTGTTCCCAGACTTCCACGTGAGGTGGTAATCGGCGACAGCGTTTCGTACTGTTTCGGTATTTAATTCCCAAGAAGGAATAAGGCAAAAATTGTAAATGACCCCTACGACCGCGGCAGGACTCGAACCTGCAATCTTCTGATCCGAAGTCAGACGCCTTATCCATTAGGCCACGCGGCCGCCTGACAGTTCATTCTCTTTAGACATCTGAAAAGTATTATTACCGCCCACCGGCTTGCCCAGGACGAATCCATCTGCTTCTTGAACAGGGGAGGTTGGACCTTGGTTCCCAGAGTTCTTCAGGGAAGGTCCACCCGGAAGTCCTTCCTCCCCACCCCGCGGGCGGACCGGTCCACTTTTGGCTCTCCTATTGGTCGCGCTGGGAGTCTCCCTCTTGCCTCTCGGGTAGCGGCGGGAGTGAGCGGGGCGCAGACGGGAAGTTGCGGCTGCCAGCGAGGCGGACTGCTTCGGTGCAGGCCACACGCCACCCCGAGGCTGCATAGGCCGCGCGGAGGGAGACGCCGCGTCGCCGGCCTGGGGTCGGGAGCCGCAGACCAGGAAGCACCGGGCGGACTGAGGTTTCCGGCGGGTTCGCCGTTGAGGGGAGGCCGGGTCCCTGAGCGGCGGCGCGGCCCCTCCCTCTCCAGTCAGGGAGCGAGGCCCTGAGCTGGGCGGAGGCTGGTCCCAGGGCGCACCGCGGCGCGGCCGCCGGGCTCAGGCTAGCGGTCGGGCGGGCGGGCGGCCGGGAGCGCGGGGGCCGCTGCCGACGCCCCCTGCAGGGCGCCCTCGGCCTGCTGGGCCCGGGCTCAGGCGTGGGTCGGGGCCCCGCGGGACGGCGGCCCACCTGACGGGTTCGAATCCGGGCGCTGTCTCCTAAAGGCGCTAGGCCCTCGGGCTGCGGCGGTTGCGATAAAGGCAGCCACCATTTGCCGAGGACTTGCCGAGGGCCGGGCCGCGCGGCGTGTTTGCCCTGTGTCACCCAAACAGCAGCCCTGTATGACAGGTAGAATCCGTAACCCCATTTTACAGAGTAGGAAATTGGGGCCTAAGGAGCTTGCCCAAGGTCACACGTCTCGTAAGAGCCAGAGCCAGCATTCAAACCCGCGTCCTCCTATTCAGAGTTTGCCCTCTTAACCACGTCTCTCACCTTCCCTGATGAACTTACGTGAACCTCAGTTTTCCTCAGGAGGGGTATTGCTATTTCCCAAGGTTGTTTGATGATTCACTGAGAAAATGTACCTAAAGGCGCCTGGCACACTGCCTGGGCCGCAGAAGATGCTTAAGGAATGATGGCTGTTAATATCACACATGTTACGTGTGTCATTAGTAACACTGTATATCATCTGTCTCCTTTAGGATTTGTGGGTGGAAGGCAGGCATGGTCAGAACCATTTCACTGACAGGAAAACAGAGACAGGACGTGTCTCTCTCCACGTCTCTCAGCCAGTAGAAGCTGCCAAGCTGGAGCCCAAAGCCAGGTGTGCTGACTCCCAGCGGGGGGCTCCCTGCACCAACCATGAGCCGCCTGCTCTGGAGGAAGGTGGCCGGCGCCACCGTCGGGCCAGGGCCGGTTCCAGCTCCGGGGCGTTGGGTCTCCAGCTCCGCCTCCGGCCCCGTCCCCAGCGACGGGCAGCCGCAGCCGCCGCCGTCGCCGCGGCCAGTGCCGTCCTCGGAGGGCGGGCAGCTGCGGCACAACCCATTGCACATCCAGATGCTCTCGAGAGGGCTTCACGAGCAAATCTTCGGGCACGGCGGGGAGATGCCCGGCGAGGCCGCGGTGCGCCGCAGCGTCGAGCACCTGCAGAAGCACGGGCTCTGGGGGCAGCCGGCCGCGCCCTTGCCCGACGTGGAGCTGCGCCTGCCGCCCCTCTACGGGGGCAGCCTGGACCAGCACTTCCGCCTCCTGGCCCAGAAGCAGAGCCTGCCCTACCTGGAGGCGGCCAACTTGTTATTGCAGGCCCAGCTGGCCCCCCGGCCCCCGAGCTGGGCCTGGGCGGAGGGCTGGACCCGGTACGGCCCCGCGGGGGAGGCCGAACCCGTGGCCATCCCCGAGGAGCGGGCCCTGGTGTTCGACGTGGAGGTCTGCTTGGCAGAGGGAACTTGCCCCACATTGGCGGTGGCCATATCCCCCTCGGCCTGGTGAGTACGGGCAGGGGTCAGGGGACTTGAGCACATGTGGGGGGCCCAGCTTAATGGTTTGGTGAGCTCCCACTATGTGTTTGGTGGGTGGATTTCCAGGGACTGTGGACTCGGTGAACTAAAACAAGCCTTGACCCCAGCATTTACAGACCTTACTTTCTGGTAGGAAGGTATGGGTAGTAAACAACACCCAAGCAAATGTCACGTGGTGATAGGGGCTGTGCAGAGTATCACGTGTGTTGAACTTGAGACTGACTGGGAGACCACTTGAGATCACCTTGATTTGGTGCCTTCCCACTTGCCCTAGTAGCTTCCTGAGAAGTTAGTCCAAGACATTTGAACAGTGTTTCCATTTGGGGATGTTATTGGTAATTTTGGGCAGGAGAAACCTACCTTTTGCGGGAATGGCCCAGGCAGTATAGGACACTCAGCATCCCCAGCTGCTCCCTTAAATGCCAGACCAAATCCTCGCCGCCCTGACCCATTTCAGTGTTTCCAAATACCCACTCCCCTCGGGAAACTGCCCCCACCCAACCCGTGACCACCCCCAGCTGAGAAACTGCTTCCTTCCCCCAGCCTTCCAAGCAGGCTTGCAGGCATTTTTGTCCCCAAAAGGTATATTCAATCTCTCTTTTCTTTTTAAATAACTTTCTAAGTGCTACCCAAGTTTCTTTTTCAAACAATGATGGCAGTACTTTTCTCCCCTTTTTTATTCTTCATTCCAGGATTAAAATACTATTTACAACCTTAATGCTTTCAGGCATGGCCAGCAAAAAAGTTGGCAGTTTCTTTATTCCTATTGGAAGCTACATCTTTGTAAAGAAAGCTGCGAAATGTTAAATATGCAGTTGAAAATGGTGAAAGCATGGCTAAATAGATAAGGTAGGCATTAACGGCTGAAAAGAGCAAAACTAGATGATTCCTCATTGATGTAGTTCCAGTTAAGATGAGAATCTCAGTGCTTACTGTGTAACTTGATGGTCAAAATAGAGGGAATGCTGTCCATCATTTGAGAAAGTAAAGTAGACTGTGGTGGCTGAAAGGAAATTAGGAAACCAGTGATAAGAAGGACTTGTTTTTTGATCTTTGGTCATTCTTGGCCAATTTCCCTGAAGTCCCCCTTTTCTTTTCCTCCTTCTTCCTCTCCTAATTTTTCATCTCTTTCTCTCCCTGTCCTTCCCATCCTCCTCTCATTCTCATTCCATTCTTGCCGGTGGTACTGGGGGCACTGTGCAGTTTGCCTGGCGGCAGAAGTCATTGCTGAGGACTGGACTCATGCTGGGGCCTTCCTTCTGGGAGCCTGACTATGGCGGGGGGTGGGAGGTGCCAGATGGGACCCTGACGGCAGTCCACTTTTAACCTGGGCACATCCCTGCCGCGTGGCTGTGTAACATCAGGTTCCTGAGCAGCCCGCAGTTTCCAGTGGGAGGGAAAAGCCTTGGATGGCCCAGAGGGCAGCTTCCCGAAGGCTGCTGGTAAGGGCTTTGGTCATCAGACCAGAGGGACATTACACAGGCTGTCAACACCGATCTAAGATTCACAGGAAAAGTGTAGTGTTAACGGCGTTGGTCCTGACTCATCTTAAATTTGCCAGAGGTGTTTGCATTTTGGCGTTCTTCTTTTTTTATCACAAATAAATTTAAAAAGATGGTTCTCACGTACAGCTGCAGACCCGGATCTTGACACCAGTCTGGCTTTTTATTGCAACTAAAGTCCCTGTCATCACCACAGCCTCAAATATTTGACATCCTTCAGCCTTTTCTTCTGTGTTGTGTTTGTTTGAGGGCTTTGACATGTTGAATTGAAAGGGGAGGAGGTTTCAACTTGAGTCCCTGAGCGTTTTCCCATCATTTGGAGTGTGAGTTAGATTTTACCAGGTTTAACACTAGGAACCTCTTTTTGCTGGTAACCCCTTCCCCCAAAGAAACTAGTTTTATGTTTGTTGTATCTGTTGCGGCAGATAACCCCTCCTCCCCGCCGTAAGGGAAACGGGCAGCTTGTTCGCAGCTGTGGTGGCCACACATGTGGCCTCGTCACTCACTTTGATGCTGAGTGGCCTTGACCCTTTGGTGTAATCTGCGGTTCACAAAAGGCTTTTGCTCAGCAGCCATTTCCCCACACTTAGTCTTGTGGATCTTGAGCAAACTCGAGCCTTTTCCTGAATCAGTGTCCGGCCCCCAGCAGGCAGCACTCATCCCCTGCCCCTCCCACCCCAACCCTAGCACATATTTCCTAGCACATGTGCATACATTTCCTCCATTCTGGCACTTTCCCTGGTCTCTCACTGAGGGTGGTTGTTCAGAGACACAGCACCTTCTACAAGGTGCGTGTTTCGCTCTTTGTCCTTCAGAATCTTTCCAGCCGTCAGATGATTCATCCTGTACACGTGTGCAGCATTTGTCTTTTTTTTTTTTTTGCCACTTTGAATTAAAAAAAAAAATTCCACTTTGGGTTTTATTATAATTGTCTCTCTTCTTTACTAGCACTTTGAACATTAGCCATTTTGTGCTTATCAACGTGAGGGGTTGATAACGGTCATTAAGACACCTCAGAGCCAAGCACAGACTTGGTGAGCCCTGGGCGTAACAAACACCTTGATGGCCCGGGCTGAGTGCCCATCTGGGACCCCCGGGACTGTAGCACTTAGCTCCCTTTCTCTCTGTGGAGATTGAAAAGTAAAGCTTTTGTAACTCCTCCGCACTCCCAACACATACCCGGGCAGCACCCCGCCCGACCTCTAGCTCTAGGAGCACCCCGTGGTCTCCCTTGTACCCCCAGCTGCTAGCGTAGGGCCTGGCATGTGGTGGTAGGTGTGCAGTGGGGATTGTGGGGTGGAACTTGAATGCCTCCGTGCTGAACCTGCCTGCCTCTCACCTCCCTCAGGTATTCCTGGTGCAGCCGGCGGCTGGTGGAAGAGCGTTACTCTTGGACCAGCCAGCTGTCGCCGGCTGACCTCATTCCCCTGGAGGTCCCTGCCAGTGCCGGCGGCCCCACCCAGCGAGACTGGCAGGAGCAGTTAGTGGTGGGGCACAACGTGTGCTTCGACCGGGCCCATATCAGGGAGCAGTACCTGATCCAGGTATGGTTCATGGGGCCAAATGTAGCCTCTGGCACCGGGTGGGCTAAGAGCCCTGCTCTCAGTGGCTAGGGAAGGCATTGCTTTTCCTGGCCAGTGCCTCCATCACCTTTGTAGAAGCTACAGGGCCTCCTGTTGACCAGCCCTGCCCGTGGTCCCTGTACCCAGCTGTTCTGTCCCTAGGGTCTGCCTGGCACAGGACCTGAGTTGTCAAAGGGTACTAATGGCCCTTATCTCTGTGCGGCATTTTAGAGCTTAGCGTGGGTCTTTGGAGGCTGTGGGCCCCACGGCCTGGGCTCCCATCCTGCCTTGGCCACTGGTGAGCAGCTCGAGCCTCTTAACATCCCTTTTACAACTAAGGAAACCGAGCCTCAGTTTCCTTATTTGTAAAAAGAGGGAGATGGCGGAAGCTACGTCATAGGATTGTTGAGAGGGTTTGAACAGTGCACACATCAAACACTCAGAACCATAGTTGTGGCAATTCTTAATTCTGTGAAAAGTGCCCTAGGAGAAAGGCAGGGCAGGTGAGAGTAGCCTTAGCCTCTAGCTGAGTGTGCTGAGGCTCAGACAGCCTTGTTGACTTGCCCAGGGCCACAGAGCTTCTGAGCGGCAGGGCTGGGGGCCGAGCCTGATAGCTTGGAAGGCCTCGTTTTGGCCACTCTGTTCCCAAGGTGCCCCTGGAGCTGTTGCTGGATGCTGGGAAGGCCTGTGTATTGGGATTCAACCAGGCCTGCGCTTTCAAGCGTGGCTAGGGTTTGAGAAGGCAGGCCCCTCACAGGTGGAGGGACAAGCGTGAGCAAGCATGAAGACACTCTTTAGCGCTGGGAGGCTGTGGGCTGGGAGGGGAGGCTGAGGTGGGGCTGGTGGGCTGAAGTGCCGAAGCAGGGGTAGGCTGGCCCCTCAGCTGCAGCCTCTCCTCCTCAGGGCTCCCACATGCGCTTCCTGGACACCATGAGCATGCACATGGCCATCTCAGGGCTAAGCAGCTTCCAGCGCAGTCTGTGGATGGCAGCCAAGCAGGGCAAGCGCAAGGCCCGGCACCCCACACAGCGAGGCCAGAAATCCCAGAGCAAAGCCAACGGCCCAGCGGTGAGAGCACACTGTGGGAGGCCCCCCTCCCCGGCCGGCCTGTCTGGCTTGAGACTGAGCTGATCTGCCGTGTCCCTTGCTCTGGCCTCCAGATCTCATCCTGGGACTGGCTGGACATCAGCAGTGTCAATAATCTGGCAGACGTGCACAGCCTCTACGTGGGGGGGCCTCGCTTAGAGAAGGAGCCCCGCGAGCTGTTTGTCAAGGGTAGCATGAAGGACATCCGTGAGAACTTCCAGGTATGGTGGTGGAGAGGGGCTCTGGGGACATGGGCTGTGGCAGACCCCTAGTGACCCTGGGGAGTGTAGCTGCCAGACCTGACCCTGAGAGGCCCGGTGGTGGTAGTGGGATGGCTGCCCACCCAGCGCCTTCCTGTCGCCTGTGCCAGGACCTGATGCAGTACTGTGCCCAGGACGTGTGGGCCACCTATGAGGTTTTCCAGCAGCAGCTACCGCTCTTCTTGGAGAGGTGAGGGAGAGCCCCTCTGGGAACCCATGGGGGTCAGTGGGTTCCTGGTACCCGGGCCCACCGTAACCAGGTGGTGCTGGGCCTTTCTCAGGCTGGAGGCCTTAGCCTTTCTGGGCTGAGAGCATGGAGCCACTCTGTCCAGTGGTGGCCACCTGGGCCTTGGACTCTGGGGTTTCTACAGAGGCCCTGGAGGGGGGCGCTGAGGCTGTGCTTGTTTCATGTGCGTGGCCCTGGTTTGCTAAGCACCGTCTCTGAACCCGGATCCTGACCCAAGGACTTCACATCCGTCTTGGTTATGTTTGCTAGTGAGTCAGATTTATGATGTGGTCAGAGTCATAAGCGTCAGCCAGACCTGGTTCTAATCTTAATTATCCTATCCAACTCATTTGACCTTGGGCAAGTTACTTGGTTTCCCTGAGCCTCAATGTTCTTATCTGTGAAACATACACAAATATACTTGACTACAGTTGTGAGGTTCTTGTATGATCTTTTGTGTGTGGGGGGTTGTAGCACAGTGCTTGGCACTTAGTCATTACTCAGCAAATGGCAGCCATTTTCATTTTTGTGATCTGTCATTCCCCCCATTACCCCTGAGGATGGGATGATATTATTCCCATTTTATAGATGAAGGAACTTAGGCTCAGAGAGATGAAGTGACTTAGCCAGGGTCTCATGGCTGGGAGACGGTAGAGCTGGGGTTTCAACCCTTGTCTCTCTGACGTGGGTGGTTTGGGTTGAGGATCGCCAGGCTGGCCCAGGGATTGGGCCAAAGCCTTGCCTCCTGTGGTCATTTATGGCAGCCCTGGTGTTTGTCCTCAAGGTGTCCCCACCCGGTGACTCTGGCTGGCATGTTGGAGATGGGTGTCTCCTACCTGCCCGTCAACCAGAACTGGGAGCGTTACCTGGCGGAGGCACAGAGCACCTACGAGGAGCTCCAGTGGGAGATGAAGAAGTCACTGATGGACCTGGCCAACGATGCCTGCCAGCTGCTCTCAGGAGAGAGGTAGCCAGGCCTTGGGTGGCTGGATCCCCCTGCAGGGGATGGGCAGGTGGGAGGGCTGGCCTTCGGCTTGGCCTTAGCCCTGCCCTGGTGGACTGGCTGTGCAGGTACAAAGAAGATCCCTGGCTCTGGGACCTAGAGTGGGACCTGCAGGAATTTAAGCAGAAGAAAGCAAAGAAGGTGAAGACGAAGGAGCCGGCCGCAGCCAGCAAGTTGCCTGTCGAGGGGCCCAAGGCTCCTGGGGATCCCAAGGATCAGGAAGGTGGGGAACATGGGCGGGAGGTGGAGCAGGGATGGACCCTGGGAAGGTCCTGACCGGGGTGTCCCTTGGAACGGGTTGCTCCGGCCTTCTGGACATGAGTAGGCTGGGCAGGCCTTTGTGAGAGACCCTCCTCTGGTCCTGATTGTCCTCCCCGACCCTGTGCAGACCCTGGCCCCCCCAGTGAGGAGGAGGAGTTTCAGCGAGATGTCATGGCCCGCGCCTGCTTGGAGCAGCTCAGGGGGACCACAGAGCTCCTGCCTAAGCGGCCCCAGCACCTTCCTGGGCACCCAGGGTAAGCCCTGTCTCCCTAACGTGTCCAGCGGCCATCCTTACCCCTCCCTCCACCCTGGGACACCTCTATTCTGGGCCCCAGCACAGGGGGTGGTGTGCATATGGGCCCTTACTAACCTGCTGCCATCTGTTCCTGCCGTCTTCCAGTCCTGCTCACTAGTTTGCTCTGACTCCTGGGTCACTGGACTTAAGCGGTACAAGTGCACTAAGCACCTGCTGTGTGCTGGGCCTCACAGTAGCCTCTGAGAGTACAAATAGGAACATAACTCCTTCTTTCTAGTAGCTTCTCCCTGGGAGGAGCCAGTTGTGCAGACCAACCAGCGCAGCTGGACTTTATATCCATGATGAGACAGAAGAGTCATCAGTGTTGAGGCAGTGCCTGACTCTGCTTGGGGAAATCAAGGAAGGCTTCCTTGGGGAGGTGACCCTTCATTCACACCCCATAGAGTGGCAGAGATGAGAAAATAGGGGCAGCCAGGGTGAACAGCAGAGTACCAACTTTATATTTGCCTGAGATGAGGCCGCCTTAAATTTTGTGCCCTGAGTGCCTCACTTGCCTCACCCTTGTGTTGGCTCCGGTGAACAGCACGTGACGGATGGAGCTCTGAAGGCTCTGGTGTGCCTCTAGAGCAGTGGTGGGAGGGCAGATCTACTTGCTCCCTGCATGAAATGGAGCTGGGGAAGGAGTCCAGCCCTAGGTTATGCCTGTGGGTCCTGACTTCTGAGTAGTACAGGGGGGCTGACATAGGATCTTTCCTTCTGGGATATTCGAATTATTCTAGGGGACTCCGTGGGGGTCCTGGCTGTATCCCAGAGGGAAGGGATGGTGACTGTAGGCCGAGGTCACCAGAAAGCCTTGGGGTCTTGGAGAGTGGGTGGGGCCCTTGCCGTCACACACTGTCCTCCCCCGACTACCATGACACTGCTCTCTTCTGGCGGGGCATAGGTGGTATCGGAAGCTCTGTCCCCGGCTAGATGACCCTGCGTGGACCCCAGGCCCCAGTCTCCTCAGTCTCCAGATGCGCGTCACACCTAAACTCATGGCGCTGACCTGGGACGGCTTCCCTCTGCACTACTCGGAGCGGCATGGCTGGGGATACCTGGTGCCCGGGCGGCGGGACAACCTGGCTAAGGTGCCACCAGGCAGCGGCCTAACGTCGGCTGGGGTGGCTTGCCCCTACACGTAAGGCTCTGGCTCAGGGAGGAAGGGGCTGGAGGCTAGGCACCCCTTCCCCTTGGCTAGAGAGACCAAACCCAGCTCAGGCTAGTGGAAAGAGCTCGGGTCTGAGAGTCTGGGTTCTAGTTCTTTGTTTGGTGGCTGCCTTTTGTGTCTGGACCTCAGAGCCCTGTGGGGCTGAGGGCGTGGTGCTTGGAGTGGGTGGGACTGAGGCCCTGCTCCTGGGCCCGGCAGCCCAGCTGCCCTCACAGGAGTGTGCAGAGGGAGGGCTGTTGGAAGTGACGGGGGATGAGCTTTGTCCCCCATTTTTGAGTGTAATTTATTGAGCACTGATTATATTCTGTGTTAATAAACGTTTTACAGTGCTTCCCTTGTTTGTTTCCCAGGCAGTCCCGTGGTTATCTTCATTTTAGAGTTGGCAAAACAAAGGCCCTAGGGAAGTCAGTTTCTTGTCTGAGCTCACAAACCCTTGAGCTTTTGACAGGCAGGTGTTGGGGAGAAGCCACAGCACTTGAAGTGGCCCAGAATTGAGAGTCCTGGCTCTGCGGGGCAGCCTGAACCACCCGTGGGGCCTTAGGACAGAGGGGCAGGGATCAGTCTGCCCCTTTGCAGCTGAAGGATGGATGAGCGGGCAGGAGCCAGCCTGGGGCAGGGCCCAGCCCTGACTTCCCACTGCTGGGCTCCCAGACCTTTTCCTGGGGAGGTGGCGGCTCTGGGGAGAAGCGCTTAGATTTGAGTCAGCCCAGGCCTCGAAACCCAGCCTGCCACCATTGTGCCGTCATTTTCAATTTGTCACTCCCTGTCTATGAACCAGGGGAAGTGCTGTCCACTTCCGCCCCAGAGCTGATTCTGAGGCTAAACGGAGGGAATCGCGGAAGGCCCCCAGCGAGCTGCCTGGCCCGGAGGGGGCACCCGGTAACCAGAGGCTGCTGCTGCTGTTCTCTGCGCAGAGCCATCGAGTCCCTGTACAGGAAGCACTGTCTTGAACAGGGGAAGCAGCAGCTGGAGCCGCAGGAGGCAGACCTGGCTGAGGAGTTCCTGCTCACCGACAGCAGCACCATGTGGCAGACGGTGAGGGCGGGCTCTGAGCCTGAGCTCTGGGGAGGGGGCTCTGTTCCCTCAAGGAAGGGGTGGCCTTTTGGGTGGAGGCGGGGTGCTGGATGCGCTCAGTTGTCCACCTCAGGCTGTCCTGGGCTGTCTGCGTGTTGCAGGGAGGGGTGGTGGATTTGGGCCAAGCCAGCCCTCTGCTTCACTTCCTTGGTACCTGGGCCCATCCAGGTGGAAGAAATGGGCTGCTTAGAAGTGGAGGCCGAGGCCAGGATGGAGAACTTGCGAGTGGCAGTTCCAGGTCAACCCCCAGCTCTGGTGAGCTGGGCACCTGCTCAGGGGTTGTCTGGGTGGGCGTTGGGTGGCAGGGCCCTCCTCTTGTGCCCAAGTAGCTCTTTCCCCCCAGAGAATTCCCAGGATCTTGGGGAGCTGGGAGATGGCTGCCCTGCCTTTGGGTGGCCCCATACTTGTTGGAGGCCAAGGAGGAAGCCTGAGACCTCATAGCCATCCTGTCATTTCCCAGCTTACCTGCTTGCCATTTCAGGCCCTTTTCCCACCCCCTACCCCATGGCCCTCGCTGAATGCAGGTGCTGGAGCAGGGCCTGATCTAGGTGTGTGGCCCCCACAGACTGCTGCTGGTGGCCCAAAAGCCAGCCAGCCAGCTTATCACCATGGCAACGGACCCTACAATGATGTGGATATCCCCGGCTGCTGGTTCTTCAAGCTGCCTCACAAGGTGTGTGTCCTGGTGTCCTCGCTGTGCTCAGGGTGCACAGTAGGCCTCCAGAGTGACTCAAACAGGGAGACTCCCTTTTTGCAGGAATGCTGGTAGTAGTGGCACAGAGTATGATCTCAGACAAATGTTGTCATCTCTCTGAGGCTTTGTCTTCCTTCTGAAAATTGGGTGGTGAGGGGCATGGTGGTGGAATTAAATGACACAGGGCATGTCAGGTGTCTGTGCCACATCTGGTACATGATAGGATCTGTTGACTGATGGCTGTTACTGTGAGGGGAGCTAGGGTGTGTGTGTGTGTGTGTGTGTGTGTGTGTGTGTGTGTGTGTGTGTGTGTGTGTGTGTGTGTGTGTGTGTGTGTGTGTGTGTGTGTGTGTGTGTGTGTGTGTGTGTGTGTGTGTGTGTGTGTGTGCGCGCGCGTGCGGGGAGCTAGGTGTGTGTGTGTGTGTGTGTGTGTGTGCGCGTGCGTGCGTGCGTGCGTGCGTGTGTGTGCGTGTGTGTGCGCGTGCGCTGCAGTCAGGAATTTGCCCCAGACCGCTCTGCTTGAGGTTGTGGGCTCAGTGCTGGGCAGAGCCCAGGCACACAGGGCATCAGTTCCCCAGCTAGGGGTCTGCCATGTGCCTCCAGCCCCTGCTTCCTTTGCTCTCTTCAGGATGGTAACAGCTGCAATGTGGGCAGCCCCTTTGCCAAAGACTTCCTGCCCAAGATGGAGGACGGCACCCTGCAGGCTGGCCCAGGAGGTGCCAGTGGGCCCCGTGCCTTGGAAATCAACAAAATGATTTCTTTTTGGAGGAATGCCCATAAACGTATCAGGTGGGTCACTGTGGGAGGGCAGAGACATGCTGTCTGTCCGTGCCTCTGGCTGGGTTACTGCAGTCTTGGGATCCCTTCCCCTGCCTTCCACCCAGGGGCCCCTGACAGCCTGTGCTGCAGTGGAGGGACAGCCTGGTCTAGAGGACTGGCTGCTTGTGGTCCTGGTGCCATGGGACCGTGGACAAGGCTCGTTCCCTCTCCAGCTGCAGTTTCCCTGTTATGTAAAAAGAGTGGTACTGTAGGACCTTCGCGGCCCCTCCCAGCTCTGTGGCCCCTTCCATGGAGGGCTAGTAGCCTGTAAGTTCTGTTGGGGGCTGGGAGTGGGTCCTGTAGGCTGGGAATGGCAAATGGGTCGAAGGCTAGTTCTGAGGGGTTTGTGGCTGCCAGCGGCACACTCTTGTGAGAAGCGTGCTGTGATGGGTTGGTAAAGTCTGCCCTGAGCCTGGAAAAGGCAGTGGTGGCAGGGCTGGTGCTGGGTGCCTCATGGATACTCCAGGACGGGGGCCGAAGCTGCCTCAGATGCCTAGCTAGTTCCCGGTGGCTTATGCTCCTAGTCGGTAGATGCTAGGCCCAACCTGAGTCAAGTCAGTGGGAAAAGGGTTGAGGCTGGGCAAGGAGGGGGCACAGCAACCCCCAAAGCTGGGCAAATGAGGGCCGTGTTGTGATGGGGGATGGAGTGTGTGCTCCCTATGGCTGTGCTGAGCAACCCGTCTGTCCCCATAGCTCCCAGATGGTGGTGTGGCTGCCCAGGTCAGCTCTGCCCCGTGCTGTGACCAGGTATGTCCTGGCAAGTGGTTGTGGGAACGGGAAAACGGGGGCGGGTCCTAGGACCCAAGCAAGCTGCTGAGCCTCATGTTCTCCCCCCAGGCACCCACACTATGATGAGGAAGGCCGCTATGGGGCCATCCTGCCCCAGGTTGTGACCGCTGGCACCATCACTCGACGGGCTGTAGAGCCCACATGGCTCACTGCCAGCAATGCCCGGGTATGTGTCCTCTGCACCTCTGGTCCTGCCCTTTCTCTCCTGTGTGTCTAGAAGCTGGGTTGCAGAGGGACTTTGCTGAGGAGCATGAAAAGGAACCTAAGATCTGGGTCAGGCAGGACTCAAGTTCAAATCTAGCTTCACAACTCATCCAGCTTTTCAGCAAATATGTTCTGGGCACCTGCTCCTGGCCGGACATTGACAAGGCATGCTAGGCACAGCTATTGTGGAGTCTAGATGGGGCTGGGTATAGAGCCAGGCACGGAGCAGGGATTCTTTACCTGGAACTGTGGAGTTTGGGGCACTGCTGGCTGGCATTCCTTAAAACCATCCCCTCAGGAAGGGCTCCAGCATTCTCCGTCTAGTCAGGCTCCAGGGATGGGTGGGAGGAGTCTACTGGGGTATCTAGGTCGGGGCTGACCTCACTCTTCCTGCAGCCTGACCGAGTAGGCAGTGAGTTGAAGGCCATGGTGCAGGCCCCGCCCGGCTACATCCTCGTGGGTGCTGATGTGGACTCACAGGAGCTGTGGATTGCAGCTGTGCTTGGAGACGCCCACTTTGCCGGCATGCATGGTGAGCAGGAGCCGGGGCCGGAGCAAAGCGGTGGCAGCCTGATGCCTCGCCAGGAGGATTATTTCTGAAGCCTGTTTTCTCACTCCTGCCTCGCCCCCCAGGCTGCACAGCCTTTGGGTGGATGACACTGCAGGGCAGAAAGAGCAGGGGCACCGATCTACACAGTAAGACAGCTGCCACAGTGGGCATCAGCCGTGAGCACGCCAAGGTCTTCAACTATGGCCGCATCTACGGGGCCGGGCAGCCTTTCGCTGAGCGCCTGCTAATGCAGTTCAACCACCGGCTCACGCGGCAGGAGGCAGCTGAGAAGGCCCGACAGATGTATGCGGTCACCAAGGGCCTCCGCAGGTGAGGGTGCCTCTCCCATCCACGTTACCCCAGGGCCTCAGGCTTGCTTTACTACCTTTACCGCCCCATTCTTTTCTACCTCTTCCCATTACGTGAGTCCTCACCTGGCCCCTCCTCCCAGACCCCTGTGACCTAGTTCTAGGGTGGTTTGTCCTTGGGTTGTGACATCTGCTTGCTTAATGCTCAGTTTTCCTCATAGAGTTAAAGCTGTGCTTTTGTTATGCTGTCAGAGCTCTGGTCATGCAGAGTGAACAGTAACGTGGGGTTGCAAACTCACGTGCCTACAGAGTGAGAGCAAGTGCAGCAGGCGGTTTAGTAGGACAAGTTGACAGGAGGGCCTATGGAAAACCAGAGACTTTAAACTGATTTTGACAGAGGAGAAAGCCTTCCCAGGCTTCAGTTTGCTTCCGCCTATAGTACCTATTGTTTGCTCAGGGCCTCAGCAGCCTCCTAGGAGGGTTCCTGAATCGAGTGTGAGGGAGGAGAGGTGCCTTTACAACTTGCGTGGGTATAACATACAGTGTCCACGTTTAATTAGCTGACCTCCTCATGGAAAGACTAAAAGTTAAGTGATAACAGTTCAGTAGTAACTGCATAAAGGCAGAAAAGGGGAGCCGAGTATTGTCCAGGGAGGTGAGAGGAGGACATGGGGTTGGGGGTGGCATGCGCCGTGGGCGTTGTGTGCTGGCGGAGGCAAGGCAGTGACGACAGAAGAGGTTGGGCCTTAGTTGTGGAAACCTTTGCTGGCCTCACAGAGGAGTCTGGACTGAGGGGTGGTGGGGAAACCCTGGTGCACTTTTGAGCAGGTGAGTGGCGTAGCTCTGGAGCCATCTGGAGACAAGCCTGGTGATGTCTGAAGTTGCATTGAAGCTGGGAGTCTGGGGCAGTGGGGACTGAGAAGGGTCAGTCGGGCCTGGCTGTAGGTTGTCTTCTGTCCTCTCCCTTTCAGGGAGTAGCCTGTTCTATCCCCTCTATGCGCACCGCACCCCCCCCCCCCAATGTGGGGTGATACAGTGCAGTGTTTAGGGCATTAGGACAATAATAACAGTAGTGGTTCTCGTGTTGGAATATGTCCTTTATTGGGCTACCCTCATGTAGTCCCCAGAATCCTGGGTTCCTGTCTAGGCTCTACCTCTTCCTGGCTGTGTGATCTTACAAAGTCACTTAGTATCTCTGAGCCTTTTCCCCCTCTGAAGTGGAGCTTGTAGGGGAAAGGCACGACCCCAGGGTGGTTGTGGAAGTGGAGAAGGGATTGAACACTCCTAGCCCAGGGTTTGGCATAGAAGAGGTGTTCCCGTGGGAATGACAGTTGTGACACTGCACCCCCCCCCCCCAAGGTATCGGCTGTCAGATGAGGGCGAGTGGCTGCTGAGGGAGTTGGACCTCCCTGTGGACAGGACCGAGGATGGCTGGGTTTCCCTGCAGGATCTACGCAAGATCCAGAGAGAAGCTTCTAGGAAGTGAGAACTGTCTGTGTGTTAAGGATGGAGGGCGGGTCTGGGCTGGCCTGGGGAAAGCTGGGATGCTTTGTTTTTAGCTCTAAGATGCTAAAAGACAAAGCTTGCCCTCTCTTTGTTCCTTGCCCCCCAGATCACAATGGAAGAAGTGGGAGGTGGTTGCTGAACGAGCCTGGATGGGGGGCACAGAGTCAGAAATGTTCAATAAGCTGGAGAGCATTGCGATGTCTGACACACCATGTACCCCGGTGCTGGGCTGCCGCATCACCCGAGCCCTGGAGCCCTCTGCTGTCCAGGGGGAGGTATCCTACTACCCTTGGAACATGGGGAGAGGGTCGCAGGGAGGGCAGGGTTCCTGTACTACCTCCTACTCTAGTGAACTGGTATGTGGTTTAACCCTTCTCGCCTGTGCCTACCTTCCCTCCCCAGTTTATGACCAGCCGTGTGAATTGGGTGGTGCAGAGCTCCGCTGTGGACTACTTACACCTCATGCTTGTGGCCATGAAGTGGCTGTTTGAGGAGTTTGCCATTGATGGGCGCTTCTGCATCAGCATCCACGATGAGGTTCGCTACCTGGTGCGGGAGGAGGACCGCTACCGCGCTGCCCTTGCCCTGCAGATCACCAACCTCTTGACCAGGTAGGCAAGGCCCGTGGCCTCTCTGGCATGACTATATACCAGCTATGTGGGGCTTGGACCAGGCTGAGCATGATCTGAATTTTCATCCCCCCAGAAATAAATGTTCCCACTTTTCTCTCTGATTTTTAAAACTTGTAGCAGTCTTAAAAAAGACTGGCCTCAACCTTTAGAAAAAATTTTTTGGGGGATTGAAAGTGTCATATACCAAGACTAGATCACTGAGGTGGTGAGAAGGTAGAAGCCAGGGCAGTTGTTCCAAAGAGTAGTTCTCAAATTGTGCTCCCCTCAGAACACACCTTTCTGTTTTGAAAATCAAAATGACAGAGGCTTTTCTCAACCCGTAGAAAACTGAGATATTTTCTTCCATTCGTAAATGTTAATTCTTAAGTGCCAGAAGTTTGTTATTCTGAATACTGACAGAAAACATTGTTAATGGGGAAACTCAAATGTGATTTTAAAAACGTATTTTTTTATATATTGAGTTGTGTTTTTTTGTAGTAAAATTCCTAGTTTATATGGTTACATTAATGATGTTACAGTTTCATGTTGATCTGCCCCAGAGCCAGTTTGGGAACCATGATCTATCCTGATTAATGGGTAAATAATGTTTTACAATACTCAACACTGTCTCCGCTGCCCTCTTAATCATCTCCTGGGGGGTTATGTTTAACAGAGCTAATGAAAGTCCTCGTATATTCAAATTCTGGCCCAATAATTGAAATTTTGACATCAATAAAGTATACCAAACTGGAAAAAAAAAGGTGTGTTTTGAGTCCATAATTGCAAGTGTCTCAGCGGGAGGTGTTCGGCTGCTGGATAGCGGGCAGTGCTGGCCCTTCAGCTTTCTTTGCTAAGTGAACAGAGCTGGCTCGGGGGAGGCTCTGCCTTACGGATACCAGGTCATCTCTCCTGGATTCACAGCAGGGACATGACTGTGAGAGGAGGTCGGGTCTCTTTCAGGTGCATGTTTGCCTACAAGCTGGGTCTGAATGACTTGCCCCAGTCAGTCGCCTTTTTCAGTACAGTCGATATCGACCAGTGCCTCAGGAAGGAAGTGACCATGGATTGTAAAACCCCTTCCAACCCAACTGGGATGGAAAGGAGATACGGGATTCCCGAGGGTGAGCACAACACCTTTGTTCCTCGTTACTCACTCGTAGGACGTTAGGCATAGAAAGTGGTCTTGGACAACACGAAGCTTGGGGCACCAGAGGATAAGAAGTCTACTTCTTGTGCTGTGTTCTGGGCTGTTTCAGTTTATAATGTGCCCTGGCTCCAAAGTGAGCATGATGCTCAAATCACAAAGGCATGTGTTTCTAGAAAGCTGTTCACAGTAAATGAAGGAATGTTTGAAACTCTGGTTTCTTCCATCTGTTCCCTTCCCTCTTCAACCACAACGGAAATGTTTGAAGATTTACTGTATAAAGTCAAAGTACATTCTTAAGTGAAAAAACTGTGCTTTGAGCGCCAAACAAGTAAATCAGAAAGCTTATTTTCTATGTGTCTAAGATAAACTTATTTTATACAAAAACGAAAACAGATCCTCCCCAAATGTAACATTACCATTCCTGGCAATTACTCTGAACCCTTCTGTACTTTTTGACCTTAACATTAATTAAGTTCCTTTTCTCACTTCTGACCTGTGAGTTAACAATTCTTGAGGAAGCATCCTAACCAATTTGCACTATTTTTCAGGTGAAGCACTGGATATTTACCAGATAATTGAACTCACCAAAGGCTCCCTGGAAAAATGAAGCCAGCCTGGACCATAGCTCTGTCTGGAGGCTCTGTATTTGCTCCCGTGGAGCTTCATCGGGGCAGTGCAGGCTCCTAAACTCAGGCTTTCAGCTGTGCTTTTTTTTGCAAAAGGGCTTGCCTAAGGGCAGCCATTTTTCAGTAGCAGGACCTGCCAAGAATGATTGCCTCTAACTGATGGTGCAATTAGTTCAGAACCAAGATGCCAACACTGGTGCAGGCTGTAGGACAAGGGGGCATTGTTGCTTGCTGGGTGAAAAGAAAGCAGAAGCCCCAAAGTTCACATTAACTCAGGCGTTTCATTTATTTTTTCCTTTTCTTCTTGGCTGGTTCTTTGTTCTGTCCCTCATGCTCTGATGCAGTGCCCTAGGGGAGAGAAGTAACGCTCTAAATGTGATAAGCCTGCTCGGAGGCAGTGGAAATAAAAACAAAGATCCTTTATCTTCTCATCAAAGCCTGTGTTAGTCATGCTTTCTCCCCTTTCCCACTCCTGGGAGGTAATTATGTTGGAGAAGGGAAGAGTTCTACAGTAGAGTAAGGTGGTGCTAACTTCTTTTTTTTGGGCTTTTGTTATACCTGGGGACATGCGTGGGACAAGATGACAGAGAAGGGGCATCAAGATGCTACATAACTCCCCTGAACGCAAATGCCTAATAGGCAAAGGGAGTGGATGGGGCCAGGTGCATTATGGCTTGGAGTGTGATAAACTGAAGAATGTAAGTTAAAAATTTTTGAGACGCTAGAAATCCAGGGTGTTTTATGTAAACTCCCAGTTTATGTTAGACAAACCGAGGTGATAGAAATTTTAGGCACTAGAGGTAAGGAAACATTGAGTTCTGCTTCAGAGATGCTATAGGGCTCACGGTGTGCTGCTGTAACTGGTTTGTTCCTCTCCCTTTTAGTCTTATCAGAGGGCAAAAGGAGGATAAGAAACTGGCATGACAACCTGAGCTGATCATAGAGTGGCCCTCCTTCGAATGAGGGCATGATAAAAGAGGAAGTAAACTGCTTTCTGAGCCAGAATGCTTGGGCTCGTGATTTTCCAATGGTTCAAAAGATCACAGGGGAAGACCCACAGAAAGGGGTCTTGTTTTCATCACCCCCTTTCTGGAAATGTCTACCCAAAATGTATACAAGCCTGGGCAACTGGGTATGGTTCCAAGTTTACAACCCCTCTCTTGAGGAGCCTGTTTCATCTTTGTCTGACCACCTTTTGGCCCGTTCTGTGGTGGTTGCTCCTCCACTAACCCGTGGCTGCCCCCAGACAGGCTGCTAACCCCAGTTAGAAAGGGTGGCTAGGGCTCGCTGCACTTCAGTCAGAAGCAGGCACTGACCTCTTCATCTTCATCCTCATCCTCTTGAAGAACCATGTCCAGGATGTTCCCTTTGATCTTGAAGTCTCGTGAGGTGCTGAGCTTTATGTGCTGCATCAGGTTCACCTGTGACAGGATTGTAAACATGGGCACATTTTCCTACCGATAGGTCCTGCCCAGGACAGCCTAAACTATCTCTGACAAACCCTTCAGTTCCTCTAGGAAGGCACACACCCACTTGAATCCATGAATGTTTGGATTCAGGCCATCAGAAACAGAAAAGAACTGCAGATTTTTCCCCCACTGCAGTTGTGTTGCTTCAGTTTGCCAGGTCCCTTCACAGGGTAAATGGGATTGGTAGAAAACAGAGTATGTTTACCTTGGACCTCTTAGAAAGGTGGATGAGAAATTTTTCATACTGTTCAATGGCAAAGATGAGATTAGGGATTGGCTTGGTTTCCCGAAGAGCTCTGGCCTACAGGGCAAAGAAGAGAAGACCTAAGTTTTGGGTTCAAGGTGTTTTTTTTTTTTACATAAATTTATTTTTGGCTGCGTTGGGTCTTTGTTGCTGCACACAGGCTTTGTCTAGTTGTGGCAAGCGGGGGCTACTCTTCGTTGTGGTGCGGGGGCTTCTCATTGTGGAGGCTACCCATTGTAGAGCATGGGCTCTAGGCGTGCGGGCTTCAGGAGTTGTAGCATGCAGGCTTCCGTAGTTGTGGCTCATGGGCTCTAGAGCACAGGCTCAGTAATTGTGGCACACGGGCTTAGTTGCTCCGCGGCATGTGGGATCTTCCCGGACCAGGGCTCAAACCCATGTCCACTGTGCTGGCAGGCGGATTCTTAACCACTGCGCCACCAGGGAAGTCCCTTCAAGGGTTCTTGAAGTCCTCTGAAGCTGTCTGTAGCAGAACTGCTCATGGCTTTGGAAGAAAGCTAGTCAGTCTTCCAATCAAATGCAGTTTTACTTATATACCAGTAATTAAGATTTTTTTAACAGTTCACTCTCAGCAAAGGACCTAAATGCTAGTGGAGATTGCAATGAATCCTCCTATTTATAATTCCTAAATATCTGTTATCTAGAAACTGGCTGAGGGATGGACCATTTGTAGATACTTGGTTGCCTGACTTGATATTCTTGTAACAATGAGCCCACTCTACACTACCTCTATTTCCTCTCTAGTCTACATATGAGTTTTCATTGCTGGTATTAATATATCTCTTTCCCCTCAACTTGAATTGTAACTTGTAGATCCTTCCATATGTTTCTTAAGTATATAGACATGTTTCTATATATATATTTTGAAACTACAAATGAGAACATTGTTTTCATCTTTTTTTTTCTTTTTAACATTATCTTGGGAGAGAATCCTATATCTGAACATTAGATTTGTATTTTTTTCATGTCTGCATAGTATTCTGCAGTATAAATGTACTATAAACCCATTTAGCCAGTCCTTTATTAGTGGGTATCTTAGTTTTCCCAGTATTTCACTTTTACTTTACAACATTGCTAGGACTATTCTGTACATAGGCCTTTACAATTTCTATATCCTAAAAATGCAATTGTTGTAGTAAAGAGTGTGTGTGTGTGTGAATGTATAGGTCTAAAATTGAGCAGTTATTGCCACACTGCCCCCGTGAGAGAGTACTGAATTCTCACCTTTGCCAGCAGTGCACTAGAGAACCCACTTCCCTGCACCCTCTCCAACTCTTTCACATCCTTTAGGGAGCACGTTTTGCACTCGCTAACTTTTCCTAAAACCAGTTCCTTCTCAATGGTTATCCTAAGCTATTTCTATTTTTAAAGAAAGAGCTCAAGATTTTCCGGTACTTCCTGAATAAAGTATATGTTTTTTGGTTCAGAGGGAAAAGATGTTCCATCTGAACATAAAGTCCATGAGCTGAGAAGGAGCCATACACAAACATTTCCCCCCCAGCTTTACTGAGATATAATTCACCCATTTACATTGTACAGTTCGGTGTGTTTTCGTGTATTCAGAGAGTTGTATAACCATCACCATAATCAATTTTAGAACATTTTCACCCCCGCCCCGAAATCCTACACCCATTTTAGCAGTCACCTTCCCAGTTTCTCCAACACCCCCCTTCCCCCCACTCCCCAGTTCTAGGCAACCACTAATCTGTCTTTTTAGATTTGCCTTTTCTGGACATTTCATATAAATGGACTCATATTATGTAGTCTTTTTCTGACTGGCTTCTTTCACTTAATATTTTCAAGGTTCATCAGTAACCACTTTTTTTTTTGGCCGTGCTGTGCGGCATGCGGGATCCCAGTTCCCTGACCAGGGATCAAACCCATGCCCCCTGCAGTGGAAGCTCAGATTCCTAACCACTGGACCGCCAGGGAAGTCCCAGCAACCACATCTTGATCACTGTCAGCAGCTTACCATGGCTGTGGGCCCAGCAGCGGTTTTCTCCTTTTTCTTTTCTCCTGTATGTTTTAGGCTCTTACTCTTCTTGTTCTAAAGAAATAGAAACAAATTCTGTCATTCCTGAAGATTGTTCTGTAGAGCTAGCAGGCTAGTGGTAAATTTCTAGTATGATGATTACAGTGGAGCATGGGGGAACTCTTAGGGGGACCAAGTCTGGGTGAAGAGATTATCCTGCAGCAGATGCCAGAAGGTGGGAAGCATTCTGGGATGCTTTATAATCCTCATTTTTCTATTTTTTGTTTGGAGGTTTACCATCTTGCTCTTGGATGCATCTAGCACATGGAAGTGAGGGCAGGACCAACCATTACTATAGCAGGGCAGCCAAGGGACTAGTGAGGCACAAAAAGACTGTCACGGTTAAGTAGGAATAGGTGTTTCCCAACTGGGAAGTTAGCTAAAAGGGTTGCATAAAGAAGAGGAAGCTGGAGAAGCTGTTCCCGGAGTGATGTATCTTACATGACAAGTGGTTACATGCTCCAGAAGGGTTTAAAGGTCATAGGAACACTTATTTCCCTATGTTGTACATAATTAGAGAATAAAGAGCTCCTGGAAAAAGGAAGAACCAATAAGAAAGGGAACCAAGAAGAACAGGATTCTGATAAGGCAGAAGAGAATTGAGACATGAGTCAGGAGAGACCACCCAAGTGTGAGGTACACAAACAGGAACCTTTTACCTGAAGGGGAGTTCTGTGCCCTCCAGGAATGGAACATTACCACGTTCCACGTGACAAGGAAAAAAATTAAAAACAGAGACCTGCAAATGGAGACAAATTATACTACTGGAGCTATATGAAAGGCAGGAGGCTTGGTCCACACGGCATGTTCTGGAAAATAAGAAAATGCAGGGATCCCAGAGATGCTGGTATGAAGAAACTTGCTTTTGGCCCTGGAAGGCAGGGTAGAGGGTGAAGACTTTTTAAGGGAGGGGCAGAGTATCAGCCATAGATAGAACTCATGTGGACCAAATGGGAAGTGAGCCATCTTCCTAAAAGTTGTACCCAACATGGCACCTTGTTGGAACTCCCTAAATCAACCCCATCTACTGCCCATTTCTGCTGATTCAGGTAGGACTAAAATTGTAGCTGGAAGAGAAGCAGCTTTTTTTTTTTTTAAGATGTTGGGGGTAGGAGTTTATTAATTATTTTTGCTGTGTTGGGTCTTCGTTTCTGTGCGAGGGCTATCTCTAGTTGTGGCAAGCGGGGGCCACTCTTCATCGCGGTGCACGGGCCTCTCACTATCAAGGCCTCTCTTGTTGCGGAGCACAGGCTCCAGACGCGCAGGCTCAGTAGTTGTGGCTCACGGGCCTAGTTGCTCCGTGGCATGTGGGATCTTCCCAGACCAGGGCTCGAATCTGTGTCCCTTGCATTAGCAGGCAGATTCTCAACCACTGTGCCACCAGGGAAGCCCAGAAGCATCTTTTAAAGGTATACAGTTCTGAGCAGGATGCTAAGGGTTTTGGAACAATGGCTTTCATTGCTTTCTTCCCACTGAGATCCAAGGCTATGAGAAAAAGAAAGGGGCTATAAGAGAATAAACAGCTCTCTGAAAGATGTGGCAAATGCAATCCAGATTTCTAGATAGAAGTTGGAGTTAGTGGAACCGTGTGGGCTCTTGCCCAAGGTCACTCATTAAGCACATCTCACAAAGAGAAAAATGCCTGTGGATCAGCTGACTTGTCAAGTAAGGCCTTAAGTCAAATATGAATCGAGAAGGGGGGAAATATCCAGGGAATACATAAACTGGTTTTTCTGTAATGTAGAAAAAAAGATAGTCTAGAAGGTGCCTGGTGATAAGCAGAAGAAGAGCTTGAGAATGGGGTCAAACACAAAACCCCAAAACCTCCCAACATTTTACATGTCAATGAGTACCAAGTATGATTCTAGAGCAAGGGGTAACCAACTACAACCCAGAGGCCCACTGCTTGTTTTTCAAAATAAAGTTTTATTAAACACAGCCAAGCTCATTCATTTGTGTATTGACTATGGCTGCTTTTATGCTACAACAGCAGAGTTTAGTTGTGACAGTTGACTGTATGGTCTGCAAAACCTAAAAGCATTTACCATCTGGCCTTTTGCAGAAAATGTTTGCTGACCCCTGTTGTAGAGTCAAAGTACTTGGGTTCAAGTCTCAGCTTGGCCTCTTAACTAGCTGTTCTTGGTCTTTTCTTTTTTTTTAATTTTTTTAAAAATTAATTAACTTATTTATTCACCTATTTATTTATTTGGCTGCGTTGGGTCTTTGTTGCCGCACGTGGGCTTTCTCTAGTTGCGGAGAGTGGGGGCTACTCCTTATTGCAGTACGTAGGCTTATTGCGGTGGCTTCTCTTGTTGCGGAGCACGGGCTCTAGGCATGCGGCTTCAGTAGTTGTGGCATGCACGCTCAGTAGTTGTGGCTCACGAGCTCTAGAGCGCAAGCTCAGTAGTTGTGGCACACGGGCTTAGTTGCTCCGCGGCATGTGGGATCTTCCCGGACCAGGGCTCGAACCCATGTCCCCTGCGTTGGCAGGCAGATTCTTAACCACTGCGCCACCAGGGAAGTCCTGTTCTTGGTGTTTTTAATACCTAATATTACTATTTGGCAAAACGTTCCATAGAGTTCAGCTTGGGAAATGATGCTGTAAGGCCACGTTCATTTTTTAGTACAGCTAACATTAGAGAACACTTGCCTGATGTTGTGTTAAGCACTTCCCATGCATCACCTCATTCATTCTCACTATGGTGCTACTTTACTTACATTCCCAAAGGATGCCCAAAGGCATGGATTTGGAATCACCCAGAAATAAACCAAGTCACTGAGCCCAAGCATGTTTGTTTCTCCCCTGCTCCAAGTGTACACGTATCAAATGCCTTCTCTCTCTAAATCAAACTTTTTTTTTTTTTATATATAAAGATTTCCTTGCTGTAAAGACTTCAAACCTTGGCTTGTTCTCATATGGGCACCTTTGGCTTACTGTAAGTAGGGAAGAAACTTTATATACGCTTAGCTCAGGTGACCTAGTGGTCCCCTGGGAATATAAGGAGTCCTTTCTTACTTGAGGATGCATTTTTTTTTTTTTTTTTTTTTTTTTGCGTTACGGGGGCCTGTCACTGTTGTGGCCTCTCCCGCTGCGGAGCACAGGCTCTGGACGCGCAGGCTCAGCGGCCATGGCTCACAGGCCCAGCCGCTCCGCGGCATGTGGGATCTTCCCGGACCGGGGCACGAACCCGTGTCCCCTGCATCAGCAGGCGGACTCTCAACCACTGCGCCACCAGGGAAGCCCCGAGGATGCATTTTGGTACAGACTCTGAATCACTTACCTGTATGTAAGAAATGAAAGAATAGCATAGCGGGGTCAGATGCGAACCTGACAGCTTCACCTGCAGCAAAGGAGAAGGAAATCAATGTAACTGTAGGAATAAGATGCTTTCCCCGTTCCTAGGAAAGGCATTCTCAACTCACCAGCTTTTCCATATTTTTCGGAATTCCTCTGGAGTGCTGACACACCTGGAGATACTAACAAAAGATTCCAAAATTTAGCATGCCCTCCTATATAAATGTCCCATGAAACTATAGGTAGTGACTCAGTGAGCAAATGGAGTATGACTTATTGCTCTGACTGGAGAGGGAAAAGAAAATAAGCTACCATATTCATGGAGAATCCTAGACTCAAGGCTTCCTTTTTCCCCTCCTCTAAGCTCCAAAGCTTCCCAGACAGCAGGTAATAAAGGGTTTCTGTTTCTGACTTGTTCTGTTTATTGCTTTAAAAATCCTTCAGGCTGGTAGTCCCTGTATCTAGAAAACCAATGACTTTGCTGTTTTTGCTTTAGAAAAAGCCAATAAAGATTAGAGGTTCTCAGTATTTCTACCACAGAAGCTTAGTAGCCATACCTTGTAGCCTGAGCTGCACCTTCTCAGAAATGGCCACACTGCTGTTTGGGTACATGGTGTGAGGCGGTCTACTATCTTTCTTGGGTTGTCTGTGCCTTTCTAAGTATTTAATGTGGGTCGTTCCTAGAATCAGAACTAAATTACCTAGTTCTTATCAGTCTCTGAATGTCTGCTGAGAATCAAAATATTGCAAGTACAAAAAGAATTTCTTGTTAACAGATACTAAGAAGCATTAACTTAAACCCAGGGCAAGTTATGCCTTTTATTTTTAAAAAATAGACTTATTCCCTACCCTAGTACCTGACCTGTGAGGCATTTAACACTCACTTGTTAAAGGAACAAACACCTTGTCAGTGCCCAGACTGGTCTGCAATAGTCTAATTTTTTGTGCAACTGGAATCAGATTAAGTTCTATAGCTATAGTTTAGACTGAGCCTTAGAAGGTGTTTGAAGAGGCATTTACTCTGCATCAGGTGCTACATACTCATATGCTAAAGAAACAAGGGCCTCTAAAAAGAGATTTAGAATTATGCCTCAACTGTTATTTCTGGGCCTGTGGAGACGGCTGTCACCTACTGATCAAACCATCACTTGCAAAGATGTAGGCAAGAGCTCTCTGCACAGGGGCATTCTGCAGCAGGGGGTAATGTCCTGGCTGGGTGGGACAGAATGATAGTAGTGACTGTCTCTCCAATACTCACATATCTGACAAGCGCTGTAAGAATGGTGTACATTTTGCAAAGGTCCTTTAATAAGGTGTCCACACAGCTGCCTGATGGCAGGGCTGTCTGCACCAGCTCGTGGAAAAATGTAAGCAGAGTTCCCAATTGTATGATGATGGCTTTCTCAATGGGATGATTTGGTAGGGTTGCCTGAGAAGAGGCTTCTTCTGAAAGGAAAGGAAACTGGCATATTCAAACCCAACTGGCCTTATTTTCTAGTTCAAGTGAAAGAGATTTAGAAACCAACAAAACATCATTAACTAGGAAGTCTGTAGGGAAAATGAGCATGTATTTAATTCATCATGCAGAATACATTAATAATCATGCTGTCATAAGGCACACTACCTTCTACTTCCTTCATTACTTTGGAAATCTAGCACAAACAAACAGAGCTCAGTGTATCTGCTTTTATGCAGTCCTCCAGTTCAGATTTTAGTTAACTTACCTGGTATAATTTCTTGGCTCACTTGTCCCTTAAGCTTGGCGATTAGCCAGTCCACTTCTTCTAGGACCTTCTCAGCCTGACTCAGAAGAAGTAACTGTGAAAGAAAAGAATGCCTGGCATGGCTCATTGCACACAGCTGCTGGTGTAATATGATAACCATGGCCACCTGCGGGTGGGTTACAGGCCTCAGGAGGCAAGCCACTATAATTCACTCTTCACAGGGAATAAAATGGAAGGTAAGACAAGGCTATTTCCAAAGGGTCGGGGATCAACACTTACACAGACAGTAGGGGCAGCTGTTCTCAAATTCACCACTGCAAAGTGGTTTGTTTTCTCCACTTCTACATCCTGGGGAGGGAAAGAGAGGTGAGATATGACAGTAAGGCTGTTCCCCTGGCCTCTATCCCCAACTCAGGGTGTTGTATTAAAGGCTCACTATGGTACCTGGTCTATGTCTCCAAGATGTCCATGGATATCCTGGGACAAGTCACGCAGCAGGGTCACAGGACTCTTACACAAAACATGGAGGCTGAAGAGCAAATTCATCAAGCCCTTGCAAAATGAGGCATCCTCTAGGAGTGGGAAGGAAAGAAAAGCTAAGTTATAATCCAAGTCAGTCCTTTGGCGGGTGTGGGGTGCCTAACTGGAACATGTAGCTCGTCATATTTCAGGCACAATATCCCTGTGCTGCACACATTCCAATCAAGGCAGCTCTCCCACAAAGGTGCACTTCTATCCACGAGTCCAAACAAGGGAGATGTTTCCCATTATTAGTCACTATCACTGCATAACTAGCACACAGGTCAAGAAATAGAACACTACCAGCACCCCAGAACTGCCCCCTCCCCCCACCAAGGAAACTGTTATTCTGCCTTGTAACTGTAATCCAGTTTTGTCTGATTTTGAACTTTATCTAAATGGAATCGTACAGTAAGTACTCTTTTATCTGTCTGTTGTCTTTTGTTGAATGTTATGTGTGTGAGATTCCTCCATGTTGTGTGTCAGTGGAGTTTGTTCATTCTCATTACAGTATTCCACTGTGTGTATACAGCACAATCCCTTGATCCATTCTACTGCTGATGAATGTTTGGGTTCGATTTTGCCTATCAGAATAGTGCTGCTGTGAGAATTCTTCCACCTATTTTTGCTGGGAGTGGAACTGCTGGATCATAAGCATATGTTTAATTTTAGTAGTTAGATATTGCTAAACAGTTTTCCAGAGTGGTTATACCAACTTACAGCTCCAGTAGCAGTGAACGAGGGGTTCAACTGCTCTATATTCTTACCAACACTTGGTACTGGCATTGTGTGTGGTTTTTTCATTTTGGCCACTCTGGTGAATTTTCTAAATGTTGTTTGGTGGTGATAATTTTATATAAAGCCTAAAAGGAAACATGTCAGGAAACTTACCCCAGCTGTTTTCCTTGCAAATCTTAGTTGTCCAGGATAACATCTGCACAAACTAGAGATCATTCAGATATTACAGAAACATGCCAAAAGACAGACCTAGGTGTTGCCAGACTAAAAGAGCCCTAGACCTTTCCAAGTCTAAGCAAATCACCTGCTAAAACACGTGCCTGGATCTAAAGTGGTAGTAATCTACTAAAAATAGCATAAAAGTAAGTCCAAAGCTATGAGAAGACTTATTGATACTTTTCTCAAATATAGCATATGACTCAATTCTCAATGCCCTCATTAAGGGCCAAAGGTCCTGGGGTCTGGGCTCTTACCCTTTGAGCTTCCTCTGCCCCTACCACCACAGTCTAGGGCTAAAGTACCCTTTTTCCTCTTCCCATGCCCCACATTCTCTGCATTTGAGACATCTTTAAGGATAGTAAGCTAACAGAGGTGCAGGAGAGTAAGATCCTGGCCATAGTGATAGTTGAATTAGCTATTAGGAGCCAAGAGGCCATAGGAGGTTAAAAGGGAGGAGGGATAAAAAAAAAAAAAAAGAAGAAGAAAGAAAAAGAAAAGAGTTCAGGGAAGCTTAAGGTCTTGGGATAGTAGGTCCTATGTTGCCAGATACACACTCAGCTTTCTGCTTCAGCAGTTGTTTGGGATAGGCTTTCAGCCACAAAGGCACTGAAATGCCATGATACTTAAGAGTAAAACAATGATTAAGAATCTAGTTTTTGGGGCTTCCCTGGTGGCGCAGTGGTTGAGAGTCCGCCTGCCGATGCAGGGGACGCGGGTTTGTGCCCCTGTCCGGGAAGATCCCACGTGCCGCGGAGCGGCTGGGCCCGTGAGCTATGGCCACTGAGCCTGCGCGTCCGGAGCCTGTGCTCCACAACGGGAGAGGCCACAGCAGTGAGAGGCCCGCATATCAAAAAAAAAAGAATCTAGTTTTTGATCTGTTGGGGAAAAAGATCAATTTAGAGGCTAACTGAAAGCTCTCTGTGAACTGATATAAAAAGTTTCCAGAATACAGTGATTACTGTAGAATACTGATTTCCAGAATACAGTATTAAATGAAACAAATAAATAAAGCAGGATGCTGAACAAGCTTTTGTGTGAAGAGGGTAGGGTCAGGAATAAGAATCTATATTCATATTGCTGTATAGGAATAAAAAACTCTTTACATAAGAAACTAAAAGAAGATTATTTACTTATCGGGGGAAAAGAAGAACTGAACAGATGGAGGACATGAATAGAAGGGAGACCATTTCCTGTAAATCTTTTTATAATTTCTGGTTTTCAAATCATACAACTTTATTACCCATTCAAAATTAAATTAAAAAATTTTAAACAGACTACCTGAAGTTACGAGGGGGTACGTGATGAAAATTAAATTTAAAAAATTTCCTGTTTATATTAGCCTTTCCAAATCTATTTATTTTCCCTCAGATGTCACCATGTTCCAATTCTCTGTCCGTGTTTCCTTCCTAATCCTGGGCTCCTTGCAGCAAAAGTAGCAATATGAAAGAATGAAGCTGAAAGTAAAGTGCAGATGCGTTGTTTGGATCTAGGATGACATAAGTGACAAAAGGATTTTCTTTGGGCTACCTGGAACTAGGACAACAGGTAAATCAAGTCTGCTTTCCAGTGCTCAAACACCATAACACACAGGGCTGGTCTGGCTAGTGCTTCCTAAAGCAAGGCCTTACACAAGGAGGCTTGCATCTTAGCACTCCAACTTGTCTCCTCACAGATCAGGAAGGAGGTGTGGTAGAACCACACAGCCCTAGGCTCTCAAGGACTCTCTTTATCATCCTCTAGGGAAATCACTCCTGAATGGAACAGACCCACAAAATGTGGCACTTCTCTTATTCTGTATGTGTGAATGCTCATGTGGGTACATACATTCTTCGTGTATGTGTGCAGACCCATACACATATACCTAAAACCTGTCTGGGCAGAACTGATTCTGTTTTAGGACTATGATCATGCTTTCTGACTTATCACCTTTTGTTGAATCTCTCCCAAACTCAGTACCAGCTAACCTTGATGACAAAGTTAACTGCTGAATGTCAGCTACCTTCTTGATAATTAACATACTTTCATTTTAGAAAAGAAGAGAAAACACCAGGAGTGGGGAAAAACCCACATTAAGAAGGCTGAACTCCACAGATAAACAAGATTTTTTCTGTAGTGCTTACTGCTTACCCTTGACAGTGGCCAAACAAACAAAAGCAGTAATTATAACACGATAGAAACACTATGTTGCGAAAGGTACATCTTATATTAATTCAGAAGCATAACTGAATATATTATTTTAAATAAGCCAGATTTCAAGCAGACATTTAGATATATACTTTAGGACGTAATACTCCCCATCTTCTGAGGGATGCTAAGTGGGAGTGAATGAGTGGTACTCATACCTGAGTGGAGGAGGGCTCCAGCAGCTTGGACAAATTGGAGAGAACAGTGACGAGTAGGAGGGCTTCTTTGCTGTTAAAGTCTTCTTCTTGGCTGCTAAGTATATTCAACAAGGACCTCTGAGAAAGGAAAAGTATACACAGAAACATTAGCAGACATGTTACTAACAGGGAGAAGAGACATCTACCTGGAGATTCCTAAGGCTGGGACAGAAAGGATTCAAAAACACCAAAAATCCGGGGCTTCCCTGGTGGCGCAGTGCTTGAGAGTCCGCCTGCCGATGCAGGGGATAGGGGTTCGTGCCCTGGTCCGGGAAGATCCCACATGCCGCGGAGCTGTTGGGCCCGTGAGCCATGGCCGCTGAGCCTGTGCGTCCGGAGCCTGTGCTCCGCCAACGGGAGAGGCCACAACAGTGAGAGGCCCGCATACCGCAAAAACACCAAAAATCCAAGAGGATAAAAGCTGAAAATAAACCTGGATTGAATAGGTGGTTTCTTACCCTGTTTCTGATTCTAAGTCTAAGTGTTCTCTTGAGAACTATGGACTCCTTCTCCAACCCCCTGCCAAATGTACATCAGGAATGAATTGTGCACCCAGTTTTTTTTTCTCTTTGTTTTGGCCGTGCCACACAGCTTGCGGGATCTTAGTTCTTTAACCAGGGATTGAACCCGGGCCCATGGCAGTGAAAGCACTGAGTCCTATCCATTGCACCGCCAGGGAATTCCCGTGCACCCAGTTTTGGGTGGTTCGCAACTCCCTGAAGCCCATCCACTGACCTCAGGGCTAGACCACGCCCCAATGCTGGTATTCCCTCACCACCTGAAACACTGTATTTTGTCTGTTAGTCTCTTCCCACTATAATGTAAGCTCTGTGAGGGTAGGGTTTTGTCTCTTTTATCCCTTGCTATATCGTCAGCACCTGGAACAGTCCCTGGCATATAATAGGAACTTTAAAATTATGTATTAAAGAAATCTTCTGTGATAAAAGATTCTGATATTGTGACAACTAGTGGTTAGAAACTAATAGGAGAGACTTCCCTGGTGGCGCAGTGGTTAGGAGTCCACCTGCTAATGCAGAGGACACGGGTTCGAGCCCTGGTCCAGGAAGATCCCACATGCTGCAGAGCAACTAGGCCCGTGAGCCACAACTACTGAAGCCCGCGCACCTAGAGGCCATACTCCGTAGCAAAGAGAAGCCACCACAATGAGAGGTCCGTGCACCATGACGAAAAGTAGCCCCCACGCTCTGCAACTAGAGGAAGCCCATGGGCAGCAAAGAAGACCCAACACAGCCATAAATAAATAAATTTAAAAAAGAAACTAATAGGCTTCACTGTCCAGTCTTTATGCAATCTGACGGACAATGCCAAATTACATTTGCATGCATTAATGGGCTCCTGGCTGTCTCTCTGTATCAGCTCAAACAGTGATTCTTAGAGGCAATGACTCCTGCAGGTTGGGGTGGCTTAAATACACATCCTTCCTAGAATCCTTTCAAATGCATTCTCTCTCATTCTAAGAGCTCTGTCTTGTTGCTTGAATGATGACCCAGAAGAAATTCCTGTTCTACTTGCTCACTGTCTGCCCATTCTCACCAGCTGGCCCTGCTAACAGTCCCTTTCCAAGGACCCTCACAAAGTACTGCAGTTTCCCAGGCTTCTCACCTGAAACTGCCGGATCTGGAATGCTGCTCTTTGAGTGACACTGACTTCCACCTCTTCCTCCTTATCTGTGGCATCTAGGAAAGGAAAAGAACTCTATCTTCTTTGAAATGGGCTTGGGCTTTTTTTTTGCCTTTTCATACTAAAATTTTAGGAAGCCAAAAAAGTCTGGAGGCAGATTTAATTATATTCCTAACATTCTGCAATCTCTTAATACTATATTCCATTTTCCAGTCACTGTTTGTGAATAAATGTAATCCAGTAAGTGTCAATTCTGAATCCACTAGATGTCACTCCTTACCAACATTAGGACTTCTCAGGTGTCCTCTGGTAGGTTAACAACTAGAATCAAGAGGTTTGGTTAAGAAAGACAAACTCAGAGCCAATTTATCAAAATTGAAATGCCCACCCAGAGCCCTGAGAAACTGATGAATCTTGGGCTGGTAGAACTGTTGCACGACACTGAATATTTTCTGCAAACCCTCCAAGCACAGTAGCGAGATGCTCTTTCCTTTCTCTTTCTTTCCCGACTCTTCCACTGAAGTAGGAATTGAAGTGTATCTCCAAAGCAAGACCCTGGGGAAAAGTGATTTTATTTTCAAAGTCAGGTTCACTAAGGTACAATTTACATACAGTAAAATTCCCATCCTATAGATGTATAGTTCTATAAATTTTGACTAACTTACACAGTTGTGTACTCAGCCCCACAATCAAGATATTTCCATTACCCCAAAAGTTCCCATGTGCTCCTTTGTAATCAATTATTTCTCCTCGATTTTGCAAGCAACCACTGGTCTGTTTCCTGTCCCAGTGGCTTTACTATTTACAAACTATCATATAAAAATGGTATCATTCATTATGCAGCCTTTAGAATCTGGCTTTGCTAACAGCATATGCTTTTGAGATTCACCTATGTTGCTGCATGTATTGGTAATTTGTCCCATTTTATTGCTGAGTAGTACTCCAGGGTATGGATGTACCACAGCTTACCCATTCACCAATTTATCCATCCATCTATTGACAGACTTCTGGGTTGTTTCCAGATTTTGCTGTTACAGATAAAGCTGCCATATACAAACCTTTGTATCAACATCTACTTTCGTTTCTTTTGGGTAAATACCTAAGAGTGGGGTGGGAATATCATATGGTAGGTGTGTGCTTAACTTCTTAAGAAACCGCCAAACTATTTTCCAAAGTGGCTGCACCATTTACATTTCTGTCAACAGTGTGTAAGAGTTCAAATTCTTCCACATCTGTGACAACACTCTAGTATGGTCAATCTAAACTTTTAGGCATTCTAATAGGTGTTTACTGATATCTCATTGTGATTTTAATTTGCATTTACCTAGTGTTTAATTATGTTGACCATCCTTTTGGGTTCTTATTTGCCATCTATACATCTTCTTTGGTAAAGTGTTCAAGTATTTTACCCATTTTGCAATTTGATTGTTTTCTTAACAAGTTTAAGAGTTCTTTATATACTCTGGTTACCAGTCCATCATCAGACATGTGTTTTGCAAATATTCTCTCATCTGTGGCTTGTCTTTTCATTTCCTTAAGAGTGTTTTTCAAAGAACAGAGTTAAATTTTTTAAAAATATCAACTGTGCTTCTGGTATTTCATCTAAGAAATTTTTACCTAAAACAAGGTTGCAAAGCCTTTTCTGTCTTCTAGATGTTTTACAATATTTGGTTTTACATTTATGTCTCTGATCCATTTCAAGTCAACTTTTTGTATGTAACATGAGAAATGGATAAAAGATTCATTTTTTCACATATTCATGTCCAACTGTTCCAAAACTACTTGTTGAAAAGACTTTTCTTTCTCCATTGTCAAAAGTCAAGACCATACTTGTGTGGATCAATTCTGAACCATCTATTTCTGTTCCACTGATTCTAGCAATACCACACTACCTTAAACACAACTTTATAGTAAGACTTGAAATCACATAGTGGGAGTCCTCTAACTTTGTTGTTTTATTTCACATTTTAGTTACTTTAGGTCCTTTACTTTTCCATATAAGTTTTAGAATAATCTTGTCAATTCCTACAATAAAGCTTGATAGGATTTTGATTGGTATTGTGTTGAATCTATGGATTAATTTGGGAATAATTCACACCTTGACACACTGAATCATCCAATCCCTGGACACTGTATGTCTTTCCATTTACTTGGGACTTCTTTGATTTCTTTCATTAATGTTTTATAGTTTTCATCACATCAATCTTGCATGTTTTTGAGATTTATCACTAAGTAGTTTTCATTTTGTGACACTATAGTAAATGGTAGTTTTTAAAATTTCAATTTCCAGTTGTTCACCACTAGTATGTACATAAAAATACAGTTTTCGAAAAAACTGACCTTGAATCCTGCAACCTTATTAAACTTACTTAATAGATCTAGTGGCTTTAAAAATAATTCTTTGGAAATTTTTATGTAGACAATTATGTCTATAAAGACAGTGTTATTCTTTCTTTTTCAATCTTTTGTCTTTTATTTCTTTTTCCTGTCTTACTGCACTGACTAGGACCACCTCCAGTATGATTTTGAATAGTAGTGGTGAAAGCACAAGGGGGAAAGCACTGAGTCTTTCTTCATTAAGTATGCTGTTAACTATAGGGTTTTTGTGGATATCCTTTATTAGACTGAGAAAATTCTTTCATTCCTGGTTTGCCAAGAGATTTTTTTTTTTTTTTAGATGTCGGGGGTAGGAGTTGATTAATTAATTAATTTATTTTTGCTGTGTTGGGCCTTCGTTTCTGTGCGAGGGCTTTCTCTGGTTGTGGCAAGCAGGGGCCACTCTTCATCACAGTGCGTGGGCCTCTCACTACCGCGGCCTCTCTTGTTGTGGAGCACAGGCTCCAGATGTGCAGGCTCAGTAGTTGTGGCTCACGGGCCTAGTTGCTCTGCGGCATGTGGGATCCTCCCAGACCAGGGCTCGAACCCGTGTCCCCTGCATTAGCAGGCAGATTCTCGACCACTGCGCCACCAGGGAAGCCCTTGTCAAGAGATTTTATCATGGTTTATGTTGAATTCTGATTGCCTGCATCTACTGGGATGAACATATGGTTTTTTCTTTAGTCTGTTGACATGGTGAATTACACTGATTGATTTACAAATTTTGAGCCAACGTTGCATCCTGGGAAAAATTCCACTTAAATGATAAGTTATTCTTCTTATAAACTGTTGGGATGAATTTGCTAATTTTTTTACATCTATATGCATGAGAGAATTTGGTCTGTACTTTTCTTATTAATGTCTTTGGCTGGATTTGGTATCAAGGTAATTAACACTGGTCTTATGAGTTGGGACATGTTCCCTCCTCCATTTTCTGGAAGAGTCTGCATAAATTGGTGTTATTTCCTAAAATGTTTGGTAGAATTCAACGGTGGAGACATGCAGGTCTGTGGTTTTTGTTGAGGGAAAATTTTGAATCACAAATGCAATTTCTTTAATAGAGATAGGATTACTCAGGTTACCTATTTTTTCTTGAGTGAGGTTTAAAGAAATTTGTGCATTTAAGTTATGAAGTTTATTGGCATAAAGTTAACATTCTGTTATGAATTTTTAATATGTGTAGAATCAGTAGTGATGTCTCCTCTTCCTCATATACCTGGTATTTGTAATTTGTGTCTTCTTTTCCTGGTCAGTCTGGCTAAAGTTTATTGAATTTATTGATCTCAACTAGATTTTGGTCTCATTTTCTCTATTGTTTTTGCTTTCTTTTAAAAAAAAATTTATTTATTTATTTGGCTGCATTGGGTCTTAGTTACGGCACGTGGGATCTTTGTTGCAGCATGTGGAATCTTTCATTGCGGCACATGGGCTCTAGTTGTGGTGTGTGGGCTCAGTAGTTACAGCACAGGCTTAGTTGTCCTGAGGCATGTGGGATCTTAGTTCCCCAACCAGGGATCAAACCTGCATTCCCCTGCATTGGAAGGCAGATTCTTAACCACTGGACAACTAGGGAAGGCCCCTGTTTTTATTTTCAATGATTCTACTTTTGTCTTTATTATTTCCTTCCTTTTGCGCACTTTCATTTTAACCTGATCTTCTATTTTCTTAATGTAAAAGCCTACATTAGAGATTTCAGATTTCTTTCTAATATAAACACTGATTGTTCTAAATTTCTACCTAGACACTGCTTTAGCTGGACCATACAAAATTTGGCACGCTCAAATGTTCATCTTCATTAAGATATTTTAAAATTTCTGACTTTCTCTTTGACTATGGGTTATTTAGAAATGCATTTAATTTCCAAATATACGGGGATTATCCGCCTATTATTGTTACTGCTTTCTTGTTTAATTCTGTTGTGGTCAGAGAACACGCTGATTTCTATTTTAAAAATTTGTTAAGTTTGTTTTATGGCCCAAAATATTGGTCCATCTTGATGAATGTACCATAAGCACATGAAAGGAACGTGTATTTTGAAACTTATTTAATGTTCTATAATGTCAATTAAATCAAGCTGGATGATAGTGTTGTTCAAGTCTTCCACATCCTCCCTGATTTTCTATCTATTTCTACTGATTACCAAGAGAGGTAGATTATTATTTGTATATTTCTCCTTCAGTTCTATCCATTTTTGCTTCAAGTATTTCGAAGCTCTGTTGTTAGGTACATATACATTTAAAATTGTTATATCTACTTGATAAATTATTTAGTCATTATGTAATATCCCTCTTTATTCCTGGTAACAGAATAACGTTTTACATGTGACTAACAATCCACACCAAAATATGACTAGGAAAAAGAACCCAATATAGTGACTGTACTTTCACCTTTAGGGCAATGCCCAACCTCAAACCCACCTTCATCCCCACCCCCAATTTCTTCTCTTGGAGACTCCACAGCAAGTGGAAACGGTTTCTAAGGGTGAGTGGGGCTTACCGAGTTATGTCACAGAGGTTCTGAAAGACCTTCTCTGGGTTTTTGCCATCAGGGCCACTCACATGCCCCATTTCCTTTAGTTGCTGTACCTTCTGCAGAGCCACACTCACTGCATAGCGCATAAACTCATTGCTGGACCTTAGAACAGACAGGCTCTCTTCATGACTTTGGGTACTGTCCCTAGAGAGAGAAAAAGAGAAAGATTCCTCTACAGCTATTGGGACCTGGAATTAGGTTTTCTAGAGACTGTTCAGGGTAATAGTACAGAGCAAGCTCTAAATGACAGACTCTAAGCAGCCCATGCCAGAGTCACTGCCATGGCTGTCCTACAAATATCATTCTCAGTGTTACCTCACTTTCTCCCCCTCCCCCACTCCTTTAACTCTGATAAAATTTAAATGTCTTAGTTTTCTTTAGTGGTTTTTTGTTGTTGTTATTCTTCTGTTTTTTTGGGGTTTTTTTGCGGTACGCGCGCCTCTCACTGTTGTGGCCTCTCCCGTTGCAGAGCACAGGCTCCAGACGCGCAGGCTCAGCGGCCGTGGCTCATGGGCCCAGCCACTCCGTGGCATGTGGGATCCTCCCGGACTGGGGCATGAACCCGTGTCCCCTGCATCGGCAGACGGACTCTCAACCACTGCGCCACCAGGGGAGCCCCTTTGTTTTTTTTAATTCAGGTTTTTCTTTCCTCTTTTTTTATCTGTTAGCGTGTTTGAGCTACTTAGGTTGATTTTCTTAGAACACATTGTTGGAATTCATCCTATTTTTTCATTCACTAGTCCATTGTTTCTGATTTTTCCTTTAATAATTCAAAGTATCTCTTTAATGCCTAGGTAGGATTGTTCTGCCTTCATTTCAAGAAAATTACGAACCTCCTACCTTACTTCTTACTGTATATGTGCTAAGAACTGTGTGAATCCAAGCTAGGTAATATCAGTGAGCCTGGGTAGGTATTTTTATCTTCACCACACTGCTGTCTTTAAGCACTCTGTTAGAACCTTACCTGAAAAGAGCGGTGAGAAGATCAGACACAAATTTCATGGACAAAAAACTATCATTTGTTTTGTTGGCCATTTTAGTTTTGCCTTTACCAGCTTTTTCATTAAGGATGTCAGAGAGTTCCTTGTAACACATAAATAAGCTCAGAACGTCCTCAAACTTATTCTTACTGTGTAAAAAAGAAAAAGAGACCATCAAGGACAAGCATCAGAATATTGTGGTTTATTTTCACAAACAGTAATAAAGAAATCACAATGCTTCTTTAGATGTCATAGTTTAGACCCAACATTACAAATGAATGGATTTTCATTAACACAGCACTCCCAGGTCATACCAATCTGGGTTATTTCTTTTCTTCCCTTATTTATACCAGTCACTGCAGAGGATAAAAGTTCAATACTACCACCAATCAAAATTTCTCTGTTAAAATCAGGAGTTCTTATGTTCAGGGTCTGGGGAATTTTGAATACATTAAAGCCTGCTGGAGGGACAAAATTCACCAGCCTCTTTGGCATATGCTTTGGTGTTCCCTGGTAGAAAGAACATAGATTGGTCTTAGGCTACATGTCCATTAATAGATAGTGTATGGTCTGTGGTCTGTTCATACCTAGCATATTGTGTTAAAAAAAAAAAAAAAAAAAACACACACACACACACATAAAATGAACTACAAGTAGAGTCACAGCAATACCTTACCTGAAATTACTTACAGAGAAATTATATTCTATTAGAACCTCACAAACTCCCATAACAAGAAAAGCACAGATATTGTTTTTGATGCCAATACCAGTGCTCTGAGAAAAATCTGCTGATTTGTCCTAAAAAACAGAAGATAAAATTAATAAGCTACTAAAAACCTCCATTATTCAACACAGCTGAGACTTAGCAATTACCAGTTCAAAGTCCTCTAGTTCACTCTTAATCATTCTACTAGTAATAGACTCCAACATATCATCTAAGTCTTGGTAGAATCCCTCTTCTTCCTCCTCCTCTTCTTTCTGCTGTAGGGGCATCACTCTACTCTTATACCAGGCCAAACAGTGTTGAATACAACAAAGCAGACAATCCTGCAGAAGAAAATAATAATTGAATATTCTTGTTAAAGGATAACCTATGAAGCTGTTGATAATCAACAAATAATCCTTATCTATAAGGCTAAAGTAAGTTATTCATTAGCATCACAAGTTAAGTCAATCTGGATTAACAAAACTGGAAAAAAAATAATTGAACTAACAGAGGCATTGTTTTCTGGCCTTTCCCAAAGGCACTGGCTTCATAAGTAGCTGACACCTAAGAATGCAACATCAGATGTGCTGCCTCTGATTTGGTACGAACACCATGGAGCCAGGCTGTGAAATTAAATCCTCTCTAGCTCCTTTGAGTCACAGAGGCTATTCTAAAGATAGGGGTTTATGTTAAGGGAATCTTTGGGAGACCAATCTTTAGCATCTCTGATCCAGGCTGAGGACATCTGTTATAAGTCACTTGGGATGAGACAGTTTCAGTTTTTATCTTTTCTTCTCTTTCTGAGGCTAGACAACTAGAATAGAAAACCAACCTGTCCTAGTTCCTCTGAAGGTTCGACAGAATGCCAATTCTAGCTCAGCCTAAATCATATACCCCAGACTAATGAAGCAGGTCCCCTGGGTTCATCTGCTTCTGGGTGACCTCCTTCTCTCCATTCTAAACTATATTTATTTAGTATATGTAATCAAAGAGCCATGAACGGGAGATAAAATGCTCCTTGGGAGAAACAATGGATGCCTTGATTTAGTAAAGTGCTGACATGCAGATATCTTACCAAGAAAACCAAGGTGAAGATGGGTCAGAAAAGATAAGCAGTTAAGAGTTAAGAGTAAAAATTCATTGGGAGTACCAGGAAGAGCGCTTCACAGGGGAAGGTATCTGTTTCTGAAGATCAACCATATCAACAGGGCTGATAGTTTTACTTAAGAGTAAAAATAATGGTTCTGGAAGGAGGGAAAAAAGTCTCACCAGTGGTTCCTGTAGAGAGATCTGATCTCCTTGGGTCAGAATACAAGCTTCTAATTTCAGAGGTGGCAGCATATCAGGTTCCGGCTCATAGAATTGTTTTAACTGTGTATGGTAAGGAAAAAGATACCATGGCTCATGAATGTTTTTCACTTTTTTAGCGGGTCAAGCTAATGGCACCTTTAATGCTTTCTAAGACATTATTTCCCAACTGTCCAAAGAACACTGCAGCAAAATTTGTGTTGCTTTGACTCAACCATATCCTTTGCCCTTGCTTTAGGTACTGTACCAACTGAGATCTTCTTTCCTATTTCCACTTCATAACCTCTCCTATAAAACATCATACTCTCTCACACCAATTCCTAAATTTGTATAGGCAATCAGCATTTTCAGTATAGCTTGAAGGTTAAGAATATAGGCTCTAGAGTCAGACTGGCTGAGTCTAAAATCCCAGTACCACCACTTATTAATTCAATAAAGGTATCCATGCCTTGGTTCCTCATCTGTGAAATGAGGATATTTATTAATATAAATGTATAAATTCGTATAAGGATTAAACATGCTAACATACGTAAGGAGCTTCAAATACTACTTGGCACATAACAGAGCTCAAAAAACTGTTAGTTAACTCAGCCATAAAAAAGAATGAAATAATGCCATTTACAGCAACAAAGATGGACCCAGAGATTATACTAAGTCAGACTGAGAAAGACAAATACTATATGATATCACTTACATATGGAATCTAAAATACGAGACAAATGAACTTACTTACAAAACAAATAGACTCACAGACACAGAAAACAAACTTATGGCTACCAAAGGGAAAAGAGGCAGTATAAATTATGACTTTGGGATTAGCAAATACCAACTACTGTATATAAGATACATAAACAACAAGATCCTACAGTATAGCACAGGGAACTATACTGAACATCCTGTACTAAATCATAATGGAAAAGAATATGAAAAAGAATATATATATAACTGAATCACTTTGCTGTACACCAGAAACTAATACAACATTGTAAATCAACTATACTTCCATTAAAAAAAAGGTTATCATTTTTTTTTAACTTTTGGAGTCTGTAGAATTTTACAGGTCCACATACTAACCTAAGTTGGGAAGCACTGGTCTATGCCTTCAGTCATCATTTGCGATGTTAAATGTGCAAATGTAGATGGACTGATCATTACAGTTTGATAGATACAGTATACCAGGATACAAATTTTATATAGGATCAGGTCCAAGGCCCACTGAAAAGCTTTCGATGAATAGTATAGGACCTCCCAATAATTTCTCCATATCTGAGACCGTACTTTCAAATGGAGCTTCGTTAGCAGAATTATCACAAAGCAATGGCATAAAAAGGACGGAGAGGGAGAGGGAGAGAAAGAGCAGTTCCATTTATAGCAAAATGGTGGACTAGGGTTTAGAGAAATCCTCATGGTAAAGAACAGTAAATAATACTGCATTAAAAATTTTATATAGACATATTTATTAAATAGATAGCTAAGAGGAAAGGAAAAGGAAAGTAAAAAGGAATCATGAAATTAAAGACAAAGCCTAGGGTCCTCATGCGGTGGAGGTTGGATCAGAAACCTTCACATAAAGCTCGAATTCTCAGGAGATATTCTTAGTGGATAAACCTAAAAAATAAATCCAGCATATGGAGGAGGATGGTAGAGGGATATGTATCTGCTTAACTGACCCCTGACTTTAGGTGAAGGGGGAAAAATGTCTCTCCTGGGACTTTCTAACCACAAGCCAGTCTCCAAACGTAGATGGGGTAGCATTCACACTACCTGTGTAGTCCGAAAAATCAAAAGCCAAAAATCTAGCTGAAAGTTTAAAGAAAGATAACATATAACTTTGAAAAAAGTTAAGGGAAAAAAAGGAAATAGAGACAATTTCAAATTTTACATAAACTAGACAAAGAGGGAACATCCCTAAATCATTTTATTAATAAGCTCATACTAAACCAAGGAAGTTCAGTATAAGAAATGAAAATTACAGGCCATTCCCTCTTATAAACATATATGTAAAAGTCTTAAATGAATACCAAACCCAGTAGTGTATAAAAAAGGTAATATATCATCATCAATTTGAGTTCATCCCAGGAATGCAATTTTTTTTTTTTTTTTTTTGGCCGTGCCACACGGCAGGCAGGATCTTAGCTCCCTGATGACCAGGGATGGAATCCACGCCCCCTGCAGTTGGAAGTGCGGAGTCTTAACCACTGGACTGCCAGGGAAGTCCCCCCACCATGTTGCTTTAAAAGATTAAATAATATAATTCATCACAGTAATAGGTTAAAGGAGTAAAATCATAACGGTCATCTCAATAGATACAAAAATGTATTTGATAAAATTCAACATACATTTAAGAGTAAAACAACAGATCTGAAATGGCAGAGGAGAAAGTAAACTTGAAGACAGATTATGAGAAAATATCAAATCTGAAGAAAACAGTGTAAAAATATTGAGGAAAAATGGGACAAGTCTCAGAGATGTGTGGAATAATATCAGGCATTCCAACATACATGCCAATGAAGTCGCAGAAGGAAAGGAGAGAAAAAGGGAATAGAAAAAAATATTTGATGAAATAATCAGTGGACATTTCTCAAATTTGGTGAGAAGCATCAACTTAGAGATCCAAAAAGCTTAATCAACTCCAAATAGGAGAATAACATGCTTGGACTCTTGAGCTACACGATCTGAGTTCAAATCCCAGCTCTGCCACTAATTAACTGTGTGACCTTGGGCAAATTAAATTACTTAACCTCTCAGACCCTTAAAATATAAATCTGTAAAATGGAGATAACAGTTTTTATTTCACAGGGTTTTGTGAGGACTAAATGAGATCATCCACCATATAATGCTTCATAAACTGCTTGGCCTTCTATAAGTGCTAAACGTTAGGTACTGTTGTTATCACTATTAGTACATAACAGTATCTTGAACTCTCTCAATATATAAAAAGATTCATGTAATGAAATATTATTTAGCCATAAAAAGGAATGAAGCACTGATACATGCTACAACATGGATGACCCCTGAAAACATCAGGTTAAGTGAAAGAAGTCAGTCACAAAAGACCACACACTGTATGATTCCATTTACATGAAATGTCCAGAATGGGCAAATCTACAGAGACAGAAAGAAGATAAGTGATTGCTTAGGGGTAGGAGGTTGGGGGAAGGATGGGAGAATTAGAGGGTGGTAGCTAAATGGCACAGGGTTTTTTTTCCTGAGGTGATAAAATGTTCTCAAATTGATTATGGTGATGGTTGCACAACTCTGCAAATATATGAGTTATATTTTTTTAAATGGGTGAATTGCATGGTACGTGAATTATATCACCACAAAACTGCTATTAAACTGTTATTAAAAAACATTCAAATAAATTCTTAATGAATAAACGTTGAGTAAAAGGTCTTATTTACAGCAGATATTCTCCAGTTGAATTCTTCTCATCTTGATAATCCTCTGAAATATTTCATAATTTAAAGCTTTTTTTAAAACTGAGAAATACAGAAAATAACCTAATAGACATTCATTAATATGTCACTCAGATTTAACAAATGTCAATATTGTGCTATATTTTCTCCAAATCTCTCTTTGTCTTCTTTCAGAAATAAACATAACAAATAAAGCTGCTGATGGCCTCTGTACAAATGGTTCTTCAGAACGTCCTTCTAACTTAGGATGCAGACTGTTAACTGAGAGGGATAACTGTCAGACAATGGCAATAAGTGGTGATTAAAATAAAATAACATGAAATAGCATCACATACCTCAGGCATGGTCACAATGCACCACTGCACTAGTTGGGAAATATTTCATATTTTGAAAATTATGAAGAATGTCAATCGCCTCTTAATTGCCTTAGTATCTGTTCCCTTATATCCATAAAAATACATTTTACCTGTGAGAGCAGAGTTTGCATGATTGAATTAGCCAGCTGAGAATTTCTTCGAAGGACATCATAGAACCCCTAAAAGGAATCAAACAGAGGACAAATAAGCTCTTTGATGAATAAATGAACAACAATATCCTAACAGATTTAGGTCTATGATCCATTACAAGGTAATTTTTTTTTTTTCCCCAGCATCTGTAAACTACATTTACTGAGTGCTTACTGGGCACATCAGATACAAAAGAGTTGGGACTGGGGCAAGTAAGAACTTAAGAAATTAAATATACACATTAATTTTACCATGAATTTAACTACTAGGGAAGTACAAAATTTGTACAAGTTATACTTTATAATGAAATTTTGATGTCTGTCCAAAGGGTAAGTTATACATACAATGCAGTAAAAATGTTTTAAAATTGTGCTTAGTATCACAGAACTACCCCGAAATGGCTTCATAAAATGCCTATACAGCATTATACAGATATATTTCACATTAAAGATTGCTTGTAAAGTACAAATACTTTGACCCCATTGCTGAGAAATCTATGGCTGACAACTATATGTGCAGTTCCTCTAAGAAACATCGCAGTATTTGTAGTCCATCTCGCCTTTAAACTCCACCTTATTTTTAGTTTCACTTACGAGTTCTCTTCAGAACCGTTTATATTTCTTTTGTCTGATCATCTTCTTTGAGTTTCCTGATTTCATTTTTTAAACAATTTATAGTTTCACGACTTGCTTTTAATCTCTTTAAGCTCTGCAATTTCAAAGTTTGTTTTTTTTCCCCACAGCTTCTAATTTTTCTCTGGTTTTCACTTCAAGTTCTGCAAATTCTGTTTCATGCTTATAGGCTCCTAAGGTAAGCTGACGAGATGTTGTTGTTAATAATTATAGCATCACTGCTGTTGGGTCTTGAAATATCATTTCATCATAGAACTCTGAAACCACTGTCTTTTTTCCCAGCATTGCACTGGTGTCTGATTGAAATAGCTTTTTTTTTTTTTTTTTTTTAATTTATTTATTTTTGGCTGTGTTGGGTCTTCGTTTCTGTGCGCAGGCTTTCTCTCATTGCGGCGAGCGGGGGCTACTCTTCATCGCGGTGCGCGGGCTTCTCCTTGTCGTGGCTTCTCTTGTGCAGCACAGGCTCTACACGTGCAGGTTCAGTAGTTGTGGCTCACGGGCTTAGCTGCTCTGTGGCATGTGGGATCTTCCTAGACCAGGGCTCGAACCCATGTCCTCTGCATTGGCAGGCAGATTCTTAACCACTGCGCCACCAGGGAAGCCCCTGAAATAGCTTTAATAAACGATACGGGGTTACAGGTCTTCCATTAGGATCAATGAAAAATATTTTGATGATTATTTCGAATTCACCCCAACCTGTTTCAGTAATTTCAGATGGAGGCTTAGTAACAACTCTTAAAGGATTGCCATAGCTTTCATATAACTTAAATTGGATTTTCTTCACATATGCTGACATATCCTCATTTCTGTATGGTTTTACATATACTGTCCACTGATGGGCGTGCCCATCCTCTTCTCTTTTTTTTCCAAAATATGGGGCAACATTACCATAAACTATTGGTTTAACGACAGTAACCCCCTTCACTCTCCCGCCGGAGTCAGGTTCAAATTCGGCCATTCTCTTGAACATACTGTCCTACGGAAGAAGCCGCCGCTGCCAGGGAAAGAGACTGGGGCCAGCGGACTCGCCGCTGTGCTCCTCCCGCGCGGGCCCAAGGAGGAGGGTTTCTGGCCGAAGGAAGACGAGTCAGCAGTGCTCAGGGTGCTGAGGAATCACCAACGCCTCACGGCAGAGGGCGTCACGGAAGCCCATTCAGCCCCACGCAAGACGGGAAAGGTGGCGGCTACAAGGTAATTTTTAAAATTTGGAGGTAGATAAGATTGCGATTTTTTTTTTTTGAATATGGATGACTGTGCAGAAAAGAGTTATCATTAACACAGTGGTCTGAGATTGCTATCCTTAGAAAGGTCTGCTTCCAAGGTTGGCCCTTGGCTGGTGGCTGGGAATTTGGCTGGTAAACAGTTTTTTCCTATACTGATATAAAACTCCCTAAACAATGAGAAGCTTACTGTGCCTAAACTGTTTGTACAAACAATATAGTTTATGCTGAAAACCTGATTTCCCTCTGGGAGTTAGGAATTTTGGTACGTGCTAAGTAAGGGTGCCTATGTGACCAGCTGCCAATAAAAAGCCTTGAGTGCTCTCTAATAAGCTTCCCTAGTAGAATACGCTTTGCATATGTTATCACAACTTATTTGAATATGCTTTGCATACGTTATCACAACTCATTTGCTGGAAGAATTAAGTGCATCCTGTGCAATCTCACTTGGAGCGGACTCTTAGAAGCTTGCACCTGGTCTCCTGTGGACTTCACCCTATTTGCCTCTTGCCTCTGCTGTTTTTTGCTTTCTATCCTTTAACTCTAAATCTCAGCCATGAGAACAAATTTACGCTCAGTTTTATCAGTCCTTCTAAAGAAATCTTTAAACACAGAGGTGGTTTTGGGGACCCCCAATACAACAAACAATTGTTCCAGCACCGTTTGTCGAAAAGATCATCCTCTCTCCACTGAATTACTTGGGATTTCCGTGAAAACTCCACTGACCAGGGACTTCGCTGGTGGTGCAGTGGTTAAGAATCCGCCTGCCAATGCAGGGGACACAGGTTCGAGCCCTGGTCCGGGAAGATCCCACATGTCACGGAGCAACTAAGCCCGTGTGGCACAACTACTGAAGTCCACCTAGAGCCCGTGCTCCACAACAAGAGAAGCCACTGCAGTGAGAAGCCCCTGCACCGCAACGAAGAGTAGCCCCAACTCACTGTAACAAGAGAAAGCCTGTGCATAGCAATGAAGACCCAACACAGCCAAAAAATAAATACATTAATTAAAAAAAAAAAAGAAAAACCTTAACTGACCAACTTTATACTTGTTCAGTTGTTTTGTTCATTTTAGGTGGTTTACACTCCACATTAATTTTATTATTATTATATACATTTTAAAATGTATTTATTTATTTTTGGCTGCATTGGGTCTTCGTTGCTGTGCACGGGCTTTCTCTAGTTGCAGAGAGCGGGGGCTACTCTTCGTTGCAGTGCACGGTCTTCTCATTGCAGTGGCTTCTCTTGTTGTGGAGCACAGGCTCTAGAGCACAGGCTCAGTAGTTGTGGCGCACGGGCTTAGTTGCTCCGCAGCATGTGGGATCTTCCCGGACCAGGGCTCGAACCTGTGTCCCCTGCATTGGCAGGAGGATTCTTAACCACTGCGCCACCAGGGAAGCCCCACATAAATTTTACAATCAACTTCTTAATTTCTACAAAAAGAGCCTGGGATTTCATTGAATCTACACATATTTCTGAGACTTAAAAACATTAACAATATTAAGCATTCTCATCTGTGAACATTGCATATCTCCCCATTTATTTAATTCTTCTTTAATGTCTCTCAGCTATTTTGAGGTCTTCAAGTGTACATATCTTGTGCATATTTTGTTGAATCTATCCTTAAGTATTTTTTTTATCTACTATAAATATTGCTTTCTTTCAATTTCAAACTGTTCATTGCTAGAAAATAGAACTATAATTGATTTTTGCATGGTTACTGATCTTGCATATGACCTTACTAAACTCATTTTTCGCAGACTTTTTGGTATTGTCTATGTACACTAAGTGAACAACACAGCTTTACTTCATCCTTTCAAATCTGTGTGCCTTTATTTCTTTTTCTTGCCTTGCTGCATTGGATCAGACCTTCACTTTAATGCAGAATAAAAATTTTGAGGACAAATATCCTTGTTCTTGATTGAAGGGGAAACACATTAAGTGTCTCACTATTTATATCAGATGTAGGATTCATAGACACCCTTTATCAGGTTGAGGAATTCCCCTCTAATCTTAGTTTGCTAAGAGCGTCTGAGAGTTTTACCACAAATGAATGTTGAACAAAGATATTTTTAATTATTATAAAAATTCAATGCTTGCCAGAGTATGCCAGTACACTTTAAAATGTTCTAATCTTTAACCCAGCAATGTGGTCAAATATTCAGGTACAACAACACTCATGGTGAAAAACTGGAAACAACAGAAATGACCCAGGACAGTTAAATAAATCACTGTATACACAAAGAACACTTTTTAGCATTAAAAATTATGTGTCAAAGAACATTTCATGAAATAGGAAAATACATATTACAACATAATATTAAGAGATAAAAGCTAGATAAATCTTATGATTCCAATTTTGTATAAATATACATATATGAGTGCTGGGATTAGTAATAATATTTTTAAAAATATTTTCCTGGGGCTTCCCTGGTGGCGCAGTGGTTGAGAGTCCGCCTGCCGATGCAGGGGACACGGGTTCATGCCCTGGTCCGGGAAGATCCCACATGCCGCGGAGCGGCTGGGCCCATGAGCCATGGCCGCTGAGCCTGCGCTTCCGGAGCCTGTGCTCCGCAACTGGAGAGGCCACAACAGTGAGAGGCCTGCATACAGCAAAAAAAAAAAAAAAAAAAAAAAAAATCCTGTATTTTCTATATTTTCTACAATAAACCTGAAAAATCCGATGTCTGGTACAGTGCCTTGCAACCACTGTAGCTCAATAAATGTTATTTTAAAAAGGGCAAATAGGGGCTTCCCTGGTGGCTCAGTGGTTAAGAATCCGCCTGCCAATGCAGGGGACTCGGGTTCAAGCCCTGGTCTCGGAAGATCCCACATGCCGCAGAGCAACTAAGCCTGAGCGCCACAACTACTGAGCCTGTGTTCTAGAGCCTATGAGCCACAACTACTGAGCCCACATGCTGCAACTACTGAAGCCCGCGTGCCTAGAGTCTGTGCTCCACAACAAGAGAAGCCACCACAATGAGAAGCCCGCAAACCACAAGGAAGAGTAGCCTCTGCTCGACAAAACTAAAGAAAGCCCGCGTGCAACGAAGACCTAATGCAGCCACAAATAAATTTAGTAAAAAAAAAAAAAAAGAGCAAATAAAAGTATTACAATAGCTGTTCTCTGAAATGACTTCCACTTAATCTACTTGCTAGATCATCTAATGCTCTCCATCCTATGAAATATGTATGCTGAAGTACACAGCATACTAAATGCTAGCAATCATAGTGCAATCCCTCACGACTGCAAACTTTTGTTCCCACTGGCTGAATTATATCCTAATCACAAGTCAGTAGTAATACTTGTTCTCTCAGTTTTTGCTAATTGTACCATCATTGTTAATTATGTGATCTAATCAGACATTCTGTAAACTGTTGGAAACCAAGTGCAAAATGAAAAAGAAGTTTTTTCTGGGAATTCCCTGGCCGTCCAGTGGTTGGGACTCTGCACTTTCACTGCCGAGGGCACAGGTTCAATCCCTGGTCAGGGAACTAAGATCCCACAAGCCATGTGGCATGGCCAAAAACAACAACAACAAAAAAACGAGAATTTGTTTGCATAGAAACTAAGTTGAATGTTTTGGAAAGACTTAATAAAAGTAAATCTCTAAAACCAATTTCTGATGAATTAGGGGTAAGACAATTCTAAAAACTTAGGGGAAAAACTGAACATATCTAGAAGATTTCTATACTAAGACTGTATCTGAAGTGTTTTAAAGTTTTTATCCTACTTTACATAAGCAAAAACTTGAAATTATAGGCAATACATTAAAGTTATGGTTTGTTTGAGAGACAGGAAGTTCCAAATGGCAGACTCATACTCAAAACCAAAAGGACTTGGCCTTAAAGCAAAAGACTGGTAAATTAACAGTACATTTAAATATTTCGAATTAAAATAAAACATTTAAGGTGTTTTAACTATTCTTTATGATTCCTCACCTTAAACGACTTTTTGGCTAATCATCACTAACTACTGGTCCTAACTGCATTAAATAAGAGCATATTTACTGTACTTTGATAATCAGAAAAAAAATTATTAAAATTAAAAGGATTATTAGCGGAGTTGGGGAGGGAAGTACTACATCTCTTCACTCTGCTGATTTACCTCATAAAGCATGAGTCGAACATCAGCCTGCTGGCCTAAGCATCTCCTCAAACTATCCATGATCTCAAGGCAAAAGGTTTCATTGGCGACAGAATTGTAACGGCTATGGACATCCACATGGACCTGAAAAGAAGAGAGGCCAGTTCATGTCTATCTTACTAGAGTAAGTAGTTTCTATTAAGGGGGTAAAATGAGCTGATGTACTTGGTCAAAGAACCTTACATTTAGCTTTCCCCATATGCCAAAACCCAGGACTGAGGCAGATATTATAATCATTATTAGGCCATGATAAGTTATCACTCTTATTCTAGTTTGGACTAAGAGAATTTTCAAGCACTTAAAAAAATTAACTCTTCCTTATTCCTTAAGATTTTCCTTGGCAATGTCACCTGCTTAGGAAGGCACACAGATTATTTCATGCTTCTAGAATTCAGTAGTCATAATAAACTTGATTTTACATAAAAGGTCTAAAAGACTTCCTTACATGTCTTCAATAGCTAGAAGAATTGAGCTATTTTTGGTTCCGTGAACTCCTGAGATGTTTAGGGGTAGGTAGTTATTTTCTTCAGATATGGACTTGACAAAGAATAACACTGCTTGTTTGAGTCATATAATAAATTCAGCCATTATAGACCAAGAACTCCTAATCCTCACTTCAGGCATCTTAGTGAGGAAGTTAATACTGACTGAGGTCAAATCCCAGTTCTACCCATTACTGGCCATATCACCTTGGGCAAGTTATTTAACCTCTCTCAGTCTCAGTTTTCTTACCCTTAAATTGGGGATAATAACAATACATAAATGATACCCAGTGTTCCTAATATTTAATCTATGCCATATGTTATAAACAAAAGTTTTGTATAGTTATACCAGAGCAATAAAGGATTCTTAATGAAACTAGTAAACAGATACGTCTCTTATTATAAATCGTATATTACTGAATTTAAATGACAAAGACAATTTTATTGCTGCAAAACCTAGATTATCACGTTACTGTAAAATGTTTTGTTTTCTCAGGTTACAGGTTTTAATAGATGTACAAAGTAAATAAACTATTAAAACTGGGGACAATAACAGTATTTAGCCTCAGAGAATTGCTGTGAAGATTAAATGAGAAAATAAATGTAAAGCACTTAGCATAGAGTCTAGCACAGTGCTGTCCAGTAGAAACACAATACAAATCACAAATGCAAGCCACATATATAATATTAAATTTTCTAGTAGTCAAATCAAAAAAGTAAAAAAACTGGTGAAATTAATTTTAATATTTTATTTAACCCAACACAGCCAAAATATTATCTCAACACATAATCAAAATTAAAAATTATTAACGAGATAGTTTACATTCTTTTATCTCACACAGAGTCTTCAAAATCCAGTGTGTGTTTTACACACAGAGCAACACTCAATTTGAACTAGCGACATTTCAATCAATATTCAGTTCAACAGCCACCTTGAGGCTAGGGACTACCATATTGAAAAGCACAGTTAACACACAGCAAATTTTCCATTAAAAAGTGTTGGCTGATATCATCATCATCATCAGACTCTCAGTTTCAGGATCATTTGTACAACCAGAAAAGGAGTAAAAGAAAAGAGTCTGCACATCATCAGCTCCTGCATCAGTGCACACACTATAAGCTGGTGTGAAAAAAAATCCTTACCTGGCTAATTCCAATAGACTGACTGCACTGAGAAGACGACAAGCTGCCTAAAACTTTAAAGTTCTTCAGGAGCAGCAAAAACCCAGCAACTGCAGATTTTCGGGCATCAAGCTGCCTAGCTCAGGAATAGACAGAGAAGAAGTTACCAAACAGTACTGATTTCACAGGAATAGGCTTCTGGGTCAGAAAAATTCAGTTACTTCTGTACAGGAAAGGAATATGTATAAACAATGAAGCACAGAGCAAAATAAATTGAATTTATATACTCAAAATAAGGCATTGGGGCTTCCCTGGTGGCGCAGTGGTTGAGAGTCTGCCTGCTGATGCAGGGGACACGGGTTCGTGCCCTGGTCTGGGAAGATCCCACATGCCATGGAGCGGCTAGGCCCGTGAGCCATGGGCGCTGAGCCTGCGCGTCCGGAGCCTGTGCTCCGCAGCGGGAGAGGTCACAACAGTGAGAGGCCCGCGTACCGCAAAAAAAAAAAAAAAAAAAAAAAGGCATCGGCTGTTCACAGCAATTAGTAGTATAGGAATTCAGCTGAATTTTGCATTATCTACTTAACCTCTGGCACTATCTATACTTTCTTCTATCCTGCTGACAAGTCTATGAGGGAAATGAGAACAAGAGTGCTGAAAGGCTGTACAATGGGTTGATAACTCAAATGTAAGTACTAAATATAGCAAAGGAAACTGCTGATTTTCTCTGAGTTTAAAGGAGCACTTCCTTTCTTCATAGAGGAGGGCAGTGCTTGGTGCCTTATAAACCCTCCATCCAGAAAAATGATACACTCATCTCACTGAGGCTCAATGATTAATGCATGTTATAGATGCTACAATATACAACCTTGGCCTATCAGACATGCTTTTGGGTAAGGAGTAACAACAAACTGTCAATTCTAGAATAGGGATAAACAGCATATGGCTACTTACTAGTTGCTCCTCTGAATATCCATGAGTGTATTATAATATGGCCAATGTGGTATTAATTTGGTATCTTATCCTTAAAGTAACAAATGCTTCCCACATATTACCCATCTCATAGTATCTTTAGGAGATGGTATTATCATCTCTAAGTTTGGGTTAGGAATTTGCATGACTGCTGTGAATAGGTTGTACTAGAGATGACTGCAGAGAGGACTCTAAGTAACATTAGAAAGCATCACTTCCTCAGATCTCATGGGAGGCTACATACCTGGCAAACATAGCTTTCCGAAGGACAAGTATCAAGGAGTCTCTTATTGACAAGCTGACTTTTAGAAGGGGCTGAAAGAGGAAGAATCAGTAGGTAAAAACAGCAATTTGTTTATTAGCCTTAGCACATTTCTACTCAATACTGTTACCATTTGGCTTTTATAAGGAAGTTTGGCTCTGTTTTATAAACAAGTTGCATTGTTTATTACACTTAGTAATAAGGACAATTTTATATTTTGAAATGCTAAATTGAAACTAGTTGTGAATACCTTTAAACCTACTGTCCTCAATTAATAATTTCCTAAGAGCCTTTCAATTACTTCACTAACTTGAAACTGAATCAAAGGAGAGAGAATAGCACTATGAAGAGGGGGTAAACTTGGAAAATAGACTCTATTTTAATAGAAAGTTTTATGTTCTAGAATCAAGGAAAACAGTATTTCTTACATGTATATGTGTAAGAAATACATCAGACCTCCACTCGGCAGTTCAACCTCAGTTGTGGTGAGCTCTTTAGGAGTCAAGACTTACCTGCACTGCCTTCATCAGCCCTTGTACGGTTTGAAGGGGCAGAAAGGACAAATAGTCAAAAGTTTCTGTGACTTTAGAAGAACAACTTTGAAGAACTAAGGGTGAATACATGATGATATCTGAAAGCAGGTCTGAAAAACAGAATCTATAATCAGTTGCCTCAAATAACTAAAAACGTTTCAAATAAAAGGAACATAAAATGGAGAAAGAAATGGTAAAAAGTTTTTTGTTTCTTTCTCAAATAAGTCAAGTACACTGCAACATAGATTTCTACTGATTCTATGTATTAAGACTTTAAGGTCAATGTAACCAGGATACTTGTAAAATTTCTTCTGGTGATAGTGTAAGACTACAAAAATTAAACTGTCTAAAAGAAAGGAAGAAACCCATTATACTGCCTGAATAAGTAGTACACATTGTCTTCATATTTCCAAACTGAAATAAATCAATAAATATTTATGAATTTCTATTACATGCAAGCATAATAATATGGTCCCATAAGGAATATTCAAAAGCACAAAACCTGGTCTCTCTTCCTTCAAGAATGTTAATTTAGCTGGAAGTGAAGAAAAAAATATTTTAAAAGAATGAAAGAATAGAATGATACCAAAAATCTAATAATTCCAAACATTGTTTATTGTCTAGCAAATGGTAAAGAGAGAGTTTAAACAGGAGCGCAAAGGAAGAGATCATTATGAGATGGTGTGCTTTAGGAGAGCAAAGAGAAGAAGGAATTTAAGCTGGATTCTAAAAGATGGGTAACATTTAGATGCACAAAGAACTGGAAAGAACTATTATATTTAAAGGGAAAAGTACGAGTAAAAGTACAGGAAAGGCAAGTGTAAGACATATTCAGAGGATGGTGGGGAAATCTGTAGAGACAGGGTGAAGCATTCAGAAAAGTAAATAATGGAAGTTAATGCTGGAAAGGTAGGTTGGATCAAATTGTCAAGGACTTTTTTTGGCCGTGGCACGTGGCTTCTGGGATCTTAGTTCTGCGACCAGGGATCAAACCCAGGCCCATGGCAGTGAAAGCACTGACTGCTAACCACTGGACTGCCAGGGAATTCCATCAAGGACTTTAAATACCAGGATAAAGAGCTGGTAATTTATGAAAGGAGGTATTAGTGAGTTTTGAATGACAGAGTGGTATTTTAGGAATACTGATCTGGCGGCAATTTGCAGGCAGAATCGCTGCAGAGAAAAAAGAAAGCAGGGAAACCAGTTAGGAAGCTGTGGTAGTAGTCTAAATGCAAGGTTATAAGACTGGGAATTAGGCAATGGGTGTATGTGTGTGGGGGAGGGTATAAAAAAGAAGAAAGAGGTAACAGTATGACGGAAAGAATGAAAGAACTTAGGTACCAAGTGTATTTGAGAAGATTAAAAGGAATTCTAGCCTCTGAGACTCAGAGCCGTGTTTCAGATAACAGAAACAGGGACAACGGAAAGGGGAATTTGTTTGAAGGCAACAGTATTGCATTTGAAATAAAAGGAAAAAAAATACTAAATGGAAATATCCAGCAGGAATGAAGTCATTGAAGCAGTGAACTAAGGAAAGAGGAGAGTCTTGACATAAAGATTTGGGAGCCATGCCCACAAAAGACCCCACCAAAATAACTGAAATCATGAGAAGTGGTACGATATCTGCAAGTAAGATAATATATAAAAAGAGGGACAGACACTGCCCACCAAGATGGAGTAAGAGTAACCAGATTTATCTTCCCACTTTAAACATCTACAAGAAAATAAGCCAAATTACATGAAACAACAATTTTCAGACACCAGACAAGAAGCAGTACAGACAATGATCCCTGAGAGAAGGGAAATAAATGAGGAGAGGCTTATAATAATTGCCCCATCTTACTGCCTGGAGGGTTTCTAGGCAGTAGCACAGAGAGGGGAAACTCAGAATCCAGCGGTCTTCCTGAGTTACAGAGACAGAGTTGACAATTCAGGAAAGCTAAGGCAGCTAGAATTCATAGGGCAGAGTACCAGAAAGGAAAGAGCTGCATGGAAAGAGGGCCCTGGAGATGTGCAGGTAGCTCCCCTTGTATGTTAGCTGCATGCTAGTCAGTGCATCTGTATGAAAAAACAATCTAAGTCAGGGAAAAAATCACAGGCAAGCAGTAGGCAAATCCATTCTCAGAGGTCATAAAGGACAGGAAATAGTTTATATTCACAACATCCACAGTGGAGACACCTCATAATATACAAGGAGCATTGCTTTAATTGTAGCACCAAGTTGGCCCTAGATTAAAGACTGTCTGGTCTTATATAACACAACATAAAAATAATCATAAAAAGGATTAAATGCTTTCCAAGAAACTTAAAGCTCAATAATATTCGAAGGAAAAAAAAATCCAGCAAATGAACAATGTGAAGTTCACAGTATCTGCCATCCAATCAAAATTATTCATCAGGCAAAGAAGCAGGAAAACACAACTCATGACGACGAGGAAATAAATCAATAAAAACAGATCAGAAATTACACAATGATAAGAGTTAGTAGACAAGGACATTAAAAGAACTAAAATAAATATATGTTCAAGAAGGTAAGGGAAGGGAATTCCCTGGTGGTCCAGTGGTTAGGACTTGGTGCTCTCACTGCCAGGGGCCCAGGTTTGATCCCTGGTTGGGGAACTAAGATCCTGCAAGAAGATGTGGCACAGCAAAAAAAAAATAGGTCAGGGAAGCATGTTTAAAAAAAAAGACAGGGAAGATACGGAAGACATAAATCAAACATCTAAAAATGAAAATTTTAATGGATAAGATCACTGCAGAAGATTTGGGAATCTGAATTTACAGCAATAAAAACTATCTAAAATGAAACACAAAGTAAAAAAGACTAAAGAGGGCTTCCCTGGTGGCGCAGCGGTTGAGAGTCCGCCTGACGATGCAGGGGACACGGGTTCATGCCCCGGTCCAGGAAGATCCCACATGCCGCGGAGTGGCTGGGCCCGTGAGCCACGGCCGCTGAGTCTGTGCGTTCAGAGCCTGTGCTCTGCAACGGGAGAGGCCACACAATGAGAGGCCCGCGTACCGAGAAAAAAAAGAAAAAAAAAGAGAAGGGAGAAGAGGAAAAAGGGAACAAAAAACAGACAAAGTAGAAAACAAATAGCCGGATGTTAATCACATTAAATGTAGATGGCTTGCCCTGATTAAAAGTCAGAGACTGTCAAATTGGATAAAAAAAAGTAAAACACAATTGTATGTTGTCTATAATAAAACGCAAGTTAACTATATAAAGACATAAATAAGTTAAATCTAAAAAGATGGAAAAAATATACCATGTTAACACTGATAAAAAGAAAGCTGCAGAGATTATATTAATATCAAAGTAGACTTCAGAGTAAATAATATTGCCAGGAACAAAAAGGTCATTTCATAACAATTAATGGATCCATTAACAAAGAGGACATAACAATCCTTAATGTTTATGCCCTATAATAGAGTTTTAAAATTCCTGAAGCAAAAACTGATAGAACTGAAAGGCACAGACAGTCATTTCTATAAATACAAAGTCAGAGATTTCAACGCCCCTCTCTTAATAGTTAACAGAATAAGCAGACAGAAAATCAGTAAGGACACAGGAGACTTGAATAATCTGAATTCAGTGATTTATAGAAAACTACCTAATAATAGAATACATATTATTTTCAATAGCATGGAGAACACTTATCAAAATGAACCATATTCTGAGAATAAAACAAGTCTCAATAAATTTTTTAAAATTCGCATCATACAAAGTATGTTTTATAACCACAAATTAGAAATCAATAACAGAAAACCTGGAAAATCTACAAATACTTGAAAACTAAACAACACACTTCTAAATAACCCACTGGTTAAAGAACAAATCACAAAAGAAATTAAAAGTATTTGGAACGCAATGAAAATAAAAAACAAAATTTATGGGATGCAGCTAAAGCAACGTTTAGAAGGAAATTTATAGTTTAATGCTTTATTGAAAAAAAAGAGAAAGGTCTCAAATTAATGACATATGCTTTTAATCAAAAGAAGCACAGACTGACCCAAAGTAGCAGTAGAAACAAAACAAAAAAGAGCACATATCAATAAAACTGAAAACAGAAAAACAACAGAGAAACTCAATGAAACCAAAAGCTGGTTCTTGGAGAAAAATCAATAAAATTGATAAACCTCTTGCTAGACTAATCAGGAAAAAGAGAAAAGATGCAAATTATGGCTTTTAGGAGTCAGAAAGGGCAAATCAATATAGATCCTACAGACATTAAATGGAATACTCGGAACAACTTCATGACAATAAATTTGATAACTTAAGATGAAATGGTCAAATTCCTTGAAAGACACAAACTACCGAAGTTCACCCAGAAGATTCAGATAACCCGACTAGCCCTACTTCTATTAAAAGAATGGATTTTGTAGTTAAAACCCTTCACACAAACAAAAGGAAACTTCAATCATCAGGAAGGAAAAATTAGCAGTATCAATATCTAGGTAAATATAACAGACCAGAAGTTGGCACACTTTTTCTGTAAAGGGCCAGACAATAACTATTTTAGGCTTAATGGGTCATGTGAGATAGATATATATATCACGAGTTGGTATATGTATGTGTGTGTGTGTGTGTGTGTGTATATATATATATATATATATATACATCAACTCAACTCTGCTGGTAAAGTATAAAAGCAAGATAGACAACACATAAATGATTGAGCATGTCTGTATTCCAATAATACTATATTTTATGAACTCTAAAGTCTAAAATTTTCATGTATCATGATATATTCTTCTTTTGATGTTTTTCAATCACTTAAAAGAGCAAAATGAACCCAAAGCAAGCAAAAGGAAGGAAATAATGAAAAGCGGAATTTGGTGAAATTGAAAAAAGAAAAAAGAAAAGAGAAAATTCAAACTAAAATCTCATTCTTTCAAAGATTAGTAAAACTGGCAAGCTTCTAAGCCAGACTGGTAAAGAAAAAAAGAAAAAAGACATATCACTGATATCAAGAACGTCTAGATTTGGAGATGACGTGATTTCTATGTAGAAAATCCTAAGGAATTGCCAAAAAGCGACTAGAACTAATAAGTGGGTTTAGCATGGTTGCAGGATATAAGGTCAATATTAAAAAAGCAACTATTTCTACACAACAGCAATCAACAATCAGAAATTGAAAATTTTAAAAATACTATTTACAACAGTGTCAAAAAAATGAAATAGGGATCGACAAAAGATATGCAAGATCCACGCACTGAAAACTACAAAACATTGCTGAAAGAAATTGAAGAAGTAAAATAAATGGAGAGATACATTGTGTTCGTGGGTTAGAAGACTCAATATTGCTAAGATGCCAATTCTCTCCCCAATTAATCCATACATTTGAGGCAATCTCCATCAAAACTTGAGACCTTTTATAAAAACTGACAAACTGATTAGAATATTTATTTGGAAATGCAAAGGACCTAGAATAGTCAAAAGTTAAAAGACTTACACTATTGCTTTTAAGACACATTATGACGCTATAGCAATCAAGACATAACACACACATAGCTCAATGGAATAGAACAGATTCCTAAAATAGACCCACACATGTATGGTTAGTTGATTTCAATAAAGATGTCATGGTACCTCAATGAAGAAAAGATAATCTTTTCAAAAAATTGTGTTGGAACAACTGGATAGCCTTAAGCAAAAAGATGAACCTTGTTATGTCACATCCTATACAAAATTTAACAAAAATGGATCACAGATCTAAGTATAAGAGCTGAAACTATAAGGCTTCTAGTAGAAAATATAGGAGAAAATCTTAGTGACCTTGGGTTTGGCAAAGATTTTTTTAATACATGACATAAAAAGCAGGAACTATACAAAACTGATGAACTGGTAACTGATAAATTAAAAATGTTGGTTCTTCAAATGACACTGTTACAAATATTAAAAGTCAAACCACAGACCAGGAGAAAATATCTGCAAAACATATATCTGACAAAGGACTTGTATTTAGAATATATAAATAACTCTTACAACTCAGTAATAAAAAGGGAAACAACTCAATTTTTTTAAATGGACAAAAGACCTGAACAGACATTTAACCAAAGAAAATATAGAAATGACAAATAAGCATGGCAAATGTTCAATATATCATTAGGCATTGAGGAAATGCAAACAAAAACACAATTAGAATGAGTAAAATTAAAAAGACTGATCATACCAAGAGTTGGTCACAATGTGGAGCAACTAGAAACACTGCTTATAGGAATGTAAAATGGTACGACGACTGTGGAAAATAGTCTGGCAGTTTCTTAAACTATAAAGCCTACACCTACCATATGGTGTACCCATTCCACTATAACATGTTTCCATACAGAAATGAAAGCATACATCCTCAGAAAGACTTACACATTAATGTTCATAGCAGCTTTATTCGTGATAGCCCCAAACTAGAAACAACCTAAAAACCTGCACACAGGTGAATGGATAAATAAATTGTGGTTATATCTGTATTAGGGAATACTAACAATAAAAAGGAAATCAATTATTGATTTTAAAGAAGTCAGACCAAAAAGAAAGGAAAAAAAAAAAGGAGTACACACTGTAGGATTCCATTTACATAAAATTTTTTAAATTTATAGTGACAGAAAGCAGACCAGACTAGAGATGAGAGATGGGAAGGAAGAGAGGGATGCAGAAACAAATTACAAAGAGGCACCAGGAAACATTTGTGGGTGATAGATATGTTCATTTTGACTGTGGTGATACTTTCTGTTTCGCTGGTGTATATGTATGTCAAAAGTTATCAAACTGTTATACTTTAAATATGTGGACATTGTTGTACCTCAATTATACTTCAATAAAGCTGTAAAGAAAGAAAAAAAGTAGAATGAAGTGTCAAGTACAGAGCTTTGGAGAACCCTGACATTTAAGGATAGAAGAAAGAAAAGGAATCACTAAAGAAGAAAAAAAAACTGATCATAGGCAGGATAAGATGCAAATTATTACAGTTATCAACTTCAGGGGAGTTGTAAACAGTGTAGAATGATAGAGAAATTAAGAAAGTTGGTGATTAAGAAAAGACCAGTGGATTTAGACATTAGGATATATGTATTAAAAGAGCAAAACATTCAGAGGTCACCAAAGAGACCAGTACTGAAGTCAGAATGTCAAGGGTTAGGGCTTCCCTGGTGGCGCAGTGGTTGAGAGTCCACCTGCCGATGCAGGGGACACGGGTTCGTGCCCCGGTCCGGGAAGATCCCACATGCCGTGGAGCGGCTGGGCCAATGAGCCATGGCCGCTGAGCTTGCGCATCCGGAGCCTGTGCTCCGCAACGGGAGAGACCACAGCAGTGAGAGGCCCGCGTACCGCCAAAAAAAAAACACAAAAAAACAAAAAACGAATGTCAAGGGTTAAGAGAACGGGAAGTCATTGAGTGACAGCAGAAGGACAGCACTCACCTGAGAAGTATTCAAACAAAAAAGAGAGAAAGTTGATGCAAGACAGAAGTTCACTCATTAGTTATATGCTCTTTTCCTTCTTGACAACCATAGACAATATAAATGCATTTATGTTTTACTGGCATCATAATCAAAGATGTCATTAAAGATGTCAATCTACTGTATCATTACATTTTTTTCCAGAACCAAAAGCGTTATGACATTTAAATAAAAATGTTCCTGACAACTTTATCCACGCTTCCAAAGTTCAATACCTATGAAATGAGTGATGGGGGAGGATCCTCTGGTAACAACCCTGTTGAGGACCTGCTCCAGAATTTCTTGTCTGATCATCTCATGGATCTAAAAAGAACAGAAGAACCAATAAAATATTCCTTGGTGACCTTCAGCTTACAATTATATCAATGCATGTTAGGCAGATTAAAGAATAGTTTGAAAAAAAAAAAAAAGAATAGTTTGAATATGGGCAAAACTGGACTGTTTATTTCAAAGACAAATATAATGTGAATCATCGGGAAAGAATCACTCAATTCTACCCTCATTCTGTGCTCAGACAATTCATTAGCAGGGCAAACTTTTATTAGCCTAAAAGAGAAATCATATGAAAGTACTGCTACATATAAGGTCCAGCATCAAACAGGAATAATTCTACCTAGGTATCTATTACATGCCAACGTCCATATTCCTGACAGTATGCACAACTTTTATTTTAAAATTTAAAAGCCCATGAAAATTTCTGAAAACCTAGAAAATCTTCACCAAGCCCTTCCTCAGTTTCTACAAGCAGAGCAACTGCCTAAAAAACAACCTGTTTTGAATTTTTACTTGAATTTTAGTTAAATTTCATACCTGAACTTGATAACTTTGGGATACAGACTAATTACTTTCAGACCCTGGACTAATAATTTGATTATTAGTAAATTTTATATTCTATAGATACCTTGGCAAAGCCAACATCTGTGTGAAATCAAGTGGAACCTTCTTAGTTTTAAAAAAGATTAATTTAAAAACAAAAACCATTTTCTTATTCTAAGAATGTTTTTAATCAGATTATGGTTAAGGAGAGTCATATGTATCTAATACACAACTCTCAAGGACTATTATATGACATTCACTTCATGGTTCTGGATCAGAACATCAGATTTACATTTAAATTGGCCTCCAAATAACATTTTCAGCAGATACGTTTGTTGTGTAGATACAGTGAACAACTGAATGTAAAGAAGATGTCTTAGAGAAATCACTGGCAAAGCAAATTTGTTTAGTCTCAGATATGATCTTTTTTGAACTTGAAATGAATTTTTGAAAGCTATTTCAGAAATTAAGATTGAGATGATAGCCATAATATGGTAATGAATTAAAAGACTGTAAATTCCCCAATTTGGTTCTTCAAAAACAATGAACCATTAAGAATGATTCTTCAAGCTTGATGTTCTACAGCAACCTAAAAGATTATTTTTTGTATAAGGGAATTTTAAAAACCCAGAAATGATTTACTGCTAGAGGAAGAAGAGGAAATCATGAGGAAGTTAACTTATATTCAAACTTCTAAAACATGGTCAGGAAGAACAGAAATTAGAATAAATGAAAATCTCATATAAATAAAGAGTGAGAAAGTAAGTATTCCATCAAACTGGGTCTATAATGTTTCAATTACTATCCCAATCTCTGTTCTGGGAAACTGCTACATACTCAAATTGCCCTGTCCCCCAGACTCCCAAGTTAATGCCCTATTTATTAGGGAATGGTTGCTAAACTAGAGTCTCACCTTGAAAGTTTCCAACAGGATATTAGCTCCCAGCTTACATGCATGCTGGTTTGGCATTCTAGAAAGACCTGAGCTGGCTTCAATAGTTTTTCCATCAAGAATCTTCTTTGGCCCATAGGAATCCATTAAAATGAAGCCAAGTTCTACCAGGCCCTGAGTAACATGATCCCAACTGTGAACACTGCAAGAAAACAAAGTTTAGTTAAGAAGAAAAACTTAGTAAAATACCTTACCTCTATATTCTCTGCCGTGTTACGTATTTCCCAAACTTGACCTGGATAACCAACACTCCACATAAATTCTGAATTTCTTAATGAACAGTAATGGGAATGGTAGGCAAGCAATCTCTACCGACAGAACACCAAGAAAATCCAAAAACTACAGAACATTAAAAAACATATGAAGCAGAGCAGCACTCTGAGAGGATGACAACATGCTGGAGGATTAGGGCAATGCCACACCTAGAAGATTAGCCCTTGGTACACCCTACCACTATCCTCAAGTCACAGAGGCAGAATGTGTTAAAAGATACAGCACTCTCAGACAAACTAATGGGGCATATCAAAAACGATAATAAGGAGATAAGCAATAACCACCAAATACAAGAAAACAATATCACCACGAAAGACAAGCACCAAACTCAATGAAGACAACTAATCGCTAAGGGAAAAGGTTAATGGAACAAAGAGAAGATTTTAAAAGTCTAATGAATATCCTCAGAGAAATAAGAAAGAGTATTATAGCATGAAACAAAAAATGAACTGTTATGAAAATAGAACCAATTAGAAATTTTGGAAATAAAAAACATGACGGATAGAGTGAAAAACTCAATAAATGGACCTAAGAATAAAATGGGCAGAGCTGAAGAAATAATTATTGAGAAGAGCGAGCTAAGGAATTTTTGTTGAACTTGACACAAAAAGACAAAAATATGAAAAACGTGAAAGAAAAATTAAGAGATACAGCACACAGATCAAGAAATTCCAACAGTTAATAAGAGAGAAAAAGGGGAGACAGTACTCAAAGAAAATAGAAGAAAATCATTACAGAGTTTAGGAAAGACATGACTCCTTACAGTGAGAGGGCACACCAATTACCAAACAGAAATGAATTAAAAAGGAACCTACATAAACACAAATTGTGTTAAATTTCAGAAGATAAAGGATAAAAATAAAGTCTTAAAAGTTCCCATGAAGAAAAATAACAGATTATCTAAAATAATACAAGAATCAGATAACCATCAGACTTTTCATCAGCAATTCTAGATGCAAAAAGACAACGTGAAACTGATTATAAACTCAGAATTTTAAACCTCGTCCAACTATTTCTGTTCAAGTGGAAGAGCAAAACAAAGACATTTTCAGATATGAAAAGTTTACTATCCACAAACCATATCCGAAAGGATTACTGCAAAAAATATATACTTATGGCATATCTCCAAGTGAAAAGTATGAGGTTCAAAAGATAAGATGTAAACAAAGAAACCAGTAAAATTATGAAGTCTAAATAAGTATAGTCTGTTAATAATCTCAACAAGAATGAAGTGGAGAAATGTTTGCTGTGGGCTAAAGTTACCATCTTGGAGGGAGGAGACAGTTGTAGTCGGTCTGCTACAAAATGTTTATCTGTAACATGAAAGAGCTCATACATGATTGGTAAACAGGGGAGGTAAGTATAACCTGGAAGTTTTATTGGTTCATAGGTGATTTTTTTTTCCTAGTACATTAATGTTCTGCACCTCTAAGTATCTGCAGGTAAACACAAAGTATGCCAATAGAGCTAAATATAGCAAACCATGGAGACAAACCACAGACAAAGCATGACACAGTAAAGACCGTTGTAACAGCTAACATACATTCTGAAATACAACATTAAACATGAAAGTAACAACCAGGATGGTTACCAGTTTTTTCAATTTGATTTAAAATGGATTTGCCTAAAACTGCTAATAATTTAATTGTCTAAAACTGCTAATTCAATTCCATCCATCAGTCCCAAACTCCCAACAGTTAAAGTAAATAAAACTCAGTTTTCTACTCACCTAAAAAGCCAATGAAGACTCAGGCCAATAGAGTAGTAATAGCATTAAAGGAAATAGCATGAAAGGAGCAAAGGTACCTACTTCAGTTTTGTATCCTTGCTATCAAGGTGGCCAAGAACTCAGCCCTTGGGATTCAAGGATCTTCTGATCTTAACACTAAATACCCTATGAACCTTATGGTTCATGAACTTACCTATTCTTTACCACTTCCAAGATCATGGTTGAAACACAACATCTATGAGGAACTAGATCCTGAAGAAATTTTGAGCCTTGTAGAAGCTGAAGATCCTTAAAGCTTTTTATAACCAAAGACTTTAAAAGGTCAAATACCTAATATGAAAGAAATAGGAAAATGAAGCAAAAAATGATAGCCCATACTATAGAATCTTAACCCTGTAACTGTTCCTACTTGCTGCCATACACTCATATCCCTATGACAACTGTTTCACTGATGAGTATGATACAAAAATTATGACTTTCAGTGGGAACTTAAAAGAGCTGAAGACAGGTCTTCCTTGAGAGAAAAAGGGCTAAAAATCAATATTACCCACAACCAGAGAAACACATATGAGAAAAAAGGGTAAAGGATTTTATATTTTCATTCTTTCAAATAACAGATTCTCATTAATTTCAAGTTGATCAGGGACAGTTTCTTAGAAAGCTACAACATAATACAATTGCAATGAATACCCAGCTAAACTTCCCATTCTTGCTACTTGGACTGTGTGATGTTTCCACTCTTATTCCCATCTCGCCACCTGGCTTACCACACAATAGGAAGTGGAGGTATAAACCAAGTATCTGAAGAAGTCTTCAAGCAGCCCAGAGAGAACAGTGTGGGCCTACATTCTTATAGGGGAATATGCTGCTGGCAGGGTGGGAGTGGAATTGTTTAGGAAAAGATAATTTAAAAAAAACAGACTATTGTACACTTTATCAACTACAGAAGGAACCAAAAAGTCATTCATAAATACCTGTTCCTCAAATCTTTGTATTCTTGTTACAGAGAGGAAGAGGGCAATGCTGAAAGGACATATATTACTACCGAAATCTCCTTGCTGTCCTGCCTAGAACAATAAATCAAAAAGGAGTCATAACTTACATCTGAAAAGAATAATATATCCTACTTAAAAACAAGTCCTTAGATGGATCAGAAACCTAAATATAAGAGCTAAAACTATAAAACTTTTAAAAGGAAACACAGTAGGAAATCTTCAAGACTTTGGATTAAAGATTTCTTAGATACAATAACAAAAACATAATTTATATAAGAAAAAACTGATAAATTGGATCTCATTAAAAATCAAAACTTTTGTGCTTCAAAAGACACCATTAAGAAAATGAAACAAGCCAGAGACTGAAAAAAATATTTGCTAATTACATACATGATAAAGGACTTGTACCTATGATATACAAAGCATTCTTAAAACTCTTTAAGTCACAATCAAAAAATGGGCAAAAGATCTGAATAGACATTTCATCAAAGATATCAGAACAACTAAATAAGCACATGAAAAGATGTTTGGTTATCATCAGTCACTAAGGAACTGCAAAGTAAAACCTCTATGAGATACTGTTTCACAGCTATTAGAATAGGTATATTAAAAAAAAAAAGACAGTAACAAATGTTGGCCAGGATGTGGATAAACAGGAGCCCTCATACAGTGCTGACGGATATGTAAAATGATGTAGCCACTCTGGAGAACAATTTGGTAGTTTCTTTAAATTATAAACATATGGGACTTCCCCAGTGGTCCAGTGATTAAGACTCCGTGCTTCCACTGCAGGGGGCGCAGGTTCGATCCCTGGTCAGGGAACTATGATCCCACATGCCACACGGCATGGCCAAGAAAAAAATTATATATATATATATATATAGAGAGAGAGAGAGAGAGAGAGAGAGAAGAGAGAGAGAGAGAGAGAGAGAGAGAGAGAGAGAGAGAGAGAGAGAGAGAGAGAGAGAGAGAGAGAGAGACACATAAATGTATTACATAACCCAGAAATTCCACTTGTAGGTATCTAACCAAGAGAAATGAAAACATATGTCCACACAAAGACATGCATGTGAATGTTCACAACAGCATTATTCATAATAGCCAAAAAGTAAAAACTCAAATGTCCATCAACTGGTGAACAGCTAAACAATGGATATGTCTATACAACGGAATACTATTTAACAATAAAAAGGAATGAAATACTTGTAAGTGCTACAACATGGATAAACCTCGAAAATTATGCTAAATGAAAGAAGCCAAACACAGAAGATTACATATTGTATGATTCTATTTATATGAAATCAGGAAAGGTAAATCTATAGAAACAGGCATGAAGGATCTTACAAGGTGATGAAAATGTTCTAAAACTGAATTATGATGATGGTTGCACAATTAGGTAAACTTATGAAAAATCAATGAATTACACACTTAAAATGGGTGTATTTTTTTTTCTTTTTTTTTTGGCTGTGTTGGGTCTTCGTTGCTGTGCGTGGGCTTTCTCTAGTTGCAGTGAGTGGGGGCTACTCTTTGTTGCAGTGCGTGGGCTTCTCATCGTCCTGGCTTCTCTTGTTGTGCAGCACAGGCTCTAAGCGCACAGGCTTCAGTAGTTGTGGCACGTGGGCTCAGCAGTTGTGGCTTGTGGGCTCTACAGCTCAGGCTCAGTAGTTGTGGCGCACGGGCTTAGTTGCTCCACGGCATGTGGGATCTTCCTGGGCCAGGGCTTGAACCCATGTCCCTTGCATTGGCAGGCAGATTCTTAACCACTGTGCCACCAGGGAAGCCCCAAATGGGTGTATTTTATGTTATGTAAATTGCACCTCAATAAAGCTTAAAAAATAGATCTTTGAGCCCTGAAAGAAATGACAAGAAACAAAAGAAAAAAAGGAATACAGCTTCCCTGGTGGAGCAGTGGTTAACAATCCTCCTGCCAATGCAGGGGACACGGGTTTGATCCCTGGCCCAGGAAGATTCCACATGCTGCAGAGCAACTAAGCCCGTGCATCACAACTACTGAGTCTGTGTGCCACAAATACTGAAGCTCGCACGCCTAGAGCCTGTGCTCCGCAGCAAGAGAAGCCACAACAATGGGAAGCCCATGCACTGCTATGAAGAGTAGCCCTGGCTTGCTGACTAGAGAAAGCCTGTGCACAGCAATGAAGACCCAACACAGCCAAATATAAAAACAAATAAATTAATCAATTAAAAAAAAGAAAAAAAGGAATAAATATAAAATCAAAGATGAATAAAACAGAAAACCAACAAACAAATATAAAACAGTCGATAAAGCTGGTTCTTTGAAAAGATCAATAATATAGTTACTGTAAACCTAAATAAAAATAAGAGTGAACAGATACAGAGAAGACAAAGGAGCTTCAAAGGCTAGTTCCCACATCATGGTCTTTAAATATCCTTTCCTACAAAAGGGACCCAAGGCTCCTTAGAGAAATCAGGATCGGGTAAGGAAAGTACAAGTGTGTCTTGGATAGCTTATGCCACAGAAGTGCTCAAAGACTAATGGGGCCATGTTAGAAGGACACATAAGCCTACTTCAAGGATCCAATTAGCCAAATATGGGTCACTTTGCGTACTGCATACGAGCAGATTGAATTTTAAAAGGTTCATTGGCTGCATAACAATATCCAAAAAAATGGGGGGTGGCTCTTTTCACAGAAGAAAACCAGCTAATAATGTAGAAGGAATGACAGAATTAAAATTTTCTAATCTTAATTCTACTATTTTGCAACTCCGAGTATAATTAGTGATTTAGGCCAAGAATCATCAGTAGACGGGAAAACAAAATCCACTGTGTGAAAGGTTGCTGAGGAAAAGAATTTTCGCATGCCTCGAATTATGATCCCATGGATTACTTTCTAATTACAAAGGGAAACATATACCTTTGCAAATGAAGAAACCTGATGGTCATTGTCTTGATCAAATGATTTGGCTAAGACTGCCTGATACTATGAGGCTTCTGACATAATGCAATAGAATAGTGGTTGGCAAACTACAGCCTCTGGGACAAATCTAGCCCATCACCTAATCTTGTACAGCCCATGAGCTAAGACTGATTTTCACTTTTTTAATTGTTGAGGGGAAAAAAAAATCAAAGGAAGAATAATATTCTGTGACACACGAAAATTAAATAAAATTCAAATTGCAGTGCCCATGTAGTTTCATTGGCACACAGCCACAGTCATTCATTTATGTGTTGTTTCTGGCTGCCTTCCTGCTACAACAGTAGGGCTGAGTAGCACTGACAGAGACCGTATCACCTGCAAAGCCTAAAATAGTTAGTGTCTGTCCCTTTAGAGAAAGTTTGCTGACCCCAACAAGAGAAAGTATACAACATCACTTATGACATATTCTTGCCAAAAATGTTTAACTTGAATCTAATCATGAGGAAAAAGACAAATCTGACAATGAGAGACACAAGAAAACTGGGCTGGATGCTTCAAAAAACTCAATGAAAAGGTATTAATCCTTATTCTTAGGAGACATCTGTGGAAGTATTCAGGCATTGAAGGGTCATGATTTCTTCTTTTAAATGGTTCAGAAAAAAATCTATACTTGTGAGAAAATGAGATAAGGTAAATGTAGCAAAATACTTAAAAAGAGTTCAAAACATTTCTAATTTTTATCTTACTACTTCACAAATATTTAATGATGAATGACTTAGCTTCACAAAACCTCACAATATATTACTAGAAATAGGCAATTTCCCCAATTCACAAATACGGAAACAGAGGTCAAGACTGAAGCTCATAGAATAATGGAGTTAAGGTTAAATTTTGAGTTTCCTGCTGAACAGTCTTCACCTTTTTTTTTCTTTTTAAACACTAAAACACTTAAGGTATGGTTTTAAAACAGAACTTGCTTAAGAATGTAGTGATATCATATATCTTCCACTTTCAAAGTAAAAAAAAAGAGATTCTCTAGACCCAGGGTAGTTCTACAATATTTCTATGTATTTGTTTCCTGTCATTAACCAGCATAAAAGAGGCTTGAGTTCAAACATCCCTGTTTCATAAAGAGATCCTGGATCTCCTTAAGAGTGTGGGGCTACCTTTAGGAGTTTCAGTAGTTCTCTGCCTAGTTCACAGTCCAACTTGATGGCAAACACAATGTGTAGAATAATGGTGCCTTCCACGTGACGAAGTTCACCTGATGGTACAGTAACAAAATCCAACAGCCTAAAAGATTCAACAGAACGGTATGAGCTATAGTTTGGGAAAGAGACAACAGTGCATATGCTCATATGAACAAACAGAAAAACTCAAGCTGAACTAATATGATCACTGGAGGGAGGCACAAAGTACAAAATCTACTGTCTCATTCTCTGCTCCTTTTTTACAAAACTTCTTGAAAGAACTGTCTACAGTCATTATTTCCACTTCTTTACCTCTTCCCAGTTCAATTCAATTCAATTAGGCTTCTGTCCCCTCCCTAACCTCCCTTTCCAATGCTATTTGTAGCCCTTGCAAGAATAATCAAATGACCTGTACACTGTCAAAACCAATAACCAAATTTCATCTTAATTAAAGCCTCAGCAGATTTGACACAGTTGACCCCTTCTTTCTTGAAACACTTTCTTCTCTTAGCTTCTGGGGCATTGTCACTGGCCTCTTAATTATTTGTGCTGGCTCATCCTCCCTTTAAATGGTGAATGCCTCTGAGCTCAATCTTGGGTTTCTTTCTCTTCTCTTCACGATTTCCCTAGGTGACCCTATCCAGTCTGAAGGCTTTAGTCCTTTCCAATCTGTATTTCCTGTCCTGACCTCTAAAACCCCAGACTGCCTGCTCAACACCTCCATATGGGATACTAATATACATCTCAAACTTACATGGTCAAAACTGAGCTTATTTCCCCCTAAACTTGCTTTTTGTCAGTCTTTCCTAACTCAGTATACAAGACCACCTTCTAATCAATTGCTCAAGCCAAATAACTAAAAGTTATTCCAGATTAGAAGCAGTAGGCTGAAACAGGATTAAAAGCACGAACTCTGCAGCCAAACTGCTTGAATTCAAATCCCAGGTCCACCAATTTATGGCTACATAACCCTTGGAAATTCCTTAATTTCTCTGTGCCTTGGTTTCTATATGCATAAAACAGAGGCAAAAGAGAGTTGCTGTAAGGTTTAAAGTGCTTAGAACAGCACTTGGCACAGAGCAAGCACTCTGTTAAGTATTTGTTTCAAAAAAAAATCCTCTTTTTCAGTCACATCATGCTGTGTCCTGCCTTTGCACTAACTGTTCCACCAACTGAGAATGTGCTTTTTCCTGATCTATATATTGTGGCTCTTACCATTTAGGCTTCAGTTAAAATAACACCTTCTCAGAGAAGTTTTCCCTGACCACTCAACCTAAAGTAGCTATACTGTCACTGTCACATCATCCATTTGAAATATACGCATAACACTTTTCACTCTAATATTTTTGTTATTTATTTTCTTTTCTCTTCTCGTTGAAATATCTCCATGAGAGCAGGAACCTTGTCTGACTGGTTCATCACTGTAGTCCTAGGGCCAAATAGTTTCTGGCACAAAGTAAACACTTAAATAGCTTTTAAGCTTGCAATTTACAGAATAATTATTGCTGTTTTCCTGGAAAGATTAAAATGAAAGAGTTGAAGAGACTGCATTATTCTTTTAATTTTATTACTGAGCAGCTAAGGGGACTAGGGAAATTCTGTGCTGAAGTGAAGGTATGGACTGAACAGTTAGATAACAGTAAGATGAATTTGGAAAAATGATTTTATTTCTATACTGTGATACTCACTCATCACCACTCTGTTCCTCACTGTGCTGCGTATCTAGCTTGTTGAAGAAAGCTATGATTCCTTCCAAAACCTTCTTCCGGCTTCCCTGAAAAAAATACAAAATAAGTAAGGTCTCTCCATAAAGGGCAAGTTGAACTTAAAGTTCTTTTCAGCTTGAAGGATTTTCAAGTATGAATTTAAATAAATTATAACCTAGAGTCACACTAAGAATTTATAGAACACTTTCATGTTGAAATTGAGTTTGAAATACATCTTAATATCAGATTTTAAGGGGCCTATAGTCCACCCTTTCTGAAATCTTTATCCCTTTTACTACCACACACACACAAAATGTGGTACTACAAGAGATAATGTATGTTTACTTTGGTTGAGGGCCATGACCTTTTTACTAGATCAAATCATCATACATGAAATAAAAGCATCTATGCCCTAGTATATAAAACAAGAGTATGAATAAGCTGAATGGTACTAACTGGGCATTTCACCAGAGTTAAAAAAAAAGCAAATTTTTCATTTATACCTTTGAGGAGAGAACCAGAAGCTGATAGACCAAGGGTGGTATTTCTTGAAGATTCAATTTGGAGAACATCGTCAACACTTTTTCCACCACAATTTCCACCTCTTCTGCAGTCAGAGGGACATCCCTGTGGATCAAAGAGTCTAAAGATCAGAGCCTAATTTGGGAGATATTAGAATACTATAACTACCTCTTTTGATTTTTCTCTAATGCAGAACCTTAAAGGGGACCAATAACCTTACCTAAGCAAAGTTATCTTGGAAAAAAAAATCATAAAGTTATACTTTAAATAAGAAATCAAAGCAAAAAAGAGTGGGGGTAAATTCTGTAACAGAAAACAGAGGTACCGATACTCTTATTTAGGGAACAGTGGTATTTGACCTTGCTACATTTCAGTTTCTAGTAGCTAAGTTCTCATAGCAGGATATAAAAAGAAAAGGGAATGATGATGCTTACTTGAACATGGAGGTGAGTTGGATTACATATTGATGATCCCATCTGATTAAAGAAATTGACAAAGGAAGTTTATGTCATTTAAACTTATTTACATATTACTTTGTAAAATTAGTAAGGAGGAAAAAATTAGGGCCATTTCAAGTTTGATTTGGTACCCCTGGGAAACAAAATCAAAGAAATGACATTTAAAACAATGAAATAACAGCTTTTAACCTATCAGACTGGCAAAATCAAACTCTGATGATATTCAGTGCTGGTGAGATTTTGGGAAACAAGTACTTAACATACCGTTTTAGGGGATGTACACTGATATAATCCTTCTGGGAAGACAAGTTGGCAATACTACTTATCAACTTTAAAAATGCACATAACCAAAGACCCACCCAACTTACTATTAGAAATATATCCCATGTACATGCTTATAAAAGGTCACCTAGACATATAAGGATGTTAATTCCAACACTTTTTATAATAGCAAAAAACCAAATAGCCAAATATTATTTATCGGCAAAAAACAAATAATCTAACAATTGGACACTAGCCAAATATTATAACAGAATACTATGGAACTATTAAAAAGAATGATGTAAAGTGGTATATGCTGACATGAACATGTGTTAAATGAAAAATCAAAGGTATATTACAATGTAATGAATAAACTCTTTTGGGTAATTAAAAACAAATAAATGGATAAATATACATGTGCTGATTCATGCCTAAAATTATTTCTGTAAGGGACTTCCCTGGTGGCGCAGAGGTTAGGAATCCGCCCGCCAATGCAGGGGACATGGGTTCGAGCCCTGGTCCGGGAAGATCCCACATGCTGTAGAGCAACTAAGCCCGTGCGCCACAACTCCTGAGCCTGTGCTCTAGAGCCTGTGAGCCACAACTACTGAAGCCTGCGTGCCTAGAGCCCTTGCTCCGCAACAAGAGAAGCCACTGCAATGAGAAGCCCGCACACCGCAACAAAGAGTAGCCCCTGCTCACCACAACTAGAGAAAGCCCACACACAGCAACAAAGACCCAATGTAGCCAAAAATAATTAATTAAAAAAATATATATATATTAAGGATTTCTTACTATAAATATACACACACAGATATATATATATATATAATATATATATAGTAAGAATTTTTCATCTTTGATGTATGTCTTTATATACTTCATTTTTAATGGCTATAAGTTACATGGAATGGCTCTACCTTAACTTATTGATACATAGCTTACATACCATAACTTACATATCTCCATTATTGTATGCTTAAGTTGGTCACAAATTTCTGTGTTGAAATGTTCATGTATGAAGATTTTCTTATATGTTGCAATTTCTCCTTAGGGTAGATTCTCATATTTCTGGTTTAAAGATACATCACTTATATATCTCACTCCCTCAAAAAAATATAAAAGATAGTGGTAGGGTGACTTTCCAGCCTTAAGGACCTTGGGACTCCAAATACTGCTATAGGGATAAACTGCTGTGTTAAGATGGAGAGTCAAGTAAATAGAAACTATATGTATAGTCTTAGAACAGAGAATACAGTAAATAATCTCTCTCAAAAATTCATCACAGACTAAATGGTTTTATAGTGGTAGACCATAAACCAAAATGGACTAAAAACTTGAGTGGTCTAAATTCCTAAAATAAATGATAATTCTTTTTTTGGTCACTTGTAGTCCTGAGAAGGTTCTACACATTAATAAGACTCACCTGCCAGAACAGAGGGTGTTAATCAACTGCTTCTTACATTCTTCCCCACTTAGTTCACCTAGAAATGCAAAATACACTGAGGAATAAATTTAATTCAGTGAAGAGAGTAAAAGCCACTAAGATTGGAAGAAAATTACCTTTTCCATAAGCTAGATTTTCCTTTTTGGTAGCAAGGGCGGTGAAAATGATGGGTAATAGCTCCAAAGATTTTCCATTCGTTAGGTTGCCCTGTTTGACAGCATCAACAAACTCACTGGCTAATTCAACCAATAATGCTCCTGGAAAATTGTGAACCTAGAAGTTGATGGGATTAAAAAAATGTTAAGCAGAAATCTAAATGTTTGATATCTCTTTCTAAGAAATACTCTTTTGCTGAATTAATAGAACTGGCATTGAAACCTAGAACTGGTCCTATAAGTGATTCAGGGAATCATTCTGCTCTGGCATAAACATAATTGTAAAGGATTTCATAGATCAGGATCTTCCACCAGTTCCCTGATGTTTTCAAATACGCCAACTCTTCAAAGAGATACATGTCCATGATACCAGAAATGTAACGTAAACATCTAAATGGTTTATGGCTCATCCATCAACTATTTTGTTTGATAACAGTAGTTCTTATTCATAAATAGGAGCTATGGTAGGTTTGGCACACTTAAGTTTTCCCTCCCTCAACAAATTACAAACCCCCCAAAATCCACCCAAAACCAAAAAAGTTTTTGTTTTCCATCTCACCTCCAGCATTAGTAATCCTATGATTTCAGATGCTACTTCTTTCTGCAAATCCCCCGATTCCAACAATTGGACACAACAACTGTATATCTTAAGTCTCCTAAGAGCTCCAGCTTCCTCAGAACAGGGGAAACCTTATTGTTTTAAACAGGTGGTACAGAAACAAAGAAAGAAAAAAGGCAGAATTCTTACAAGGTTGAAGGGTAAACAGGAAAAACAAACAGCTTTGTAGTTGAATATAGAAACAGAATTATCAAACTACTTATTACTATGGTGTTTAGAACAGCAATATTTAGGAGCTTTGAAAAAGTATTTAATTTAGACAGAAAACGGAAACATTACCTTTTCTACTTCCACCCATGTCATTAATTTTTTAAATAATTTTATAGTGCAGAAGAAGGAACACCTTCTAATATACTTTAGAGCTTTTCTGGGATCCAGTAACCCAAATTAAGTGCCTTTAACATACTTCACTTCAAAACATCATCACTGATTGATGTCAGCAGGAATGTAGAGTAATAAAGACCTTGGAAAATGCTCTCCTCCATAAAAGCAACTAGAACACTAACAAAAATAGTGAAAACCAACTTGTTCAGGATTCTGGAAATTAACCAGACTTGCAACAATCCAGGGAGAGTTTATTTAAGATAAACAGCTGAATCTAAGTGAGAATAGCAAGCTCTGTTGTGTTTCAACATGCCCTCATTCCACCTCCTAACCCCTACCCCCCACCAATCCAGTAGTCTTTAAAACCAACAGTTCACACTCATGGTACAAGCCATCAGTCTAGCAGCCTCTGGAGGGGACAGAATATGACTGGAGCTCCACCAAAGCCCAGTTCCCAGATAACTGTCATTATTTGACCTGTCTGGCTATTCCCTAGAAATTTTCACTCCCAAGACTTGTCTTTACTTGACCTGACTTAGAACTTGCCCAGTGCAATCTTTTACCAGGGGCATTTGTCTAAACCAGTTGCAAATGATAACTTTTTCAGCTGCCTGGATAGCAATAACAGTTGGGCATGCAACAAGCTGACCAAAGAACTTAAAATATAAGCCTGGAGAAAGGTGCAGAGGGGACTCTGAAACATTCTGACATATTCCTAGGAACCTAGGAAGCCGTGAAAATACTTAGGGTTGCGCACATGGAAAGGGCTGTGTGTATGGCCAGGCAACACCCAAGAGGACCCTAATCTCTCACCTCTGGATGATCCTGAGGCTCTACACAAGCAGAAGGGCTAAGGAGGAGTTATAAGCTACCTGCCTGAGAACTGAAGGTGTGCACCTGACATGCACAGGGTCCCCCAGCAAAGGCTGGGAAACTCACTGGTTCCAGGCATTTTAAAGGAAATCTTTGCCAAATCATTAGCTGACCACAAAGCTAACCAAACAGAGACTTCAGTGGCCACATAAAACAGTGCCCATACACAACAAACAATACATATTTCACAAAATTAGTTCAGAAGAACAACTATAAAAACAAAAGCAACACCACAACAGCAACAACAGATCTGGGGGAGGGGGATGGTATCTGATTTCCAGAATTCCCACAAAATATCATTTAAAATGTCCAGTTTTCAAGAACAAAAAAATAAAAAACATACAGGGAAACAAGAGCATGGTCCATACACAGGAAAAAAAGGAATCAATAGAAACCGTCCCTGAGAGTGCCCAGATATTAGATTTACTAGACAAAGACTGAAATCAGCTATTTTAAATATGTTCAAAGAACAAAAGGAAACCATGTCTAAAGAACTAAAGGAAAATATAAGAATGATGTTTCACCAAATAGAGAATATCAATAAAGAGACAGAAATTATAAAAAAGAACCAAACAAAAATTCTGGAATTAAAAAGTACAATAATTGAACTGAAGAATCCACTAGAGGGGCTCAACAGGAGATCTGATCTGGCAGAAGAAAGAATCAGAGAACTTGAAGATAGAGCAATTGAGATTATCCAGTCTCAGGGACAGAAAGAAAAAGAAGAAAAATGATCAGAGCTTCAGAGACCTGCGGGATCCCGTCATGAATACCAACATAGACATACTGAAAGTCCCAGAAGGAAAGGAAAGAGAGAAAGGAGAAAAAAGAAGTAATGGCCAAAAACTTCCCAATTTTAATGAGAACACTAATCTACATTCAGTGAATTCCCTGGCAGTCCAGAGGTTAGGACTCTGGGCTTTCACTGCCGAGGGCCTAGGTTCAATCCCTGGTCGGGGAACTATCCCACAAGCTGCACAGTGCAGCCAAAAAAACAAAGCAAACAAACAAAACCCACATTCAAGAAGCTCAAAGAACTCCAAACAGGATAAACCCAAGAGATCCACATTTAGACATACCATAGCAAACTATCAAAATCAAAGATGCCTCATCATAAAAAAAACCATATGTGAAAAACCCACACTTAACATCATACCCAATAAGTGAAGATTGAAAACTTTTCCGTAAGATAGGAAAAATACAAGGATGCCCACTTTTTCCACTTCTATTCAACATAATACTGGAAGTTCTAGATAGAGCAATTATTGCATTTAGTGCCACTGAACTGTACAGTTAAATAAAAAAGTTAAAGACAAGAAGAGAATATTGAAAGCAACAAGAGAGAAGCAACTCATCTGGTAAAAGGAGTACTCAATACGATTAACAGCTGATTTCTCATTTTAAAAAATCATTGAAGGGCAGAAGGAAATGGGATAACATAGTCAAAGTACTGAAAACTCAACAGCCAGAAAAACTATCCCTCCAAAACTGTCAACCAAGAACTCTATAGCCAGAAAAACTACCCCTCCAAAATGGAGAAATTAAGACATTCCCAGATAAACAAAAGAGAATTTGCTGCCAGAAGACCTGCCCTAATGCTAAAGGGAGTCTTTCAGGCTGGAATGAAAGGACACCAGACAGAACTTGAATCCACATGAAACAGAGAACATCAGTAAAGGTAACTACATAGGAAAATATTAAAGACAGTATAAATGTACTTTGTAATTATTTTTTCTCCTGATTTATAAGACACCTGCATAAAACAACAATTATAAATCTGCACTGGTGGGAATAAATGTGTAAAGATGTAATTTATAGGACAATAATAGCACAAAGGAGGAAGGGGGAGAATGAAGCTATATGTAGAGCAAAGTTTTATAACTATTAAATCTAAGCTGGTATTAATCTGAACTAGATTGTTATAAATTAACTCATTATTGCCCAGGGGAATTTTTGCAGAAACTAATGCATGTGGCCGGTGACTTTTATTTTGGCTGGCCAAAAAATTAATTCTGTTACTTCACTAACACTTTGTGTGTTATTACATTCAATAGTTAGACCTGACACACCTGTAAATTCTAATTTTTGTAAAATGTTGTCTTCAAGCCACTCTTCTGTAGAAGCAAAGGAGCATTCTCCTGCACCATGAATTTCATTTTCACTTTCTGTATCAGAATCAATCACTAAGGTTTTTTGTCTCTTTGTTGGTCTAATACTCACATCGTCTGAATCAGAATTATATTCTGAAGAACTATCATCTTCTGAGACACTAGTATATATGCCACTTGGACAATCAGAGAAAGTATCTGCATAAAATTCACCAAAAAATTTTTCACTCAAAATTTCATGATGTGTCACTTTTGAAAATTTTACATTTATAATATACACAAGATTGAAGCAAAAACCAAACGGAGCAAAATGTGAATGATAATGACAATCATAAGTTGTCTCATGAACCCTTGATCAATTTCAAGCTCTAACAACTTCTCATGGTGATGTTAATTGTAGCACTCTCTAAAAATGTATTGATATGTCTCCGGTCAATAATGTGTTAAGATGTCAGTTCTAATCGCCAAGGCAAGCACTAAGAAAGTAACTGAAAAAAACAGTGAAAAAGATTACAAAGGAATTAAAATGGTACACTAGAAAACACCTACTTAACATATAACACACAAGGTATTAACAGAGGAACAAAAAGACACGACGTAAAGAAAACAAACAGCAAAACGGCAGATATCAATCCTACTTTTTTAGCAATTATGGTAAATGTAAAGGGATAAGATACTCCAATCAAAAGGCAAAGATTGGGACTTCTCTGGTGGAGCAGTGGTTAAGAAGCTGCTTGCCAGTGCAGGGGACATGGGTTCAATCCCTGGTCCGGGAAGATCCCACATGCCGCAGAGCAACTAAGCCCACGAGCCACAACTACTGAAGCCCGTGCGCCTAAGGCCCATGCTCCACAAGAGAAGCCACCACAATGAGAAACCTGTGCAAAACGAAGAGTAGCCCCTGCTCACTGCAACTAGAGAAAGCCTGCGCACAGCAACGAAGACCCAACGCAGCCAAAAATAAATAAAATAAATAGATTTATTTTAAAAAAGGGCAAAGATTGGCAGAACAGATTTTTAAAAATCCAATTATGTGCTGTCAATCAGAGACACAATTTAGATTCAAAGATACAAATTGTTTAGAAAAGATATACCATGAAAACCATAACCAAAGAGGGCTGAAGTAGCTCTAAAAATAACAGAAAAAAGTAGACGTTAGGACAAAAATTACTATTAAAGACAAAAAAGGGCATTTTATAATGATAAAAGAATCAAGGCATAACAATTATAAACATATAAGCACCTAACAAAAGAGTTCCAAAATACACAAAGTAAAAACTAACAGAACTGAAGGGTGAAATAGACAATTCAACAATAGTTGGAGACTTCAACACGCCACTTCCAATAATCAACAGAACAACAATTAGAAGATCAACAAGGAAATAGACTTGAACACACCAGATCTAACAAACATCTATATAGAACACTACACACAACAACAGAAGACACATTCTTCACAAGTGCACATGGAGCATTCTCTAGGATAAACCACACATTAGGCCATAAAAAAATTCTCAATAAATTTAAAAGGATTATAATCATATCATTTATGTTCTGTGACCACAGTGGAATGAAACTAGAAATCAATAACAGAAGGAATCTGGAAAATTCACAAATATGTGGAAATTAAGATAATCTTAAATACCAATGGGTCAAAGAAGAAAGCACAGAGAAATTAGAAAAATACCTTGAGATGAATGAAAACAAAAACACAATATTCCAAAAGCTATTGGATACAGCTAAAGTAGTGCTTAGAACGAAATCTATAGTTGTAAATACCTATATTAAAAAATAAGATCTCAAATCAATAACCCAATCTTCCACCATAAGAAATTATAAAAAGAGGAAACTAAACTCAAAGCAAGTGAAAAGAATATAAAAGTAAAATCAGACATAAATAAAAGAGAATAGAAGAATAGAGAAAAATCAAGAAAACCAAAGCTTATTCTTTGAAAAGATCAACAAAATTGAAAAATCTTCAGACTGACCAAGAAAAAAAGGGAGAAGAATCAAATTACTAAAATCAGGAATGAAATCTTACAGAAATAAAAATAAGGTAATACAATGAATAACTGTATACCAATTAATTACAAAACTTATATGAAATGGATAAATTGTTATAAAGACACAAAGTATCAAAGCTGACTAAAAAAGACAATAGAAAACCACAACAGACCTATAAATAAAGAGACTGAATTAGCAATCAAAACTCTTCTACAAAGAAAAGCCCAAAACCAGATGGCTTCCTTGGTGAATTCACGAAACATATAAAGAATTAACTGCAACCCTTCACAAACTCTTCGAAAAAAAAGAAGAGGAGGAAACATTTCCCAATTCATTCTACAAGGCCACTATTATCTTCATACCTAAACCAGACAAAGACATCCTAAGAAAACTATGAACAGTACCCCTTGTGACTACAGATGCAAAAATCCTCAACAAAATACTAGCAAGCTGAACCCAGCAACATTTTAAAAAGGATTATACTCTATAACCAAATTGGATTTAACCCAAGAATACAAGAGTGGTTCAATGTATGAAAATCAATATAATATACCATAGAAATAGAGTAAAGGATAAAAACCACATGATCACCTCAGTAGACACAGAAAAAGCATTTGAAAATTCCAATACCTTTTCATGATAAAAAACACTCAACAAACTAAGAATAGAAGGGAACTTCCTTAACTTGATAAAGGGCATCCATGAAAAACCCACAGCTAACATCACACTCAATAATATAAAACTGAAAGATTTCCCTGAGATCAGGAACAAGAGAAGGATGTTTACTCTCACCAATTCTATTCTACTGAAGGTTCCAACTGGGGTAATTAGGTAAGAAAATAAGAAAAGGCATCTAGATTGAAATAGAAATAAAGTATCTATTCACAGTTGACATAATCTTGTTTATAAGGAATCCACAAAGAAGAAACTACTAGCGCTAATAAACAAGTACAGGAAGGTAGCAAGATATGAGATCAATATACAAAAGTCTATTGCATTTCTATACACTAGCAATGAACACTGAGAACATTAAATTAAGAAAACAATCCCATTTACAATCACACCAAAAAGAATAAAATACTCAGGAATAAATTAATAAAAGTAGTGTAAGACTTGTACTCTGAAAAGTACAAAATACTGTTGAAAGAAATGAAAGAGGACCTAAGCAAATGGAAAGATATTCCATGTTCATTAATGGAAGACATATTAAGATAGCAATACTTTTCAAATTCATATATAGAGTCAACAAAATCACTACCAAAACCCCAGCTTCCATTCTTGCAGAAATTGACAAGCTAATCTTGTCATATGGAAACTCAAGGAACCCAGAATATCCAAACTAATCCTAAAAAAAGAAAAAAAGTTAGAGGACTCACACTTCCTAATTTTAAAGCTTACTACAAAGCTATTCTAATCAGGACAGTGTGGTACTGACATAAGGAGAGACACCTAGATCAACGGAATACAACTGTGAGTCCAAAAAGAAACCATCACATTTATGGGCAATTGATTTTCAATAAGGGTGCTATTGAAAATGGGGAAAGATGAACCTGGACTCCTACCTCACACCATATACAAAAATTAACTAAAAATGGATCTAAATTTAAAAGCTAAAGCTATAAAACTTTGAAAAGAAAACACAGGTATAAATCTTTGTGACTTTGGATTAAGCAATGACTTCTTAGATATAAAACTAAAAGCGCAAGCTACAAAAAAATTAAGTATTAGGCATTAAAATTTTGTGCATCAACGGATACCATCAAAAAAGTGCAAAGACAACCAGAATGGGAGAAAAATTTTGTGAATCATATATCTAATAAGGGACTTGTATCCAGAATATTTAAAGTAATATTAGAACTCAGTAATAAAAAGACAACCCAATTTTTAAAAGGTCAAAGGATTTGAATAGACATTTCTCCAAAGAAGATATACAAATGGCCAGTAAGCACAAGAAAAGATACGCAACATCATTAGCCATCAGGGAAATGAAAATCAAACCCACAGTGAGATACCACTTCACACTCACGAGAATGGCTAGAATGAAAAAGGCAATAACAAGTGTTGACAGAGGATGTGGGAAATGGGCATCCTTATTTCAGTACCGGTGGGAATGTAAAATGATGTAGCAGCTTTGGAAAACAGTTTGGCAGTCCCCAAACAGTTAAACATGGAGTTACCGTACGATCCAGCAATTCTACTCTTATTTACTAAAGAGAAATGAAAATATGTCTACACAAAAACTTGTAGCAGTATTCATAATTGCTCAAAAGTGTAGACAACCTAATTGTCCACCAACTCATGAATGGACAAGTATGATATATTCATAAAATGGAATATTATTCACCAATAAAAAGGAATGAAATACTGATACAGGCTACAACATGGATGAATCTTAGTAACCTTATGGTAAGTGAAAGCCAGTCACAAAGGACCACATATTGTATGATTCCACTTATATGAAATATCCAGAATAGGCAAACCTATAGACAGAAAGTAGATGAGTGGTTTCTTAGGGCTGGCGCGGAACAGAAGTTTAGGGAAGCAACAGCTAAGGGATGCAAAGTTTCTTTTAGGGGTAATAAAAATTCTTGAAATTGTGGTGATAGGTGTGCAACTCTGTGAATATACTAAAAGCCACTGAAATGCATTATTTTAAGTGGTGAATTGTACAATGTCAATTATATCTCAACAAAAAATGTACACTTTAAAAGGGTGAATTTTTTAGTATGTGGATTATATCTCAATTTTCTAAAATGTCATCATTAGCTAACTACTGGTTTACACCATTGATTTAACAGGATTAAAATGGTTATGAGGTAGTGTCCATATATACTTGGTAATTCATGATACTTTTAAACTAGGATTTCCAAATCTATGTTTTTATATAAGGTAAAAATAAGGTTATTTACAGAAGTGGGAGCCATGATAATCTGTTCCAGGTATGTCTACCCAAGAAAGAAATTACTCTTATTTCTTCCACTTATTCTTATTACTGTCACTTAGCATGTATAGACAGCTGCTTTTGATCTTTCATTATTTCCTTTTCTCTGATATTTCTACAAAACAGTCATTTAGCAAGTTTCCAATTTTTAACCAATTAAAAAATTTTTTACCTCGTAGAGAAATGGAAATAAAAACAAAAATAAACAAATGGGACCTAATGAAACTTAAAAGTTTTTGCACAGCAAAGGAAACCATAAAGAAGACCAAAAGACAACCCTCAGAATGGGAGAAAATATTTGCAAATGAAGCAACTGACAAAGGATTAATCTCCAAAATTTACAAGCAGCTCACGCAGCTCAGTAACAAAAAGACACAACCCAATCCAAAAATGGGCAGAAGACCTAAACAGACATTTCTCCAAAGAAGATATACAGATTGCCAACAAACACATGAAAGAATGCTCAACATCATTAATCATTAGAGAAATGCAAATCAAAACTACAATGAGGTATCACCTCACACTGGTCAGAATGGCCATCATCAAAAAATCTACAAACATGGGGCTTCCCTGGTGGCGCAGTGGTTGAGAGTCCGCCTGCCGATGCAGGGGATGCGGGTTTGTGCCCCGGTCCGGGAGGATCCCACATGCCGCGGAGCGGCTGCGCCCGTGAGCCACGGCCACTGAGCCTGCGCGTTGCTCCGCAATGAGAGAGGCCACAACAGTGAGAGGCCCACGTACCACAAAATAAAACAAAACAAAAACAAACAAACAAACAATCTACAAACAATAAATGCTGGAGAGGGTGTGGAGAAAAGGGAACACTCTTGCACTGCTGGTGGGAATGTGAATTAGTACAGCCACTATGGAGAACAGTATGGAGGTTCCTTAAAAAACTACAAATAGAACTACCATATGACCCAGCAATCCCACTACTGGGCATATACCCTGAGAAAACCATAATTCAGAAAGAGTCATGTACCAAAATGTTCACTGCAGCTCTATTTACAATAGCCAGGAGATGGAAGCAACCTAAATGTCCATCATTGGATGAATGGGTAAAGATGTGGCACATATATACAATGGAATATTACTCAGCCATAAAAAGAAACGAAATTTGAGTTATTTGTAGTGAGGTGGATGGACCTAGAGTCTGTCATACAGAGTGAAGTAAGTCAGAAAGAGAAAGACAAATACCGTATGCTAACACATATATATGGAATCTAAGAAAAAAAAAGTCACGAAGAATCTAGGGGTAAGACAGGAATAAAGACACAGACCTACTAGAGAATGGACTTGAGGATATGGGGAGGGGGAAGGGTAAGCTGTGACAAAGTGAGAGAGTGGCATGGACATATATACACTACCAAACGTAAAACAGATAGCTAGTGGGAAGCAGCCGCATAGCACAGGGAGATCAGCTCGGTGCTTTGTGGCCACCTAGAGGGGTGGAATAGGGAGGGTGGGAGGGAGGGAGATGCAAGAGGGAAGAGATATGGGAACATATGTATAACTGATTCACTTTGTTAGAAAGCAGAAACTAACACACCATTGTAAAGTAATTATACTCCAATAAAGATGTTAAAAAAAATGTTTTTTTCATGCATAGGAAGATGTGTTTTTGAACCCTTGCAAGGAGAGACACAATTTACTCGAGGGGGTAAGAAAAATAAACCAAGTTAAAATTACCTGCTAAGAGTGTGAAGCGACTTTTAATTTTTGCTTGTAGAATTTTATTCTACTACAATTTATAAAACAACTATGAGTCACAACCAGCAACAATGTAGAACTGGCCCTTGTTCAAGATATGGAATAAAAATATGCCCCACTGGGAATGAAGAATCTCTACGTAAGTCACCTAAGATACTCCATTTCATTAAAACTCAGAGCACCCTAGCCTCTTTTGTTAAGCACAGATTAACTATTAAACATTGCTGCTCTCTTCACAATTTTTTTTTTTGGCTACACCGCAGGGCCTGCGGAACTTCCCCGACCAGGGATAGAACCCGTGCCGCCTGCAGTGGAAGCACGGAGTCTTAACCGCTGGACCACCAGGGAAGTCCTCTTCTCCACAACTTTAAAAGCACAAATAAATCAAAGCGGATTTTATGACGTGCATCCTTTACAGGCTCCAAAACCAGCAATCCAATCTCAGGTAGCCACTTCAACCCCCTATAGCAAAATTATTTATGTCCACAAGACAGGAGACTGCTGCTTTAGTTGATTCTGTAAAATCCCCAAAACAGAAAAGTCTCAGTGGGGCATCAAACAGTAAGAAAAGTAGCAATATGCACCCAAAGTAAACAAATATACCAATGAATCCAGAGAGAGAGAAGTGGCATTATTATTACCTTTGAAGATGGCTCTCAGGAGTGCTCCAGCAGCTTTTCCTTTCACTGCCTGATTCTGAAGGAGATTAGCCAGCTGCAAAGAAAAGAAAAAGCTACAAGTCCCTGGCAACAATTTCCCTACCTGAATGACCTAAACTCCCAGTATGAAAAACACACATCTGTCAAGTTCATATCCTTCAGAGACTCCAGGTATCACAAATAACGTATTTATTTACATATAGCAGGGTAGATCTTAACATGATGCTGGGCTGTCAAGACTGAAATTTATTCATACATTCATTCTACAAACGTTTATTAAGTATTTAATCAGCACTAGGTATCAAGCTATGTTCTTGGGAATATACATTCATTCAGCAAATACTCTTTGAACATGTTCTTCTTCCTAGGCATTAGGGATACAAGGATGAACATGATAATCTGACTCAGTTTACAGTAGAGCAGGAGGGAAAAGGACGACAAGAAAAAAAATCAGAAAAAAAATCTGTAACAGAAACAAAAGACTGAGACAATAATTGAGGAAAGGGAAGCAACTTCAGCTAGGGTAGTCAGGGAGAAAGCTTCTCTGAGGTAGGTGACATTTCTATAGAGACTTGGAGGATGAGAAAGAGCTAGTTATGCAAAGGGAGGAAAGAAGAACACTTCAGATAAAGGTATTGTTATGTGCAAAGGCCCTGAGGGAGCAAAGAGTTTGGCATATTGGATGGCCTGAAAAAAAAAAAAAGACCAATTTGACTGAAGAGTAGTAAGAAAAGAGTGGCACAAGATGAATTTGGAGAGATGGGCAAGAACCAGATAATAAGAACCTTGTAGGCCATGATAGGAAGCTTAGATTTTCTCTAAGTGCAACAGAAGTAACTAACGAGAAAAGAGGAGAGTGATATATAGATGTTTTTTTTTTTAAAAAATCAGTCTTATTCCTTTTGTAGAAAATAGGTTGTGGGAGGGTTTAAGAGTGAAATAGGGACATCTGTTAGGAGATTGTTATCAGTGATCAAATGAGAGATGATAGTGGCCTACAGCAAGGTAATGGCAGGGGAGATGTCCTGAGTTGAACTGTGTCCCCCTCCAAAATTCATGTTTAAGCTCTAACCCCCAGCATCTCAGAATGTGATCTTATTTGGAAATAGGGTCATTGTAGGTGTAAATAGTTAAGCTTGAGGTCATATGGGTAGGCCCTAATCCAGTATGACTAATGTCCTTAGAAAAAGGGGAAATTTGGACAGAAACACATACACAGCGAGAATGCCATGTAAAAGTGAAGGCAGAGGCCATGGGTGACACAAGGCAAGGAATGCTAAAGATTGTCAGCAAACCACCAGAAGCTAGGCAAGACGCACGGAACAGATGATCACAGCCCTCAGCAGGAACCAACAATGCCAACACCGTCATCCTGGACTTCTAGTTCCTAGAACTTTAAAAATAACTGTCTATTGTTTAAGGTACTCAGTTTGTAGTACTTTGTAAGACGAAGAAAAGTACAGATGGCCCCGAACTTATAACAGTTCAACTTACAATTTTTCAACTTTACAATGGGGCAAAAGTGGTAGGCATTCAGTAGATACTGTATTTCGAATTTTTATCTTTTCCTGGGCTAGCAATCGGCTGCAGGATCACAAGGATAAACAACTGATACACTATTCTGTACCCACGCAACCATTCTGTTTTTCACTTTCAGTACAGTATTCAATAAATTACATGAGATATTCAACACTTTATTGTAAAATGGGCTTTGTGTTAGATGATTTTGCCCAACTGTAGGCTAATGTAAGCATTCTTGGCACGTTTAAGATAAGGCTAGGCTAAGCTAGGATGTTTGGTAGGTTAGGTGTATTAAATGCATTTCCAACTTAGAATATTTTCAACTTAAAATGGGTTTATTGGGATGTAACCCCATCAAAATTTGGGGAAGATCCGTAGACTGAAGATATATTTGAGAGCTTGATCAGTAGGACTTCGCTATGGTCTGAATGTTTATGTCCCCCCAAAATTCACACGTTAGAATCCTAATACCCAATGTTATGGTATTTGGAGGTGGGGCCTTTGGGAGGTGATTAGGTATGAGGGTGGAACTCCCATGAATGGGATTAGTGCTCTTGTAAGAGATCCCACAGAGCCCCCAGGCTGCTTCTACCATATGAGGGTATAATGCGAAGTCTGCAACCCAGAAGAGGGCCCTCACTCGACCACACTGGCACCATCATCTAGGATTTCCAGTCTCCAGAACTATGAGAAATAAATGTTTGTTGTTATAAGTCACCCAGTCTACCGTATTTTGTTACAGCAGCCTGAATGGACTAAGACAGACTTCCTCATGCTTTAGACGTGAAATGGGTGTGGTGATGAAGGAAAAGAAGAAATCAAGGAGGACTCAAATTTCTGGCTTAAGCAACTAACTGGGTAGATGGTGGCACCATTTACAGATATGGTGAAAATTTCGGATTAAGCAAGCATCTAAATCATCCAGAGGGCTTGTTAAAACAGAGAACTCCACGTGCAATTTTTGATTCAGCAGATCAGATGTGGCGCTCAGAACTGTTACTCTTAAGATATCCAAGTGGAGATGTCAAATCGATAACTGAATATGCCAAAGCGGAGCTCAGTGAGAACATGTAAGATCATCCAGGGAGAAAATGTAAAGAAAAAAGAGACACCAACAGAGAGGGATAGGTGGAAACTCTATTATTTTTACAACTTTTCTGTAAGTCTAAAATCAACTCAAAACAAAGAGTTAAAAAATTCTTCCTGGATTTAGCATCCACTGATGCTTCCTGCCTGATCCAATCTTTATCATGATGGTTGCCAAATGATGATTTTCTAACTCTGTGGTAAGCAAGAGCCCTCCTCATCATTTATTATCAATACAGACTCACAAATTTCTATATTTTTCAGTGGTTTATAATTCATAACTGAACTTGACTATTTCAATGTTCAAATTTGACCAACGGAAGCCCCTTCAAGCTGTCTTTATCAGGTTTGGGGTATCAATGTTATACTTTATAAAAAGCACTTGGAAGTTTTCCTTATATATGCACATTTTTCCTTATGTATTATATATACTCTAAAACAATTTATGTGGCATCGGGACTATCTCTTACCTCTGATCTCTAAAGATTTGGTAGACGTTTCCTATGAAACTTCTGGACCTGGTATTTTTGTGTCAAGTAATTGCTTGATAACTCTGTTTTTCTTTTATAGAAATTGATCTGGTTAAGCTTTCCATCTCAAATTGGGTCAATTTAATTAAACTGTATGTTCCTAAGAAATTATCCATTGCATCTACATTTTCAAATTTATTTGTAGTAGATATATAGAGTAGTCTCTTAGTAATTTTTGAGATTTTTCTCTATATGAATAGTTATTTCCCCCATGTCATTTCTTATTTAGTATATCTGTGCTTACTCCATTGTTTTCTTGATTAGTTAATAGTTTTGTCTATTTTTCAAAGAACCAGGATTTTTATGTATTAATTTGATCTACTGTTCTCCACTTTATTACCTTCTACTTTTATTCTAGCAGTCCCTTTTAGATTCCTCTATTCTCTCTAAATCTTTGAATGTAAATTTTCCCACTGCTGGATATGTCAGTCTTCCTTGTCATGGACTTGCTTTATGTGTTTTATAATTTTTTACTCTTAAGCACATCTTCTATGGACATTTTTATCAAATGGACTGAATGCATATATTGCTGGAATGCTTATCAAATTTATAGAGGATATAAAATGATGATTAATACAATGGTCAACTCAGGATACAAGAAGAAGATCTTGATGGAGTGAAATCAAATTAATCTAAAAAGATAAGTAACAGATTTAAAATAAAAATTTTAATGTGGGTTCTAAGAACTAACTATTGAAGTTCGGAGATGAAGGAAATTTAGCCTATATGCAAAAATGACTTGGGGTTTTTAGTTGCTTGTAAGAGCAATGAGACAATAATATAATATTGCTGCCAAAAAGTTGACTCTGCATTAATGGAAGAATTAGGGAAATATTAGTGCCCCTCTACTCTAGTGGTAGAACACATGTGGAGCCCTGTGTTCAATTTGAGGTACAAAACTTTTAAAGGTAATGTTAACAAAACAGAAATATTCAGAGGACTGTGTTCATGTTAGCGAAGAAACTTAAAATAGGAAGAGCTGAAGGACCTTTTCTAATATTTATTCAGCGTCTACTGGATGCCTATTGAGGGTCTATTAGATGTTAGATGCATACAGTATCTCATTTCATCCTCACAAAAACCAAGATAGGAATTCTTTTTGTGATAAGCATGAATCAGAGAAGTAATTCATAGCATCTATCATGGGTTTTGTTCTAATTCTTATTTTTTACTTATTTTATAGTGTAATGTTAAAGCCTCCTCAAATTCCTTTTGGAAGCAGGTAAGATAAAAATTCTAAGTAAATAAATAAATAGAAAGCAGGTTTCAACCAAATTGTAACTTGTCTATAGGATGATTCAACTCTCAACTCATGCAAAGGCTGTCTTAAAAAGTGCCACAAAAAGCAATTTCTGGATAATTTCAAAGAAAAAAAAAATCAGAGCACATCCCTGTATCAATTCCCAGTTAGCATAAGGTAACAAAGATTAAGATGCACCTAGCTTCAATGACCACAAAAACTAGCACATAAAAAGTTCCTTAAAAACATAACACTCGGGGCTTCCCTGGTGGCGCAGTGGTTAAGAATCTGCCTGCCAATGCAGGGGACATGGGTTTGATCCCTGGTCCAGGAAGATCCCACATGCTGTGGAGCAACTAAGTCCATGCGCCACAACTACTGAGCCTGTGCTCTAGAGCCTGTGAGCCACAGCTACCGAGCCCGCGCGCCTAAAGCCCGTGCTCCGCAACAAGAGAAGCCACTGCAACAAGAAGCCCGTGCACCGCAACAAAGAGTAGCCCCCCAGGGCTTCCCTGGTGGCGCAGTGGTTGAGAGTCCGCCTGCCGACGCGGGGGACACAGGTTCGTGCCCCGGTCCGGGAAGATCCCACGTGCCACAGAGCAGCTAGGCCCGTGAGCCATGGCCGCTGGGCCTGTGCGTCCGGAGCCTGTGCTCCGCAACGGGAGAGGCCACAACAGTGAGAGGCCCGCGTACCGCAAAACAAAACAAAACAAAACAAAAAAGAATAGCCCCTGCTCACCGCAGCTAGAGAAAGCCCACACGCAGCAATGAAGACCCAATGCAGCCAAAAATAAATAGATATAACATTAAAGAAATTTAAAAAACAATAATAATACTCAAAGTCTTAATTTGTCTATACATATATACTAATGTTTAAGGTTAATTTTAAGGAGGGATTATTTTCCATGTAGGGATCTGAATAAGCTGAGATCATTTATAATGGAATAAGGAGAAGTATATCAGGAGAGAAAGATTAGAAAGCCTAACATAGAAGGTAATTATTGTCCCATTTTATAATCATATACTTATAGTGAAGACACAATGTAAATTGGTTGTTTTTCACTTTTCCTAATAATTTCAAAATATCTTACTACTTATGAACTTCTTTAGGGAAAAATATAAATGAAGCATCAACAGGCAAATCTAATGTCTCACATCAATAACTACAGTCTGGATATTGCTTTCAAATAGGATTGTTCTAAGAACTAAAAAGTGTACTAATTTGCTTATACGGTTGCATAAATGTCATTCAAATATTATACAGTTGTAGGGATTTCCCTGGTGGTCCAGCAGTTAAGACTTCACGCTTCCACTTCAGGGGACATCGGTTTGATTCCTGGTCAGGGAACTAAGATCCCGCATGCTGCACGTTGCAGCAATCAATCAATAAACAAACAAACAAATACAGTTGTATAAATGTACACAAATGCCCTTAAATTGTGCATATCTCTTCCTCTCTCCCATTTCTTTGTATCTATGAGTTGTTACCAAATAAATCCTTGATCCTAAGGAGAGTGGGGGATAGATGAAGTGGCAGAATTAATTTTTCTAACATGTCCCTTGAATTTGTTATCATGCTTGACATTTGCTTTTGGCAGAACATCCTTCCTAATACTCACATCATCTTCTTTCAGGGTTTGAAGAAATTTTTGCAGTCTGTCTGCTGTTTTTTCTGCTGCTAGAGATAAAATTTTCTGGTCCATTGTTGCACATATCAAGAAACTGGAAAGGGAAAATGTCAGAGCTGGATCAAACTTCCAGAAGGAAACAAGTTTGATTTTTTTTCCCTTCTCTACCTGTTAACTGAGTATTTCATACATATTATAGACTACGTACACAGTGGGTACTCAACAGGCTAAGGATTACCAACTAGTATGAGTAGGTGATTCTTATCCAAACCAAAATAATCTTGAGAATTCCCTGGAATTTCCTTATTAGAAAGTTGTAGTCTAATCAAGTGGTTTCCTAATTCCAAGCCACATTTTTATTATTTTTTTTAAGCATCTACCCAGTATGCTGCCCAGAACAAAGCTATCATTTAACAGTATAGCAAATATATAATAAATTATTATTGACACATACACAAGAATATTATAACATATAATAAAGTAACACTTGATAAATGAATAAATCAACAGCACTGTAAATACATTTATACCAATTAAATGGTGTAAAAACAAATGAGACGTTAACAAGGCTAAGAAATAAATGTGTGCTCAAACATCAAGAAGCCTTCCCAGCAGAGGAAAGCTTAAACTGGAACTTAAAGATTAAATTTAGACAGTCAAGATAACCACATGGTATACATTATTGGGAAGGAGAGTATCATGAACAAAGGCATTCATAAGAGAATCTGAAAAATTTATTTGGGGAAAATGAGTAGTAGAGGGTTCAAGAAGGGGAGTACTGAGTAGGAAAGCTACAAAGAAAGGGTGGGACTAAACTGCACAAGCTCTTAAAAGCCAGGTTAAAGAATTCAGATTTTATTCTGTAAATAATAGATGGCAACAAAAATTTCTGTAGTAAAAGACAATCTGACAAGATTGAAACAGTGTTTGAGGAAACTGAATCTGGCATCAATGTGCAGATTAAAGCAGGGAGGGACTAAGGAGGAAGAACAGAGGCTAAGAGGCTACTGGGGGCTATTTTAGTGGTAGTGACAAAGGCCTGTCTTAGGGTGGTGACTCTGGGGAGTAGAAAGGAAAGGGTGAAATGGAAGCACATTAGACAGACAGGAGTTAGTGTGTAGCTATGGGAGTATTATGGGAAGGGGGAAATGCACACTGATGGAAAGAAGACCTGCTCCTCCTCCTGCATTTCTTCGTTTCCAATCTCCATAAATTGTACCATCATCCACTCAGCTGCTGAAACCAAAAATCTGGACAACATTCTTAACCACTTCACCTTCATCCTCCACATCCACTACCAAGTGCTGATGATGTTACCCCCCTAAAACATCTCTCAAGTCTACTTCTCTCTGAGATCCACTACCTCCACATTACTCCAAAGCCACCATCATCTCTCACCTGAACTACTGCATAGTTTCCTAACTTGTCCCCCACACAGCAGCTAAAATAATGTTTTTGAAACACAAACCAGATTATGTGACTTATCCTCCCTCAATCTCCATCCTTAACTTAAAACTCTTCAGTGGCTTTCCATTACTCTCATATCAGTCCAAAATCCTGAATTCAGGATAAAAAGGTCTGGTCCATGCTAACTCCCCTTCCTCACTCTATTCTCCAGGCACACTGAATTGTTTTCAGTCCTTCAAATCCCCAAGTTCCTCTCGCCACAGACCCTTACACATGATTTTCTGTCTGGAACTTACACAAATACCCCTCCTTTCATCTGCTGCTTGCCAATCTTTTATTGTTAATTCCTACAAATTCTTCAGATCTCAGCTCAATCCACACTTCCTTAGAAGCTCAGTCTAGATTAAACACTCCCCTATTACATTCTTTCAAGGCAACTGTAATCTCTCTCACCATCACCACACTTTTAACATTACACTTGTAATTATTAGCTTAAGAACTACACCTCCCACTCCACTTCAAACTCCAGGAGTGCAGGGGAACCTGTCTGGTTTTGTTTAACACTGAACCTCCAGTACTTAGCACAGTATCTAGCTCATAAAAGGTGCCCAATAAATATCTGCTGAACAAATGAATGACTGAATCCCTACAATGGGCAAGACCCTGGGCCCAGCACTTTACACTCATTAATTTGATCCTCACACCAACCTTATGAGGTCTGTGTTATTACTCCCAATTTAGATAAAGATCTTTTGGGATTCAGAGAGATTAAGGAATTTCCCCAAATCCCCAAAGTTAGAAGGCTAGTAAGGGTAGAAGCAGAACTGAAATCCGAGTCTGTCCAGCTCCGGACCCCAAATCCCATGCTTTTACCTGCTACCCTCTGTTAGGGGCTGGGTGGCAGTAGAGGATGCAAACAAGGTATACCGACTAAAAGAGACGTCCAGCCCTAAGGGGAAGATGCTGAACTCTCTTTCTATTTCAGCAGGTACATTTGCTAAATTCTTCCTAAAACCAGAGATGAGTAACAGATAGGTGGCTGCAGATTCTTTGTCAAGAGGCCCTGAGGTTAGTGACTCACCACAGAAGTGAAACGCCGCGGGTCTTGCGCCGGGACTCCTCAGAGAGCAAGATGTAAACACAAATAGGGAAACTATAAAATGAGACAGCTGGTGATGTGCGCTGTGACCGAGCTAAAAAGGCGAAACAGGTTTAGAGAAATTTCTCAGACGTAGGAGCTAAGCGCTGATGGAGAGGAAGAATTTAACAGGAGGGCCGAGAGTGTAGCACGCCCGGGGAGCAGGGACGGCCCACCAACGCGGAGGGAGACGGCAGGGCACATCGACCCTTCCAAGCCAAGGAAAACGCCAGAACGTCACAATGGAAGTGGGGTCCTCCTGTCCTCCCAGACCCGCTACCTCCCCGGGGCTGAGTCCCACCGCCCCTGCAACGCGCGAAGCCCCTCCAGACGGTCACCTCAGCCTCAACTCCTCCAAAAGCTTCCAAAAAGTCCGCTCAACCCAACGCCGCCAAACTTCCGTTACCAGGCGCAGCGGCTCCCGCCTCCCGCGGCTCACTTCCGCCGCCCGGGAGCACGCGCATGGGGCGTACCATTAAGGCAGAAGGGAGGGGGAAACTCCTGGGACGATCCCACTCACTGTGGGGGGGGGGGCAGCCTTAGAACTCCAATTCGGGACCGCAGAGTGAGCCAGGGCAGTGTGGCTTGGGTGTGGCCACCACGGTGCCTTGACCAGTTAAGGCCTTCTTGTGTACTCTTGGGGAAAGGGTCAGTGAGAAAGGGGATGAATCTAGTGATAGCTGTAGAGGTCTTTGCATTGGAAGTGCCTGGAAGGCTCAGGAAGGTGTTCTACTCCTTGTGCCAGTGGAGGTGTAACTCCTGTAAAGGAAAAAAGGGTTGCCTGCCATTCCATTTCTATAGGGATCAAGGCTGTAGCAACTGCAGTCGTTGGCCTCAGTGTGCCTGAGGGGAGCTCAGGGTGGAGAAAAACAGGAAACATTTTGTGCTTTGGATGTAAGGATCCTTGGATAGTTAAGATGCATATCTAAGGAAAAGTTTCAATGAACCCAGATTCTTGCATCTTCCCATACATAGGAAAGCACTTAAGTCATTAACTTGAAATATCTGTTTTTTGTGATCAGTAATCTTGATCTTTGATTACATGGATCTCCCCCCCACAAAAAAAACCCCGAAAACTCATATATATCCTGGCTCCTCCCTTAACTCTTCAGAGCAGGTCCTCAAAGCTATCTCAGAGGCTGTCTCCTGGGCTATAGTCCTCAGTAAGGTACCTGGATAAAACTTAACTCACAACTTTTAGGTTATGCACTTTTCTTTCAGTCGACAGCCCTAAAATGTAAGCCTCATGTGGCCAGGGGGCTTATTGCATACAAAATCTCAGCATTTAGCACAAAGCCTGGCAAAGCAGTAAATGCTCAGTAAATATTTCTTAAATGAACAACTGATAGTAGAGCAAAGAGAAATGGAGGAGAGGTTCGAGAACCTGTACTACGTTGAACGGGCAGCTTGTGCAAAGGGCCTGACAGCAACAAGCAATCCAGCGTCTGGCTGGTTCGGGAGGTGCAGGTGCTTCGGGTGGGGGTGGGAAAGCAGGGGCTTGTTAATCTTTTTCACATCAGGAGCAAGTGGGGAACAGCTGAAGTGGAAGGGCGTGATTGTATTCACTTTGTAGAACAATATTTCTGACAGGTGAGTGCTGCAGAGGTTATTTAAAAGAGATGGTGGGGATTTCCCTGGTGGTGCAATGGTTAAGAATCCGCCTGACAATGCAGGGGACACGGGTTCGATCCCTGATGCAGGAAGATCCCACATGCTGCGGGGCAACTCAACTCATGCACCACAGCTACTGAGCCTGCACTCTAGAGCCTGCAATCCACAACTACTGAAGCCTGTGTGCCCTAGAGCCCCGTGCCACAACTATTGAGCCCGTGTGCTGCAACTACTGAAGCCCACGCACCTAGAGCCTGTGCTCCACAATAAGAGAAGCCCCCACAACAAAAAGTAGCCCCCGCTCGCTGCAACTAGAGAAAGCCCATGCACAGCAATGAAGACCCAATGCAGCCAAAAAAAAAAAAAAAAAAAAAGATGATGGAGGTGAGGAAAGTTGAAGGCAAGACCCCTTAGGAGGCTTTAAGTTGTCCTGGACATAGTTGGTGGTGGCCCAACCTTGGGGAGAGGTGGGAGGGGTTTGAGGAATATTCAGGTTTGAGTGACTGGGTGCACCCTGGTGATACTGCCAGTTGACTGACACACAGGGAAGGATGAAAGTTTGAGTTGATGATGAAGCCTTCAGATTTGGACTTGCCAAATGTGAGACCATGGGATGGCATGTGAGGAATGCTAAGATCAGGGGGCATTCAGTCTGGAGCCTGTCTCCCAGTTCCCAGGGGTAGGATGGATCTATTTGGCCAGTTCTGGAAGAAACATAGCGGCTGGAAGAGAATGATGCCTCTCAGGTGCCTAGGTCTGCTACTTGTTTATGACGCTTCTTTTTTTAAAATAAATTTATTTATTTATTTATTTATTTATTTATTTATTTTGGGTTGTGCTGGGTCTTCGTTGCTGCACACAGGCCCCTCCAGCTGCAGCAAGTGGAGGCCACTCCTCGCTGCAGCGTGCAGGCCTCTCACTGCGGTGGCCTACCCCGTTGCAGAGCACAGACTCTAGGATTGCGGGCCTCAGCAGCTGTGGCATGCAGGCTCAGTAGTTGTGGCTCACAGGCTCTAGAGCACAGTCTCAGTAGTTGCGGCACACGGGCCCAGCTGCTCCACGGCATGAGGGATCCTCCCAGACCAGGGCTCGAACCCGCGTTCCCTGCACTGGCAGGCAGACTCCCAACCACTGTGCCACCAGGGAAGCCTATGACACTACTTAAGTACTTTTTACTTCTACCACGTTTCTGGCCCAATATTAAGCTGTGATATTTGGCTAAAACACAGCAGCGGGGTTGGAAGATTATTCCTGAGAGGAATCCTTTAGCTTGCCAAGGAATCAGATGACTTTACCTCATCTTCTCCCCAAAAAACCACCCTTCCAGGCTGCTTCTGGGACTGAGCCAGGCAGCCATGAATTTGTGTAGCTCAAAAGGGCTCATTTGCCTTTTTGAACTTCCATTTTTGCATCCCAGGTGCACTTATTGCATTGCCTGTGTGAGCATCTACCCACTGGCGTTGACAATTGCGGCAGGGGGTCTTGCCTCCCCTTGTTGCATGAATGTATCATCTGTATTTTCCATTAGTGCTAATGGGTGTTACATATGCAAAGGAAGAGAACAGACTTAGATTCATAACAATGTTTTTCACACTGGTGCAAGCTTCCTTACTAAGCAGCAAATCTTACCAATCTGCTTCAACTGACTAGACTCCATACACTGGTCAGCTAGTGATACACTGATTCTAGAAAACACAGCCAGTTAAAAACAGGTTTACAACACTGGAATCAAATGTTCTTCAGACCTTGTCAGTAGCTCATGTTTGGATAATAATATTATAGCTACTGGTATTTGCAGGAGTCCAGAGAAAAGTACAAATGGAGGCCCCCTATCATTCCCCACTCCATCCTGCAGTGTGAGGGGCTTCATATGCCTGCATGTGGACACCCAGCCTGAAAATCCACACCATGTCTCTCCTCTAAAGCTGCCCTTGGCTACCCTTGACTATGCTGTGCACACTAGCAGGTCCACTCTGGGGAGGGTGGACTTAGGAAGGAGCCTGTATAGGCCGAGGAACTGAGCTTGGGGATGTTTGGGAAGGTACCCCAAGCATGGTCTAAAGGAGGGCACATGGGCTTCAGTGCGTTCACACTCCAAGTTTCTTGGACTCCTCATCATCTAGGAAGGGAGCTATTGAGGCACCCACCCAGTTCAAGCACTCCAGTTGCCTGGGTTTAAGGGCGGCATTGCTTGAGAGAATAATCAAGGTAGCATGTATAAGGAGCCTAGTGTTTAGGAGCACTTAATCATGTAGTTCTGGTGATCCGTGTTGATGTTACTATTGCAAAAAGATTACAAGTCACTGAAGTTTCAGATGTTTAGTATTTTTTACCAATAAAGTATCTTTTGAATTAAAAAAAATAGTTTCAGCTCCCTCCGGCAATCCCACTTCAGAGTGTGTATACAAAAGAATTGAAATCAGGATCTTAATCAGATATCTGTACACCCATATTCAGGGAAGCATTATTCATAATAGTGAAAAGGTGGAGACAACCCAAACATCCATGGGCAGACGAACGGATAAACAGAATGTGGTGTATCCATACAGTGGAATACTATTCAGCCTTAAAAAGGAATGAAATCCCTTCACGTGCTACAACATAGATGATACCGAAGGACATTATGTTAAGTGAAATAAGCCAGTCACAAAAAGACAAATACTGTATGATTCCACTCACATGAGGTATCTAAAGGATTCAAACTCCAAGAAACAAAAAGTAGAATGGTGGTTGCCAGGGGCTGAGGAGAAGGTGAATTGGGGAGCTCTTGTTTAACAGGTATAGAGTTTCAGTTTTGTAAGATGAAAAAGTTCTGGATATCTGTTTCTCAACGATGTGAATGTACTTAACGCTACTGAAGTGTATACTTAGAAATGATTAAGATTAAAAAAAAGATCCTACTACGTGGGCAGGTCACAGGATTGTTAAGAAGAACCATCTGACTCCATCCTGAAGAAATTCCGACTTAGTAGGGTTTAAGGTAGAGGTTTAACAGCTCACCATTTGTAATCCCAGGGTCTGGAAAAGTGGCACACAGTGGGTGCTTCAGATATTTGTTAAATGGGTGCAAAATTATGAACACATCCTTAGAAAAATAGGTTTTTAAATTATTTCAATGAAATGTTAAATTTCAAAATGAAAATTTTGACTTAAAACTACATTACTGCTTTTGAAACTTCCTGTGAATCGGCAGTCATTTGAAGATTAAAAGTTCAAAACAACAAAAACAACAACAACAAACAAACAAAAAGTTTAGTTCCATTACCCTGCTCCGTCTCTTGTTTCTCAGAGGCCTGCCTGGAAGACAGAAAGAGGACTTGGGAAAGGAGAAGCAGGGTGGAAAGTAATCCTTAAAAACTGGCCCCTTGGGGACTTCACTGGTGGCGCTGTGGTTAAGAATCCACCTGCCAATGCAGGGGACATGGGTTCGATCCCTTGTCAGCAAAGATCCCACATGCCGCAGAGCAACTAAGCCCTTGTGCCACAACTACTGAGCCTGCAGACCACAACTACTGAGCCCGTATGCCACAACTACTGAGCCCATGCACCACAACTACTGAAGCCTGTGCACCTAGAGCCCATGCTCTGCAATGAGAAGCCACCTCAATGTGAAGCACACGCTCTGCAATGAAGAGTAGTTCCCGCTCACCACAACTAGAGAAAGCCCATGCGCAGCAATGAAGACCCAAAGCAGCCAAAAAACCCCCCAAAAAACTGGTCCCTTAAAACTGGTGATATTTGATTCAGGTTTATGGACTATTCAATTGTATTATAACAATGTTCATTTCCTCATTTGGATATTCATACTGTGGTTAATTAAGAGAATGTTTTGTTTTTAGGAAATACATCCTGAAGTATTTAGGAGAAGAGGGGCATCATGTCTGCAACTTACACTAAAATGGTTTAGAAAAAAAATATGGTATGTATATATTGACAGAGAATTGTAAAGCAAATGTGATAAAATGTTAACTTCTAGGTGAAGGGCATATGGGAAGTTTTTGTACTATTTTTGTGACCTGTAATTCTGAAATTATGACAAAATAAAAAAGTTTTTTGAAAAAATCAGGCCAGTTGTGAACCTAGTGATCTGCTCTGGCTTGTAAATAATCAGCAAACTTTGAGCAGCCATCTCTGCCCCTTTGATGACGACAGGTAGATGCCTCTTCTTCATCTTCCACTTCACGTGACCCTCTTCTGCTGTCACCCTAGATGGCTGCAAAACTGAGGTGGATCCTCCATCCTACATGAGGCCTCTTGGTGCTTCTCTTCCCATCTCCCTGACTTCCTCATCTATGTCACCTCAGCCACTTACTCTCCTGGACACAGCCTGAGCAGAATCACTACTCAGACAGCAGCTTCCTCTTAGTCCAGTTTCAATGCTCAATTATTCCCACTTAACTATTCTCTAATTTTTGCTGTCCCTCACTCCTCCTTCATCTTGAATTCAACTTGCCCCCTTGTCTGTCCTTCCATCCCACCCATCTGGCAAATCCTAACCCTGTATGAGGCCAGCCATATTCTTTGTTGTGGCTATATCTGGATTGCTTGGGTTGTGCTGGAGGCTTCACGTGACTGTGTTCATGGGGACCCTAAAAGTCATTGTAGAAAACTCTAAAGATAGAGTTACCATATTATCCAGCAATCCCATTCCTGGGCATACATCTGAACAAAACTATACTTCAAAAAGGTACATGGGGGGGCCTTCAAGATGGTGGAGGAGTAAGATGTGGAGATCACCTTCCTCCCTACAAATATATCAAAACTACATCAACATGTGGAACAACTCCCACAGAATACCTACTGAACGCTGGCAAAAGACCTCAGACTTCCTAAAAGACGCCCTCAGGCGACCTACACGCAGAGGCGGGGCCAAATCCAAAGCTGAACCCCAGGAGCTGTGAGAACAAAGAAGAGGAAGGGAAATTTCTCCATGGATCCTCAGGAGCAGCAGATTAAATCTCTACAATCAACTTGATGTACCTGCATCTGTAGAATACCTGAATAGACCAAATCATCCCAAAATTGAGGTGGTGGACTTTGGGAGCAACTGTAGACTTGGGGTTTTCTTTCTGCATTTAATTTATTTCTGGTTTTATATTTATCTTAGTTTAATATTTAGAGTTATTATCATTGGTAGATTTGTTTATTGATTTGGTTACTCTCTTTTTAAATTTTATATACATATATATTTCCTTTTTCTCTTTTTGTGAGTGTGTATGTGTATACTTCTTTGTGTGATTTTGTCTGTATAGCTTTGCTTTTGCCATTTGTCCTAAGGTTCTGACTGTCCATTTTTGTTTGTTTGTTTTTTGTATAGTTTTTAGCGCTTGTTATCACTGGTGGATTTGTTTTTGGTTTGGTTGGTCTCTTCTTTCTTTCTCTCTTTTTTTATTACTTTTTATTTTTAATAATTTTTTTCTATTTTAATAACTTTATTTTATTTATTTATTTTTCTTTCTTTCTTTCTTTCTTTCTTTTTCTCCCTTTTCGTCTGAGCCATGTGGCTGACAGGGTCTTGGTGCTCTGGCTGGGTGTCAGGCCTGAGCCTCTGAGATGGGAGAACCAATGTTCAGGACATTGGTCCACCAGAGACCTCCCAGCCCCACATAATATCAAATGGCGAAAGCTCTTTCAGGGATCTCCATCTCAATGCTAAGATCCAGCTCCACTCAACGACCAGCAAGCTACAGTGCTGGACACCCTATGCCAAACAACTAGAAAGACAGGAACACAAACCCACCCATTAGCAGAGAGGCTGCTTAAAATCATAATAAGTTCACAGACATGCCAAAACACACCACTGGCCATGGTCCTGCCCAACAGAAAGACAAGATCAAGCCTCATGCACCAGAACACAGGCACCAGGTCCCTCCACCAGGAAGCTTACAAAACCCACTGAACCAACCTTACTCACTGGGGACAGACACCAAAAGCAACAAGAGCTACGAACATGCAGCCTGCGAAATGGAGACCCCAAACACAGTAAGTTAAGCAAAATGAGAAGACAAATACACAGCAGATGAAGGAGCAAGGTAAAAACCCACCAGACCAAACAAATGAAGAGGAAATAGGCAGTCTACCTGAGAAAGAATTCAGAGTAATGATAGTAAAGATGACCCAAAATCTTGGAAATAGAATGGAGAAAATACAAGAAACGTTTAACAAAGACCTAGAAAAACTAAAGAGCAAACAAACAATGATGAACAACACAATAAATGAAGTTAAAAATTCTCTAGAAGGAATCAATAGCAGAATGACTGAGGCAGAAGAATAGATAAGTGACTTGGAAGATAAAATAGTGGAAATAACTACCACAGAGCAGAAAAAGAAAAAAGAATGAAAAGAATTGAGGACAGTCTCAGAGACCTCTGGGACAACATTAAACGCACCAACATTCGAATTATAGGGGTTCCAGAAGAAGAAGAGAAAAAAAAAAAGGGGGGCTGAGAAAATATTTGAAGAGACTATAGTTGAAAACTTCCCTAATATGGGTAAGGAAATAGTCAATCAAGTCCAGGAAGTGCAGAGAGTCCCATACAGGATAAATCCAAGGAGAAACACACCAAGACACATATTAATCAAACTATCAAAAATTAAATACAAAGAAAAAATATTAAAAGCAGCAAGAGAAAAGCAACAAATAGCATACAAGGGAATCCCCACAAGGTTAACAGCTGATCTTTCAGCAGAAACTCTGCAAGCCAGAAGGGAGTGGAGGGCATATTTAAAGTGATGAAAGGGAAAAACCTACAACCAAGATTACTCTACCCAGCGAGGATCTCATTCAGATTCGACAGAGAAATTAAAACCTTTACAGAGAAGCAAAAGCTAAGAGAATTCAGCACCACCAAACCCAGCTCTACAACAAATGCTAAAGGAATAATAATAATAAATAAATAATAATAAATGCTAGGCAGGAAACACAAGAGAAGGAAAAGGCTTACAATAACAAACCCAAAACAATTAAGAAAATGGTCATAGGAACATACATATTGATAACTACCTTAAATGTAAATGGATTAAATGCTCCAACCAAAAGACATAGACTGGCTGAATGGATACAAAAACAAGATCCATACATATACTGTCTACAAGAGACCCACTTCAGACCTAGCGAGACATACAGACTGAAAATGAGGGAATGGAAAAAGATATTCCATGCAAATAGAAATAGCTGGAGTAGCAATTCTCATATCAGACAAAATAGACTTAAAAAAAAAAAGACTATTACAAGAGACAAAGAAGGACACTACATAATGATCAAGGGATCAATCCAAGAAGAAGATATAATAATTGTAAAAATATATGAACCCAACATAGGAGCACCTCAATACATAAGGCAAATGGCTAACAGCCATAAAAGGGGAAATTGACAGTAACACAATAATAGTAGGGGACTTTAATACCCCATTTTCACCAATGGACAGATCATCCAAAATGAAAATAAATAAGGAAACACAAGCTTTAAATGATACATTAAACAAGATGGACTTAATTGATATTTATGGGACATTCCATCCAAAAACAGCAGATTACACTTCTCAAATGCTCATGGACCATTCTCCAGGATAGATCATATCTTGGGTCACAAATCAAGCCTTGGTAAATTTAAGAAGTATGAAATTGTATCAAGTGTCTTTTCCGACCACAACACTATGAGAATAATATCAATTACAGGAAAAAATCTGTAAAAAATAGAAACACATGGAGGCTAAACAATACACTACTAAATAACCAAGAGATCAATGAAGAAATCAAAGAGGAAATCAAAAAATACCTGGAAACAAATGACAACGAAAACATGATGACCCAAAACCTATGGGACGCAGCAAAAGCAGTTCTAAGAGGGAAGTTTACAGCAATACAATCCTGCCTCAGGAAACAAGAAACATCTCAAATAAAAAACCTAACCTTACACCAAAAGCAATTAGAGAAAGAAGAACAAAAAAAACCCCAAAGTTAGCAGAAGGAAAGAAATCATAAAGATCAGATCAGAAATAAATGAAGGAAATGATAGCAAAAATCAATAAAACTAAAAGCTGGTTCTTTGAAAAGATAAACAAAATTGATAAACCGTTAGCCAGACTCATCAAGAAAAAAAGGGAGAAGACTCAAATCAAGAGCATTAGAAATGAAAAGGGAGAAGTAACAACTGGCACTGCAGAAATACAAAGGATCATGAGAGATTACTACAAGCAACTATATGCCAATAAAATGGACAGCTTGGAAGAAATGGACAAATTCTTAGAAAAGCACAACCTTCTGAGACTGAACCAGGAAGAAATAGAAAATATAAACAGACCAATCACAAGCACTGAAATTGAAACTGTGGTTTAAAATCTTCCAACAAACAAAAGCCCAGGATGAGATGGTTTCACAGGCAAATTCTATCAAACATTTAGAGAAGACCTAACACCTATCCTTCTCAAACTCTTCCAAAACATAGCAGAGAGAGGAACACTCCCAAACTCATTCTACGAGGCTACCATCACCCTGATACCAAAACCAGACAAAGATGCCACAAAAAAAGAAAACTACAGGCCAATGTCACTGATGAACATAGATTCAAAAATCCTCAACAAAATACTAGCAAACCGAATCCAACAGCACACTAAAAGGATCATACAACATGATCAAATGAGGTTTATCCTAGGAATGCAAGGATTCTTCAATATACACAAATCAATCAATGTGATACACCATATTAACAAATTGAAGGAGAAAAACCGTATGATCATCTCAATAGATGCAGAAAAGCTTTTGACAAAATTCAACACCTGTTTATGACAAAAACTCACTAGAAAGTAGGCACAGAGGGAATTTACCTCAACATAATAAAGGCCATATATGACAAACCCACAGCTAACATCATTCTCAATGGTGAAAAACTGAAACCATTTCCACTAAGGTCAGGAACAATACAAGGTTGCTCACTCTCACCACTATTATTCAACATAGTTTTGGAAGTTTTAGCCACAGCAATCAGAGAAGAAAAAGAAATAAAAGGAATCCAAATTGGAAAATAAGAGGTAAAACTGTCACTGTTTGCAGATGACATGATACTATACACAGAGAATCCTAAAGATGCTACCAGAAAACTACTAGAGCTAATCAATAAATTTGGTAAAGTAGCAGGATACAAAATAATGCACAGAAATTTCTTGCATTCCTATAGACTAATGATGAAAAATCTGAAAGAGAAATTAAGGAAACAATCCCATTTACCATTGCAACAAAAAGAATAAAATATCTAGGAATAAACCTACCTAAGGAGACAAAAGACCTGTATGCAGAAAACTATAAGACACTGATGAAAGAAATTAAAGATGATACAAATAGATGGAGAGATATACCATGTTCTTGGATTGGAAAAATCAACATATGAAAATGACTATACTACCCAAAGTAATCTACAGATTCAATGCAATCCCTATCAAACTACCAATGGCATTTTTTCACAGAAGTAGAACAAAAAATTTCACAATTTGTATGGAAACACAAAAGACCCTGAAAAGCCAAAGCAATCTTGAGAAAGAAAAACAGAGCTGGAGGAATCAGGCTCCCTGACTTCAGACTATACTACAAAGCTACAGTAATCAAGACAGTATGGTACTAGCACAAAAACAGAAATATAGATCAATGAAACAGGATAGAAAGCCCAGAGATAAACTCACACATATATGGTCACCTTATCTTTGATAAAGGAGGCAAGAATATACAATGGAGAAAAGACAGCCTCTTCAATAAGTGGTGCTGGGAAAACTGGACAGCTACATGTATAAGAATGAAATTAGAACACTTCCTAACACCATACACAAAAATAAACTCAAAATGGATTAAAGACCTAAATGTAAGGCCATACACTATAAAACTCTTAGAGGAAAATATAGGCAGAACACTCCATGACATAAATCACAGCAAGATCCTTTTTGAGCCACCTCCTAGAGAAATGGAAATAAAAACAAAAATAAACAAATGGGACCTAATGAAATTTAAAAGCTTCTGCACAGCACAGGAAACCATAAACAAGACAAAAAGGCAACCCTCAGAATGGGAGAAAATATTTGCAAATGAAGCAACTGACAAAGGATTAATCTCCAAAATATACAAACAGCTCCTGCAACTCAATATCAAAAAAACAAACAACCCAATCCAAAAATGGGCAGAAGACCTAAATAGACATTTCTCCAAAGAAGATATACAGATAGCCAACAAACACATGAAAGGATGCTCAACATCACTAATCATTAGAGAAATGCAAATCAAAACTACAATGAGGTATCACCTCACACTGGTCAGAATGGCCATCATCAAAAAATCTACAAACAATAAATGCTGGAGAGGGTGTGGAGAAAATGGAACCCTCTTGCACTGTTGGGGGGAATGTAAATTGATACAGTCACTATGGAGAACAGTATGGAAGTTCCTCAAAAAACTACAAATAGAACTAGCATATGACCCAGCAATCCCACTACTGGGCATATACCCTGAGAAAACCATAATTCAAAAAGAGTCATGTACCACAATGTTCATTGCAGCTCTATTTACAATAGCCAGGACATAGAAGCAACCTAATTGTCCATTGACAGAGGAATGGATAAAGAAGATGTGGCACATATATACAATGAAATATTACTCAGCCATAAAAAGAAACGAAATTGAGTTATTTGTAGTGAGGTGGATGGACCTAGAGACTGTCATACAGAGTGAAGTAAGTCAGAAAGAGAAAAACAAGTACTGTATGCTAACACATGTATATGGAATCTAAAAAAAAAAAGGTTCTGAAGAACCTAGGGGCAGGACAGGAATAAAGATGCAGACATAGAGAACGGACTTGAGGACATGGGGAGGTGGAAGGTTAAGCTGGGACGAAGTGAGAGAGTGGCATGGACATATATACACTACCAAATGTAAAATAGATAGCTAGTGGGAAGCAGCCACTGTGTCCTCCCCTAGCACAGGGAGGTCAGCTCTGTGCTTTTTGTCCCCCTAGAGGGATGGGATAGGGAGGGTGGGAGGGAGACACAGAGGGAAGAGATATGGGGATGTATGTATATGTATAGCTGATTCACTTTGTTATACAGCAGAAACTAACACACCATTGTAAAGCAGTTATACTCCAATAAAGATGCTAAAAAAAAAAAAAGATACATGCACCCCAATGTTCACTGCAGCACTATTTACAATAGCCAAGACATGGAAGCAACCTAAATGTCCATCGACAGATGAATGGATAAAGAAAATATGGTATATATATATATATATATATATACACACACACACACACACACACACACACACACACACACACACACACACACACACAGTGGAATATTACCCAGGCATTAAAAAAAGAATGAAATAATGTCATTTGCAGCAACGTGGATGGACCTAGAGATTATCATAGTAAGTGAAGTAAGCCAGACAGAGAAAGACAAATATCATATGATACCACTCATATGTGGCATCTAAAAAAAAAAAAAAAGACACAAATGAACTTATTTACAAAACAGAAATAGATCCATAGACATAGAAAACAAACTTATGCTTACCAAAGGGGAAAGATGCAGGAGGGATAAATTAGGAGTTTGGAATTAACATATACTCACTGTTATATATAAAATAGATAACCAACAGGGACCTACTGTATAGCACAGGGACCTATACTCAGTATTTTGTAATAACCTATAAGGGAAAAGAATCTGAAAAATAATACATATATATATATTATATATAATATATAGATATATATAACTGAATCCCTGTGCTATACACCTGAAACTAATACAACATAGTAAATCTACTATACTTCAGTTTGAAAAGAAGAAGTCATTGTAGCCAATCTCAAGCCTTCAACACAGCCAATCTTCCCTAGTAAGTTTAACCTTTTTTTTCTTCATGAGAATTATTTCAAACTTTCTTATATCCTCCTTTCCTCACAGCAGGTGAGCTTAACTTTACACCAAACCTTTAAACTCACTGTCATCCGCACAAATTCTTCTCTTTAGCTTTCTGTAGCAATGGGAGAGTGTTTGACCAACCCAGCCAAGGCTGGTACTTCTGCTGGAGCAATGACTCCCTCTCTGTTCCATCTTCTCACCAAGAACCTTACTTACTATCACTTACCCCTCTCTGGCCTTAGTCTTTAACCTCTCCCTTTCTACGGCTTCCTTCCTATAAATACTGCCATAAAAATATACCATAGACTGGATGGTTTAAACAAGAGACACTTATTTTCTCACAGTTCTGGAGGCTGGAAGCACAAGATGTTGTAGTTTTCTTATGACAGGGCCGAAAGTAAGCTCATCACACGAGATGAATTGTGCCGAAACACAGCAGTAGAGGGCTGCCGCTCGCTCAGGCAAAACAGCGCCATCTGTCCTGCTGTGGTAGCTTTTATTTAGGCATTATCTATGTTTACATCTTAAGACTTGTTTTCTTAACATTCCAGAAATGCCAAAGCAGCAACATATGCTTTTATTGATTATACAAGCAACAATGGGCTTTCTTGAAGACATGCTGTGCTTCATCCTTGAGCTCACAAGCAACACAAGGACATCTCCGTGTTCCCATCATTCTGATTATACTAAAGTAGCACAAGGACATTTCCTTGTGTTCCCATCATTCTGATTATACTGAGATCATTTCATGGATCAGCGCCCAAAGTATCCAGGACTGCCAGCACTTCTGGCTTACTCGCTAGCCCTTGGTCTGCCGAGGGGTTCTGGCTTATTCGCCAGCCCTCGGTCTGCTGAGGGGTTCATGGGTCACATCTCCTCAGTTATTCCACTACATTTCACTACACAAGATCAGGTGACTAGCATGGTTAAGACCCTCTTCCAAGCTTGCAGATTGCCAGATTTCTCATTGTGTGCTCATGAGGGCTTTCTCCATGTGTTCATGTGGAGAGAGAGAGAGCTCTGGTGTCTCTTCCTCTTCTAATAATGGCACTAATTCCATCATGAGGACCCCACCCTCATGACCTTATCTAAATCTAGTCACCTTCCAGAAGACCCACCTCCTAATACCAACACATTGGTGGTTAGGGCTTCAACATAAGAATCTGGTGGGAGACACAAACATTCAGTCCATAGCAAACACTTACATCTTTTTCTTAGTGGTGGGGAGCTAAAGCCAACTTCCCATCTGAAAGCACCAACTGTTTTTTCCTCATATTGTTAAACCTACTTAGTTAGAAAATATTCTTTCAACAAGCATACAGATTGATTTTATTGTTCTACTCCTCATTACTTTAATCTCTGACACCTCTCACTCCCCCACTGCCACAGGGCAGACTCTTTTTCATGGAATGAGCATGGCTTCTGGAGGAACTGGAGCTTTTTAGAGCACAAGGTGGCTGCCAGCCCTGTGGGTCAGCCCATGCTAGTCGGGGCACTCAATACCATTGGGTAATTTTAAGGAAGGTGCAGAATGTTCCTTGACTTGGGTTTTCCCATCTCTCAAAGGAGGGGTTGAGGCCCAGGCACCCCTTGGGGTCCTCCCTGCCCCAGGAGTATTAGTACTGGCCAAGAGGGAATGGCAATGACCAGACTCTTGCCCCCTGAAGCTGCTCCCAGGAAGGTGAGGTGATGTCACCTTCCCCAGCAGCCAGGGGGCAAGTGTGACTTCTCTGGGCAGTCACACCTGTGTCGCTCTTGCTTCTGGAGAAGGGGGCAGCCTTGTGCATTGAATAATGACAGGGATTTAGAGAGACCAGGACTTGACTCTTCACCAGCTGTGTGGCTTTGGGCAGGTCTCCTTACCTCTCTGACTCTGAGTTCCCTATTCTGTGGAAACGGGGAATTTACTCTCTACTTCACATCTGAAAGGACTGGATGAGATAACTCTGGTAAGGCTCTTGCCACTGTACAGAATGGGGGGCACAGCAAATGCAAGCCCCCTCCCTCCCTCCCTCCAGCCTGGCAGAGAGAGCCAGGGAGCCCACAGAGTCCGCCAATGTGGCCAGCACAGGTGTCTGGGCCAATGAGGGCAGCATCTCTGCTCACACACTGGTACTATTGTTCCAGCCAGAGAGACTGGACATGAACGTGACTCTTGGGAGGGGGAAGGGCAGGGCAGAGGCAGAGAAAAGCTGTGAGCAGAGGAATGTCATAGAAAGCTCTGCTCTTTAAACAGGGCCTCGCGGCCTGCCAGCATCCTGAAAATCTCTGGGAACAGTAGCTCACTTCCGTCGGGGCTATGCCATCAACTCGAAAGTGTTCTTGGTGCACAGGAGCGTTCTTTTTTGTGCTAGAGTCCATCGCCCAGCTTGACAAAGCCTCTTCTGTGGCCTCCATAGTTCCTTCCTGTGGGGAGCCTGAGCCCTCACCTCCACCTCCATTATCTCCCATGAGCCTCACACTCTGTGAAATACCTGGGAAAAAAAATCCAACAACCCACTTACATCAGTTTGCTAAAGCTGCTGTAACAAGGTACGACAGACTGAGTGGCTTAAACAACAGAAATTCATTTTCTCACAATTCTGAAGGCTAGAAGTCCAAGGTAAAGGTGTCCGCAGGGCTGCTTTCTTCTGAGACCCCTCTCCTTGGCTTGTAGACGGTGCCTTCTTCCTGTGTCTTCACATCGTCTTCCCTCTGTAACTGTCTGTGTCCAAATTCCCTCTTCATATAAGGATACCAGTCATATTGGATTAGGGCCCACCCTGATGACCTCATTTTACCTTAATTACCTCTTGAAGACCCTATCTCCAAATACAGTCACATTCTGGGACTTGCCTGGCGGTCCAGTGGTTAAGACTCCATGCTTCCACTGCAGGGGGCTCAGGTTCGATCCCTGATCAGGGAAATAAGATCCCCATTTGCCACGCGGTGAGGCCAAAAAAAAAAAAAAAAAACGAAAACAAAAGCAAACAACAACAAACAACAAAATACAGTCCCATTCTGAGATGCTGGGAGATAGGACTTCCTCTAATTATTCCCACTTCTCAGAGGAGGAAACTGAGTCACTGAGTGGTGAAGTCACGTCTCACAGCTAGAAGGTGACGGAGTTAGGATATAAAAGTGGGCAGTCTGGTGCCCAAGCAGGCTCCTATCACTGCACGCCACAGCCTAAAAGTGGGTCAGCCTGTCTTGTCCTTTCCACACTCAATCTTAACCAGCTACATTTCCCAGCTGGCCTCACTCACTGCCCGACCACGCCAGGCCCTGCTGGGCTTGGGGAAAGGGTGACAGGCCAGGATTCTCCACAGCTGCCATTTCATCTACAATCACATTTAAAATTTCCCTCCATCTTGAGCATGTCTTACCCAGGGGTGTGCTTTCTCAGACCTCCCTGCGATGAGAGAGAAGACGGGGAGAAGCATATGGGGCTGGCTCAGATCCCATCCCCACAGCCCGGCTTCCACATGGCTGAGCAGGAACTCTGGAGCAGACGCACACAAAGGAGGGCTTTGAGGTGGCTCCAGCCAGGCCCAGGCTGATCCCCTCTCCCCCCCTGGTGCGTCACTTGCCCCAATCTGGGCCTCCCTGTGAGCCTGATTTAACGGGAAACTGTGGGCCGTGAGAAGTTCCTTGTGACACGCTAATTCCAACCTGCTGACTGGACCACGCCCCCAGAGGAGGCAACCTCCAGGCCCTGGAGGACACAGGCACCAGGTGTCCCAAGGAGGAGCCGCTGACTTGGCAGGTAAGTCAGTTGCAGGGGCCTGGCTGGGCCAGGAAGCCCAGGACTAAGGTGAGGAGTCAGCGGTGGGGAGACCACACCTCAGGCTGCTCAAAAACCGAAACCAGCTAGCCATTTTTCAGGTTGAGCCAGACCAACCTGATGGCAGACTTAGCAAATAACAATATAGGACACCCAGTTAAATGTGAATTTCAGATGAACAACAAATACTTTTTTAGTATAAGTATGTCCCAAATTTGTATGGCACATACTTAAACACTTCAAAAAAACTTTTGCTCATCTGAAACTCACATGTAATTGGGCATTCTGCATTTTAACTGGCAACCCTAGACGGCAGGGAACAGCCTCGACACGGAGTGAGGGGTGGGTATATTTTCTTGTATACAGCTCATAAATCAATATTTTAAAAATCAGAGTTAGTAGATTGGGCATATTTTAAAAAGAGTTGCTGTACTGACTTTAACCCTCCATTTCTAAGATCTAGGATCTTGTCCTGATGAGCTGCCTAACTGGCTGGGGGTGTCTAGCCACTGTCTCTCCTGTCTGAGCCCCTTGCTCAGGGAGTCCTATCAGCCTCTCCCTTTCTGTTCCAGCAAAATCCAAGGGAGAGCACAGTCGTATTTTAGTCTATCTTGTATATATGCCTGCATATTTGGAAGTCTACCTGCTAGAAAGCTGACTTAGATTTTATTCCTGTTGGTGGATGACAGCCCCCAGAACCTCCCTGCCCTGCCCTGCTGGGTCTGTGGAGTGGGAGAGGCAGGAAATGGGAGATCCTCAGATATTCCCTGGCATCCTCTAAGTCTCTCTGTGCAAGTTGGGGTAATGATCAGTATGATGCTAAGAAAGGGAAGGGGAACTATGTTTTAGAGCAAAACACTGTGCTAGGTACCCTACAGAAATTATAGGATCTTCATTACAACTCTATTTGGTAGGTGTGGTTATTATCCCCAATTTGCAGATGAGGAAACTGAGGCTCAGAAAGGTTAAATAACCTACCGCCCTAGCTCATATGGGTGGTAAATGACAAAGCCTGATTCAAACCTGGTTCTCTCTGACCCTAAAGGGTTTTCTGTGACACCAGCTCTCCTAGGGAGTTTGCCTGGAGATGTCTTGGCTCTAGGTGTCAAGGCAAGTCTAGGTCTCAGGCAGACATAGGTTCGAGTCCCACCTCTGCTACTAACCAACAGTGAACAGATGACAGAACTGACCAACGGAAACCTGGTCAGAGGCAGGAGCAGGGTGGTGACGGGTCTGGGGACATTTAGGTAGGAGAGGGGAAAATCTGGAAATAGAAGAGTTGTCTCCAAAAATACTCAGTGGGTTGTCATGTGCACAATGAAATTGGTTATGGTGGTCAGGCACTGCTTCTGTGTTCATTATTTAATTAAATCCTCATAAACTTCCATCTCCCTTTTACAGGGGACAGCCAAGATACAGGTTAAATCACAAAGCTTGCAAATGGAAGAGAGAATTCGAACCCAGGTCTAACTTTTGCCACAACAGGCTGCCTCTTGATGCTGATGGAAAGTTCACAGCTTGGTCTTAAGTCTCGATCCCTGGCTATTGAGGGCTGTGTGACCTTGGACAAGTCACTTATTCTCCTGGGCCTGTTTCCTCCTATGTAGAATGGGAATAATAATGCTGGCTCCCAGACAATGGATTTGAAAATAGTGCACCACAAGGCACAGAACACGCACCCAGTTATGGTTATGTAACTAGCCACCACCCCTCTGGAGAGTTAATTCACTGGAACGGGGCCATCCACTAGGCTGGGAAGTTTCTGAGGTGCCCCTTTGGGCTGGAAAAGGAGGGTCACAAATGGGAGGATGGATTGCCTTATCCTGCAGTGATCATGTAACTGAGAATGGAGGCTGATCCTAGTTTTTCCTAGTTTTTCCCTGGCTGGGCCAACTCATCTTAAGAACTGAGGTTTGAGGTATTTTTGTGTGTTCCTTCTCAAAGGGGAGCTTCCCAAAGTGTAGCCCAAGAACCACCTTCTTCGGAGCCACCGGGGGTGCTGTTTTAAAGTATAGATGCCCGGGCCCCAGTTCAGACCTCCTGAGTCAGAATCACAGGTGCAGGGCCCAGGCATCGGCATTTCTAACAAATGCCTCATGTGATTCTGATGCACTCAAAAGTTTGAGATCCACTGTTCTGAGACAATAACAGAACAGTTTCTCCATACCACTGCAGCCCTGACTTCCTCTCCTAGGAAGGAGGTTGCCTGGAGAGGCCAGGACAGAAGAAGTGGGGTCCTTCATTTTCCAAGCACTCCGAGTCTTCCAGAGGCAGCATGTCAGAGGGGGTGAGTACCCCTGTGCCCTGGGGCTCCCCTCCATCCACCTTCCCTCCTTCCCTTTCTCCCTTCCTGTTTCTCTGTCATCTGGTCTGTGCAGGGTTATGGGCATTCACCCCTACAACCTCTCTGCGGTCCCTGACCCCACCCAAAGGGAGGAAGCTCAACGGTGACCTTGGGCAAAAGCACTAGTTTAGGGTCTGAGCAGACCCATTTGACTGGCTTGCTCAGGTTGCTGGGGGTCTCTTCCTGTCTTTTCCTGACTTCTCTCTGCCCAGGCGGGCACATTCCGCATGGTCCCTGAAGAGGAACAAGAGCTCCGTGCCCAACTGGAGCGGCTTACAACCAAAGACCACGGACCTGTCTTTGGCCAGTGCAGCCAGCTGCCCCGTCACACCTTGCAGAAGGTGAGGTGGCCCCGGGGTGTGCAGAGGGACAGGGTAGAGAGGCAACAAGGGGGAATGTTGATAGCATCCTCTCTCCTGTAGAAAGGGTCCAGCACCAGCTTTCCAGGTCATTCTGGACCTAAAGGACTGGCTTGTTCTAGGGGCTATTCTGAAGGTCAGGGCCATGGCAGCAGTTGGGGTGACCAGATGTCCAGGCCAGCCTATTCCAAGACTATGGCACCAACAGTGTTCCCTGAAACCAATGCCGAGACCTAGGGCTTCTGGACCAGGGATCATCCTAGACTCAGATATGAGGAACATTGGTTTGCAATGGTCTTGGAGAACAGGGATCCACCTGCTGCCCCCATTGGATAGGAAAAGGCCTGAGTTCTAATACCAGACCGACTTCCAACTTGCTGTGTGACCTTGAGCAAACTTCTTTCCCTCTTTGGGTCTTGCTTTCTGTACCTGTGAAAGAAAGTTGTTGAACCAGTTCAGAGTTTATCAGACTGTGCTCTGTGGAGGGTGGCAGAGCTGTGTTGGGGTTGAGCTGGACCTGGGCTCCTGGCTTCCATCTCTGCTCCCTGGGCGTCTCAAGGGAAAGGTGCTCTGAGCTCCCCCAGACCTGCCTTTCCCCCTCATTCCATCCAAGGAAAGAGCTGCCCCTGGCATGCTGAGGAGTTCTCCAGGCTCAGCCAAGGGGAGGAATAGGAGGCAGAGGACAGGCTGCCATCTGCCTGGTATCTTTGATTTTGGAAAGATCAGAAATGAGCCTGGGAGGCAGCAGAGTGAAGCGATTAAAAGTCCAACCTGAGTAAGAGTTTCAGCTTCACCCCTTTTTATCTGGGTGACCTTGGTCAAGAATACCTTGACTCTTTCAGCCTCAGTCTGCTCACCCTGAGAAATGGGGATAAGATGACAACCTTCCTGTGACGGATTGTGGCAAAGATTTAAAAACATAATGTATCTAAAGGACTTAGCAGTGTGCTAAGTCAGGGCTCCAGTAGGCTGTTGTGATTAGAAAGGTTTAGCTCTCTGGCTGTCTCCTCAAACAAACCCAGGATGAAAGTTTGACTTAATTTTCTCCAAATGTAATTGGCAGTCTGAGGTGCTGCCAGTGCAGAAGCTGCCCCTGCGGGCAGAGCAGCCATGTCCCCAGCTGCCGTGCCCTCTGCCCCTCAGCCGGTCTGGCACCTGGAGGAGCCTCCCGCACCCGCGCCTACCTGACTTCGTGCCTGCACCCCATCCCTGTTCCAGGCCAAGGACGAGCTGAATGAGAGGGAGGAGACCCGGGAGGAGGCGGTGCGGGAGCTGCAGGAGCTGGTGCAGGGGGAGGCAGCCTCGGGGCAGGAGCTGGCCGTGGCCGTGGCGGAGAGGGTGCAGGGAAAGGACAGCGCCTTCTTCCTGCGCTTCATCCGCGCGCGCAAATTCCACGTGGGCCGAGCCTACGAGCTGCTCAGAGGTGAGGCCTGCGCCGGATGGGTGGCCCTGGGAAGGCTACGGGGGGTGGGGAGTGAGGGGGGAAGGGGGGAAGGTCACGAGGAGGGCGTTGACCCTCACCCGGGCACTGAGACCGACTCCTTCACTTCCCTCCCATTCCCTGTGCCATACAAGTCACTCTCTCTGAGCCTCCTTTTCCTTTCCTGTAAAATGGGTGTGTGAACTACATAGCCTTCAAGATCCCTTTCAGCTCTGACAAGGAATGGATGAGTCTGGCAGGACCAGATTCCTAGAGGTCTGGCCCCGCCTCTCCACTCTCCTGAGTCTCAGTGAGCAGAACTGAGTCACCCAAATTGGGGTAGTTTCCTCTCTCACCCCTGCTCTCCCCTTCCCCACCCGCCCAGCCTAGGTTTTGGCTCTGGAGCACTGCAGGGAAGGTGGGTATGAGCTTGACTCCCCTCAGGTACCCAAACCTCACGCATAGTAGAATTGAAGATGGTGCCAGCCCTGGGGGTGAGTCCCAAGGACAGAACCAACCTGGCCGTGCCCATGGGATGAAGACCAGTGTCTTAAGGAAATCAAGTCCCTGGTGCTGGTGGAGGGAAGGGGTGTCTGAGCAGGCCCTATGCAGGCTGATGATTCTCCTTACTTCTTCCTTCCTTCCGCAAATGGTAATTCTCTGCTTTGCTTTGCCAACCGCTGTTTGAGGCCAAAGGATGTGGCAGAGAACAAAGCAGACAAGAACTGCCGGCCCTCGTGGGTCTTATAGTCTAATGGTGGAAATAATAAACCAGACAAATAAAATAAAAATATACAGAGAAAAATAAAGAAGGTGGATATAAAGGACTGAGGGGTTGAAGTTTCAGGTAAAGAGGCTAGGAAGGCTCCAGTGCAAAGAGAACTCTTAAAGAAAAACTCGAAGGAAATGAGATGCCTGGGGAAAGAGCAGTATAGCAGAGGGTACAGCAAAGACGAAGGCTAGGTGGTGGGAACGGGCCTGGAGTGTTGGAGGAGCAGTGAGGAGGTCAGTGGCTTTCCCTTGGCAAATGCCTCCCCAAACCTCCTCTGGGCCTGGTCCCTCCGGGGTTTGGTGGAAGAGACAATCGCAGATAGGCGGGGATCTGTTCAGGATGGGTCAGGGTGGGGTTAGTGGGTGGTGGGAGTGCCGCTGGAGTCAGAGAGGGCCTCTGTGTCCTGCTTTGGGTTTTATCTGGGGGTCATTTCCCCACCCCGCCACTCAGCTAACCCTGTGCCCAACTGAGAAACCTGTGCCTCTACCGTTGGGAAAGAGAAAAATACCAAATAGTAATTGTCCTTAGATTTAGGATTCCATCTTGTGTTTTTACAGTTTACTCATGGCGTCTGTACCTGGAATCTTGTTTGATTACCACAGCAACTTGGTGAGATAGGCCAATATTATCGTCCTATTTTTTGGAGAGGTAATATGGGGCACAGAAAGGTTGAGTATCCTGCTGGGTTACACATAGCATGTAGGTGGAGGAGCCAGGCAGGAGCCTGGGTCTCTGGATGCCCACCATGTGCCACCCCAGGATGGGCTGGCTCCCTGAGGGGCCTCTTCTGCTCCCCCTCTGCCAGGCTATGTGAACTTCCGGCTGCAGTACCCAGAGCTCTTTGACAGCCTGTCCCTGGAGGCTGTCCGCTGCACTGTCGAGGCTGGCTACCCTGGTGTCCTCTCCAGTCGGGACAAGTATGGCCGAGTGGTCATGCTCTTCAATATTGAGAACTGGGACTCTGAAGAAATCACCTTTGATGAGGTCAGTGGGGATTCGCCTGGCTCCCTCCCATCTCCTGGGCTGGGCTCCCTCCTCCAAACCTGGCCTCTATTGGACCCTCATTCCTGGCTCCCCAGGAGGCGAGGTTTGTGGGGGAATGGCCAGTAGCTCATGGCACCAGACCCTTTCCCGGCAGGAGGAGAAATCCTAGGATGTGCCATGGCAGCTGGAAAACCCAGCAGCTTTGAAGGCAGGGCCCACTGGCCAGTACATTGCCAGCCCCTGGTACCCCTGCCAAGTGGGAGTGACAGCTGTGGGCCACGAGCTGGGATCAGCCCTGCCAAATGCTGAAAGCTGAGAGCAACACCGACCACATATATATATATATATATATATATATATATATATATATATATATATATATATATATATATATGTGTGATTTCACTTGTCAGGCCCTTAAGAGAGCTGTCCTAGCGGGGGAACTAGGGTTTATCTTGGGAGAACTTTGGCATGTGTCACCAGGCCTTAAAAAAAAAGTACAAACTCATTTTAGAAAATGCTGCCTAGTAGTCGCAACACCATTTATTTAGAAGTCCATCGTTTTCCCCAGTGGCTTGAGATGCCATCTTTATCATATTCTGCATCTTCATATGTGTTTGGATCTATTTCTGGACTTTCTATTCTGTGCCATCGGTCTGTCTTTTCATGCTTCAACATCACACTGTTTTAATTATAGAGATGGTATAGAATGTTTAATATCTGTTGGGATTAGTTCTGTCCTTAATGCTCCTGTTTTTCAGGGCTTTTCTAGCTATTCTTGCATGTTTACCTTTCCTTATGAACTTTAGAATTAATTTATTAAGCTCTAGGAGAAATGTCAGGAGACTTTTATTGGTATAACATTAATGTAACTAACAAACTTGGGGAGAATCAGCATCTTTATGAATGCAACATCCATGGCCAGTGGTACTATCCACAAAAAAGGGATGCCTTCCCTTTTACATTTTGAGCTTCCAGGAGTGTTTTAAAGTTTTCAAACCGTATGCATGTTTGTCAATAAGTTTGTCGTAAGTATTTATTTTATTGTTGCTATAGGTGGGACTTTCTCTGCCATTATATCTCCTACTTGGTTATTTTTTGTATCTATGAAGATTATTGGTTTTGTATGTTAATTTCGTATCCTGGTATTTTTACTGAATTCTTCTGTTATTTATGTTACTCATATAAATGACTCTCTCAGATTTTCTAAGAATACTATCATATTATCTGTAAATGGGGGACATTTTTTCTTTTCCTCTTCTAGTTCTTATACCCTTGATTAAAAAACAACAACAACAACAACTTGGATGCACTGGCCACTACTTCCAACACAGAGTTGAAGAGTGGTAGGGAAAGTGAACATGCTTATCTTGTTCCTGATCGTATTAGGGATGCCTGTAGTGTTTGCTACTGAATAAGATACTGGCTTTAGGACTGAGGCATACATACGTATGGTAAGGAAGAGACTTACAAATATTTTTTCTTGTTACATAAGTGATATCTACTCATTTTAGAAAATACCAAAAAAATCACAAATTTAAAATCATCCACAATTCTACCACCCAGAGATTTCTACCACTGACATCCTTCCAGCCTATTTTTTCTAGAAACCTAGAAACATATGTGAACGCATATGCACACAGACATACATATTTTTTCTTATAAAAATGGGATTGTATGCTACAATAATACACCATGAATGGATATCTTTCTATATCATTAGTCTTATATATCACCGTTCTAGAATACTCCATGGCATGAATACACCATAATTTCACCAGTCCCTTATTGCTGGACATTTAGGTTGTTCCACTATCATAGGGGTACAAGGATAAACACTCTGGCATCTAACCGTGGATATGACATTGAAGATTATTTTCTTGGCATACATTCACAGAGGTGGACTGTCCCAGCTCAAAGCCCGTGACAAATTACCTCTGGGAAGGGGTATACCAGTTAGCTCTCCCGTTAGGACCTTGAGTCTTAACTGTCTTTGTGGGTTGGATCTTACAGCCCGTTCACGTTGTGCCCAAGATCTTGCAGGCATACTGTTTCATCCTGGAGAAGCTACTGGAGAATGAGGAAACTCAAATTAATGGCTTTTGCATCATTGAGAACTTCAAGGGCTTTACCATGCAGCAGGCTGCTGGACTTCGGGCTTCAGATCTCAGGAAGATGGTGGACATGCTCCAGGTGAGGCCACAGAACCCTGTCCTGCAGGAGCCTCTCACGGGTGGGAAGGCTGGGAGGCTGAGCCGGGTTTCCCGGTTTAATGATGTTAGCAGGGACCTGAGAAGACAGCCGCCTAGTGCCCAAAAGAGCAATGACAATCACAGCCCCAGCCACAAACACTTCGTGGTGATCAACAGTTTGCCACGTGTTCACATTCATTAATTTATTAACTTCTTAAAAGCATTCTCTCCCTGCTTCCCTGCTTCGCTTTACAAACCTGGAAATCTAGGCTCAGAGATTTGAGTGACTTCTCAAGGTCACACAGCTATCAAGTGGCAGAGGCGGGACTTGAACCTACACCTTCTGACCTAGAATCCCATTCTCTGTCCACATATGTCATGCTGCCTCCCTCTGGATGTGAATTTCTCCTGAGAAAGAGATATCATTAATGCTCCTGACAACTCACTCCTATATACTCATGTGTCAGAAGTCCTTTCTTAGACCTAATCTAATCTTAAATCTGCTTTGCCTTGGAAAGGAGAGATGGGAGGTGGGAGTCATGGGAGGGGACAAAGGACAATGAGGCATGACAATAGTGTACCTCTGGTCTATAATAGTTTGCAGTCCGCTCAGAAGGCAAGTGGATTTGAAAAACCTTGGTCACCTAAAAACCAAGCAAGGCTACCAATTCATTTCCTTATTCCACCTAATTACAAGGTTTTGTGCATCTGCAGGACGAGTGTTGGGTTGCGTGGCCTCTGGGGCATCCTTCCTTCAGTTTGGAGCTGCAGTGAAGCCAGGGCTCCCCAGCTGCTGGCCTGGGGATGGAACCTTCAGTGGGCTATCCTCTGGGGCAACCGAGTGATGACAACTCTGTCCTCTTGTCATGGGGAGAGGCAGTGGGAGAGTGAGTGGGAACCTCTGAGGTCATGGGGCATGTGGTGGGGTGCTGTCTGTCCCTGCAGGATTCCTTCCCAGCCCGGTTCAAAGCCATCCACTTCATCCACCAGCCGTGGTACTTCACCACAACCTACAACGTGGTCAAGCCCTTCTTGAAGAGCAAATTGCTCCAGAGGGTGAGTGCGTGGCCACGCAGGGAAGGTGCCCGGTGATTGTCTGGTGTGTGAGTGAGTGAAGGGGGTTGTAGCAGGAAAGGGTTCAGGAGACAAGAGGATTGAAGGTGGAGGAGGAGGGCACCCCGCCTGAGCCCTCCTCAGGCTCTGTACCAGGGTTCCGAACCAAGTGGATCCCACAGACAGCACAACAAGGAGGACTTTTGAGCAGGCCATCACCAGGCAGAGATGGCATGTGTGCCTTTGTCCTGTCCCTCTTCTCCTCCCAGCCCTCATCCTAAGGGAACCCCCTTGCTCAGCTCTATCTCCTCTGCTTCCCTGCAGGTCTTCGTCCACGGAGAAGACCTCTCCAGCTTCTACCAGGAGTTCAACGAGGACACCCTGCCCTCTGACTTTGGGGGCACACTGCCCAAGTATGACGGCAAAGTCGTTGCTGAACAGCTCTTTGGTCCCCGGGCCCAAGCTGAGAACACAGCCTTCTGAGAACATCCCCTGCCATCTGATCTGTAGTTAGTGTCCCTGGGCCTCTCCTCAGCTGCCCTGGACCCAGAAGGCTGGGAAAAGGGCTGCCTGGGATGACTGTGGTTCCTCTGAACCTTCCTAAGCTTGGGTGAGCTCAGGTGTCACCCTCCTCCCAAGCTGGGGGGCAATAAAAAAGCAGGGGAATTCCCTTGAGCAAGAAGAAGTGAGGGCAGTTATATTCCTACTGCCTCTGAAGCTTTAGGACGGAGACTTGTGTGGGGTTGAGTGTCAAAGACTCTAATCAAGCTTCTCAGTGATTTTCTTTGTAATAGTTTTACTATTTAGGGTCTGTGAAAATAGGCAAGGAGGCTGGTTTAAAAGTCTCTCCCACCCCTAAATATATAAAAAAGAAGATAAGAGAGGGGGAATATAAGTGAAAATGATCTGGCAAGTATAGTGATCTTGGTGGCTGGTAGGCAGGTGAAACGCTTTCCACGGGTAATTCCAGGGTGGAAGCAGCCTTGAAGTAGCTCCATTTTGGGGTGGTCTGGTCCCCCTCAGTCAGGTGCAGTCTGATGTATGCAGTGGTGGTCAGGAGCTTGGACTTCCTTCAAGGGTGGCAGTTGTGTCCCCCTCCTGTCTGTGGGGTCTCTCCACCAAAGCTCTCTCCTCCAGACCCCTTGCCTCAACGGATGGTTTTACTTAGATTTACAGATGGTATCCTCTCTGAGCACTCTCCCAGTCCTCAAGTTATACAGTGAAAGCTCTTCTTTGTCTTCAGTCTCAGACACCTTATAGAAATGAACTTCTACTTTCAAGCTCTGCATATTTAGACAAATATAAATGCTTTCCTTTCTGTGCAGTTGGCTTTCCTCAAGTGTCTGGTGACTTTTGAGTGTGTGCTGGGCATGCTGCTCTGTCTTGGGGAAGGCCTGGCTTCTTCTGGGCATGGGGCTCATAGGCACTGACAGATTCTTTTCCCAAGATCCTACACTGACTTTCCCAGTGGAGGCAGACACTTGTTCCTGTTGTCTGGCTCATGGTGGTGGGTGAGTGTCACCTGGCCTGGCTGCCTCCACGAGGTACCCTGATAATCATCCCAAGACTTCTCTGCTCTTGCCTCCTTCTGGGCATGAAGCACCCTTGGTGCTGTACCCACCTTTTGGGGCAGGACCTTCAGCTGTTTCCTGGGCTGTGGGTTCAATCCAATGCAGTCTGCTTTCACGCCTTTAGGAATTTCTCTGAACCACTGAATTCTCTTTCTCGTTTTCCAGTGTGGCTATGTACATGTACATATATATGTGACTGTACATATATATGCATTTACTTCTTATATCTTTTCTTTCAGTTCTAGGGTTTGCAGTGTATGCTCATCACCCAACTAATTTCCTTCTCTATGATGTTCACAGTCAACAATCTATGTTCATAAATGATATACATACGACTTCAGAGCTGGAGGAGGAATCATAGCAAATTATTGTGGGTGGCTGACCAGTGAGGATTTCTCCCAAACCCTTCTTTAAACCCTTTGAAACTTTTCCAAATCAAACCTTACATGGAACTCTAGTATTAAGCCTAAAAAGAGTGGAGGTGATATGGTTGAAGGGGGCTCAGCAGCCTCACCCCAAGAGATCTCCTAGAACATCTGGAGCTAAGAAGGTATTTCAAGTGTGAGGGCACAAACATGCCGCTGAGGGGGCAAGTGATAAGAGAATGGGGACTTGCGTTTGCCAAGATAGAGGGCATTGGTGAGTCGACAGTACAGGTGTTGGTGGAGTGGGAGCAGGGATGAGGCTGAGTTTAAAAAATTAAAGGAACGAGCATTTTTTAAACTTTCAAGATACACTTATAATTGTTTTGTAAAAGAGTTGTGTCCCAAATTTGAGGGAAACAGTGGCTGATTCCTCTTGGATGACTCCCATCTTTCCCCTGGCCCCTAATTGCCAGGAGCCCTCCTAGTCCCACCCTCTGATTTGTGGGAGCTCTAATTTATAAATGAGATCAGGATATGGAAAAAACTGCAGGCAGAGGCTCTTGGGGCAGCTTTGTCTTACTCAAATCCAAACGGATGCTGGTGTCCCTCCTAAAGTCAGCAGGGCTAGGGCCTTAGCTTAGGGAGGGTTTGACGTAAAAGCCCAGGGGCTTTCTGAGGAAGAAGCTAGAGGGTTGGGACCCAGCGAGTCGGTTCTGACCGTGGGCTGCCACCACCCCCTGCTGGCCGTGCCGTGGTACTGCCCCTCCATGCCCAGGGACAGACTAGCCAGGGGCAGGCCGAGCCAGACCTTGCCAGGAAGGTGGTGCTGCCACCTTTGGGAACAGGTGCCTGAAGACCACGAATGTTAATGTTAAAATCTGATGTGCTCAGTCTCACAGAATCCGAGCTGCCTACATATGCTGTATTCCTACAAGTGGCCACAACCCCCGCATTAATGAGAGAGGAAGAGGGACAGTAAAATACTCTTGAAAGCCAGCAAATATGGGAAGGAGGACCACTTGCTGCTCAGAACACCTTCCTTTCTGGAGACGTCTGGGATGAGGCAGGGGTTCTGCATGTGAAAGTAATCTGAGCATAGCAAAGGTTGGGAAGTCACAGTGATGCGTCATGTGGCCCTTTGGGGAAATATTATCTGTTAGCAGATGGAAGCATTTGTTAAGGTGTGGATGGAGGTCTCAGTAGGGAAATGGGCCATCAGCCGCAGAGAGCCTTTGAGCAAGACTGGTCACTGCTTAGAGCCTTGAGTTTATGTAAGGGACGCTGTAGGAGGCCAATGCTCCCTGGTATCCTGGCAAAGTCTTCCTGGAAGAGGGATGCCCAGGTCTTAAGTCAACCAGGAAAAGAGCTGAAGAGTCACCTTCAGGGTGAACTGGACCACCTTTCATCCCACTTTCAATGGTGGGCGTGGCTCTGGTGTTGAGGAAGCTTAGCAGTGCAGGGTCTGGAAGCTCACCGGATACCAGAGAGACTTACTACTCAAAGTGTGGTCCCAGGAGGGGACTGCTCAACATAACACTTTGAAAAACATTATTTTATTTGATTCTCTCAATATCTAGAGACAGGCATTCTTATTAAAATTATTCTCATCTTAGGGGTTAAAAAAAAAAAAAGAAAAAGGAAAACCCAGAGTCCAATACTGATCAGGGTCACAGAGCTAGGAAGTGGCCTGGATGGGACCCTAACCCAGCAACTCTGGCTCCAAATCCCTTGGCTCTGTTACTACCAATGCTTTGTCTCAAATGTTTATTTCTGGGGATAGAGGAAATGTAGGTAGAGGTGGGGAAGAGGAACCATGGAATTAGAGCTTCATTTATTCCAGGTCAATTTCACCAACATCATCAGATAAAGGAGGAAATAACTTTAAGGGGAAACCAAACGGTCTTCAGTAGAGATGCTGGGGTAATTCCAAATGGGGTAGACAGCACGAATCAAATATAAGTCCTGGGTGCACATAGCCACAGACAGAGAGAGAGAGGTTTAACTTTTCTCTGGGGAGAGATTGAGCAGTTCAAGGCTAAACCACTGGTAAGGTCATCCCAACCACTCAGCTACATGTGACCCCCTCTAAGGGGGGATACACCAAGACAGAAATGAGGAGGGAGGCTGTCATACAGCTGGAGGGCCATCCAGTTAGGTGTTTGGTCCTTAACATGGGAAAGTACTCCCTATAGAGCTAGAGCTGAGAGGCCTGTTATTGGAAGGTATAAGAAAAAAGACATCAGCACCCTTGGGTCAGCGAGTGATTGTAGATAAATGTCACCGACAGCAAATCTATAGGGTAGAATCAGGAGAGGCACAGCTGTGTGCTGACCACATTGGCAAGCTGTTGGCATCGATCTGCCTAACACCCTGGACCTGAAATCTCTTTCATGTGGTACTTTTCATACGCAGTATTCTCTGCAAGTTGGTTTTCTTGGATCAAAGTAGTCTGGCTATTTTGTGGGTGATAGGAAGTGGGGCGGTGGGGTTGGTGCTGGGGGAGAAGCTTGCTTACCAGCAAGGGATACACTTTGGAATTCGATATTGGGCATTTTTAGGCCTCACTAATGCATGTCCTCCAAAACCAACACTCCCCACCCCACTTAGCTTGTCAAAGGTTTTGCATGGCCAAGGAGGGAAGAAAACTCTGAGTGCAAGGTCCCTGGGGTGGGGGAAGCACGGACTGGCACAACTGTCCTGCCTGGGCCAGGACTTGGCCCTTGGAGACCCTTAGCTTGGATTCTGACAGATGCAAAGGAGAAGAAAACACCACCATTACTCAACCAACCCAGTATAACCTTAATTTAGGTCACGTTCACCCAGTCTTTTCAAAGAACACTATTAGAAAAGGAAGGGACTCATGCGTGGCAACCACCATTTACATCTCACCTTACATTCTGTCTACATGGTTCACTTTATAGAGCAAGTATTTAAAATGCTGATATCTCACTCTTCCCAGGCCTTGGCTTTCTTCCTGGAGAGGATGGGCTTGTAAAGACACCTGTGGGCTGCTCATTTCCTTGGTATTTGCAAGGCTGGGTTAAAATCAGTTGTGATGAGAACTTGGTGTTTTGCCCATTTCTTTCAAGCTCATGCTTCGGTGAAGACACAGGAAGAATCCTTTTAGATAGAAAATCTCCACTACAAAGGACGCACAGCCACGCCACATTTTTAGCCTTTTATTTTTTTAAGTAAAGAAATTCCATTGAATCAAAGATAACAAAATTACAGTTTTTGTTTGTAATGATCTTTGTTTACCACCACACAGAATCAAAACAGAACCAAAAGTAATATGAGAACATAAAATGATCAAGGACACCACTGTTTAGTATAATTTCTTAATAAAGGTAAATATCCTCATATTTAGAAAAAATTGCATTGCTAGTTGCAAATCTTAAACACCTCAGTGCTGGAGGATCCTGTATTCTGCCTTCCCCACCCCCAATCCACCAGCACGGAGGCTTTCAGAACACAAACTCAAAAATACATTATTTTCAGGGCAGCATTTGAAGTTTCAGAAAGTCCAAAAAAAAAAATCAAACAAAACAAACAAAAATTAGGAATGTGAAAGTGATGGTTCTCAAAAATCAGTCTGGAAGCAGATCTGCCAACAGAAGAATGGGGTTCATGGAAGTCTAACCAGGAAAGGGGGAGATGCAAACTGGCTCCCCCCTCCACGCCCCCAGCCCCTGGTGTCACTAAGGCAGCTGCAGTGGCAGAAGTCAAAAGCTCAGGTACAGTGAAGGTCTTCCTGAGGCAGTGGGAGAGACCCAGATCACCTGAAACTGGTGTGGAGAGGTGACAGGATTCTACATGGACTTGTGCTTTAGGAAAACTAAAGAGGCCAAAACAAAAACCAAACCAAACCTAACTCCCACACCCAGGAACTCGGTCCACACACTGGGAGGGAGTGGCTGGCGCTGGGACTGAGGGCTCAGCAATTATTCTACGTGACTGTTGGCTGCTCCATGTGGGTGGTCTGGAAGGAGAATGCCTATTGAGATGAAGGGTATTTCTGCAGGTGCTATACGTGGACTGTCCCCAGCTTACGGCGATAGATTTCTTGGCTAATGGGGACCAGAACGGGGAGACGGCAGGTTATAGGTTTTATTACTAACTGACAGGAGTCGAGTTAAAGGACTTAATTCACTGGTTGGAAATTAACTTCAGCTTATTCATTAGAGATAGGTGAATGTTTTACCCACAATACATGCTAGGAAAAACGGTTCAGAAAACGTGGTGTGTGTAGGGGGCTGACTCCTTCAAAAGGGGCAGCTGTCTACCGTCTGGGGTCTGAGAATGGCTGCTTCCAAGGGCCACTTCGGGGGGATGCCTGGGCTACAGCGTCCGAGGCGGTTGCAGCAGTGACACAGGCAAGAGGAAGCAGCTGTAGCTTTGGATAGCATCCCAGTTCTCACTGCGAGTACGGGCCCGTTCCCCTTCAAATAGAATTTGGCAAAAGCAATCCTAGTTTATGAAGAGGGGGCACTTCCCTCTGCTTTGATAACAGGGGGGAGAAGAAAACCTTTCTCCCAATTGCTTGGCCTCTAAATGCCAAAGGCAGGCCACTTTTCATGGTTTTTTGAAGCATCCAAAGTGGCTTTGAACAACAGAGTGAGGCCAAGAAGGAAGAAAGGCGTCAGAGATGAGGTGTTTGGTCAGTTCTGGATTGCTCTTATTGTCAAGGGGTGGGGGCACCTAATGTAATAAGGAGCGTACAGGCCACATGGAGACATTTTCTGGTTTTGCTGTAGCTTTGCTTCAGACTTCTACAGCAGAATAATTTGAATTCCAAAGCCACAATAGTGTTGTACCACCAGGGGATATTCTAGAGGCAAGTTAAGGCTTTCTGGGCAACGAGAACATTCCAGATGATATTGTGAGCGGATGCTGCAGTGAAATGCTTCTTAATAACTCTCCTGTCCTGCCTTAGACGACAAAGACCTGAGTTTTCAACTCAACGTGATGTTTCAGTGATCTTCACTTTAGCACTAAGTCAGAAGCAATGCCACGGGAAAAGAAAAGCCTCTCACAGCTCAGACATCTGCTTGCCCGGCAAACACAAACAAGAACACATGTATTGTTTCCCCGGAGCTGGCAAAACGGATCTCAAGCCACACAGTGACAAAGAGAGCTCTCATTCAGATGCCAGGCATATAAGCTCAGTTACCCAGAAAGTTCAGCTTTAATGAAGACTGTAGTTTTAGAATGAAAGTCTGAGCAGGAAGGGTTTCTGCCCTGGAAACTCTCAAAGCTTGCCCGAGTCACACAGAAGGATGGGGATATTCACCTCGTTCCAACGGTCAGCACCTGTCCCAGTCATAAGACCACCCTCAGTACAGAAAGAATATTGAGATGACAATGGAGGCTCTGAAGAGAAGCCAGTCAGGGACACAGGGCTTTGGGCAAAATCAAGGGTCTTCACCAGCAAAGGCTGAATGCAGTAGCTTCCTCTCTCCAAGTCCCCTCAAGATCAGCCCGAAGTCTTGACTTATCTGTTTCCACTTGCAAGGGCTGTAAGAAGGCCAGCGGGAATGTTCTGGCAAATGATATGTAAGTAGATTAAGTAGACTTAGAGATGGTCTAAGATGAGGTAATTGGAGCTCGGAGAGGTGAAGTGATTGCCCACAATCCAACGTGAATTAGAGACAGGACAAGAATCCAAGTCTCCCAAACCCTGGTTCCCTAACACCACGTCAAGAAAGGCACGCTCCCCTTGCAGGTATATTCCCACTCTCATGTATAAAACGCTGCGGGGAGGTTCAAAGAATATAGTGACAACAAACAACTTTCTGCCTCCCTTCTGCTCTGGAATCACTGGTGCAAACTCACGGGCGGGAAGGTAAGAGGTTTTCCTCAAGTCTGTTAAACTCCCTATTAACATAAATGCATCAAGGAGACTTGAGACCATTTTTTCAAGTCAGATAATCCTGACTTGACTGGGATCTTCATCACTGTCTTCAAACTGTTTAGAGGCAGGGAGAACAACCCGGAGAACTGTTAAAAACCTGCTTGGTTTTTAACATGTTCTTCCTGCGATAGAACTGTCTAGGTTTCCGCAAGTTATATCCTTAACCTGACTTTATTGTATTTTTAACCTGATTTTAAAATATAATATTCAAATACTCTTTGAAAATTCTGCCTTGTTTTAGCCCAAGAGGACCTCAGTAGCAAGAAGAGCCCTCACATTATCATCAGGAACGAAGGAAAAGCAAGGAAAGCTGGAGGAAGGAAAAAGCTGACCTACACATAAAATGCTGCTCCCTTGTTTATTAGGCGAGCTCGCATCTCTGTAAATTCAATGCCTCTGTGCTCTCATTCAGGGACAAACAAGAATTTTCCTGTAAGATAGCCACAGTTACACTCTTATTTCCATGCCTGAGAGCCTGGAGCTTGAACAGAGGCCTTCAGTTGATTTCATGTGAGCCAAAATGGAATGTAAGTGCCATTCAGAGGCACACACTAAAAAGATTTCAGCTGGGAGGCGGTCTCCACAGTCCCGTGGGGTAAATTCCGGTTATGTGGCAACAAAGGCTGTGCCCCGAGCCCTGCCTCTCCTCCGTGGGCCACCAGAACTGCCGTGCACACCAGGCTCCGAGGACTTCTGCCCCCATCCCTGCCAAGTGTGTGACAACAGGACTGTTTTCTCCTCCTGAATGGAGCTGGTACCTGGCCACTGCTTTGTCGGAATAGATCAAGAGATGTGACCTAAGGCAAATGAAAAGGAGCCTCTTGCTTCCTGGGATGGTGATTCAACCCCATTAAGTTATTGCTTCGTTCATCTAATTTCACAAAAAAAGGTCTTGAGACATGAAGGTTGTAGCAGGATATATGACCATGAACCTTCTAGATTATATCTGCGGTTGTTGGTTGGAGGGAAAAGTAACAGAGGGGAGAGACTAGCTTCGAAATTGAGGGATAGATGATAAAGTGCCAATTTGTACTAAAAGAACATGAAAAAGAAAAGCACTTGAAAAGTAACAACTTGGGGGGAAAGTCACAATGATGAATTTGGTGTGTGTGAGAAATTGTACCAAAGCAAAGTCAAGACCATAGAAGTCTCAGTCTCTTCAGATACGGCTGTTTTTGATGTTATTATTTAGGATGACCTGGTGATTGTCAGAAAACAACTTCTTCAGGTTACAGACATTACTGTCACATGACTTGGACCGATGCCCAAACTACATTCACCTGCGGCCATGAGGGTCTGCATCCAGGCCCTCAGGTGGCTCCCTTTACCCCTTAAACATCCACATACAGACCCACTATTTACATTCCTGTCTGTCCTATAGCAAAGGAGAGGAAGCCGGGAAATTTTTTTTATTTATTTAAAGTATCTATAGGTCATTTCACTTGTAATTCTGTTTAGTTCCAGATAGCAACTGCTGATTTTTCAAAGTGCAGGGTTTTTAGATATTCAAGTACCATAGGATTGGAGGAAAGGAGTACTTGAAATGTAGAGTGACTTTTCATTTGAGAAGATAACACTCTGGAAAGATCTGTCCAACACGCTACAAATATGAGCTATTACATTACAAAATCTGGTTTCAAAATCACACCCTCTTCAGTTGGAAAGATATTTCTCCAAACTCAGATCCAACTTTTGAATTGTTTGGTATCAAAAGCCAGAGTTAGAGAGACCTGGGTTAAAAAAATAAAATTATAACTGAGTGTTTAAAAAAAAAACCACCAAAAAACCCCCTCTTTATATGAAATGAGGGACATAAAAAAAAAAGAAGGAAAGGCAAATGACGTCTACATGCTTAGAATAGCTCTCAGGCTCCCCTGGAGAGGTGTTCTCTCAAACCTCAGTAAACTGAGTTTGTCATTGAACTTCAGAACTGGTAGTGATATCGGCAATCTACCTGGCCCAAGTCCCCCATTTTACAGGTGAAGAAACAAAAGTTCAAAGGGACTTTTCCAGGGTCATATAGCCAGTGAGAGGCAGAGTCAGGCATGGCCTGAAGTCTTCACCCCCAGCCCAAGCCCTTTCTGAGACAACACATAGCGATCGCACCAGGGCAGCCGTACACGACAGGCCTTGCAGCTTTGGAGGCTCCTGGGATCTAAGAGATACCTCTGACTACGAATTTCAACAACACAAACTACCGAGATGTTTCTAATTTAAAGGCTCTGCACAACCGTGCTTCTCAAATTTGCCTGGTGAGGAGAATCACCTGGGGCACTTGTCAAAAATTAGAATCCCCAGGCCCCTTCCCAGACCCACTGAAACAGCTTCTCCAAGGGGAGGGACCCGGGAGGCTGAATTTGTAAAAAGCGTCCCAGGTAACTCTCATCAGCAGCAACCTGTGGGAAAACTGTCTTAGAGGACAGTGAGGGAGAAACTTGGTTTGTGAGTCAAGGGAATTTTCTTTGCCACGTAGGAGGCTACAGTCTTGGCCTGGGAGGCCCAGGGTCCCCGGCTCCCAAGCTGAGCTGCATCTACAGCATTGGCTCTTTTTAGGGTCTACGTCAGGACACATACACCACCACAAAATAACATACATCCTTCACTGCTCTTGGGGAAAAGCCTTCTGATTGGCAAAGCAAAACTGCTGTTCAGACACATTTTTAATAGGGAAACTAGATGTAATTGGCTTGAAAGCAATCAGATGCTGACACCGGACAGGAGGGTGAAAACCCCGTTGCTTGTCACCATGGCTAACAATGCAGTGGAGAAAACCAGTAACTAAGCACAAAAATAGCCTGGAGCTCCCAGGGACGGCCACCTACTTCAAGTCAGGTGTGTCTAGTGGGTGGTCTCCGTTGATGGTGTGAGGTCAGATCCAGGTCACTGAGGGAGATGGGAGACCTGAAACAGCCGGTGACCAGGGCAGCTGGTGCGCACCAGAGTCCGGGGGCTGCCTCACTCCAGGTCGGCCTCCACCTGTTCCGTGTCAGAGCACTGCGACTTGTTGCGTTCCCACTGGCAAATGGCATTGGCGTACTCCACCACCAGCTTATCCATCCATGTCAGGGGCTCGGGGAACAGCACGGACCCCTCAAAGAAGCCCAGGTGGCCCCCGTGCAGGGGCAGCACAAACATGACGTTCTCCCGTTTCTCTGTAGGAGAAAGGCAGCTGAGTGAGTCACTGTTCTCTGACCAGCTCCAGGGCAGGAGGTGCAAAAGTGAGCTGACCAGGGCGGCCCAGGCTTTCTCCACAGGCGAAGGTGTCACCTAAGTGGACATCTGATTTCTACTCCCTCTGCCTCATTCACCAAAGCGGGAGGGAGATTTGGTGGGGCAGGCAACATGGTGGGATCTAGCAAGTTTTGGAATAGCAGCTTGGCTTTGGAGCAGAATGGGTACCGCCTTAGGAGATCCTTAAAACTCTAAGTGGTTCTCAAACTTGGCTGCATATTAGAATCACCTGGGTTTTTTTTATGATCCCTATGTTGCATCCAGACCAATGAGATTCTGATTTGAGGGGAGGGGTGGGGTGGAGTTGGGGGGTGGTAGGTGAGAGAGGGAGGACCCAGGTGCTGGTGTTGCTAAAACTCCCCAGCTGACTTGATTGTACAGCCAAGTACCTCCCAACTTCGTGTATCCAAATCACCTGGGAGACTGCCTTAAAATGCAGATTCAGCTTTAATAGGCCTGGGGAAGGAGCTGAGATCCTGCATTTCCTTTTTTAAAAAGATATTTATTTATTTATTTGGCTGCACTGGGTCTTAGTTGCGGCATGTGGGATCTTTAGTTGTGGCATGCAGGCTCTCAGTTGCAGTGTGCAGGATCTAGTTCCCCGACCAGGGATGGAACCTGGGCCCCCTGCATTGGGAGCGCAGAGTCTTAACCACTTCGCCACCAGGGAAGTCCCCAGATTCTGTGTTTCTGACAAGCTCCTGGGCGATGCCGATGCTACTGGTGGGGACCAGCCTTTGAGGAGGGACTCATAACACTTAACACTCTTATTTACTAGAGAACCAGATGAATTCAATGGAGTCAATGATTTTTCATTACAGAACTTTATTTTTCAAGGCTAAAACATAAAGCTGCGTTAAAAGACGGCCAAGCTCTCAATGGCACGTGCTAAACGGCCATTTGAGAATTATTAACCTGGAGCTTGACCTTATGAGTCCACGTTTAAGTTAGTCCCGCATGGGCTGGTAAAGCCATTACCGAAGATATGTGCAAAATGGGCAGCCAGGTACAGTCAGGTACCACAGGGAGCATCTCTCTTCCCAGGGGGATAAGTGACAACGGGTCCCTTGCTGGCTGCTCCAGGCCTCTGAGGCGCTTCCTGGCACTCACATTTCTGGCTCTGCAAGGGCTCTTTTCTTGTCTGACCCCCTTTATTCTTCCCTTTCGGCTGCTATTTTCTAAGTTTCTGTGTGACAGCATTACTGCTATGGATGTTACTTTAGATATGCAGAAGGAAACCAGCATGGCTGCTTCCTCTCACTGCAGCCCACGTGGCTGCTTTTGTGTAGGGAGCCTGTGGTCTGATAGACGGTTGACACATAGCTTTTTATCACATAATGCACCTGCGACACACGCATTCACTCTGAGCGGAGAACGGAGCTCTGTCTGGGCGTGGGTCCTTTATCTGCTTGCTATGTTATCTACTCTTTAACTTGGGGTCATGAGAGAATCAGAAGTACCCCTTTTCCCCCTGGTTAACATATGGTATTTACAAGAGGAAATGCAATTACAGAGGACTGGGAAGGGAGATTAGGTACAATGCAAAGTAACTTTAGATTGTGACCCAAGTGTTTCCTTCCGTTACCCTCTTTCTAGTTTCTCCCGTAGCTCCTACCTAGCATGCTGTGAGGCCGTGCAAGCCTGGGGCAAGATAACATTCTCATGAACAACATTCTTTGCTTTTTCAGTTGCTTATATTTTTATCCTCAAAGCAGATGGGGAGGCTGTCTGTCACAAGAGGTAGCAAAACTGGCTTTTTTGTTTTGCTTTTCAGGTCAAATTTTAAGTCTAAATATCTCTTTAAGTCAAACTCTCAGACTTAATGGACCCAAATCCCTGAGGCCGTAATTTCACAGAACACCAGGGGACTCCCCGAACCTCTTGGCTATGGATATAAATGATGATCCTGTCTCTTGCACCAGGAGAGAACATGAAAAGGCTCTACCCAGGCTCCATCACAGCCCCAGAACTATCAGGCTAGAATAAATAAGAACACTGCCAAGAGATACCCTGATCGCCAGGATATGACAGCATGATGAAGGTGACATACTGTGGCAATTTGCTGAGCGGTTGAGGGAGCAGCAGCAAGAAACACTGACCTGAAAGAGATTTTGGAATGGTTAGAAGACTTTCATGCACCAAGGGGTCATCGGCTGCATTCACCAACATGAGAGGTACATAAATCTGAAACAAGAAAATAAAGCAGAATTAAATGATCAGTTCTCTTTTTTTAGACCCCGTTGATCCAAGGCTCAAATACACTACCAGATATGTCTTTGAAGCAAAGGGAAGAGGGTCAGTGCTCAGTTTCCTGAACATGTGGACTCAGGACACCTCGTATTTCCTGGTGGTGGCAGGAATGATAACTGCTGCTGTGATCACAGCCCTGGCAGGCATGTGCAGGAGCCAAGCTCGGTGTCCTAGGTGACCCACGTGCTCTGATGGAGCACGGGTAAAGACTCTACAATACTCACTGGCAAAATATTTCTGATCGTCCGCACAGTGTCTCATATTAGCCATACCTTTCCGAAAAATGACTTTACAGAGTTATGTACATATTCATTCAATTTATATGGTGGGGAGGAAAAAAGGAGTGTGCTCCACTCCAGAAAAAGGAGGCTTTCTAGAAGAATCTGAAGGTTGAAAACAGGTGCAGGCTGGTGGATATCGGGAAGCTCTTGGCAGCTTTGCATTCAACATCCATTTATCAAAACAGCCAGTAAGCGTTCTTTTTCATTTTAGCAGAGGTGGTGCTGATGGGGGTGCTCAGACATTACTGAACAGCCATGCCCAGGAACATAATGACTGGTTGCCTCACCCGGAGGCCTCTGACACTGGCTCTGGACAGCTTCACGTTTCTGTAATGGCTTAAATGAAGACATGAAAAGCCTGGATGATGACGCTAAAGTAGGAGGGGTGGCCGATATGACACGAAGGCAGAACTGCCATTCACAATGGTATGCTTAAGCTGGGGGAGTGGTGGACTAAACAACAGGTGGACATTGATAGGGATAAATGGGAAGTCCTGTGTTTGAGTAGAAAGGGCTATTGTTCAAAGACAGAAGGGGAGAGACTGATTTGGTGGTGGTTCAGGTAAAAAACATGGGGGTTATGATTGGCCACAAGCTTAATTTAATACAAAGTTTATTGTAGCTGCTCACACCTGCATTAATATAAACCAGTCTACTTCGACAAAACACATGCTCCTCTATCATTCTGACACAGAAATGCATCTATTTCACTCTGTGCTTGCCAGATCATGGCAGGAATTTTGAGTTCAGTCCTAGGCACCATACCAACAAAATACATGATGACCAAAACAGGGTCTAGGATTATAAGAAATCTACATGGACTCCCTGGGAGGAACCATGGTATAGGAACCAGGCAGGATTATACAGTCAAAGGAAGACTAAGAAAAAAATGGGTGCGGTAGCGATTTTAAGGGCTTTCACCACACTAAGGGGCAGCTCTGGGATATTATATGGAGGTCACAGAGGAGCAGAGTTTGGTTCAATAATAAACCCAAGTCAACAACTAGAGCAGTTGGAGCCAGATGCTGGGAGAGCTTCCACCAGGGAAGCTTAGGAGGGATGCTTGTTATATCACGGGTGGAGCTGGGTGGGGTGATACTAATTCTGAGATGCTGTTTCCTGAGTTGACGTGGTCACTCACCCTGTGCAGGTACCTCATGCAGCTTTCTTCCTCGTAATATTCCTTCAGGGAGTTATAGCCATGAAACTTCCTGGGACACACACACACACACACAAAGGAAAAAGACAAAACAACACTTGAAATAAGATTAGAATGCTGAATTGATTTTATTACTGTGCCAGTTCCCACACTAGCTCATCATATCAGTAGAATATACACAGGCACCAGAGTTAGGGGTTAAGAGCACCCAGCTTTGGCATCTGACTTCAAATCCTGGCTCTGTCACTTACTGACTATGGACCTTAGGCAAAGGGTTTAACCTCTCTGAGCTTCTCTTCTGTAAAATGGAGCTAGCGACAGGAGCTTCTTTAACGGCACTGTGAGATTTATGACATTAAAGTGACATTTTATTAGCACAGTGACTGGCCCAGAGTAATTACTCAGTAAGTGTTATCTGTAGTAATTATTAGCGGATGTTACATCTTTTTGAGGCAGCATAAAACCAGATGTCACTGTAGACACTAAGAAACTGCAATTCGAAGACATTTACTAGAACTTTGTTTTCAACAGAATTCTTCCGGGCAGAGTGATCTGGACCACTGTGAACTGGAATGAAATATGTACTGGATAATAGAAATGAGACAGGGATTCAAAGTTACCGACTCTGTCCTCCATGGAGCAGTAGTCAGAGACACACTGACATTGACAAACCCTTCGGTGCTTCAGCAGGCAGGTCCTGCAGCTTTGCCCTGCCCTGTGCTCTGAGAGGCCGGCACGATTCAGCCTGGAGCTCTGACACCAGGAGACAGAGTCAACCCCAGGTCAGAGGATCTCTGGAAACCTCATTTCATTCTGACACAGATTAAGGCCTCTGGTTTGTGAATAGTAGGAGTTTTTTGTCCTGACTGGGGTCTTCAGGGTATCTCGGCTCCCCTGTAGCTGTAGATCTCTTCCACTCCCAGGCTCCTTAGACATCTCTGCCGGCGAAGGACCCTCAGGTTGGACTATTTGGGCCAAACTTGACAGGGAGGAGGCCGAGTGCAGAAATCATCTCTAGGACATTTGTCTCCGTGAAATCAGCCCCTCTGAGGTCTCAGTGGGCCAGGAAGGCACTCTCGTCCTCCAGTATTACTGGTGGCGGGTTGATGAGGAGGCTGCCCAAACTGGTTATGATCATGAAAACTGCTACTATCTAACACTATTAAAAAAGGAAGAGGGCTTCCCTGGTGGCGCAGTGGTTGAGGGTCCGCCTGCCGATGCAGAGAACGCGGGTTCGTGCCCCGGTCTGGGAAGATCCCACATGCCGCGGAGCGGCTGGGCCCGTGAGCCATGGCCGCTGAACCTGCACGTCCGGAGCCTATGCTCCGCAACGGGAGAGGCCACAACAGTGAGAGGCCCGCATAACGCAAAAAAAAAAAAAAAAAAAAAGGAAGAGTTTTAGGAAGAGTTGAAGAACACTCTCTTTTGGGCTTAAAAAAATTTAGAAGATGAATGAAATTTAAGTAACTTTGTTTTCTTTTTCTCATTAGTGTAGTGTCTGCACCACAGTAAAGTTGCACACCCCATCGTAAGTGAGGCTGGGTATAATTCATTCTCACCTTCTGAACGTGCCAGCAATTTCCCAATTTCCATTTCCTTTGAGTAACTGTTCATGGGCATATTTCAAAGTTAACTGGTGTAAGAAGGCTACTAAAATCCCATAAGGAAGGTAAATACAGATCTCATACTCTTAGGTCAATACGTGCCTATCTATTGGATGAACACTAGCTTGCTTTAGGCCACACCTGAAGGTATCAAGTGATCTCTAAATAAAAAGGATGACTTTTTCAAGAGAACGATGAGGTCAGAGATTAACTTTACCTCTTCCAGCTAATGCTAACCTCAGTCAGAAACTACCGGTGCCAGGAAAGAGGACACTGTCAGTGTGGTGACCTCAGGTGCCTGGAGAGGCCTGGAGGGGCGGCAGGGAAAGGGCAACCGAGTGAAGTGGGCGGGCTTTGCATATTACACTCAGAGGAGAGTCTTTATGCCCCTAAAGGAAGAGGCTCTGTCCATTTTTCTTGTAACACACAGCTCTCTCGGTCTATTTTTGGTTTTTCTACTTTTGATAGAGACATAGGCAGGTACAAGAAATATTTTCCTTCTCCTTTTACTCCAATGCCACATGCAGTTTATGTGACATCTGATCCCTGACCGGTGTTGAGGACTGTGGACAACTAGGGCACGCATACCCCAGCTCCCCAGTTCAAGCTCAGTTGGCCATGCAGGAATGTAGAACGAGTGGTCAGAGCCTCTTCCTATTTTTTTTTTTTTTTTTACATTTTTTGGCCATGCCATGCCATGTGGCATGTGGGATTCTAGTTTCCCGACCAGGGATCTAACCCGCACCCCCTGCATTTGAAGTGCTGAGTCCTAACCACTGGACTGCCAGGGAAGTCCTCTTCCTATTTTTTTAAGAGACATTAGAAATTTGGATTTCTCTGTGAAATCTTCAGTTTTTAAACAGTAGACATTAAAAAAAAAAAAACAACCAAAACCCTTAACACTAAAGTGGGCAGAGGAAACCCCTAGCGCTGGGCAGCAACGGCCTGCTACCTCCCGCCTAGCACCCTGCCCCAGAGCATGGGCACACCTCATCACATTGTCGTCGATCTGCATCAGGGATGTGGCTGTGTAGAGGCGGCTCAAGTCTGTGTCCTCCAGGCTCTGAGGTTTCTTAACATGGTCTCCAAAAAGAGCTTGCCTACAATGAGACAAGAAGCAAACAGAGAATGAAAAGCAGATGATAAACCAAATCATCACACTGTACAATGAAATACCTTACAATTTTGTCAATCATACCTCAGTAAAGCTGAAAAAAATTTTTTTTTAAAGCACATGATAAACAACCACAGCCGAGCCTACTTTCTTGCCCAGAGGCAAGCCAGGAGAGGGTCTCCGACATAGCGTCTGCGCGTAACTTAGAAATAAATCCCTTCAGGCTTCAGAATGTCCCAGAGGACACCCTTGCACTGTTGGCTTTTGAATAACCGAAGAAGGATCAACAGCAAGACCTTATTTTCCTTGCCGCTGTCTAAGGGGCAGCTAGACAAACTGAAGATTGTGTTTGAGCCTAGGTGACTATTACAAAACTGGCCCTGCAGAGAGGTCTCAGGATGGGCTCTGTGGCCTGTGGTGGGCTGTCAGCCAAACAGTGGGGGGCCTTAGTCTAAAGTTGTGGAGGCCCCATCTTTACACTGGTGTTGACACCTCCCCCTTTAGCAGAACCCCTTTCTCTTTATGAGCCCTTTGTGTCACTTAACAAGGAAGATAACGGTTAACCCATTCAGCATTTGGGCAAATCAACAGCCCTCCAATATGTTCGCTAAAAAGCTAACGTATACTCAGAAGAGTAATTATTTCCAGTAAGAAAATGATCCTTCTGGAGAGGATGACAACAAAGGCAGAGATCAAAATGTGCACATTTAGACGTCCATTCCCAGCAAGGGCTCTCACTCACACAGCTGAAGGAAGACTGAGTTTGCTTTGAGGTTTGGCCCTACAGTGGGAAAAATTCATTACGGAAACTAAATGCTCTGGTATCCATTCACAACCTCTTCCAAAGAAGAGGAACAGATTTCTTAAAAATTTTTTTTTTCAAAAGAGTATTAGGAAGATTATATACTTAAAGGATAGAATTCACAATTTAAAGTGTGTCCCAATAAAACTAGAACAAAATTTTAAAAAAGAAAAGACAATGCTGATAGAGAAAAAAAATTATAATAAAGTATCCCTAAAATTTCTAGGTGTTTGGCTTTCTGTGGTAAATTTTAAAAATGTAAATACCCTGAGAGCACATCCAGAGGACTCTGCCAGTTTGTTAAGAATTACAAGATGGACCCTTTGGACTAATTTATTAATGGCAAGACTGGGCCCTGTAGCAAAACAAATGTTGCCTGGGAGGAAGGAGTTCACTTTCCATTGCAGAGGTATGGGAAGACACACAGAGGACTTGGAATTGGTGTCTGATGGCCTGGTTTCACCCCTGCTGGAACTTCAGCAAATCCCTGGATCCATCCAAACCTCAGCTGAGCCATACCCGAATCAGGGCCCAGCACACAACTGATGCTCACACACCATGATCTGAGCAGAAAGTCAGCCAGCCCAGGGGACATAAGTCTCCCTGTGCCCTCCACTCACCCAACACCAGGGCCTGGGGATGTGCCTGACAGCCTGAGGGGCCTGCAAGCGCCAGCCTTGCCCAGGCGCCATGTGAACCCCACCTACAGGAAGCCCAATCTAGGGTGCTTGGCTGGCCAGGTGGGCAGTACATTTTATTTTAATCACTGAAAAAAAATAGGATAAGAAACTGATCATTCAGTCAGGTTGCTTTTCCTAGGATGGCATCAAAACCCCCCTAAAATTGTACTTTTTGAGTGCCCAATATGTACCAGGCTCTGGGGGAATCAAAACACGCCCGAGCCCTCCAGTGCTTTCCAGTTTAGTTCATGATGCGGGACTCACACTGCGGAGGCAGCAGAAAAACGACTTGTCAGGGGAGGAGCTAGCTTCACAGAGGCAGATACCCGAGACGGACCTAAAAGGATGGGCTGGGTTTGGACAAGCAGAGATGAGGGGAAGGGGGTCCTCAACAAGGGCATAAGTGGTGTGGGAGAGGCCAGAGGGCACGTGGGCCTCTGAGCGGCCTGGTCCAGCTGGAGAGGGAGGGAGGCATGGGGGAGGAGGGAGAGCCAACATCGCTAACAATAATCACAACGATGAAATCATCACTAATATTTCTTGAGCCCTACTGAAGACCAGGTGCTGCTCTAAGCACTTGTCAGGGGCTAACCCACCAAAGGATTCTGAGCAGGAGACAGGCAGGCAGAGCATGGAGAGTGTGGACACCATGCTTGGCATCAGCAGCCAGACTCCTGTCATGCTGCTGCTTGGTCACAACCCCAAGAGCCAGCAGAGAACGATTCTGGATCCCCAAGCACAAAAGCATCCTAAGGAGAAAAGCTCCCCAACAGTGACAAGCCAACCTCAGGATTGCCCGCATTTGGGAAAGAATGGTGTGGAAACGGTTTCTCTTTCTTCTTGGACTTTTTGAAAATTATGGAAGCAGAAAGCGATTTGGTGAATTTGGTAGCTTGGGACAAGTTTGTTTCTAACCAAGTCACAAAACAGTCAGCAGACAATGTGTACCACCTCTGCCTTTTTTTTTTTTTTTCCTGGAGAAAGAGGAATTTTGGCTTTTAGTGAAATAAGCTCAGAAAAGAACTGTCTCCCAAGGGATAGGGAAGGCAACACACCTGTGCGAGAGGATAATTTTCTTCATGTTGTCGGCCATGAGGAAGTTGTAGAAGCGCCGGCACTGATCCCACTGCATGAAGGTTTCCTGGGCCCTGGAAGAACCACAAGTGACAGTGAGAGGGACTGTGTCCTGGAGAGGAGAGGATGGGGCTGGCGAGGGCAGGAGGCAGAGCTCTTGCCGCTGGAGAGCACCAGCTCCCTACGCTGGAACGTGGGCTTTGATGCGTGGTCCTCAAACTACCTGTAGAGATACCAGAACAGCTGAACGCTGCTGAACATGAGGCCCCAGCCAGAAAGCTCTCTGGGGCCACAGGCTTTGTTGCTGACACTCCTGACCCCCTCCTTCCATCACCTTGGTCTTCTCTTCGTCACAGGACCTATTCAATTGTCATTTGAACACGTTCGCTACTCGGCTTCCTACCCTGCAAGCATGTTTTTCTGGCTTAATAACAGGAGTGTGTAAAGGGAGGGGGTGTGTGGAGAAAATAAGTGCATGGAAAAACCTGAAAACACTTATACGTGGAATCTAAAAAATACAACAAACTAGTGGATAAAACACAAAAGAAGCAGACTCAGAATAAACTAGTGGCTATCAGTGGGGAGAGGGAAGGGGGGAGGGGCTGTGGGGGGAAGGGTTATTATGGGAGTGTATGAAATCGTGTGTGAAACTTTTAAAAACAGTAAAGCACTATAGAATTTAAACAATCATTCAATAACGGTTTAAAAAATGGGAAGGGAAAAAAAAAACAACACTTGTTGCCATTTGTGAGGCAAAGGAAAATCATATACTTTGAGCTTTCTTTTGATTAGCCTTAGCATATTCAAGGGGCAAGGAACGGAAGAAGTAGCGAGGCCATCAACCCCTTCTAGGCCCAGCTGCTGGGACTGGTCCTGAGTCTTTTTTCCTCTAGAGCTATTGTGTGATTGGCACGGCAAGGCCTACCGACATGTGGGGTCACCAGGCAGGCAACACCCCTGCTTCCAGATCAGGAGACCACGGGCTCAGAGACGTCAAGCGACCTGCCCTGGGTCACACTGGAACGGTCAGGTATGGCTGAGTCTAAGCCAGGCCTGCCTGGCTCCAGCATGTGTGTTCCGCCACCATCACCTTGTCCCTCCTCTACTCGCCTCTGCGGCCAGATTTCCTCACCCACGTGTCAGGTGAACAAACACCGATGTTGTCATTCCCAGGCTGCCGCTCAGCCCTCCCCACTTCGTGCTTTCTTCCCTCGGGGGGTGTGAACCCAGACACAGCTGCCACGGAGGCCACGCTAACCTTCATTTTGCAGATTTCTGAGTCTTGAGGCCTGATTCCACCCTGGGAATGAGTCTGGGTGTCACTATTCCCATACAGATTCCATTGGCCTCATCTCCCAGATGGCCAGAGAGGGGACTCTTGAGAGAGGGTGGTACATAGGTATTTTTAAAAAAAATCCAGGGAGTTACAAAAGTAATTTCCCCAAAACTGCCACACTTCAATTTTGGAATAACAAACATTTCCCGTAACATCGCGGTTAAAAAATCAGAACTGGCGGGAAGTTAAAAGTGAAAGGGTTTGTGGATTTAACGGCCTATGATGTGCTCATAAAACATGGGCTAAAGCTCACAGTGAAGACTAACACTGCCTTCAAAGGTCAAAAGGTCATTCTATAAATGCACGAGTTTTTTGTGGGGGGCTCCCTGAACACTGTAGGAGCAGAAAGGACGGGCCGGATCACCATGGGCAGGGCCCCAGCTAAGGCAGGACTGTGGACACTTGCCTCTTGGTCTGAGGGAGGAGGGGGGTCACCCAATCTGTGACCCACAGCCTGCTGCCAGGGCGGGTCTCCCTCCTCTGACCTTGGACCCAAGCTGTCCCTTCTTCAGAAAGACTATGGTCTCAAAATCCCAGCTTTCTCTTGCCCTCATCCTTTTCTCCCTTTGCTGACCTTCTAACTGCTTTTGTTAGTATCTCCTTCATATTAGAGGAACTGCGGAGGTTGGGAAGGAAGGGGGCACTGACCATAAATTTAAGCTATGAGAAGATGCTCCAGCGCTGCAGATTCCTTGATTGAATCACCCCAGCGGTGCCACTCACTGAAAGGCTCTGGGAATACACGGGGGCCCCGGGCCTCAAGGGACTGGGATAAGGTTGCTGGGACCAATGTTTTACCCAGTCAACGCTGGCCAACATTGATTCCTCATATCTTCGGTTTACCACACAGTATATTTAAGGGATGTCTTTCACTACCTCTGAATATAAAATTAAGGGATTGAAACTTAATTTTATATTAGTTTTAAGAAAACATAATCAAGACCAACATATTATAAAAACATTCATTTCATATATCTAAAAAATGACCTGGTTTCTTCAATACCACCACCACCAACAAACTGAAAAGAAATAAAAGAGAGGGGGATCCTACAGACTAAAAGCAACTGAAGAGACAAATCAATAAATGCAATGTGTGGACATTATGGGGATCCCAATTCAAACAAACTGACTGTTAAAAAAACTTCCATGAGACAATCAAGGAAATCTGAACACTGACTAGAAACGGGATGATATTAGGAATTATTAATTTTTCGGTGTGATAATGGTATTGTGATTATGTTTAAGAAAAAGTCCTTAGAGTTTTTTAGTGCTACTTAGTGAAATATTTACAAGTGATATGACATAATGTCTGGGATTTGCTTGAAAATAATCCAGTTTATGGGGGAGTGGTACGTGGATGAGGTGCAGAGGAAACAAGAGTGGCCAAGAGTTAAGCATGGTTGAAGCTGGTGGTGGGTACACGGGGGTTCAATATCCTATTGCTTTTATTTTGTATGTGTCTAAAATGTTCCATAACAATGAAGAAGAAGGAGGAGGAAAAGAAAGATAGAAAATAGAAAATCTTTTGGATTATGAGCTACTGAAAATTATTTACCCTGCTGAGGACAGCCAAAGATCAAAGTCAGTTTTAACTGTTAACCCTGAGCCTCAACAACCATTTTCAGGGATGGCAAAAGACCAGCAGGTGGTCTGGAACCGTTATATACATGGCCCGTCAAGAACCTCACTCATGCAGCTCCCACTGAAGCCAAACTCCAATTTATCTGTCATGTTTTTGCAGTGAGAGGAAGCAGGAGGCAGAACCAGGCTAGAGGGGCAAACGAGCCCAGGGCTTGGGGCTGGTGATGGGATGAAGGTCTAACAAGATGTCCAGGCCACCTGGCTGGCAAGAGTTAGAGCAGAGACTTGAACTAGGGCCCATCTGACCCCACTGGGTAGTTCACCAAACTCTGCAGAAGCCACTTCACCTCTCCAAGCCTCAGTTTCCTTATCTGTCAAATCAGGAGGTTGAACTAGAGAAGCAGTTTTCACACCCAGATTGCTCTGTGGCTGAGGTAGGTAGACAGTTCTATCACAGGCCTGACAGAGGCCACCCTGGGGGCCTTGGTGTTGCTTTCATTGCTTCTGTTAATGGTGGATGGACTTCTGCAGACAGTGGTGGATGTTGTGAGTGGGGAGCCGGCCAACCGGTGGTGTTAAGAATGGGTCTGAATTCTGGCCTCGGCTGAAGAGACCTGAGGGATGGGCAGGCTCCTGGGCATGCATCTCATGAGGATGAAGAGAATGTCTGCCTGGAAACCAGATGATTCAGTCAAGAAGGTTTAAAGAGAATGGTGGTGGTGGTAGGGGAAGAACACTCAGATGAGACTATAACATAGGGTACCATGGCGGACAGACTTCAAGTATGACAGGGTGATAAGCATAGTGGTGTCATGAGAACAAACGGCAAAGAACGGGGAGGGAGAGATGACATTTATAGCCTCAGATACCGGTATGCCAATGGAAAGAGCACGCACAGGTGAACTCAACTCGGCAGAGTCATAAGATATGAGAGGTATCGGTGAGACTTGCTGAGATGAGAGCAGGATTGGAAGGAACCCTGCGATGGACACTGTGTAGCTATTTAAAATAAGGTAGACAAGGAGAAGCAGAAAAGTGCTATATGACAAGAAAACAGAGACCAAGGTGGAAAAACATGTGGGGAATGTTTGGGTGAGATCTGCCACGTCAGATGGAAGAAATGAATTTTCATTTTTTGATGCTAAATGGGCACCAAAACCAGGGGACTTCAGCTCTCTAGACACTGAAAGAATCCCTTACTTCGCCACACAGCAGAATATCCAAGTTCTTGACTTGCCTCTAAATAGCTATGTTCTCCAGAAGAGAGAAGGGATGGCAGAAACTGCTCCCAGGCTGAGCTAGATGCTGGCCCACCAGGAGAAACTGGCTGAGGACACAGCAGAGATGTGTGGAACCTGGGAGAATGCAGCTAGGTCATAATTACAGGGAGGAAAGCCTTTGTATAATCCAAAGTGAACTCTTGTTGGAAGGAAGGCAGGTTTCATAGACTTCAGAAAGAACGAGATGACTCCAAAAGGGATGATGCCCCCTGAGAGATGCAAAGCCCTCAAAAATGATTCTGTCATTGAGATGGCAAATGAGAAAAGACAGTACCCCAAAACACTAGTAAGGTTTCACTGGGAGTCTTATTCCAGAATGACATGTATGGATTTTTAAAGAACTTTATCCATCCATCTACCTATCTATTATGAAAACCAACAAAGTTCTTTAAAATGCTGTTATTTCTAATCAATGTAACATTAATAAGATATTACCTGTACTGGTTTCCCAGCCATCTGCTGGTGAGAGATTTCTCTCTGCAGGGTTAAAAGAATTTTAAAAGGTGCTGTGGAAGGAGATGGATATTTTCTTTTCTTTTTTTTTTGGCCGTGATGCACGGCTTGCGGGATCTTAGTTCCCTGAGACCAGGGATCGAACCTGAGCCCTCTGCAATGGACGCGTGGAGTCCTAACCACTGGACAGCCAGGGAAGTCCCAGGAGATGGATTTTTAAATCACTTAGAAAAGGGTCCCAACAAAACAGGGGTCTGTAATTATGTTCAGAACAATCAATTAGGCAAGGAAGAGCTGAGACAACTGCTTTATGCTCCTGGGGTACTGCTCAGAGAAAGCTCAACTTTTCCAACTCATGCTTTGCAAAATGAGTGGACAAGGCATCCATTAAAAGGAATTAAAGTTGGAAGAGAATGAACTGGGAGAAGAATGCATCTAACACCCAAAGAAATTCAAATCTCCTAGCACATATAAATTTCATCTCAGAGTGCTGGGAGACTGTGAGAACACCAGACAGCTTTCCTGTGGTCTTTGAGAAAATATGGAGGATGAGAATGAGAGACAGGTTCTATACGTCTGGGATGGGCAAGCATGACTCTCACATTCCAAAAAGGGGCACCACAAATTAAGACTGGTAAGGAATTTCTTAAATACGGTCCTAGGCAATATTAAAAAATAGCTTGAAAGTAATATGCCTATGAAACCTTAAAGTATATTAAGTATTTTCCCAGAATGCTACCACACCAATATAACCAATATTTTTATTTGCGAAGGGAGGGGGTTCCCCTCCAGGCTTTGCCAATATGCAATCATTAAAATTTTTTTTAATTGTGGTAAAAAACACATAAATTTTACCATCCTAACCCTTTTTAAGCGCATAGTTCAGAAATCTTAAGTATATTCACACTGTTATATAACAGATCTCCAGAACTTTTTCATCTTGCAAATCTGAAACGCTATACCCAGTTAAACGACAACTCTCCATTTTTCTCTCCCTACAGTCATATTTTTGCATAGTTACCTTCCCCCCTACGTTTAATATACACAGTCTGCCATTTTATATATTTTCTTAATTAAAAAAAATACAAGCAGCCTTGTTTTCTACTGAATGGGTACACCATAGCTTACAACTATCCCTCTTGCTGGACACGTGGGTTATTTCTAACTTGGCCCTACAAGAGAGTCATACTGCAGTGGGGCAAAACCAGGACGAGCCTTGAACAGTGTGGCCTCTGGGAGGAAGATGGTGGCACCTCTGTGCCCAAGACACCCAGCAGAAGGTTCCCGGCTGGCAGCTGGTTGCCCTTCAGGGGCAGGGCTGACCTGTGGAGAGGTCGTTACCTCCAGCTAGTTCAGCTTGAGACTGCAGGCAAAAGAAAAGCTCTCCGTACCCTACTAGGGACTGGGCCCAGAACTCTTCACACCTGCCTGGCTGGGCTTTGTGGCCAGACAAGGGTAGGGATGGCCACCCACCAACCCCCTTTCTTCCTTATCAGAATATTTTCCCTCAGGATGCACTTTTACAGGAATGGGATTAATGGGTCAAACGGCATATCATACACCCTCATTTTTCTGATTACAAAAATTAACAATGAAAAGTAAACAAAAATCCCCAAGGACAAAACATTTGGTTAGCTTCATAACCCAGTGGTGGCAAAGTTAAGCTCTTTTTTTTTTTTTTTTGCGGTACGCGGGCCTCTCACTGCTGTGGCCTCTCCCGTCGCGCGGAGCACAGGCTCCGGACGCGCAGGCCCAGCGGCCATGGCTCACGGGTCCAGCCGCTCTGTGGCATGCGGGATCCCGCCGGACCAGGGCACGAACCTGTGTCCCCTGCATCAGCAGGCGGACCCCCAACCACTGCGCCACCAGGGAAGCCCTTAAGCTGTTTCTTAAGGTTGGAATTCTGTCCATGGAGTTTTGTCTAAACTCAGCAGATTTTCCTCCTTTGCTGGGCTCTGTTAAAAAAATTACTGAGTATTAAAATTATTTTACAGCTCGACTATGAACACAGGTTTGATGAAGTTACAGCTCTACAGAGGGACTTTATGAACGATAATGCTTGCTTTTGTCATAAACTTATCCATAGTCTGGAGTTTGCCCATTTGCAAAAGAGAGAATATATGCATAATTCGGCAGGAAAAGTGGGGCCTGCCTCTTCCTTGTGACAGGAAGGCCCTGCTAAAAATGCTGGGCTGTTAAAGTGGCTACGAGTTAGTGGTGCTCATGCACTCACTTAGCCAGAAACATACTGCATTTAGGGAGATCTGATGGTTCCTCCACTGCCCTGTAAGGGGCCTCTGGCCCCACCTCACCTCCTTCCAAAAATCCCTCCCCACTGACTCCCCACTTGACTGAAGACTTCCTTGGCACCCATATGCCTAGCGTGTCCCCATTAGTGACATTTATTTGTTGGTTTGCTGCTGTGTAATCATCATTCTATTGCCATTAGGCAGGTACAGACTATCTCTTACACCCAAACGGCAACAGAATGCTTGTATTTACTCATATTATTATTGGCGGATTCTTCAGTGCAAGATTGTTGAGGGCTTCCTCAGCAATGACGACTTGATTTTACCTGAAATGAGACTACAAGACCTTCCCTTCCCTTTTCTTTAAGCTCCACGAGGGTGAGGAATTTGTTGGCCTTGTTCACAGTTGTGTCCTATTACCTAGAAGGGTGTCTTGCTGAATGAATCAAAGAATCAATGAATGAATTAATCACGGGTAATCTTTAGGCATCACTACTTCTCCCTCTTGCATTTCTGTCTGGTTGCTATTCACTGGATGCATTTATAATGAAGGTCTTCATGACAGCTTCAAACGATTAATTAAACCAGAGAGTTAGGCTGAGTCTGACCACACACATTTCCAGGGCTAGTTAGTTGGCTGCTCTTTATCCTGAGGCAACATGTTAAGTCAGCTGGATATCATGTAGTTTTGGCACATCTGTTTCCCTCCTTCACTGGTTCAGCACCTCATCAAAGGTGAGCTAGTTTAGCAGCAGCTAGTCTGCTCTAACTACAGCAAGCAGGCGCTGGCTTCTGAGCCTAGAACTGGCTCTGGCTAGTGGGGAGGTGCGCTATAGGGACGAGAAGCCAGAGGGAGGGGATGGATCACTGACAAGCGGTTGTGTAGACTCAACAAGGAGGAATTTACCGGAAGCATGAACTCCTGTGTGGCCCCTGCAGAGGCAGACGAGCCCTCCCCGCTCCACCTTGGCATATAGGAAGCATGGCTGCCATCATCCCAGTGCTGAAAAGGCTCATTGCCCTCAAGCCTTGGCAGGAAAAAAAAGGTTATGCTGGTTTAAAGTAAGCCACTGTCATTTAGCAAGTAGATCTCATTAAACTGTTGGGGGGACCTGAACTCATTAAAATGTTGGGGGTGCACATAGGCGATGGTGTCTCCTTGACCTGCTGCCAGTTCCTGTGTGTAGGGCCACAGGATCTTAGCCTTAGCATTAGTTCTCTGTGCTCTAGAGGATAAAGTTGCCTGTTTCTCTCCTCTTTGCAGGAGGCTGATGTGACAGTGATTATGAGTATCAAGATCTTTGAGGTCTCAAAGAGAAGTGGTGTAGACCACGCCTGCAAAATGTTCAGCACCTCACAGATGTTGGTCAGTTTCCTAGCTTAAACCTTTGCCTTAGTTTGAACACCGTGAATCGGCAAACGCGTGAGTCGTGTGCTTGGCCAGCAGCAGATGGCGCTGTTGCAGCAAAATGAAATCAGGCTGTTGCTGAAGAGTCTGCGCGTTGGAAAAAAAATGAAAACAAACTTGTTCTACATCCTCCTGCTTGTCAAATCCAGGGCTCTCTGAACACAAAGGCAGTGTTCACAGTAATTTGACAGCACTTGGTTTAGGAGGGGACTTCAGCGATTCTGATTTTTACAGATGCTAGAAGCCTTGCCAAAAACGGGACCACTTGCCAGGTGACAAGGGCCTCCTGCCAGGCCCTGCTCCCTCCCTCGGATGCTGTGGCGGGCCCTTTGCTCATTGCTCTAATATTCCAGTCACTGGGCAGGATGGGACTTCGGTTAACTCTGGTTACATAATGGCTATGAATTGGGAGTTGAATATTTTTAGCCAAGCCAAAATAAAGGAACATGTCCTGGCTCACCAGAGTATAGAGAGGAGTGAAGGGGAGGATTCCCATCAGGAGGACGAGGGGACTAACCTAGTCCTGCAATATTAGAGCTGGAGAGACCGCTGAGGTCCCCAGGCCCAATGACGGCTAAACGTGGCTAAATCTCAGGAGTCACCTGTGAAATGTGTCCAAACGCAGATTCCCGGCCCTGTGACGCAGATGCATGAATCAGGATCTCCAGGGCTGGGGCCCAAGAAAATGAGTTTATTTCTAACACGATCCTCCAAGTGATTCTTAATGAAGTGAGGCAGTCGCTAGTTCACTAGATTGGTCTTTGTCATCCACTGATCTAGTCCACTTCTTTTACAATGAATAACGATGATAATTAACAGTTACTGACTTAACTTTCTACATGCCTGGCACTGTTGCAAGTAGTTCATGCCCATTAACTCATTTGACCCTCACAATGGCGCCATGGGGTAGGTACCATTTATTATTACCGTCATCTGCATATTGCAGGTGAGGACAACCGGAACCTAGGCCCTGGCGCTGGAACTCAGGGAAGGTTCCAGCAGGGATGTCTTTCATGTCTATTTTTGGGTACATTTAAATTCTCCGTTTTGGCCAGCTTTAAGGCTCAGGCAGAGGCTGAATTCCGAGCTTGCATTTGCCCTTTGGATGTGTTGACTTCACATTCCAGTAACAGATATTTTTAGAAATAACGTAGCCCCTTATCCATTAGAAAATGACAAGATAGGTTTAAACTACACCAGGAGAGATATAGGTGAGGCAAAAAGGAAGGATTCATTTATTAACTATAAGGACTCTTTGGCATTAGACTGGATCAATCAGGGAGCTTTTTGTTTGTTTTTACTTTTTTTGTGTGATTTTGGATTTCAAGAGTTCTTTAATAAACTGGTCATACCCACTGGTAATACAAAAGACATTATCATGAGCAGTGAGTACAGGAAAAAATATGAATGCATTTAAAGAGTCTGGAAAGATGTGTGTGTGAGTGTGGTGTGTATGAGTGTGTGTGTATGTGTGTGTGAATGTGTGTGTGTGGTGACTCTGGAGTGATCTAGGACAACACTGATCTGGTGGGAGGTCAGAGCAGACGATAATGCCCTCCTAGGACTCCTCCTTCAGGGTTCTGTTGTTGGGAGACTAAGGGGAGAGGTAAACCTTTACCCAGTAGGTCATCTCTTGTGTGTGATTCTGGGATGCCTGAGAGAGATGACTATTTGACAGTGAGGGCATGGATTAAATGGTTTCTAAAGACCCCTTCCAGATGCCACCTGAGACTCAATTCTTTGGTAGACAGGAGGAATCTGGGGTCATAAGGCCCAGTTCTCAGACCCTGGTTCACCAAGTCTCCTCTGTTTTCATAAACCCACAGTTCTACAAAACTCCTGGAGCAAGAACAGAGTTAAGTCGTCTCACAGAGACTCCAAAGGGGAACAGCAGCTATTAAGGGGGGCTTTGGCTTATTCAATTACAGATCTGATCCCAAAATAGAGCTGCATATCCCAGGCTTAAGGGGTCTGATAAGACAAATCCAGTGTACGATGTGGAAGCAAAACAAGGTGAATCCAAGACCCAGAAACTTCTGCTCAGTCTGCCCCAGCATTTCCCCTGCTCTTCATGGACCAATGTCCTGTGCACTGGGGCATCTCAATAAACGAGTGCCAACTGGAGGACCAACGGCAGAAAGAACTGGGAGCATGTGGCCGGGATCACTCACCTCAGTGCACTGTAGCCCTGGCACACGCTGACGCAGCACAGAACCTTTTCTTGGTTGGCCTGGGTCTCTCCCAAGTATTTACACACGATGTTACCGCCCAGGCTAAAGCCCACGACCACCAGCTGGGTCAGGGGATATGTCTTCTTGATGTAGTTTACCATGGCTCCAAATTCCCAGGTGCAGCCTATGGGCAGAGAGGTAAGATGACTTGGTCATTTCAGGTGCAACAAAGATTGGAGAAAATGTGAGCTGGAAGGTTACTAAGTGGGTGTTAAGACTCTAATAGAGAGAGAGAGAGAAATATATACGTACGCAGCCAGCCCTCTGTATCTGCTGGTTCTGCATCCGTGGATTCAACCGAATACAGATTGAAAATATTCAGAAAAAAAATCCCAGAAAGTTCCAAAAAGCAAAACTTGAATCTGCCGTGCACCAGCAACTATTTACATAGCATTTACATTGTATTAGGTATTATAAGTAATCTAGAGATGTTTTAAAGTATACAGGAGGATGTGCATAGGTTATACGCAAATATTATGCCATTTTATATATAGGACTTGAGCATCTGTGGACCTTGGTATCCGTGGGGATCCTGAAACCAATCCCCTGAGGATACTGAGGGATGACTGTATAGGAGTGTGTGTGTGTGTGTGTGTGTGTGTAGAGAGAGAGAGAGACACACATACATTCAGCCAGACAGGCAGACTTCTCTTTGGCTGCCTGCAGCGAAGTTCCCAGATGCCCCTCAGTATTAGAGGAAACACGACATTAGTAGTGCCCATGAGGGAAGGGACCATGTATCAAACGCTTGTACAATGCTCCTTTAAAGATGGGTTGTAAGAAACCTATCTGGATACTCATGGAAATTAAAACAGATATTCAGGGTGTACATGAGCATCTGTGTTTGCACACACAGGTAAACAAAAGCAAGAGCAATACTCTTTGGGGTTAGATTCTTAGGCTACAAAATAGGATGTTACACCCACATGTACAATGATTCATGGTGTTAAGAAAAGTACCAAGTGGATGTTATTTACAGGACTGCCTTGTCAATGTGGGGAAGGGAAGGAGAGACAAACTTTAGTCCAGAGGGACGGCCAAGATGCTCTGTGGGATTAGGATAAAATGTTCTTGGTGACATAGGGACAGGTGCCGTGGGAGACAGACCCATTCAGAAACATACAGAGGAGACTTCTGAACGGAGAGGGTGTTTGGGCCCAGTCTGCCCAGGAGGGATGATGTCAACTGGTGTCCCCTTGGGAAGTTGGTGAAGTCATGTTATGTCTCAGCAGCTTTGCGAAGAGGAGAAGGTTAGTGGCCATACAAATGAAGGGGTTCATCACATCCTTCTAAGGCCCAGCCCCAGACTCAGCAGGGAGACAACTTAAAATAAAACCTAACAGGGAAAGTGAGGGACTTTGCCAAGAGGCATGTACGAGACAGACCAGCATGAAGATGGTATGGATTTTGTTCGTTGAAAAAAAAAAATGAAAACAGACTTCTTCCACATCTTCCTGCTTACCAAAGCCAGCTCAGAGGGCTGGACATTCCTAAGAGAGTTGAACGGCTCCTCTTCTAACCCACAAACCCTGAGGGACACGACCTTCTGAGCCGGGACAAGCTCCCCCTTGGATCTGTCTTCCTCTTAACAGTGGAAGGCCAGCACAACCCCATGCAGGGGTTCTCAGCCCATGGGGCACAAAGAATCACCTGGAGAGGGTGTTAGAAACGGGCATTCCTGGGTTTCACCCCTAAAGAGGCTTATTCAGTAAGATGGTGGCCAGGCCCAGGAATCTGCATTAAATGTGTTTTTTTTTGAGTTAGTTATTCATGCACATGGTACAAAATTCAAATGACATAAAAGATGTGGTAAAAGGTACTTTCCTATACTCTTTTTAAAAATACCAATGGCAGGGCTTCCCTGGTGGCACAGTGGTTGAGAGTCCGCCTGCCGATGCAGGGGACACGGGTTCGTGCCCCGGTCCGGGAAGATCCCACATGCCGCGGAGCGGCTGGGCCCCTGAGCCATGGCCGCTGAGCCTGCGCGTCCGGAGCCTGTGCTCCACAATGGGAGAGGCCACAACAGTGAGAGGCCCGCGTACCGCAAAAACAAAACAAAACAAAACAAAACAAAACCAATGGCAGCATACATATTGCTTAGCACTGTTTTTTTTTTTTTTAACAATATGTTTCGGAAGCCATTGTGTAACAATACACATAAAGCTGCCTTCTTTTTTATTTTTATTTTTAGTGAGGTGTAACATACACCCGGGAAAGTGCACAATCGATGAATCTACGCATTTACACCCATGCAACCACTGTGCAGATCAAGACGGAAAATATTCCTGACACTCCCAGAGGCCCCCTCGCGCCTCTTTCCAGACAAGATCCCCCAGATTTTGACTAACGATTGCAATTTGAAGGTGTTCAGAGCTCCTGAGGCTTGGAAGGTGGCAAAAGATGCTTAAGACTAGGGGAAAAACTGGGGGCCAAGAGCTGCTCCCTCCCAACATGGAAAGACCCAGGCGTCACCCTGAAAAGGAAGTACGTCTCTCTCTCCATTGAGATATAAGAGATCAAGTCTCCTATTTTTCTCCCTCCTGCACCCAGCAGAGGGTGGTGCACCTTGCAGCCCTTCAATAAATAGCTGATGAATTGAGTGGATTCTGAAGGCCTCTGATGGATGGGTCCTGGTGACAGCCTCCTGGAGCAAGGAAAAGCTGGTTCAGAGGGAACCCTGACTCTTAACTTAGGAATCTGAAACGCCAGACTTTTGTCCCAACCTAGGTTATTTATCCAAGTTTCTCTTTTTAAAAAGGTAGCAATAGAAGGAATGTTATATCTCTGGGAAACGCTAGGTTTAAAATGGGGAGATGTGATGTAAAAGAGGGGGGAGTCTTCAAACACACTCAGCTGATATCACGGCTGCTCAGGCATGCAACATATAAAGAATTCAGAACTCCTGTTAGAGACATTTGTTCACCTCTCTTAGGCCATAAGAGGCCTTAAAAACACAGCATTAATGAGGCAGTCTGGCCCCATGGCTGAGTGAAAGAGCTCTGTGGTCACACTGTTTAGGGTAGGCCCCTTTAGTGGCCCCCAATGCTCTCAACTTCCCAATGATGACAAGCAAATCCTGGGGTACAAGGAAAATCTATACCTCTGGGCTCCCTGCTGGAGGCTCAGAGTCCACAGATACAGCATGGGGTCTGGCAATGGGTACTTTTAACAAATACTCCAAATGATTTTTATCCTGAGGGAACTTTGGAAAATACCTTGGGCAAGTTACCAAACCATTCTGGGTCTGTTTCTGCATCTGTAAAATGGAGGTAATAATGGTGAATACCTTACAGAGTTGGTTTGCAGGACTGAGTAAAGTGATGTAGGTAAAAGGCTTAGACCAGGGCATAGTAAGTATTCAATGTTAACTATTATTATAACTGTTACTTCTCTTCTCTTTTAAAAATATTATTTAAGTACACCCATGTTCATAGCAGTTTTTATTCACAACAGCCAAAAGGTGGAAGCAACCCAAGTGTCCATCAACAGATGAATGGATAAACCAAATGTGGTACATGTATACAATGGAATATTATTCAGTCTTAAAAAGGAAGGAAATTATGACACATGTTGCAAAATGGATGAATCTTGAGGACATTATGCCAAGTGAAAAAAGCCAGACACAAAAAGACAAATACTGTCGGATTCCACTTACACGAAGTACCAGGAGTAGTCAAATTCACAGAGACAGAAAGTAGAATGGTGGTTGCTAGGGGCTGGAGGGAGGGGGAATGGGGAGTTGTTGTTTAACGGGTATGGAGTTTTAATTTTGCAAGATGAGAAGTGTTCTGGAGATTGACTGCACAACAATGTGAATGTACTTAACACTACTGAACTGTACATTTAAAAATGATGAAAATGGTAAATTTTTGTGTATTTTACCACAATTTAAAAAAATCATTTAAACAAGGGATTGTAGCTTAACCCTTGAAAAGGCCAATCTAGATTTCTAGATTTTTCTCCAAAGCAGTGTTCTGTGATCTGACTGCACATTAGAACTACCTGAGGATCTTGTAAAACAACAACAAATACTAATGCCTGGGCCCTCCCCAAACTAATTAAATCAGACTATCTGAGGGTAGGACCCGGGCATGGGTGTTCTTTTATGAGATCTACAGGGGACTCCAAAGTGCAACCAGGGCTGAGAACCACTGTTCTAGCGAACAAGGATCCCTTTGGCTCAGACTAATAGGAGAAAGCATTCTTTAAGGCATACTCCCACTTGGTCTCTGGACCAGCCTCTTCAGACGTCCCTTTCCACTTGCAGTAAGCAACCTGCCCACACGGAGGCACTGCCCTGCCTTTTGGAAGCTTCTGAAGCAGGGCTGTTGCCCTGGTAGCTGCTTTCCAAATATTTCCTCAAAGTCAGGTTTCTGTAGTGGGTGAACCCCTGCTCAACCCAACAGGGCAGCTCTACCGGGTCCATCAAACTCCTAACAAAAACAATCTTTAAAGCCCTAAATACACACAACTGCTTTCTGGTAATCGTTCTTGTAGAGTGGATCAAAAAAGCTGCACTGAGGTTAAATATTACTGCAAGAAAAATGCGCTAGCCCAGCGGTTCTCAAAGTGTGGTCCCTGGCCCAGCGGCATTAGCATTGCCTGGGAATTGTTCAAAATGCAAGTTCTTATGCCTCACGCCACCTACTGAATCAGAAACTCTAGGGGTGGGGTTTAAACAGAGGGCTCATTAAGACACAGATTGCTAGGTCCCACCTCCAGAATCTTTGATTCAGGAGGTCTGCGTGGGATGAGAATTTTCATTTCTAGCAAGTTCCCAGGCAATGTTGGTCCAGGGAACACACTTTGGGAACCCCTGTCTGAGTTGATAGGAAAGGTGGGTAAAATCTTCAATTTTCTGTTTCTTTTGGCCTCTCCCGTTGCGGAGCACAGGCTCCGGGCGCACAGGCTCAGCGGCCATGGCTCACGGGCCCAGCTGCTCCGCAGCATGTGGGATCTTCCCGGACCGGGGCACGAACCCGTGTCCCCTGCATCGGCAGGCGGACTCTCAACCACTGCGCCACCATGGAAGCCCTTGCTGCAGCTTTTTAAGATGACGAAATAGGAGGCACTAACATGGCCTTAGACAGATGAGTACCACAGGCCTATGTTGGAAAAGCAAACTGCCGAGGACAGGAGAGACCTTTTTCTTGTACCATCTATTTCAAAAGCCATTTCCCCCAAAATGGCACTAACATGACTCAGTCAGCTCAAATACAAGGACCCAGAGACGTGGTCTTCCTTGTGGATGGAGACTTTGAGTCATCTCTGTATCCTCCACACCAGGCACATGGTGGGCGTGCCATTGATGGAGCTCGGTAAGAAGGAAGTTTGAATCATGCGGCATGAAAGCACACAGTATCAGCCAGCGTGACTGAGCAGGGGACGGGAAAGAAGAACCTAAATGTCCTTCCCACTAAATTTAATGCAAGAGAGTGGTCAGCTAACAACATGGCTCACTGGCAGACTGTTGGCGGCCTAGCAGCCCCTAGCATTTTCATAGTGAAGGTGTGTGAGTCATTTCCTAGAGCTGTGGGCAAGCTGCTGCAAAGCTGACTCACTCGGGAAGAAAACAGCTGTGGAAATAAAGTGAGAGCCTTCTTTGCCCACCATATGAATTTGCCTTGTCTTTAACTCTGAAACAAAGATTTTCGCAAATGAGTGCTGTTGGCTTTGTTTCCCGGGGTACAGGATGCTGAAAACTGCCCTCTTCTGTCTGAAGGTTAAATATTCAGATCTCATCCAGAAAGCACAGACCTGTCGAGGCTCCTCCACAGTTCTGCTCACAGTATTACTCCCCAACATGTCCCTAAACTCTGGGCCCCTCCCTGGGCACCCTCTCCAAGCTCAATGACTCTCAGCAGATGGTCTTGTCAGATGTTTTACTAAGATGCTTGAACTTCTGCAAATTCACTACCTTCGCTTCCCCATTCTCCCTCTCTCTTCACCCACCTCCCCCCCTCCTCCCTTCCCACAGTGTCCTTCTGCCATTATAACACTCGACTGTTGCAGAGGCAACACAGTTCCTGGCTGTCATCTGGAATCATGAATACGATTCAAAATGTAGTCTGCATCACAGATGTAGAGAACAAAGTATGGACACTAAGGGGGGAAAGTGGCGGTTGGGGGCAGTGGTGGTGGGATGAATTGGGAGATTGGGATTGACATATCTACACTAATATGTATAAAATACATAGCTAATAAGAACCTGCTGTATAAAAAATAAATAAAATAAAATTCAAAAAAAAAACTAAAATGGAGTCTGCATCAATTAAAATGGTAGACATGAAAAGCTTACAGAAACATTTATGTTCATGATCTAATCAAATATCTTCAGCTAGATTGAGCAGTTACTTCTACTTCTAACAAAGTAGAAGTTTCTTAAAAATCACTGTCTGCAACTCTTTGTGGCAAAATGCCTTGGATCATGTGGGTGACCTCTACAGCATGCTGTATAGCAGAGTGACCATACACCTTAGTTTGCCTGAGAGAGTCCTGGAGTTTGTCTGTTATTCTGATGCAGTTGTTAGTAAGGTCCTTTTTCACTCTCATAAGTGACCCAGTTAGGTTGCTAAATTATATGGTGATCCCAGGTACAGGGCTTCCCTCCCTTCTAAGATGGAAATGCTATCCCCTAAGCAAGGCAAAATTTTCTGATCTTACATTGAGGTTCCAAAAGACAGTTAAAAAAAAAATCCTGTATTAAACCCAATTGGACATTAATGAGCTCCTCCTCCAAGCAACAGAAGATGATGCTGTGATTTCATGTACCTCTTCTCAGCTTGAAGTCTAATGTAAGAAAGCCAGATGTTTAGAAATAAGGGAAGAGCCCACTTCACTGTTTAAACTCACAGGAAAAGGCAATTTAAATCGTTTGAGACCATTTTCAATGTCAAAATGTCCTAGGTTGGCGTTCGGTCCTAAGTTCTTAGGAGGTTCATGATTCTAAGGGACTCAGTCACCTTATTGACTGAGTCACCAATGCAAGGTTATTATTTTTATTCCTTTCATCTGATATAGAAAAGACTTTTTAAAAATCTTAAATTTTTCCTCTAATCAAGATCAAACTCATAGACCCTTTGTCACTTGGCTCTTAACTTGGCTCTTAACTTTCTGGTCATAAGACATCACGGTCAGTCTTAGAAATGGAGGTCAGAATAACCACAACTGGATCATTCTGGTTTTTAGTTCGTTTCCTTGGCTGGTGGACTTGATCCAACTCTACTTTGCTCTGAATATGAATACTGGACTGCTGGGATAAGGCATTTAGCCAAAGATAAAGATGGAGCAGAATATTTCCTGAATTTACTGGTCCCCTGCAGCATCACTGACAACATTACTCATATTCCTAACACTGCCTAGGTAAAAAATTAGTTAAGTCAATTGTTCACTACTGCAGTGTTCCAATTAAAGATTAGGCCCTGTATGATAAATACACTTCAAAAAAATCTTCAAGACTTCTATGCTTTCCTTCATTTTCAAGTGTTATTCATTGATCTCATCCAGAAGATAGGGTTATGGACCGCCGGTCTGTTCCAGCAAAGTATCGTACTTAAATAAGAAATTTAAAAGACTGATAAATTCTACCCTTGTGGGTTCTACTAGTCATCCTAACAGTTTCACATTTTGTCTTTGGTCAGATCAGATAATGTCATGTAACTCATCAAAAGGGAAATCTTTAATATCTGCTGGTTAAAAAAAAAAAATCTATGAACTATTCTGAGGCAAGTGGTATGGAAATTTTTTAAAGAATGAAAATAATTTTTAGAAAGTTAAAATATAGCTAATAAACATGTACTACAATAAAAACAACTTTCCAGTACTGATTTTGAATATAGAAGCCAGTAACATTGAGCTGGAGGTGTGTGACCACCCCCCCCACCCTCAGCCTGGGCCCACCAGATTTGGCAAGGAGCCAGTACTGAAGGTTATGAAGCTGGAAAGCAAGCACTGAACCCTTCAAAATAACCACCGGGGCCTTGCCATACCTGTAAAAAGAGTCATAACTCAGACCAAGCTCAAAACAGAAATTTATGCTCAACAAGCACTGCTTCTCAAATTGGCCCTTATGACAGTTCACAGGCAGTCAACTGTTTGAAGCCGACATAGAGGCTAGGCCATTTAATTGTTCAAGTAAACTTTCACCTTTTCTCCTCTAAGTGGGCTCACAGAAAACACAAAGTAAGAGTGAAAGACTAATAAAGACAATAATCATTGGCATTTACTGGTATTTGCTGGGCCTCATGCTGTGTACTTTTATATTAATGCTAACTTCCCCAACTGCGGAATTCAAATTCCCATCTGTTTGACTCTAAAACACTGCCTTTTCCTTATGCAGGCATTCCCTGAGCAACTCTAAGTGATACGCTATATGCAGGAGATTAACAAGAACATAATATAAAAATTGAATATTAAAATATGGCCCCTGTCCTTAAATAGGCTGCTGTTGGTAAATATTCTTTTTGGACAAGCCCAGCCAGTAAGTGCAGACTGATTGGGACTATTTCCCCCCCTTCCCTCGATGGTGAGCTGTTCTTCACTAGAATGGGAGCTTCCGGAAAGCAGGGACTTGAATTCCCACCTGTATTCTCATCACAGGGTCTGGCCTCATGAATATCTGTAGGATGTGAGATAAACAAAAACCAGAGCCCAAACCCAACAGGCCTGTTTCTGTGGCTCTGAGAAGCTCCTGGCTGCTCTTTTGCCTTAAACCTAAAATGTATCCGACTGGGAACTATTTCGTTACTCCTTAGAAGTATCAGCAGGATGCAGTCCCTTACATGGAAAGGCTATGAAGTTGTTCAAAAGCATGGACTCCAGGACTAGACTGCCTGGGATGGAAACCTGGATCACCCACTCATCAGCTTTGTGATCTGGAGCAAGTTACTCAACCTTTTTTTAAAAAAAATTTTTATTGTAGTATAGTTGATTTACAATGTTGTGTTAGTTTCAGGTGTACACAGCAAAGTGAATCAGTTATACATACACACATATCCACTCTTTTTTAGATTCTCTTTCCATCTAGGTCATTACAGAGTATTGAGTAGAGTTCCCTGTGCTATACAGTATGTGCAAGTTACTCAACCTTGCCGGGCCTCAGTTTCTTCATCTGTAAAAGGGGGATGACTGATTTAATACATCCTATAAAGTACTTAGAACAGTGCCTGGCACACAACAAGTACAATGTAAGCGACAGCTACTAATAAAAACAGTAATGACCACTACCACCATAGTGGGGACAAATCTTTTTAATGCTCAACTATCTCCCTGCTCCCCTTTATTCTAATAAGCAATATCATAAATAGGAAATGAACACTACGGCAGAGGTGGTACTGAGTTGAAGTTAAGAATCACGCAGTTTGAATGCTGGTCCTACCACTTACTGGTTGTGTGACCCCAGGCAAGGTACTTAACCTCCCTGAGCCTGGGAAGTGAGGAAACTAACGCCTACCTCTGAGGCATCAGGAGGATCAAGGGAAGTAATATCCGTGCATGCTCAGCACATGCCTGGCACTGTTAGTGTGAGATAAATGGTAACTGCTGTCATGCAGGATTTTCCTTAATGAATTTATCTTTCAAAGGCAGAACTAAGGATTCATGTGATTCTAAGTCACAAGAATGTAAGGTTATCCATTTAGGAAATTCTTCTGTTCAAGAGATCTATTTTCAACAATTTCTAATCACATCAGCAAAGATGCCCAATAACAAGGGATTAGTGCTTACGTGGTTTAGAACAGAGTTAGTTTGATAAGCAGGAAAAGGTCTTTTGCAATTTTCTCAGAAAGAGAGGTGTGTGTGTGTGGGGGGGGGAAACAGGAAATGAAGAATGAGGGCTTCATGCTCATGCCCTCTTTAGTTTGCTCTGGTCAAGGTCACAGTTTCCAAAGGCCCCAAGAGTATCACAGTGACTGGAAGGCCTGCCACCTGCTCCAGAGCGACACGGTTTACATAAGGACAGGTCATACAACCATAAGGCACACCTGTTTGAGGCATGCTAGTCTGCACAACATCACCTTCCATCCACAAACTGTCATTTCGCACCCTTCCTCTCAGTCCTCATTCAGGCAACACCGACCTAGTGAGCACTTTCTATGGGCCAAGCAGGGTTCGAGGCCCTGTGGGGCTAGAACAGGAGCACAAAGACCCCGGGCACTTGTGGAGGGGAATTGGGGATGGAGAGACAGGAAATAAACATGTAAACAAATACAACATTTCATCAAACCATACGTGCCTTGAAGAATGTGAAGAGGGGGATTAGACAGAGAATGACTGGGGGCGAGGGGAGTCTTGGAAGGGTTCTCTAAGAAGGTGCCATCTTGGTTGAGTCCTGCATGACAAGGTGAAACCTGGTGAGACAAGAGAAGGGCCCTCCACACAGAACTTGGGCAGACCTGAGGTCAGCAGGCCCCTCAGGCCATGCCTGGTGCCCACGTATGTTCTGGATGGGTTGTGCCATGTCCCAGGGATCTGGACCCCCTTCATGTCACATCCAGTTACCCCACATGTAAGAGGCTGACTTGACTGGGTCTATTAAAAGTGAAGGGAAGGAGGGACTTCCCTGGTGGCACAGTGGTTAAGAATCCGCCTGCCAATGCAGGGGACACATGTTCGAGCCCTGGTCCGGGAAGATCCCACATGCTGTGGAGCAACTAAGCCCGTGCGCCACAATTACTGAGCCTGCGCTCTAGAGCCCGTGAGCCATAACTACTGGAGCCCATGTGCTCTAGGGCCCGCGTGCTGCAGCTACTGAAACCCGTGCACCTAGAGCCTGTACTCCACAACAAGAGAAGCCACCACGATGAGAAGCCCGTGCACCGCAACAAAGAGTAGCCCCCACTTGCCGCAACTAGAGAAAGCCCGCACGCAGCAACGAAGACCCAACACAGCCAAAAAAAAGAAAATAAAAAAGTGAAGGGAAGGAGATTTAAAAGAGGCTTAAGAAACCTTTGAGACAACTGTAATATATGGGACCTGATTTAGATCCTGAATTGAGCAAACTGTAATTAAAAAGGAAAATAACAAAGAAAGAAGTTACTGGGGAAACTGAACTGCTATGAAGGAATACTGTTAAAGTTTTAGGTGTGATGATGGTACTGTGCTATGTTTATGTTATGGACTGAATTGTGTCCTCTCCAAATTCATATGTAGAAGTCCTAAGCCCCAGTACCTCAGAATGTGACTGTATTTGGAGACAGGGCTTCTAGAGAGGTAATTAAGTTAAAATGGGGTCATTAGGGTGGGCCCTAACCCAATATAATTGGTGTCCTTATAAGAAAAGGAGATTAGGGCTTTCCTGGTGCTGCAGTGGTTAAGAATCCACCTGCCAATGCAGGGGACACGGGTTCGAGCCCTGGTCTGGGAAGATCCCAGATGCTGCAGAGCAACTAAGCCTGTGCGCCACAACTACTGAGCCTGTGCTTTACAGCCTGCGAGCCACAGCTATTGGAGCCCACACGCCTAGAGGCTATGCTCCGCAACAAGAGAAGCCACTGCAATGAGAAGCCTGCGCACCGCAATTAAGAGTATCCCTCACTCCCTGCAACTAGAGAAAAGCCCGCGTGCAGCAACAAAGACCCAACGCAGCCAAAAATAAATAAATAAATAAATTTCAAAAACAAAACAAAACAAATGGTATGGATATTTGACCAAAAAAAAGAAAGAAAAGGAGATTAGGACACAGACAGAGACACAGACATGGACACACAGAGAGACAGCCATCTATAAACCAAGGAAAGAAGCCTTTGCAAACCTGCCAACAGTTTGAACTTAGACTTCTAGACTCCAGAACTGTGAGAAAATACATTTCTTTAATTTAAGCCACCCAGGCTATGGTATTTTGCTTTGGTAGCCCTAGCAAACTAAAACAGTTTACAGAGAGTCCATGTACCTTAGCACCACATTGAAACAGTCACAGATGAGATGATAGGCTGTCTGGGACTTGCTCCAAAACAATCTTGGAAGGGGGATGCAGGAAAGGTGTGGTTTATGGATGAAATAAGATTGGCCAGAAGCTGAGTACTTGTTGAGGTTGAGTGATGGGTACAGAGGGGTTTATTCTGAGTTCATTTTACTATTCTCTCTACTTTTCTATATTTTGAACATTTCTGTAATAAAAAGGTAAAAGAAAAAAACTGAAGAGGAAACAAAGAATGTGTAAGACCTACATCTGTGGCTCTCAGCCTGGGGCGGGGGGAACCTTACACTCCTGGGGGCTGGCCCCTGGCCTTGGTATCTTTCAGAAGTTCCCCAGGGGAATTCTAATGTTGATAACCACTGAACTAGAAGTTCTTTATGGGAGAAATAAAGGAAGACTTGAAGGGAAGTTCCACATTCCTGGATAAGAAAACACTGTAACAACGAACTTTTCCAAGTTAATTTATACAATAAAATTTCTATTCAAAAATTGTGATACAGTGTGCTAGAGTTCACCAAAATCTACTTTCCCTCTCTGGGAACAACACACCTCCCCCACCCGACTGAAGTTAGATTTGACCATGTAATGTGCTTTGGCCAATAAATTGTGACCTCTACGGGTAATGCTCCAGATGGGGGCTGCTCCATGAGCCTGGGTGCTTGAGTGAGGATGGTGATGGGACATAGGACACCCCCGGCCAAGCCAGGATGGATTTGTCATGTGAGGAAGACATAAATCTTTGTTTTTAAACCAGTGAGATTTGAGGGTTGTTTCCACAGCATAATCGAGTCCATCTTGACTGGTACAGAAACTCAACACAGAACTTGACAAAGTAATTCTAAAGTTCAACTGAAAAAATAAACACGCAGAGAGACAAACGCACACGCTGAAGAAGCAATGGGTCAGGGTGAATCCTATCAGATATTAGGCCATATCACAAAGCAACAGTAATTAAAAATGAATGATAGTAGGTGTAGAAATAAAAGTCGACAAATATATTTATACTGAAGTATAGAAAGTCCATAAATAGGCAACTAGTCAATACAGGACTAAGTGTGATGAAGATTTTTCAGTTCTAGCTTGTTAACAGTTGAGCTGCCTCACTTTACCAGTGAAAAGTAACAAACATAGGCTTTGCTCTAATGTATCAGGCCAGCTTTGTTGAAGGATTGCTCCTTATTCACCAGTCCAGGGAACCGTTTATTAAAAACCCATTCTTTTATTTTTTTAAATTGCAGTATAGTTGATATATAATATTATATAAATTACAAATGTACGATATAGTGATTTATAATTTTTAAAGGTTATACTCCACTTATATTTATAAAATATTTGAAAATACTCCATGTTGTACAATATATCCTTGTAGCTTTTTTTTTTTTTTTTTCGGTCGTGTTGCACGGCCTGTGGGATCTTAGTTCCCCAACCAGGGATTGAACCCTCGTCCTTGGACTCCTGGACCACCAGGGAATTCCCCTTTATAGCTTATTTTATACCTAAGGTACAAAATAAGAGGTTTCTATCTCTTAATCCCCTATATTGCCCCTCCCCCATTCCCTCTCCCCACTGGTAACCACTAGTTTGTTCTCTATGTCTGTGTATCTGCTTCCTTTTTGTTATATTCACTAGTTTGTTGTATTTTTTAGATTCCACATATAAGTGATATCATACACTACTTGTCTTTCTCTGTCTCTATTTCTTTCTATTTTCTTGTCTTTCTCTGTCTCTATTTCACTTAGCATAATGCCCTCCAAGTCCACCTGTGTTGTTGCAAACAGCAAAATTTCATTCTTTAAAAACCCATTCTTTTAAACTAAAGTCATATTAATAGCACTTAAGGAAGTACTAACACCTTCTCTAAGCTACCAAAGACTTTTTTTTTTTTTTTTTTTGCGGTACGCGGGCCTCTCACTGTTGTGGCCTCTCCCGTTGCGGAGCACAGGCTCCAGACACGCAGGCTCAGCGGCCATGGCTCACAGGCCCAGCCGCTCCGCGGCATGTGGGATCTTCCCGGACCGGGGCACGAACCCGTGTCCCCTGCATCGAGGCGGACTCTCAACCACTGCACCACCAGGGACGTCCCCAGAGACTTTTTTGTTTGGATTTCAAGTGCCTTAAGTTCTGGATTTTTGACCTCAGGTCACATTTGTTTGACCTTACTAACCGATGGTTAAACAATGCACCTCAACAGTTAAAAGATGTACTGATAAACAAAAGAACTAAATAGCACAGCTAGAAAAATCATCCATATCTTTAGGTACCTGTCTTTCTGGAAAACTACTAAAATAAACTATAGGAATTTATTTCTAAAATTCTGATGAAACAAACGGTGACAACAACAAAAAGGGTAAGTTAAATTACTATGAAAGATGTGGGTGCTGAGCTCACCCTAGATGGACTCACTTCACCCCACGGATTTTCCTTTCTCAAATTCTGCTTGCCAGCCCAGATGTGCCACTCTCTTAAAAGGCAGCTGCTCTCTATTTTTGAGCTCCAACCCCTCCTCACCTTGAGGACCCAGTTCAAATGCTTTTTCTGGGAGGACCCTTCCTTCCACGCGTGACCCTTGCCTATGGAGACAGGCTGGATTCTCCACCCTGCTGCTGCGCGCCCACCAGACACTCTCAACTGGTGCACTCATCATACTGTATTGTAATTATTATTGATATTCCCATCTTCCCCTGCAGAACACGTCTTATGTATCTGGGCCACACAGAGCACTGCTAATCTTTCACTAGCGTTATAGGATCTTCAAGTATTTGAATAAGTCGAACATTTCATAAGTGGATACTATATGTTAGGCACTCAATTGCCTGCTAAGTCCTTAGTGACCCATATTTAATTGTAAAACTGTAACCCCCACTTTGCAGTTGAAGAACCTGGAACTGAGGTTAAGCAAATTCAAGGTAACACAGCTGGCCAGTGGCAGGGCTGGGTAGCCTCTCTGTGACCACGTCCCACACTGAGCCGACTCGTCTCTGCTCCTTTAGCCACCAGACTCCTCGACTTGTGTGTGAGTGCCCCCCAGTCTAGACTCCTGTCTCTATAGCTCAGCACTCTGAGGGGCGGGGGCCTGGACTGCACAGGCCTAGCTCCTCTCCTGGGATTCTGGAGGCCAGGGCGGCAAGATTCAGGTTCTTATCTTGGCTCTTCCACTTACGGGTTCTCTCCCTGCCCGAATTACTTAAACTCTCTGTGCTTCAGTCTCTCCATCACAATTTCACTCACTGCCTCAAGGGCTGCTGTGGAGATGGAAGAGATCACGTCCATGGGAAACGGCGGTGCTGTGCTGGGCACATGTTAAGTGTTCTCGCTGGCATTTCTTGTCTTGTTGGCACTTCGTGCTGTTAGGTAGCACTCCCGTCCCAGACCCTGCGGCCAAGCCACACTTCCCCATCCTCTACTTGTGCACCCGAATTTGTATATCTAAGTACAGGACCTTATAATTGTTCTCCATTGTTTTCATTTTTGTTAGATACTGCCTGTTTCTGCCTTTTGATCCAAACCTGTCTCTCACTTACTCACTACTCCCCATGTGCCTGTGTTACGTGTAAATCTGGAGCTTCACCTGTATCTTCAAGCTACTGACCAAACTGTTGAACAGAAGGGAGGCTGTAAAATGGGTGTCTTTAGGTGGGAGTGCACACGGAGGAGCAGTCGGATGGGAGCCCCCAGCGTGGCACAGAGCAGGTGCCCCCGCTCACGCTTCCTTACCCACCCTCACATGCCACCAAGGGTGGAAAAAACTGGAGCAATATTACTGGAGGACAATCTGACAATATGTACAAGACGTGCATAAAAAATGCTGACTCTGAAATTCTACTCCTGGAAATTTACTCCCAAGAAGACACTAAAGAGAAGAAAAAAGTTCTATGAAAAAATATTTATAGCATCATTATTTAAAATGCTGAAAAACTTTAAATAACCTAAATGGCTACAAAGAGGAATGGTTAAATAAACTATAACAGGGTAATCACAGCAATGTGGCTCTTTAAAAAGATTAAATATAATGACTATGCATCTTTATGTTAGTGAATATAAAGTTATTTAAATTAAGTTACCATAGATATACACACTATGACTGCATCTAAATAAAAACTATGTGCACACAGATAAAAGAATGGGAGGATGAAGAAAGAGAAAATTAGTTATGGTGAGATTATAAATGTAATTTTCATTTGTTTCCCATGAAAACACCTTATAATTGATGTGGTTATAAACAGCACAAATGTTGGTACATATACAGACACATATTTTAATGTTTATTATTTATGTGTGTTCAGTTAATCTGAAGGGAGAGTTAAATAAGATTTAAGAACGAGCGGTCCAGAACACAGAGCCTTACCTAACAAAGGACTTCGATGAAACTCAAGAAGCATGTGTCTAAATATGAGATCCAATTCCCGTCCTCAAGCAGCCTGAAACCCACTGAGTTGTTAATGTGCTAGACTCCCTTCCCACTAACATCCACATGCCTCATCACAGCGCTGTCCTGCCACTCACAAGAGTCCTGAGGAATGAGCATCAGGAGGACATAGTGATGAAGGGCATTAACTTACCAGCAGGGGGCGCTGTGCAAGACCTTCCCCTGTGAGCTTTAGTTTCTGCCTCTGAGATTGGCTGAGATAGGGGTTGTTCCAGTGCCCAGCTGAGAGGCTGATGTGAGGCATGGCTTCTCAAATGCCCAGTACACATGGGCTGCTGTTACAATTGTGTGCCCCACCAGCTCTTTCAGATGGGCACAAATTCTAAACTTAGAAAAGTAAGGCAGAAGCAGAAGTAGCAGCACACTTGGAGTAGGAAAAGAAATAAGGGGTTCTGCACTTGGCTGTGCCCCAAGCTTACCGTAGGTGAACATGCGTGGCGAGGTCAGTTCAATGTTGGGCAAGGCGCCCAGGTGGTTCAGCACGGCACACCGATAGCCATTTTTCTGGGCGTAGTCAACGAAGGTGCGGATGTACTGCTTCTCACTGTGATTGGCAATTCCAGGGCAGATGACCATGGTAACATCATCTATGTGGTGGAGGAGGAGATTCCGAGATAGCCAATAAATAGTGACATGATAAATGGTCACAACTACACTTCATTGGCTTAGCCAACAGTAGGAGAGAATTTAACATGCATCTTGTCACTCATTTCTCTGGGAAAGAATATCTTTCCCTCTAGCTGGAACTCTCTATAGCAGTGTTTCTCAAATTATTTGTGGTGAAGGGTCAGTTTTTAAAAGTTCCAATCCATTATGGACAGATGCTTTTGAAAAATAAAATATAATCAAAATTAACTACTAGAAAAATGAAATGAAAAAGATTCAAATCTCAATTTTTTAATTATTAGAGTCAATGGATATAAAATCACTCTGTCAAATTCTTATACAAGTTTCCAAGCACTACTCTTAATTTCTATATGAAATTCTGTATGAATGAATGAATGAAAAAATAAAAAGCAGTGTTTGTTTAGACCTCTTTGATCCAGCAATTTTACTCTCAGGTATTTATCTTACAGATACATTGTACATACACAAAACAATATATCTACAGTATAGATTGTAATAGCAAAAGACCGAATATAACATAAATGTCCAGAAATAGGGGTCTGCTTAAATAAATTTTTGCATATCCGAACGATGAAATATTATGTAGCCCTTAAAAATAATGAGACATCTTTACATACACTGATATGGCAAGCTCTCTAATATGTATTAAGTGGAAAAAGCAAGGTGCAGAAAAGGGTTATGATATGCTACTATTTGTTGGGGGGAAAAGACATCTATGTTTATAAACGCATCAACTAGCTCTGGAATCAAACACAAGAATCCTAACAGTGGGGACCACTGTTAGGGTGGGAGAGAGACTTACACTTTTACTGTATATCCTTTAGTACATTTTGAATATTCTATCATGAGCATGAACTACCTACTTAAAAATATGAATATGTGTTTTTCTTTAAAAGAAAAGTGGTGTTTGGGTTATTAAATCTAATCACAAATTTTCCTTCTGAAAGTTAAGAACAATTTTAAAATTCGTACGCAATATGCATAAAGAAACTTAAAAGTTTTTCTAAACCTTGACCTTGTAATTCCAATTCTTGGAATCTTGCCTTAAATTTTATGAGTAAGGATGCTTATCAAAGGATTATTTGAGAGCAACAAAATTATAAGCAAGCTAAATGCCCAAAACCAGAATGATTAAATTATGGTATGACCACATTGGAGACTATTAAGCAATTGTTAGACTTTTGTTATTGAAGACTTTTAGACTTTTAACTATATGGGGAAATATTTATATTATAATTTATAATATAATGTGTAGTAATTTAAATTTTAGAAAAACTTTGCATAGAACCGAAGGTAAATGGAACAAAACGCTAACAGTGGTATGCTGGGTGTAGGATTACAGATGATTCTTTTCTTTTTTTTAAATGTTTCTACATTATCTACATTTTCTATGAGTGAGTATTTATTCCTTTTGTTGTCAGGAAGAAATCACTAAAAAGGAAAAACGGCTGCTTTTCTTAGAGCGTTTCCTGGAAGCATTTCTGCCTTCCAGAACCACCCTCATCAATCCTTTCTGGGCACAGGGGTGATAGAAAGACACAGACAATCACAAAAAAGAATCAGTTTCGTCCTTTTCAACTTTCCACCTCAGTCCTAGAAGAGCAGGTTAAATTAAATTGCTTAAATTTTGTACTTTAATAGTAGAAGAAGTCAGAGCATTAGAAGCAAGGGAAAAAATATTTAACTTTTTTAAATGGTAGAGAAATAAATATTTGAAAGATCAGCTACAAGGCTTAGAAACACAATGTGAACTCCTAATCTATTCATTTATTCACTTCTGTGACTGTTTATTCGACTCTGGGGATTCCTACATTCTAGCAGACAGATGATAAACAACTATGCAAATAAGCTCAGAGAGTGGCAGGTACCATGAAGAACTAGAGCAGGAAGGTGTGATGGATTTCCTGGGAAGGAAACACTAGTTAGAGGAGTCAGGGACCATCCCTCTGAGGTGACATCGGGGCTGAGAGCTAAATGACAAAGAGGCAATTGTGTGAAGGTCTGGGACAAGCATTCCAGACAGAGGGAACATAAGCTAAGTTGTCACTAGCTACTCAGAGGTTCTAAGTGCTTTAAATAACTGAGAGCTATATTACATTTACTGGAATTTACCCCTAAATATTGACTGAGTTCCTGTAAAAAACTAGGTGCCTTTGAATACTACAGAACTCAAAAGACATGTCCTCTTCCAGTAGTAACAGCATTCAAAGGATGCAGCCATCTAACTCCACTTCCTCAGAAGTCCTCATTGTGAAGCTTTTTATGAATGTTTATTGTGCAGTCTGCACAGAGCAATGAGAGTTTTATCACCAGTAGAAACCGTGGTTGTTTCTGAGATATAGGTGTCCCAGACCTCTGGAAACCTAAGCAGAGGGTATATGAGAGCCTTTGTTATCTGCTGTTGTCCAACAAACAAGACCAGCTACACTGCATCTCTCAGCTTCAGTTTCCTCATCAGTAAAGTAGGGATAATAAGGCACTGACTTCTCAGGGTTGTTGTGAGGATTAAATGAGATAATAGCATACATAAAGCACTTAAAATGGTCCAGCTTCTGTTGCTGTCATCAAACCAAAGGCCTGGTCCTGGGCTCCAAGTTCTTATACCAAGCTTTTCTATTTCACAAAAGGACTAAAAAACTGTGTTCAACAATGCTTTCTGAAGAGCCCTACAGGACGCCCGGCAAGCACACGCTGGAGCCAGTCCTTGCCAGTTGCTCCTAAGTGATGCACCTCAGCAGACTTCCTACAGGACCCTGAATGCGATGGTAAGTATCAATGGCTCGAGCATTTATATTGAGGCTCCCTCACGGACTAGTTCCCCTTCCCTGAGTGATGGCCCAATCATATGACCTAAACTTGCTTACCTCCCACACAGTGCTCAGCCAAGGGCTCGAAGAGGTCAAAGGTCGAAGTGGCTCCGTCAGACATGGTGATGAACTTCCGGTGCCCATACGGGTGTGGTGACCTCACCCTTCCCATCTTCCCATACAAGGCTGTTTGGATGTGTCCACTTTTCCCCCAGATCAAAGGTGGAATATATCTAAGAAAGAAGGAGAGGAGAGGTCAATTTTCCCACACTCCTTGAATAATGCTCTAAAAAAACTTTGGAGCAAGAGCTTTTCAACCTCTTTTTTTTTTCCTGACAAATTCTGTTCACTAAGCACAAATATGAGATTTTTTAAACCTTATACCCATGCCATGATTTATCTCCTTTTCCCACTTAACGCATCAGATTAGCTTTAGAAATCAACCAGGGCATGCTTATATAGACAGGACTTCAAATTTAAGGTGTTAATTAATTCAACACGGGTTATTGCCATAATAAATTAATTCAACACGGGTTATTTCCATAATGTAGAATAGAAAGAAAGCAACTAATACATTTTGAACACATGCTACTTGACAGGGTTAGCCTCATTATCAAATGAGCTACTGTATATAAAATAGCTAGCACGGCACCTATGCAAACTAAATGTTCACTTCTTTGCCTTCCCCCAATAAGGCAGGCCACAGCTGCGGGGGTTACCCCATGAACCAAACCTGCTACCTTGTTAAACTGGGAAGGGCTGCAAAGCCTCCTAAGAGTCTGTTAAGTGCCTTGTCCATGTGTGTGTGTGTGTGTGTGTGTGTGTGTGTGTGTGTGTGTGCTGGGGGGCACATTGTATGCTCTGGAGAATGTGCTAGAAGGGCAGAGCAATGTAAATATTTGTTGGATTAATGAAGGATAAAGTCTTGTTAGCATAAGCAAGGCATGATACCACCCTAACAACTGTCCTTCGTGAAAACACAGTGACTCTGGTCCTTGGTAGGAAGTGCAAAAATCACAAACTAGTTAATCACTGGGAAAACAAGGTGTTCCAAGTTACAATTAAGAAATGATTATAGTTCACAACCACAGGGCAAGATGATCCCATTTACTGAAACTGCTATTGGTTTCTCTTCTTCAGCTTTGAGCCCAAGCTTGATGCGTGAGCAGGATTTGTGTTCTGTATTAAACTAGAGACATAATATAAAATGGTAATGACATCAATCCTTCACCTCTGTAGTGTATCACAGTGGTGAACATTTTATTAAGAATTTACCTTAACCTGCTTGCCAATTTGTGCCTATCATTTCTATCAGACCAGATGATCCCAGACCCTCTTCTTAAATTAAACCAGATTTACTCTCTGTTTTTGGCAATTCATTAAATCTACACAAATTTAAGAGAAGGGAAGTCATCACCTTAAGCAAGCCAGTTCCCAGATAAGCTTCCTCTCTGGGGGCAGGGAGGAGAAGGAAGAGTTTTTTTTTTTTTTTGCGGTACGCGGGCCTCTCACTGTTGTGGCCTCTCCCGTTGAGGAGCACAGGCTCCGGACGCGCAGGCCCAGCGGCCATGGCTCATGGGCCCAGCCGCTCCGCGGCATGTGGGATCTTCCCGGTCCGGGGCATGAACCCACGTCCCCTGCGTCGGCAGGCGGACTCTCAACCACTGCGCCACCAGGGAAGCCCAAGGAAGAGTATTTTTAAGACCTATGGACATGAAACCACTTGCCAGCATCAACCACAGGTGCAAATCTCAGTGCAGAGACCACGGCCTTTAGAAAGCAGGCAAAGGCATTTTTAAGAGATAAGTGGATTATGACAGTAACAAAAAGCAAGCTTATAAAATAATGTCAATAGGACAGCTGAATACTATACAAGATTTAGATAACCGAATTTATAAAGGGTTTCAGACTACTAAGTTGGACAATAAACTGTGCATACGGGGAGGGGAGTGGTCCAAGAAACCAAACTTCTGATTGTTCCTGGAGGAGAAGTTCGGAGAAAATTTTGTTTACGATACAAATTAAAAACAGAAATGTGCTGAGGTTAAAAATGTCAGAAGAATGGGTTAAATTTCATCTACTTATCCTCTGATCTCATTTAGAATATAATATAATCATAGAAAAGATGACAAAAGCATAAAATTTCCTTTTGGCTACTCAGATTTCCTGTATAATCATGACACAGGTGATCAATCCTGATGCCATGCTCCAGATTCAAGGTCCTGTCACCGCCTCTGAATCTTGGCAATTGCCCCCCAAGTGGCCTCTCAGCCTCTAGTCTTGCTGCCATCGACTCTGGCATCCCCCCACCAGTGGAGGGATAACTAACACACAAACCTGGCCACGGCCCTCTATTGCTTGAGTCCTAGTAGCTCGGCTTAGGAGGTGCCACCTTGGTGCCTGCTTACCTCTTTTGCCTAAGTTCCAAAAAACCTGAACCACCGTCCACTCAAGAGTCACTTCCAATCAGGTTTTTTGGGAAGCTCCCTGCCTCTGTGCCCCCTGGAAAAGCACCCTGCACACCCTAGCACCCACGAGGCTTGATTAAAATACACCTTTTTCAAGCACACTCCTCCCTGCCACCTGCAGGGCCTGGGCTCATTCTCCTTTGTGTCTATCCTCAGGGCACTCGAAACACACGAAGCACGTAGGGAGGACTCGAGGATGAACAGAATACAGACCCACTTAGTAAATCTGAAAAGACAAAGATATGCTTAAAAAATCATATGCATCAGGATGATGTGAACTTGGCTGTGGCATCATTGGTGTTTGGCTGTTGTTCTCCTTCCAGGCTACTCAGCACCATTCTCAGACTGGGCTGGGATGAAATTCTCAAGCTGTTCCTGTGTGTGTGCATGCGTGCGTGCATGGTGTGTGGACAGGTGACTGCCTGGGACTTTCTCAGTTCAGTGTAAGGTCAGTTGTACACAGTGGAAGTTTCACTGTCTATAATTTTATGACAATACCACCTACTGATAAAACACTTTTTAATTAACATCACAGTAACCCAACACCAGGGCTTACAAGATTGAGTTTTTGCATAGCATTTACTGTGGTGGAGCTTTATTGTGTTTTTGTTTGTCTTCATAACTGATCCACAGATCATAGGAAAAACATTAAGAAAGTAAAAACCAGGGCTTCCTTGGTGGCACAGTGGTTGAGAGTCCACCTGCTGATGCAGGGGACATGGGTTCGTGCCCTGGTCCAGGAAGATCCCACATGCTGCGAAGCGGCTGGGCCCGCGAGCCATGGCCGCTGAGCCTGTGCGTCCGGAGCCTGTGCTCCGCAACGGGAGAGGCCGCAGCAGTGAGAGGCCCACGTACCGCAAAAAAAAAAAAAAAAAAAAAAAGAAAGTAAAAACCAGAATAGGTGCCCACTCACGTGGTTCAGTTCAGGGAAGGAATCTGGACCAAAACAACAGAATATTTTGAAATTTATATAAATATGGAAATATTTAATTTTTAAAATTTATTTATTTTGGGCTGCCTTGGGTCTTCGTTGCTGTGTGCAGGCTTTCTCTGGTTGCGGTGAGTGTGGGCTGCTCTTCGTTGCGGTGCGCAGGCTTCTCACTGTGGTGGCTTCTCTTGTTGCGGAGCACGGGCTCTAGGCGTGCAGGCTTCAGTAGCTGTAGCATGTGGGCTCAGTAGTTGTGGCTCACGGGCTCCAGAGCGCAGGTTTAGTAGTTGTGGCGCACGGGCTTAGTTGCTCCGTGGCATGTGGGATCTTCCCGGACCAGGCCTCGAACCTGCATCCCCTGCATTGGCAGGCAGATTCTTAACCACTGCGCCACCAGGGAAGTCCCTGGAAACATTTAAGAGATGTTGCTGAAGTGGTACATGGAGGAATATGTTTTACTCTAACTACCTATGGGGTAGTTTGTCTGAAAATAGAGCCGCCAAATAATTCCACCTATTCCTGCCCCCACAAGCCATTCTTCCCGTCAGGAGCTAGATTCCTACCTCCCCTACCCCACCCCTATGGATCTAGGCTGGCCTGTGACTTGTCCGGTCTGCTGGACGTGGTGGGAGGCCTGCTGTGCAGATCTGGGCCTGGCCCTTCAGAAGCCTGGCAGCTTCTGCTTGTATAATACCTCCTTGGAAGTCTGGTGCTATGCTATAAAGAAGCCAGGCCTTGACTACCCAGTGATGAGGGAAAAACGGAGGGGGGCTAGAGAATGAGAAATAAAACCAAGAACTGTGTGCATTTAAAATTTCATAGTACCACCGAACTGCCTCCCAAAAGAGAGGGACCAATTTACATTCCTACCAATTGTGTATGAAAGTACCTGTCTTCCTCACCCTCATCAATAATTGGTGTTTTAGGGCTTCCCTGGTGGCGCAGTGGTTGACAATCCAACTGCCGATGCAGGGGACACGGGTTCGTGCCCCGGTCCAGGAGGATCCCACATGCCGCGGAGCGGCTGGGCCCATGAGCCATGGCCCCTGAGCCTGCGCGTCTGGTGCCTGTGCTCAGCAACGGGAGAGGCCACAACAGTCAGAGGCCTGCGTACCGCAAAAAAAAAAAAAAAAAAAATTGGTGTTTTGGCTACTTTGATAGGCAAAAAATGGGTATTATATTTCAATTTGTGTTTCTTAAGGTTGATCCAATCTATGGCAGAAAAAAAGTTTCTTACTTGAATTTGCATTTCCTTGATTCATGTGTTTATTAGCAATTTGTACTTCTTTTCTGTGAATTGTCTGTTCATATCCTTTGTCCATTTTTCTATTATAGTTTTCTTTTTCCTTTTTTATTTTTATCACTCCTACATTAAGTCATTATATATTATATTTTGCAAGGGTTTTCTCCAGTCTATTGTATATTTTAATTTTATTTTTCATCTTATATAGCTTTTTATATTTTGTGGTTAAATTTATTAATTTTTTCTGTTAAAACCTTTGTGTTTTGCATTTTGCTTTAAAAGGGGCTATTCCAATACCCAATTATAAATATATTCAGCAATATTCCTTCTATTATTCCTATAGTTTTTAAAAATGTATTACCCTGAAGTCACTTATTTTTGAAAATGATGCGAAGTAAAGATCTAATTCATTTTTAATCTAATTCAACTAGTTAGCTAATTGTCCTTACTCCATAAATGGCCCATCCTTTCCCTACTGATTTCAACGGTCATTTTAAATATATACCAAGTTCTCAATTAAATATCTGGATTTGTTTCTGCATTTTCTATTCTGGTTCATCGATTTCTTTGTCTATTCTTATGCCAATATGGCACCACTTTAATTAATACAGCTTTATGGAATATTTTGAAAGTTGATGGTGCAGGCCTACTTCACTCTACTTTTTCAAAATTTTCTTGGCAGACTTTTGACATTTTAGTTTCCAGATGAACTATAGGATTAGCTTGTTCTATGAAAAATTTTGGAGTTTTAAATTGGAAACACACCAAACATATACTACTTTGGGAAGAACTGACATCTTTACAGTTTCGACTTGTCCCATTCAAAAACATGGTGTGAGGGGCTTCCCTCGTGGTCCAGTGGTTAAGACTCCACACTTCCAATGTAGGGGTCGATCCCTGGTTGGGGAACTAAAATCCCACATGCCACGCAGCACGGCCAAAAGATAAAAAAACAAACATGGGGGTTTCCCTGGTGGCGCAGTGGTTGAGAGTCTGCCTGCCGATGCAGGGGACACAGGTTCGTGCCCCGGTCTGGGAGGATCCCACATGCCGCAGAGCGTCTGGGCCCATGAACCATGGCCGCTGAGCCTGCGCGTCCAGAGCCCGTGCTCCGCAACGGGAGAGGCCACAGCAGTGAGAGGCCCACGTACCGCAAAAAACAAAAACAAAAACCAAAACCAAACATGGTGTATCTCTCCATTATTCAGGTATTTATGTCCTATAGTAAAACTTTATGTCTTGCTTCACGTTTCAATACTCATTTTTTACTACACTAATTTGCATGCATTTCTACATTTTAAAAAGCTATTCTTAGAGTTAGTATCTGGGCATGTTTTATTCCTGACTCCCAGAAAGCAGAAGTGATGTCTTCTACTTCTTTACTTATCTAGATGGTATTTTGTCCAATGTCATGCTGTGGTCAGTGGTTAATGAATCCTGTTACTAAGAAAGAAGCTAGAAGATCACAACAAAATCTAGAGGCCAGCATGTCTTTATCTTCTGAACCTACTTATAATCAACATCTGGCTATGCTAACGGAATTGCCCAAAGGGAAAGACCACAAGGGAAAATCTGGACCTCCCTCCCTCCCACATCCCTCCAGACATGCGTGCGCGCGCGCGCGCGCGCGCACACACACACACACACACACACACACACACACGCTGCCTTTGGGCACATGGAGTTCACACGAGCAAGGACAGATGGTTGCTGGGCTGTTTATAAGACAGTTGAAAAAAAAGCCGACTAATGCTCATCTTTGCCCTAAATCTGTGGGTGACCAATTCTTCCTTATGGGACTTGGGTCCCTTGGTTGTAGATCAAACCACTTTATAGCTATGGGACCCAGACTTAGCCGTTATTCCCTTTGATCCTCTCCAGTACCTCTCTACCAAATCGGCCCAAGGCCTGGCACACAGTAGGTGTTTAGGATATGTTGTCTGAGGTTGAGCCCCCCACCGACTCCCAGCAAGTCCTTCCCAGTGAACCAAATGCCCATCAGCCGCTACTCCTTGGCATTTTAAATTTGTATCAAACAGGCTGCTTTGGTTAAAGCAACAAAACCCAACTCCAACTAACTTAACTCCTCTTATATTACAGGGATGCTGGGGTGCTCACCAAATGGACAAGAGTCTGGAGAACCAGGCTTGAAGAGCACAGGATCCAGGAAGGAAACCAGGGGGTTGCTCTAGCGATGTGCTCTTTACACAGTCAGCAACATCACTGCCCCCCACCCACCTGGAAAGAGTCAATATCCCAGGAGTGAGGTGTCTAGAAGCAGGGAATTTCAGAGTGGGTGGGCAGGGCAACCTTGATTTACTACCTACATGCAATGGGAGAGAGGAACTTCCCCAAAAGGAAATTTGTGTGCCCCTGGAGAGGAAGAATGGATGCTGGGCAGCAGAAAAGTGACAAATGTCCCCTACAAGGTTTTTAGCTGGACATGTCTTTGGTTCAAAAAGCTTTTTCAGTGCCCCTGACACTCCACAGCCCCCATCAAATCACAGTATTCCCTCTAGTTCTTCCAAAGTCTCCTCTTTCTTTCTGTCACTGTTCCCTGAAACCGGGTCCCAACTCTTAGTATTTCACATCGTTCTAAAATGTATCTATTGATATTTTAGAGCCTCTTCAGAAAAGCTTCACCTATAATACAACATAGATCAGAAACAGGCAATCTACTTGCTCAAGCATTGTTTTTTTTTTTTCTCACACAGCCATCTTTCTAAAAGCTAATTTCATAAAAAAAAAAAAAAGAGTTTGTGTTATTTTCTTTAAAGGAGACATCTAGCAAAGTAGAGTTTTTATGACTCTTGGCCAATGATCTTTATTGGTCTTAGAGTAAAATAGTACATTTTACGCAGCCCATCATTTTGCCCCCACTATCTTTTTGAGTTAAAATTCACATAACATGGAATTAACCATCTTAAAGTATACAATTCAGTGGCATTTAGTACATTAACAACATTGTGCAATCATCACCTTTACCTACTTTCAGAATATTTCATCACTCCACAAGGAAACCCTATATGCGTTAAGCAATCACTCCCCATTCTCCCCTTCCCCCAGCCCTGGGCAACCATTCATCTGCTTTCTGTCTCTATGAATTTACATATTCGGGATATTTCATGTAAATGGAATCATACAACGTGTGACTTTTTGTCTTGTGATTTTTCACCTACATTACGTTTTCGAGGTTAATTCATGTTGTAGTCTGTGTCAGTACTTCATTCCTTTTTATTTCATTTCATGGATATACCACATTTTGTTTACTCATTCATTTGTTGATGGACACTTGGATTGCTTCCACCTTGTGGCTATTATGAAGAGTGCTGATATGAATGCTTGTGTACCAGTTTTTGATTGAATACCTGTTTCTAATTCTTTTGGGTATATACCAAGGAGTAGTATTTCTGGGTCATCTGGTAATTCCATGCTGAACTTTTTGAGGAACCTCCAAACAGTTTTTCATAGCAGCTGAAACATTTTACATTCCCACCAACAACGTACAAGGGTTCCAATTTCTCCACATCCTTGCCAACACCTGTTATTTTCCATTAGAAAAATTATTACTGCCATCCTAGTGGGTATGAAGCGGCATCTCTTGTGGTTTGATTTGCATTTCCCTAATAATTAATGACATTGAACAGCCCTACCATTTTGACTCTAGGCTATTTTCTTCCACTCTCTCTCTACTTCTATCTCTGTCTGTGATACTGATCACAATTTAAAAGATGAACCAGTTGATAAATAAATGTATACTGGACTTCCCTGGTGGCACAGTGGTTAAGAATCCACCTGCCAATGCAGGGGACACGGGTTCGAGCCCTGGTCCGGGAAGATCCCACATGCTGAGGAGCAGCTAAACCCATCCACCACTACTGAGCCTGTGTGCCACAACTACCAAAGCACGCACGCCTAGAGCCCAAGCTCCGCAACAAGAGAAGCCACTGCAATGAGAAGCTCGTGCACCGCAATGAATAGTAGCCCCTGCTCGCCTCAACTAGAGAAAGCCCACGTGCAGCAACGAAGACCCAAGGCAGCTATAAATAAATAAATAAATTTTAAAAAGTAAATAAATAAAATAAAATAAATGTATACTATTAGCCTCCTGTTCACTTCACAACGGCTACTACTGGTAGAAAGAATCGAATCAGAATAAAATTGGTAACAGTTAAAACAGCATGTGGTATAATCCAGTATTGCCTAAATTTTGACAAAAGAATCCAGTTTTCATAAAAGCATTTAGACTTGCAAAGTTTAACCTAGAGAATTGGTCTTGATGAAAAGGAGAGCCATAAGAGAACTTTCTACGGTCAGTAACATACAATACGAACAAAAACTGATTCCAAGCTTTGTAGCAAAAGTTAAATGGAAAATAAACCTGATGAAGATAAAATTTAACTGTATTATATTAAAAAAATCAACACGGAGTCAAATTGGCTCAGTAGGATTTGCTCCTGAAAATAGTCTAAAACTCTTTAATGTTAGCACAACTCTAATGAAGATACTTGTATTTAAAATGTCCTTGGATTCAACCTCTCCTGAGCCTTCTCCCAATGGGAGTGCAGGTGGTTAGAATTCAACTAGAGGTCCTCCTTCCCAGCCCAATCCCGACAAATGACTCGGGACCAACAAAGGAGATGATATGAACTGAAAAGGAACCATGTGGAAGAGAAGATCCCAAATGCAGGGTCCACTCAGGGGCTGTGGAGATCCGTGGGAGTCATCTGAGAAGTCTTGCTTCTCCTCCTTCACAAGGAAGTAATAGGGTTCATGATTTCACAGAGAAAAAGGAAACAGGAGGGAAGGGTTACCATGCTCTAATTATCTGCAAGAATGAGTTGAGATACATTGAAGACAAAGGTCGCTGGAACCTTACTAGAGCAAAGGAATATCACCTGGACTGAAACCTAGGGCCTCTCCCTTCATGACTTTGGGCACATTAAGGATGTTCCCCAAGCCCTTTACCAAAGGAAGTCAGGAGCATCTGAGGTACTAGTCATGGCTCCATCACCATTATTTATTTACCTCCTTTGAACACAAAACATTTTATTTACTTATAGCACTTCACAATTTTTCAAAGTCCTTTCTGTATAGGATTTCATTTGCTTTTTAAAACATTTATTTTTACTTTTTAAATTAACTAAATTTTTAAATTAAAGTATAGTTGATTTACAATGTTGTGTTAGTTTCTGGTGTACAGCAAAGCGATTCAGTTATATACATATATACATACTCTGTTTCAGATTTGTTTCCATTATGGCTTATTATAGGATATTGAAGACAGTTCCCTATGCTATACAGCAGGACCTTGCTGCTTTCATTTGCCTTTGATAACAAGTTTGTGAAATGGGCAGCTGTTGTCAACCATGGGGACCCTGCGGTCCAGAGAGTGAAAGGCTTGGCCATGGCCACTTGTCACTCTGCTAATCAAGGGCAGAGTTAGGACTTCAACTGAGGCCTTGACCACTGCGTCCAGTGCTTGTTTGGATGATAAAATAGGCGTGATGAGGAAAATAGATGCTTTCATTCCGGAGACTCCTATGACTCTATTAGTCATCCTTTAAAAATATTAGTTATCTAGAACCAGTGTAAATGAGGCTTAAGGTATCTTAAATAGTCAACGACCAGCCTCTAGCTTTAAAAATACATCAAATTAGCATACGTGTATTCCAGAGTTGTCTGTTTTTAAGGCTATGGCCGACCAGGGGCTTCTCAGCAACACGGGGAGCCCCGGGAGGTCACTCCTGATACAAATCTGCTTGTTGAGTTGGAAGCTGGCAACACACAGGAGAAAGGACAAACACTCAGACCACGACCTGGGCCTCCAGCAAGCCCAACAGTCACGACAAAGGGGTCATTCGGGAGTGACCCCTTCTCCTGTTTTAACCTTGCTCTCTCCTCCTCAGGGTCATTCTGTTAGTGTAGTGGTGTCACGTTTCACCCGTAGCCTGATCCTCAAGGATCCTCGAGGATCCTTAAAAGGTCAAGCCATCAACTATAGTCAAATCACCCCCCAGAATACCCTACAGGAAGGAAGGAACACACTGTCTGTAAGCGGAGCCCAGGTAGCTCTTGTCCAGTGCCGGGCAGATGGCTGGGACTGCATTAACACAGATGGCACTGGTGGCCTGAGGTTAGGGCTGTGTTGTGAAATATAAAACCCCCAAATCTTTGACTTCCCTGGTGGCACAGTGGTTAAGAATCCGCCTGCCAATACTGGGGACAAGGGTTCAATCCCTGGTCCAGGAAGATCCCACATGCCACGGGGCAACTAAGCCTGTGCACCACAACTACTGAGCCTGCGCTCTAGAGCCCAAGAGCCACAATTACTGAGCCCATGTGCCACAACTACTGAAGCCCATGTGCTCTAGGGCCTGCGTGCCACAACTACTAAGCCTGTGTGCTGCAACTACTGAAGCCCGTGCACCCAGAGCTCGTGCTCCGCAACAAGAGAAGCCACCGCAATGAGAAGCTTGCGCACCGCAATGAAGAGTGGCCCCTGCTCGCCGCAACTAGAGAAAGCCCGCGCACAGCAATGAAGACCCAACGCAGCCAAAAATAAAGTAAAATAAATAAATTAAAAAAAAAACAAACTCAAATCTTTAAATGAGAGGATGCAGCACGATGCTCCCTCTTGCAGGAGAGGCACACAGGCCCTGGCACTACCAGCGGGGATGTGAGGCTCCCAGCTCACACACCATGGGGCCTGCACTTGTCTGAGTGGAGAGGCCGGTTGAGGGGCCAGCACAAAGGAAGTGTGTGTGTGTGTCTGTGTGTGTCTTTCTTGGTGTAAAGACTTGGATCTATACAAGTTAAGTCACATATGATACAACTCCACTGAAGACTAGAAAGAATATCAGGATAATAATTAAATATTGTAATGTTAAAAAAAGTAGTGGGCTTCCCTGGTGGTGCAGTGGTTGAGAGTCCGCCTGCCGATGCAGGGGACACGGGTTCGTGCCCCGGTCCAGGAGGATCCCACATGCCGCAGAGCGGCTGGGCCCTTGAGCCATGGCCGCTGAGCCTGCGCGTCCAGAGCCTGCGTTCTGCAACGGGAGAGGCCACAGCAGTGAGAGGCCTGCATACCGCAAAAAAAAAAAAAAAAAAAAAAGTAGTAATTTAATTTATCCCCAGCCTAAATTCCAGGCACTGGGCAGAAGAAGGAACACCCAGTGCAGAGCCATCTGTCTGCAGGATTCCCCCAGACATCCACAGCTACCTCCGGGATTCACCTAGGACTCACTCTTGAGGTTTAATAGGTCATCCGGCAAAATGAGCGGCCACCTTCTCAAGGGTTGGTGACTTTCGACTGTCAGCATCTGGGAACTCAGCACTTGACTGGAAGCCCAACCAGCCCATGGCCCTGACTTTGTTCCCAACACAGAGGTTCGCTCCACAGACACGGGTCTGCCCTCGGCTTCCCTCTCCTTCAGCAAAGCCCAAGCCCAAGGGACACTTCAGTGATGGGCAGAAAGCAGAGGGGTCATGTCATCCTGGGAAGCCCTCCCAAGGGAAAAGCTCCCTTTGCGTCGGCCCCACAGAGCGCTGCCTCACAGCTGCTCCCATTTCTCTCCTGAGAACCTCACTTTCAAGTGGCTGATAATGTCTTTCCCTGGGTTTGAGCCAAGATGCCGGCCAGGGGTCAGAGCAGGTGCTGGGACTCTTTAGGAGACAAGGGCTCAGGATGTTTCCTCAGCTTCCCCTTCCCAGCAGGCCCTCCACTCTACTCAAAGCACAGCCTCAGGTAAAGAAAAACAAATTTTCCATTTCAGGAAAAATATTTGTCCACTGAGAAGAGATTTACTCAGACCAAGAGATTTGTTTGGAGAGTGAGCACACGGATGAGGAATGCCTCTAGGAACACGTGGCTGGCAGCTGGGACCAAACCAGAGACATTATCGGAACTGAGCTGGCCTCTGCCTATGTTTTCTTTTGGCTCTTACATGTTGAGTCAATAAAATTCAGAGATTAGCAAGACACAGTGCCTGACCTTGTAGGGTTCACAACCTGGGGGTGGAAGCGCATGAGGGAAACACAGACAACTACTGTCACAGTGAGAAGGAGTGGGCAATGGGGGCAGAAAGGCAGGATGGGAGGATGGTAATGGGGAGACAATCACGAGGCTGAGAAGCACGAGTTTAACTCAGTACATGATGGGGAGTGTTAAGGACTGAATGTTTGTGTCCCCCCAACATCCACATATTGAAGCCCTACCCGCCACCCCGCATGTGATGATATTTCAAGGTGGGATCTTTGGGACATAACCAGGCTTAGAAGAAGTCATGAGGGTGGAGCCCCCGTGATGGGACTGGTGCCCTTATAAGAGGACGATGAGAGACCAGAGCTCTCTCTTTCTCTCTCTCTCTCTCCACCATGCAAGGACACAGTGAGAAGGTGGCCATCTGCAAAGCCAGGAAGAGGGCCCTCACCCGGAAACAAACCTGCTAGCACCTTGATCTTAGACTTTCCAGCCTCTGGAACTTTGAAAAATAAGTATCTGTTGTTTAAGCATCCCAGTCTACTGTATTTTGTTATAGCAGCCTGAGCTGACTAAGATGGAAGTCTAAGGTTCTCAGAGAGGGCAAGTTTCTGAGCAACCAACCTCTGAGTCAAGGACTGGGCTGGTCACGTCTCTCAATCTTCACAATACCTCTGAGCGACGATATCGCCCCCCCACTTTACAGATGAGAAAAGTAGAGTCTTGACTTGCTTGATATCACAAAGTCAGGATTAGAGGACAGATCTCTGATGTCTGTCCAGAGCTTTTCTTACCACGCCACACTCGAGACCCATCAACTCCCTCAACTACAAGTTAGAACAACAATTAAAACATTTTTGTGCCTGCTCTTTTCTGTCTGATCAACTGGCAGAATGTTATATTAAATCATGTTTTTCCAAATTGATAACTGAATTTGTTGGAACTTGTCTTTGGTGTTCTTCACGTACATTAAACAAAAAAACATTTCTTTGATTTTACATGTTTTTCACAACTGTAACCATCTTCTTTAGATTAGTGAAGTTTTTTTCTGCAGGAGATCCATCTGGAGGGTAATTAATTTGGATATTCACATTGATTATTTCAAGATGGGGCCAGAATGTTAACTCATACTGAATAGCTCCCCAAAGATAATGAGACCCGGAAGAGTGATGATAAAGAGGCTAGAGGTACTTCTGGAAAGGCAAGAGATGTTTGGTTTGGGGAAGCATTTTTACCTACTTTAATGAGTGAGAATAAATTAATCAGGACAAGGATCAGTGGGGCAGGGGGTTGGGGTGGGGGGAATACTGGGAACAGAGCTTTGGGGCAGCTCCGGAAGTCAGAAAATTGACTTCCGCCTCCGTGTGTGTGTGTGTGTGTGTGTGTGTGTGTGTGTGTGTGCGCGTGTGTGTGTGTGTGTGTGTGGACAAGCCTGTGTCCCCACAGAGGAGGTGAGGGAGCAGGGAAGGGGCAGAACTCTTTAGACTTAGGGGAACAGTTTGTAGATACTTATCCTGGATCCTGAACTGCCAGAGCCTCCCCTTCATAGACCTTGAACCCAGGACTCTTGCTGCTCCTACCACAGATCCCTTTGGTTCCCTTCGTGGCCTCTCTTCCCCTGTCCAGCCTGGCTGGCCTGAAGCCAGATGGTCTTTTGTGTGCCTACAACACTGGGCCTCACCCTTCTCCACTAGGACACAGGCCCCTGGAAGCCCCCTCTTTGCAGGAGGCCAGAGGTGGAGGAGACCCTGCATCACATGACACCAGTCCTGCTGGGGAGGCAAGGCTGAGGCTGGGAAAGGACTTCATCATTTTAGCTTTGGAAACAAACACCTTGGGCCTTTTATCTCAAAATGTCAAGTGGCATATTCAGCTTCCCCAACACCCATTAATAGGCTCATCAGAAATATGATTTGGGGGACTTCCCCGGCGGTCCAGTGGTTAAGGACTCGCCTTCCAATGCAGAGGGTACGGGTTCGATCCCTGGTTAGGGAGCTAAGATCCCACATGCCTCGCAGCCAAAATACCAAAACATAAAACAGAAGCAATACTGTAACAAATCCAATAAAGACTTTAAAAATGGTCCACATCAAAAAAAAAAAAAAAAAAAGAAAGAAAGAAATACGCTTTGAACACAGCATTTTCCCCACGGGGCGGGGGTAAACAGTTCTTCACAGCTGTCACACATTACATTTTCAAAACTACTGTTGTTAGATGCTCTATTCCTGAACTGCAGGATGATGCACAGGAAAATTCCAGTGCAGAGCGGGTTGTTTCTGCCTGAAATGACCAAAAGTGGCCTAAGGAAATGAGAGAAATCAGCTTCTGTTCCTGAGACTGGTTTCTAAATAAATACAGGACACTGGCCCATCTACGACCCATTGTGTACCTTGTGAAAGCCATGAAATGCAAATGTTAGCAAGAACAAGCGCATGAGTGACAATAAAACCACTTAAAAAGAAACCACACATTTTTTGCTCTGAGGAAAAATAAACTCAATTTTAAAGTTCAAAGAAAACCAGTTAAAACCCCTCAGAACTGCATTCACATGTTAAAGGTCTCTGATCCCATTAACTTCCTGCATATTTTTTTTGTTTGTTTGTTTTTTGGCTGCACCATGCAGCATGCGGGATCTTAGTTCCCTGACCAGGGATCGAACCCGCGCCCCTTGCAGTGGAAGCGTGCAGTCTTAACCACTGGGCCACCAGGGAAGTCCCAATCTTCCTGCACATCTAGCTCTGGTCACAGTCCTCTGTATACAGAAGGGAGGAAGCACAGTCCTCTCTCCTCATGTATATCTCAACCTGGTTTGGACACTATGCTCTAAGTGGGCTCGTAGTTTATTACGAGGCTCCAGGGTTCCACCAAAAAATACCATACATTAAAGAACTAGTCCTGCAAAGACCCAGTCAAATATTAGTTACCTAACTAGGGGACTACATCACAGCTCCTGGAGTCTGGCACTCAAGATGCTAAACTGTTCCCCTGCCTTACCTTTCTTATCGCTAAATCATGGATTTGAAAAAACTGCCTCTGCCGACCAGACAGGGCGCATGGTGATGCACAGCACACAGAACACCTTCGTTTTGTCCCTGTCTCCCCGCTCAGCCCTCTTCTGTCTGGAGGACACGCAGAGAAATGTCAGTGGTCTGCTCTTTGCCCAACCCTTTTTGGCCACGTCTCAGGCCAAGATCACCTCAAAAATCTATTCCAGGGCTAGGCAGGAAGATAAGAGCTGAAATATCACATCGTATCTGCTACTATTCCTAGTGTGGGAGGAACTGGAATAGCTACATGTGAGGTTCCTGGATTATCTACATGGAATGCCCCTTTTAAGAACACTTTAATCAAGAGATTACTGTAAGAATTAAAATGTTAGCATTCAACATGGGCACATATCTTGCCTTTCTTTGATATGCAGAAAATAATTCACAAAATGGCAAACAATGACATTAGAAAAAAGATGGTTCTTAAAATAGTTAATTAAAAACATGCTTCTATTGTCAGTAATTATATATATCCTTACTACTGCCCCACACTCAAAACCTGGCTCTGTTCTTGTTCCCAAGGAGTTCACAGTCACGAGAAGGGGATAAGAAGGAAGTGTATAAAGCTCTTTAGGGCTCAGGAGACCGGAACAAACGAGCTTGCGTTGGAAAACTCAGCCTCGCAAATATGCCAGTTCTCCCTAAATTATCTATAAATGTCACAGAGACACAGTAAAAATAACAGGATTTTTATATCTGGAATTAAACAAGCATTCTAAAGTTCATATGGAAAAATGAACGAGCTGTAATAGTCAAGGAAATTATGAAAAAGAAGAGTAGTGAGGGGGTAGCAGAACCAACCCCACTGCCCAGAGTAAAACGTATTAAAAAGCTACAAATCTGCTTATGGTATATATTCAGGATTATCACCAGAATGGAACAGACTGGAAATACGTCTAAATGCATCCAGGAAACTTAGCAGGAGAAAAAGGTGGTGTTTCAATAAATGGGGTAAAGATGACTTGTTCAATAAGTGGCATTGGGCAAAGGGTAGCCATCTAGAAAAAAATGAAGTTGGAGCCACACTTCACACCAGCACAAATTCCAGAGAGATTAAACATTTCAAAGTAAAAAATGAAAGCATATATGTGCCCAAAGAAAGTTTGGTGTTTTTTAAAATAATTGTACAATGAAGAAGACCTCTCAAAGGAAAATAGAAATCCCAGAAGCCAAAAGAAATGATCCAACGATTTGACTATGCAAACGTTTAAAAAAAATTCTGCATGGCAAATACCACCATGAGCAAAGTCACAAGACAAATGACAAACCGAGAACAAATATTTGCAACTCATACCACAAAGGGCTAATCTCCCTAGTACTTAAAGAGCTCTCTCAGGTGATTCTGAAAAGACCAATGACCATCAGAAAATCGGGCAGGGGCTACCAATAGGAGGTTAATAGAAAAGGAAATAAAAACAGTTCTTAAATATAAAAAAGATGCACAGCCTCTTTGATAAAAGAAATACAAATTAAAACCACAGTGAGAAAATACTTTTTGCTTATCAGATTGGCAGATATAAAAATGTAGGAGAACCTCTTCTGTTAGCAAGGTTTGGGAGAAACAGCACTTTCATACTCCCGGTGCTTGTGAGGATAGCCCTGAGGGCATTAGCTAACACAATTTTCCACGCGCATCCTCTTTGACCCAGCAATTCTACTTCCAGGAGTTTATCCTACACAGACACGTGTGCATCATGACGTAAATGTAAAATTATCTGTTGCAGCATTGTGAAAGCAAAAGTTTGGAAATAAATGAAACCTCCCTCTAGCAGACTAATTAAACAAATGACGGTCCATTGTGGAATACTAAGAAGTCAAGACATATGTGGAGGAAGCTCTTCCTACATTCATATGGGAGAATCCCTCGGTGGTATTTCATGAAGAAAAGCAAAATGCAGAAGAGTATACAGAATACTACCATTTGTGCAATAAAAGGAAAAGAAGCGTGTGTGTGTGTGTGTAATTGTTTTTGCATAAAATATGTCTGGAAAAATAGTCAAGAAACTGGAAACATTGGTTGAAGGGAAACATTGGTTGATGATGTCTGGGGGAATCTTTTCATGGGAATGTAACCTTTCTTTTAAAAATAAATATAAATATAAGCTCAATCCATTCCTCAATCCAGGAATTGAGGATGTTTATGATATGTGTAACTATAATAAATTTACTCTGATAAACCTCAGAGCCTACAAGGGCAACACTGAAGGACAGAACAAGGTCATAGACTCTGCTGGTTGATGAGAGAACTACTGGCAAATGCAGACACTGCTTCTTGAGCAGAAATGTAAAAGGAAGGAAATGATGCAGCTGCCCTGGAGCTTTCAATAAGAGGAACACAGTTCCAAAAGGCTGAAAGAAGCCACTGTTGAAGGCTGTGGTTTAGCCCTGTTGAAATGGCAGCCCTTTGCTATGACGTGAGAACAGATAAATATTTCCTCAAATAGTCAACGACTCCATCCTTGTGAAAACTCACAGCAACTTAGGCACCAAACCTTCATACTTGTCCACAGGACAAGAGAGCATCACAAAATCATACAGATAAGCATATTCTAGAAAGTTCTGCTAAAGCAAAGCACATCTCTCTTTACACATGAAGGACAGATTCAAAAGACAATGGCTGGTGTCACTGCTTATACCTATTATCAGCAATGAACTACAAACGACTTTCAAAACTATGAAGGATGAAACGTATATTCAGAGTCCTCAGTTTTATTTCATATCAATCTAAAACAGCTAGAAGAAATCAAAAGTTTAAAAATCATCAAAAAAACAAAATAAAAATCATCTATACCCTCACAACCCTTATGAAACGATTTTCACTTTTGTTTCCTTTTTACCTGTATCTACTTGAATATAGAGTATTGATACAGTTATAATATTGGTATATCAATATGTAGATATATAATTTTGTCCTCTGTTTTTTTCACTTATTCCCTGTTTTTACATATAGTTATAATACTAAGTTCTGGATGACTGCACAAAATTCTAACCTGTTTATTAGCTATAGTTTAGAGAGCATTTATCTGGCACCTTCTATGGACACATTACATAATGTATTTTACCCCTCACAGCAACATGTATTATCAGGACCTCTCTTTACACACCAGGAAACAGTGTCTAAAGATCCAGCAGGCAGTCGACCTTGCATTTGAACTCCACATCTCTGACCTGATACCCACGTTCTTCCCCCTGCATTATACCACTGCTGCCTCCATTGGGGATCCTTTTGTTCCCAAGGTTTATTACTACAATAAACAACGCTGGTAGAATATCTTTCCACGTCTCGTTTTTACCTTTCTAGAATTTTTTTCATTTTTTTCAACACAGTAAAAAAGTCCAACAAGATGCCTCCTTACCCTTCTCCACTCCCAATTCCTGCTTCTGAAAGACAAGTATTTCAACCCTGTTGGTTGTCCCTACTCTCTTATACCACCCCAAAACATGCATTTTCTCCACCACCCCACCCATTCTTTTCAATATTGTTATAGCAACATGTTTGAATTAATTTTCAGCATTTATATTATAACTATGTAAATATCAGTCACAACTAAGTCACATATTGTATTTTTCTTGTAGGACTCTTCATTTTCCCTCAGGTTACCACTTTTATCTTTTCCTCATTAGCTTAGTCTTCTTGGCACCAATCACCAACTTATTTCCAAACTCTAAAGGACCTGTAAGTCACTGGACAGTCAAAGACATCAGACAATCACCTGTTTTGCTTGATCCTGGAGACACTGCTCAAGGAGCTCTCTGTGCTGCTCCCTCTGGAAGGGCTCCCCTTCCCCCCATCCTGCGAGGCCCCTTTGCCTCTCTCCTGTGTTGTGGACCCCATGGCCACACTCCTTGGCTAACTTCCTTCTTTTGGTGGAAGTTGGCTTCCACTAGCTTCTTGAGAAAAAGTAAATTGGAAAAAAACGTTTTTGAGACCAACTCTCCATATCTGAAAATGTCTTTATTTTACCCTCACAGTAGGTTTAGTTTGTCTGGTATATAAGTCCAAGTTAAAAACCGTTTTACCTCAGGATTTTGAAGGCCTTGCTCTACTGTCCTTCAGCTTCTGGTCTGCCATTGAGTGTCCTTGTGTGTGCTCTATTTCCTTACTCTCCGCAAGTTTTTGGGATCTTGCTTTAGTGCCAGTGTTCCAAAATTTCACAAGAGCCTTTATTAGGTCTTTTTCATTCTCTGGGCTAGGATTTCAGAAGTTCTTTTCAATCTGGAGTTTTCAGATCCTATACTTATGGGATAGCTATTGGGATACTTCTTTGATAATTTCTTCCCCTTCACTTGCTCTAGCCTCTTTCAGGAACTACGACAATTTGGATATTGGATTTCTTGGACTGATCCTCTAATATCTCTTCCACTTTTCTTTGTTATTTTTGTTGTTACTGTTATTAAGTTATAAGGACTTCTTATTCTACCTGCTGGAAGAGATCTTCATTTAATCTTCTAGTCTCTTTATTAATCTTCTCCATTTGTGCTCCAAAAGCTCTTCCTGTTCTCTGAACGATGCAATTCTTCTTGCCACAAGGATGTACATCTTCTCTTCCCTCTGAGTATGCTCATGACAGGTTTTCTCCAGTTTACTTTGGTTCCCTCCATTGTGTTTCCTCCCCTTCCTTTCATCTGCTTGCTTTATATCTTTGCCTTTCATGTTCAAGGCTTTCCTTACATGTCCAGCAACTCTTGGTGGTCTGCTTCTATGGCAGGAGAGTTGATGCCCAGCTATCTGTCTACATAGGCCGGGCCTGTTAATCTGTGGCTTCCAGCCGCTCTATTACAGGACCCCCAAATAGCAGTCTTTGGGACTTTTCCCTTGGGCAGGTTAGTTTCCCCAGAGGGGAGTCCTTCCACCTCCTTGGGGAACCTGGTCATGGCTGGGACTTTCCACGCACAGACTCTGTGGCCTGGCGCTTCACTCCCACTCTCAATGTGCCAGTCTCCTGCCAGGGCGGAGGCAGGGCAGTCACCTGCTTGTGTGGGATGGGAAGAGAATGGGGGACTCTCCACCAGTCTTCGTGGTTTCAGACATCTTTCACGCCCCATCCTCAGGGATGCCTCGCTCCTGAGTCTTCAAATCAGCCTGACTCTTGCAGAGTTCTCACTCTGTAGGCTGGGGTTTCAGCTGTCTCTGCTCCTCTAAGTTAGTTTCTACTTGTCCATCTGCTTTCCACTCTCCCCTCTCCTATCCTATTCTCTATGTTCTTGAAAATTTGTGCCTTTTTTCCCCTTATTATCATTTTAGTGGGGATTCAAGAAGAGGTGAAGATAAACATGTGTTCGATCTGCCACTGTTAATCAAGCCTGTTAGCTTTTCTCTTTGTTTAAATGATTTCTTTGTGTTACATTCATAGCAGTGGAATCAACATTTTTGCTCCTTTATTTATGATCTGTGTCTTTATGTATTTGCTCAGTAAACATTTACGGAGCACCGAGTGTGTGCTGGACATGATCCTGGGCAGTGAGAACACATGGCAGAGAGAAAACAACAAGGACTAGGGAGTCAGGCAGACCAGGGTCCAATCTCAGTTCTTATAGCTCTGCACCTTTGGGCAAGTCAATTCACCTTGTTGAGTTGCATTTACTTATTAGTTAAAAACTAGAGGGTAGAGGTGAAGAATAATAACACCCATTTTGCAGGGTTGTTCTAAAGATGAAATAAAATATATTGAAATCACTGAACTTGGTGGATAGTAGCCACTCAAGAGACAATGGTATTTGTTATTTTTGTTGTTATTGCTGTTAATAGTAAGTTATTTCATAATTTATCATGGAATATCAACTAGTAAATAATTTTAATGCAGATGAATGTAAATTCTATAATGGAAGTCCCAGATGCTGTGAGGTAACCAACAACTCACTCCGAGTGTGGAGGACGATAACCAGGAAGGCTTCCTCAAAGAGGTGGTATCTGTGTTCTCTCAAATAAGGAGTCTGTGTAAAGCTATGGAAGGATTCCAGGTAGAAGGAATGACAAGTGTGAGACACAGGCCGGAGAGAACACAGGGTATCAGGAAATGTGGAGTGATTTGATGTGTCGGGAACACAAGGCATGTGGGTGGGAGAGAAGCAGCAAGGCTGCTTAGAGCAGGGGCATGACATGACCAGATTTGTGCTTTAGAAGACAACTTGGTGGCCTGCAAGGTGGTTAGAAGGGTAGAGAATAGATGTGCAGCTATGGGATCAGTCCAAGCAAGACCTGATGACGCCCTGAACTGAGGCAGAAGCAATGGGATGGTGCGGAGAGACAGACTGAGGAGGTTGAGCTGATACGAGTCAGCAGCTGTGGTCACCATCATACTCCCTCCTCCTGGATACAGGGTGAGTCTGTGTGCCTGAAGTTAGGCGTGTCCATAAGCCCTGCTTTAACCAACGAAATGGGAAAGAAAATGACTGAGGGTCCCTTCTGGGTAGCAGTGAGTTGTCTCAGCCCTTTTCCCACCTCCGTGGTGGCCATGGAAGCACACATGGAGATGACACCTCCATCAGCTGGGGTCCTAGCGGGAATACAATCAGTAGAGCCCTCCTGCTGGTTAAAGTAAACATGTAGCAGGAGTGAGAAATAAATGTTTGTGGTTTTAAGACACTGAGATTTAGGGGTAATTAGTTACCACGGCGTAAACTAGCCTATCTTGACTAATGCCGTGTCCAATTTAATTTCATATTGATCATATTGCCAGATTTTCCTCTGAGTATCCAACAATACTCCATTTTTAAAAGTTTCATTGCTACCAAGGCTAAACATTATTTGGTATTTATTACTCGTCTTTCCTCTTGTGGAAATTATCTAGTCATATCCTTTACCCACTTATCCACCGAGGTCTTATATATGTCCAAATATTCTTGTATGAACTTGGTGTACATGATGCCCTTTGTCATTTGTATAACTGATCTAGCTAACAGTGTTAATATGAAAATAGCTACAATAAAGCAGCTATACTTACTGAAGTCTTACACATGCTAAGCGGCCTATAAACCGTTTCCCATTGCTGTCTCTTTTTATTTTCATACTGAACCTATGAAATAAGTGCTCTTATGCCCATTTTAGGAATGAGGAAACAGACACTCAGCAAGGTGAAGTGGCCTGGCCAGGAGGGGCCAGAGCTGGCATTTGAGCCCAGGTGGTCTCACCACGGAGCCCGGGCTCCACATCTCCCTGAGCAACAGCTGCTAACTTCTCCCTCTGCCTGGCGCCCCGGCACTCACCTTCCCAATCTTGAGGAAGACCTTCATCCAATTTGACTTTCTCCTCTAGCTTCCTATTTTTTCCCCTTCCTTTCTTTCTCAGCTTTGGTTACCACACTCATTTTTTTTTCCCCCCTCAGTTTCTATGAGCTGACTTCTTTTCTGACCCTACTACTAAAAACTCACCCTCAAAAATCCCTGATTCTGGGACTTCCCTGGTGGTCCAGTGGTTAAGACTCCGTGCTTCCAGTGCAGGGGACGCGGGTTCGATCCCTGGTCGGGGAACTAAGGTCCCACATGCCACATGGTGCAGCCAAAAGATTTTTTTAAAAATCCCTGTTTCTTTCTGGCCGAGCTCCAAGGCCTTTGGTCAGCCCTCATTTTTCCTCACTTTCTGTGGTTTCTGACACTGTCTCGTGCCATGCCTTCCTTCTCTAGCTTCTGTGGCAGCCGGGGCTCCTGGCTCTCCTCTAACCTTTCTGACTGCCTATCTCTGGCTTGCTCACTGGCTCTTCCTCCCACCCTCACCTGCCACAGCCATCAGTCCTCAGCTCTCTCTGCCCCTCTGTCTTTCTCTCCCCCGCCGGCAGCCGCTCTGGGATCTGCATGTCGGGCCTTATGCCCACACCTAAGCCACACTGTTGCCACATTTGCACCTGGGCACAGGTACATCCTACAGACTGACCCAAACTAAACAGCTTTCCCCAAGAAAGCAGCTTCCCTACTGGACTTCTCTATTTCTGTCAATGATTCTATTCTTCTCTCAACTGCTCAGTAACCTCTGCATTTTCTGTGATTCAGCCCTTCCCGCCCGATGCCCAAGGCCATTCCATTATTCACCAACATTTGATTGATTGATTCTATTGATTCTACCTTGAAAGGCATCTGGAATTTGTCCCATCCTTCCCTTTCCTACCACCACTAGTGGTCGTGGGATCAAGTCCAAACACCTCCTTTCTGGGAATTTGAGAATCCATGTGATCTGACCTCCTCTTTCTCCCCTGAAGACCTGGGGCTCTCTGCTGTAATCAGACGCTCTTGTCACACCAGATCATGGCATAGGGACCTGGCAAAGAGCTGGCCGGGAAGCAGCTATGGAGACTAGGCTAGTGATGGGGCCAAAGCACACTAGCAAACAAAATCAAGGGCACAATGAACAAAGGGCAGAGAGGGCAGCAGGTCCAAAGGCTACACAAAGAGCACCAAGAAGATGTTTGGGAATTGCAAGAGAGATGGTCAACGTCCAACCAAATGAAGATCCTGGAAGTGGGGCGACAGGAGCAGAGGGGCTGTGGGGTCAGGGCACATCAGTGACAATGAGGAAACATGCCAAGTCGGTGAGGACTCCATCATCTTGTTACGCAGGCCAGCTGGCTGGGAGGTTAGCAGGACAAGGGGAGAGATGTGGGTGGGTGAAGAGTGCTGGCCCGGAGAGCAAAGTCGGTTTTCTACCGGAAGCATTTGCTTAAAGGATGGATTTCACTGGCTCACGCTCACACCAACCTCTCTATCTTCTCTTCTTTCCAAACCAACTCATCTTTCAGGATCACACAAGACCTCAACATCCAAGCCACCATAGTACCATCTCCCTCTTTCTCTAAACTCCTTTATCACTTACCTGAATTACTCATTCTGACACTTAATCACCTGAGTTCCTACCAAAACTACCTAAAAACATTAGGGTGCTCTGACTCTGTGCAAAGTAGCAGCCATAGAGAATAAAGAAAATTTTAAGATGGTGTCCGTCCTTAAGCCTCTCAGAATACAGAAGAGAGATACACACATGGAAAGATATCATTTACATCCCTGTTGTTAGGTAGGAGCCAAAGGGGCAGAAGAAGACCGCAAGTCTGAGAATGCTGGAAGAACTAGGATGTGGGGAGGCCCTGAGGGACGAAGAGGACTTTGACGCGCAGAGGAGATGGAAACACGAGAAAAAGGGTTCTGTGTGTGGGGGAGGGGATGAGTGTGGTATACACATAGAGAACAGACTGGAAGAGCAGGTTACTAAATATTAACTAACTTTAAAAAATACATATTTATGTATTCACTGAGAAGAATCATCCTTTATTGCAATGCTAAGGAAGGAAAAGTCTGTACTGTTACGGCTTGGCAGATTTCAAGTTTAAAAAACATACATGGGGAATTCCCTGGTGGTCCAGCAGTTAAGACTTGGCTCTTTCACTGCTGTGGGCCCGGGTTCAATCCCTGGTCAGGGAACTAAGATCCCACAAGCCGTGTAGCACGGCCAAAAAAATAAAAGAAAAAGAAATTAAACAAACAAACAAACATGGAGTTTCTCACTTTATATTAATAAGGAATTACTGTTCAAGCTTTTGTTATCTGGCTGAAAATACTAGTTCTGGAGAATCTGGTGCCACGTGTCAACAGGAAAGTCAGGTTGGTTGGCAATGGCATTAGTACTCAGTGGAAACATGGAAAAATACACAACCTGCTGCTTCTTGTGGACCTCTCCGTTCCCACAAGGCCAGAGATGGTTTGGTATCAACCACTGGACCTCCAGGCTAGGAGGTTTCCCAAATGCTCCGGATTATAGACTCTTACTGTCTACCTCAGAAATTAAGCCCTCCAACTTGACGCCAGGCACCCTCGCTGACCGAGAGTCCTCACTCTATGATTAGAAATGACATGGGGTGGAGATTTAGGGTGGTTCACAAGCTGCCACAAGGGCTGACTCATTTCCAGGGCTTGTGGTGACACTGCACCGCAGGCAGCCGCCTTGGGCAGAGGAAGTGCTTGCTCTGAGGAGGACACAGCCCTTGAGAGAGGGCACTGCTCAGCCTGGCAGACAGTTACTTGGGGTGGTAACAGGGATGGCATCTCATCCAATCATGTGAAACAACAATTCGTGAAGGATTACAGCTTTCTGTATGAGGAAAAGCTTTGCTTCCTAGAATTTCACGGAGGGGTAGATTTCCTTAGAAATCCAGGAAGATGCTTTCCTTGAGTTAACCACCAAGCAGATTCTGATCCTAAAACCCAGTCCCCCCAACAGACTCCATTTGCTCAGAAGGTATCCTTGAGGCTGCTGCAGAGAACTGGGGGCTTCCAAAATTGGTCGCTTCACACACGGCTGCTTCAGACAAAGATGAAGTAAAACTGCAGTCAGCTCTTAACCCTCTACACCGCTGGATGGCAACAGGGGCAGTTAGAGTTTAGAAATCATATTTATTAACCCTCTAGAACACACTTTCAAAGTCAAGTTGCTGTCTTAATTATACTTTACTAGTAAAGCATATACTGCTTTGCAGTATCGAGTGTACTGTCATAGTGAAGGGAGCCGTGCCGTGGAGCAGGCAGACAAAAGGATTAGTTTGACATCAAAATTGGTAAGCACTAAATTTATAGGATCAGTAGAACATAAGAAACTGATAAAAGTTGGCTACACTTGGAAATTTTAGAGTTTCTAGATAATGAGGCCCATTTCCTGCTCCTGGATATTGGACTGATTTTCAGTCAACTACATATTGAGAAGGACCGGAAACGTGGATCTGATCCCAGGCAAATCCTGTAAAGTAAATTGGATTTAGTTAAGTTGTTTAAGCAAAATTAAGGATGATTGGTGGACGAAGATGGTCGCTGGAGCCTAGTCTGGGAAAGACTGAAAGAGAGGGTGACTTGGCAATGGGACCAGCCTTGCACGGAGCAGAGGCCTACTTGCCCATCCATATGTGCTGGGTTTGACACCGTTGTGATGGAATCAGCTGTGGCACATGCTTCTTTTGCCTTTCTGAAGGCATGGTAGAGCCCTGAAGAATAAACTCAGGCATGATGAACAGGGGAATAGGTTGGTCATACGTTTTTGGAAACTGAAATTGACTGCTTTAAGGAGTGCACGGCACATGGGAGATGTGCTGCCTTCCATCTGAACTAAATCAAAGAAGTCTTGAATATTCTGGATTTGGAAGCTTTTAGATCTTTCAGCAATTCCTGCATGAAGGCACAGAGTCTCTAACAAGAAGCTACAACCTGTACCAAGGTTAGAGAAAGTGGATGAATTTCTCCACAGGCTCAGCTTGCTCATCTTAATTCAATACAAGAGGCCTCAAAGATGGTAGCATTTTCCTCCTGGCCTCTTGGATAAGTGACCTGCTAGGGCAGAGACAGTACAGGTGGGCAACATCCAAGAGTTAAATTAAACCTGACCACTGGCGAACTGAACACCTACCCCTAATGCATACCCCCTTATAAAAACCTCACCATCTGATGGCAGAAGACAGTAACAGAGGGTGGCCAACGCACCCCCGTTTGTCTGGTACTTCCCTGGTTTTAGCATCAAAAGTTCCATATTCTGGGAAACCTATCAGTCCTGGGAACACCGAGATGTTTGGTCAGCCTAGTAACGGAGGACAGTAGCCAAGGTTTAACAACTCTCAACTTTCTCACCTTGACCGCTTTGGTTTGGGCCATGTCATCAGAAACAAGGAATTTTAAGATGAAGTCACCTGAGAACGTGTCCTCACTGAGGCTAACCATCAATAATCAGTCTCAACAGAGACGATTTTGAGTCTTTCATCTTTCAAGAACTCTCTTGCAATGTAAGTTTCCCAAAAATGTGCTTGAAGGTCTGGTGCTTACATAATAAGCTCACCAGAGCGCTACAGATCCACTTATCAATTGTTAATGATTTACCACAAGCATCTAAGGAAATATTTGCACAGTTCTTAAAATGGGTAAAATCAGGTCAATAGAATTAAGACTCTTGGCAATTAGGAGATTATCCTATAAACAGGACAAAGCTTTAGTGTTCAGCCAAGGAGGAAAGGATCTAAATCTGATTTGGAATGTCTCTGGGAGCAAAAGAGGGAATTAAGAATTTAAGCCCAAGATAATCAAATTCTTTTCAACTTTAACTCACTATAAATAAGCAGTGCTGGCTCCAGAATTTCTACCCAGGAGGGGCCTAGGGGTGGCAATCTGACTGGAAGGGGACGTGTGAAGCTGCTTTTGCATGGTGTTTTAGTTAAGACTGAGAAAACACCAATTGTCTATATCCAAGACCCTTGCCCTAGCTTCCCCTGTGACACTGCCCCTGCAAATAGACAGTAAAATAAAAAGGAGGCAAGGAAGGAAATGGGAAAGGGAGTAGGAGTTTATATACGGAGTCCTTTGCTCTTTAGATTTGGAAAATAATTCCATATACTGCAGTATCAGAGAGACCTGAATTAGTGATTTTCTGTTGAGTACTTCTAATTAGGACAAAAATAGTGTATCTTGCATATATATACATATATATATAGTAATTTTATATATAGAATCAGGCTTTTATTTGGGGTACATAAAAGAAAAATGAATATTACTGTTAGGAAGGGAATGTGTATGACTGCAACAGAGAGGGAATTGGTATTGCTTGAGAGAAGAAATAATTAGGAAGCACAGTTGTGCAGAAACCAATAACATTTTAGTTTTAGTTTTTGTTTTTTGGCTGTGCCGTGTGGCATGCAGGATCTTAGTTCCCTGACCAGAGGTCGAACCTGCACTTCCTGCAGTGGAAGCTTGGAGTCTTAACCACTGGACCGCCAGGGAAGTCCCTAAAAATTTTGTTCACAATGAAAAAGGTTTTAAAAATGACCTTTTAAAAATACCTCCCAACAATGGAGTCTCAGAGAAGTAGGTCTTCAAATGTTCATTAACCAAGACTAACGGAGGACCACTGGCAGGAAGCTAAAAACGTGGACTAATTATGATGAGAACAACATTTCAATAGGATTCTTGTTTGGAGTTTGCACTCTTGGTGAGTGAGGAGAGAAACAGAAAAAAAGCACAGAAGATGAACCCATTACGATCCATGGAAAGGTCATGGGGTTTCTGCCATTCTCTTATCAGTGTCCGAGGCAGCTTCAAAGAGGAAATGCTCAGAAAGGGCACCATGGCATAGGTGAGTCAACTACTATTTTCGACTTGGTGTTGGAATGGGTGTGACCCTCTTCTTCAAGTTTCAGGTATCTCTCAAACTCACAGAGAATAATAACATCCAGTTCTTATTAATACCGGTGGCAGCTGGTTGCAGAAGAAACCCACTACCTTTTTGTCTCTGTGGAAGAAAGGACCCACAAACATGTGGCTGAGGTTTTGATCACACTGCTTCCCTTCTCCAGACCCCGTAGGGACTCACAGATGTCTCTTGCATCCAATAAAAACACCTCAGCTATCCGCTTTTAGGCTTGTCTATTAGCTAAGTGCTCCATCACATTCCTCCTAAATGCCTTCATCTTCAGCTATACCATGACCCATACTGACAGGTCTGCTAATGAGTGAAAAAGTAGAAGCCTGGCTTCCCACGGGGAATATATACATTTTAATAGCAGGCTTCCAGAGATGGGGCACCTGCTTCCTGTCTTCGTTTTCTAATGAGGACCTGGTGATGGAAAATACAAGGGAAGGGCAGAGGTTGCAAACTGCCTTTCTGCATAGACCTGGGGTTGCCCTGACTTAATTTAAGACCAAACAACCAATCTATCTACTTTCAGAGACAGCATGGTGACTTCCTAATAAACAAAACTTGATCAGAGCTGAAGGTACACCTGATTCCCTGGAGCGCCCCTGAGCAGCACTGATTGCATAAGCTGAAAACAGTGTGGTTTCTTTCGCCTGAGCACGTGGCATTCACCAAAATGGGAACATCCCTCATCTACACCTGTCCATGGAAAATGAGAAACAGAACGGCATTATACTTAAAGATCTGGCATTGCTAGGAAACCTGTTCTGTCTGGTCAAGAGTATGGCTCTTGATGTGGAGGTACGTGTACTCCACTGATGAAGAAAAGAGACAGACACAGATCCCTAAAGAACAAAATGAAATGTGCTAAATGGACACAGAAGCTACATGCTGGGGAAACACGGGTAGGAAGATGGAAGAGGGCCTCATTCTGGCTGAAGAGGAGTTGGAGGAAGTCAGGCAAATTTTCTCAGAATTGAAGCTATTTAAAGTTTCTCTTACAGGGTAAGGAAGTATCTTGGTGGAGAGAGAAAGAAGGGATTTGGGGGAGCCAGGGATGAACACTTAAGGGGTAGGCACTTAACAGGCAATGGGAGAACGCCATGAGTGGTAAGGCGGGCCAGGTAGGCTGGGGTCACACTGTAGCACCCTGGGTGCTGGCCTGCTTGAAGAACCCAACTCAAGTGGTATTGTGACAGAGTGGGGCAGAGGCAGGGAGGTGACTCGGGACACTCCTGTAAAGCACAAGGGAGTGACAGTTACACAGGTGAATATATATGCAAAAGGCCCTGAGCTGTATACTTAAGGTTTGTGTATTTTAATATATGTAAATGATAGCTCAAAAAAGTCCTTAAAAAAAATAAAAGCCCATGGGATTCAGTGTTCCCTTGTCTTAGAGCAAGGGGAGTGGGAATAGTTAGGAGAGGGCAGATACACAAGAGAATCCTTCTCTTTGGGTTCTTGCCCTTACCTTGTAGCCAGGGCTCCCCAACCCCAGGGTCCTTCCTGCAGGAAACTCTTCTGGTGCTTGGTGACAATGCAGTGGTCCTAGACTCAGAGGATGTTAGTGCTGAAAGGGTACTGCAGGAAAGCTACCTGTTTCATTTTATTATTTAATTTAATTTTAATTTTAATTTTTTTTTTCTGGCTTAAGTAGCAGAAATTATTTCTCACAATTTTAGAGGCTGGAAGTCCAAGATCAAGGTGTAAGCCAATCTGATTCCTGGTGAGAGCTCTTTTCCTGGCTTGTAGAAGGCCACCTTCTTGCTGTGTCCTTATATGGTAGAGACAGAGCACTGGTATCTCTTCCTTTTCTTACAAGGGCACTAATACTATCATGAAGGCCCCACCCGTATGACCTCATTTAACCCATATTATCTCTTAGAGGTCCCATCTCCAAATATCATCACATCAGGAGTTAGGGCCTCAACATATGAATTTGGGGAGGGACACAATTCAGTCCATAGCACAACCCATTTCCCAAGCCACACTGGGATGGTTCAATGTGAGTTAGAATGGGAAAAGAGGCAGTATACACAGCCAGAATAATGGGGTTAATCAGCCCTGTTTTTTTCATGCATTACAGTTAAAGAATTACCATCAGAAACACTCAACCTTTTCTTCATGGCTTAAAACTAGAGATATATGTAAAGCACAGCTCTAGAATGTTCCCCTCTTCATGGCTCTGTGACTTCTAGTCACTGAGTCATTCACCCCCAACAAAAAGCTGGGGTATTAGAAGTCTACGTGGTGTCTGCCACATGTATAAATAAAAAGAACATTGATGCTGTCTTGGGTAGTACTTTCCTATCATAGCTTCATGATGAGAAGTAGCTTTGTAAGACTGTTTCATTTTATACACAAGGAAACCAAGGATCAGAGGGCCTGTCACTTGGTCCAGGGTTCTGCAGCTAGTTTAGAAGAAGACCTCAGTTTGTATCCTAATCTACATTTCAAACCAAGCCTTTTTCTCTACACCACTGCTGCCAGAGGCCATTAGGAAATCTGAATGGTTGACATAATTCTGAAGCTGTTAAAAATCAAATATTAGAAGATAAGTAGCAGCGTGGATAAATGTCCATGGTATATCAAGTGCTTTGTTTTGTTTAAATTTTTTGACTGCGCCGCAAGGCATGTGGGATTTCAGTTCCCCCACAGGGGATTGAACCTGCACCCCCTGCATTGGAAGTGCAGACTCTTAATCACTGGACCGCCAGGAACATTCCCAGGGAACACGAAGTGTTAAAGCAGGTTACCAAATGCTATATATGCCCCTGATTTTGTTGGGGGAAAATATCTGCAGCAGAAAAAACCCCACAGGGGTGATGACCAAAGTAGTAATGATATGAATCTCTGAGGAGGAGACTTACAGAAGACTTTTGTATGTTTCACTTTATTCTCCATTTAAAAAAATGAATATGCATTAAATTTTTTATTCGGGAAAAAACGGAGATCTGTATCGTCAACTACATTTTCTAAATACTGATTTGATCTTTTAGTTTGCTTGTTTCACTGAAAGCAAACACTTCTTGAGAACAAAAAAAAGGAATTGCTAGGTAAATATTGATCTGTTGCTAAGTGAACAAGAGACATATCATCCCATCTTAGAAAAGTTTTCTTCCAGACATTAAAAGGTTCACTTCTAATGTATCTTTAGATAGGTGATCTCAAAACAGATTTAAAAACTGACTTCAGTGCTGAAAGGAGGGGAAAAAATCCCTATTCTCCTAACAGGTTTTCGATGTTCACCTTTCACCGACTTTTTTTTCTACACCAGAACAGCAAGAGACTATGTCCTGATTCCGGACATGAGTCATAGTAACTGGCCACTTTCAGTCAGGGTTACTGAGTAACACCATTAGCTTGTTGTAAATCAATTAACTGACATTTCTAGCCTAGATGATTGTTTGTGAAGGCTGCAGACAGGCTTCCTCTGGGAAAAAAATCTTCAAAGTCCCAGGAGAAGCACTTTTACCCATAACAGATATGTTTCCTGCCCTCAGCTTCAAATATATGGAAGGCTGTTACAAACACGCCACACAGAGAAAGAACATCAAGCCCACTGGCTTCCGACAGGGATTAAAATAGAAAGAGGGTCATGCAGGAATCGGAAGACCACTCTGGGGCCAGTCCTGCTAGAGACTCTTGTCGTGGGCTGGCCCCTCACTGCTATCGGCTTCCTCTCTCTCACCTGTACCCTGAGAAAGGTCTCTGTCCCACTCCCTGTGGATAGGAAGAAAGCCAGCTCTGGGGTCACAGACTTGGGTCCAGTCTCCGCCTCTGTTACTCCTCATTTCCCCATCCTTAAAATGAGAGGAAAAATGAATCTAACCTCAAAGTTGTTAAGAGGATTAAATGGCATAATGCTTATGAGAGATACTCAAAATTTTAAATGCAGTAATGTGGATGAGAGTAACAGGAAAACATTTTGGTGATATGCTACGTGAACACAGGATATAGTTTTTCCCAAAATTAAGAGTATAAATAAAAAATAAGAACCTAGTTAAAAGATGGAGGGGAAACGTGAATTCTTTTGCCCTTTAATAATCATTTGTCACGATCAAGTCAGAGAATGTGGGTGTTTGGCATTTAGCTGTTTTAAGTAATGTTCCAACGTGCTCTAGGAGGGCTGGTCCTGTGCTCAACAGGACAGGTCTTGGAAGTACATAGTTTCTGGGGAATTGTCCTCTCACAGCCACCTTCAAACCATAGCTAAGTCCTAAACATGCACCAGCTCTGCCTTTAACCTAGGCTGACCTCCACCTCTCCCTGATTTGGGTTTCACCAGGAAGGAGCATGGCAACTGGTTAATGAAGGGGGTGGTGGGAGAGAGTGGCCAGAGCCACGAGGTCCAAGGAGACTGTGACCAGGGATGCACTTCCATCCCAGGAGGGAGGGTGGGGGCAATCGCAATAGAGGTCACGTAGCGCCAGGACAGTTCCATAGGCTCATCGAGAAAGAGTGCCAGGAAGGGGAAAAAGCAAAGAGAAACTGTTGGACTTATGTCTCTGGGGTATTTTTCAAAGAAAAACAAGAAAAGAGGTTAAAAAAAAAACCTGCCAAAATCAGCTCTTTTTTTTTTTTGAACACTTTTAACAATTATTGTGGAATCAAACCTTACGTGATGTTTATCCAGAGCCTGGACAGGAGCAACTTTCCCAGGGCTTCCTCTAATTACTTAGGAAGCAATGCTGGGTCGAAATGTGTACTCAGCTGCCTATAATCTTGTAGGGCTTTTAAATTCTTGGTTTTCAAAAGCTCTCTACAAAGAGAAGACCTGGGAACTGGGTCTAACTGGGTCCCACTCAATCTGAAATCGGGTGCAAATGTTCCTTGCCAGATGAGTGAATTATCTAAATTAAGTATGGAAGAAAAATGCTGGACAATTTTGAAAACATACTGATTCTGTGCACGCTCCTCAGAGAGGAGCGTTTTCAATGCAAACACTGCTTGCTAAGAACACTACATCCTTGATAATGGTTGTGGAGCCTACTGTAATGTAAAGTCCCTTCAGCAGGGCAGGTCCAAATTTACTATGATGACATTTATATGGTACATGGCAGTCCACAGGTGTTAGGCAATATGACGGAGTTATAAGTCTCTCTCGACTTGATAGCAACTTTTTGGAGTCATGGCATTATTGTTACAACTACGAGCAAACTGTACACAAACACCCAAAACACCTGCAGCCCACAACTCTTCACCCATGGGTAACAGCACATGAAAATGAACTAGACAACCAAAGAGGACAAAGCAAGAGCTCAAACTCTCAGGTGTCTCTGCTGCCCATCTCCTCTTAGAAGGGAATCATTCACCCAACAGAGGCGGTGAGAGGTTATACTGGGATAGAGGGAAGAGCTTCTGCTACTGTCCACTGAGTATAAGAAACTTCGTTAGGTGCTCCAGGGACACGGTTGGGATAAGACAGCTCTCCAAGCAGCATCCATCTGGAAAGCCAACCTGGCAGAATGGACTAAGCTTGAAGAGGCACAAACAAGGTGAAGCAGCAATGATGAGGAAGGAGGAAGGAACTAAGACCCCAGAGAGCGTGGACTGCTTCACGTGAGAGGCTTGTCCCAAGCGCTGCAGGAAGACGGAGTTATTCAGAAGACGTCAACAGGGGAAGATTTCACGAGGCATCTCCTGAAAACAGCACGTGTGATGATACCCTTTGTTTTACAACTACGGTTTCCTCTATCAGAAGCAGTGCTCACCCCTGCCACCCCCAAAACACAGACCTGGCTTCTGCAGAGAAATCTGGTTCACTTGCAATGAAAACCCTCTCTTTAAGTGGATTCTCTTAGTTAATGCTCAGTATATTTTTCAATAAGGCAGAGGGACAGTACCCAATGAATGAGCCTGTGCTTTTTTTGCTCATTAATTATTTTGGGTCAGGATGATTTCTCTGTCTTAGAACTGGCAACAGAGCATTTGATAAAGGGCTAGAATATTGTCTAAGCTTTCTGCATCTACCTTAAAATGACAACTGTTTTCTGCAAAGTCCTTGTCATGGATAATGACACCACCCCGTGGAGGAAGGGATGTTTCCAGGCAACAAAGATCTGAGGCTGTCTCCTGCCCGCCAGGATTCAAACGCCAGGCTCCTATTGAGACGGTGGCTACTTTAACACCAATGACACTATTTTACATGGATGCCTTGAGGACACATTGTGAGAAGGTTCTTCTTTGAACACTGCAAAGACAGATCAGCAGGCCAGTGTACAGGTGGGTTTGAGGTCTACTCACTCTTTGGTCAGAAGAGGACAGGACTTGAGCAGGAAGCATGAGAGCCCCGAGTCCTGGAAGTAGAGTTCAGGCGGGGCCGTGGGGCTCTTCAGGTTCAAACACCGGACGATCACATACAGCACAGCAGCCACTGCGGCCAGCTTCACCCCGTCAAACACGGCCGGGAGCTCGGGGGTCTCCAGCATGGCATTCATCTTGATCTGGGGAGCAGGGGTACAGGCAGGTTTAGAAGCACGTGGGGAGGGGAGGAGCCCACCACCCAGAGACAAAGCCAGCAATCACCTGTCACGATCCAGATGTGTCCGCAGAACCCACCCTGGCCGATTCCCATAGGTGCCTTACAAGTGCCAACAGACTGGCAACAACCCAGATCATGAACAGTCCTGAGCACTAATAAACTGGGCTGGGTGGTGTTTTTTTTAATCTAATGAACATTTATTTCTAAGATGAGCGAATTGGAAAATGCTGTGAATAGCGTCCTGTTGAGAGCAGGAGAAAGGAGTCCAGTCGGAGAGGTACAAGGGGGACCAGGAGGCGAGCTCTGATTTCTGTTACCAGGCAATCTTGACTCTCTCTGCAGACTTAACCTGCACCTGGAGCACCAGCTGCACGTGAGGCGCTGTGTTTACAGCCTTGGACAGAGATGTGAGATGGGACTGCTGTTGCCACCAGGTGAGGCTGTACTGCCTGCTGGACTCACCTCTGTTTTCAGAGCAGGAAGGGCCTGATTCAGCCACCTGCTCCTTTGGAGGCAGCCCTGGTGCTGGAGCCAAGTTCAGGCTCAGCCCAGGTCGCAGTGGTTCTTGCTCCTGGGAGTTGTAGGCAGTGTGAAATGGAACTTGGCCACATTTTTCCCCACCGAAGGCAACTGACTATAGCCGTTAGTCCAAAATTGGGCTAAAAGTGGACCAAATTCAACTGCTAGACCAAAATTAAAAACTGAAGTATGGAAAATGTACATGCATATCTGGCTTTTCATCTTCTCAGGTAGCTTTATTTTGTACACAGAACACACACACACCACTTCAAACATAAAAAACCAAACATCAACAGCAACAAAACTCCATCCTTTTCCTTGCTGCAAGGCAGGAAAACAGAACATCAGCTGTTACCTTAAAAATCAGGGAAACCACAAGCTAACAAAAAGGAGAAAACGGTAACTCTGGCAGCCAAGGTAGCTATGGCAACAGCTTCCCCTGGAATGGTTTCAAGTAGCCTCTGCTAAAAACAGTATGAGAACTCTGGTGGCCAACGGCGCAGACAGAAGAGGCAGGACAAAACAATCTCTCAAAAACGTGTTTGGGGCATAACCGAATGAACTCATTTGAGACCTACAGCCAGGCCAGAGAGGTCTCAGAAGCTCTCTTCTAAAATCGAGGTGATTTTGGCAAATACAGGACCCAAACACACTGTAGACGATCTCTGGCAGGGGTTCCAACTCAGTGAGGAAAGGCAATTAAACATCCCACAAGTTATCATATGACATCACTCATATGTGGAATCTAATTTAAAAAAAGAAACAAATGAACTTATTTACAAAACAGAAACAGACTTACAGATATTGAGAACAAACGATGGTTACCAAAGGGGAAAAGCGTGGGGGTGGGGGGGGGGAATAAATCAAAAGCTTGGGATGAACACACACACACCACTATATATAACACAGATAACCAGCAAGGACCTACTGTACAGCACAGGGAGCTCTAGTCAGTATTCTGTGATAACCTATATGAGAAAAGAATCTAAAAAAGAATGAATATATGTATATGCATAACTGAATCACTTTGCTATACACCTGAAACTAACACAACATTGTAAATCAACTATACCCCAATTAAAAAAAAAAAGACCCCAGCTCCTTAACTCACCATCAGGGCAAGAAAATAATTTTTTAAAATTTATCTGGCATGATTTAGAATCAAGGCTGGACCTCAGAATATACTTTTCAGCTACATCAACCTTTGACCTTTTATGAGCTGACAGTTTCCTTAAAACTTAACCTCTGGGGACATGTCACCTCACTCCTAGGGCCATGTTCCCCAAAGGCTGTTCCTCAAACCCTTAAAACAAGGATTCTTTTAACTTGGGGTCTGTAGGTCCCCTATGGAATTCTAAGGTCCAGGAACTCCCTGAAATTATACATGAAAGTGTGTGTGTCTGAAAGTTTTCTGGGAACAGGGTCTGCAGACTTAATCAGATTCTTCTAGGGGCCTGTGACCTAAAAAGTACACAGCACTGCACTCAAAGATGCCCTAGGGGTTCCACCTGTGGCCCCTGTCCCTCATCTCTCCAAAGCCCTGCCACCTATGCCAGTCAAACCGACAAGAAACAAACATCCAAGATAACACAGCTTGTTAATAGGGATTTTTTTAAAAATTTATTTTATTGAAGTATAGTTGATTTACAATGTTGTGTTAATTTTAATAGGGATTTTTAAGTGTAGTTAGTGAAGGGCCAAAACCAAAACCTAGCAGGAATTCCAGTTTCTCTGACATGATGCTGGTGATATGGAACTGAAACAGACATCCTTCTTATCCCCTTGGTTGCAAAGAGAGGAGAGGAATGCATTGGATGGCTTGACCAGTTTCCTGGCTGGTCTAGAGTAGACTTATTGAATTAAAAACGTACAAGAAGTCCCTCTGTCCCCACTTCCACTCCTACTTACTAATGTCAGGGAAGGTCGGGAGAAGAAGCAAAAATAAGAGTCTCGCCAATATGTACCTACGTCACCTGTTCCTCTCTACTGCGAATATGAACTGTTCTTGAAAATCTGTACAGCTGGGCCAGTCAGGTCAGATCTCATTCGATTTAACCTAAAAGCTGAAAAGATCGGATGGTGATCTATTAAAGGCTGAGAAAGAAGCAATTTAACTGAAATATAAGCATAGTCTAAGTTTTTCTGCATTTAAAGCCTTTAGGGAAAAAGACAATTTCTTTAATTAACACATGTGACGCACTCTTGGCTGTTTGGACAGACCTGCTGGCAAAGCCTCTGTGAATCCACAGACTGACAGGCTCTCTGTGGTTTCCAGGACGAGTTATCTGCTGCGTTCAAAACTCTGGCTAACGCAAACTCACACTGCTTTTGTCCTTTAACTTGTAACGTAATCTTCAGAAACACCTGACAGGTACCATCTCTGTGTGACCAATGAAATAACTTAGCCAGGTTTAGGTCAAGACAGCAGGCAGTTGACTTGTTCCATCTCTCCCAGGTATACAGCAACGACAGGAAAAAATATGAGCTGAGAAAAGTAAAAGGGCACAGATGGGCTCAAAAACACAGTTCCAGAAACAGAACAGAACTGAAAGTAATAAGTGGGGAGCCGTAACACCTGTCAAATCTGGTCCATACTGGGGGCTGGAGGCTGGCTACTCAGGGCCATCCGGAGCTAAAAGTGCTCACCGTGAGATGGGGAACCAGAGCCAGGCCCACTGGGCTAAAGATCTGTGGCTTCGAAAGCAGCAGAGGAAACACAAGAGAGAAAGGGGTGGGGGAGGGACAGCCAGTGTTTATATAGCACTATCTATGTGTCAAGCTCTGCTCTTCATACTTTACCCATCCTAACGCTATTAACTGTACCTCTGAGGTAGGTACTATTATTATCCCCATTTTACAGATGACGAAACTGAGGCATAGAAACCTCCTTGAGTAACGTGCTCAAGGTCACACAGCTAGTAGGCAGAGAAACCAAGATTCATACCAGGCTCCGAAGAGCGTGCTTTTAACCACTACGCTGTGTGAAAGCAGGAAAAGTAAAGAAAGAGAGAAACAAGAAAGAAAGTGGATATTACCTGAAAACACAAATGAGACACCAAAAGCTTGCTCAAGTTCATGTGGCTGTAAAATAGTAGAGCTGATATTGAAGCCCAATTTTCTCTGATTCCATCACACCAAAATGATTTAAAAAGAAAATGAAAGCCAGTTGAAGGGGAGATTCAATTAACCTTCAGAGTAGCCTTGTTCAACTTCAAATTTTTATTATTTCTTCACATTCTGAGACAAATTAGCCACAGAGGCCCAGGCTTTTTTGGGGAGGGGACTAAAGAGCAATGTCTCCAGCCACATCACAAGCTACTTGACCTTTCCAGGGCTCGGCTGCCAACTAAAAACAAGGGATGTGCCAGATCAGAGACCTTAAACTGGCAACCTATGGGATGGCAGTGCATTTAACTGGCATTTTAAAAAAATGAATTTATTGGCTGCTAAGTTATAAACACCAGGAGATTTCAGATAAAAATCTGGATCTCTGGTTTCTCTTGAGAAAAAAATCTGAAGATTTGGCAACACTGATCCAGCATTCTCACATGGCAGTAATGAATGGAGCTGGGCGGGGCTGCCCCTCTAGACAGGCCATGCTCCCTCCTGGTTGCCACAGTTCCCACCACTCCCTATCATGGCCCTCAACAATGACCTCTGGCCTACTTAATCATTGCTGGTACCTGAATGGTCCCTGAAGGCATCCGAATGTGCAAACCTTGCAGAAATCTAAGGTCCTTACTAGCCCTGGATAAGTCTATATTGATAGAATATTCAAAACATAACACTATCAGTATATGTATAAATGATAAATTAATAAAAAACAATTATGGGAAGGCAGAGTAGCAAATAACAAGATGTAGTATGTTTTATTTATTGATATTGACACTGATGTTTATTTATACCTTCACTCTTTTCCACAAACTATTTGAGATAGCTTCAAGAGAACGCTGAATAGGGAACTTCCCTGGTGGTCCAGGGGTTAAGATTCCATGCTTCCACTGCAGGGGGCGCGGGTTCAATCCCTGGTTGGGGAACTAAGATCCCACATGCCCCCTACACAAAAAAAGAATGCTGAATAGACTTACACAGAGAAAGATTCAGAAATGTGGCTGACTGCTGATTGCTTCCTGGTAAGAAGTCTCTCCTCCTTTCTTTCAACACAAATCTGGAAAATGCACCTAAGCTGGAAAAAACTAACTACAGATCCCAGGCTCCATGGCAGGTAGGCAAGTCCACGTGACTAAATGCTGGCCAGTTCTGGGGGGGCTGCTCTGCTTTCTGGGGAGAATCCTTAAAAGGCAGGGAGTTAACTCTTCTTCTGCCCTTTTCCCTCCCTGCCTCCTTGGAATGCAGACGACAGGGCTGCAACTCCGACAGCTATCTTGGGCTGTGAAGTGACCTTGAGGTCACTCTAGGAGCCACATGGAGAGGACAGCAGAGGAGAAAGACAGAGACCTGGAGTCCCTGATGATTCCATGGAGCCATCATGTCAGACCCAGACTGCCTACCTCAGGATTTCTCTTATGTGAGAGAATAAACCCTTGCATGTTTAAACCACTGTTATTTCTAGACTCTTGTAGTCTGTAATTTCTAATGACACAGGAGGAAGTACTATCTCCCCAAATCTTTATGGATGCTACACTGGTTGGGTTATTATTAGAGCACAGGCAATTTTTCTTTTTCTTTTCCAAAATTCATAATGACTACAAACTTTTTTTTATTACCAAAAAAAAAAGCTTTAAAATAGCAACTAACAAAATCTAAAAAGAAATTAAGAGACTCTAAACAAGGAAAATACCTAGGTCAAAATATACAATTGGGACTTCCCTGGTGGTGCAATGGTTAAGAATCTGCCTGCCAATGCAGGGGACACGGGTTCGAGTCCTGGTCTGGGAAGACCCCACATGCCGTGGAGCAACTAAGCCCGTGCGCCACAACTACTGAGCCCACGCGCCTAGAGCCGGTGCTCTGCAACAAGAGAAGGCACTGCACCGCAAGGAAGAGTAGCCCCCGTTCGCAACAACTAGAGAAAGCCTGCACAGCAATGAAGACCCAATGCAGCCCAAAATAAATAAATTAAATAAATTTATATATATAAATGATATACAACTAAACATATGACTAAGCCTAGAATGTGTCTGAGCTTTCTGACTGCCAGGGGGAAAAGGGAAACCTAGCCAGACCTATGGTTTCTCCAAAATGCAGAGCTAATCCGTAGTACACTCTTCTTACCTCCAGAGAACACGACAGATACTCAAAGAAAACAGGGTTCTTCTGGCACAGATTTATAAAAAAAAATTCTGCGGGACTTTACATATGGGGACCTTGAGTGATGTGATAGGTAATGTCCTCCTACAACTTTTTTTAATAGCAAATGAAGTAGAGAATTAATTTCCTCAACGTTTGAAAAATGCCAACGGTTTAAAATTGAATTTGATTCGGTGAAGGCAATCCTATGAGAGGTTTCTAATTATTACGGTCCAGATACAGAGCCTTGAGCTGAAGTCCTGAGGAGCAGGGCGGTTCTACCGCATGTTGCTAGGGCCACCTTCCTTGAACTTCAGTGGGCTTAAGGACTTGATGACCTACTGTGTGCCTGGCTCTGTACTAAGTATTGTGTAGAACCACAGTTAAGTCGAATTCTCATTTTAACTGGGGAGAAAAAGAAAAGAAGTTTATGTTAGGGCTACATATACTTTAGAAACTTGGGGACCAGAATAAGTAGTCCAGGAAAAAAATAAGTGGGGAAAGGACTTATGGAGAAGTTAGAACTAGAACTGCACCTTAGTGAAGTATAGATTTAGAAGAAGTGTGTGTAAGTCTGTGGGAGAGAGATTTTGTGGTGTGTGTGTGTGTGTGTGTGTGTGTGTGCGTGTGCATGTGCACGATATACATTAAACAAGGAATTAACTGGCAATCGTAGAATAAAACTCTTGATATTCATTTAAACTTATCTTGCTGCATTTTATTTTATGGTCTTCTTTCTATCTAAGTTTGACCTGCCACTAAAAATTAATATTCTGCACTTGTTCCAGACATAACAAACTTAGCTTCTATTGCGCTATTTTGTGTGCCCCTTCTCCCATTCTGGGCAGGTGAAATCCAGTTAAAGTGCACTTCAGGCAGCTTAGGGCCAGGTATGCGGAAGATGGAAAGGAGACATCTCCCCACCCACACCTCACACGCACCCGATCAGCACTTCCTCCACCCTTCCCTGCTCCCACCGCAGTCTTCTTTTGAGTGAGATTTAGGTGCTGTAAATGATAGTTAAAATTCCATTTGTCTTCTCGACATTAACGAAGAAATCCAAGGTGCTGTCAAAGGCCCAGCAGTAAAGGAACTTTCGGTATTGCCCTCAGTCTCTAAGACAGGCTCCACTGGCATCTCCGCCAGTGCGAGGGCCTGGGCTTCTCACTGTTCCCCATGACTAAGAGTGTTATTTTAAGATGGAGGGACAGATTCAGCGAGAGACGCCCAGTCTGGGGGTTCTGAGACCTGGGTCCTCGTGCCTGCTCTGCCCCTTCTCAGTTGGTGACCTTGAACAAGTCCCTGAACCTTTCTGGGCCCTAAAGAACTCATTTGTAAAATGAGAGGATTAGATTAGAAGTCAATGATACCAAAGGTCTCTCTCAGCTCAAAATTTCTGAGATTCTAGGGATAGAATTGCAGTCCTTGGCTAAAGAGCACAGGAACACTCTCTCTGTGCTCTGTAACAGAAGATAGCCCTGTTTTCCAGCCTACTACATGGACCATTAAACAGTAAAACTCATAAGAACTAACGACCCTCAGGGCCTTTGTTCTTCCTTCAAATAAGTTAAACAGTTCTATATTTTCAGCTGTGCCATTTATGCCAATAATTCCATCATATTCATTCCACCTCCATGGGTGAGTGATGATTTCAGCCTTGGAATATTAATGTTCACTGAAAATCTAAAACTTACAGTGAAGAAAAAGACAAGCAGAGACCTCAAACACAAAAGACTCATTACCTGGTATAATGGGGTGTATACTGTTCCCCCAAAATCCACGTTCACCAGGGACCTGTGAATGTGACCTTGTTTGGATATAGGGTCTTTGCAGATATAATCAAGTTAAGATGGGGTCATACTGGTTAGAGTGGCCCTTAACCCCATGACTGGTGTCCTTGTAAGAAAAGAGAAATTTGGACACAGAACACAGAGGAGAGACCATATGAAGATGGAAGTAGAGACTGGGGTGATGCATCTCTGAACCAAGAACACCAAGGATTGCCAGCAACCACCAGAAGCTAGGAGAGAGACAGGGAACAGATTTTCCTCAGAGCCCTCAAGAACCTGGCTGACACTGAGAACCTTGCCGACCCCTGATTTTAGACGTCTAGCCTCCAGAACTGTGACAGAATAAGCCCAAATGACCTCTCATGACTCAGCTGTTCCACACCCCTATTCTTCAGAGGCTGAAGAGACCCTCTGCCACATGCTTTCGGAAGTTATCCAGACAAACTCCAACCAATACATACCAATAATCAGCTAACAACAAGATGCTCCCAGGCTACTTGTTAACACAAGGCAAATTGTATTCTGTGCACAAATGTTTACTAGCTTGGCCTCTTTGCCTCTGTGATTCAGCTGTCAGGACCATCCTTTCCTCTCCTGTTATAGGAAAGTGAGGGAGCCCAGAGACGGAGACATCACAGGCTAGGAGGGGAGGGCCCTCTTTCCCTTGCCACCCAAAGGACCTGACAAGCAAACTTCAATACATACGTGGGTCCCATGGCAAATACTCCTCAAGGAAAACCAAACCAAACTCCTAAAGGATTTCTCTCTTCCAATTCCAATCAGGTTGAAAAGGATTATGTTTAGGTTCAGGCCCTGGAGTGAGGTAACCCCGTGTTAAATCCTGGCCCCGACAGTTCTGGTATTTGTCTTTGGGCAAGCTTCTTACCTCCTCTGGGCCTCCTCTGCAAACTGAAGGTGTTAATACACAGAAATTATTTTAAAACAATCCTTGACATACAGTAAGTGTCCGTCCCCCAAATATTAGCCATCCCATCCCCACCATTAAACTCTCCTCCATTTTGCCTAAGTAAACGCTAATCTGACAGAAATTACCACAAAAGATACTTTTTTCCCAGCTGACAGGCCTCATCAACAATGAAATAACTAGTGGATCCACTGCTTGGGTCTCCTCTAACAAGTTTAAAATTAATCCCAGGACACACTCTTGATTCTTCTAACGCGGAACCGTGTTAGACTTAATAAATTGTTGGATAGTAAGTGTTCATCACCAAGGTCCATTAACAGTTCCAAGGTGTGTTCTCGTTTCTGTGCTGAAAGGGGTCTGGCGGTGCACAGCCTGGACCCCCTCCTTCCGATACACACAACCTCTCTTCTGCCAAGGGACCCCTCCTTTCCCGCAGAGAGACCGTTCCTTCATCTGCACCTCCTTCCTGCAGGTAAAACCACTCGTGTCTGGCCCAACTCTCCTAGCAAACCTCTTCAATGTCCTGAAATAAAACCCTACGCCAGCATAGTAAGCCTCAGGCAGGCTTCCTTCCTCAAGAATGCCCTATGAGTAGTGTAGCAGACAAAACCTCACGTCATCCCAATCTGTCAGCCTTCTTGGTGGCAACTTAGATAAAAGTAGTTAACCAGAAATGTAGGCAACATGACACCTTTGGGGAGAAAGCAGGGAGGAAAAGGGCCAGTTTCTCACCCCTTTATCTGCCATTTAACTAAAGAAATCAGGGCTATTGCACACACAGAAAAAAGTAACTCCACAGAAGGGGAGAAACAAGCCCAGAGCAGACTGCTAGGACAAAGCCCCACCACCCCCACTGAGCTGTTTCTCTGCACTTGTTAAGTGCTCACTGCCACGGGGCTGGGACAGAGTCAGAGGCACGGCCAGAAGGTTCTGAGGTATGTCCTAGTCTACCCAGGCCTGCGTACCCTTGATAACCTGGGCCGCTTTGGGCCCCACTCTGATCTCACAGGGAGATTTCGATTCCCTGGGTGAGCACCTCCGCCAGCAGCTCACAGCACCGCCTCTCAGCACAGCCAGGCTGTTCTAGTCCTGCGTGTCCTTCTCCCAGGGATAGTCCTGTTGGCTGAGTCTTCAGGGTAACTGGGTTTTGAAATTCCCCTTCTCACCACCGCCACTACCTCAAGCCCCAAATGATGGAGAGCCCTGGCAACGACGGGGCCAAAACCCTGTTTTCCAGAGATGCCAAGAGACACTGATTGATTGATTAATTAATTAATTTTTGAACATTAAGCATCAAGTACCCAGACCCTTTCCTTCAGCAGATCAAACCAGGGAGCAGCCCTGGGGGCCTGGGACCAGGTTATGACACTGGGATGTGGGTGGTGGCAGGGAGACTGAAAGCAAGATCTAGTCCCACATCCCTTACAAATCAGGTCCTATGCGGTGAAGGGAATGTCCTAAGTCACACACAATTTGGTAAAGAGAAGAGAATTTACAGATAATTAAATACATTTAGGTTAACCTCACTCTCAGTTGCATTCAAATTTAAGAGCTTGAAATTGCCTTTTTGTGCAAACTCACTCATGTGATAATAGTTTTATTTAACCATATTCTTCCACAAAGTCATAAGGCCACACATTCATCCTGCTGAAATTTCAGAAAATGTCCTACAAGTTTCTAGTAAGAGGAAAGTTACCCTATGAGAGAAAATGTGAACCTCCTGTTTACATATCAGGAATGGCTACTAACCCACAACTTTCACAAAGTCACTAAATTAAAAATAGCTGGAGACTGAGTCACCAGTTAAGCATGCACATTTAATTGGGCACTTTTACATGCATTTACTAAATTACTGAAAGGCAGCTGGCCTCTCTCATTAGCAAATAGTCTTGCTCAAAGAGTAGTACTTTCAAGTGGAGGACAGTGGGTAAAAACACTTAGTAAAATCACAAGCAAAATTGCTTTCTCTACCATCAAGAAACCATTCAATGCACACCTGAGAACAAACCAAAAATCCTAAGCCAGGTGTTTCCTCTATGGAGATGAGAGAATTTTCTAATAGGACAGGCATTTTAATGGAGAGATTTGATAATTCTAACATTGTATTAAAAAACATATACTGCAATTAGGGCTTCCTTCGTGGCGCAGTGGTTAAGAATCAGCCTGGCAATGCAGGGGACACGGGTTTGAGCCCTGGTCCAGGAAGATGCCACATGCTGTGGAGCATCTAAGCCCATGCGCCACAACTACTGAGCCTGTGCTCTACAGCCTGCAAGCCACAACTACTGAGCCTGTGAGCCAAAACTACTGAAGCCCGCACGCCTAGAGCCCGTGCTCCGCAACAAGAGAAGCCATCGCAATGAGAAGCCTGCGCACCGCAGCAAAGAGTGCCCCTGCTTGCTGGAACTACAGAAAGCCCACGTGCAGCAACAAAGGCCCAATGCAGCCAAAAATGAATAAATAAATTTAAAAAACCATACACTGCAATTAAAATCTGTAATATCAAAAGAAAACCCCAGTTTGCCTGAACCCAACAAACTCAAGTGCCCGGTTTACTGGAATTTTTAAGAGATAGATACAGCTGAAGAGAAGAGAATCTCCAGATTTATTCCACAGAAGAAACTTTCTGGGGCATGTGCTGGAATCTCACCAGCAAAAAAGCTTCCAGAAGGAGGAAACTGGGGATGGGGTGGGAGGCACGGCCCTTGGCTAAAAATCATTGACCCCATGGAACTCACTAAAACAGAGAAGAAAGTTTCACCTAGAGCTGCAAAACAAAGCACTTACAGCTACCTTCAGTTAATGAGAAAATAAAAATAATCAGCAGTCCCCATTCCTGAGCATTCTGGGGTGTCCCAAGGGCCCCAGAGCCAGAATGGCGCACAGTGCCGCTGGAAGCTGTAATGTGAGCATTACCAAGGGCAGCCCTTTATAATCCTGACACTTGCTTTTCACTGCACAGGCAGCAAGAAGTATATCTGTGAGGAGACCAGACCCACAGGTCAAGCCCCTCGCCCCTCCCCTAGGGAGAGACACTCCTGCCCACTCGCAAGGCCAGGGGCAGGGCTGATCTCCTCCACCCCCCCGCCTCTCTCAGTTCTGGGCTCTCTGATGATGAATTTTGCCAGTAGTGAGAACAGTAGCTCCCCTCAGGGCTCAGTCTAGAAAGCAGGAAAGGTTCTGGGCTTCCTGTCCTTCCGAGACTGAGAGAAGGTTCTAGGGGCAAGGGTATGCAGCGTGCATGGCATTTTAAGGCATGCTTTATTTCTGTTTTATATACCTCGGGCACTGTGACTAGAAAGAGTATCTCCTGCTAGCTTGGAGTAGTAAGCTTAAAGGTCACACGGATTCCACTGTGACAAGTGCCCAAGTCCTAGAAGACAAACTCTACCAGCTAAATACAGATACATATGAAGGACTGATTCACACTCACACCCTTAGGCTAAAAATGAAGGACACGATATTAATGCGAGATAGTCACCCTTCTGGGGCTGAACAAGCCAGCCCCAGTACTGGGCCTCCAGGGAGCCCCTACCCAGCCTCTGCCATCAGTCCTGCCGATTCTGAGAGCTAGACAGAGCCTCGCCCCCAACTTCTAGGTCACAACCCAAGTGGAAGGACCCAGACGTGCTGGATTCTGGATGTCAGAAGAGGGAGGGAATCCCATTTGTGTCTCCATACAACTTGCTTCCAATGGTATCTGGAATTATTCTCCCCTCTGAGTATGCTATGCTCTGTAGCTCTGGGCACATCACTTGCCCTCTCTGGGGATTTTGAAACTTACCCTAAGGGCCTGTGTGCTATAATCAAATGACAAAGATTATATTTTTCTCTTCCGGTTTTATTGAGATGTATTTGACATACAGCACTGTATAAGTTTAAGGTGTACAGCCTAATGATTTGACTTACATCATGAAATTTATCACATAAGTTTAGTGAACATCCATCACCTCACACAGATACAAAATTAAAGAAATAGAAAAAAAAAATCTTTTTCCTTGTGATGAGAACTCAGAATTTACTCTCTTAACAACTTTCATAAATAACAGACAGCAGTGTTCATTATATTTATCATGTTGTACATTACAACCCTAGTACTTTTTTATCTTATAACGAAGTTTGTACCTTTTGCCCACCTTCATCCAATTTCCCCTCCTCTCACCCCCTGCCTCTGGTAACCACAAATCTGATCTCTTTTTCTAAGTTTGTTTGTCTGTCCGTTTTTGAAGTAAAATTGACCTACAACACTATGTTAGTTCCTGTTACACAGCACAGTGATTCAATATTTCCATACTTTTCAAAATGATCACCACAAGTCTAGTTATACTATGTCACCATACAAGGATATTACATAGTTATTGACTATATTTCCCACATTGTACATTTCATACGGGTGACTCATTTATTTTGCAACTGGAAGTTTGTACTCTTATAATCTCCCTCACCTATTTTTTCCACCCTCTAGCAACCACATGTTTGTTCTCTGTATCTAACTTTGTTTCTGTTTTATGTTTGCTCATTTTTCTTATGTTTTGTATTTTTAGATTCCACAAATAAGTGAAATCATACAGTATTTGTCTTTGTCTGACTTATTTCACTTAGCATAATACCCTCTGGGTCCATCCATGCTGTTGCAAATGGCAAGATTTCATTCTTTATTATGGCTGAGTAATATTCCATATTATATATAGTATATATATATATAGATATAGATATAGATATATATAGATATATATATACACTACATCTTATTTATCCATTCATCTCTAGGTGGGCACTTAGGTTGCTTCCATATCTTGGCAGTTGTAAATAGTGCTGCAATGAACATAGGGGTGTATTTATCTTTTCTAATTAGTGTTTTTTTTTTCCTTGGATATATACCCAGGAATGGAACTGCTGGATTACATGGTAGTTCTATTCATAATTTTATAATAATGAGGAACCTCCATACTGTTCTCCATAGTGGCTGTACCAATTTACATTCCCACCAACAGTGCACGAGGGCTCCCTTTTCTCCACACCCTCTCCAGCATTTGTTATGTGTTCTCTTTTGATCACAGCCATTCTGACAGGTGTGAAGTGGTAGCTCATTGTCATTGTGATTTGCATTTCTCTGATGATAAGCAATGTTGAGCATCTTTTCATGTGCCTGTTGGCCATCTGTAGGTCTTCTTTGGGAAAAACGTCTATTCAGGGCCTCTGCCCATTTTTTAATCAGGTTCAAATGACAAAGGTTTTAGAGTCAGAGGACTTGTGTTTGAGCTTAGGTTGTGCCAAGTGACCTTGGATGAACTACCTAAATTTTGTGAAAGTTTCCTTTTTTTCTATAAAACGGGGTAGGGGAGGTTACCTTACAGACTATTGAGGGAAAGAAGCTGATGAAATTTTGTAGGTAAAAAAAACCTCTTTATAATTATAAAATACCCATACTCTCAAGATGAGGTTTGCAAAATGCTTTGAGCGTTTTAGAGGAAAACTGCCTTATTACATATTTCAAGATTATAAAAATGTCAGTTTTAAAGAAACAGCTAGGGAATTTTCAACACATGAAGGACATGGGAATTGGTCCCCAGGCAGTCTTGAGCTGGACTTCATCAGACCCTTCTACTGAGGACACTGAAAATCTAGAAAAATAAAAATTCAAAGGCTCTGAGATAGAAAGGGCAGCCCTCTGGGTTGATATATTTTGGGGTCTTAACTAAATAGATGGCTTTTCCAAGTAAAGAGACAGAATTAGGTTCACACCCTCGAAAGTTCTTGTCTCCTGGTCCATCCAGCGCAAACATCCCACTGCTGTTCTGGGCCTTTCCCCCTGTCCTCCCACTTTGGAAGCGAGCTTTCTTGGCTTACTTTAAAGCCTGAGGGCAAGTCCCCACCATTACTCCTAGTTGCCCAGCAGCCTTCCTCCTTTGGTTTTTGTCTAAATTTTGCCTGTATCAGGCAGGCATTTTCTCTGAGTCCATCTCCACCTCTGCTCAAGGCAGGTGAGCCGCGTATGGAGCAGAGACTCAGCCACGAGCTCACTGTACAGGAGGTCTTCCTCTGCCAGGCTTTCCCCACGCATATGTGATGCCAATCACGTTTCTTGGGAGGCAAGGAACTAGCCATCAAGGAAGATTTCCTTGGAAAGGAAGGAAATGCTTCTCCATCATCAGGAAAGTGATCCCATTTCCCCCAAATTGATTTACCTGTATAAGTTGGAGCACCCTCATGGATAAAGCAGTGGTTTGTAAAAGAAAAGGATAGACCTCCCCCTGCAAAAAAGTGTGTTAATACCACTGGGGGAGATATTTGCAAAACTACATCCTGCTTCTGACATTCCACCCTGCTCCCCACGGGTACCAAAGACACCAGCTTCATTCTAAGCTCTGTGGGGACTATGAAAGAAGTATAATACATGGCATCCAGGAAATAATTAGCAAACAGTGCAAATCCATGTATAATTCAGAATGAAATCCTGAAGTTCCAACTATAAATACTAGAGGAATTCAAACAAAGGAGGCAGAAAGAATGAGATGGGCTCAGATAGCTGGAGAACCATGGGAAGGGATGGAACAGAAGAAGAGAAAAAGGAGGGGGGGTGCAGACCTCAAGCTAGCCTCACAGGCCAGCCAAGGATGCTGGGCAGCCAGGAGAGTGGCAGGCAGGGCAAGAGGGACAGGTTTGGGAGCAGTGGGAGTGAGTCACTGTGGAAGAAGCTTCAGGGTTTTTACTCCCGAGGGAATTCCAGACATCAACCTGGAAGATGGCACCTTGGTAGAGCCTACTGTGCTGGCCCAGTGGGCGACTGATGGGCCTCGTAAGTGTGAGAAGGCTTTGTTTGGCTGTGTGTAACCTGACCCGTGGGGTGTTGGACAAACATTGTCATTCACCACGTGAAAATCACCCCAAGCCGCCATGACAGCTAAGTAGTTTTCATACAATCTGCTCAACTATACAGGAGTCTTCATTTGAGGGCCATCCCCTCCAGAGCCTGAAAATCATCCTGTTTCCTCCCTTCACATTTTGCAAATACTCTTTCATAACTAGAAAATCAGCAAGCTTCATTTCCACATAAAAGTGATGATTCATATCCCTTTGATCTCTGTTGGGGATTCCGGTCTATGCCCTGCTAATTCAATCCTCAGTGTAAAATTGTATACTAGTTTAAATTCAGGGTGTGGAGCATGGGTGGGCACTCTGTAAATATTTATTGATTGACTGAGCCTGTGGGAAAGGCCCAACGCATCACCATTCTGATCCCTTGAGCAGAATTTTCTCATGAGGAAATTATTACATTAGGCTGAGAGGTAAGGGCCATTATGAGTAACTGCCATACAACCGTGGGTCAAGAGAAGAAGCTCAGTGTGACCTGGGCTGTCAGTAGCTTTTGGATATTTTAAAGAACATTTTGAAGTTCAGGCAAATAATTATCCACCGAAGTGAAAGTTTTCCACTTTTCATCACTCAGAGAAGCTCACGTCCAATGCCATATTTCTTTTCACCTTTTCCCCTGTTTATCTAAAGTTTCACAGAGTTATAAATCTACTTCAGAAACTGCTCACCAATAAAGAAAGAAAGAGAATTCAAAGCAAAAACAGGCTGTTCTATGTGGCAGAAGGAAGGAAAAATGCCCAAAGAGAAGGTAGGCAGAAAACTATCCATTGACTGTTGGCATTCAGATAAATACTGAAATACCATTAGAAGACTCATGATTTGTGCTTTTCACTCCAAAACATCCAGTGCAACAAAACTGTCTATGGCATTTTCCAACTGATGTGAGCTTATCTGATCCAGAAAATATAAATTTGAGTACAATTAATCCTAAGGTTAACCTAGATTGAGAGGTTAGTGGAAATTAAAAAATAGGGATCCTTTTTAATATCTAAGAAAAATGGGAAAATCCTTCCTTAAATATCTGTGGTATCTGAAACAGGTTTATGTAAATAGGTCAGAACAAGTCTTGTTACAAAGATTTCTACCTCATTGAGAAGCTTCCTGTGGGTGTGCACGGATGGTGGGGTAGTAAGGCCACTCACAGTAGGGTGATGGGCTTTGGGGACAGATAGGTCTGGCCTGAATCACAACTCTACCACTTACTGGTTGTATGACTTTGGGCAAATTTCTTAACCTCTTTGCACTTCAGTTTCCTTACCTATTAAAACGGGGATGATAAAGAGTGCCTTATTATTAAAATGAAAATTTTAAATGCAAACACAATCTTTGGCAATGGTGTGTCCACCAGACATGGCAGAAGAGGGGCTCACTTTATCCAACAGGGCTAGAGGGTCCCAGGGCAGAGACCAAAGTCTGTGTCTTCAAGCCCAGTTAGTCCAGCTCCTGGACTTGCCTATGAGCGATCACTACCAACCCCAATTTAACCATCTTCTGCAGGTGATGAGTAGATCACGGATGTACTACAAGTTCCTGCATCCATTCCAGACCATTAGCTTATCTATCAGCCCCCCAGAGAAAATATTAAGTCTGTGAACCACAGGTTAGGGGTCAAACCCTCATCTTGGGAACCAGTAAGTGCTCTCTGGCTAATGCCAACTAACAAGTCACCATATTTTCAAAAGGAAGGAGCAGAACTAGACAAAAATAAAATTCCTATTTGTGTAGCTCAACAGTTTATCACAGGCTTGTGATTTAAATACATGACCTCAGTAATTCCTCAAACATGTCACAATGGCTTCCCTGGTGGCACAGTGGTGAAGAATCCACCTGCCAATGCAGGGAACACGGGTTCGAGCCCTGGTCCGATCCCATGTGACGGAGCAACTAAGCCATGCGCCACAACTACTGAGCCCATGTGCCTAGAGCCTGTGCTCTGCAACAAGAGAAGCCACCACAATGAGAAGCCCGCGCACTGCAATGAAGAGTGGCCCCCACTCGCCACAATTAGAGAAAGCCCACACGCAGCAACGAAGACCGAACGCAGCCAAAAGAAAAAAAAAAAGAAACATGTCACAAAGTGCATTGGTGTTGACATGGAAACCAATCTGTAATTTACTGTTTACAAAGTATGCCCTTAGACATTACCTCATTTGGTACTTATGACAGTTCTGTGAGTTATTATTAATGCCATGGAGGAGTCTGAGGCCTGGAGACCCACCCTGGGCCAGGTCTAGAAAAGGCTCTAGGAATACAGAGAAACAAGGCACCTGTCACACAGCTGGATGGATCCTGATACCTTTTGCCCCATTGACAGACACTCTGCAAGTCCTCTCCCATCCAAAGAGAGCCTTAAAGAAATTTGCATTCCTCTCATAAACGCTTTGGTGGCAAAGTCAAGATTTCTCTTGCAATTTCAGTGTAACATCCAGCTTTCTACGGGGAGTCAATAAATAGACTGATGGGTGATATTAATGATAGACAGAGAGAAATGGTCTGTATTTTCTAAATTGGGAAAAATATCCTTGGCTATAATCTCCTTGGCATTTTCTATCATCTTACTATTTAGAAGGGCACATTTTTCAATGTCATTGACAAGAGTGAGTGAGCACTTTATTTATCTGATTGGAATAGAGAAGGGAATTGTAGCCAGGGTATATGGAATCTGAGAAGCTAAGTCTACGGTGTGAATACATTCCAGGCCACACAGGGAGCTAGCTAGCTGTGAGGGGCTGGGAGCTCAGCAAACATTCATGGACAACCACCTCTGGGCTAAGCATGGGCCAACGGTGGGGCAGAGGGTGTCCAGGCTTCAGGGGAGAGCCTGGATGGCAGAGGCCCAGCAGAGAGAGGGCTCAATAAATGTTGAAAGATTCCAGTGCAATCACATCATCCTGGGAATGATTGTGCTTCCCTCAATTTTTCAAAAGCAGTAATGTCATAATTGGATACTTGAGAAAAGTTAATAGGATGCCAAACAATACATATGGAGATTTGCTAAAATCCATCATTCCATGTTAAGCGAACAAAGCAAGGAACAGAACAAGCACAATATGTGGCCAGTTATAGAAAAAAGAAAGATACAGGATAGAGATATACATACATTTGCTGCGATATGCATAAAATACCTCTGAAAGAATATATAAGATACTAGTGACATTCATTGCTTTGGGGGAGGTTTTTTTTTTTACTGTTTCCTATGTCATAGCTTTTGACTCTTATACTGTGTGAGTGTATTACCTGTTCAAAAATAAATAAATAAATATGTCTACAGGGCAAATGACCCAGTTTCTCCAAAAAACTGCAGGGAAAAAAAGAAAAGGAAATGGACTTGTAGTTTAAAAGGGACATAAATGGCAGAGCCACCAACCACAGTGTGTGAACCTTAGTTGAATCCTGATTCAAAAATGTTAAACTGAAGAAAAGTACTTCTGACATTTTTAGACACTTAGAAATTTGAACGATGACTAGATAGCTGATGATATTAAAGAATTACTGTTAACTTTTTAAAGAGTAATAATAGTACTGTAGTTAGGTTTAATAAAGGAATCCCTATCTCTAAGAGATATCACAGAAAAATACATATAGATACAACTGTATGATATTTGGGATTTATTCAAAATTGATGTGAGCTGGGGCAGTGGCTGGTAAAGAGGAAACAGTGGTGTTGGGTACTCAGGAGTTCCCTATATGATTCTCTCTACTTCTGTATACCTTTAAAATCCCATAATAAAAGCTAATAAGTGAATGAATGATTATTTAGCCACAGTACAAACAGTCTCAGTAGTCACTGAGGTTCAAGTTCACACCTGGCTTTCAGTTATGGTCAAATCTCCACTGTCCCTGGGCTGATGAGTTACTTGTGGTGAATAAGCTTCAGGCTGCTCCCAGGTATGGCCCTCCTGGTAAGTGTGTGGGTCATGTAAATATCAATAAGAAAACTTTATCACTAACTCCAAAATTAAACAAAAAGAATCAAAGACATTACTTTTGGAGGGCTCCCCTCCACTGGGACGGACACTTAGTGTGGACTGCACATACAAACAGGATCTCATTCAGGCGGCACGGCAATGATGCAAACTAACTCTTCATTTCGACTCAATGAATATTTCTAAAGTGTTCAACACATGGAAAGGAGCCATGCATGACACAAACATGACTGGAAACCTCAGTCATGAGGTTAGATTCCTACGCTGGGGTCTTTCAAACTCAGGTGCTAGTTGGCCCCCTCTACAGGAAAAAAACGGTCCCGCCGGATCCTCTGGGGACTTTTTATTCAAATCTTAAATTTAAATTGAATTACTTTTATTCGATTATTATTTCTTATATTATTTCTTAAAATGTACGAACATAAAACCAGACATAAAGTTTTCTTAGCACTTTTACAATTATGGAGACTAAAACGAATGTACAAATAAATACAAATACAATTACCCAAACAGTATAATTCAGGTTAACTACACTAACGTAATGAGGCTGATGCCATTTCTCAGACCTGAAATCCCCAAGACAACGTCAGGTGCTCCCACCCGCTCCTGGGCAGGTTGTATGAGTACCAGGCGCAGTGTGGTGACTGTTCTCGCACCCCTTTCCTCTGCTGGGACCCCCGTTTCAGCCTTCCTTTGCACACTTGGCTTCACTTGATGCTAGCTCCTCTTCTTCACGCTAAGTCCATCTCTGTATTTTTCTCATAGCAGGTTAGCCTGGTTCTAACTCATCAGAAATTCACACACACCTAAGGGGCACTGAGGTGGTGTGTGCCTGGACCTGGATATAATTAGGTCATCCCCGTGATCCAGGACATGCTTTTAAAATATTTCCAGTTATCATTAACATGAAACCTAAAAGTCTGAGTGTTCTGAATTTAAGGAGAACTCAAAGAAACTCAAGAATATACCCTTGGCCTTGGACTGGGAAATACCCATAACACAGAAGGAATGTCGTGGTACTTACTTTTGCTGGAGGAGAGCAAAAGGTGCCATGGGGACTCAGGTGATAAGTCACATTATATCTCAGAAACAACGGGAGCCACCACCTGACACATTACATCAAGAATTTAAGGAGTGTAAGCAGACGCTTCAAAAGCCTGATGTGTAAACCCATCGCATCAAATGGCCTCATTCCAAGTTGTGGAGGTCCCACCCCAATTTCCCTCACTCCTCATTGTTAACAACTACAACAGGGCACTATATTATTGTGGTTTTTTTAGTACCTTTTTTTTTGGCCACGCCACGTGGCTTGTAGAATCTTAGTTCCGCGACCAGGGATCGAACCCAGGCCCTCGGCAGCGAAAGCGCGGAGCCCTAACTGCCGGACCGCCAGGGAAGTCCCAACATAGCACTTTAGACATGAACACATCCAGCCCCTGCTGAGTCTGAGAACAACTCCCACCAACAGCTCACATCAATCTAAGATGCTACAACTGCACATCGACACTGTGTGGTCCATACCATCTAAAAAAAAAACACTGGGCACAAAACCACATCAAATGATGCCATGGCTAGGTTAGCTGGCTAAGTGAATGGCCTGGTTTCTCAGCAAAAGAACAGCTGGCACTGTTTAAGGAAACTGAAAAGTGGAACCCTCCTTGAATAGAATCCTCTACCTCAGACCCACTCAAACGCCACAATTCGATTTCCATGAGCTCGACCTTTTTATCAATCTAAATATGTTCTGTTTAGAAGGCTGTTCTTTATCCTCGGATACGGACCTTCCCACATTTTTGGGGTTAAAAAGTCTTTTCTTAAATGATGGCGATGATGGGAGATGACAGGGCTTTTTTAATGCCTTACTTGAAAAACCTAAAATTTGGCAATCCTATGTTGGACTTGCTGATTTGTTTTCTACTGCTCTCATTGACATGACTTAGTAAACAGTACACAAATACATGCCTGGAGTGACTCTGCAGAAATGGGGCAGATTTTTCAAAGCTTCTATCTCTTCTACCCCAGACGGACTGGGAAGAGGCTGACTGATAACATCACCTCCCTCTCCTCATATTACATAACACAGCATCTGTGGTACAACTGATTGATGACGTGGACACCCAGCAAGGAGCAAAGATCAGAAAGTAATTACTCTCAATAGACTGGCTGACTAACACCATAAAGATTCAATGCAATTCAACACTCTAAATTAGATTGGGAGGGAAATAAAAACAAGATGAAGATTAAGGCACATTTTTTTTATAGCTTATTCCCAGGAGGATTGTGTTCTATTTATTTTTTTAATATTTATTTATATTTTATTTGGCTGCATCAGGTCTTAGTTGTGGCATGCGGTATCTTTAGTTGCGGCATGCGGTATCTTTAGTTGCGGCATATGAACTCTTAGTTGCGGCATGCGGGCTCTAGTTCCCCGACCAGGGATCGAACCTGGGTCCCCTGCATTGGGAGCACAGAGCCTTAGCCACTAGACCAGCAGGGAAGTCCCAAGACACATTTTAAATAAAAGTGAGAAACAAAGCAACAGGCAACCACTGGGAGCCACAGAAGACCATGAGACCATGTTTAAACCAGCGTGGTTATCCAAAACATAAGGGCAGCCACAGAAAATTCAAATGTGAAGACCCCCTAAATTCTCTTCTTAGAATAGTGATCAGCAAAAGCTTAGCAAGGTCATGTGAGGCTCAGAGACCTTGGTCAAGTGATATGGAGAATGGGAAACACTCCTAAGAAGAGCAACAAATATCATATTCCCAAATGTTGTTTGGGAAAAATGCTTCACAGAGGCACAGGTGTGAGAGCTGGTTTTTCATGGGGTGAGAGAAAGGAAGGGGTGGGGCCCTTAACAAAGCTTTCCAGACAGGAAGTCCCGTCATGAAGGGCAGGGTTCCTCTCTGATGCCCAAGGGCGAGAACAAACAGAGCCGGGGCTGGGGTGCAGGAGACAGGATTCGACGTGGTAGAGATGCTGAAAGGTGTATCAGGAAGGCCGGGAGCTTTCACTGGAGACCAGAGAAAGCATAGCAAGCTTTCCCAGGCAATTCCAGCACATTCTGCCCAGAGGGCAGGTGAAGAGCCTGAGGGCCAATGCTCCTCATTTTGTAATGTCCCCGCTCTCCCCTCATAGGATGACCTTCAGGAGAGGCCCTCCCCCTCACGCGGCCTCTTCTCAGGCTCAGAGCTGCAGGACAGAGAAGAAAAATATTTGCCCCCAAATAATCCACAAAATGCTTTAGGATCTCCATGTGAAGCTGTTGCCTAAATAAGACTGGTTCTTAGCAGTCTTAGAAACAGAATCGAATATCTAAAATAGATCACCTTCGTAAAAAATGAGGCTGAAGCTCTTTCCATACTGCGAAGAAACACTAAGTGAAAGAAGGCAAGGTTCCAAATAGCATGTATCGTTTGCTACCATTTGTGTTAAAGGGAAAGATAATCATAATGGATTTGCTAATAGATGTTATGAAATATCTCGGCTGTGCCTGGAACACCTCTGGAGGATGAAGAAATCAGTAACGCTGGTGCCTCTAAGGAATAAAACTAGGTGGTAGGAGTCTGGGGTGGACAGAGATGTATTTACTACTTCACTTTTGCGCCTTTCGAATATTTTCTTTCATCATGTAAATGCATTACCTGTTAAAACAATTTTTAAAATTAAAAACACTGAAAATTTTAAAATGTAAAATAAAAACAAAATAGTCTTTCTGCAGCAAACCAAACACCCTTGTTAATCTGGACAGCTGTCTTCCTGGCACACACCAGATGCTCAGTTTGTTGAACTTAATGAAGCTCCATTCAAAGACAACAAAAGAAAATCAGAAACCAGGCAAACCCAAGGGTATCAGTGTTCCAATTCTCTAATAAGCTCTTTACCTGTCTGCTACTTAACTATCGCAAAAGATCGGAAAATGGGTCCTTGGGTCACAAGCCCTGCACCCAACTGGGTCCAGTGCGCAAGCTTCATGGGTAACAATAGGTCTGGTGGCCTGCCCACACCAGTCATTTTATAAATAGAAAATGTTTAATCCAAAAACATGATGCCTTGGAACCAAGACCACAAAAACAAACATGCAGATATGAAAATGATCCTGAAGGGAGATAATGTCAGCACCTGCAGGGTATCAATGCAGAAATAGCAGCATGAGGGTTAAAAACAACACGCACTGGCCAAAGAGGTTGGAACATGCAGAGCTGCTATAAAATCCTAATGCCAGAGAACATCAAGAGGCGGCCTGAACTCCTTGTGCTCTGCTCTAGGGACAGCGTAGCCCAAGATGAAACAGGAAGGCTTAAACACCCCTTGCCCCAGTCACCTATGCTCTTAAATTGGTCAAAGAGTACTCAAAACCCACCCTGCAATGAAAACCGGAAAACTAAGCAGTAGGTTAGAGCAGAAATTCTGCCACGTGAATTCCATTATATTGGAAGACTCTCTCTCCTAGGGCTTTTCAAAGAGCCAGGTTTTAGGCAAAGAACAAGGCAGACTTCACCCCAGTCTTCCATAGGACCAAAGAAATTAGTTCGTGCTCTGGACAGGAGCTTGGAACAAGGGCAGCGGGGAACCACTACACTCTTCGTGGGCCCTGCCAGAGATTCCCAGGAGGAAGGCGGAAGTGGAAGAAGTAAGGAATAACAGCAAATAAGAAGCCCTTTCACCAAGACGTTATGAGAAAAGAGAACAAGAGAGTGAGAGAAAGGGGCCCTTATTAATACACAAAGAAACTAAAACAATTATTCTAAGATGGCTGAGTTCCAGAATGTCCTAAACAAAAAATCCAAACTCAGAATCAACGCTTAGGAAGGTGCCAATTGATAAATAGTTTGCTTCATTCTAGAAAACATGTAAAAACAGAGAAGGGAAAACCCAAAGTGACCGGATTCCTGCAAGAAATAAAGGTGACAGGTATCTTCTGATTAAAAGAGAATTGGATGGCGGACTGAGAGTAGATATTTATCAGAACCGTGAAGGTGATAAAGAGAATGAAGGTGAAAGTAGAAAAGAAAGGGAATTTCCCCAACTAGAACGAGAGAAAAGACCGTTCCGCTGCATGTCCCATCTGGTTTATTTCAAGCTCAAGAAAAGAACAGGAAAAATGCAGTAAAATTAGTGAAAGAGCTAGATTACCAGCAAGAATCAGTCATACACTTGTGTTTCTGCCAGGCAAGGCAGGCGTTGCTGGTGCACCCCCTGCTCCAATGACTAAGTAACTTACTTCAATGCATTTGACACACGATCCCTGAACTTCCGAAAAGCACTTAATACAGTGGCTCATGAAATCTTCATCTAAAAATGTTCACCCATTTATAATCACGCTGCAGCACACTGACAACTGGGAAATAGGGCCAAACAGAGGGAATAGATATTTGGAAGGATGCCATGGAGATTGGTATCATCAGGGACTTGGTTTATCATTTTGAGGGATTTCCCCCACCCCCCTTTTAAAGAGAATCAGATTTGGAGTCTAAGAAGAGTGTAATTACAACGAGAGGACTAACAGAGAAAATGAATTACCTGATTCAATAAAAGACAAAAATAAGAAATGAAATGCGACGTGACTTGGAAAACCCCACAGACATATGTGCTAAATACAATGAAATCTGAAATATATTTAATGAACTGGGGGAGAGGAAGCAGGGGAAAAAATTAGCTCCTGATAGAAAATACTGGGTGGTAGGTATGAAGAAAAGCTGTATAAAAAGGCAACAGAAGATCGTATTTGGCAAATCTATAGTGCTTACTGTGTGCCACGCACTGTTCTAAATGCCTCAGATATAGTAATCTTCAAAACAACCTTCTAATCTAAGTACCTTGTTATTCCTGTTTCATAGGTGAACAAACAGAGGCACAGAGAGGTTAAGTAACTTTCCCAAGGTTACAGCTAGTAAGAAGCAGGGCTAGGATTCAAATCCAGACACTCTGACCCCAAGATCTGTGCTCTTAACCTCTCTAGACTCCCCTAGAATTTCAACACAGAGAGCGAGATAAGTAGTCTAGGAGTGAAATACAAGTCATGCACTGGCTAGATCCAGGGTCAACAGATCATGGTTCTGTGATGACCAGTCAGTCCTGTGACCTCCCCAGGCCTTCGTTTCCTCACTCACCTGTGCATTGAGAAGACAGATTAGACAAGCTCTACCTAAGGTGTCTTCAGCTCTAAAATGCCGCAAGTTCATGCGACAATCAGCAGTATATGGACAGGTCTGCTTTCTGAAGGGTTATTCAAAGGTTAATTCATCCTAAAACAAGCAGCAAACTTGCTATTAAGGTTCTTCCTCTGCCTCCTGACCTTCAGAAGATTATTCCTCTTATTATATAATAATATATATGATTATATATTATATATATTATATATATTACTCTAATAATAATAGATTATTCCTCTATTATGCCTCTATTCAGGCAAATGACAGAGGGTAGTGAAAGGGGTACTGCATGGTTTTTCTTTTGGACTCTACTTCGCGTGGTTGCAATAAAATGGCCCTCGAAAAGCTCTGGGCCAGATCACATTAACTCTGCCAAACCTACAGTCCCACCCAGGCACCTCTCAGGAGTCTGATTTTGGAGCCTGCCTTTGGATCTGGTTACTGGAATGCAGGTGAAACTGACACACTGGAGGTGAAGCAACCAAAGGAGAGGAATCAGGAAGACCAAAAGACGCACGCAGCCCACAGTAGTTCAAATTAAGGGTTTCATAATGGCTAAAGAAACCTTATCTTCTTGGTATGGTCCGTTCTCTTTGCTAACACCCACTCTTTAGAGTTGAGACCACAAGTTCATTGTGGATGAATTCAACACCCACTTTCAAACTAATGAGCCCCCAGCAGTATTCTTCTCAAGGTAGGCATTAAAGGTCAGAGTGCATCTGTGAATGGAGAAGGGCCTTACAGGTGGGTCATGCAGTCCTCCCTTGCGAGTCCCTTCTAAGCATCCCTGGCAGGTGGCTGTCACCTGGCCTCTGCCTGGTCACTTCCAAGGTCGCGGTGTTGGCTGCCTCGCCTAGCAGGGCCTGCGCTGCTGGACAGTTCTCACTGTGGGGAAAGACCACGAAGCGCCTAGAACAGTGCCTGGCACGTGGGCGAGCTAAATAAGTGTGCCTCCAAGTGGGTCAAAAGCTGCCTCCGTACAACTTGAACCCATCATTCCTGGGTGCCCCCTTGGAGCCCAGAAACGCAGAGGCCCCTCGGATATTCGGGGCTGTAATCAGGTCCCTCGGCCCTCTCCTTGCAGGTGCCGAACCCGGATCTCCATCACCAAGGCTGGAAGAGCCCCTCCCCAGACCCCAGAGGTCCCAAGAGTGCGCACTGATGGAGGGATGGCCGGTAGGGAGGCCGCAGTCGGGGTTGTCCCCATCCTCGGTATCTGAGGCTGAAGGGGACAAAGGGCTTTCAGGAAGGCGTATCCCACCCGATGCGTTCCAGGCTGCCTCCCTCCCCGCCGGCCCTGGGGACCACCGCGGCGACAGGTGACAGGCCCCCCGAGGATCCGGGGCGCTCAGGCTGCGGCGCGATGGGCCGAGCCACGACAGGGACCGCGGGGCTCAGGGGTTTGGCCCGACTGACGGGGGGCTCAATCACGGCTTAGCGGAGCTCGCTCCGCCGTGGCTTTACCTGCTTGTGGTTGACTACCGCGGCCCAGTTCGCCCCCAGTCAGGTTCCCGCAGCTCAGCAGCTGCCGCCGGCGCTCATGGAAATGCAGCCGGAACCCCTGGCCAGTGCCTCTCCCGCCGCTACCGGCCCCGCCCAAGCAACTGCCGCCACGCCCCTGACGACCGCTTCTGCCACGCCCCTAGCCACGGAAACCCGCCCGTTCATTGGGCCGCCCAGCCGCTGCTCTACTAGCCCCGCACTTCCATTGTACCCTGAGGGTAGCCCATTGGTCAACGGAGCTGCTCCTCAGAGCGGAGGCGGAGCACTTAGCGAAGAGCTCCACGACAATTGGTTATTTTTCACGTCTTTAGCCCGTTGGCCGAGACACTATAGGATAAAGCCAGCCCGGAGGGGGCAGGGAAAAGAGAGGAGGGCTACTGGAGGGGTGTTGTTTGATGTTGACTGTGGAGGGTTGCAAAGAGGGAGGAGGCAATTGTGACCGCAAGCTGGGTTGGACGATTGGGTAATGTAAGGTGTCGTCTGGGGTTGGGAGGAGGGAGGCTGACTGGTAGTTCAGCTGCCGGGTCTGATGGCTCCAGGCCGACAGGTGGACTCACCTGTAGTCCAGGACACCAGGGGCAAAATTTGGGGTCGTGTCCCGGGGGAGAGGAGTCAGGTTAGTGAGTCACCAGGCCTCAAGGAGTGGAAGGATGAAGAGGCAGCGGCTTCTGGCCCCTTCCAGGTAGGAAAGGGTGATGGGGCCGTGCCAGGCAGTGTGGACCTCAGTTATTGTCCCACTGTTCTTTCAGCCCTTAAGACGACCTTCTCCCAGTTGGAGGCAGCCTGGAAGACTGTAGCCTTTGGAATCATATCTAGAATTGAACTCCCTGTTGGCATGTACAGGTTGTACGGCCTTGAGCAAGTCACTTAACCTTTCTGCTTGCATCCTGATTTTTTTCATTTGGCAACTGGGAGTAACAATAGTAGTTGTTGAGAAGATTAAATAACTCCGGTAAACTCTAAGAGTGCCTGGCACTCAGTAGGCATTCATTCAAGACTAGTTCCCCACCCACTTACACATTGGTTTATGGAATTAGGTCCAGTTCTAAAATTCTGAGTCTGAAACTGCTTTTGCAATGGCATGTGCTTTTACCACGAATAGAACACTTGACTGTCTTGAAAGGCCAACTGCTCTAGAGCAGACAGGGCCACCCTACCAAGAGCAGGGGTTGAGATGAGAGTAGCCATTTAGCCAGAGGAGGGAAGTGGTATTTGTATCAATGTTAAATTTTTTCCAACACATTTCAGGATTATGACAAGAAAAAATGGAGCTTCCTTTTTCCTGTTCACCCATCCAAGTGTCCAATGGCTCATGTTTCATCCCTTTGAAGGCTGATCAGCACTGGACCAAAAACCACTGCATAAAAATCTATCTGTCAGGAACTCCTGAAGCCCATTGCCCACTCTGAAGGTGTGGAAGTCCTAGAATGTGAACAGAAATAGACTCTCAAGCCTGAATTTAGCCCCAGATCCTTTGGATCTGCCTTTGAGAGAACCCACACTTGTGGTTTTCTAGGGTGAAGGAGGAGAAAGAATCCTTTGCCATTGCTGTATTTTTGTCATTCCGTTGTCAAAAAAATTTTTTTACCTCAGCATTTATTTATTCCTCTATATTCTCTTCTATTTTAGGAAAGAAAAACCCAAAGGATTTTAGTGAGGGACGCCCATAGTTCCGACTCTGTGTTAAAACAGTTTGAGCTTCCAGAAAAAAGCTTTAGATCTGTGGCCAGTTGGATGTGTGTGTGTGCACGTGTGTGTGTGCACGTGTGTGTTCATGCACTTGGTTCTGCTCCACAGTTTTCCAGTTGTTGTGTCTTTAAATAGTACTGCTTGGTGGCCATACATACGTCTGCACGCGTGCTGGGGAAACAGGTTTGCTCCTGCTTGTGTTTGCTGAAGGAGACTGAGATGTCTTGTTAGGCCTTGAAAAGCATGTAGTGGCTCCTGATATCCGGGAAGATTTCTCCAGCTTGATTCAGAGCCACAGAAAGCAGCTGTTGGGAGTAGATTGCAGATGGACTTATCATTGTGCCAATGGATTTTTCCACCCATGTCAGGAACACAGCTTCAGCCAAGAGTTCCAGAAAGGGATGTCCATCCAATTCGGGAATTCTAAAGCACAATTGTGTCACTGAGGCTCAAAGGGAGGTGCAGAATGAGGCCAGGCAGAGGAGAAAGAGGGAAAGGACACGTGCATCTTCTCCTTTGCAGCTCTGGCTGGTTTAAATAACCATTACCATTTGCAGCACATAGAACTGTTTCCTTATTGGTCTCTGGTTTCTGTTTCCTCTCTTCTGCTTTGGCTCTTGCCATATTCTGTTGAATCATACTATTTCCCTCTATAAAGAGTTTCTGTGGGAGGCCATTTAGGAGACAGAATGGACTCAAGTTTAGTAGCCTATTGGGATTGAGGATTTGGTGAGGCTTGGCTTGGGATAACCAGTGGTTAGGACGTGGCTATGAAGTACACTTTTGAAAGCATAAGAGTGCCTTGTTATAAAGGGAACAAGGGAGAGGGTGTGCACCCACTCACGTTCTGGAATGACTAAAGCTCCATCAATTTACCGAAGTAGAAGTGGCTCTAAACTCACCTGGGGCCTCTCAGCAGGATTTGTGAAAGTCCTGGAGGTCCTCAGAGAGATAGCGAGCAGCAGAGGTCAGAGAAGGTAGTGAGCTCTATTTATTCTTTCCTAGCAAAATCAGTGATTCACTCAGCCTGTCATTTTCATTATTCTGTATCCTTAGTGAATGATTGAGAGCAATGGGCTTTGGCCCCTCTGCTGCTGGGGCTTGAATCCTGCCTCCGCCTCTCCCAGCCTTGTGACCTTGGGCAAGTACCGCACCTCCCTGTGCCCACGTTTTCCCATAAAATTCAGATAACAGTATTTGTGCTTCCCTTATGGGGTGCTGTGAGGAGCAAATGAGTTAATAGATGTAAAGTGCATCAAACAGTGCCTGCCACATATCTAGCTCTTAATAAATGTTTGCCCTAGTTATTGTAGGAACCCATTTAAGAATCTTTCTCTAGGGACTTACCTGGTGGTCCAGTGGTTAAGACTCTGCACTTCCAATGCTAGGGGGTGCGGGTTCGATCCCTGGTCGGGGAACTAAGATCCCACATGCCTTGTGGGAAGGCCAAAAAAAAAAAAAGAAATATAAAAAATTTCTTTTCCTCTAAGTGCTAACTCATTTTCTAAGTTCTGTCCCTCAGAAGTAGTGGTCACAGGATTCAGGATTTGGTTTTATGTAGACTTTATTTTTAAAAATAGTTTTAGATTCACAGTAAAATTGGGCAGCAAGTACAGAAAGTTCTCATTTACCCATTGCCCCAATGCATGCAGGATTTTTTTTACTAGTTATATCTACCACCTAGTGAGAGAAGCTTTTCCTTCAGAATACCCTTACCAGAGAGGGTTCAGAGGACTGAGTTAAGGGTTTTTTTCATATTCTTTTCCATTATGGTTTATTACAGGATATTGAATATAGTTCCCTGTGCTCTACAATAGGAACTTGTTGTTTATTCATTCTATATATAATAGTTTGCATCTGCTAATCCCAAACTCCCAATCCATCCCTCCCCTACTCCCCCTCCCCCTTAGCAACCACGAGTCTGTTCTCTATGTCTGTGAGTCTGTTTCTGTTTTGTAGATAAGTTCGTTTGTGTCATATTTTAGATTCCACATATAGGTGATATCATGGTATTTGTCTTTCTCTTTCTGACTTACGTTACTTAGTATGATAATCTCTGGGTCCATCCATGTTGCTGCAAATGGCATTATTTCATTTTTTTATGGCTGATTAATATTCCATTGTATATATGTACTGTATCTTCTTTATCCATTCATCTGTTGATAGACATTTAGTTTGTTTCCATGTCTTGGCTATTGTGAATAGTGCTGCTATGAACATAGGGGTGCATGTATCTTTTCAAATTATAGTTTTGTACAGATATATGCCCAGGAGTGGGATTGCTGGATCATATGCCAACCCTATTTTTATTTTTTTGAGGAAACTCCATACTGTTTTCCATAGTGGCTGCCAATCTACATTCCCACCATAAGTTAAGGTTTTTGAGACCAGACCTCGTCAGCATAATCACTCTGAGGAAAATGGGAAAGTCTGTAGCTGAGAGAATAGTGATAAAAGCTGCAACCTGGGTGTTCATGAGATTCCCCTCAAGGCCTGAGATACCTTAGGCTCTGAGGACTCCAAAATTGTCACTCTATTGTCTGTCACACCAAGTGCTGCCTGTGTGTAAAGTCTAGGCAGTGAGCTCAGAATGCCCCAGGGCCAGGCCTCCTGGCTAGCTTCTGATTGTTAACAGAGATGAAGTTTGTTTAGAAGTTCTAAGTGCCAGCATGCAGTAGTTCCACGAGAACAAACTATGGTGAAATTCAAGGGTTTAGCCTCTTTTGTTATTAGGAAAGCTTCCTTCTGGCTAGTCAAACAGTGCTGAACAATAACCTTGTCTGTGATTCAGGCTGCTTCCTTAAACCTACATGTGAAGTTGTCTATAGTAAAATCATAGGGTGGTTTTATGCCCAGGACAGTCGTGGTTTATGCCTACTGTCCTGGCAAAATTTGAATAGTGTCCCCCAAATTTGAAAGAGTGTTTTTCACTGTCAAATGGTCTCAGTTTGAAAGATAAATTGGGTGGTAACTTTTACACTTACATACATAGGACCCAGAACTGAAAATTCTCATGTAACACACACACACACACACACACACACACACACACACACACACAGCTGTTGTAGCCTTATAATGTCTGCAGAGTGTCAGACAGGTGGTTGGCTAAAGATGACTTCTTAGTCACCATGTATTCCTTTTCTTGACGTCATCCTTAATTACAGTAATAAAAATTGAGTTGTTCATGCTGTTAACTCAAGAGGAATCAGTAAAACTTGTGCATTAAGTAAGTGCTTTACAATCATTTCCTGCATAATTTCATGTTCTTGAGCTATTTTTTATTTCCACCAGGGAAGCCCTCTTGAGCTATTTTTGAGCTGTTTACATCCTACCAGAGATCCCTATATTGTTTTACCAAATATTTGAGTTAACAAGAAAGTAAATATTTTTACCAAGCAAGACATTTAGTATCAGAGAGAGAGAACCAGGAAGTGAAGTCCCATCCCTATATAGGGCAAGGGGACATATTTGAAGAGATGACTAAAAAGGACTGAGCAGTAAGCAATAAAGTGTAATCAACATGAACAATTATTCTGAGGAGGGAAAAATTTCTTCTGATTTGGATTCTTACAGATTTGAACTGGCCCTTGAAGGTCTATGGGCTGAAGTCAGGCTGGGGTGGCATGACATTCCAGTTGGGGGAGGACAACAGGGACAGAGGCCTCTAAGTGGAAGAATACAAGTTGATTTGTCCAGAGAAGAGTCCAAGTGGAGAATCAATAGGCGAGAAGATGGAAAGATAGAGTGGGCCCGTGACAGAGGCTAGTTAATACTTCATCTAAGTTGACGGCTTCCTCTTAGCTGCCTGAGGATTTGGCTATCCTAGCTCAGTGCATGGCATGCCCCAGGCATCCTAAGCTCCAGGCATCTGCATATCACCTTCATCATTTTGACCCTATCTCTTTACTACCTGCTTATTATTTACTTAATAGTTTCATTAAATTCATTCATTTTTTATATTAAATACCTTCTTCTGTATCATCCTAAATCAGTGGTTCTCAACTGGGGGCAGTTTCACCTGCCAAGGGACATTTGGCAATGTCTGGAGACATTTTTTGGTTGTCAGAACTGAAGGGAGTGGTGTTGGTATCTAGTGGGTAGAGGCCAAGGATGCTGCCACACAGAACAGCTCCCACAATGAAGAATTATTTGGCCCAAAAGGTCAGTAGTGCTGAGGTTGAGAATCCCTGTGGACCCAAGTAATAACATCTATAATACAGCAAGCTTGGTGTGCTGGTTATAATTATTCTACTCCACATTATAATAATTTCATAACTATTAAATTTTAAAACGTTCTTCCACATGCTACTTGATCCCAACAGATATTTGTATACCCATGTTCATAGCAACATTCACAATAGCCAAAAGGTGGCAACAACCCAAATGTTCATTGATGGATGAATGGATAAACAAAGTGTGGTATATACATACTATAGAATACCATCCAACCTTTAAGATGAAGGAAATTCTAACACATGCTACAACATGGATGAACATTGAAGACGTTATGCTAAGTGAAATAAGCCAGTCACAAAAGGACAAATATTGTATGATTCCATTTATATGAAGAGCCTAGAAAAGTCAAATTCATAGAGACAGAAAGAACAGTGGTTATAAGGGAGCACAGGAAGGAGGTAATGGGAGTTATTATTTAATGGGTAGAGTTTCTGTTTTGCAGGATGAAAAAGTTCTGGAGATGTATGGTGGTGATGGTTGTACAAAAATGTGAATGTGCATAATACCACTGAATTGTACATTTAAAAATGGTTGAGAAGCATGAAAGTTTTTGATTTTGAAGTCCAATTTATTTAGTTTTGTTTGTGCTTTTGGTATCATATTTAAGAAGACTTTACCTATCCCAAGACCCATGAAGATTTACTTGTATACTTTCTTCTAAGAGTTTTATAGTTTTAGCTCTTACATTTAGGTCTATAATCTATTTTGAGTTAATTTTTGTGTACGATGTGAGGAAGATGCCCAACTTCATTCTTTTGCATGTGAATATCCAGTTGTCCCACACCATTTGTTGAAAAAGCTATACTTTTCACCCTGAATGTCACCCTTGCTTGTCAAAAATCAATTAACCAGAAATGTATAGGTTTATTTCTGGACTCTCAATTCTATTTCATTGATCTATGTGTCTATCATTATGCCAATATTACACAGTGATTACTGAGGTTTTGTAGTAAGTTTTGAAATTGTAAAGTGTGAGTCCTCCAAATTTGCTCTCCATTTTCAAGGTTGTTTTGGCTATTCTGAGTACTCTAATGAATTTTTCACTTCACTTATTGAACTTTTGATTCCAGAATTTCCATTGGTTCTCTTTTATAAGTTCTCTTTACTGAGATTCTCTATTTAATGAGAATAAATAGAGAATGTGTCATCAGACCTTCCTTTACTTCTATAAATATACTTCTATAAATAAATAGAGAATGTGTCATCAGACCTTCTTTTACTTCTTTAAACACAGTTTCCTTTAGTTCTTTGACCATATTTATAACAATTATTTTGAAGGCTTTGGTAAGTCTGACAACTGGGCCCTCTCAAAGGCAGTTTCTGATGCCTGATTTTTGTGTGTATAGGTCATACATTCCTATTTCTTTGCACGTACCGTAATTTTTGTTGTTGAAAACTGGATATTTTGGGTAATGTAGTAACTTTGGATATGGATTCCTCTCCTCTCTGGGGCTTGTTGTTATTGTTGGCTTGTTTGTTTGTTTAGTGACTTGGCTGGACTATTCTAGTGGAGATATATTACATACAACAGTGTTAATTGTATTTATTATGTTGTACAACTCTCACTTTTCTTGCTAAGATTTAGATTTTCTTGAATAAAAGTTTCTTAATTTACTGTGTGCTCTTAAAACAAATTTCAGAGACTACAAATTGTTGCATTTGGGGTTTTAATTTTTTAAAATAGTTTTCATCAATTATGGTTGTTTCACTGGGGAGAGGGTTCATGGAGCTCTTCATGGCACCATTCCAGCAGTCATATGCTCTGTTATGATTATTTGTCATCAAGTACTATCTTAGTCAAGTTAGTCTGAAGGCAATGTTCAGGGTAATTTATTGTGGGAGAGACTGGAGCCAGATAGAAGAGACAGCAGGCGATTGATTAGCTTAGGTGTAAAGTGATAAAGATATGAACTTGACAGAGGGAAGGAAAAGCAAGGAAGGAGTGATGTGATTACAGAAAGATTTGTCAGGACTTCCTGCAGGTTAAATCTGGGGTGCGAGGGGAAAGGAAGTGTCGGAGAGGATTCCAAGGTGATGGCAATATGGAGGAGGAAAGACAAGTCTTATTTAGGTCTGGTGAGATCATGGTAACAGATAATATGCAAGGAAAAGGGCAAATAGTACATTGGGACTAGAAAGGCAGGATTGGAGATTAGGGGAAAGGTTGAGTTTTGTAGGCAAGGGTTTTCATTTATTTATTTTTATTTTTCACTGCACTGGGTCTTCGTTGCTGTGCGCAAGCCTTCTCTAGTTGCGATGAGTGGCGGCTACTCTTTCGTTGTGGTGCGCAGGCTTCTCACTGCGGTGGCTTCTCTTGTTGTGGAGATCAGGCTCTAGGCGCACGGGCTTCAGTAGTTGTGGTGCACAGACTCAGTAGTTGTGGTGCACAGGCTCAGTAGTTGTGGCACACAGGCTTAGTTGCTCTGTGGCATGTGAGATCTTCCCGGACCAGGGCTCGAATCCATGTCCCCTGCACTGGCAAGCGGATTCTTACCCACTGCACCACCAGGGAAGACCCAAGGCAAGAGTTTTTGGGTCAAAGTTTTTATGTAACCCTTTGCAAAGTTGCCCACATACATGATAGTGGAAGTCATGAGAATAGATAAGTTTCAGAGAGAGAAAACGAGACCAGTTTACCTTAAACTTGGGAAAATGGACTTTTAAGAGGCAGGAGGAGGAAAACAGTAAGGAGATTGAGAAGTTAGCACAAGACAGGTAGGAATAATGATAGCCAACCCTTATTAAACCCTTACTAAGAGCCAAGAACTGTTTTACATGCTTTCTTGAATTTAATCCTCACAATAACTCCACAGGGTGGGTATTATTGTCCCCATTTTACGAATCAAGACACTGAGGCTAGAGAGGGGAAATAATGTGCTCAAGGTCACACAAGTGGTATGCAGTCGAGCCAAAATGAAAATCTAGGCATGCATAACATTCATACCAAAGTGTGTACCCAAAGCAACATACACTAATGTTCATAGTAGCACTGTTTGTAACAGCCCAAATGTTCATCAACACTAGAATGGGTAAGCTAACTGGTATATTCATATTCAATGGAATATTATACAGCTTTGAGAATGAACAAACCATTGTCATAAGGAACAGCATGGACATAATGTTGAGCAAAAGAAGCCAGTTCTGAAAGAGAACATGTTGTATAATTCCATTTATATAAAGTTCAAAAAGAGGCAAAATGAATCTATGGTGTGAATAAGTCAGGTCACATCTGTGGGGTAGTAGACACTGGGAGAGGGCATGAAAGGGGTCCCATAATGTCCTGTTTCCTGATCTCAGTGGTGGTTACACAGGTGTGTTCTTTTATGAAAATGTATCAACCTGCACACTTACAATTTATATACTTTTGTGTAATAGGTAATACATCAATAAAAAGTTTACTCATACAAAAGAAAGCAAAATAGAAGTAGGCCATGTGATCTGAGGACATGCCCTTTTAACCATGAGCTGTCAAGATAGCAGGTGTCCTGTTTCCTCTGCAACACGTAAAATGCAAAGGAAAATGTAGAGGGGATCCTATACAATTAGAAAGGTAAAAGAAATGTAAGAGATAGAGATTGACCAAATGCAACACATGGGTCTTATTAAAACAAATTGTAAAAATAATAAAATAATGAAACAATCGGGGACTTTGAACACATTGTATTTTGGATGATATTAATAAATTGTTGATTTTAGGTATATTAATTGTATTGTTAATTTTTTTAAGTCTTTATATGTCAGAGGTAATGACATGTTTATAGATGAAATGATGTGATGTTTGGGATTTGCTACACTCATTGGGTATGAGTGTAGAGGTGAAACAGCCTTGGCCAGGAGCTGATCATTCTGGAAGGTGGAAGATAGCTACCTGGGTTTCTGTGTAACATTCTCTCTACTTGTGTATATGTTTGAACATTTTTTAGGTAAGAAGTTTTTTAAAAAGAAGAAAACTTACATTCAATGTCCCAGCAAAGGAATTACTTCCCGTGGCTTCATTTTTTTTTTTTTTTTTTTTTTTGCAGTACGCGGACCTCTCACTGTTGTGACCTCTCCCGTTGCGGAGCAACAGGCTCCAGACGCGCAGGCTCAGCGGCCATGGCTCACGGGCGCAGCTGCTCCGCGGCATGTGGGATCTTCCTGGACCGGGGCACGAACCCATGTCCCCTGCATCAGCAGGCGGACTCTCAACCACTGCGCCACCAGGGAAGCCCTTCATATTTTTAAGTTTGTACTTCCGTTGAGAGAGACAAGGAGAGAGCAGGCACGTGGTCACAGAGATCACAGGGGCAGGGAGTGGTCTTGTGATGCCCATTGCTGTAGTTCTGTCTCTGCCGCTGCTGAGACAGATCCCTGAGACACGGGGTCAGCTCTGACAAGGTCACTGTAACTCCCACATCTGGAAGTCGGCTTTCAGTCCCCCTTTCTTGACTTCTTGGTAGCCTGGGACTCTGGTGGCAGGAACCTCTGTTTTCTCTACCTCCCCCATTAGTCTGTATTGTGGACTCTCCTTCCTGGGTCTGACTCTTGAGCCATGAGTTCTTTCCTAAACCCTCTGCTCCTCTCCCATATACTCTTGCCAAGGGTTTCATCCTCTCCCAGTAGCTTAAGTGGCTGCCAGGCTGCCTTTCAAGATGCAATTTTAATCAATCTATTCCCTCGTTAAAACCCAGGAATGGTTTCCATTACCTAAGTGATAACATTCAAACTCTCACGGAGGCACAGGATGTCCTTCAGCATCTCTTTACACCTCCACCTCCAAACCACCTTCTCTCTTCAGCCTTCCCTCCTCCCATTCCCCTTCACACCTCCCTGTCAGCCAGTTACATCATCACCATTTCTGGAATGTGTCATGCTATTTGTTGCTCCCATACCTTTGACCCCATCTGGAACACCTACCTATACACTTCCCCACCTGGAAAACCCTACTCATCCTTTGGGACACTGCTGCGAGGTCATTTCATTCATAAAGCCTTCCTTTACCTTCCTGTGGAGTTCATTCATTCATTCAACCATTCATTCATTCATTCAAAAATATTTATGCTCAAGGCCCTCAACTAAGTCTGAGTGCTAAGTCAAGAATCCACATGGTTCACACTTTACATCATAGCTCTTATCTCATCAATACTATTGACTTATTTACGTAAATAGCCATTCCTGTACCCCACCCCTTGAAGGCAAGGATGGTGACTCATTCACCTTTGTACCCCAGTGACGGCACTAAATATGTTTGTTCAATTGAATTGAAGGAGAATAATTACTCAGAAAAGACCTTTGGGGTTGACCATTCAAACAGCCGTGATAATCTTTGGGTGTCTGTGTGGTAAAATTTAGGTTCAGGGATGGAGAGAATGAGTCCCTTGTTCCCAGGGGTTAAGGAGAACCTAGGAATTGGCCCAGTTGTAGGCCACGTGCTTAAAAAATACATTCATGAGAAGGGGCAGGAAACAGGATGGCAGCAAGATTGAGGGATGAGGGTGTTCAGAGTATTTTAAAAGTCATAGAGAGGAGCCCATGGGAAATAGACTTAAGAGGCTGGTGAGAGGGGCCAGTGACAGAAGCAAAATGACAAAGGCGACTAGGTTTATTTTTGTGGGGGAGGGGGACCAGATGGGCCTTGGACTGGCCTGGAGACAACTCTTCCTCTAAGGTAGAAGGCAAGGAAGAAAGCAACAATAGAGAGAGAAGGAGTAATAGCAGCTGCTTGGAGTGCCTGCCTTGTACCAGATCCTTTACATCTTTTATTTCACTTAATCCCCACAGTCTTCATTTTCAGATGAGGAGAATGGCTCAAAGCATTTCAATGACTCTCCACCCTGGCTATACATTAGAATCACCCGAGGAACTTTGTAAACTGTGGCTCTGGGTCTCCCAGCTTTTTTGATTTAATGTGATCTGGGATAAGATGCTGGCATCTGAATTTTTTATGTTCTTCAGGTGATTCTAATGTATAGTCAGAGTGGAGTACCATCGTAAGGAATTTGCTGGAGGTGGTCCACATGTTGGGATGGAATTCAACTCTGGTCAGTCTGATTCCAAAGCCCGAATGCTTTCCCCTAGGGCAGTGGTTCTCAGTGTGAGGTCCCCGGCACTTTTCTAGCAAGCGGGGGCCCTACTTACTTGTTAACTACTAAATCAGAAACTTTGGGGTGGGGCCCAGCAATCTGGTAAAGCAAGCCCCCCAGTAGCTCTGATGCACAATCAGGTTGGAGAACCACTGCTCTAAAAGCCTTGCTACTCAAACAAAATTGTAATGTACACACACACAGCATCAGCATCATCTGGGAATGTGGTAGAAATGCCATACCTCAGGTCCTACCCCAGATCCACTGATTCAGAATCTTTTTGGCAAGATCCTTAGGTTCTTTGCATGCACTTTAAAATTTGAGAAGACCAGGGACTTCTCTGGCGATCCACTGGTTAAGACTCTGATTCCAAGGCAGAGGGTGTGGGTTGGATTCGATCCCTGGTCAGGGAACTAAGATCCCACATGCCACGTGGTGTGGCAAAAAAAAAAAAAAAAGAGAAGACCAGTAATTCCCAAACCTGGCTGACAATCAGAATTAACTAGGGAGTTTTATTTGTTTGTTTTTTAGAGTATGAATTCCCTAGGTATCCCAAGTTTCTAATTCATTAGGTCTGAGGTCATACGTAGGTCCCCATTTTTTTTTTTTTTTTTTTTTTTTTTGCGGTACGCGGGCTGTTGTGGTCTCTCCCGTTGCGGAGCACAGGCTCCGGACGCGCAGGCTCAGCAGCCATGGCTCATGGGCCCAGCCGCTCCGCGGTATGTGGGATCTTCCCGGACTGGGGCACGAACCCGTGTCCCCTGCATTGGCAGGCCGACTCTCAACCACTGCGCCATCAGGGAAGCCGTAGGTCCCTGTTTTAAAGTTCCTCATAAGTGTGATGATCAAGTAAGTCTGGGGACCACTCCACTTCACAATGCCGCCTCCCTGCAGAAGAGGAAATTTTCTGAGTATACTCCTTGTCCCAGGCACCTCAGAAGGTGTTTTCCTTACAACTAGCTTGCCAGATTTAGCAAATAAAATTACAGAATGCCCAGTTCAATTTGAATTTCAGATAGTAAATAAATTTTTAGTATGGGTATGACCCAAATATTGCATGGGATTATACTTATTAAAATTATTTTCAATAGTAAAAAATTAATTTAGTGAATTTACTAATAAAAAGTATAAATTTGATCAGTTTAAATTTGGTAAAAATTGTTTAGAAATTATTCATTGTTTATCTGAAGTTCAGATTGGATTGGGCATTCTGTATTTTGTTTGGCAACCCTACTCACAACAGTACCAGAGTTTCAAGGAGAAAATTGGTATAACCTTAGGGAGGGAAAGAAGAGGCAGGGTCTGCCAGGACATCAACAAGAAGTAGATGAATGAATGGCTGAATGTCAGAAACACCATGTCCAGTGTTCTCAGTCAGATAAGCTAAGTTATGCCTAAGGCTGCTGTGAGAAACAACCCTCACATCTCCACGGCTCACAGCCACAAAGACTTCTTTCCTGTTCATGTTACATGTCCACAGAGGTCAGCTGCATCTCCTCTTCATTCTGCGATCAAGGCTCATGGGAGGTTTCTAATGATATTTCTGGTCTCATGAAAAAGGAAAAAAAGAGAGTGCTTGGCCATGTAATGATTCATAAAGCTAGGGTGACCAACATCCCATTTTGCCCAGGAATGGGGGTATCCTGGGACACACAACTTCAGTGCTAAAACCAGAATAGTCCTGGGCAAATCAAAATGTTTGGTCACCCTAACAAAGCTTGTATTTGGAAGTGACACATGTCACTTGTGTTCACATTACATTGGCCAAAAAGGTCACACGACCAAGTTTGTCATCAATCAGGTGAGTTTTTTTTTTTTGGCTGCGTTGGGTCTTCGTTTCTATGCGTGGGCTTTCTCTGTTTGCAGTGAGCAGGGGCTACTCTTTGTTGCTGTGTGAGGGCTTCTCATTGTGATGGCTTCTCTTGTTGTGGAGCAAGGGCTCTAGGCGTGCGGGCTTCAGTAGCTGCAGCACATGGGCTCAGTAGTTGCGGCATGTGGTCCCTAGAGCCCACGGGCTTCAGTAGTTGTGACATGTGGGCTCAATAGTTGTGGCATGGGCTCTAGGGCACATGGACTCTAGGGCACATGGCCTTCAGTAGTTGTGGCACATGGGCTGAGTTGCTCCACGGCATGTGGGATCTTCCCGGACCAGGAATCAAACCTGTGTCCCCTGCATTGGCAGGCGGATTCTTAACCACTGGACCCTAGGTGGAGGGAATGTTTCTTGATTAGGTCTTAGTCCTGCTCTCAGGGGAAGAGGGGATTTGTCAGGCCATTGTCCTTCATAGTTCTTGCCTCTGCCATCTTGGAGGTCCTTCTTATTCTATTTTCTTCCTAGAGAGGGCATACGCCCTCCTGGGGGCTGTGAGGTTTTTTGACTTGCTTTCTGCGGTAGATTGTATTAGTATTCAGAATATTCATTCCCCCTCTCTATGGGTCCCTCACTACTGGAGGCTTTAAAACACTCACCCAGGGACTTCCCTGGTGGCACAGTGGATAAGAATCCGCCTGCCAATGCAGGGGACACAGGTTCGAGCCCTGGTCCGGGAAGATCCCACAGGCCACAGAGCAACTAAGCCCGTGAGCCACAACTACTGAGCCTGTGCTCTAGAGTCCATGACACAACTACTGAACCCTGTGCACCTAGAGCCCATGCTCCACTACAAGAGAAGCCACCACAATGAGAAGCCCGTGCACTGCAATGAAGAGTAGCCCCTGCTCGCCACAGGTAGAGAAAGCCTGCAAGATGAAAGCCAGCAATGAAGACCCAACGCAGCAAAAAAAAAAAGTCTGGTGCCATGGTTAGATGAGAATTTAGGTTGTCTCCTGTGAGACGAGTGAATTTATTTTACAGAAAAAAGGGAAATAAATATTTGTGACCAAAGGAGAATGTTGGGGTAGACTGTATTATTATCCAAAATATTTGTTGCCCCTCTAGGGCTACTCTCTTTGGGGTCCCTATCTACGTGAGGATTATATTTGCAACCTGATTGACCTTAGGCTTAGCCACGTGGTTTCTTTGGCCAATAGAATGTGAGTAAAACAGACAATTGTCACTTCTGAGCAGGAGTTTGAAGAGCCAGCTCGTGGCCCACCATCTTCTCTTTTCCTTCTGCCACGAGACTAGTGATGTTCCAGATAGGAGCTGCTCCTTCAGCTTGGATCCCAGAGCAGAGTTGCAGCCAACTCAACATATATGTAGTATGTTTAGAGTAATAAGCCAGAGATATTTGGGTGGTGCTTGTTACCACAGCATAACCAGGCCAATCCTGCCTGACACAAGAGTAAATGAACAAAATTACATAAGTATACCTCTGTATGACTCCATTTTTGTAAAGTTTGCAAACAGGCAAAACGAAACAGTATATTATTTAGGAACAAACCTGGGGTGGCAAAATTATAAAGAAAACAAGAGCATAATTAACACAATATTCACGAGCGTTGGGTTTCCCTGGTGGCGCAGTGGTTGAGAGTCTGCCTGCCAATGCAGGGGACACGGGTTTGTGCCCCGGTCCAGGAAGATCCCACATGCCGCGGAGCGGCTGGGCCCCTGAGCCATGGCCGCTGAGCCTGCGCGTCCGGAGCCTGTGCTCCGCAACGGGAGAGGCCACAGCAGTGAGAGGCCCGTGTACCTAAAAAAAAAAAAAAAAAATTCACGAGAGTGGTTCCCTCTGGTTGAAGGTAAGGGAGACAGACATGATTGGAGAGTTTTAGACTCTTCAGATGTTATATTTCTTCTTTTGAGTGTAGATTATGCAATTTAAAGAAAACGAAAGCAAAAGCATGGCAGATTATGTTTTCCAAAGATGGACACAATAACTCCTGTTTACATACTCTTCTAGAAACTTGCCACCCCCCCACGCCTTGAACCTGGGCAACTGTGTGACTGCCTCAGTCAATATATCAATAGTATGGAAGAAGGGAGGCTATGTAACTTCTAAGGCTGGATCATGAAAATGGCATGCACTTGTGCTTTGCTTTCTTGTACACCTTCTCTTTCATTCCAGCTACAAGCTAATTTGAGCAAGCCCAAACTAGCCCACGTGGAGAGACCACGTGTAGGTGTTGGAACTGACAGCCTAGCTGAGGTTCCAGACAACACCCAGCATCAAACAGCCAGACATGTGAGTAAAGACGCCTCCAGTTGGCCCCAGCCCCCAACCATTGGGATATCCTCAGCCTCTGAGTCTTCCCAGCTGAGACCCCAGACATCAGGCAGCAGAGACAAGCCACCCCTGCTAGATCCTGTCTCAATTCCTGATGCACAGAGCTCATAAGCATAATAAAATGCTTGTTTTGGGGCACTGAGTTTGTTATGTAACAGTGGATGACTGGAACAATTTAAGAAATACACATAAAAAAACTGTGTCAGTTACCTATTGTATAAAAATCTCTTCACGGGCCTTTTTAAAGTGAGTTTGCATATGTTAGATGATAGGTGGCCCACAGAATGGCCTGCAGGGGCCCTGACAGGAAAGGTCCTACAAGGGGAAAAGTCTAGGGTCATGAAGTCTAGGGCCAAGGTCTTTGAGAAAGAAATTCTCCCTTATTCCTTGGTAAAGAAAGTAGAAGTTTAGTCAGTCTTTATGGCGAGAGTTCCACTGAACTTGGTTCTTTCACTCACTCACTCATTCATTTACAAATTCATTCATTCATCAAACAGTTGCTGATCATATAGTAAGTTCCAGGCTGTGAATGTAGAGCTCAGTTAAGTCAGGGTCCCTAGTCTAGAAAGGAAGGCCAGGAATCAAGATGCCCGTAGCACTCTTGTTCTTTTTTTTTTTTTTTTTTGCGGTACGTGGGCTTCTCACTGTTGTGGCCTCTCCCGTTGCGGAGCACAGGCTCCGGACGCGCAGGCTCAGTGGCCATGGCTCACGGGACCAGCCGCTCCGCGGCATGTGGGATCTTCCCGGACTGGGGCACGAACCCGTGTCCCCTGCATCGGCAGGCGGACTTTCAACCACTGCACCACCAGGGAAGCCCAGCACTCTTGTTCTTTATTTTATCCTGTAGGCTTATACTTAGGATCTAGTTTATTGGGGTGGAGGATAAATACTCATAGAATAAAATTATAGAGAAAAGCATGGGAATGATTCATGCAAAGTTCAAGATAGTAGTGCCTCTAGGAGGATGAGAGTCTGATAAGCTGGGGCAGGAACTCCAGGGGGCTTCTAAGCTTCTGATCATGCTCTGTTTCTTAAGCAGGGAGGGGGGTACGGAGGGGTTCATTTTATTATTATCTTTTAAGCTTTACATATATATTATATCCTCTCATGTGTGAAGTATTTTTCAATAAAAGTTTGTAAAGATTGTTCATCACTGAGAGGTTTATTAAGTACAAATTTGGAAACGATCAGGTGCTCATTATCAGCAGCCTGGTTAAATAACATAAAATATCTGTTTAATGAAATACTAACAAGACATTGAAATAATAACGTAATCTTACCTTATTGATATGAAATCATGTCCATAATATAGTAAATGAAAAAGGCAGCTTAGGACTTCCCTGGTGGTCCAGTAGTTAAGATCCTGCACTTCCAATGCATGGGGCATGGGTTCGATCCCTGGTGGGGGAACTAAGATTCCACGTGCCGCCCAGTGCGGGGTAGGGGGCAGGGGGAAGACAGCTTAAAAATTATATATACCAAGTGCCTATTGACAGATGAATGAATAAATAAAATGTGGTATACAATGGAATATTATTCAACCTTAAAAAGAAAGGAAACTCTGACATGTGCTATAATGGATAAACCTTGAAGACATATTGCTAAATGAATTAAGCCAGTCACAAAAGGACAAATACTGTATGATTCCATTCTCATGAGATACTTAGAGGAGTCAAATTCATAGACAGAAAGAAGGATGGTGGTTCCAGAGGCTGGGTGTTGATGGTGGAGGGGAATGTGGAGTTAATGTTTAATGGGTCCAGAATTTCAGTTGGGGAAGATGAAAAAGTTCTAGAGATAAATGGTGGTGATAGTTGTACAACAATGTGAATGTGCTTAATGCCACAGAACTATATGCTTAAAAATGGTTAAAATGGTAAATTTTATGTTATGTATATTTTACCACAATAAGAAATGGCTATAATATATAATACAATTACCTTTCTCTGTGTGTGTGTATAAGAGAGAGAAAGAGAGGAGGGAGAGAGAAGGAAAATGTATAGAAAAAAATCTGGCAGAATTTATATCAATATGTCTACAATGCTTATCTTTTGTTGTTCAGGTCATAGATGATCTTTATTCTCTTTCTTCTACTTCATGCTTTTCTATATACTATGGTTCTTTGGCTATGAGTAAATTTTACATGTGTAATTGGAAAACAATAAATCTGATTTTAAAAGAAAGGAATCCCATGTTTCATCAAGAAGTGGCAAAGTAATCCTGAGGAAAAAGAACAAAGCAGGAGGCATAACCCTTCCAGACTTCAGACAATACTACAAAGCTACTGTAATCAAAAGAGCATTGTATTGGCTCTTGGACAATATGGATCAATGGAACAGAATAGAGAGCCCAGAAATAAACCCACACTATGGTCAATTAATCTTTGACAAAGGAGACAAGAATATCCAATGGAGAAAATACAGTCTCTTCAGCAAGTGGTGTTGGGAAAGTTGGACAGCTGCATGTAAATCAATGAATTTAGAACACACCCTCAAACCATGTAGAAAAATAAATTCAAAATGGTTTAAAGACTTAAATATAAGGCATGACATCATAAAACTATTAGAAATGAACATAGGGGCTTCCCTGGTGGCACAGTAGTTAAGAATCCACCTGCCAACGCAGGGGACATGGGTTCGAGCCCTGGTCCAGGAAGATTCCACATGCCAAAGAACAACTAAGCCCGTGTGCCACAACTACTGAGCCTGCACTCTAAAGTCCACGAGCCACAACTACTGAGCCCGTGTGCCACAACTACTGAAGCCCGTGCATCTAGAGCCTGTGCTCCACAACAAGAGAAGCCACCTCACTGAGAAGCCCATGCACAACAATGAAGAGTAGCCCCCACTCGCCGCAACTAGAGAAAGCCCGCATGCAGCAATGAAGACCCAATGCAGCCAAAAATATAAAATTAATTAATTAATTTTTTAAAAAAGAAACGAATATAGGCAAAACATTCTCTGACATAAACTGTACCAATGTTTTCTTAGGCCAGTCTTCCAAGGCAATAGAAATAAAAGCAAAAGTAAATAAAGGGGACCTAATCAAACTTACAAGCTTTTGTACAGCAAAGGAAACCAAAAATAAAACGAAAAGACAAGCTATGGACTGGGAGAAAATATTTGCAAATGATGCAACCAACAAGGGCTTAATTTCCAAAGTATACAAACAGCTCATGCAACTCAGTAACAAAAAAACAAACAACCCAATTGAAAGATGGGCAGAAGACCTAAATAGACATTTCTTCAAAGAGATACAGATAGCCAACAGGCACATGAAAAGATGCTCAGCATTGCTAATTACTAGAGAAATGCAAATCAAAACTTCAATGAGGTACCACCTCAACTGGTCAGAATGGCCATCATTAAAAAGTCTACAGATAGGGCTTCCCTGGTGGTGCAGTGGTTGAGAGTCCGCCTGCCAATGCAGGGAACATGGGTTCGTGTCCCGGTCCAGGAAGATCCCACATGCTGTGGAGTGGCTGGGCCCGTGAGCCATGGCCGCTGAGCCTGCGTGTCCGGAGCCTGTGCTCCGCAACGGGAGAGGCCACAGCAGTGAGAGGCCCGCGTACCGCAAAAAAAAAAAAAAAAAAAAAAAAAAAAATGAAATAATGCCATTCACAGCAACATGGAAGGACTAAATAAAGTAAGTCAGAAAGACAAATACCATATGATATCACTTATATGTGGAATCTAAAATATGCCACAAATGAACTTATCTACGAAACAGAAACAGACTCACAGACATAGAGAACAGACTTGTGGTTGCCAAGGGGGAAGGGGAGTGGGGGAGGGATGGATTGGGAGTTTGGGATTAGCAGATACCAACTATTATATATAGAATGGATAAGCACAGGGAATTATATTCACTATCCTGTGATAAACCATAATGGAAAAGAATATGAAAAAGAATGTATTCAGGTATCTAACTGAATCACTTTGCTATATAGCAGAAATTAACACAACATTGTAAATCAGCTATACTTCAATAAAATAAATTTTAAAAAAAGAAGCGGCAATGTGACTGATTAAAGAGATGACACAGTCAAATAAGCAAGATTAAAAAAATTAAAAGGAAATTATTCTCCAATAAAAGTGACTCATTCAGTCAGTCAACAGTAGAAATCAATAAGGTGAGATGGGCCAGCTTCAGATCTCCTCTTTGACATATTCATTCTTATTTTACAATAGAACATCTGAAACTACGCTTATCCTCTCTTTGCCAGCATTGGAACCACCTCTCTTTATCCATTCCTAAATGTCTTTTCTTTAAAATCAATTCCTCAACCTCCTCCAGACTTACCCTAGTGCGCGTCATGCCCAAACAACCTTAATATTCCTGAATGAGCAACAGCTCTGGGGCCCTCAACACCCTTCTTCACACTCTATGCTTTTTCTTGGACCTCAGCCTCGCCTCCGGACTCCAGCTGTCTTTCCTTCCAGCCCTGGGTCCAAAGGTTTTTCTCTTTCCATTTGTGGCTGCATCCTCCAGAAATCATGTCTTAAAAGTGTCCTCAAATTTTGGTGCTCTCTGTGAGCCTCGGCCTTGCTAGCTCTGCCTATTCCAGTTCCTCTTGGCTCGGTCTACTCTTCCTCCACTTCAAGCTCAGTCATGCCCCACTCACCCCTTACTGTGTAGCTTTGGCCTTATGACCAGGTGAAGCTTAGAATTAAGTCTTGCAGAGACAGGCTTTTCATAAACTACTGGGATGTACAAGCTTCCAGAAGTGCCATTTGGCAATTTGAAAGAAGATCCTGAAAATATTTATAGCCTTTGAAACTCTGACCTTATAATTCCATTTCTGGGACTCTCTCCTAAGGAAATGGATGGACAAGGATTAAAGTATAAATATGAATCACATAAGTTAGCAAAACAACAGAAGCAGCCTAGATGTCCAAGAGCAGAAGATTGATCAAATTAAGCAAATTATAGCATATGCCTATTGTGGACAGTTATGCAGCCATTAATATGTTTGTGGAGTATCATTAATGCCAGGGGAAAAGTACGCTTGCTCAAAGTGATATATTTGGTATGATTTCAAGTAAAATAAAAAAGTCATAGAACAAAAATAAAAAAGAAATATGTCAAAATATTAATAATTTGCCTCTGGGTGGTGAGATTACAGGTACATTTTTTCACCCTGTTTGTCTTCATACTTATACTTTTCAAGTGTTCCATGGGAGTACAAATCCCTTTTATCATCTTCAGGAAAAAGCTCCAAAAGACTTTCCACACACAGAGGAAGAAATGACTCAATTACACTTGGACTTGGTGTCTGAATGGCTAGGCTCTCAAGTACATCAGGGTGGTACATGGAAAACATAACTTGTCTTTTTGTTGATGTCTTGTCAGAGACTCCTGTTTAGGTTGCGTGGGGGCAGATAGGCCTATCTGTGCTCTGCCTGATGGAGTGCCCCAGCTGGACTGGGCAGGGATGGTGGAGTAAGATTTTCCCGTGGCACCTGTGACTAGGAGGAAGCACCGCAGCTCTGCAGCAGGAAACTCAAGCTCCCCATTTCCCACTGACGGTGGAGTCTGATTCCCCTGCGATGACAGCCTGCCCTTCTACCTGATTTCTGGGGGTCAGCCACTGCCCCAGCGCTCACCGTCTCTGCACTAGCATCTGCGAATCTTATGCATCTTGCGTATCACAGGCCAGCCAGTCACATTTCTCAACCCATCTCTACATTAGAGTCAAATTCTCCAACTCTGAGGGTTCGAGGGTTTTTCCCCCTTTATTGAAACCATTGTCTGTCCAGCATGGTGACAACAGATCCAAGGCTTCCCCCCCAATTTGTAAGTTATCATCATCTGACCGATCTTATGAATTTTGGTCAGATTTGTGGGTCAGGGAATTGGAACAGGAAGTAATCTGGAGGGGTCCTCCGAGGGGCAAATAATAGCCAGTTTGTGGCTCCTGCAGCTTTGGGGGTGCAGGTGGTCAGGACTGTGCCAGCTTGCCCTAGAAACAACGCACGTTTTGTTGAGGCTGCTGGTAGATGCCCAGTCTGGGTAAGGAGAGGTACCCCTCTTCCTGAATGCCCTGGCATATGGGCATTGCTGGTGCTGGCCTGGAGTCTCAAATGAGACTGAGGAGGGGTATGTGGGTACAGTGGAGAAAGGAGCCCTACTGAACATGGAAGGGGAGCCTGAAGGGAGGTGCTGGAGAGGAGAGAAAATTTCCATTTGGCTTTTCCAGCTTCTTGCCATGTCCCCAGAGCACAGCAACTTGGCTGCTATCCGAGTGCCCCATCCTTAGTCTTCCTTCATGAATTTTTCATTTCAGGCAAAGAGCCCTTATCTCTCACTGGGACTGCTTTGGGAGCCTGCTTTCACAGCAGCTGGAGATGGAGCAGATGAAGAATTGCATTAAGGTGGAATCATCTGTCCCTTGAGAGAGGAAGGGCACTCTGTGCTCCTGGAAGGACAGCTCCTACCCCACCCCCCATTACTATAGGCCTCTATCATTCACAAGAAGGTTGGGCTGCAGTTTTATTGAGATACTATTGAGGGCGGAGAGAGAAAGGCTTTGAGGTCACTTACTGTGGTCTTGCCTGAGGGTGAGGTCTCTCCTGGTACCAATCATTGGACACAAGGCGGGTCCACAGCAGAAAAGAGGAAGAGAGAGGGGACTTGGCCTCTCTCATTCCAGATTTCTAGGAGTCCAGATGTCTTGGGGCATGCCCCATGATGGGGGGTTAAAGATGTCATTTCTCCCTGCCCCCATTCCCAGGACCATCCTGGCCCAGAGCAAGAGAAGCCCCTGCTCTGTACCTCCTCTGGCTGCATCCCTTCCCACAGGCAAAAGAGTCCATATACCCATCCTTTGATGGGTTGAATTGAGGTGCCCCCAAAGATATGTTGAAATCCTAACCCCCAGTACCTCAGACTGTGACCTTATTTGGAAATAGGGTTGTTGTAGTTGTAATTAGTTAACATGAGACACAGACCTATGGGAGGAGGAGGCCATGAGAAGATGCAGCAGAGCCTGGAGTGATGCAGTAACAAGCCAAGGAATGCCGAGGATTCCGCAAACCCCCAGAAACTAGGGAAAGACCAGGAAGGAGCCTCCCATACAGGTTTCAGAGGGAGCACAGCCCTGCTGATGCCTTGATTTTGGACTTCTAGGCTCCAGAACTGTGAGACAATATTTTTTTGTTTTTCTAAGTCACCCAGTTTGTGGTACTTTGCTACAGCAGCCCTGGGAAACTAATACACACTCTCAGACTAGACTCTGGGTACCAGGATCCCAGAATTCCTGACCAACTGGCACCAAGCCCTCCATCTGTCCTCTTGCCAAGGACCCCACCAATGTAGTGGGGCCTGAAATTGGAGGTGAGGAACTAGGGAGTCATAGTCCTGGGGTCACTGGTGCACTGGGAAGAGGGCTGTGAGCTGCAGGGAACAAGCTAAACCTGGCAAGCTAGAGTTCTGACACATGGTGCCCTCTGAGACTATTTTCCTTTTGTTATTCTTCAGCTTTTAGGACGGTCTTGTTGGAAAGTCCCAGTTGGTTTTTACAGCTTACAGCATAGCAGGGATAAATGACCATCATTGAAGAGGAGCAGTGCCACCCTGAGGCCAGAGTGGGAACTGCAGCAGGAGTCATTGCGTGATTCCCAAGGGGGCCGGCCTCTAAGAGCCTGACGCACTAGATCTGCCACTTCCTGATTCCACAGCCACAGCTACATTAGAGGTTTTACTTTTTATTTTCTTACCAAAAATATCGGTTACCTCATGGAAGCTCCCCAGGGATTCTCACCTGTTTACTAATGGTGAAAAGTCAGTCCTCAGCGCTCCCAAGGAATGCAGCTCCTAACTTCCCAATGGTCCCTGTATAACCACTGCTTCTTCTCATCACCAGAACCCCC